>NC_012876.2:63917591-65202478 GCF_000003195.3 Sorghum bicolor | reverse complement strand
AAGCTGAAAGGCAGAATGCAGAGAGGGGCCATGAAGCTTTTCGCTGATTGAGGTGCTTGTCCATTGCAACGGACCCACTCTCCTACAAAAATTGTTAGGTCACACTCGAAATGGATAATAGAGATTTAAAGAATAATACTCACTCCAGTTCAAATATAGGGAATGCATGGTTACTCTATGACTACGAATTGACCGTACCTCATTTAATTAGGTTACATGTGTGATGGAATTTGTCTATTTAAATGGTAGGCGATGTTACTTCTCATCAGCGAGACGTATGTGATGACTTTATTAATCTTAAGATTTTCCTGATCTAATTTTTTCTAGAGGTGCTCATAGTGATAGATGAGTGTATGTAGTGAGCTTCTGCATCTATACTAAATCTAATTGTTTTTTTTTGTACTGATGGTCAAAATAAAAAGGAGTTTGACTGACCAAAATGTAAAACGACATATAATCGTAGGGAATGATGATTTACTGATGACTGACATCAACTATTCTGTGCATGTATATATATAACTATGGCCTTGTTTAGTTCACCCCAAAAACCAAAAAAAATTTCAAGATTCTCCGTCACATCAAATCTTGTAGTACATGCATGAAGTATTAAATATAGACAAAAACAAAAACCAATTGCACAGTTTACCTGTAAATCACGAGATGAATCTTTTGATCCTAATTAGTCCATGATTGGACAATATTTGTCACAAACAAACGAAAGTACTACAGTAGCGAAATCCAAAAAAATTTCACATCTAAACAAGGCCTATATTTGTGTGTGGAGTGAGGTATTGAAAGTGTGGTGTTATAAGGATTTTGTAATTGGATTGCTATTCTGTGAAAATATATGATCAAAATTATAGAAACATATCTTTTTTGGGAGAATAAAATATGTGGATAACTACAATTTATAACCCACGAATGAAGTATTATCGGTATATAATCCGCAGATCACTACCAAATTGATGGAGTTCTTCTAGTGTTTTTAATTAGTAGTAAAATACTACCACTAGTTATAGCACTAGAGAATCCTCACTAGGAGACATTTACTAGAGAAAGTTTGTACTAAATTTTTAATGCTAAAACATTAGGGCCTTGTTTAGTTCTAAAAAAATTGTAAAATTTTTCACATTTTTCATCGCATCGAATCTTTAGATGTATGCATGGAGCATTAAATATAGACGAAAATAAAAACTAATTACACAGTTCACCTGTAATTTACGAGACGAATCTTTTAAACTTAGTTAGTCCATGATTAGAAAATATTTGTTAAATACAAACTAAAGTGCTACAGTGCCTATTTTGCACAAAAAATTGGAACTAAACAAGGCCTAGGAGAGAAGCCCATATCACTAAGAGAAGTTAAAAATTTTGGTTGTGGATAACATAAGCACCAGCCCTAAAAGTGAGCTGACTTACTAAAGTCATCTAGAACATGCCTGGTGAAGTTTTAAAATCAAAAGTCACTGATAGTCACACCCCTTTTCGTGTGCTTGTCCTATGCAGACTGCATTATTGTTAAATTTGGACGGTTTACTATTTTGTAAACGTATCTTAGTAGCATTTTTTTGCATACATCTATATATAATTTAATTTCACAAATGAATCATAAAAAATATAAACAAGCACAACAAAAGTAATTGACTTAAAAGGTCAACTAGAATGCGTGCCCGTTGGATTCTTTTAAGCAAAGAAAATATTTTCGTTGTTCTTCATAACTTAGAAACATGCACCTTGAGTGAAAGCTGAAGTATCACTAACAATATGCTTAATTCTTCTTGCCTAATTCTTTTGATACTGCCACTTTATTCTATAAATGAATAAACTGAATTTTTAGCGAACCTCGGTACAAACACAGACACTCATGTCAACACACTACACTCATTCTTATCAATGTACCCGTGCACACCTTAACTTTATGAGCAACTCTAAGAGACTGAGCTGACGGATCTCAAGATTGACAAAGCCACATAGACTCCTTGCTAAAGGAAACATCGCCTACTAGTAGAAAGACAACCTCACTAAATCATAAAATAAATCTAGAATAGCATGAGCATCCATACCAAGTCGAGGATCTAAACACCGATTGATAGATCACGCCACGGAACTTGGTTCCCTTATGATAGATCATACCACAAGGAACCTAATAACAAACTGAGCTACTATTTACTAAAGTTATATCATTTGGTCTCTGATGAATGGGGCTCTAGATCAGTGCATATGTAAGCTTACTCTAGAGTGTTTGGTCTATGGAATAGAGTAGTCCATTATCATTATCATTATCATCTGACTCTTTAGTTTGTTTTTTTGGTTTGTAGAATAGAATTCGTTAATCCATCTTCACCTCATTTTTTAGTACAAGCTAATAATTAGTACTAGTATGAGGAATGAGACCATTCCACTAAATTCTACGAATGGATTCATGATGCATCGTCTCATCTAGAATGAGTCGTTGATTCCCCAAACCAAACACTCCATTAGTTAGTATATAATTATTCAACACTCCCATTAACAAAACTTTTTTTGAAAGAATCTTTCTCTTGAGCATCACCTTGGTAAAGTGCTTAACAACAAAGAAATTTTAAACCTAATTAACACAAAAGGACAATGCGTGTTTTGAGCTTCACCTTGGTAGTTATCTGGCTCCTTCGATTCTCTCCTTCTCAATCGGAGGCAATATTCCTGTGGGAATCGAATTGGTTTCAAGCTCAACAAAGTGTCTATCATAGGATCAATCGGATGGAATCCCACTTAGCAATGCGAATCAAGAACCTATGCTTGAAAAGAGTAATATAATATACAAGAGAATTAAAGGCACGTATCTCGTGGTGGTTCCTACATACTGTGTGCACATGTGAAAAGCGGGCACAAAGATGTTAAGTTGGCACCATAGAATTCGTCCTTGCATTGTTATTATTACTTTAGTTTTCACATTAAAAATATTCTCCGCTTTATCAGCCAGAGATGTGTGTTATCAGAAGAGTATTGCTTAGGCATTTCATAAATATAGCAACACAATATATTATTAATTGGGATCTTTATTTTATCCGGATGAAATCATAAGCATGATTTAGGACGTTTGTTATCATGGCTTGTGGAGGAATCAATCTAATATTACGTTAAAGGAGATTATGACTGAATCAATCCAATATTACATATCAATGGTCCAATGACACTAATACAAAATTGATTTTTAGAGGCCCCTCCTTTTTTTAGAGATGTTTCTATCAAGAACCGGCTCTAAAAAATGGTTTAACGTCCGCATCTAGAATTCAATTTTTATAGGTGGTTGAGAACACAACCATCTCTAACAAACCGATTTTTAGAGGTTGTTGGGCTTTCAAATCGTCTCTAAAAATTAAGAGGTTTATAGAGGTGGCTAGAGGTAGTTCAAAATATGACCCACCTCTAAAAATAGATGTAGCACAAGAAAATTCCTTACTTTTCCACATAATAAAGTAGGATGAAGACAAAGTCTATCAAAATTGTAGAGCTAAAAAAGATATACAACTTCGTATTCAAAGAAGTTTACGTTAAGACCATTTAGGGGTAAAGTTATTTTTGCCCTTGAGGGCATATGCTCCCACTCCCTCTACCTCTGGATTGGAAGCACATGCCCTTGAGGGCAAAAAAAACTGTGTTCGTCATTTAGGGTCTCAAAATTTTATATAAGTTCATAGGTTTTGAAATTGATTTATTTTTATTGTTTAAACAATCTCAGATGTAGAAACACCCTAAAGTCTTCGACTTTATAAGCTCTAAAACTTTGCATTTCAAACTTTTTCATTTAGTACGAGAAGTAAATCGAACTCTAAGTGTTTTAAAAAGAAAAGGCATGCTACTTTAACAACTTTTTTTTTCATAAAATAGATACTTGGACGGTGCTTTGTTTGAGCACAATAATCCATCCAAAGTTACATGTACGTACACCTTGCAGCACTTGCTCCAGCTAGATAAAAAATGCTGATACACTCTACATAAAAATCTGAATCAGCATATCAATCATAGCAATCTTTATCTATTGTCTTATTTATTATGAAAAATCACAACTTAAGAGCAACTCCAGATATGCTATTCATGTTATCTAGGCTATTTTTACATTTTTAAAGCAAAAAATTAAAGTCTAACAGGTGTGCTATCTGATTTGCTAAAATAGCAAGTTTGCTATCCCTAAACTTTCGCTTGTCATATATATCATATCGTCCTCACTAGCTATCCTATACAAATGTTATTGTGGAACTCTATGCTTTGAGTGACTTTTTTATTTTACGCAATAGCTAAATCTTGTAGTTTAGAATATAATTTTACCTAGTATCTTGGAGATGCTCTATATAGCAACCGAACACTCTAATTCTCTAGATGCTTCAAGATTCATGGTCCATATCTTGGCCAATTTCAGCATCTTTAGGTGCGAGACCAATCCCACCCACAAAATAAAGAAAAAAAAATGTTATGTGGCGCTTTATTTGAGGGGAACATAATGCATCTCCCTCGAAAAAAAAAAGAGTCACAGAAGACTAGGAGTGAAGGGAATAAAAAGAAACTTCCCTGTCAAAGGGAGTTGATATATACATATGTTGGAGGAGTCTATTCAAAATACAGGCATCATGTCGCCACGTCTATGTACAGTTCCATCGGTTCAGTTACCATCAGTGACCATCTATCCCAATTCTTGGTTCTGAACGCGATACATTGCAATTAGCGACACAAAGTTCAGAATTCAGATACTAAATTGGTGATTATGCCTCCCTTTTCTCTCTTAATTGAAAAGCAGAGTCCCCGCCGTTTTTCGTTAAAAAAAAAAAACTGGTTGTAATACCCGATTTTAAGGATAAAACCAGATATACACCATATGTGAGTCTTAGAAGTCAAATCTCACATATAGCTACAAATAAGGGGTAATATCAAAAGACAATGCATAAATATATAACGTACTTAGTATAAAAGATATAACCTTTGATATCAAACAGCGGACAGACAACTCCAAACTTCGGGTATTAACTTCCCTCTACAGGATCCAACTGACTGGTTGATCACAAGCCCAAAACTTCTCCTGAGGTGTGGGGGAAATAGCAAGAGTGAGTCCATGTCGAACTCCACAAGTATAGCAACTAGATTGTATATATCCCACAATCTCATGATCAATGTGACATAAATAATGTAAAGCATTAAACAATAAATAATGAGTATTTTAACACACAGGAATCATCACCCTTAATGTAGATGTCCCCAAGGCCGCTCCTGACCGTGAGCTCGGCTAGTATACTAGTTTTAACACTCTGCAGAGGTTGTACATCTTTACCCATGAGTCATGATTTACCCTTTCGCCCGAGGTGATCAGCCTCTTAACCCACTTCCAAGGAAGGTCGGCAGGGATCACTATGAAGCCTTTCAAAAGTTCGTCTAACATGTTAGGGCCGCAAGGTTTCCTTTGCGCGCAGATATAGATACCCCCCTTCCAAATGGCACAATGACGCGCAGCCTATACACATAAGGACAGGGGCTCGCACTATACCCAAAACGGTTCAGCCCCTCCGCCCTTTCGGGTAACCTCTAACAAGCTAGAAAAGGTCTTCATACTGAGCTAAAGCCAGAGCCATTATAGCCCTCATGGTTGCACTGTTGTCCCGGGTGATCACGTACAGACAAATCATCAAGTTGCTAAAAAGTCATTTTTATCATTTATTACTTAACATTAATCTAGTCACAGGATCATGGTCACAGAATTAAAATCCAAATGCTATACTTGCCTTAATCCAAATGCTCTTGCTGATCTTGATCACTGAAGCACTCTTGATCACCACGAATTGCTCACCGACTAATTCCGATCATCGATCACAAACATACGGCAACAAACATACACGAAGCAAACAAGGCTACAATTAGAACAGTACACCAATCATATAAAAACAGTATAGAGAGTTCATAAAAAGATTCTACGCAGCGCTACGATCTCGCGGACGTAAAGATCACGAAAATCGAAGCTAAAACGGAGGAGATATGAATTTTCTAAGATTTTATATAGAAAGGTAATTAATTAATCGCATTATAAAAAATACTAGAGTGTAACACTTGTGTCGCTTTTTAAAATTTAAAAAAAAAAAAACCAGCTACATGCACACTAGTCAAGTTAATAAATTAACATATGAGAGGTTATTGCGGCTAACTCATGATCTACGTTGATACAATCTTAACGCAGCATCAGGAGATGGAATTATAGCTAAAACAAGGAAACCGTGAGATTAAAGCTTTAGGAATTTATTTATGGGGCAAAGTAAAGGAGAGATAATACGTTGCTGCACATGAAATTTTATAAGCTAATTCATGATTGATGGACTGAATATTAAATGTCATGAATGAGTGCATGGAGGCATAAAGAATGATATATTGTAGAAGAACTAATACCAAGGTGCGGATGACGTGTTGATCAAGCCAGTGAAGCACATAGGCAAACATGCATGACTTGCTGGAAGACGCAAGCACACGGCGTGGCTCTGGTGGTCGCCGGCGAGAAACAATACAGCAAGGGCAACGGTTAGGCGATAGTGGGCTGCAGCACAGAGTTAAATTAAATGGTGACAGCAGGGCATGGTGCAATTAACAGAGAGAAAGGATAACATGAGATGCTTACCAACGATCAATTATGAATGGGTAACGTTGATGATTAGGCATGGCTGAAGAAGACAGGATGGACTTTGACAAGATGAGCAGCCGAGGTCTCCCGAAATAGCAACGGCACGAGGACTGATGAAAAAAATTTAATTTACTACACGAGAGATTTCCCAAACTAGGGGCTCCTCATATGGTAGTTTTGGTGTGCTCAACCTAAGGGTTGGTACAAATATATAGGGAGAGAAACTCCACAGCTCCACGTCAACTAGCGATATGGTACTAATTGATTTGCAACCTTCATCTTTACTAATAGGCCTAATTAATTATTAAAGCCTATTAGTAAATAACTACATGGTTTTTGGGGTTTATTATGGGCTTTGACGTTGGAAAACTAATAAGAGATTTATTATTTTCGGAATTAATTATTTTCATTGATAAAATAATTCTAGAAAAGTTTAGAATTAGTAGTTAAGCCACGAAAAATACTCCGAAAGCTCCGAAAATTTGGGAAAAATTCTCAGAGATATTATAGAACATGGGGAACCCGAATAAAGTTTTTAGAGCTCATGATAAGATTGTTTAGAGCATCTAAAAATTAGATCATGCTCAGAGAAAAGTGAGAACAGAAGATGGAAAAATTTCCGAAAAGTTTGTAGAGATTGCTTGATGGACGAGGAACTAAAAGAAGTGCTTTGAGTGACAAAGAAAAGATTTTAGAAAGGTCCTAATCAAAATTTGAGCTTAGAAACAAGGAATTTGGTTGTAGATAAAAGATAAATACGTGCCAAATAAGGAAGATCGATCTACTAAACGTATTTTAAATATTTTTCTTACTATCAACACATAAAGGAGCAACAAGCATCACTTCAAAACATATGCACCAGCATGTATGCATAATAATATTGCTATGCCTTATAATAAATTTTAATTTAATAAAAAAAATATTATTTTTCCTATATTTTCATGAGCACAAAAATACAAAATTAAATAATTTTATCTATATTTCAAAAGGAGTAAATTTTAGGGTGTTACACTGGTGCTCCAATAGCACATGATGTTGTTTTGGTGATGCCCTCCTCTTGAATCAGCTCTCTCGATCTCCTAATGACAGACACGTAGCAGGTAGCAGTCCAACTATTGAAGCTTTCACGTAGACGTCGTTCTAAATACACTAGGATTAAATTATTCCGGACTCTTGTTAATGACACGAAACGAGTGCGGTTAGATAGAGACGACGCAGCTTTTCTCTCTGCTTTGCGTTTCTTTTTGGCTATCATATATACAAGCATCACTGGGTCTGGATGCATGATATTTTGTACACAAAAAGGCACGAGTGAGTGGTTTCAAGTTTTGTCACGACAAGTTTTTTATTCTTTTGGGCGCTGGATTAGTAGAGGGGAAACAAGCTTGGATCATGTGACGTCTAGCTCCACTAATTATCGTGCATGGATGCATGTTCCATCAGGCATGAATGATTGGGAGAAGGATAGACTCTGAAAATTTCTCCTTGCTAACTAGGGAATAGGGATAGACTCTGAAAACCTACAAGGAGAAGAAGAGAGAGAAACTAAACTGTTTTAGCTTATTACTCCCTCTCGGTCCATAAAAAATTGCGATTCTCGTATTTCGAGAAATCAAACACTTTGAACTTTAAATAAAAGTTATATAAAAAGTATTAACTTTAATTTGTTTGGCTGACATAATTTTTCTAACATTCATTTTTGGATGGAGGGAGTACTTCATCAGGCTGATTATTTATTTTATCAGAGAGTCCTAGAGGATAAGGAAAACTGTGTCTTCTCATGCAACACATGATTTCACTGGGCCCGCGGTCCGAACATGCAGTACAATGTAGAGACAATATAATGATGTAATTGCTACATCCAAAAAAAATATATAATTCTTACATTTTGAGAAATCAAACAAATTTATGTTTGACCAAATCTATATGCAAAATACTAATTAACACCTACATGTAAGTATCACTAAATTAGTTATAAAATACATTTTTTATATTAAATCATTTTAGAGACACATAAGTATTGATACAATTTTCTATACATTGAACTGACCTTTTCAAATCTATAATTGTACTTTTTAAGGACAGAGGAGGGTATACCTCCTCCTTACGGGGTTTCAAATGACAATAGTAATCACGAGGCACATCTTTCAGCTATTGCTTCTACGGAGGGAGTAGTTCCTATATATTGCGGTTAACAAGGTGGCGTCATTACTCTAAATTTGCCTATATATACATGCATGAAATAGAATAGCAAGCACACTTTAATTTGCACAAGCTACGTACTACCATACACACACACACACACACACACACACACACACACACACTACTTATGACTTATGAGGTCAACTCAAGTGTCCACGCAAGTTGTCAAGCGTCGCATTATATCTCACTACTTTAAAAAAATCAAACCGGTTGCGTACGCACTTTTGGACGATTCTCAGAATCATGGAGAGAAGAGACGCCCTGCAAATCAATTACCATTAGTAAGCATTATGCAGCATTGGGTCCAAATTCTAAAGTTCCCAAAGATATTTGCTTGAGTGGAGATATGCATGCAGCCGTAGTAGGTGCATGATCGAGTTCAGTCCTCAACTAATTGGCCAAGGATTTTCTTCAAAAACTAATTGGCCAAGGAGACAGCACATCATGAGACAAGGCATGGTATGCTGGCCGTGCCATGTTAGCTTTACTAGACCATCCTGTATATCAAATGTAAGAACAATAGAGGAAACATTATTAGACCACAACAATTCCATAAGCTTTACTATATATAATCAGTGCGGAGTGCTTAACAAAAATGTCTAGTGGTGGTTTGCCTACAGAAAGGTCTGTCCTAGGAAGAGTTTTATTCTCACTTTTCGAGAAGTCAAATAATTTTAACTTTAATTATATATATAATTAGTATTTAGAGATATAAATATTGATACTATTTTTTATAAATTTAATTAAATTTAAGAAAGTTTAACCGATATGAATCCAAAGTGATATTTTTTTTGAACGAAGTGAGTACTACTTAAGTGCATTTGATCCTGAAGAAAAAAAAACAAAAGGAAGAGGAAGGTCCTCTCTAGCGACGTCAGGATGGACTATATATACTGTCACACTGGACGATCTGACGGTCAGCGGTGCACCCCACCAACAAGGGATCGAACAATGCAACGAGAGTAGATTAGATAGATGGTGTGATGCCATTTAGGACTTGTTTAGTTCCAAAATATTTTGCAAAATCGACACTGTAGCTTTTTCGTTTGTATTTGACAAATATTATCCAATTATAAACTAACTAGGCTCAAAAGATTCGTCTCGTCAATTTCGACCAAACTGTGCAATTAGTTTTTATTTTTGTCTATATTTAATACTTCATACATGTGTTTAAAGATTCGATGTGACGGAAAATCTGAAAAATTTTGCAAAATTTTTTGGGAACTAAACAAGGCGTTAGTATTGAATGGTGGCGGCGAGTCCAATCCAACGATTCCGATCGATGAAATTAGAATAATGGTGGTGTCACCTACGCACGCGCGCGGCATATAAGGTCCACGGATTAGACGGCGCGGTCTAATTTGAGCACCCATGGAGTGGCCGTCTCCGTGTGTGTTGTACGTAGTATGTAAACAACTAGATTGCATTGGTGCGCGCGGGGCCAAAGATATGGACAAAAATAATACTACCTATCTTTTAGGATGTGTTTTTAGATAGATGAGTAATCCACAGAAACTACCCATGTATGTATCCCTATTTATTAAAGGTAAACCATGTTAATTAAGGAGTAATTCTTCATTAAAATGAATATGTAGAGACATATCGATCTTAAGCTGATATATAGACGCTGCCAATTGTTCAAGTGCTAAAACATCAAGGTTTTTAGGATTTTTTTTTAATACCGAAACATCAAGTTTCTTGGAACAGAGGGAGTAGCATTGCTTAGTTCCACATTGTAAAATTTTGGGGTATCACCTCGGGTTTACATAGGGGTGTCAAATGGGGTAAATAAATTACAGAATATGTAGACGAATTTACTAAGTCTAATGAATCCATTATTGACACATGTATTATTATAGTATTTTATTGTCAAATCATAAACTAATTAGATTTAAAAGATTCGTCTCGTAAAGTAGTCGTAATATGTGCAATTAATTATTTTTTCCATCTATATTTAATACTCTATGCATGTGTCTTATTATTCGATATGATATGGTGTAAACTTTTGGGAAAGAACTAAACAATATCTAAATACTCCGTGTTGGTGAGCATTCAATGGTAGTAAATCAGGCTACATGTTAATCATGGCTCGGACAACATGAGTCTACATGTTGTTGTCAAAAAAAAAAAAACTGTGTCTACATGCACCGGACTTTTCGGATGGTACCTTTGGAACAACTCTGCTTCAGGTTTTCTTTTTACGCTTTAACATCACGAGCAGCTTTACCGTACAAGCTATTTTTGAAAGCGTTTGATAAAATAAACAGCTCATCATATCATAGTACAAAAATGATCATAATTTCCTACTCATTTCTTCTTTTTTATTTATCCTCTCCAATTACTTCTTCTTTTTCGCTACTATATGCTCGTTCCATGAGTGTATCCATGCCGACTCTCACGACGCAATCGTGGCTGGCTGCATGCCTTGGTGGCTCGGAGTATCCTCAACGGCGTGCACAAATAGCTAGCTGGCTAACGTGGAGGCTTAAAATTATTTTTTTTAAAAGATAAAGCGGTAGACTGAGTGGTCAGAGTATGATGCATACTCTCTCTATCTTTAAATATTTGTGTTTTTCAAGAAACAACTTTGACAAAATATATATTTAAAAATTATTAATATTTATGGTAAAGAATTAATACCAAATTAGAAAGATCTTTAATTCTAGATTTTTAATAAATTTATTTAGATATACAAATATTACATGTATTTTTTATAAATAGAGTTAAACTTGTGGCGCGCGCACCAACAGTGACAGATATTTAGAGACAGAGGAAGTATATTAGACACAAAATATTTTGAGACTCATGCAAGATAGGCTATTGAAGACTCACTACCGCGATGATTTTAGTTAATCTCTCTTTTTTACATAGGGCGTACTCAACTATCGAAGTCGAGAGCCATTGAGGATGCACTTATGCGTTTTTCAGCGGCTGAGCCTGTCCTTTCCTGCTCCCGAAGCAAATTCGACGTTTGTCCATGCTAGGGGTGGCTCACTGGTGCAGCTGAAAGATGAGAGAAACTTGTATCACTAGTGCACAGCAGGACTGAGCATCAGTCTTTGGTTGGGAAACCCTTTTTAGTTCTGGTTTTCCAATCAGGATTGCCAATTCGGGATCAAAGCCCCCCCCTCCCCGTCTTTAGCCCGGTTATGGGAACCGGAATTGAAAGTGAACCTTTAGTTTCGGTTTCTATACCAATCGGGACTAAATGGGCTCCCAGACCCTTGCTCCGAAATTGCCATATTTAGTTCCAACACCAACCGGTACTAAGGAGTTTCTTTTTTATTTCTTTCCTTTTCTTTTTATGATTTCTTTTCAATTCAATTCTTTTTTATTTCAATTAGCTATTTGGATACGAATACTACACTGCTAATGTACATACACATAAGGTTCTATTCGATCATTATACATAAATAACACACTAAAATATATGAACTACATATATACAAATATTTGAAGAGGTTGTATATGCGTGCAATATGAATACTCTAACTGTTGAAGAACAAACTTTAGTCTCGATTAGTAGCTCCAACCGGAACTAATCCTTTTGTTAAGTCCCAAGTCCAAAAATGGTTGTGACTAAAGCCTAGAACCGAAAGTTTGTTCCCTACTAGTGTATTTTCCAGCTTTATCATACAACAATATAATTCTCCGTGAGAGCAGGTTTTTTAAAAAAATTGATATGTAAAACTGTTTATTTAAAAAATATATATCGATGTGATATAAAACAGCTCCAAACAGCTTTATGGTACTATTGAAGAAGCTGTAGTGCCTCACCAAATGCATGTGCCGTCGTCCCGTCATCCGGAAATGCATATGTGTACCACCCGGTGAACGGAACGGATCAGAATCGGATGAGATGAGAGATGAGCAACGGTAGGCCGACACCGGCGCGGTGCGCACGAATGAAATGCATGCTGACTTACCTGTGTGCGTTGCGTTGCATGCATGCATGGACGATGATATAGATCGACCTTTTCCTGCGCTATATATGCTGAGTCTGTATACATGCATGGGTCAGACTAGCCGCGTATTGCTGTCTGTCTCCTTGAGCATTTCGGAACGCACGCACGAACGCAATATGAAAAGCTACCTTAATTTATTAGGAGAGAAAAATACTGCTGAATAGTTGATAGATTTGGTAGATAAACTCAAACGAATAAAAAAGATTCAACACAGCCTTTTCTCTTCCACGGTCAATAATGCAACCAATTACGGGGAATGATGGCCCCACCCATTTTTTCATTAAGCAAGGATTAGGAGGATACCGTTAAAAAGCTCTAACCTATTGAGCTAGAGTCCTTTGGCATAATGGAACCAATTAGTCACTAATCGGCAGCTAGCACCTCGCTCGCGGTGTCTCGATCTGCGTTGTTGGTTGCACTAGCCTTTTTATTCAAGAAAATAGCAATTTCGCCATCCTCAAAACTGAGCTTCGTTACTTTACTATATATCCTGCAAATGGGATTCGCTACTTTGTCATTATGAAACGCGGTCATCACGCTAGAATACCATTTTAGTCCGCTACCCAATTTGTATCCCCAAATTACCTCTGCCCCTATGAACCTCGTATCCTCGACCATGGCTGGGGCAGCCGGCAAGGAGCCGCGCGCCACCGGATTGGCGGGAGAGGAACGCGCGCTGCGTGGGGTGTGGAGGTGCGCACACCGCACAAGGGTGCAAGAGCGCACGCCACGAGGGTCTGCCTCGTGCTGCCGCCGCAAGGATGCGAGAATGCGTGGAGGACACGGCCTCGATGTTCCCTTGCTGCTTGCTCGAGCTCCAGCAGAGAGGGATGAGGCAGGAAGACGTGCCGGAGGTAGGGGAGGTCGGGAGGAAGCCGTGCTGCCCGGGGTGGAGAGCTGTTGGACTTGGGGGAGCATGCACGGCGTGGAGGGGAGAGGAGACACCACCACAATGCCGGATCTGCCTCGTGTTCTATGGAGGAGGAGCGCCACCGATGTGGAGGAGGCACACCGGGGTGGAAGAGGTTGTGCCAGGGTGAGGAGGGCGCGCCGTCCGAGGTAGAGGGAGGGTGCCCCGAGGTGAGGAGGTCACGTCGAGGGTGGAGGAGGCGTGCCAGGGTGAGGAGGCCTTTGCCACCATGGATGGGGGAAGGCGCGTCGTCGGGGTCAAGAGGCTGCCGTCGCCGTGGATGGTGGAGGGTGCGTGGTGGCGGATGGGTCTGGGAAGGGCGACAGGAATTTTAGATTGAAGAGGCAAGAGTAATTCGGGAATAGAAACTATGTAATAGGCTAAAAGAGCGTGATAACCACGTTTTATAATAGCAAAGTAGCGAATTCAATTTGCGGAATGGTAAAGTAGCGAAGTCCATTTTTAATGATGACGAAATTGCCATTTTCTTTTTTTTTAATTCATACATGCATTCACCTCACCTCACCTACTGACTACTGTAGCTCAACTGTGCGCGGACGACGGGACGGGGCCGAGGAATGGAAGGACAAGCCCACTTTGCATGGTTTCTCTACATCGCCGTCTGTGCGAGTGAAGGCCGGCCGGCGTCGCCTTTGCAAGTCCTACGTTAAATAAATTATTATTGGCAGTTTAGGCTGCCGATTGGGTGGCGGACGCAGGCCGGCTTTGCCTTTGCCTGCTAGCTTGGTGCCGGGAGAACAGACAGATTGCATTGCATGGGTCCAGACAGCTAGCTCTGGATAAGACTCCCCGTCCGTCCCTCTCCCTTCTCCTACCTAGCTGTATGTATGAGCTATACATGCATGACTATGATGACACTAGCTCTCGTCCTCTGTTTTATATTAGGCCTTGTCTAGTTTACCTAAAAAACCAAAAACTTTTCAAAATTTCCTATTACATCGAATCTTGCGGCACATGCATATGAAACATTAAATATAGATAGAAATAAAAACTAATTATATAGTTTGTCTGTAAATCGTGAGACGAATCTTTTAAGGCTAGTTACTCCACGATTGAACAATGTTTTTTAAATAAAAACGAAAGTGCTACAGTATCGTTTTCTAAAATTTTAGAACTCAACAAGCCTATACGCGTACTCTCGCTCTGTCCCGTCCTATATTATTGGATTACTGTATGCACTCACGCTCTCATCCGATCCGATCCGCCACGCTAAAGCAGATACAATGGCAATTCCAGTAGCAAGAATCAAGTACTTGACTCTTAGATGTCATCTCTTATTCTACATATTATTTTCACATGTAAGATGTTCTTTGCTAGCTTATACATTCTCTCCTGTCAATAAAGAGATCGCGAACTGATCGTAGATCAGTTGGTTGTGTTTTTTATGGTGGAACTTCTGTCTACGCGGGTTTAAGTCCCCGATTTGACATGAGTGCTCGTATTTTTCTGGATTTACTTTAGAATTTAATAGTGTTGGTAGGCGACCTGCCCCTCGACAGCGAGGCGGCATGTGGTAACTTCGTCATTCTCGAGATTTACCAATCCAACTCGGTTTTTCAAATAGAGTCGTAGGAGTAGGGTGTGCATGTGTACGTTTATAGGAGTAAGTGTGCGCTCTTATTTGTGAGCGTCTGTGTCTGTAACCGGGTCTCGCACAAAAAAATACAGAGATCGGTGGAGGGGTATTTATATTTCTCGTGCATTGGAAAGTATATATATAATAAAAAGTTTAATTATTTAGCTCTCATCTTCCCCACTGGTCCAAATATATGGTTTTTGACTCGGATTCTGTCTTTTTAACGTGATATCCATATAGAGATGGCCTAATAATTAAACCACGTACATGCATGCATATACTTATTTGTGTGCTAGCTCGTGTCTGTTTAAAGCTAGCTAGCTACCTAGCTGTTGTTACGTACATTGTTATTAGTGGTAAGCAGAAGGAATCAGATAGAACGTTTCTCAGATCACTAGACCCATGCATGCATGGCTTTATTTGGTACTTTTTTTTTGACTGTTTTCTCTCTCTCTCTTTTTTTAATGTCAAATCTTTGTTCGGTGGTGACACGGCTTAATTAGGCAAAGGACGACAGCAGGTGGGGAGCAAGTGCTGTATATTCTTTCTGTGTCTTGTGTGTTGTATTGTGCCCACCAGCACCAGCAGGTCACCGTACCGTGTGCATGCGTGGTGACGCCAATCCACTTTGAATTTGAGTTTGACACCAATGCGACGCATAACTAACGCCGCATGTTGATCGATCTACAGGTACAGGTTGCTCGCGCACGCACGCAGCATTGTTAAGATCTAAATTTTTTTTTTAGAATTTGACTACTACATCACTTTCGTTTGTATTTAGCAATTAGTATCTAATCATATATTCAAAAGATTTGTCTCGTGATTTAAAAAAACAAACTTATATTTTTTATCTATATTTAATGATTTATATATACATATAAAAATTCGATGTGACAAAAAATTCTGTAAACTTTTGGAATTTTAAAGACATCTAAACAAAGCCTATTCCATTCCAATTACATGCATGGCGCACCAGCTGGTAGCTAGCGTCAAATCCATGACCATGACGTACCTATTATTTATATATATATATATATATATATATATATATATATATATATATATATATATATATATATATATATATATATATGCATCCCCGGCTGGCCTGATCCGATCCGGGGCTGGCTGTCGTACGTCGTCGTTGATGCTTTTGCGTGTTGCCGCGTGACGATCGCGAGCACGGCCGCCACTTCTCCCAGGCCAGGAGCCGCCGGATCGGAAGCAGGCCTCGATCGTGTCGTCCCAGTATAGGCGGATCGGAGGAGACCGGCCACTGCGACTGCCGCCGTACGTTTCCTGCGGGCGGAGACGGATGGATGAGGCAGGCCCATCCAGGTAGCTCATCCATATCCATTCACCCCCGAGACGCCGCCGTACGGTCCATCACGTGAAAAATACGAATGCCGTGCCGCCAATCATCACAGTGGGTGTTTGTCATTCGGTAAACTTGCCAGTTATATCAAAGACATAAAGTACTAAATATAAACTATTTATGAAACTAAAAGCATAGTCAGAGAGTAATTTGCGAGACGAATCTTTTAAGTCTAATTAATCTATAATTGGACAATAATTTTCAAATAAGACGAAAATACTACAGTACATATTAAACTTTAGCGATCCCAACCAAACACACACTAAGTACGATGTTACTGTTGAGAACCAAATAGCCTGTCAATATATGTCTGTATGAGAACCAAATGTACAAGGTCCACATATGTACAAGTAGTAAAATACATACGCCAACAATGTACAAGGTCCAAATATACATGTTGTGTTTGGTTGGATGGTCAGCTCTGCCTTTGGTTGAATTGTACAATTGAAGCTGGGCCCAGGTTGAACGCCCAATTCAACCGTTATTTTTCTGTCCAGCTCTTCGTGTGTTTCGCAACACCTCCCTCCCTGCTGTTCACCTCCCCTCCCCGCGCAGGTCGCACTCCATCCCAATAACTCCATGGCGTACGCGATGCTACGCAATATCACCATGGGTGTGGCGAGGCTGCTCTCCACGCCCTTGATCATGGTGGTCGCGTGCCTCTTCCTCTTCGCCTCCGCGGATCCCAGAAGCTTGACATCTCCTTTCTGCCGGCGACGTGCCATCACCATGGCCACCCGGACCACGGTGACCATTGTTGTTGTTCTTCGTGCTGTCTTTCCTCGGGTTTGTTCTCTGCGCAGCCCTACACAACGAGGCCTAAGGGCAAGGACGCACTCGCTGCCGAGGACCCGTACGAGCAATGGCCCTGCTCGTTGACTTCCACTCAATTGCTCGCCTGTTGCTGCTTCAATCAATCCATGGAGTACGGGACGTCGACTCAACGCTGCTCGAAGCTCGGCTCGCCGCTAGTTAGCTACACAGATCTTCCTCCCAAGGCTCCTCTTCCATCCATCGAATCACGTCCCGAAGCATCGTCTCCGTGGCTGCCAGGTGTCCGTGGATCTTTGAATCGTGTCCATGGCTCTTTGAATCATGGCTCTTTGTGATCGTCTCTGTGGCTCTCTAAATCGTATCTCTGGTGTCATGCGTCGTCTCCGTGGCTGTCGGGTAGTGGTGGTGGCCGTGGGCCTAGACAAGCCGATGGCCATGGTGTAGCCCTAGAGCAAGAGCGGGCTGAAGAGGACTTGGGCGGCGTCGTGGCCGTAGCCTCAAAGCATGTGCAGGCACCCCCACCACTTGTTCGACAAAATGTCTCAATGGGTAATTTTACTGGTTCAGAGAAGAGATAAGTATATCAAAATAAACCAGGTAACCAAATACACCCTAAGATTAGCTAGGCTAACATAAGACAGAGAACCAAACAACCAGGAGTTTGTTTGATGAAAGCAGGCTAAGATTCTAGCCATGCTAGAAGTTGGCCAAAAAAACAAACACACCCAATGACTTTCAAAAAAAATGAGTAATGAATCTTGACTTGCTGATCGAGATTTCTGTTGAATCATCATGGGTCCTTAAACTTTTAAAACCGTACGCATTACATCCCTGACCGGTTTTGAAAGCGGTTTTGTCTTTTTTTTATTTATTTCGGCTAAATTTTTTAAAAAATCACAGTAAATCACATAAAAATCATAAAATAGAAAACTTAATTTTGTTGGACTTCAAATGAGTAAGTCTACATATTAAATATATAATATAGTATTTTTTAGTACAAATTTTTTGATGTAGTTTAGATCTATGCTTTTCTGTAATTAATTAGACTAATTATAGCTACAGTTTCTATGGCCCAATTGTGATGAAAATTATATGATGGGCTAATTATTCTATGCTTGAGTTGTAGTAAAAATTTCATACTCATTAGATTATGCATTACTTAGTTATAGATTTATTTAGGTTTATGCTTGTTAAATTTTAATAAATCTATAATTAAGTTATACATGATCTAATGAATATGAAATCTTTACCACAGTTTAAACATATAATAGTTTCCCAAAAAAGTTTAAACATATAATAACTAGCCCTACATAAAAAAAATTCATCACAATTGGACCATACAACCTATAGCTATGAATTATTTTAATTAATTATAGAAAAACACAAATCAAAAGCTACAACAAAAACTTCGTACTAAAACATACCATATTATATGTTCACTGTGTAGATCTACTTATCTGGAGTCCAACAAAATCAAATTTACTATTTTATTAATTTTATATGATTTACTATAATTTTACAATATTCAGTCAAAATAAATATAAATAAAAATAAAAAAAGACACAACTGATTTCAAAACCGCTCATAACCATGTCAGGGACGTAATATGCATGGTTTCAAAAATTGAGAGTTTTACCCGATTTTGAAGTTTAAGGATGAAAAACAGACTTTCGTGAAAGTTGAGGGTCCTAAAGTACTTTTTTTCTAGTTGAAAATTGTCGTTTGCCATGGGCCAGGTGCCATGACAACCTGTTCACGTTCAGCCTTGTTGGGCTGAGCAAGTAGACTAGTTGCAAAGTTGCATTACTGAGTTGCATGAGCAAGAAGATACAAAATAGGGTGGGCATCATTCAACGTTGAACCCCAGTGAAGATCTTGCACTAGTTTTCAATCTAGCAGATCTGCTTCGTCTGATTTGGTTATTCGGTCACATCATGGTGGAAGTTCAATGAACCATATTCCACAAGTATCACACAATAGAAGTAGCCATAAATTCAGTGCTGATATCAAGTCAGGCCAGCCAGATAAACTTGGAACATTATACAAAATAACAAGGGTATTTGATATTGGAACAGTCGTAAAGAGAACACATCAGCATATAAAAGTAAGCCACCAAATCGGATTAAAAGATGACCAATGCTTAATTTATCCTGATCTCCAAAACCAACTTTGCATTTAGTGTACTATCTCACCAACATAAAGACCTTTGATTCTGCCGTGAAAAATTAAAAATCAATCTCAACTAAACCAAGTCCAAATCATCAAGTATTCGAAATGCACAAAACTGAGTCGATCCAAAATAATCCAAAAACAGAGAAATGAAATACGTAAATTTTGGATTACCTTCAAAAGGGTGGTAATGTTGGAGAAAGCCCTTATGTTAAAATGAAAATCTCAATCTTACATTGATACAAAATCACCTACACACTCCAGCCCCAGCCCCTTGCTAACCCCCCCCCAGACTTCAACACACCATCACAGATCCCTTCAATCCAAATTTGTGCCACAAGCCCGCAAGGTAAGGGCAATGAACATTAATATTGCTTTCATTCAAAATCAGAACATCTGCACTCTATCCTATGCCAAAGAGAAACCCTGCAACAGATTTTAATAACTTATCTACTAATATACCATTCATATTGCCGCTCAGAGCAACCATAATCCTCCAAGTATCAATGAACTTCCGCATAATTCTGTTAAGATAACATGTAGTTACATTATTCTGCAAAACTAGGTGGACTTACTACATCTCTAAAAGTCAATTAAACTAGCAATATCACAGATGGAAGGTTTATTTCATTATGACTAATGGAAAATTGCTCACTGCATTTTTTTTCTCAATAGCATATTGATTGTGAATTATTCTTTTCTAAAATTAGAGGGTACAGATCATTGGATCATACTAAAAGTCTAAAACCAAGACAAACATTGTTGTGTTTTTTTTGGATTATTGCTTAGCAGTAGCATCAATGTCTGAGTGGGTGCTTGCAGGAACCTGATCAAGTTGTCGCCAAACAATGCACACTTCTACATGGATTCAGCAGCAAGATCATATCAAGAAAATGGGCTACCCCTTGTAGGTGAAGTAAGAACATATGACAAAATATTGTGTAAGAATCAGTGGAGTTGTACTGTTGTTACAGGCCATGTCAGGCTCTTGTAAAATCTACTGCAACAAAGTCCAATCACTCCACACTTTACACCAGACCACCTAATGTCAAGGTCAATCAATTACGGAGCAGGTTATAATGGCCTTACAGTACAGGTCACGCCAACTTCATCCTCTAGAATTTTTTTCGTTATCTAAAAATAGGGCCCTTGAAGCTTTTTTCTGAAATATTTGTGCTACTATGAATCACTGAACACTACGAATCAGCAGCTAAAACAGAGCCATCAATGGTTGCTGTCTGTGTCGCTATAAACATGATTGTAAAAGTACAATATGATATTCTAATAAAGTAAAGATAATATTGGAGAGTCAATACCAACAATCAATCATAATGTAACCCCCAGAATATCCAACCAGCAAATCATCCCATTGCATCAAGATATACAGCTATCCTCTCTAAATATGGAACAAGTAAATCATTCCATTGCATCAAGATATTCAGCTAACCTCTCTGAATTTTTAGAATAAATACAACAGTATGTATGTAGTACCAACTAGTGTATGTCAACCTCTGTCATTTGGACAAACATAAGTCCCTCTTTCAGGAGAAAAGAAAACCGATCAAGTCGCACAAAACCATCTCTGCATCTACCACTATACTTTGCCTTTGATACAGCTGAGTAACAACCTTGTATAATGTAACCAAAGCATCCGATTCAAAACCAACCCATACATACAACTCTATAAAACCATACCAGAAGGGCATGCGTCCACCGCCTGGTTGGATGATTCACCGGGCCACGGCTCGGCCGGCTTTCCAGGACTCGTACTCCGGGTCGTCGGTGGGCAGCTCGAAGCGGCAGAGCGGGCACGAGTTGCGCACCTGGAGCCACGGCACGATGCAGTCGTCGTGGTAGCGGTGCGAGCACGGCAGCCTCTTGACGCGCTGGCCGGCGGCGACTCCATCCTTGCACACCGCGCACTCGTCTCCCTCCCCTTCCTGGCCAGCCGCGACGACGGCGGACGGGAGCGCCTCAACGGCGGATCTGGCGGCCGGGGGCTTGTTCTTGAGGAACATCCCCTCCCCGCCTGCCACGAGCACCTCGTACGCCGCCGCCTCCTCCCTGTGGTGGGAGGTGTACACAAACCCGTCCTCGGCGTCGGCAGCGGTGGCGGGCGGCGGGGGCACGTCGGCGAGCACCTCCCACTCGGGCTCCGGGGCTTCCCCGGCGGCGCCCGAGGGGGACACGACCTCCTCCCACTCGAAATCCTCGGCGGCGGGGGAGGCGACGAGCGGGTCGTCGGCGTCCTCGATCTCGAGGCAATCCCAGCAGATGGAGGTGAGATCGCCGTCGTACTCTGCCGCCTCCGCGTCCGCGTCCGTGAACCCGAGGCCGTCGCGGTCGCCGTCGCCGTCGCACACGGGAGCGAAGAGCGCGTCGCGGAACAGGGCGACGTCGACGGAGCTGAAGAGGCTGCGGACGCGGTCGGCCGCCGCAGCCACCGCCGCCGACGCGGACGCGGACGGGGCGGACGGATCCGGGCGGAAGACAGGGACGAAGGCGTCGTCGGAGCAGTAAGACGCGCTGGGGGAGTAGGAGGCCTCCAGGGTCCGGTGAATCTCGTCGCCGGCGAGCCGGGGACGGTGGATGTGGATCGACGAGGAAGCCATGGATCACGCGATTGCGAAGCGAGAGGGGAATGGGGAAAAAAAATCGTGCCCGACTGGCCCGTGCCCCCTGGGGAAGCGCTTTCGTTTCGGGAGGCCCTTTTTTTTGCTACACAAACAGGAGCCCTACAATTCTACGCTTCTCGGGCAACCGCGTGCTTCGTCCATGACGTGTAGGGTCACATGTTGTGGACCCCGTGTGGCAGTGGGGTGGGGGGTGGAGCACGCGATGCGCGTGGTTGGTGATCACGCGGTCTCATGGCAGGTGGGGTACATGTTGTCGACCCACCTGTCAGTAACTGAGATGCAATCCCTGCGACACCGTCGCACAAACTCTGACGTGCGCCATCCTATAACTAGCTGACACGTGTCCTCCGTGTTCGTGTGTGCAAGACGACAACAGCATAGTAGGTCCAAGCATGTCAGTGAGAGAAGGACGGTTAGGAGGGGTGCTCGACTGCTCGTGCCGCCTTTTGCCGATACCTTTGGATGACAGGTGGGGCCGAGAGGCTGTGTAGTGTCCAAGCGGAGCAAAGGGGGGCGGGTTGCTTGGGCTGCGGGAACGACGACGACACGACAGGCTGGAAGAAGCGGTGGGAATCTGGGATGCCGCTGCTCGCAGCAGCATCACGGCACGGCAGCGCGGCCGTTTGTTGCCATTCGGCTCCGGCGTTGACCGACTGGGGCAGCGATACACGCAGCGCTGTTCTAAAAAGTTATGATTGAAAATACTATTTGTTGATTTATTGTAAAAAAAAATATTGTTGGCTAGCAAAGAAAATACGGCTGATAAGACAAGCGAACAAACTCCTCTACCCTAAGCCCCGTCGTGTACTCCTAGATGATGTATCCTAGGTCCCATCACTAGTTCAAAGAATGGATTTTACTAGAGGATGTGTCATGCGTACAGTAATTTCTAGCTGCACACTCTAATCTGAGAAAAAAAATACTATAGTTACCAAAAAAGGGGGAAAATCAGATCTAGGGTTCACCAACTTCTTTACCGGAGATCCAGCGAGCTAGGGCTGCACCCTAGCGCCTTGGCAGCCACCCTTTTCTCTACACCCTTTCCCACTGTCATCATCTTCTCTAGCTCCGGCAAGCCTACTCCACCCTAACCTGGCCTGACCACCCCTATCGTCGCTAGCTCTGCTAAGCCACTCATCGACTATTTCCGCCGCCTGGCCTACCTGCCGCTCCTCGGCCGACCATTCTATATGACTATACAACACCAGGATTGGAGAAGAAGGGAGTGCTCATCAAAACTTTAACACGAGAGAGGAGGGAGGAGAGAGAAGGAGGAGGAGGAGGAGGAGGAAGAAGAGGCCTACCTGGCCCTACCACCGCTAGATCTGGTGGATTCGCTATCGCCGCCAGATCCATTGTCGTAGCCACCAGATCTGCCATGGCCGCTTGCAGGAGAAGCGGTGGGTGCGGGCACAGAAGCGAGGAGGCGGTGGGACGTGGGCGGGGGCCACCGGAGCTTTTCCGGCGCAAATCTGTCGCACTGCTACCATCGCCGCTTAAAGAAGAGAGAGAGGGGGAGGGAGAGAGACAGACAGACACAGAGAGAGAGAGACAAGGGTAGAGGATGAGTAAGTATAGGGTTGTGGGCAAGGATGAGTGAGTGCGGAGCTGCGAATGGTGTGTGGGCCGGTGTGCGGGCATTATCTCCACCACCTGCATGTTCTCTTATTAGTATTTTTGTCAAAAAATTTACACCACAAAATTAAAAAAACAATGAGCACAGTTTTATACCATAAATCTTTTGGTCCAACAATATATACGAAACATTTTATACTAATAAAGTATTTTAATTGTATGCCTAAACCATGTAAAATTTCCATTTACATAGGGTGTGATCAGTTTGTCTCTGTTGTGCCTTATGCAACACAATGTGTTGGTTGTTTGATTATCCTACACATATGAATAGAAAGTAAGATTGTTTTATATTCTATACATTGTGTTCCTCGGTGGCCGAAGGTAGAATAGATTAGAGGGAGATGCACTTCCCTTATGGCACAATATACTAAACTGCCCCTAAAGCTTCTGGAGATAAGCTGAATTTGCTGACATTTTTTTTATCAAAAAAAATGCTGACATTAAAAAACAACCAGCACGTGCAGGCCTTTGAATTTTTACTCGTTGTACTAATCCCCTTGGTGATGGCTTGTCTCGTACCACACCACCCGGCCGTGGGCATTAGGAAAAGAATGAATCCGCCACTGTTGACATTGATGGATGAGGAGGGGTGTGAGTGTGGCCTACAATCTGAAATTTGTTGGACTTGAGCTCTCACCGAGCTTAGCCCTTAATGAAGCTTATTTAATTCTCAGTGGATGAGCTGGATGGGGAGAGGGACGCTTCACCAATCACTAGTGTGTCATGAGAGAATCGTTATATTAGGTTTCTTGTACGAGGAAGCACTCAGATCCTGTGACGTTTTGAAGTCAATGTGGCATGGTCGCGGAGTCCAGTGAAGAGTTTTCTAGTGCTGTTTCTAAAAATACCACGTTAAGCATAATAGCAATGAAATATGGGATGACATAACTATTCTTAATGCATAGTTTCATCCTAGTACTGTTTTATGAGATTTTTTAATTTCATTATTCACCCAAAGTTGGCAAATCGAGAAAAAATAGTTTCATCTTCATAAAAATATATATTTTTTTTTAAAAAAATATTGTCATCATGCCATGAAAATACCTACTCCGTATATGACAACCTATAAAATACGGATGGAACTCGATTAAAACTCTCAATGATAACAGTTGGCGTCAAAATAAGAAGGGTACCCTCGTTGGGCCTGAGTTGCAGAGCCCACTCGCACCCGCGGGAGCGACACCACACACCAGCAGCTATACGAAGGCCAGTGGGCTTCCGATCCCGTACTTAGCAAGGGCCCAGTTGAGTTCTTCGTCCAGCTGCCCAGCCCAGGTCCCATATTGCTGTTTCATCTGTGCAAATGCAATGAACACAAACAGAGTTCAGTTCTGCAGGAGCTGCTCTGATTCTTTTACTCTACTATGAGTACACAGTATATATATTGCTCTGACTCTTGCTGCAAGATTAATATGGCGATCACGCATTGCAAAGACATGACCTGGACTGGTTGAGCTCCAGTTCCAGGCCTTCCAGTTCCAGCCATAGGGAGCTTCCATGTAATGTAAACGAGGAACCGGCACCTTTGATGCACTTGCAAGTTTCCAATACTGCGTGCCTTTCCTCTGGAAGAGAGTTGAAGTTATTTTTTTTATTTTTTTGGGGGAAAAAACTGGGGTTCAAGTTCTAACTGTTCCCATGTGAGAGTGAAAACTGGCCTTGTTTAGATGCAAAAAGATTTTGGATTTCGCCACTGTAGTACTTTCGTTTGTTTGTGGCAAATATTGTCCAATCATGGACTAACTAGGATCAAAAGATTCTCTTGCGATTTACAGTTAAACTGTGTAATTAGTTTTTATTTTCGTCTATATTTAATGCTTCATGCATGTACCGAAAGATTCGATGTGTTGAAAACTTTTTGGTTTTTTGGGTGAACTAAACACGGCCGAAATGGAACTGTTTCCGTCACCATTGTCAGTCACTGCACAAGTCCTGAAGCCATGAGAGAGGGCTGCTGGGAAAGTCATAACGATTTATAGTTTGGAATGGAGGGAATGCTATTTACAAAACAGCTTGTGAATGCATTGTTCTTCGTACGTTGCTATCCATCCTCCGATCCATTCCACTTCCACGCGTCTCAACAAACCGCTGCTCCAACTCCAAATTAAACGGCCCTGCAAGTCAGGCGAGATCCGATTCTCTTGGACCCCTGCGAACCTGCTTGACTAATCATTCGACGTTCAGTCAATCAATTAGTCTCGGTAATGACCCCATTAAGCCGCCCTCTGTTCTTTGTGTCTCGGTAACCATTCCTTCTCGGAAATGAACAACAATCTTCCTCTTCTTCTCCGAGTATATTTCAATCATGAGCTATGCGTAGCATGCACACCCGGTTTCATGTTTGCATCTCCTTTCTGCCACCACCACACGTCTGACGACGAAAGCTGACACCGTTCTGTTCCTTCCCATCTGACATCAGCTATGATCTGATGAACATCAGTTGCAGTTGGCTTTGCAGTTTGCACAAAAGCACAAAACAACTCCCTTTTGTCCACAGTTCACTCAACGTATGCAATGCAAGCCCCCTGTTTTCTCTCCAAAGACTGAAACATTCTTAATCTGCCCTTGTGTTGGCAAGCTTCCCAATGACATGTTCACCACTCATGAAGTAGATAGCTTACACAGATTGGCCATGCATGTTACTGATCTGACTGTTCGAGGAGCTTGAAGCAACACGCTCAGCCTTGGTTACCTCATGTTCTCGCAAAGCTTTTCATTCCTTGGCTTTGGCTAGGTTACTTTGCAATGCAAGGCCGGCCGGCATGCATTCAGTTTCTTTGGTGTCGGAAACATGCTAGGTTACTTTGCAATGCAATGCAATGCAAGCCCACAGTGCGCAAAGGCAAAAGGGCGAGCAACCGAAAGGCGCGGTGCTCCCGTTCAAAAGAAGAGAAGCCCATCATCCATCTTCATCTGTGCTGTGCTAGAACAGCAGCAGTAGCTTGCAAGTCACTCCTTGCCTTCTTGCTTGGCTCTCCCACGGGCCACGGTGAATTTTATTTTATTTTAGTACTACTACTACGCATGCATCCGAAAGGAGGATGTAAACAGTAACAGCAGGAAGTTACCGGAGGATCAAAGTGTCTACGTAAGGTTTGCTTTAGACAGTAGGAGTAATCAAAAGATTAGATTCGGGGCAGTCGCGAACCCCGAGGCTAATGATAGTTTAGTTTAAGTAGTTGGAGACTAGAGAGGCTAAGAGAGTCAGAATAATAATAAGGGCATCTCAGTCAGTCAGTAGGCTCTGTATTGCATTGGAAATTCTACATCAAGGAACAGTAACTTTTTTTTTCTATCGTTCTTTTGAGATTGTAGCTACTACGTAGAAAATGAGGAAATTCAGGAGAACCTACTTATTTATGTTCTTCAGAAGAAAATTTCGCTTGATCTGAGCCTCGATTCAACACAACACAACCTTAGAAAGAAAATTCCCTGCCATTGAATGGAAATGCAGTTTACAGCAACACTTGCCTCCAAGTAGCATTGGCACTATATTAGCAGTCAACTAATGATGATAGGGCAAGGGACACTCACAGTTTTTAAGTACAATTACAGGCAGGCAGATTAAACAACGTCAGGGGTGGTGGTCGGCACTGTCAGAGTGTCAGTCAGGAGGCCGTGAGATTTGGTAGCGTCAGATGTCAGTCAGATTAGATGGAACTTGGAAGAAGCAACAAGTAGTTGTCACGGAGCAGTTTAGCTAGTACTACGTCTTTGTTGATTTCAAGAAAGCAGGTTCGGTTACCCCCAAAACAATGCTAATTCTGTTTTTTTTTTTCAAACGAACGTGGTGACTCTAATCGCCTTGGTACCACATCGAAAACTTGAGGAAACTACTTAGAAAAAAAGAAAAAGAAAAAGAGAGTTGTTATATTTCAGGTGTGTAAATTTTCAGGCAACAATTCTACACAATTAGCTAATATAATTAAAAATACAACTCATAATATAATTTATGATTTTTTTTCTATAAACAGGTAATAATAAAATTACATGCTAGGAGTACCTGATTAACAACAACAAACAAATCAGACGTCTGAAACACTCGAGAAGCGAAATAAAAATGTTTTTGGCAAGATAATGCAGTGTCAATTGCCAAACCGAGCTAAGCAAGCAAAAGCAAAGGTTAAAGCACAGAGTAAAGAGCTCCCTGAGAGGTCAATACTGAAGAGCTCCATAAATTACTCATTCAAGAACACCCATTTGATCTCTCTCTCTCTCTCTCTCTCTCTCTCTCTCTCTCTCTCCATGGATTCATTTGCATGGGCGTCGGTGTCTCAGGCTGCGGGGCTAGCCGGCGGCAGCGCCGTCGTCTCCGACGGGAGAAGCGGGGGACTCTTGCCGCCGCCGATGCTCGGGCTCCAGCTCCCGTCACCGGCCGCTCTCGAGCACTTCATGGACCCCGGCCTAGTCCAGCTGGCCATGCGCTCCTCGTACATCACCTCCGAGGAACACCCACTGCAAGCCACCACCGGCAGTGGCAACGGCGAGCCGGGGTTTGGCGGCGGCGGCGACGCGCCGAGCGCCGAGGCCTGCTCGTCCAGGGTACCGGAGCCGGACTCCAACTCCAACAAAAGGAAGCGATCGAACGAGGTACTAGTTGCTTACTGCTCACTACTACTACTACAGTGCTAATTGGTTTGCACACTGGCCGGTGTCTCAGCGTTGTGGTCGGATCGCAGTCGCAGGACGTTCTTGGGATGATTGGGACGGATCAAGATCAAGGGATGCCGTCCGTGGATTCTTCCAAGGAGCGTGGCGAGGACGACGCCAAAGGCAAGGAGGAGACGCCGCCGGCGACGCGCAAGAAGAAAGGGAAGGGAGCTTCGGCCGCCGACGGCGAGTCGGAGTCGTACATCCATGTCAGGGCCCGGAAGGGGCAGGCAACCAACAGGCATAGCCTCGCAGAGAGGGTAGGTACAGTACACACAGATTTAATTTGTTGCAAATACATTTGGTGTTCTTGGAACGTGCAAGCAACTGGTCACCTCAATGGATTAGCTTTAGCACTTGAAAATAGTCCTGAAGAATGATGAACATGAAATTCGGTTCTTTTCTGATAGCTGAGAAGGGAGAAGATCAGTGAGAGGATGAAGCTTCTGCAAGACCTTGTTCCTGGTTGCACTAAAGTGAGCCTCTTGGCCGAAAGAACAGCTCTACTTACTTTTCTGAAATCAGAACTTCTTCTTAAGAATAATGACACGTTTTCTTTGGGCCGGGTTGGGTTTGGATTGATTTAGGTAACTGGGAAGGCGGTGATGCTGGACGAGATCATCAATTATGTCCAGTCCCTGCAAAGGCAAGTGGAGGTATGCATGGTTCATCTTCAATCCTCATACTGAGAGTTTCTCTTTCTCATCTGATAAAGGCAATGTACTGACCAAATGCATGATTCCCCTTCTTGCATCTCGCAGTTCTTATCCATGAAGCTTGCTGCGGTCAATCCACAGCTCGGCCTCAACATAAAACAGCTTCTGTCGAAAGATGTAAGCAATCTACTAACTCACCTGCAGTTCTTCCTTGTTCTCTTTTCATTTTAGTTTTGTAAGAAATGTGCGCCAAAATTTGGTGGAATGCAGCTTTTTCGCGCCCCCAGTGGTCCTTCAAGCTCATCTGCTCACCTGGGATTCTCGTTCTCCCACGAAATGATGCCCATACTACCACCAATGTCACGGTCGGGTGTGCTCCCAGGAGGCGTTCATGGCTTGGCCAATTCAGATGGGTTCAGAACAGCCATGGAGGAGCAACTAAACGGCAAAGACTCCATCGCAGATCATGTCTCTCAGTCTCAGGTCTGCATAGCAGAATCCCAGCATTTCTACTTACCTACTAGCTGTGCACTATTTGAGAGATGGATTAAGGTCTTATTGCAGGTGTTTCAGATTAGAAATTTAGAGCAATTATGCATTTGCAATCAGGTTGGTTTTCAAGAATCCTAACCAAACTTTAGCCTCTCCAGCAGATGCCTCTCACCTTGGATGGATCGTTCCACCACAATGCAGCGCAAACAGCGGTTTACGGGGCGACTGTCGGTCCAGAGCATCTGGGCATGAGGTCTGATCAGGATCGGTTTCATATGTGAAGTTCCGCACAAGCTCTAGCAGTCCACCTCCATGGAGGATCAGAATTGCTTTCTGGTCACCTGACATGTGCCGTGGAGTAGAGAGTAGAGAGGGCCAAGGCACATAACTAGCATTTGTGCCAGACGTGAAGTTACTGCATAGTGCAGAGGCAGGACAAGCTTGATTCCTCCATGAAAGGTTACCATTGCTTCATGGTTGTAATCAGAACTGAAAGTTCATCGCCGGAAGTAGGGATCTGCTGCAGCTATGAATTTATGATGATGTTGGAATGGGTGGAGTGTGAAGTGAATTTGTGTTCCTGAAGAGAAACACCTGAAAATAGACAGTTAGACACAGGTTGCTGCACAGCGTATTTGTTTGTGTTGTTAGTTAATATATAGCTAGTTAGCGAGCAGCACTAAAAACATATATATGTTCAGATTAAACTCTCAGCTTTTACTCGGTTCTTTTTTTACTTCTTGTTATTCCGTTTTTTTCACCACAGCTCATCTTTGTAGATTTCTCATCATTATTTTCATTGTAGGCTTTGCTATTTCATGGATACCTTTTTAGATCAGTTTGTTGTGCGAGTATTGATGATTTTGAATGCTCTCTGATCGTAACATTTTGCTGTCTATTGACTGTACCATTCAACTTGCTGAGGCGTTCTGCTCCTGTCTGTTTTACTGTTCATTAATAAGATATTTAATGCAACATTCACCTCTTTAATTCGAAACGCGAAGCCGAGCAGCCAGGTAGGCCACGACAGCAAAAAAAAAAAAATTTAACCGTTCGATTCTCAGTTTACGGTCCTTGTTTACTCTCTCATTATCTACCGTGTCTGTCTGGAGCCTTCTTGGCTTTTCCCTACCCAGCGCATCGGAGGAAAAAGAATATCATATTGGCTTCAATAAACAGAATCTCGTAGAAATGGGTCATTTTCAATTTGGTATTCTACCCTGCTGACCACTCGGACAAAGCAGCTGCTTTGCAGTAAGAACGAAAGGAAACGATTGGAGGAATGTGAAAACAGCAGTGCAGAAACTTCTTTTTCATTATTATTGAGGGGCAGCACAATTTTGCTATGTAATCAGTCTTCATGCTTTATTGTTTTCTAAGGCCACTACTACCTCAATAAAATGTTAGTGGCCAGCAAGTCTACACCTACAAAAAATGCCACGGCAGGAACCCGTATAGAAGTATCTGTAACCAAATAATGTTCTAGCCCATGGCCTTAATTTTACCCCCGGAACTGCTAAATATGAAGTTCTAACAAAGCCTAGCCGTGGGAGAACTCACTAATCCCTCCATGGGTCGCTCTCGGGTCTAACTTCTGAGGGCTCAATCACCTCTGTTACGGTGCCTTCAGATGAGTCTGACTCTGCGCTGGCCTCACTCATTGATGTCTCAGTCTCCTCCATGTCGGACCTTCCCCATCTCCCACCGAGGGCAATCGCCATCATCTCATAGATCTTGCCACCCAACTCTGCTGGACTCTCTGGCTGGAAATTATGACAAACATTCCAACATTTTAATAATGTTTTTTCACCAAGACCATCAATATCCAGAAACGTATTCCATTATACTTACAGTATATCCACTTGAGATTAAAGCAGCCTCATATAGGAGCTCAACAGCCCTCTTGGCTTCTGTGCTATCGGGCTCATTTTTGCAAGCAGCCTGCCAACAATAATTTCTCTTTCAGATTAGTTACTTCATATAGCTCAAGCATGTTAATTGTTGGTGAGCTTGATAACTGATTCCCCAGGGGTAATGGTCTTACACTCAAATCCTTGATAATTGGGTGGTCAGGGTTGATTTCGAAAATCCTTCTTCCCCTCATGAATTCCAAGCTTGATGTGTCACCAAGTGTTTGAGCCTTCATGAGCCTGTCAGATTTTGAGAAATACATATGAAGACACAGATAATGACTAAAAGCAATGGCTTAACAACAAACCTACCTTTCCATATTAGCGGACCAACCGAACTTGCCAGATACAAGAACACATGGAGATGAACTTAAACGCTTCGATATTTGGACCTTCGCAACCTTGTCACCAAGCTGTTGTTTAACCCAATCACATAGGAGAGTAAACTCCTGCTTGGTTTCTTTAGTCTCTTCCTCTTCATCACCTGCGACAATAAATAAAGGTATCTTCTATTCAATGCGATGGAAGTAATCAAACAGTCATAACCACTCTGAGCAAGCATAAGCATTTTCTCACCCAATTCCAAATCCTCTTTGCTGATATCCACAAATTTCTTCTCTTTGTAGGTCTGCAAGTTCTGAATGGCAACCTCATCTATTGGCTCAATAAGGTAGAGAACCTAGATAAAAATCAAGCAGTACCCTGAGCCAAAGCATGAAAAAAGAAAGAACATGTCTCTCCCATAGTCAATTGTGTCTATGTCAAGTACATACTTCAATATCTTTCTGGACCAGCTTTTCCAAGAAAGGAGCAGTCTTTGCGCTCTGGAGACTATCTGTAGCGATGTAGTAGATTGCCTTTTGACTTTCAGGCATGCTCTCTACATATTGATCAAGACTTATCGTGTCTCCCTCATTTTTAGAAGAGTGGAAGCGCAACAATGGAGCAAGGCGCTTGTGATTCCCTGTGTCCTCAATGCAACCAAGCTTAATAAACTTGCCAAAGCTCTCCCAAAACTTCTTATAATCCTACAGAACAAATTAAGGAAAATCAATATCAAGTAAACAAAATAACTAGGATCAAACTAAGGTCCTGTTTGGTTCCACCAACTAAATTTTAGCTAGCTAAATTTTAGTCACTTTAGTAGCTAAAGTTCCAAACACATTGACTAAAAGGAGCTAAAATAGTTTAGTTCCATTAGTCACCTAAGAGTAGCTAAAATAATTTTAGCTAGCTAAAATTTAGTTGGTGGAACCAAACAGGGCCTAAAGGTCCAATTGTACCTCCTTATCTTCCTTTTCGGCAATCTCTTCAATCATATCAAATGTCTTCCTGACAAGTCGCTTGCGCATAATTCTTACCTGAACAAAAATACATAAGATTGTCTCTAAATATATCGACAGTAAGAACCTTCAAAATATACAATTTCAAAGGGGGAGAGGAAAAACTGGCAGGTGTTTCACTTTCACCCATTACTTACAATTCGACTTTCTTGAAGAATCTCCCGAGAAACATTGAGGGGAAGGTCATTTGAATCCACCACACCTTTAACAAAGCTCAAGTATCTTGGAAACTGCAAGATGCATGCTAAAATCAATAATTCATTCCATCTCAATCGATGGATAGTAGAATTTATTAGCATTGAAAGATAGTGTACCAGTTCACCATCAAAGTCATCAGAGATGAAGACTCTTTTAACATATAGCCGGATATTTTTGGTCTTGGGATTCATTATCTCCTCATTACTAAGCGGTGCCATGCCTGGAACATAAAGAACACTCCTGAATTCCACCTCACCCTGTTAATAGAATAGATCAGTTATTGAATATATATACAATGTGTGTGTGAATTTAAGTGTTTCACAGAGTTGTTTAATGAATTCACACCTCTGTTGTGAAGTGAGTGTGGGCAAGGGGGTCCAAAAACTCATTGAATGTCTTCTTATAGAACTCATTGTATTCGGTGTTCTCAATTTCCTTTGGATTTCTCATCTGCATGGAGAGAATAGAAATCAACTGTCTGTTTTCTTCATTAGCTCTTACTCCCTTGGAGACCAGAGTGATCAGAATTACCAGAAGGGTGCTGTTCTAAGTATGAAACAAACAGGCAATAGTAACTCCAGACTTACCCATATGGGTTTTGTTTCATTGGCTAGTTCCCAGTCCCAATATTTCTCAGTAACAGTCTTCTTCTTTTTCTTTTTCTCACCCTATATGTCAAAGTATGCCTAATCAGTTACAAAAGAAGCAAGATTCTACAAACATCAAGGAAAACTAGGAGTCCATTCAGAAAAACTAACCTCTGTTGCCTCTTCACCTTCTTTCGGCTCTTCGTCCTCTTCAACCTGTCAATCAAGGGTGGACTACATCAGTGAAATAAATGAAAAATGAAAAGACCATACACATCCATTCATAGATCAAAAGAACAGATCTGGTCAAGAGAATAAGCAAGAAGCTTTGTCAAGACCGTACCTCAACAGTTCTTGATTTCTCCTGCCATGTGTATATGGGGAAAGACACAAACTGAGAGTAGTTTTTTACTAAGCCTTGAATCCTTGAAGGGTCCGCAAACTCGTACTTATCATCAGACTATAGAAGACATATTAATGTAAGGTTGCTATTAAAGAAAAAGCATTTCATGGCATATCAGAAGAACATATCAACATACCCTTAGAAACAGAGTAATCTGAGTTCCACGTGTAAGCATTTTCTCAGGATCAGTCTCTTCCTTGATGATATAAGAGCTACTGTCAGCGACAGCTTCCCACACATACTGTTTATCTGATTTTGGACTCTTGGTGGACACCACAATCTGCAATGTGGATTTTAAAAAAATGTCAACTTAAATAACAATCTAAGCCAGTGCAAAACGAGTAAAAGCTCATTCCATGTAAAATTATTTAAGAAAAAAAGCATCCAAGAAATATCTCAAACCTTCTCTGCAACAAGAAAAGCTGAGTAAAACCCAACACCAAACTGACCAATTAGACCATTGTCCGCCCCAAGGTCTTTGTTTTCCTGAAGAGCAATGCATTTTCACGTTAGGGAAAAAGGCAATGCAACAATCGCATAGACACTAGTACAGCATTTAGGGCATAACCATATCCCATACTCATAGATGTATTCACAATTGTCAAGGAAGGTATGGTGCTGCACCTTGAGGGCCTTCAGAAATTTTGAGGTGCCACTCTGAGCAATGGTACCAAGGCAGTCCTTGAGCTCATCTTTAGTCATACCAACACCAGTGTCACTGTTGAAACAAACCACCAGAAAATCATGACATTAGAGTCTGTTCACAGAACACCAAGTAGTTCTGTCAGAGACTGGAACTTACGTGATAGTAATCGTCCCAGCATCAGGGTCAGGCTTAATCCTTATTTCCAGCTCACCACCGTCAGCAAGCAAAGAAGAATCAGTCACGCCAAGGAACCTCAGTTTATCCAATGCATCACTCGCGTTGCTGGTAGAGCAGCAGGTAAGTACCATCCACGAATAATGCCCTCAAATGAATTACCATAGATTGCCAGATTCCAGCTAAAGGTACTGACCTAACAAGCTCGCGGAGAAATACCTCCTTATGACTGTACAGACTATGGACGATCAAATCCATTAACCGGCTCACCTACAAGGTACATAGAATAGATAGAAATATACATGTTTCAGTAACCAGTGGGTGGCACACAAATGGAACACACAATCAAACTCGGACATACAGATTTGGCAACATTTCTAGCGAATTACAGGTAACCTTATCACATCAATTCCGGAAAAAAAAAACTCAAGGTGTACGGATGGACGCCAATTAAAAATTTCGTCAAGTCTCACCTCCGCCTGGTACTCGAACTGCTCCCCAGCCGCCTCCTCCCCGGCGGGCTTTTCGGCGACGGCCGCATCGCACCTCACCCTGAGCGACCTCCCCCTGCTCCTGTGGGCCTCCCACCTGAGACCTCTGGCGCACCTCGCCACCCCACTCCCCCGCGGAGCAACCGAGGTCGCGGCGGAGGGCGCCCTCCTTCCCGCGCAGGGCCGTAGCGCCGCCACCGACGACGCGCCCAGAGTCCCGCTCAAAGCCGGCGCCATGGGATGGGAGACAGTGACCGGGGGCACGCCAACGTTCGTGGGGAGGGGGAGGGGGAGAGGGAGCAGAGGATAAGGGAGGGGTGTTAGGGTTTTTGTAGTAAGAGCTGTGCGAGGCCGGCGGGTTCAACACAAGGAGGAAGGAGATGAGATGAGATGAGGCGCGGCCGGAGGAGCTTCTGGAAGCACCCGGACACTGCCACTGTGACTGTGAGCCGGGCCTCTCCTCTTTTTTCTGCTTTCATTCGTAGGCCCAAACAGGCCTCTTTCTTCTGCTTTCATAGGCCCATTTATCGAAATGTGACGTGATGAAATCACCACCTCTGTGTTAGAGGCTACTCCCCGTCCAAAAGAAGAAAAAAATGGGCCTCACTTCTAAAAAAATTAAAATATTTTTAAGCTTAACTAATAAACATAAAAAATATTACTAATATCTATGATGCATAATAATAAGTATAATTGGATTATTCGTGGAATATACTTTTTATAATAAATTTATTTATTCAGTTGTACAAATGTGCATGCTATTTTCTATTTGTAGGTTTGATTCTTGGCAAAAGGAGATATTTTTGGAAGGAGTATCTTTTCTTGCTGATAACAGACCGAGCAGTCTCTATCCGGACACATCACAGCGCTGTGTAGTGTGTGTGTTTACAAGTCTTCAAGCAACGTAACGTATACACAAGTGTGAAAGAATCAGACGCTGACATAAAGATCGATCGTGCTATATTTCTCTTTACTGTTCGTGAGCATCTTATGATTAACATTCCCATCACGCAGAGTCTTCTTTTATATCTAAGCAACAAGGGAAAAATACTGACACGTACTGACAGCAACACTCCATTCATCGACCTCGGCTGAGCTCAGCGCTGTCTGGAGGCTCTTTGAAGCAGTCGACATTGCACAGACCCATGGCTCTAATCTTCTCTCCGATCCTGCACAAGAATAACGACAAAGATACAAACAAAAACATTCGTATCATCACATTTTCCAAACTATATTTCTTCAAATCAAATCAAATAAACAAGATATATAGCTGAGGCAGAACTAACCTATCAAAGCTTTTCCTTGGCTTTTCCTGTTGCTCATGTTCGAGGATGCTGTCGAAGCAGTCCACGCTCCTCCTGGATCTCCTATCTGTGCTGGACCTCGCCTTCTCCCTGTGGCCCGTGCTTCGCCTGCGCTTATCTACATGCTCCGTGCTCAGCGTAGGGTCCTCATGGATCGTGCTCTTCTTCGACGGCTCTAGCCTTCGCGAGATCATGCGAGAAGGAGTCTCGGAGATGGTTTCACTGTCAGGCTGCGCTCTGTTTTCAGCTGCCCATGTCTCATGCTCAGCTGCGGCATCTTTTTCAGATGGCAGCTTCTTTATGGTCGATAAAAACTTCTTCAGATGTCGTATGTACACCGGGAATTTCTCCAGGTTGCCATGGTCGCCTCCCTCGATCCACAGAGGCTCATACTTGTGTTGGCACAGCTCATAGAGCCGCTTCCCATGGGAGCAGTCCACGACGTCATCTTTTGTGCCCTGAAAATTGAAAATAATGATCCAGTTTATTAATGATCTGATGAAGCTAGTAGAAGAATACTACCACCTAGTAGATGTGTATAAAGAGCTTACATGGATAACCAGAACTGGGCATTTAACATGCGGGATTTTGTCGATGTTCTGCAAATGAAACAAGTGTTAGCATATTACAGGATGTAAATCGTTCATCTTGATACTTCAGACAGAGAGGCAAACCTTGTATATGTCAAACCAGTATGTTTTCTTCACAGAATACATGACACGCAATCCAGACAGGATTGGACTGTGCAGAACCACAGCTCTTACGCGATGGAAACGAACAGCTAAATCGAGGGTTGGTCCGCTGCCAACAGACTGACCATACAGAACAATGTCTTCTTCCCTAGTTCCATAAACGTCCACAAGGCACTTGTATGCAGCCTCTATGTCAGCAAAGGTATTAGCTTCACTTGGCTGAAGATGGATTTTACAGAAAGGTTGTGTCAGCACGCAGCACTGTTTTTCCTAGAAAGGATCTAACTTCTACAAAATGAACTAGTTCAGATTAAAACAAGAATCAGTTTCAAGGCCTCTATTGTAACAAGAAAGGCCAAGGTGCCCCTCGACTGAAGGTGACATGGTAAGAGCATTAGTTTCAAAAAAGGACGGACATAAATTACCTTGCCTGATGACCGCCCATAACCAGAGTAATCATACCTGCAAAGAATGATGCAATTATTCTGAGACAGGCAACTTCGATCATCAGAACAGCATAGCAGATAATTTGCTAAACCTTCAAGAAGGACATAGACTTGCAAGAACCAATAACTATTTACATGGTTCAACAAGAACGAATAAACCAGATAGCCTGACCAACATCTTCACGTCAATGAAAATGTCCAGATCAAACACACACACACACACACTAATAGTAATGCACTAGTAAAATATTGCAAAAAAAATTGAATGTTTGTCCGCGATCAAAATGAAATCTGAATAAATTTTATGATCATACTGCAACATAACATTAACAGTTGATACAGTTTGCACATAAGCTCTCTTGAACTTTGTCAAGAGACTTTGTCTGTCATAAGGATACTAATAGTTGATATACAAGATGCAACATCAGGTGTCTTGGACATTGTCAATTGGGGTTTTAGAAAATCTGAAAGTAGCATGTATTTCGAGTTAATTATCAGTGTGATTTGCTGATTTCAGCTCATGCATGATTGGAAACCAAAATAAAATTGTATTCATAGAACTTTTTATCTTTTAACCATCTTTATAAAAAAATCGTTTGATGACTATATATTTTAAATCTATCTATACATGTTTGTTGACAGCTCCTACACATCACTCTCTTTGTCTCTTTGTCTCACTTTGATGGGCAAACTAACCCCTGGACCACATCATTGTTCCCTCCTTTTCTTCAGACTCCTGCATCTAACCCCACCCTCTTGTCTGAAAATCCCTCTTGCCCTCTTAATCGTACTTAACAGGTAGTGTAGACGTGCACCCAGTTAGTGCATTGTACTTAACTGTACTTGTAAGACTAGTTTCACCTAATAGTATGTGCTGTAATGAGCACCCTTGCGTGTTCTGGGCCATCGTGTGGTTCATTCATGCAGCATATCTGCATCATTGATGTAACATCCAATTAGCTGTTCTGTTATGTCTGGGTTTGTTTGCTAGTTTGCTACGAATCCAATCCAACAGTCGAGTTTGATCCCTTGATCGAGCGAAGGATTTTATGGCAGGATAATATCGGGGGCATGTGGACGGGGTTGCTTTACTGTGTATACTTGAGGTGTCATTGTGTAGCCAAATAGTTAAGTAGCAAATAAATTTAAAACATGATGTGCGAAACTCGAATTTAATATACTGCTCCAGCAGGGAAAAGCAAGTCCAATGAAAGGTCAAAATGCTGTTGCCATGAGTGAGAGTGACCCACATAAACAAGTTGAAAATACCTTCAAGCAATGATATCAAGCAAACTTTAGAGCTCTGCTCTGTGACTGTTGTCCAATGATTAGCTTTCTATGTACAGTGCCTAGTAAAAATTAAACAACCACAAAAAAGCGTATTGAGACCTTTATTTGCCACTCTCAAGAAAAGATGGTCACAGAACTGAGCTACTTTTGCAAGCACCAGCCAAACAAACAGGTTCCGAATGCAGAATTAGCTTGACTAGAGTATAGAACTATCCTAACCTACCAAGAAAAGTGTCAATAACATCTTCACCTCGAATGGAGACAAAAGACAAAAAGATTTCCCAAACATAATATTTTACAGGTTCAGGATTGGCAATAAATGGATTGTAGAACGAAAAAAAAAACCATAATTTTCTGGAACAGTAGCAGCAGCAGCAGCGGCGAATTTTACATCAGTTGCACCTATAATGGCAAACTAAATCCTATAGCCAAATAACGTGTGCAGCTCTCTCATCAATCAGAGGAAATTAAAATCTGATCTTCCCAAAAGAATCAGGAGTATCAATTGCACATGATAAATCTTTAACAAGAAATCAAACTCCCATCATTCAGAAAATACTATAAGCTAATGAAAACAATTAATGCAAATCGAAGTAGCATGCAGCATATGATTACCCCGCTCAATAACAGTAGTTGGACATGTATGATCACTATATTCATCATATTCAATCCACCACACAGACAGAAAACCATTAATTAATAATAATACTGAAAACGACAGAACCAAACAGAAGGAAAACAAGTGATCAAGACACGCCCATTCTAAAGGATCAAACCATGATCCGATCAGATTGTGGGTTGTTGCCTTCTAGAGAAAAAAAAAAGTTCGTTCTTTCAAAAACGAAAACGAAAATTGTGTTCCGATCAGTTTTCACAAGATCATCATCCATCGGCCAGTATAACTAATAATAAAGCAGTAATCTTGGTCGCCCAACCAAGTCAAAAGCATCGGAGAAACCAGTCAATCATCACTTACCCCATGAGGTTGACGTGGAGTCGTGCGCTGAGCTCGACGAAGATCCCGTACATCTTGCCGAGGTCGGCGGCGTTGCCGTGGGAGAAGAGGACGGTGAGGCTGGCGCCGGGGTGCCGGACGTACACGGCGATGATCTCCGAGCCCCGCCGCGTCCGCACCCGCCTCGCCTCCACGCCCACGCTCCACCGCACGCCCGTCATCACCACCCTCCTGGTTGCCACCTTACGCGACGACGCATCCTCCACCGACGCCGCCGCTGGCTCGTCCTCCTCGTTGGCCACGCCGTAAGACGGCGGGTCGGGAGGGAAGAACGCCATCTTGGAGGCCACGGACGAAGTCACTCCACCCATATCCAACCAAAACTCAGGCCTCCGGCCGCAGCCGCAGCCGCATCAGGGTCTTCTCCGGCCGGGGAGGGTGGACTGAGGAGGGGCTTCAACTTCACGGTTAGATTGTTTTAGAGGCCCAATTGGAAAGTTTCCAGCTCAGAGCTGCTCCACGGAAACGGAAGGGGGTGTGCATCGACTTGTGGTGTTCTTCGGGGATCTGAGTGGAAATAGTCAATTCCTCCGGCCTCCGAGGTTTATCATCGGGGGTTAAAGATTGGCGCGGAATTAGGGGGGCGGATTTGCCGAGTTGCCTTTGCCGGGAGGACTAGAGCAAGGAAGGGCTGTCACGTGACCAAACAGCAAGGCCAGCACGTGAGGTCCACATTTTACGATTTTTTCACTTTTCTTTTTTATTTTATTTTATTTTATTTTATTTTATTATTAGGACCCAGCTTCCAGGCTATACATGTAATTCCTGCATTGTCTTTATTTGATTGATCCGGGCTTATAAATGCCTAGATATTTGGGCTACTACTATGTGAATGCTTATTGCTAAATATGGGGTACGTATATAAGATCAAACCATTGTTATTATTGTATATTACATACAATGAAATGCAAGATTTGTTTTGTTCAGATCTCTATCTTTGAATTTGAATTGATGTGAGTAATGCAGCTACTACTAGTACAAAATTATTGAAAGTCCTTACTACCTAGTACAAGTTATTGATGTGATATTGAAAGTCCTTACTACCTACAAATTATTGGATCCGTAAAACAGTTGTATTAGTTATACCGCTGAAATTGAAATTGTTATGTTTATGCTCCAGTGCTGCAAACGTGCCACTTCTCTTGGTCGCAGACTTTTGTTCTGGAAAGTTCGTCTGTTTCTCTCTTTCCAAATATTCCACCAAAAATAGATCATAAGACCATCAAAATTTCTTCGATGGGGTTTGTCTATCCGTAGCCTGCATCTGCGCCAGTACCCATGGAGTGATCCATTTTCTCCCACCGTGTCAATATTTGATAATCCGAACCAATTTTTCATCACAGCCCATACTTGTTTTGTGAAAGGGCAATCCTTGCACAAGTACGTTGGATTTTCCGGATCGACTCCACATAGTTTGCACACGGGGTCATTTGGCCAATTTCTTTTTATCAACCAGTGCTGCAAAGTCAGAAACAGAGTTACATATTTTTTTTTCCTTCTTTTATTTTTCGAACAAGAAATGCCTCTTCTCTCCTTTTTATAGCAGAATACATTATATCCAAACTCAAGCATCCATGGTCCATGCAAATCGCCCTTTTTTTTTTCATAATTTCTCTCCGGGTCCTGCTGCTGAGGATCAGATCCAGTGTAAGCTGTGCCGGCGACATGAAATTGGAGTTGGTTGGCATGGCCACTATGACCTGCCACTGGGTCCCTTCACCCAGCTCACTCTTTCAGGTTCAGGCAATCCTGCCATATCATACATGCCAATATGCCAGTATTATTGCCATCATTGCTATGGGTATTACTACATGATTTCATCAAAATATATATACACAAAATATTACTTACATCTCCAAAAAAAATCATACTACATTTTTTTGAACGGGAAGGAAACTCCTTTTACAGCAACACCGTACCATGGCGTAATGCTTGGGTGGCAAGCAGTGAGGACCTAGACAGACATGCTAATGCACATGTGTGTGGAGGCACTCAGCAGGCCATTGTCAGCTGGAGGAATTATTAGTGCCATGTTGTGCTGAATATTTAAACAAATTTGCATCGTTATCATTAGCCTTTTTTCTTAGGAGTAGAGTAACCAAAAAAATGCTATGAGACTTTCTAGCCCTACTTTGGATGCAACTAATTAACCTCTACACACTGCACCCGAGTGGCCGAGCTGAACGCGAAACCCGCAATTTGTAGCATCAAAGGCAGGTATTTGTCACCAGCCACCACACTTTCTCTCTAGCCTTTTTGACTTTGCTGGGTGTTCATTGGCGGCTTGTGGCAAGGCACAGGCACAGCAGTTCTTGCAATCTGTCTGTCTGTGTTCTCCTTTTTCGACTCTTCGCTTCCATTCCAGCAATGATGGTGATCTCTTCCACAATGCTTACAGTTGAGCAAAGGAAATCAAATGCGCATGCTCTCCGTCATTTTGGGTCTCAGAACTCGAAGCTCAGATCGTGTGTTCGCTAGAAAGAGTGCAGCAAATTCGCATTGTTGGGGCTGACATGCCTGCCTGCCTGCTGCTTGGGAGGTCAATCATGAACTGTTTTTTCTTTTTCCTGTTGGAAGGTCCACTTCTGGTGGCGCTGTGCCATACTGTTTGGTACCCATAAACTCGGCAAAATGAGGCACTGCTGCACTGGCATCATCATGCACAAATTTGGAAACCATGGCATGCTGATGCTCCTGTTACTTGGGACATGAGATTATATGCATGCATATCAATGCATGGCAGCAGCTTCAGGCTTAGTAGCTCTTACCACATAGGGGTTCAGCTGAGAGCTTAATTAATAGTAGTACTCTAACCAGCATTAGTTAACGCTGTCATCGTAAAACCCAACATGAACCACAAAGCATTGCTTCTGAAAGAAAAAAAATCTTCCCCCGAGAGTTGACCCGTACAGTACTGTCTGAACCGTATTTACAGGACTTAGCTTCGAAGTTTGAACGGGCCCAAACATTGTTAGCTCAGCTGTCATTTGGTACATTATTGTTACTAGCTCCGATGACAAATGTAGTAGGAGTATATATAAGCAAAAACAGGAGGCTTGACTGGCGAGGCGAGTGGGGAGCAATGCAATTGCATATGCTTTTCGTGTGCCTGTATATGTCAAGCCCTCGGCCCGGCCGTCAAACACAAATGTGCAAGCTCTCGTTGGAGTGGGCTTGCGTTTTTTTTTTAGGAGTAGCACCACGGACGGTTGAGAGGATGAATGGGATGCACTTGGGCCGAGCGAAAAATGGTGCACATGGGCTGGTAGACGCTCGTTTAGTTTAATTAAAATAGGCGTGTTGCTCACATAATTATGTTTTTTTAGATTTAGAATTACATAATTATGCTTATATACGTGGGATTGCCTAGGCCCAAACGTTGCATTGCATCACTAGCTAAGTAACTCAGTAGGCTCAAATGAAGTGCGGAGATGACATCACATATTTACACCCTAACACCGAGGCAAAGGTTGATGTGATCTTATATTTTCTTAATAGTTTTTTTAGAGTTTCTCTTAATAGTTGATGAAGCAGTGAATGTGCCTTTTTCTAGATTTTTTCTAGAAAAACAGGGTATAAACATGCGTGCACATTCGGTGGGTACTGTATGTTTCTCACGCACTGGACATTGATAACACTTAGAGATTGTTTAACTATGTCTTATATGGGCTAGTTTGTAGGTCATAATAAAATGATAAAATATCACACTACTATATGTCAAAATAGGCCAAAATTCAAGAGGATGCTGACTTCTATGTGTGATTCCTCCTCCACCTTTCCTCTCTATATTTTCTACTTGCTTCCTTTCTCTCCATCTTCATCTTTCTTCATTGGTATGTAAGTAGGGTTTTAGGGCGTGTGTTGGTTTGGAGTGACGGGGGAGGATGACTTCAGTCCCTTAGGGGGGGGCTTGATCCCCTTGCTACCCTGGTTGATACACCCTTGCATACATGATGGTATTTTACCATACTACACGCAACCACCTTCTGCAGCCTGTATGAGGTGAGGAGGCTCGACTGCATATGAAGTACTTTGGAAGGCCCGAGCCCAATCTACGATAGCCCATGTGTTCGGAAAGGCCCGAGCCTAACCTAAGATAGCAGTTGCATGGGTTTAACGCTAAAAAGTTCTCGGGGCCTGCCTAACCTGTTACAATGTTGAAGACGTGGAGACATCCTTTGGCTGCCAGTAGTACTCGGACGGCTTGCCCTGCTTGTGACGGCGGTTACATGAGTTGAAGACAGTGAATGAAGTTCCTTTTACAACAACACCATGGCATAATACTTTAGTGGCAAGAAATAATGACCTAGATTGACATGCTAATGCACATGTGTGGAGGCAATTGTCAGCCGGAGGAATTATTAGAGCTTGCAAAGGCCATGTCGTGGCTGAATATTTGAACAAGTTTGCAACGATGCCGTTAGTGGTTGTTTGGATGAAGAGTTTGTAGATCAGTTTAGATAAAACTAGTTTAACATTGAGTTTCTGCAAAATTAGTTTGGAGTTGTTAATTAGTTAAGATCATCATGTTTGGTACATAAGTAGGTGTTAATTATCCGGTATTGAGTTTTGAGAAAAAACAACTCTCTCTTTTCACAAAACCTATTGTTGTGAGTTTTCAGAAAATTGGGTGTCTCCATCCTGGTTTTATGCTCACTTAAATAAACCATGTTTTTGGTGGTTAATGGAAAAACTAATGTAATGGAGACGGCCCAGGCAGCGCTCTCGGTCTTGTCTTGCTGGCTTCAGCTTCTCTTGCAATCAGCGGCTGAAACAGCGGCGAGGAGGAGCGCAGGGGAGCCCGAGTGAGGGAGGGAGTGACATGGACGTCTCTCAAAGTTGCGGGGTCAGCAGCATCTGCACAAACTCCTCCAGGTCCTTGTGCGAGCTCCCGCCCTCCGCCACCGCCGCCGCCGCCGCCAAGCGTCCGAGCTCCGCCGCGCGCTCCCTCACGGTCTGCCCCTCCTTCCCGACGGCCGCCGCGATCGCCGCCGCCATCGTCCCGGCGTCTGGCACGGCGTCGGCGCCCTCCGCCACGGGCACGGCCACGCCGGCCTCCGCGAGCAGCCGCGCGTCCGTGAACTGGTCGGCGCTCATCGGCCACGCCAGCATGGCCACCCCGGCGGCGGCCGCCTCCAGCACCGAGTTCCAGCCGCAGTGCGTGAGGAACCAGCCCACGGCACGGTGGCGCAGCACCTCCACCTGCGGCGCCCACCCGCGGATCACCAGCCCGCGCGAGGACGTGCCCGCCTCGAACCCGTCCGGCACCGCCGTGCCCGCCCTCGCCGCCCACACGAACGCCGCCGAGCTTCGCGCCAGCGCGTCCGCCACCGACGCCGCCTGCGCCGGCGACAGCGCCTGCTGCGTGCCGAAGCTCACGTACACCACCGAGCCGTCCGGGAACGCGTCCAGCCACGCGGACACCAGCGCGGCCGCCACCGCGGGCTTCCCGCCGCGGTCGCCGCCCGACGTGGACGTGGCCGCGCCGGCGGCGTCCGACAGCGGGCCCACCGCGAACACCCGCTTCGACGCCAGGTCCGGGAGTGGCCGCGTCACGTAGTCCGCCTCCAGCGCCGCGAACGTGTTGGCGACGAAGCAGGAGCTGCCCAGGTTCCAGAGGAAGAGCTGCCGGATCGCCTCGGACAACTCGTCGCCGGCCGCGTACTGCCGGAACAGCCCCGACAGGTGGCGCCACGGGAAGGTAGGCGAGCCAGGTACCTCCGGGAACGTGACCGCCTCGTCGTCGGCGTCGGGGTCCTCGCGGCGGCGCCTCCTCGTCGGCGGGCTGCGCCAGAGGGCGTGCGACATGGCGAGGTGGAGCGCGCTGGAGGGGGAGAAGGTGACGTGCGGCACTCCCAGCTCCTTGGCGAGCGGCTGCGTCCATCCCGTGAAGAAGTCGGAGATGACGGCCGTCACGCGGTGGCCGTGCCGTCCCTGCTCGTTGCACCAGGCGAGGAGCGGCGCGCGGAGCGCCGCGAGGGAGACCATGAAGGGCCGGAAGAGGTGGCGCGGCAGGTCCTTGGTGTTCTCGCCGCTTCCCGGCGGGAGCAGCGGCGAGGACGGGAAGGGCAGCGAGAGCACGGCCACGGACGAGCACGCGCGAACCAGCGGCGACAGCAGCGCGGCGTTGCCGGACGTCACGGCGACGGTGACCGCGAGGCCGCGCGTGGCGAGCAGCGCCGCGAGGTCGAGGAGCGGGAGCATGTGGCCCTGCGCCGGGTACGGCACGAGAAGCACGTGCGGGCCGCCGCCGCCGCCGCCGCCATCGCTCGGAAGGTCCTGCGCCGGCTGCGTGTGCGTGCCCATGGACAAGAACAAATGGATGGATCTGAACCGTTGGGGTTACAACTAGGTTAATAAATACTCGACCAAGGTAATTGTTACTATTGGTTAATAAAGTCTTCCGTTGCAGCTCCTCGTTTAGAATGTTTCCTATAAACACGTCTCCTTTTTTTTTTGAGTGTGTGACTCGGGCCGATGCAAAAAGATTTTGGATTTTTTTACTATAGTATTTTGGTTTGTTTGTGATAAATATTGTCCAAGTATAAACTAACAGGATCAAAAGATTCGTCTCGCGATTTACAGATAAACTATACAATTAGTTTTTATTTTCGTATATATTTAATGCTTCATATATATGCCGAAAAATTTGATGTGACAGGTAATCTTGAAAGCTTTTTGGTTTTTGGGAAACTAAGGCTTTGTTTAGTTCGTAAAAATTTTCAAGATTCCCCGTCACATCGAATCTTTGATCGCATGCATGGAGCATTAAATAAAGATGAAAATAAAAACTAATTACACAGTTTAACTGAAATTTGTGAGATGAATCTTTTGAGCCTAGTTACTCTGTGATTGGACAATGTTTATCGAATAAAAACGAAAGTGCTACAGTAGCCAAAAACCCAAAATTTTGCGAAGTAAACAAGGCCTAAACAAGCCCTCGAAGTCTCCTTTTTCTATGCACATTCTCAGTGGGCATCAGAGTTTTGTTTGTAGTTAATAAAGCTGTTTCGATGATGTGATAACGGTTTTAAGAAAAAAGAAGAGAAAAACATAAGTTTCATTAGCACAAGTATCAACTCTTTATGAGTAATAAAATTAAATACATATCAAACTATAGAACGAAAAGAGAATTCATTTTGAGCCACTGTAAAAGATCACAATTCCTTGTAAGCCAGTGAAAAAGTTCAACGGACTTCAGTGCCACTGCTTCAAATTCTTTTTGCCCTCCAAGCCACTGCAATTAGATTAGGCTCTAACAGTGTCAAACCGTGGATGTAAAAAGTCAAAAATACCCTAAGATGTAAATATGTTGTTAATTTTTTTGAGCATCTTAAAGACTTGAAATGGAAAAAACTCAAAACTAAAAAGTTGTAGATCTCATCGAGATCTAAAATTTTCGTATAAAAATTATCTTCATTCAATATCGCAATAAAGATACGATTTTCCTAAGATATATATATTAACCATATCAAAACATATCTTTTTTGCAAAATTAAATGAAAATAATTTTTATATGAAAATTGTAGTTCTTGACGAGATCTACAACTTTCTAGTTTTGAGTTTTTTCATTTGAAGTCGTTAAGATGCTCAAAAACACTAATGATATATTTAGACCTAAGGCTATTTTTGTCTTTTCACACCTACGTTTAACACCATTAGAGCACAATCCAGCGGCAGTGGCATGGAGGGCAAAAAAAATTTAGAGCAGTGGCACTGAAGTCAGTTTCTAAGACTATCATGTTATGTAGAACTAGTATATTACCCGTGCTAACGCTACGGTGACATTTAGAAAAAAATTACAAAACTAAAATAAATCATAAAACTAAAAAACAAACCTACCCCACTAACAAAAAAAGTTTATATAAAAATTACGGTACTTCATTTGGGAACATATATTTGGTTTTAACAAATGCTATGTAGAAAAGTTACCAAATATAAGGTACAAATATACAGCAAAGCTCACTTAAGTACAATAAAAAAATTTACAGATTTCGCTACCTCAAACTTACATGTCACGAAATACTGAGTTAAAATCGATTTAGTGATACAAACTGTGGTCCTGAAACATAATAGGATTTGCATTTGTTTTTTGTAAGAATTTCAACAGAAGTAAAACTCCATTCCAAAGACCTTGCCAATTGCCACATCATGTCTCTGGTGAGATGGATACTTTAAGATAAAATGGTAAAGTTACACTTTTTCATGCACTATGAGTTCAAGTCAATTACTCAATTTAAACCAGATGAGGTTTCCTTTCACATTATCATTCGCATTGGAAACATTGCCTCTACGTTTTTCTTGTACAAATATGAACTCTGAGGAATGTGGATGGAATGCAGCACAAATTGATGTTGGTAACAGCTAAATGCACACAAAATTAGTTTTCCAAATCTGAAACTTGTCATTGCCTAATTGGTCATAATAACAGGATGATATCACTATGTCTAACAGCCTGCCCTGCTCCTGGATAATCTGAGTATCCATTCGTTCAAGATGATCTTTGAGTGCAACAAGAACCTAATAAAGTATCCTACCAAATGGATCAAGAAAGGAGGCAGGCAGCAGAAGTTACCAACCAATTGATATGTGTGTTGTTGATGGACCGGCAGACGAGGTCATCCCGGAGCAGCATGGCCACCTCGAGGTCTGCCTTCTTGGCCGCCACGTGAGCCGCCATGGCCGTCCCGAAGGACCCTCCCCCGAGAACCACCACCTGCGAAACCCACCACTCAACTTCTCCCAATCAGATCCCGCAAGGAAGCGCGCATCCAAATCCAAGCCCAGAGAGTCCGTGAGAGTCCTACCTTGCGCGAGCTCTCGAGGACGTCGCTGCGGTTGCGGCGGCGCCAGGAGCGGGACCACCGGACTAGCTTCTCCCACGCGATGCGCACCGCGCTGTGACGGTCCTTGCGGCCGCTCCTGCGTGGCGCGACGCCGGCGTCGTCGTCGTCGTCGCTGGAGTCCTCGTCCTCCGGCGTGGCGGCGCATGATTGGCTGGACCTGCCTGGCGACGCGGTCGAGCGTCGCCCGGGCGGCGGCCGCGTCGGGCTTGGTCTTGAGAGCACGGACCTCCCACACCTTCTGCAGGTCACCCACCTCCATCGCCGCCCCGCCGATGGAGGCCAGCCCGACGCGGTCCTCCACGGCTGGGGTCGGTTTTCTGCGATACGGAGTTGCGATACAGATACGGAGTTACGGAGATGACGCGCGAGGCTGAGGACGGAGAGTAGGGCGGAGAGTAGAGATGTAAGGTCGTGATCATACTTCTAATCTGGACCGTCTAATTTGTATGACATGTGCTGTGAGTCGTTGATTTTATAGGTGGGATTTGCCTGGAGAAGATTTTAATTATAGTAGAGATAAAATGAAACTCGGATGAGAAAACACTCTCGACGCAAGTTTTGTTCTAGAGTTTCATAGACAATTAATTTTAAGACTCATAGTGTAACATCCCAAAAATTCACATTCAAAAATCACTCGCATTAAAAATTATTTTTAAAATATATTTCAAAAAAACTATAAAATAATTTGAGCTCTATAGTATCTCCATCTAATCCATCCATATTTATTTTTCGCACACAAATAACAGCGAGTACCAGCAAGCTTACATGCAAGAAAACATAGCAGTGCACACACACGTGGTATATCTCATGCATGCATGCAGGACAACATGCACCGTCCATTTGCATGCACTTGCATGCAAGGACACGGTGATTAGGCACCGTCCATTTGCATGCATCGTGCATGCAAATTAGGCACCGACCATGCGCTACAGTAGCATTTTTAATGGCACGCAGCTGAGCGCTTTGGCCTATAAAAAGCCAGCCGCGGGTGCTCACTCTCACCACCCGAGAAACACGTTCACTCACTCGCTCACTCGCTCTCACTTCGCGTATACCGTATACGGCCATACGCACAAGCCGAGCTCGACTGTCGTCGCAAGACGAGGTGAGCAGCTCATGAGCATCTCCTTGCTCTTCTCTGTTTTTCTGTAGTATTTTCCTGTATTTTTTTCTTGTATTTGTCTGTACCGATTCACTGCCAAGAACTCCACGAATAGAACCATGACATACAGAAGAGCTCTAATGACTCCTGCTAATTTCTCTCTAACCATGCATGCGTGGGCCATAAGCATTAACTCCAAATAGTACATGCATGCACCATGCACTACCAGCCAAACAAATGTCCACGTGAAGCATCCATTCCTTAATCACCGTTAGCCTTTTTCACATGATTAAATTCCGGTCATTTCACAAATGCCACATGCTAACTCTGATTTCAATAATTCTTTTTTCTAAATTCATCTAAAATCATGATCTACCTCCCATATTAATTTCATGATTTTTAGAGCCCATTTGAATTTATGTGATTATTTATCTGTGTCTGTTGTCTGTGTCGCTCGTCGCGTATTTTAGTTGACGGAGTGAACGAGCCGGAAAACGAGAACGTTGGAGACGAGTACCGCGAGTTTGACGCCGAGGACCCGGACTGTCAGCAGGAGTTTGCCGAGGACGCCGACGGAGGCAAGTCCAACCGATCCCCTTTGATGCATATTGATCCTATTTTTAAACACAACCCGTAGAAGCCATTTTAAATATTGCATGTACGATATATGTACGAAGTATTTTCGCTGCTTAGTTAAAACCTGTTGAATAGCCATCCTTGAATTGATATTACCCGATAATTGTCTTGTTCGAACCTAGGAACAAACAATATGCTATGACAGAAATATTATTATTTAGTATGCTTAGGACTTGTTACTCATCATGGATACTCATCGCTATATTTTTCAAATATAATGATTTTAAAAGTAAAAGGTGTGAGTGGTGAAAATAAATTGTGGGTATTATAAAAGGGTTAATGAACAAGTTATAGATGTGATTACTATGGAGACGGGGCGGATGGGATCTCTTTTGGGGATGCCCTGGTGTTGTGGCTTATACCTTGCGGGGTTAAGCGAGAAGATATCCGCCTTGTCTCGATTAAGGACTGAGTTGATGATTCATCTTGTCTAACTCATTTATCGTACAACCACTCGCCTTGCATGGGAAAGGCTTAGTCCAAATCCCTCTAGTTAGTATGGCAATCACCTGGAGGCAGGTGTGCAACGGGACACTAAGTGATGTATGTGAAACTGTGAAAATATATGACAAGAGCTTTGTGGATTATTGTGGTATCATGAGATGTGGCCTTAGTGTTCCCGTGGTGAGCGCCATTACTTAGCTATGGAGGGTAATGACTTTGATGGATCTGTGCTTGCACGACGGTGTAAGTTATGGTATCCTACTTGTGGAAAAAGTGTACAACCTCTGCAGAGTGTAAATCTATCTGGATAGCCGTGTCCGCGGTCTCGGACGGGTTATGGTTTGGTTTCAACAACTAGATGGGTTGGGATGAGTGAAAGCATGTGAGTGAGTGTGATTTTGGAAATAAATGGTTGACTGCCATTGTGTTGTGGGAACAAGGGTTCAACAACACTTAAAATTGTAATCAAACCCCCATTTTCAGAAATACTATCATATGTGGAAAAAGAGTTCTTTTACAACAGTACTTGTGAAATGAAACCTTGCATGTGTAAAAAGATAGCTTTATGCAAATAAAACTAAGCCTCATCCTTGATTTATCCATATGCATATATATTGTTATCTCCTTCCGTAGGGTAAGGTTGGTGTGGGGGTATAAACCCCTATACCCTTACGGTTAGACTTCAGCCAGGAAGCTTGGCCCACTACGAGACGAGTTCAAGGCTTGATCCGACAAGCCGAGTTTCGCGCAAGGAAACAAGACGTGGAGATCAAGCAGGATTCTAGTCGGTTAGAATGGGAATTGATATCGAATTATCTATGGCAATTGTAACCGACTAGGATTAGTTTTTAGATCTGTAACCCTGCCCTCCAGACTATATAAGGAGGGGCAAGGGACCCCCCTAGGACATCATATTCTCTCAGCACAAATCAATACAACCAGACGCAGGACGTAGGTATTACGCCAACTCGGCGGCCGAACCTGGATAAAAAGCTTGTCCGTGTCTTGCGTCACCATCGAGTTCGTAGTTTGCGCACCGTCTACCGATAAACTACTACCGTGGGTATACCCCAAGGTAGACTGCCGACTAGCTTTCGTCGACAGTGGCGCGCCAGGTAGGGGGTGTGCGTGCAACTCTTCCGGCGAACAAGATGGTCACGATCCCAGCTTCCGCGACCGTGCCCGAAGGCCTCACGTTCACCGTCGGCCAGATCACGTGGACGACGTGCAGCGGCGGTTTCGCGACCACGGTTCCGAAAGAGATCCAGATCCAATCTGAGATCACGCCGTCTCCGACCACACGCATGACGGCACCAAGCTCCCGACCACCGTTCCCGCTCTACAAGGGAAAGGAGATCGACTGCTCGGACCTCCTCCAAGCGCTCGATCGCGCTGACTCCAAGCTACTCGAAGTCTCCCAACTAATAGATGGAGTTCTGCGCCGGCCCGACCAAGCTGCTCGAGCGGATTTTTCGAAATTCCGCCGGCCAACTCGTGTCGCCACACACGAACGGTTGGGAACGTCCCTGACGATAACCTCAACCCCCTCAGGACGATCCGTCGAGCTCAAAAAGGAAGACTATCCTTGCGGCCTGAACAACTCGGCCTCTGTTTACTCACAGCATGTCCAATCCGTTTTCAGCAAAGCGGGCTGGTCGCCGACAAGGAACAATCGTCACCATGTTAACATGGTGACCATACGAGAGCTACGGGACGACCAGGTTTCCAGCACCAACTCAAGCACCGGCTCCGTCCCCACCGAGGTTGTGAACACCGAAGACGAGGACTACGACCTGGATTTTCCTTCACACCCTCCGGGTTTCGACCGATTCCCGATATTCCCCCCCCGGCGAGGGGATATTGTATTCAATGTCAGCGCCGACGAACCGGCTGTTGACGGAGAAACAGACGACCAGAGGCAACTCCGCGAACAGCGTAACGCCGAGCGCGCCCGACGGCGTGCGGACGAGCAACAACATACGCCACCAGGTAACCTCAACGATGCCTTTGACATGGTCGGGGACCAGCCGGTCTACAAAACGCCAAGCGCCAACGTGGCTGTCGCCATGGCCAACCTGGATCGGCTTCGTGACACCCCCGAATGCCAGGGAGTCCGGACCAGTATCCGAGCACACCTGATCGCCGCAATGGGACAGACAGCCACTCTGCTCAAGAGAGTCCAGGACGTCTCTTATACGGGAGCCGCCTCCGACCAGACTCATCGTAGCCGGGCCTCACCCAGCAGGCGTCGCCGCAGCCGCTCCCCCGACAACCGTCGAGGGGACTCACGGCGCGACGATGGTGGTCGGGATGCCGATGGCCGCCGCCAGCAGAACCGCGTACGCGGCCAAGAAGAAGAAGATCAACACGGGGATCTCCGCCACAACATCCCTCCCAAAGATGCCCGGGACCGCATCAACAGGCGCACCGCAGAGAGAGCAGTCCACGAAAACCTGCGCCGCATCGAGTATGATGCGACCCATGGTCCTCCGGGCCTAAGGCAGTTCTCCTCACACCTCCGCCAGGTCGTGTGGCCCCGCAATTTCAAGCTCGAAAAACTTAAAAAATACGACGGCAAGGAAAATCCAGAGAACTGGATCACCCTCTACGAAATCGCCGTCCGATCAGCGGCAGGAGATGAGCACGTCATGGCTAACTACTTCCCCGTAGTCCTCGACCAGGCTGGTCATCAGTGGCTTCTCGGCTTGCCCGAGGACTCCTTCGACTCTTGGGAAGAGCTACGACAGGCTTTCATCGACAACTTCATCGCCACATGCGAGCAGCCCGGAAACAAGTATGACCTTGAAAGGATAAGAGACAGGAAGAATGAACCTCTGCGCGATTACATCCGACGATTCTCGGATATGCGCCTCAAAATCCCGAAGATTTCTCATGACGAGGCCATATCAGCCTTTATCAAGGGCTTGCGTTTCCATGAAGCGCTGAGGAACAAGCTGCTGCGTAAGCGCCCATCAACGGTAGCAGAGCTCCTCGCCACGGCTAAAAATTATGCCGATGCTGATGACGCAGAAAAACTAATCCGAGACGATGCGAGAGGCACCGACCAGCCCTCCCGTCGAGATGACGGTCGTGGTCGCTACGACAACAGAAATCACCGCCGCTCCGACAACCGCGATCACCGAGAGGGTTGGGATCGGCGGCGCGACAGCCGCGACGACTTCAGAGGAAAGCGCCCTCGCGAATACGACCACGAAGTAAACACGGTCAAACGTCCCAACGGACGACGGGACTACCAAGACGACTACAACAAAACGTTGAAGGGACCGTGCCAGCTACACCCAAAGTCTAACCATACCATGGAAGAGTGTCGCGTCCTCAAAAATATCTATACACGGCGGGCCGCCCAAGAAGACACCGCCAAGAAAAGCAACAAACGCGACGGGCACGACCACGAAGATGAGGATGAGGACCAAGACAGGGACCCCCGACACCAATACGTCAGCCCCACCGACGTGGTCCACTCCATTTTCGGGGGCAAAGTCTCCACTGAGTCCAAGCGAGAAAGAAAGCTGTTAAAGAGAGCCTGCCTCAACATAGACAGCACGGACGGGCTGATCGCAGATCCGAAATTTCCCGCCTGGTCCCACAGGGAGATCGCGTTCAGCAGGAAGGACCAGTGGGCCGCTATCCCAGAGCCGGGTCGTTTCCCACTAATTCTTGATCCCTGCATCAATAGCATTAGATTCGAGCGCGTGCTCGTGGACGGGGGAAGCTCCATCGACATCCTCTTCCGCAACAGCCTGCCCGCCCTCAAGATATCACCGGCGCAACTAAAACCTTACGACGCCCAATTCTGGGGGGTTTTGCCAGGTCAAAGTTCGGTCCCCCTCGGACAGATAACATTGCCTGTCCAATTCGGCACACCCGATCACTTCCGGACGGAGTTCATCAACTTCGTAGTCGCGGACTTCGACGGGACCTACCACGCCATACTGGGCCGCCCATCGCTGACAAAGTTCATGGCAGTCCCGCACTACTCATACCTAGTGCTTAAGATGCCCACGGAGAAGGGTGTCCTGACCGTCAGAGGCAACGTCTACACTGCGTACACCTGCGAAGAAGAAAGTTTCAAGATCACCGAGGCAATTGACCTCTCAATCCGCACGGCGGAAACAGCAAACCAAGCCGCACAACTGCCCCCCGACCAGCTCCGATTACCTGAGCAGGAGACAGCCAGAAAGAATTCGAAATCCAAGGAGTACAAAGAAGTGCAGCTGGTCGAAGGCAACCCCGAGAAGACAGCCCTCATCGGGGCTAACCTGGATCCAAAATAGGAAGACGCGCTCGTCAGGTTTCTAAGGGACAACGTGAGCGTTTTCGCATGGAAACCCGCAGACATGCCCGGTGTCCCACGAAACCTGATCGAGCACTCCTTAAACGTCTCGAAGACCGCAAGACCAATCAAGCAAAAACTGCGACGGTTTGCTCGTGACAAAAAGGAGGCTATTAGGACAGAAATAACACGGCTTCTAGCAGCCGGATTCATAAAAGAGGTGTATCATCCCGATTGGCTCGCCAATCCGGTTCTTGTACGCAAAAAGAATAATGAATGGAGAATGTGCGTTGATTACACCGATCTCAACAAACACTGTCCTAAAGATCCTTTTGGTCTTCCTCGCATCGACGAGGTGGTCGACTCAACGGTCGGATGCGAACTCCTCTCCTTTCTAGATTGCTACTCTGGTTATCACCAGATCTCGTTAAAGGAAGAAGACCAGATCAAAACATCCTTCATCACGCCCTTCGGCGCATACTGTTACACTACCATGTCTTTCGGACTTAAAAACGCCGGGGCCACTTATCAAAGGGCCATCCAGCAATGCCTCCACGACGAGATTCGCGATGACCTCGTCGAGGCCTACGTGGACGACGTGGTCGTAAAAACAAGGGACGCGAGCACCCTAATCGACAACTTAGAACGAACCTTCAAGGCACTCAATAGGTACAAGTGGAAGCTCAACCCCAAGAAATGCATTTTCGGCGTTCCTTCCGGTCTACTGCTCGGCAATGTCGTCAGTTGCGACGGCATACGACCAAACCCTTCAAAAGTCAAAGCCGTACTCGACATGCGACCACCGAATAACGTCAAGGATATTCAGAAGCTAACCGGATGCATGGCCGCCCTCAGTCGTTTCATCTCAAGGCTGGGAGAAAAAGGCCTCCCTTTCTTCAAACTATTGAAAGCATCAGAAAAATTCTCCTGGACAGAAGAAGCCGACGCTGCGTTCACTCAGCTTAAGACCTTCCTCACTTCACCGCCTGTCCTCACAGCGCCTCAGCCCAATGAAGACCTGCTCCTTTACATTGCTGCAACCGACAGGGTTGTTTCCACGGCAATAGTGGTCGAGCGAGATAAACCAGGTCACGTCTTCAAGGTCCAGAGACCCGTTTACTTCATAAGTGAAGTTTTAAACGAATCCAAGGCCAGGTACCCACAAATACAGAAGCTTATATACGCCATCCTGATAACGTCAAGAAAGCTGAAGCACTACTTCGACGGCCATCGAGTCCTGGTGACAACCAGCTTTCCTCTCGGGGACATCCTGCGCAATAAAGACGCCAATGGCAGAATCGTGAAATGGGCAATGGAATTATGTCCATTTTCCCTAGAGTTCCAGAGTCGCACCACTGTCAAGTCTCAAGCCCTGGTCGATTTCATTGCCGAATGGACGGATCTCAACGAGCCTTCCGTTCCAGATGTCTCAGACCACTGGTCAATGTTCTTTGATGGGTCCTTGAACATCAACGGTGCAGGCGCTGGGATATTGTTCGTATCACCAAACAAGGACAAACTCCGCTACGTCCTTCGGATCCTTTTTCCGGCGTCAAACAATGTCGCCGAATACGAAGCTTGCTTACATGGCGTACGACTAGCCGTCGAACTGGGGGTCAAGCGCCTCTATGTCTACGGCGACTCCGCTTTGGTCATCAACCAGCTCAACAAGGAGTGGGACGCAACCCACGAGAAGATGGATCTCTACTGCAAAGAAATCCGCAGATGGGAAACTAACTTCTATGGCATAGAGTACATCCACGTGGTCCGGGATAAGAACCAAGCAGCAGATGCGTTGTCAAAGTTAGGCTCGTCTCGGGCCCAAATCCCGCGGGGTATTTTCGTCCAGGACATCCATGAGCCGAGCGTAAGCTCCCCCCTGGTCGACAAGCAACCCACCGAGGCAATGCTCATAGATGACGCCACTCCGACAACCGGTGGGCGTGACTGGCGTATCCCGTTCATCAAATACATCTCAGACGGGACAGGTTTTCAAGACAAAACAGAGAACGAGCGTCTCATCCGACGATCAAAGAACTACATCCTGGTTGACGGAAAACTCATGCGGAAAAACGCAAGCTCCGAGGTACTGCTCAAGTGCATACCCCAAGACGATGGTATCAAGCTCTTGGAGGACATACACGCCGGATCCTGCGGCAACCACGCCGCATCTAGAACGCTGGTCGGAAAGGCTTTCCGAGCAGGTTTTTATTGGCCAACCGCGGTCAGCGACGCAGAAAAACTGGTTCGGCATTGCGAAGGATGTCAGTTTTTCGCTAAGAGGACCCACGTACCTGCCCATGAAATTCAAACCATCCCGTCGTCTTGGCCCTTTGCTTGCTGGGGGCTTGACATGATCGGACCATTTAAACCAGCCCCGGGCAACTTCAAGTTTGTCTTCGTGTTAATCGACAAGTTCTCCAAGTGGATTGAATACATGCCCCTGGTCAAGGCAACCTCCGAGAAGGCTGTGGAGTTCCTCAATCAAATCATACACAGATTCGGCATCCCGAACAGCATAATCACCGACCTGGGCACTCAGTTTACTGGCACCACTTTTTGGGATTTCTGCGATGACAAAGGCATAGTCATAAAATATGTGTCAGTGGCACATCCACGTGCCAACGGTCAAGTTGAACGTGCTAACGGAATGATCGTCGACGCCCTAAAGAAAAGGTTGTACACCGAGAACGACAGAGCACCCGGTCGATGGATGAAAGAATTGCCGGCAGTGGTCTGGGGCCTCCGAACTCAGACCAGTCGAAACACAGGGGTGTCTCCCTACTTCATGGTGTACGGCGCAGAGGCGGTCTTGCCGTCCGACATACACTTCGGATCTCCCAGAATCGAGCACTTCGACCAGGCGACCGCCGACAACGCCAGAGAACTCGAAATCAATTGCATGGAGGAAAAGCGTTTAGTTTCATGTCTCCGAACAGCAAAATATCTCGCGGCAGTCAGGCGATACTACAACAGGAACGTCAAGGACCGTTCCTTCGTGGTCGGCGATCTGGTGCTTCGATGGAAAACAAGCCAGGAGGGAATGCACAAGTTATCCACTCCCTGGGAAGGACCCTTCGTCGTGACCGAGGTCACACGACCTACGTCCTACAGATTGGCATACCCAGACGGAACACGAGTGCCTAACTCTTGGCACATCGACAAACTGCGACGTTTCTATCCATAAAGTTTTAATGACTTTCTTTTGTAAGTATCTTATAATTTTTGATAATAAGATTCTCTATTTTTCGCCTATACCTTGTCATACACAGCACTCGGCAAAACTCCTGCAATGGATGCTCTTGGCGACAACCAAGACAAATACGGTGACACGTCACTCAGATATTTTTACAGCGCTCAAAACAACAGTCATGACAAAAAAGAAAACTTTATTACAAACTTTACATACAAAGTTTACAATAAATATCCTGACGGGCAGATACTAGTCTATTCCTACAGACTACTTTATTGGCCTAGCTGCTCGGGCTGATCACCCGCCTGGCCCTGCTGCCCGGACGAAGGGGTCGGGGCCACCGGCGCCTGGCTGGTCGAGACCGCAGGCGTCGACCGCCCATCTCCAGCAACGGACGCGCCCGACAACTCCCTGGCCGACCTATCTGAGCTCGGCTGGTCTGGAGGAGTGGCCGTTCCGCACAGGTTGATGTCGCCGATCACTGTCGACGACAAGTCCAGCAGACTACCCCGAAGTTCGTCCGCTTCCTATGGGCCGACTTCCTTCGGGTACCCCTTCTCCAGCCTGCTCAAGTCGACCAGGGGGTAGTGGGCGCGTACCATGCTGAGGACGTGCGCGCCGGCAAACTCCCCGGCGTCCTTCACAAACTGCTGGAGCCAGTCCCACGCCCGTTGCGCCTTCTCGACCGGGGTCAACTGCGGCACGCGGGGCTGGCTCTCCGGGAGCTCGGGACTGATCAGGTCCAGGACCGGGGACACTCCCTTCCAGATCCTGCAACAGTTGACCTTCCAGGAGTCCCGGTCCTTGATCAGGTCGTCCAGGTGCTTTTTGGTGTTCACCTTGAGCACTGCAAACGAAACGAAACGTTACTTTCGGCATACCAGACAAGCAAAGGGGCAGGCAGCAACCAACAAGGCGGCACCCATTACCAGCTAACTTCCGGTCTTTTCGACCCAATTCCTCTTCCGCTCGCCGCTCGGACTCCTGTGCACTGGCGAGCTGTTGGCCGAGCTGCTCCTTCTCTTGTTGGAGGCTCGCCACCTCCTCCTCCAAGTCTGCGTGAATCCTAAACTGGTCAGCAAAGCAAACTATACAAGTATGCGAAACTGCTCGGAGCGTGTGACTAACCTTCCTGCAGCCGGTACTGGTCGGCCAGACGACGAGCGAGGTCGAGACGACGCTCCTTTTCGGCGCTCATCTCGACCACCTTCTCCCCGACCTCCGCCCGCAACCGGTCTACCTCCGCGGCAAGGGCCTTGTTCTCGGCCATGACGCTTTCTATCTGGTCAAAGCACCGTTTCCGGTACTTTGCCGTTTTCATTACGTCCTACAAAGAAAGCATATAACGATCAAGCAAGACAAGGCAAAAGAATGTGCAGCAGCACAAAAGGCCGCTTACCTTGACTTCGTCGACAAGGCGCTTGGCCGCGCGCTCCACCCTGGCGGCCTCTTCGGACTCGGCAAGCTCCTCATGACCGATAAAGTGATCCCCGCGTTGGCGCCACACATACACGTGTTGGCGGCCATCACGGGGACGACCCTCGATCTCTTCCACCTCGTCGTCGGAGGCCGCCCTGGTTTCCTCCTCCTGGGCTGCGTCACCCCCGGTGGTGGTCCCAGGCATCACTGGCCCTTGGACCAGACCTGGGGAGCCCGCAGCCGGAGAGGCTCCTGCTCGGGGCGGCGGGGGGACTTCACTCCCCCCGGCAGGAGGAGCGGTCGGAGATCTTCCCTTCTCCGAGGAGTCAGTTGGGGGAGCCTCTCCAGCCCTGGTCGGGCTGCTTGTTGTAGTCGGCGCCGCGCTCGGGAGCCCCTCGGTGCTCCCAGGCGCGACCGCAGCTGTTGCCTGCTCTGTGGTCTGGGGGGCCGCATCCCCAGAACCGCGGGCAGGCTCGCCTGTTCCCTGGCCGGCAGTTTGGCCAGGGTCGACATCCGATGCCGCACTACAGGAACAAAAGTTAAAAAAAAAAGAGAGGAGTCCAAAATACGTAAGTCGAACACTTACAGGTCTGACCGACGATGGGTCGCGGTAAACCTCCTCCTCGCCCGGCCGGTCGGCGCCTGTGCCCCCACCTCGGCAACTTGCGGGGCAGCGGCGCCGCTGGCCACTCGATCAGTGGCGACCGGCGCAGTGTCTGGGCGGTTCCGAGGCCGTCGGACCAACGACGGCGCAGCCTCCTCGTCGTCGTCGTCGTCGTCGACGATCCGCACGAGCCGACGACGCTTCGGCGCTTGGCTGCTCTCCGCCGGTAGGTCTGCCGGCAGCTCCGGTGTCGGCAAGGGATCCGCCGGCAATGGCCTTTTCCCCGCTACCCTCTCCTCGGAGGTCGGGACGGGGCGGGCTCGGTCTTCCTCACTGATGGTGTAATGAGTACACCGAGCAGCGTCCTCCTCCGGCGGGACCTCTCCCACAGGATCTTCCATTCCCGGTGCCAGTGATACATACACTGCGCACCGGTCGACATCACCGACCTGCAAAAGCAACAGAGATGAGTTAACTGCAGACGATATACGAATGATCAAACAGACTCTGCTACATACCTTTGGTGCTGGTCGTCCTAACTTGAAGGCTTGCACCCGATCACTGCCACGGATGAAGCCCCCATCTGCGAAGTTAAACAGCTCGTTCAACAGCTGTTGTACCTCCGCTTTCTCCAAGATCTCCGACCGCATCCTGGTCGGGTCTGCGCTTCCGGCATACTCGTACGCCGAGTGCACCCTCTTCTGGCAGGGCATCACCCGGCGGCAAATGAAGTTGCCGACCACGCCAAGCCCATCCAGGCGCGACCAGTCGATCAGCTTCATCAGATCCGCCACTTGACCGTCGAACTCTGGGCGGTCGGTCCAGCTCGACCTCTTCTCGGGAATGTACCCCACGTCGCAGAACGTGGAGCTGCCCGGTTCCTCCCTGACGTAGAACCACTTCCTGTACCATTCGGTCAAGGAAGTGTTCCATGGGCAGTGCAGGTAGCGATTATTCATCCCATCACGAAGGTTGAGGTATACTCCACCTGCAACCTTGGAGCCTCCAACTGCTCCCTTCTTCCTCAAGCAGAAAAGGTACCGGAAAAGATCGAAGTGCGGCTCTATGCCAACATAGGCCTCGCACAGATGGATGAAGGTGGAAATAAGGAGAATTGAGTTCGGGTGCAGATCGAAGTGCGGCTCTATGCCAACATAGGCCTCATAGTACAAAAGAAGACCTTGAAGAAAAGGATGAACAGGAACACCAAAGCCTCTCTTAACGAAATCCTCAAAAACGACGATCTCACCGGCGCGAGGGTCGGGGTAGCTCTCCCCCTCCGGCGCCCTCCAGCCGCCGAGCTCTGCGCCGTGCAGAAGCCCCATATCGACGAGGTCACCAAGAGATTTTGCGGTGCTGCGAGACTTCTTCCACTCCTTGGCCATCAGTTCGGCCCTCTTCCTGGAGTCGCTCTTCGCCATTAGAGGTGCGAATGTGGGCTGGAGTTAGGAAGATGCAGGAGATTGGAGAAGATGAGAGCGGAATGTTTGAAGGCAATAGCAGGAGAAGCGGTACAGGCGGTCCTATTAGGCCCTTATAAACCCGCGACCCCACCTCTCCCACTTCCTGTATTCTCGGGAAGTAGGCAGGCCATGCGGCGGACGCGGCGTTTCGGTTTACAATGATTATAGACAATTAATGCGGCGGAGTTTTCGTACCAATTGATGGTTTCCTTTTCTCAAACCACGCAAAGAGCGGTTGTACAGTTGCTAGGTGCAGCTTTTCATGCATCCGTCTGACATATCGTCAGGAGACCCCGTCACGTCAACTTTAATTGGAAAGATCTTTTCAAAAGTAAGAAGACACATACGCCAGTAAGTCAGCAATCCGGGGACTGCACCGACCACCGAGCACTCGACGCTCGGGGACTGGTCGCCCAGTCTATCAGCTCGGAACTTCAAGGACTGCGCCGACCACCGAGCACTCGACGCTCGGGGACTGGTTGCCTAGTCTATCAGTTCGGAACTTCAAGGACTGCGCCGACCACCGAGCACTCGACGCTCGGGGACTGGTTGCCTAGTCTATCAGTTCGGAACTTCAAGGACTGCACCGACCACCGAGCACTCGACGCTCGGGGACTGGTTGCCCAGTCTATCAACTCAGAACTTCAAGGACTGCACCGACCACCGAGCACTCGACGCTCGGGGACTGGTCGCTCAGTCTATCAGCTCAAAGCTTTAAAGCATGCTTAGGAAACTGAGCACTCGATGCTCGGGGACTGGTCGTACAGTATAGTAACATATAATTCCAAGCAGCACACTAAGTGCCTGGGGACTGGTCGATTGGTCTTTTCGATTGCAGACGAGCATGACATGCTCGGGGACTGGTAAATTCAATTTTTTAGACCTTGCTACAAGGCTCATACTTCGCCTTCCAGCAAGCTCGGGGACTACATCGGTACGATGCATCTAGCGATGCATCTCAGTCTCAAAACTACTTTGGGGAATTTTCTTTTGACCCTGGCACCACGTGCCTACGCCACCTACTACCAGGCTCGGGGACTAAGTGGGCACACTTCACCTAGCGGTGAATTTGCTTGCTTTTTTGATGCTTCTACCTTTCAAAAAGGCAAAGTGGGCACACTTCACCAGGAAAGAAATTTTTTTTAGAGCACCATGCATTCTTCGAACAACCTGCTTCTTTGATGTCAACGTTGATCAACTGTCTTTCGAGTTGGACAAGGAACCGTTGCAACTGCTTGGGCGATTTCCCCGCTTATTGAAGACGACAAGCCTCGCTGATCGAAGAAGCTCAAGACGGCGTGTTGCATCACAATACATGGCGCTCGGGGACTAGCTGTGGGGGTATAAACCCCTATACCCTTACGGTTAGACTTCAGCCAGGAAGCTTGGCCCACTACGAGACGAGTTCAAGGCTTGATCCGACAAGCCGAGTTTCGCGCAAGGAAACAAGACGTGGAGATCAAGCAGGATTCTAGTCGGTTAGAATGGGAATTGATATCGAATTATCTATGGCAATTGTAACCGACTAGGATTAGTTTTTAGATCTGTAACCCTGCCCTCCAGACTATATAAGGAGGGGCAAGGGACCCCCTAGGACATCATATTCTCTCAGCACAAATCAATACAACCAGACGCAGGACGTAGGTATTACGCCAACTCGGCGGCCGAACCTGGATAAAAAGCTTGTCCGTGTCTTGCGTCACCATCGAGTTCGTAGTTTGCGCACCGTCTACCGATAAACTACTACCGTGGGTATACCCCAAGGTAGACTGCCGACTAGCTTTCGTCGACAGTTGGATTTGCTGAGTACTTTGTACTCACCCTTGCTTTATTAAACAGAGGAAGATCCGGACTTCGATCCCGAAGTGGCGTTCGAGTAAGGTCGTGTCTACACCCAACTAAGCCTGTGGCATTGGGACTCGTCAGATGTTCGATTGTGAAATCGTTTGTTTCTGGGTCCTTTGAACCTATGTTGTATTTTGGTGTCTTATTATTATAGCGTGCCTTCCTTGTCCACGCTTACCGAGACTACTGCGCTGAAACTTATCTGATGTAATAAATGTGTTACTAGCCTCCTGGGACTAGTATTGTATCACATTTGAGTTCCTGTTTTACCAGGGGCGCTTCACATAGAGAGTTGGTAATCGTGTCAAGAGAGCTATATCTCCATAGAACTTATTTTTTTTCTCTATCTTCATTAAAACATTATCATGTTGTAAGAATACATTGGCGGACTCAGGCCTAGGGCCACTAAGGCCTTGGCCCTAGTCGTAAACTAGGTATTCTAGGTACAACTCTTTAATTTCTAGACCATTGTTTTATTAATTTATTAAAGTTTAGGCCTTGTTTAATTTCAAAAAAAAATTAAAATTTCTTGTCATATCGAATCTTTAGACACATACATGAAACATTAAATATAGATATAAAAAATAACTAACTACACCATTTGCCTATAATTTACATGATAATTCTTTTGAGACTAATTAGTCTATAAAATTAGATAATAATTATCAAATACAAACGAAAGTGCTACAGTAGCCAAAGCCAAAAAATTTCTCCAACTAAACAAGGCCTTAGCCCAATAGCTTTAATGCCAACCAGCCCAGAGAGATTAGGAATCGACGCCTATTCTCTTGTTGTCTCGCCCTCTCGCTTCGATGCTTTGCTTGCTCGCGCCGCCGCTCGTAACTGGTGCTCGTTGCCCGCCAGCGCTTCACTGCACCATAGTCGGGCGAGTAGGCAAGACAACATCATCACTGAGAGGAAGGAGCGGGAGAAGATCAACCAACGCTCACATCTTGTGTCTAGATTTAGGCGATACTGAAAAGGACATGAAAAATGCGAATGTAGCATATCATTGCTAGGTATTTATTTTTGTAGTTCAATGTTATATTCTTATCATTGCTAAGTATTTATTTTTATAGTTCAATGTTGTTTTCTTAGAAATTGTATGGCAATATGTAGTTGGAGAACTTCTGATCTAAAAAAATTTTCTTTGTAATAACAATTTTTATACATAGATTATATAGACGACGGCGTAGTTTTTGACTTTTCGCTACTAGGATTTGGCCCTAGTCTTAACCAAATCCTGGGTCCGCCACTGGTAAGAAATGCATTTGTGGCAGATTATTAGGCCAGTCTCAATACATGTTTCATGAGAGTGTCATGTACATTAAATAGGGTGCCACATAAACAAAATTGCTGACTTGATAGGGTCATTAAATGAAGGAGTTTCATCAGATTAGAGAGGAGTTGCATCCCCATAAAACTCATGTGGCTCGGTTACCTAGTTTATAATCTTGGTAACTGTGCCATAAAACTATGCATTGAGACTAACCTTAAATGCAAATGAAACTCTCGTTCAGACTAGCCTAAAAAAGAATGGAAATATGAGGAATCAAATAATCTCAAGGTTAACTAATTAATTCTATATAGCAATAGTATAAGCATTTCTATCTTTAATTAGGTTTATTAACAAAATTATTCCATAATTAATCAAGTAATATATATTTATTATTAGGCATCATAAATATTAATGTTTTTATATAGTATTTGATTATATTTGGGATCATTTTGTCTCCTCAGGAAATGAGCTTTTGATTACTTTTTCGAGAGGGAAAACAATATTTTCATTATTTTTAGGAGAATATTTTTATAAGTGCAGATATGTTGCGTGGTTCCGTCAGTCAAATTCGTGCAGCTATCCGATTCATCTCCAACCCTGCTTTTCTAGCACCTGCACTTTCTTTTGACTGCCGCACAAGTTTGCAGTCAATACACCAACCGTACAAGGAACCAGGTCTGAAAAATGAAACTGGCACGTGCCATGCATCGTCAACATTAATTGTGGTACACGTGGTTGGCGAAGAAGACCATCGACCTGCAACTGCAACTGTTGAGAGTGCAAAACGTGAGTGTGACTGTGACTTGTGGTTGTTGCCGCGCATCGGCCCTCATCCGTCCCCACGTGGTCTCCAAAACCAAAAGGGCCAGTAAAATTTGAGAAAAGCGGCGACCACTGAGAGCAAGATTCTAGATGCTGATGCTTTCCAACTTGTGCATGCATATGGCTATTCTATGCCACATGTTTGATTATTCAAGATGAGGGAAATCTATCACCCCTCCCCTTAGCTAAGATTTTTTTTTTTATTCAAGACCTCAAAATCCATCCTCAAACCCCTCAAAAGATGAGGGAAATCCCCCCTAGGCCTTGTTTAGTTCACCCCAAAAACCAAAATTTTTTCAAGATTCTCCGTCACATCGAATCTTACACCACATGTATGGAGTATTAAATATAGACGAAAATAAAAACTAATTGAATAGTTTACCGGTAAATCACGAGATGAATCTTTTAAGACTAGTTACTCTATGATTGAATAATGTTTGTTAAATAAAAACGAAAGTGCTACAGTTACAAAAACTTTTCAGTTTTCGAAACTAAAGAAGGCCCTAGCTAAGATTTTTGGTGCGAGCTCCGACTACTGGTGCTATGGGCAAGGACGGGGACGATGGCGGCAAGATGGTGGTTGCGGGCACCCACACCAAGGATACGGATCAGGACTCCTACAATCAAGACTGCCTTGCTGCAGCTCCTCGTGCCGCCTTGCCGGATCTTCTCGTTCTTCCCTAGCACAACTTCTGCCACGTCATCCGTGTGCCATGATGGAGCAATGCGAGGTCCACGTCAATGGCCGGCCACCATTGACGAGGGTAGCAGGCCACTAGTGGGAGAAGGAGATGAGGCCGAGGAGGAGTAGGATGGGAGGAGTGGCGGCAAATGAGGAGCAGCAACAGAGTAGAAATGCTAGGCAGAGGAGGAGATATTGAAGTTGAGATTTTCTCACCTTGATGCAAAGATCTAGCCTTTTGTTCTACAGTACATCCTATAGCGTCTTTGGGATGCACAAAATGGCGCAATATTCAGACACGAATCTCCAACTAGCCGCTTTGTTAGTCTGTGTTGATTTTGTAATCTAGTGAAAACACCTTAGAAGCGATTAGGATGCTTCGGTCCTAAATGGTTAGCGTGTTTCCTCCTAGCCTGTAACAATACTTCTGTCTCCACTTATGTGGAGGGCTCGGTCTGAATGAAATCTGGTGTGGAATCTCTCCTCTCCCGTTTGTTTCCAAAAAATAATAACTTTTGGGATCTACAATTTTTCAAAATCTACATTTTTTATATTGGTAGTTTCTCCATCCGAGGTCGTTTATAAAATTTGAATTTCAAATTTGACAAATTCGAATGTAGTTTTTGAAGACAAGATGATTTCAAATGATTAAGTTGTCAATACAAAGTTTCCTTTGAGATCTACAACTTTTATTTTGGTGGATTTTTTGACATGAGGTCATTTGAAAAACTCAAAAAAAAAAATCAATTTTAAGTTATGTTTACAGGCGGTTTTCTTAAGAAACCACGAGTAGAAATCTGATTTTTAGTGGCGATTTTGGTAGGAAAACCGCCTATGCAAATCCATTTATACTGGCAATTCATTTAAGGGAACCGCCAATGGAAATGCACTATTTGCACTGGCAATTTTCTAAATGTGTTTCCACTGGCGGTTCTTGAGTCGGGCCCGCCAATTTCTTTATATTGGTGTTCTTTTAATTGAAACTGCTTGCAACAACAAGTCCCAAAAGATAATCTTTTCTATAAATGGGTCTCCAAGAGAGATAGTACTTAGATTTGGACTATGCCTATCGTGACACCTAAAATGGGTCTTCCATATAAATACTTGGTTAAAGGCTATAGGTATTATATTGAAGACCTAGTTTGAGTTTGGGTACTGCAATGAGTTTCCTGTTGGAGATAGCTCTAGAAGAGCCGAATTAGCTAGGCCTCTGAGGATGGTAATAAAGGGGAAAATTCCCCTTTGCCTTGCTGTGAGGTTGGGCATTATTTGGTCGTACCAAACCGATGGTATGATTCCTCGGTTATTTTAGGAATTTGGTTACTTCGAATCGAAACCAAACATTTTTTGGCAATTAAAGTTGAAGACTGAACAATTCAAGATCACTTACTCCAATTCGATCATAACCGCGAACTAACCAAGACAACAAGTTTACCACAGAGCAACATATAGGTAGATGCAAATAGACACAAATAGCATTAATTGGCCTTTAGCCCGAGTTTAGCAATACAATAATACCAAATCTAACATATTCGCTTGAACTTATCTGTCGAATCTGTCAAAATTGGCCTCTAGCCCGAGTTTAGCAATACAACAATAGCCAAATCTAACCTATTCATTTGAACTTATCTGCCGAATCTGTCAACTATTCAGCAGTACTTTGTCTAACCGGTGTGCTTGCAGCCTATGAGTTGGAAGCTTTTCTCTCGACTAACCACTTACCAACAGTGGGGGCCTCTCTTCGACATTCTCGTTTTAAAGTTTATAAGTATAAATACCATAACCTGGCAAGATAAGTTTTGCATACAAATAATTTAGTGGTCGTTTGGCAGGGTTATCTACAATAGATTGGGAATAGATTGGGGTAGATAAGAATGAATACTCCATTTGCACTAGAAGGTGAGAGCTAAAAAAAAATCTACTCCTCTCTGCTCCCTGTTCAAAATCTGTAAGAATCATACTATAATCAAGTAGAATCACTTCATTAAACAATCAAGGAGCAGAGCTAGAGAATCTAGGAGTGGAGATCGGCCAAATAATACATGCGCGTTTTGGACCTTTCACCCCCTCTAGCCATTTAGAATCTTTCATCCAACCCATTAGATAGGAAGTCATTTTAGTTTTATGCCAATCTTCGCCCTTGGTGTCTACTACGCGTACTTCATTTTTTTTAAAAAACGTTATCCTTGACCAACAATTAGCCTAATATAATATTACAATTATGGTAATTTTAGATTTATGTTTACAAATATTTTATATTGATATTCTTATTGTTGCCATAAATTATATATAATAGTATAAATTGATGGTTAAAGTATGATCTTGAAGACTATCCCAAGTTAAATCGTGCATTTTCTATTTTGAGATATAGGAAGTAGAACCTATCATGTCCAATCTCTGAATTGTATAGGTGAATGCACAACGAATTATACGTAATAAAAAGAAAAAAACAAATAGGTTGGAAAGTTCCCTGCCGATTTTTCTTTTTACCCTTCTTCGAGAGTTTTTTTAATATAATCATTTTTTTTGAAAGATCCGGTTACCCGGCATTATATTAATAAGGAGAACTAGAGTTTACAACATATGCGCGAGCGGCGCTTCCACCTATAGGAGACTGCTACAGGTGGATAAGAATTCAAGGTTAATTACTCCCTAAATTAGAAACAACTGTGAGTGGCCTGAGGGCAATGCCGCCCGCATTTGCCCACATGGAGCATTCATCTTTGATTGTGCTGAAGATTTGCATCTCTGAGCATATGGAGTTTCTAAAGACTGCTGCATTTCTTTGCTTCCAGATGCACCATGTGGTTAGGATTGCAAGAGTATGTGCCATTTTGTTCCCTCCTTGCACCATCGATAGGAACCAATCTTCCACCTCCCCTTGCTCAGACCACAGAGACGGCTTTAGGTTGATGCTGTTACTCCAGGTGGCCACCAGATCCCATACCTTTCTAGCAACGGGGCACTCGATGAACAAGTGCACTGCAGTTTCCAAGTTCCTGATACATAGGCCATAAAAATAGTTGTTTTCCCAACCGCGCATTTGTAGACGTGACGCCGTCCACAGACGGTCTTGTAGCAAAAGCCAAAGGAAGGACTTGCATTTTGGAGGAGCCCAGATTCTCCATATTAGCCTCGGGAAATTGGATGGAATAGAGCCGGCAAATTGGATGTTATAGGCTGACTTAGCTGAGTATCGGCCACTGCTTTCCAGGTTCCAGGTGATAGAGTCCTCTTCAGAGCTGTCTAGCGAGATATTCATTGGCTGCAAAAGTGCCCAGAGCTTAAAGAATTCTGCGATGAGGTCATTACTTAGATCATGGGCGATGTCTTTTACCCAGGTCGCCTGATGCAGCGCCTCCTGCACCGTCCTGTTCTTTCGCCTACTGTGATTGTAGAGTAATGGAAACAGGGATGACAGGTTGCAGCCATGGACCCAAGAGGAGTGCCAGAACAACGCTCGACGGCCATTGTGGACTGTTACTGTTGTTGCGGCTACAAAGAGAGCCATGTCGACGCTGTCCACTGATCTGATTTTTCTTTTACCTTTTTTCAGGAGTTTTTTCTTAATGTAATCTTGGTAGCGACGAGTCAAGGACGCGAGCCCACAGAGTGTAGTCGGAAGTACCGCGTGACCTCTTGTGTGGCCTTCCTACTTGGGCTGGCTGGGCCGCTGGGAAGGTCTTAAAGGTTCCTAACTATTTTGCATTGCATAAAGAAGAAAAAAATCTACTTTTCCTCTCTTAACTTCCACAAAAGTCTACTTTTTCTCCCTCAACTTTTTAAACCGTGCATTTTACCTCTCAAGAGCGGTTTCTAAGGCGGTTTTGTTATAGTGAATAGTGGTTTTGCTACAGTGACAGTAATTTTGTCTTTTTCTTTTTATTATTTCGGCTAAATCTTTAAAAAATTATAGTAAATCATAAAAAAATCATAAAATAGAAAATCCATTTTTTGGACTCCACATAAGTAGATCTAGATAGTAACATACAATATAGTATGCTTTAGTACAAAGTTTTTGCTATAAAGGTTTTGTCCTTTTATTTTTTATTTATTTGGATGAATCTTTGAAAAATCATAGTAAATCACAGAGAAATCATAAAATAGAAAATCTAATTTTCTTAGATCTAAAGCTAAAGCTACAACAAAAAAATTATACTAAAGCATACTATATTATATATTTACTGTGTAGATATGCTCATGTGGAGTATAACAAAATTATATTTTATATTTTATGATTTTTCTATAATTTACTATGATTTTTCAAATATTTACCTGAAATAAATAAAAAAGGAAAAAATAAAACCTTTATAGCAAAAACTTTGTACTAAAGCATACCAATTATATGTTCATTGTGTAGATCTACTTATGTGGAGTCCAACAAAATTAGATTTCTATTTTATAACTTTTATATTTTTTTCAAAGATTCAACCGAAATAATTAAAAAATAAAATATAAAACCATCGTCATTGTAGCAAAAACCACTATTCACTATAGCAAAACTGCCATCAAAACCGCTCCAGTGAGATAAAATACACGGTTTAAAAAGTTAAGAGACGTGATTTGCCCGGTTTTCAAGTTGAGAGAAGAAAAGCGGACTTTCGTGAAAGTTGGAGGAGGAAAAGTGGACTTTCCCATAAAGAATACGGGACCGGTCGCAACGTGGGGCTGTGGATGGCGACAGCATCGACAGGAGCCAAAGGTAGTCAGCCTCGGCTCAAGTTCGTGATGATTCGTGGGTGACTAAGTTTTCTGGTTGATGGGCTAGAGGTTCGATCATACCCGCATCAAATGGTCAATATCGCGTGACGGGTGGATCAAACGGCTGGTGGGTTAGCAGGTGACGTTGCACTATTAGGTGCCTGCTTTTGATGCCCAAATCATATTAAGAAACTAGCCAAAGACCCCGCCCGGTTGCGCGGGCTGCCGGGCTAGGCAGACCTATTATAACATTATTGGTTTTGTTTCATGTATGTACAACATAAATTTGTGTCGTATACAGGAAACAAAAAAAAAATCTGAGATATGAATATATAAAAGTTGATTCTATTCACAGTAGCACTCTAATAAATATTTCTAGAACAGCAAGCATGAGAAATCCTATACAAAATACTGAATTACGTTCTTGGAGCAGGGTGCAGCGTTAGACGTGGAGCTGCGGTGCGAGACGTGCAATAGGCAGTAGCAGTGCGAGGCTTTTTTTTCCGAGGAGGTCGGAGCTATGACGAAAAGATTTTTTTTGACAGTCTGCTAACTGCCTGCGCTGCTGTGCTGCTACGTGGGAGTAGTGTAGAAGCATCCAGGGGCAGAAGATGCACCGTAGATGAATAATCTGATGGACACCAATTGTTGATGACGTGGGCGCAGGAGGAAGCTGGAAATGGTACTGTTGAAGAATAAGGATAAAGAAAAGATAAAGATAGATAGGGTGGTTCGCTAGCAGATATTTAGAAATTCCCTAGAGAAAAAGGACTCTCTGTCGTGAAGGTTCGGGGCAGCCACACTTGCTGGTATTCCCTAGGGAAATACTAGCAGGGAATTCGAATCGAGCCGCTATCGAATCGAAGAAGACACCCACCTGCTCAGTTTCGCCAGTACACGGGGGGCAATCCATCAAGCTAGCTCATCTTATTACATATCCTCAATGATCATCGTTGTCGTATATGACGACTTATAGCTAGCTACTAAATACTTTCTGTAACACTTGTTTAACGAGGCACCGTTCCATTTAATTTCACTATAGCTAATATATATAGACGACCACTGCATAAGTTCATAGCATAACATTCTCTCTTTTTTTTTTAGAAATCAATATCATAATTTGCATGGATCTTCAAACGATGAGTGTTATCAAGGTGCGTGGTGGTGGACGACAAAAGGTAATAGAGCCTATTTCTAAAAAATCATAATTGAAAGTTCTGTTTACTGATTTACTATGAGAGAAAATACTGTTAGCTGATTACGGTTTAGGCCTTGTTTAGTTTCTAAAATTTTTCAAGGTTTCCTGTCACATCGAATCTTGCGGCACATGCACGAAGCATTAAATATAGATGAAAAATAAAAATTAATTACATAGTTTGCCTGTAAATCACGAGACGAATCTTTTGACCATAGTTAGTCTATGATTAGATAATATTTGTCACAAACAAATAAAAATATTACAGTAGCTAAATCCAAAAATTTTCGTGAACTGAACCTGACCTTATAAGACACAGTACCTTGCTTGCCTCCGAGTGCAACTTGGACTTTGCACGCTGACGATCGAGAGCTGTCTCCTGCCGGCGGCCGGCCCAAAGCAGCTTGGCTTCCACTTCAGCTATTTGCTGGAAAGCCCTTTTCGATCTGCTTTGCCTACGGCCTACCTGCTGCAGCCGCGCGCGCGACACACATGTGTCACGTTTGAGCAGCTTTTGGACTCTAACTAAGCAGCTTTTCCTTCTCACTGCTCAACCCTGCCCACTCCGCAACTAATTTAAGCCTTGTTTAGTTGGCAAAAAAATTTTAAGATTCCTCGTCACATCGAATCTTACGGCATATGCATAGAATATTAAATTTAGATAAAAACAAAAACTAATTATATAGTTTATCTGTAAATCGCGAGATGAATCTTTTGACTCTAATTAGTTTATGATTGGACAATATTTACCACAAACAAACGAAAGTGCTATAGTGCTGTGATGACCACGATCAATGCAAAAAAATCACATCGAACTGTTCGTTCCCAGAGTATGCAACTCTCATTTTACCATACAAAGCTCTTTATATGCGTATGCAATTCTCGTTATCATAAGAATGATTTATATATATAATTAATATTGATTTTCAGGAGCGGTTATCGAAAATGCTACCGTGCTATTTTTGAAACTGCTACTGCGAGCTAATTTTGGGCCATCATTTTGTATTTGATGTCATCATTTTGTATTAAGTTCTTAAAATCTTCTATGGGTTCTTTTGGCCTTAAACGATCTTAAATAAAAGGCAAAACTTGTTGTTGGACATGCTAAGTGATGGCTCTTTACTAGCGAACACCTATTTTAGAACGATTTTTGAAAAATACTATAGTTCTTGAGAAATTGGTTAGTGGACACCGTGCCTAACAAAATATTTTTATAAAATAGATATAAAATCATATAAGTGCTCTAAAATTATACCATAAAATCTTCTAGAATCTACATGATGAGAACCATACAGTAAAATATTGTTTTGCACTAAAAATGACTATTTTGCCTGTCTTCATGAATAAACAAAGTTAACTATGGTTAATTTGTTTATATATTTGCAGGACACTAAAAATCTTGGAAAAATCATAGATTATATACATCACCAAATCATGACTATGCTAAAAATATCATCTCAAAACAATAAAGTTCATAATGGTATATTTAGCATACCTGAGTTATAGATTTATCTCCTATCAAGCTTAATTGATATATGAAACTTTATTATTTTGAGCTGATATTTTTAGCACAGTCATGATTTGGTGATGTACGCAATTTATGAGTTTTCAAGTTTTTTAGTGTCCTGCAAATATATAAACAAATTAACCATAGTTACCTTTGTTTATCTATGAAGAGAGGCAAAATAGTCATTTTCAGTGTAAAACAATATTTTACTGTGTGGTTCTCATCATGTAGAGTCTAGAAGATTTTATGGTATCATTTTAGGGCACTTATATAATTTTATATCTATTTTATAAAAGTATTTTGTTAGGCATGATGTGCACCAACCAATTTGTCAAGAACTAGAGTGTCTTTCATAAATCGCTCGAAAATAGATGTCCACCAACAAAGAGTCATCACTTGGCATGTCCAACAACAAATTTTACCTAAATAAAATAAATTTTAACTACAAAGTTTTATGTCTCGTCGAGCACTGTAAATTTAATATAGAGCATGTCTCCGTCCTTTCGAAAGATTTAAACACTTGAATTTCAAAATATAAGAACTTAAATTATATATTTGGGCCACAGGGTTAAATAAATGGAATACCCCGAAGTACGGTCATAGGAGCTACTAAAGATGGCCCGGCTAGCCATGGCCCAGCTAAATATGGCCTGCTTCGACCTCTCTCACCCGAGCTGTAAGAGGCCCGCAACACGATGTTCTTTTTTAAAAATTATTATAGTATACATAGGTTCCGTTTGACGCAACTCAATTTTATTAGTAAAACTATTTAATAAGAAAATAACTTCGTGAGTAACTTTTTAGATGAAGCTAAGCTATTTTTAAAAAGGTGTTTGGTAAAATAGCTTCACCAACTACTTCTTGCATAGATGAGAGAAAAATGAGGGAGAGAGCTGCAATAAGCTACTTTTCTCAGTTTCATCCCAACTCATGTCTTTGTGAGAAGAAAAGAAAAACAGCTTCACCCATAAAGCTGTTTTAGAAACAAGTATTTAGTAAAAAAATAGCTCACAACAGCTTCTCACAAAACAGGGCCATAGACGTCCACAACACGTCAACACAATACTCAAGGCAAGAGCGACACAGCCCCAGTCACGCGTTGCACATAAACAAGCTATGCTCCTTCCATATCTATAAAGAAAGTTGTTTTGGACAAAGTTTGGGTCAAAAATTGAAAATATAAATCGTGAATAACTTTTAAGTTGTTAAATTTAAAAATTATATGAATAGATTTATCTTAAAAAAAAACTTTCATAAAAATATACATATACAACTTTCGATAAATATTTTTATAAAAATAAGAAGTTAAAGTTAGGCTTTGGAGACAGTATCGTTGTCCTAAATGATTTTCTATAGGTATGGAGGACTTTGTTTATGAGTATGGAGGGAGTATATTCTACACCTACAACGACGCAGCATGCACGCGCGCGCACAATGTCTCTTGCTTATTTGCTTGCCACTTGCCATAGCTAGCAATGCTTACGTAACGATTGCATTGTGACCGACCGATATGCATGAATGCATGATACGCATCAAATTCTACCTGTAGCTTGCTCGCAAAAAAAAAAAAATCTACCTGTAGCTTTTGTCATGTAGGAGTACCGAATTATTTTTCGTGTAGAGCTAGTCATGCATGCATGCAGCATCCGGGTAGGACATGATAAGAGGCTTGTCGGGTACGTTGGTTCGGTGCATTGTCTCGCTCCACATCGCCTCTCAACACTCTCCATTGCTACCATCCTGATGATGCCCCACATCTTCCTTACCAGTTACCACCACACACCACTCACGACATTAAACAAATCCACAGCCCCGGCCATTCAAGTGTTCTCATGCATCTTATTACTTATTAATTATCAATGGTAAAGGAGGTAGATGTTTCAAAGGCATGCATGTGGGTTTTAAAAGATAGTCACACATGGATAGGGCTGGACAATTTATATTAGAATATTTAAACTTATATGCCGAATCTACCAACCATTCAGCAGTGTTTTTCTTCCTCAACAAATTAGAAAATAGCAGTTATGACTTATAAGCCAAGTAAGCAAGCTTACTAGTTTGAGATAAACAAAAAGAGTACCGCTAAAAATAGTAGCATGTTTTGTCTTAAAAAAATGTTATTAGCATGTATATTCTTCTAGCATGTACACTTCGGCCTAAACTTAGCTTGTCAGTCACATGTAGTACTATCTTTAATTTCTTTCACTAATACACGGGTTTATTCGGTTGGTTGAAAAACCATAGCTAAAAGAACTATTCGCTAAATAATTGATAAATTCGACAAATAAACTAACGAACATACTCGCTACTTTTGAGAAGCTTTTGGTTGGCGTCGTGAATCTTCCTTCTTCACTCTTTTATCAATGGTGGCGGGCGACACAAGTGTCACTTGGAGCCGCCTACTTCCGATCCGACTGCTGCTGCTTTCTCAATAATAGGCCAATGCAATTCCCAAAGCTTTTGCATGCCTTCCACTATCAGCAGCCATCGAATGTGCCAACTCTCTCTCTCTCTCTCTCTCTCTCTCTCTCTCTCTCTCTCTCTCTCTCTCTCTCGTACACACACTGATGAGCATCGATCTTTGCACTAAGCACGCATCGATCTTTGTTAAAATGAAAGATGGCACTTCCTTGTCCTCATGGACGAGAGGTCACTATATACTAACCCGACTAACGACTCCGCAACTAATAAATCAGGATATGATGCATCATCAGCTCGCACAAGCACACTAGGATCGCGGAAATCTTTCATATACTTTGGTCGTCATCTCCCACGTGATTGTTCACTTGCCTCTGTTGAGATGATGATGACTCCGGAAATGGCACATATAGTTTTCGTCAAGATCACACATGTTGAAGTCAGGATATACTATTTTGCTCTCTCAAATGAAGTTGTGAAGATCCATGCAAGCAAGTATTATTTTGCTATTTGTTTTAATTACCATACAATACCTTGGTCAGTAAAATAAAATCCGCTACTTCATCTTTAAAACCCGAAAAGAATGCTAGATGACATTTCGAAGTGATGAATGAGCATATTGAATACCTTCTTTTTCCCGTTGGTCTTGGGGGCCCTTATCGATGTTCAGGTAAATGCTATTTGGTCCCTTTGTCTGGTGCAATATAATGCGGCCGATTAGGGCATTCACAATGACAATTTTTAAATAGCTAGCTAGATAAGACATAGAGATAATAAAAAATAAGCATTGTAGTGCAGAGTTATGTGAGCCGTGAGAGAGGTATTTCTGAGAGATTGTGTTAGACGAAAGCTTCAACTCCTAGAGTTATCGTAAGTCAAATTTTTTAACTTTGACCAAATTTTTAGAAAAAAATACTAAGATTTTTAATACTAAATTAGTACTATTAGATTTATTTAGAATATATTTTATAAGATACTTATTTTATATCATAGATATTGATACTTTTTTCAATAAGGTTAGTCAAACTTAAAAAAGTTTGATTGACACGAATTTTTTCTATACTAGCTATTTGAGAACCATTGAAGACGTCCTTCAGAGTCATTTTCTCTCAGTTATTTCCTTTCACTTTCTAGCTCCTAGCTAGTGCTTTGCATGTAGCTAGATTCCTCCTCTATTCTTCTCTATAGTAGTTAGCCTTTGCATGCATGCGTTAATTCTGATAGATACTTTTGGGCGTCGCTTTCTACGTATGTACTTAACCCTTTGCTAGAACGTAATAACCATTAATTTTGCATGATGTAATCTGACGACGCAATGTCACATCCAACCGACGCTAAAAAGGAAAATGCATGCATATATATATATATATATATATATATATATATATATATATATATATATAACCACTACTGGTATTTCTTTCTGAAGAAATTAAATAATGCAAATAATGCTGAATGCTATCCAATTTGGTGAAACATTTCGGTGATAGAACAGCATATAGAGAAATGAAAGGAGCCATGTACATCAATGAACAACCTTGAATTTCCTTTTAGCGTTCCTTTTTTTTTTAAAAAAAAAAGTCTTTTTAGCAGACTGCATACGCACAACCTAGCTACAATCTCACTGAAGTCCAAAACAGCAAGTATGTGCTGTATGGATTAGACACACTATCAGAGCAAGGTTTTTTTTATGTCAATTTTTATTTTTCTTCTCGGTTTTTTTTCTAAGCCGTCAACAACATCAGAATATATATAGGGTCTGAATATTTCTAACGGCTCTTTCAAACCCACATGAAGCATAGAAACCGCCAGGTTTGCAACCATGCATGACTCCTGACGACGGTCAGTCCAAATCCAAACCGACACAAATCATCCCCATGCGTGTCTCACGTGGGAAAGTGAGGACGCCTACGCCATGGCCGCCACCACCCTCCTACTAGCCCAACGCTTGCATGCATATATACCACCGTCCCGATCGAGGAGGCTCCCCCACACCCGAGCAGCCTGATCGATATATAAGGCCGGAATATATGTCTTACTGTAAACAGATTATTTAATTAGTTCTGTAGGCAATCGTCGATCGGGAATTTGGTGCTTTTCAATAAAAAAAAACTGTCGTCATATCACTTCGGAAGAACCTCCCAATTAAGAGCAAGCTCAAGTATATAGTACTTGAATTATTCATCAGAACTGACATCATCACGTACGTACGATCGAGGTTGCATTATATATTGGCTCATCTCACTGATGATCGAGCAAAATAAAGAGGTCACACACACACCCATTATATTCAACAACGCAAAGATCGATCGAGCTCTCTTCTGGTTTGAAGGGAGGAAGTACATGTAGAACACATACATCAGTTCCTCTCCTCACGGGCACGGCCGGCTAGCTTCTTCTTTCTCCTGCGCGCTGCATTGCATGCGCTTCTCCGATCCGGCCGGCCGGCCGGCACTATAGCTTGTAGTAAGAGTGTGTGTGTATATATATATATATATATATATGGTAAATTTTTTCTACTCCCTAGAAGTAGTTATTCCCTACCTGCATACGAGTAGAATCTGTTTCATCCCACCGATATGGCCTGCCGGGGCAAAACGGGTGCAACTAACCCGTTATTATGCGGACCCGTTTGTGTATGGACCTTTATTTATCCATGCATCGCCATCCAGATACCTTTGCCTCATCCCCATTCATTCAACGGCAGCAGCTACGAATCGACAGCGGCAGTGGCGGGCTGGCGGCGGCCGGCGCATACGAGACGATCTATTTCGTGGCTATAGCTCAACCAGGTAAATCTTTGATTTGTACATTGCCGATTGGATCTACTCCTACCGTGTCTATCCCTATTTCATCAATCATGTACATGCCATCGTGGGCTCTCTGATATGAGTTGAGTTCCGCTTGACTACAGGTGATGCCGGCGGCATGGTGGCACCAGATAGCGAGTGCACCAACCTCTCCAAATCTCCCCATGAGTAAAGGTTTTTTTTTTGAGGAAAAATGTATTTTTTTTAACAAGGCTAAATTAATATCCGATTCATTCTTGTCGATTTGATCATGATATAGGTGTTGCAGACAATGTCAATTTTCTGATGCAGATTAAATCTAAGAAAGGGCAAAACCTGTTCTTTTTTTCATCACCGGGCAGTTCGATGTTTACAAGGCTGGCATCTCCTCTTCGACGGCAGTGACTTGCCACCGGCGAAGCAGGTAAATGAATCAGATCTGCCACATCTAGCGTACATGTCCAAATTAACAATATGCATCTGATCTCCATTCAGTTACGTCATCGGATCGTGAGAGTAGATCTGTGTGATATTTGTATTCTTTATGAACCAGGTAGCAGATTGCATCTCATCGAGTAAGCTATGTCTGCGTCGCCTGCATCGTCCGTCGGTCCATGTGTCCATGGTTCATCGCTGCAATGATCACGAAGCATTCGGTGCATCGGCGACCAAAGCCAAGCTGAGAGATAAAATACTAGTAGTAAAATAATATGCTCACAATAATGTATGAACCAATATTCCTATCCAAGAAAAGGTATCTACATATACAAGGATACTTCCATACATATACTCATTTGTCAAAAAAGTATGTGTATATACTCATCTCAAATAAGTATGTACATATACATTTCCATTCAAAAAGTATGTGTACATACTTCCATCCAAAAACGGAACCTATAGAGTATGGAGTATATTAATTTTCTAGATTATGTATAGCTATAGTATACGTACATACTCAGAGCATATACTAGTTTAAGTACACAAGTATACACTCCTTCCATTGGTAGTATATGGACATGCTCTAACAAAAAAGGTATATGCACATACTTCTAATAAAAAAAAGTATGAATGCAGTATAATCTTTCGATCTAAATAGACCTAGCCGCAAAGTATGAATACGTACTATTAACGTACAAACATGCCTCAGATAACAAACCCAGCGTCAAATCTGATCCTATCCGGTTTTCACGGAAATTATTTAGTCTTCAGTTTTTTTTCATGTATATATGTCAACAAAAGTATCTGCCATCTAAACGGGTCGCGTTTTTCAACCCGTTAGACACCTTCTGACTCGCCAGAGCCTTCATAGTGTGTATACTCCCAGTGGGGAGTAACTACTCCCGGGAGTATAGAAAATGTACCATATATATATATATATATATATATATATATATATATATATATATATATATATATATATATATATATACATATACACACACACTTCTCCTCCGCCTGATCGAGATGGATCTTCATGCATGCATGTTGGATAAGCTAGCTAGCTAGGGCGCCCGCCCGAACCTAACTGGCCGGGATGCAATGGAGACTGCGCATGCGTGCGTGCGTGCTTCACAGTCACAGCTTTTGGTTGCGTTGCAGGCACTGGTACTACGGTGCAACCAAGAATAATGCATGATGTATATACCTTGTCGATCAGCACTAGTAATCGATCGATGTGCTCGGCGGAGAGCGCAATCATGCATGCACTAAGCTTGTGCCATACAAACGATCGATCAAATCAGTGAGTGGGACGCGCATTATATATAATCACGCGAGACCTACAGGTCATGCGCATAGTATTATTAATTAATTACAAGCAACTATACTACGCCATGTATAGTATGCATGATTGGCAGTATATATATCTCCTCTGGTCGTATGCATGCCTGAAGAAAAAAAATGCAGCATACGCCAACTCAGCGCTCGACGTTAGTACTAGAATATGAATCTCTCTCTTGTCGGCAAGTTGTGTAGGGCAAGTCATGCAAAGCAGCAGCATCCAGCACGTCACAGGCCTAGCTAGCTATATATATAGGTCCAGGTCCAGGGTCCATCATCTGGCTGCTTCCCGTGTACGGTGGTTAATTTGGTGCGTGGTCTCTCACTGTCGTCGCCTCATCAGCTAATTAAGTCTCAAATCCTCGTAAAGAGTACGTACTACTAGCAGTAGCTGTCACTAATGCCAGTCTCAATGCATGTTTCATGAGAGTGTCATGCACATTAAATAGGTTGCCACATAAGTAAAATTACTGACTTGGCAGGGTCATTAAATGAAGGAGTTTCATCATATGAGAGAGGAGTTTCATCCCCATGAAACTCTTGTGGTTCGGTTACCTAGTTTATAGTCTTGGTAACTGTGTCATGAAACTATGCATTGAGACTGACCTAACGATCTCTACTACCTCAGTCATGAGTGAGCCTTCAACCCGGCAGCGGGTAGTTAATTAGGTACGGTGCGCAAACTTGACCTGCTCAGCTTCACTAGGACACTGAACACTACTAATAAATTGACGGAGTTTTCCTAGTATTTTTAATTAGTAATAAAACACTATTACTAGTCATAACATTAGGGAATCCACGCTAGGAGATATTTACTAGAAAAGTTTGTACTAAATTTTGAATGCTAATAAAACACTAGAAGAAGCCTACATCATTAGGAGAAGTTGAAAATTCTGATCGTGGAAAGATGAATCCATAATATATTAGGTAGCTAGAGCTCCATGCATTTAGGCTAGGAGGTTTTGTGCGTGAATATATAGTTAGGCCTTGTTTAGTTCGCAAAAATTTTCAAGATTCCCCGTCACATCGAATCTTGCGGCACATGCATGGAGCATTAAATATACATGAAAACAAAAACTATTTGCACAGTTCATGTGTAAACCGCGAGATGAATCTTTTGAGCCTAGTTACTCTATAATTGAACAATGTTTGTCAAATAAAAACGAAAGTGCTACAGTGCCGTTTTTCACAAGTTTTTGCGAACTGAACAAGGCCTTAATTTTCACATGAGCCTTGCCTTATCACGGTGGTGTGCAACAGAGGATTACATGCATATAGTTGCTTTCGCTTGCCTCCGGTCGATCGAGTGCAACTTGCATGCCGCGCCACGATCGAGATGCATGCAGTGCAGCTTGGCTTCCACTTCAGCTAAAGCCCTATTGGATCTGCCTGCGTGCTGCCTGCTGCAGCCGAGCGACACTGCACATTGTCACGTTTGAGCAGCTTGGACTCTAATAACTAGCTAGCTAGGTTTATAGAAAAATAAAGATGGAACTTCCTTGTCGAGAGGTCACTGCTCAACCCTGCTGACTCCGCAACTAATTTAGATGGCGATCATATATATCTCATCAGCTCGAAGCAGACCTCAGTTGTGACGATGACGATCGATGATGCAAATGTGCATTGAAACTGTACGTGTTCCGAGAATATGCAACTCTCGCTACCATACAAATCATCTTTATATGCGTATCGTATGCACTTCTCACTATCATAGGAATGATTTTTATATTTATCGTCAGAATTGATGTTTTAGGAGCGGTTATCTATTGAAAACACTACCAACAAGCTATTTCCGAAACCGCTACTGAGTGAGCTAATTTTGGGCTATCATTAATTTTGTATTCAGTACTTGATGTCGTCATTTTGTATTAAGTTTTAAAAAATTCTATCTCTTGGATATTTTGGCCCTAAACAGTCCTAAATAAAATTTGTTCAAAGTTTTACACATCTCATCGAACAATATAAATTTAATATAGAGCATGTCTCCACCTAAGGTCGTTTGAAAAATCCAAACACTTGATTTCAAGAGAACTTAAATTGCATATTTGGGCCCTTAAATGATCTCAAATTATTTAGGATCCAAAACCTTTATAGGGTCCCTTAATCATGTTTCATAAACCTCACTCTTGAGAAGTAACAGAGTTTGCATTTTGCAGGAGTTACAAGAGGCATCTGCAGCATGATCCGGATGGTCAGGAGTTCCAAAATGATATTAGCGTGACGTAAGCAAGATACCTTCTAAGGATTTCAAAGAGGCACTACACGGATCTTGATTTTACTTGGGGGGGGGGGGTGAGCTTTCTTCGATTGCTTTGATGCATCATTTGTACCACTATGTACTTTGGTGACATTGGAAAGTTCAAACAATAACCACGTGTGGAAGCCAAATATTATTCTCAACGAAAGTCTATGATAGTTCAACATGAGGAAGAATGTGAAGGTGGAAATGTAGTGGTATGGTTTGCAATAAGGATCAAGAAATGTTGTTGCTATTTAATGGTGTTCGAGTTACAACTGGTAGACTGAAATGCCCCTACATCGTGGCATGGCTAGATCCTAAGTATATTTCCTAACCAGTAGGGGCATTTTGGTCCTTCCAAAGTAAGCCCTAATCTCGCATCGCTTCGAATCCCATGGCTCTGAACAATCCGTGAATGACTTTGCTGGATCCTTCAGCGATGGGCGACACTGCGTCCTTAGCTTGGCACTTCAAAATCCTTCTGAAGGTATCTTCGTTGGAGTCACTTTTGAGTTCTGCAAGCAATCAAATCATGGATTACTGAATTGAGGAGTCCGACGAAGGGTATGACCCCAATAATGTTAATAATCAAATTTGACACGATACAATTTTATGATATGATCATGCTTTGATTACTTAGCATGTGTTATCAACAATGGCATTCATAAAATAATTGGTTTAATAATTGCGTCATGGTTGGTTAATGGTGAATATACTTTATTCAATTAATAATCTATCTGATTAATTGTTTCATTGTTTGACTAGTGCACTCATCATCGGTCAGAGGAGATGGAGAGGTGTATATTGTCCTGTTCAATCTATCTCATGGTTCATGCAGTTTACTTTACTCATACAAATGGCAGGACATTAGTAAGCCAATGTGTTGAAACAATCAACACGGTAATCAATTATTCACTTATAAAATAGTAAATTATTCATCATAACTGAAAAATTATCCTTGATGTTTATTTGAATATTACTCAAGTATTTCAATAAAAATGAGCAATGTCTTTTGAAAACTATAAAAATGAGCAATTTGGTCACTTACAATCTCATGATGCAACATGAACAATTATGAAATAGGATAGAAAAGTATATAGACAATTGATAACTAAAATCTATCACAAACAGGTATATGTAAGAAAGTATGTAAATCAGTATTGTGTTAGAATTTGAGCAAATGAGGGAAAGTAGAAATAAATTTTGAATAGTCACAGTCCCTAAATCTATACATGAATATGTAATACTTGTATCTTCAAAACTATTGATGTCTATGGTAGCATAGGTTGATGGACTAGTAGTTGGTTTGAAATTATAAGTGTTTTGCTCATGATACCATATGAGACTTACCTACTGGACAAGGGCGGATACACACCTAGAGCCACTAGGGCCATGGCTTTACACATGGCCAAAAATCCTTCTATACCTGATTAATTCTCTATACTTTCATAAAAAATTAGTCTGAGGCATGGTTCACCATAGCAGCGAAAGTCATCATAGTGTATCCCATAAATTCTTTACACCCCCATTAATTTTCTATGGTCCAATAAGATTTCCTATAAATTGGTCCAATGCGTGGTCCAACACATTGCAAAAGTTCAAGCAAATAGACCTACTTGTGGCTCACCCAAGAGCATATCACCCTGACATTCTTCTGCCCAAAAAACACTCACCACACTCTAGCCTTTGCCCTCTAACTTGTCTCTTGCACTCCCTCCTTCGGTCACTCTCAATCAGCAGTCGCCAATCAACTCTGTTGACAATGTGACTAGACCTTTAGTAGTTGTGGTCCAACTGACAACCTTTATAGGGTTCTTGGGGCCAACCATGTAGTGAAGCATGTCAGGGATTTCATTCATGTGTAATTCACCAAACTATTTTTGCAAATCGACATTCAAGAAAATAAGTGTTTAATTGTCTCATCCTCGTGATAGAAGCAACATGTCTTACTACCTTGCCAATTGCACTTAGCTAAAATCCTTCATTAGTATTACACCCTAACAGAAGTACCAAAGAAATATTTTTATTTTTAAAGGTGCTCTCTATTTCCATAGTCTCTTGTTAATGTTTGGGACATCACAATGGATCATAGAAAGATAATGTGATTTAACCAAGAACTATCCATTTTTTGTTAAGCTCCAACGAAATCCATCTTGCCCATGAGCAAGGACAATGTTAGAAATATGTGGAAGCAATGTGTTCCACATTACTAATTTTGTGCCTATTAGATCCCAACACCAAGACAAATTCGGTGGGGATGACTAAAAACTTCTGCTACTATAGCTTATTTATTTCTTGCTATAATGTATAAGTATGACTATTGTTCTGAAGTGTTTTGTTTTCCAACAAACTATCCTCCTAGAATCTAATTAGAGATCCATTTTTATTATGAAAGTTCCAAAACAAAAGAACATTTGTTTCACCTTCATAAGACTAGCCCAAAGTATGAGTCTCCATTTTTGCACTCAAATTACGCAAGAGGCTTAGTTTTCAAGTCTTATCATTGTGAGTAGTTTAAAAAGCCATTTACTAAGAAAAGCATCATTCTTAGTTTTCAAGTCTTGTTTTTTTTGACAAAAAAAATCTTGTTGTACTCTAAATTAGGCCACGTTGGTCTCTAGGACAACACAAAATGTTCCATTTTGTGAGGATATTTTCATTATGTCCATCACTTTGCTAGTAAAATCTAGATCTATAATAAACCAAGTCCTTAATTACTCCTCTAGGAATGGCAAAGAATGACATTGGTAGGATGTTTAGGATTGAATGAATCAATGTGAGCCGCCCACCTATGGAGTGGTGCTTGTGTTTCCAGCTGCTAAGCCGTTTCTCAAACTGATCCTCAACATTTATCCAATCTCTATTTCACAACTTCATGTAATGTATAGGGATTCCTAAATATTATAGTTGTAGATCACCCAATTTACAGCAAAACAACTCAGTGTATTGTGGTTTTTGTATCTGAGCTTCAACAAAGCAAAATGATTCACTTTTAGAAAATTGATATTTGGATGTGAAAGTTGTTCAAAAGCACAAAGCAACAACTTCATGTTGCATGCCTTTTCTAAATCATGATCCATAAAAGGAATTGTATCGTCCATATATTATAGAATTGAGAGCCCATCCTCTGCCCGATGTGGCACCACCACACAAACTTGCCTATCCGTTTTGGCTCTATTAATTATTGTGGCCAGTATATCAGCTAAATGTTAAACATAACAAAGATAATGGATATCCCCTTGTTGAAGGCCTTTTTTGTTTGAAAATATGCCCCCAACACCATCGTTAACATTAATTGCCACACTTTTACGTGAGATGAAAGGTTGCACCCAAGTTATCCACTTAGGTGAAAAACCTTTCATCTGGAGAGTTTGCAAAAGGAAGGCCACTTAACGTTATCATATACTTTCTCAAAATCTATTTTTTAAGATGATCACATTGAGTTTTTATGGTGCAGTTCAACTATGCTTTCATGCAAAATGATGACACCCTCTAGGATATTACCTATCGTATGAAAGTTGTTTATGTCAGACTAGTGATATGATCCACCACTAAATTAATTCTACATGTGGAAACCTCAGTGAAAATTTTGAAGCTAGCATTGAGTAAGCATATTGGTCTAAATTGTTGGATCCGATTTGCTTCTTGAATCTTCAGAATGGGAGTTCTCACACCTGTTGGGTATTCTTAACATCATTACCAAAAGTAGACTTAGTTTTCTAATTCTAGTAACGGTGCCAAAAATGCCAAACCTATCCCTCATACCACTTAAGCCAAATTGTCATCCCCAGCATGACATGAGAGACGCGGTATTGAAATATGCAATTGCTCTTCTAAATAAATAATCAATGAGATCTGCAAGCGCACAGATTAATACCGATGTAGCATTTTAACCGGGAAGTATTCCAGGTATCGTTATTTATATTTTTACCACTAGGAAGGGATTAGCAATCATCAATATTAATTACAGAATAGAATATGAGATTGAGTATCTATCATTGCATGTATAATTGAGAATATTTATCTAACTCTTTCATACAGGGATAAGTGTCACATAAAGGATATATGAAGTAATGAATAGTGACAAAGATAATTAATCTGATCAGCATACTTAGCCACATAATAAATATGATAAGCACCTCAATTAGATACTCTAGAAAGTCATTAGCATGGAATTAGAACGAACTACAAGAATATTTTCTAAGTTATTCTCAACTATATAGTCTAGCATTATCATAGTTAGTGCAAGCATACTTAGCAATCATTGTGAGACAAGACTACGCCCATGCATAGTGATATTAGCAAGGTAAATGAGAAACATAGCAATCACTACCCTGTAATAATATTGCTCTGCCAGCCCAATACACGAGAGGGGGACTATATAAGAATCAAGGAAGCTGTCACTATCACGAACTACCCCACGATCTGGCATATTGGGTACAATCGCAGATAAATACGGTATAAGCACCACACCTACACAATATCTATCATTTACCCATGGATCCAATGGATAAACGCTATACGATCCTAAACATGTATATAGATCCAATCTAACTAAGCCAAGTATATAACTATGATAAACTAAGAACAATATAATCTTGAATATAAGCAAGTAGAGCAAAGTCATAAGCAATATATTGAAGTAGAACAAAGTCATATTCATAATATTGAAGAACAAAGATAATTAGAAGAACAATTAGAAGCACAATTAGAGAATTACTAAGAATCCTCTTGCCAGATCCGGAAACCAATCGAAGATTGACTCCTTCTAGTTCTAATCCTATGTAGCTATGCTAATCTAGATGTCTAATTGATGTGGTGGCTCTAATCTTTATCAGGGGCTTCTTCTCCCTTGAGGAATAATGAATTAGGGTTGAGAGGCTCTCTCCTCCAGGGGCCAGGGGGTCTGGTTTTATAGTCCCTTCAAGTGAATATGGGCCGTTGGATCAAATCGACATTGATTGAACAGTTATCCTTGATCCTTTAGGTCGGTGGAGATCTTTCCCGAGAGAGAGTCCTGATTGGACTCAGAGAGGGGGCGGGCGCCCAGGGCAACTGGGCGGGCGCCCAGTGTCTGGCCCCGTTCGGCCTCCGCTTCCTTCCCGTGGCTTCTGGAGTCTTCTAGATGTAAGATAATTGCGCGGCACGTTAATATCTCTATGTAATTCCGACGTGTGGGCCTTTCTTCCTTATTTCCTGATAACCCCCTGCAGAAATAGACAAACACCAAAACTCGTGGAATTCTGTCAGATAAAATCCTAAGTCTAGATGCTGATTTCATTTGGATCCTTTTCTTTGTTTATTTGATAATTAAATTTGATGCTTAAGGACCGTCAACAACCCCCAAAGTTAAGGCTAAAAAGTGCTAAGTTTCTAGCATGGAAGTCCTGTTTCTAGCATGGAAGTCGTGAAACATGCTCATCAAGTCTTGTTTGATGACATCCTAGAACTTTTAGTAGAACTCAGCCGGAAATCCATCCAGTTCAGGTGCTTTATTGTTTTCCATATCAAACACTACATCCCAATATTCCTTTGCTATGAAGGTGATGTTAAGAAAATATTTTCCTCCTTAGTAACCCGAGGAACATCATTGTTCCTTAATTCATCCAAAGCAAAAAGGTTTTCTTCAAGTGGTCCAAAATCTTCCTATAGAATTGGGTGATGTACATTTCGTGCCACTTGCCCCTTAATTAATTTTTCCTTCATCTTGATCTAGGGGAACTCATTTTCTTCCTTTGTTTACCATTGTCAACCATTTGGGAGTATTTAGTATTATTACCCAAGTAAAGCATCTGTTACTTTTGTCTGTTAATACAAATCTAATTTCTTCCTCATGAAAGTTTGGTTAGTTAATACCGAGACTAAAGCTAGTTGTTCTCTCTCAGTATCAGTCAAATCACAAACCTCAACAGTGACATCTGGATCATTAATAGTGTTTTGGAGGCAAGCATTCTGTTATTGGTAAACAACACTTGAATGACCCACCCATCCCTGAAGGTGACAACGAAGTGCACACATTTTGTTGTTCCATTGTTGGACTGAATTACGTCCTTTAACTAGTTTATTCCAATTTCTACAGCTTTGTTAAAATTTTCATAAGTAAACCAATTAAGTCCAAATTTGAATGATTTTTTATTCAGTGTGAAAGCCGGCATACCACTGTCTGTTATCACAGGTGTGTGGTCAAAGAAGTGCAAGTATTTTTACCAAGGGGTATTTAAATTCACATTCACATGTCATCAAAAACTTTTTCTAGTTTTTCATGGGTTGGATTAGACAATGAGTTTGCCTAGGTGAATTGGCAGCTAGTTAGGTCAAATTTCTAAGGTCAAAACTTTCTATGATAGCATTAAATAGAAAAGACCACATGTTATTGTATCTATCACTATTCTTCTCCTCGCTATATGTTAAAATCTCCTCCGATGAGTGATGAGAGTAGTAAAGGGTTTTGTTGGCAAGCTCGCACCAATTCAGCTAAGAAACTGACTTAAAATCGTCTTGTTCCAATCCGTATACTGCCACTAGTATTCACTTAGATTTGTCAACCTTATTGCAAAGATTAGGTTTTATATAAAAAAATCCCCCTCCACAATTAAAGGAAATCAAGGGCTGAAGCATTCCATATTTCCTCTTGATTTTCCTAATAAAAATGTCCCCATGTCCAAATCCAATTATCTCTATTTTAAATTTTTAATTGAACAAACTAAATTCATGACTTATTTATGCTTCAATTTGTAGGCTTGTTCCAGAACTGCACAATGAAAAGGACCAAGACATTGAAATCCATGTTACTCTCTGATATGTTGTGTTCTCTATTGTTAATTTTTGTTCACTGATAAATTGTATTTTTACATTGCATATTCTGATTTTAAATGTTCGAACTTTCATATATAGATTTAGGTTCACTTGTTGATGTGGATGATGTGATAGAAATAGCTGAACCAAATAATCATCTATAGTTAGGTACTTATTTTATACCACATGTTTTTTTATGTTGTTGTAGAAAAGTGTGTGGAATTGAAATATCTTCTAAGTTGTGCATTTTATCAATTTCTGTGTAAACTACCGATATGTGGGCCCATTGTTGAGACAACTGCTCTAGGCGGGGAGTTTTGCCCATCCGTCATTGCTTCTGGGGTTTGAACAACTGCCCCCTCCCTTCCCACCAACACACACAACCACAACCTAGTCCCCACACATTAAGGATAGACATGGTGCTCCAAATAGATACCCGCCGTTCTTCTCTAATCTAACTTAATGAACTAAATAAAAAAAGTAAAGAAAGAAATTAATTGTCTATTTAGCTAACTTAGACTAGAGAAGAACCGTGGGTACCGTTTTAAAACATCACCCCATCTTAACCACACATGCACCGACGCATGCACAGCAGCCGACACCGCCTCCGCTACTATATTATCGAGAAGTTATAGCGTAATTATATTTTCTTATAAAAGTATCATTGAAAATATGCTGAGGATTGCAACTGATCTGTTGAACAAAAAAACCTCGGAAGGAAAGCTGTTTGCTGTTGCAGGACACAGAGAAGGACCGTCAGAACGAATAGTGATAGTCACATACTAAAAGAAGACTTGAAGAAGTGGCTGAAGGATGTTCAATGGCGTTTGTTTTTTGTCTGATCTTTTGTAATAGGCCTCTCTATACTAATGCTATCTTAGGATCTGTCTTTGGTGTGTTGGTACTGTGGCTTGGATGTTCTGCAGTCGAGCTTTGTGCTTTTCTGTAGGGTTAAGTTGGTGTTTGTAGAGTTGTGTGAGTGCTTGGTAAGCTTAGCTTCGGTTCGATCTTAGATCTTGGTTTTCTAGCTTTTGCTCCTCTCATGTAACTGGGATAACACTCGTTGTATTTCCGTTATCTTGGTAATGGAAATGGGTCACCCTCGGTTCAAAAAAAAAGTATCATTGAAAATGTTTTTTTCTAAAAAAGAATAATTAAAAAAAATCACACGTCAATGAGATGGCGATGATTCAGAGTTGAACGCTGTGCACAAACTTTGTGAGATAAGTCATGCAGATACACGGCAAATTTCTTCTCCAAATGTCCCATTCATACAAGTATGGTATTTGTCTACGGCGATTTGGTAGCCTCAGCTCTCAAAGCTCTGATGCACTAGTAGCGTTAGGTGAGCAGGCAAGTGAAGCTCAGCTTCACTAACACTAGACAACGCGGAACCTGACACGGATTGGCCAGCCTTCACCTTATCAAAAAGCCGGGGAAGTGATTGAGACCACACCAAGAGCTAGGACATTAATACTTGCTGTTAGAGCTGTACTACAAGTTTAACAACTCGAGTTGTCAAACTATTGCCTACAAATTCAAGCCAGCGACTACGCATATATAGGAGGCCCGTTCCTTATGCCATTTAGTTGGCTGGATAAACTCTTCGTACCAATAGATACTAACCATCTCCAATACATTATACTGTCTGAACTCTGAAGAAATTTATTGGATCCTAACACCATTTGATCTCTTGGGAACTCAGAAGCAATGCTTGCAGCTGAACTGCCTACCGACACAAGCAATTAGGACTTCAAATCTCAGGTTGCCAACTTGCAACCTTAGCTCCTCATTGTTTAAAGTTTGATGGAAAGGTGTGTTCCACCTGCTAGGCCATTTGAGAAATGCACGCTCATCGAGCATCTTCCGAGCTTGGTTTATATATGAAATATGAACAGAAAGATGGCATTTCCTTGTCCTTTTGGACAAGGGGTCACTTGTAATCCTAGTGACCGCGCAACTAAATGAAAGAAGACCACTCTAAACTAGAAAATTAGGGCATATAGCATCTAAATGTATTTGACCATGCTGGCGGATCAGTGCATAGTCTTTGCTCTCTGCTGAATCTTTGCTATCCATAAAGCACAGATATTAGTCCTCAATCGTTCAGTTGTTAATAGGTCTTATAAAGCTGTGCACATAGTTAGGTGCTAAATGCATGAAACATGCATATATTGGGTGCAACGTACCAATATACCACCACCCATTTTTTTTTTATGAACAGGAACTTTTTCCCCCCTTCTCTAGTATTGATTTTTCTTGTTTCATTGTGTTCATCCTTGAATTATGCATAGAGCTTTAACTTTAGCAATTCTTTATTCCCCGTCACAAATTCAGACAACCACCCATCCACTAAGTACATATCAAATGCTGCACCTGTTTCAGTGGAAAAATTTTCTTTAGGTATACCGTACACATGATACATACCTAACGAGACAAATCTCATTAGCATTGATCGGCAGACCTCCTGCCTTTTCCTTGAAAAAAGAGACAAATTTCATTACCACTTTAACATGAAGAGATTTACAAAATGAACCTTTACTGTAAATGCAAGGAACAAAGTGAATTTCCTGCCCTGGCATGCAGGGTTGCCTGGGAAGCAGCATCAGAGCAACCATATTAGCTATATTAGCCAGTAGTGATAAAGAAAGGCAAGATGTTGCTGGCCATGTATTCAAAGCGTCCAATATATATATATATATATTTTGAAAGATCCGGCATTACCGGCACTGATTAATAAGAAGGAAAGCGTCAAATATAATGTGTACGACGCCTATCCCAGCTCAAAAATAACAGATAGTCCTACCTTTACATTTTCTTTTGTGGTGCATTTTGATCAACAGAGTACCAATGATGATGGGTTCGTTGGTGTTGCACTGTTGAAAATCAATGGAAAGGCTGTAGTGACAGAGATTAGAGAGATGAAATTGGCCGCGTATTTCACCCAGAACAACATAAATGAGCTATATGAAGTCAGGTTTAAGCAATACTGTTTAGACCGAAAGCGTTTCAAGTCCTATGAAAGTTATGAAACTACCAAACTGAATAGGTACCAGTGAAAAAGAAGGGAGGGAACAGGCTAGCCAAGCATGCAGGGATCAGTGAGTGTGCATTGCTGGTTGATAAATTTAATAAATCTTTCTTGAAACTGCCAAAAAGCAGAGTGATCATGTGATTAAGATAACTTGGATAAAACTGACCACAAAACTGGGGGAATGAAAATTTGAAGTTCAAGGAAACAAATGTGTCCTGCAGCGATTTTCAAACTGTAAGCATTTTGTAGGATTAAACTATCAGTGCACCGATCGATGTAAGTTGGCGGTTTTCGTTAGGTCAATGAAACCAACCTAAAAGCCGATCAATGACAGAGAAAACCAGGATGAAATTAGCCATGTAATCTGGAGCTGCAAACGTACCATGTCGTCTATGTTTAAACCACCATCTGTTTCTAGTGGCTAAAATATGAACTTACGAGCTGTTGCAAAAAAGGTTTGCAGTTAGCTCAGGATTTCTCGGCCAAGTATCACCACCGGAAAGGCGATACTGAAAAAGAAAAGCAGAGTGAAGTTAGCCACATTTGGTCTATGAATCATCTAGATGGTTGCCAAGTCTGAGACAAGAAATAAACTCATCAATGTAGCTAGTTGTTTCGTTTAAAATTAAAGAAAAAAAATGTAGCGTTGTTAGTTTTTCAAAGTTATCAATGCAGTAGCATGTTGTGAGCTACCGATAAAATAGCATGGTACTGAAACTAACAAGTCATGGCCTGCATGTGGGAAAATAAGCGACTTTTGTGGCAAGAGAGACTGGAAATTAGCCAAGTAGGGATGTACCCAGAAATTAAAACAGACATGCGCACTTCTGAGAGTTCTGAACCAAACGAAAGATCAGAGCGAGAATTAACTGTTTATATAAGCTGGCTATTACTGAACCTGAGTCGGCAAATATGTCATAAATTAATATCATGAAAATTTTTCATATACAACTAATTGATTTCTTGTGTATATATATATAATTATTAAATACCCAAGTATCCCCTTTCAGTTACCAGAAAGGTAATTACTGACAATGAGCAGCAGGAAGAGATGAGCCAGGGAAACTCATGAACCATGTAGTATGCTGAAACCACCAGCAATTTCGACTCACTAAACTAGCAAAGCCATCACACATTTTTCAATAAGATCGAGTGGAAGCTTTCAAGCAGCTACCTTGAAGCCCATATGCTACCAAACAAACCTGACGCAGCACCTTAACCTGAAACTCCTTTATAATAGACCCACAACCACACATACCAAACCTCATTCCAAGCTCGATCTCTTCATTCATTCATTCATTCATAGTCTGCCTCCCAAAACACCTGCCTCGCGCGTGGCAGCAAGCACAGCACGATGATCACCACAGCGCACAGCCGGCAGCAGCACCATGCCTTCGAGAAGAGCCCTGGCAACAACCACATGAAGAGCATCGACAGGAAGCTGCAGCAGGCCATGAATCAAGCGGCCAGCAAGTACATGCAGAGGATCTACCCTCTGGGCATCCAGAGGAGCAGCTCCAACCTCACATTGTCGTCGCTCTCGCTGTCGCAGAACTCCAACGACTCCTCCATCAGCAGCTCCAACTCCAGCTGGGAGCCCAAGGTGCCTCTGCTCTATGGCGGCACCTTCAGCCCCTGGGGCGAGGTGATGGTGTCCCGGGAGATGAGGCGAGAGGACGATGACAAGGTCAGTGACCATGACGTCGAAGGAGGTGAGGAGGACTTCGACTGCAGTGAACCAGGGAGCTTGCATAGGTGCAGCTGGATCACCAAGAACAGTGGTAAGAAACTAAATGCTAGCTAAATTTAATTTGTTTCTGCCAGTCCTTTTGTTTCAACTGAATTAGTGATCTCCATTCGTGTATTCGTTTCATCATTCACATGCATTACATCATCATACACGAATTTCTACTGGATGAACAGTTTCTAATCCAAACACTATATCATCCCATCCAATTTGACAGAGCTGGGCTTTAACCACGCGCTTTCACCTTGAGAACATCGGTTTCTTTGTACAGGAGATGTACATATATTATTATCTAAAAAAAGGAGATGCATATTCATTATTATCTGAAAAGAAGAAGGTGCATGTATGCCTTCGGCTAACTGAATGATGCAAAAGAAAGTAAATTTCACCAACCAATGACTATATAAAGATTGGTCATAATTTTTTTTAAAACAAAAAAAGGAGTTTGGATAGACAATATGGGACAGCAGACAGCCTTGTCCTTTAAAGAACTGGCGAAGTCGACATCGCTGACTTGATGCTCCGATTTGACTGACCAAATTTGAGTGCTGGTGAGATGGAGAATAGCGGCATTCAGTCGACAAATTCATCGGAAAGGGACTTGTCTCCTGTTCGGTGTAGTTTGTTGGGCAAAATAGACTACTAACTAGGGATAGAAAAAACGAAGAACTCATCGAAAAAGCGAAAACTGGCTGAATGACTGACTGGAAATTGAACGCATTGTGCTGTGCAGACGAGGCGTACATTCAGTTCCACGACGAGTGCTGGGGCGTCCCTGTGTACAGCGACAAGTATAGTATTTGATTTTGCCACCACATTCATTTCTCCCTGAATTTGTGAACTTGCAAACTTGAATGAACGATTGGCATATATGCAGCCGGCTGTTCGAGCTTCTGTCGCTGTCAGGGATGCTGATCGACCACAACTGGACGGAGATCCTGAAGCGGCGAGACATGTACAGGGAGGCGTTCGCCGACTTCGACCCCAGCGAGGTGGCGAGGATGGACGAGGACGACGTCGCGGAGATCAGCGGCAACAGGGAGCTGAGGCTCGCCGAGTGCAGGGTCCGGTGCATCGTGGAGAACGCCAAGTGCATCCAGAAGGTGGCCAGGGAGTTCGGCTCCTTCAGCGGCTACATGTGGGGCCACGTGAACCACCGGCCGGTGGTGGGCAAGTACCGGCACCACAAGTACATCCCGTTCCGGACGCCCAAGTCGGAGGCGGTGAGCAAGGACCTCGTCCGCCGCGGGTTCCGCCTCGTCGGCCCCGTCATCGTCTACTCCTTCATGCAGGCCGCCGGCATGGCCATCGACCACCTCGTAGACTGCTTCCGATTCCACGACTGCGTCCGCCTCGCCGAGCGCTCCTGGGGCATCACCAACGTCGCCGCATAGCCAGCCCTCCGGCCCCTCGTCCGTCCATGGCTCCAAGTTTTTTACACCTTTTTCTTGGTGTTGTTTTTTTTTCCTTTTTTTTTTTGTTTCGAGATCCGGGGTAACTCTTGAATTGTGTGTGAAATTATGTAGAGTATATATGCTAAGTTATGATGTAATAAGTCTATTAACTCTCTGCCAATGAAAAGTAGTGCTGGATTAGTAGGACTGCAATGTAACTAGCTTCAGGCTTCTGCAAGACTGCAACAGTAGTGATAAGTCCTTTGTTTGTGGCATATAAAAAAGAGATTGTTGTTTGCCAAATGCAAATTTAAGATCTTCAGTTCAGCAGGTGCTTTCTAGATAACTTGTACAAATTTCTTTTTCAAACCAATTTCAGGCGGGCCAAGTTTTACCTTATTGACAAAGATGGTTTGCTTCGCCAATGTTATTACTTGAACACAATAGCCATCTGAACTTATGATGTGAAACCCATGACAAACAGTAGCTAGTGTAAATTCAGCAACAAAAAGGACAAAAAGAAAGTCAAATAGAACAGTATGATAGCCAGGTTTTCCAATAAAAGACAAAGAGAAACGTTGCACAAAACATATATAATAATGCAAGCTGCAGAGAAAAAGAAAACATGTACAAATAAAAATCCAAGGGTGTCACCTAAGATATTATTTTTTTTGGACTGAAATGGCATGAGATTGTGTCAATTTCATTGATAGAGAAGAGAGATTCACGTCTTAGCTATCTGGGTTTTTTTAAGAAACATATAATGGTCTCGTGCTATAAGAGTCGCCAAACATTTTGCCCATAACATGATTCAGATGGTGTCTCCTTGATTTTTTGCAAAGACTTGTTGGCTCCCGGAGTTTTATGAATCTCTCAACTCAGAAATGCAGGCGTGTGCTCGTGCGGTTTTCCCAAAATCGCTAGAATGACTTTACTCCACTCAATTTTCAAATTTTAGAAAGCTAATTATTAAAAATTATTTGAGAAAGAAAAAAATAGAGTTCCCTTTCCCTATTTATTTCATTCATTTAGCATAATCATGGTTTTAGGTCTTGTTTAGTTCCCCTAAAGTTTAGCCCCTATCGTATTAGATGTTTGATATATACATGAATATAAACTAAAAAAATAGATAATTGCACATATTGCAACTAATTTATAAAATAAATTTTTAAGTCTAATTAGTCTGTGATTTAACAATGTGGTGCTACAATAAACATGTTGCTAATGATGAATTAATTAGGCTTAAAATTTTATCTCATAGATCTATAATTTACTTTTTTATCCGAATATACGATGTGACGTCCCTATATAATATCTTAGGTGACATCCTAAACTTTAGCCCTTAAAATTTAAACACTCTTTAAGGCTTTGTTTAGATCCAAAAAGTTTTTCGATTTTGACACTGTAGCACTTTCGTTTTTATTTGACAAACATTGTCCAATTATATAGTAACTAGATTTAAAAGATTCGTTTCGTGATTTACAGATAAACTGTGCAATTAGCTTTTGTTTTCAATTATATTTAATGTTTCATGCATGTGCCGCAAAATTCGATGTGACAGAGAATTTTGAAAAGTTTTTGATTTTTGAGTCAACTAAACAAGGCTAGTCAACTAAAATCATTGGTCCTGGTCTCTCCAACACCGAGTTTTGATATGCATGCGTATATGTGATCTGAAAAACTATTTTTCTCTCGTAATTAATGATAATAAGGGGAAATAGGGGGAAAAAACATCTGTCAGCCACACAAGCAGTCCCCTCGATCCGATTCAGCAGGTCGGCAGGGCCACGTGGCAGCCATAGAGAGCGTGGCGCCTCATCCCCTCTCCGTTTTCCACTCACCACTCATCAAACTTTTTTTTTGGTTTTTTAGCATCATCAAATGGATAGAAACTCATCCACAACATCCCGAATCCCAACTTTGTCTGTTCTGCTTCGCTCGCGGGCGCGCTCCTCTCCACTCCTCCGATGGCGCCGCCGCCCACCAGCTCCTCATTCCTCCGCCCGCCGCCGCTGCCACACCACCCGCACCCTCGCCTCCATTTCCGCCCACCCTCCGCCTCCTTCCGCGTCTCCGAGATACTTGGCGGTCGGGGCCTCTGCAACGGCGAGGTCGGCGTCCGCAAAGAACTCACCTCCGGCTCCTCCGCCTCCACCACCACCTCCTCGCCCGCGCCGTCTCCTTCTCCTTCGACGGAGTCTCCTCCGCCCGCGGTTGATCTGGACGCGTTCGACAAGGAGATGATGGGCCTCACAGGCGGCTTCCCCGGCGGCGAGGTCGGTCTCAAGGACTTCGTCGCCAAGAACCCGCCGCCTCCTCGTTCCAAGAAATCAAATTCCCAGCTTGTTGCCCCCCAAGCCACCACGCTCTCCGCGCCACCGCGGACGCCGGAGTTGCCGCTGTTCCTGCCGGGCATGGTGGTACTGGTCAAGAACCCCAACAACGCCTACTACATGTACTGCGGCATCGTGCAGCGCGTCACCGACGGCAAGGTCGCCGTGCTCTTCGAGGGAGGAATCTGGGACAGGCTCATCACCTTCAATCTCGACGAGCTTGAGGGCAGGGAGAAGGGACCGCCCATGGTCAACCCCAAGTCCGTCGTGCTAGAGGATATTGTCGCGCAGCTTGAGGATGACGATGATGATAAGGAGGACGAAGCGGCCAAGAAGGAGAAGGAACCTGAGGGCGCCGCGGCAGCGGCATGACCACGCTTCTTGTTCCTGTTATATCATCCTCTGTGTGTGTGTATGTATGTATACAGCTAAAATAAAATGTTTGGGGCTAATTAAAGGGAACGATAATATAGCTCTTATAAGTATATATATATATATATAGTTGGAATATTAGTGTGAATTGGGGGCATGGAACAATTGCCATATGTTTGACCACATTGGCCTGGATGGCTTCTCCTTGGATTCTTTACCTTGTAATAATCAGAATGCTACAAGACTGTTTCAATTTATAGTGAGGAGCTGTGGCATATGGATGAAGGCTTGGCAGGTGCGGGTATGTTTTGGTTATATTATGTTTTGGTTATATATTATGCAGGTATGCTTTTGAATGAGGAGGCTTGGCGGGTATGAAGGCTTTGCAGGTATGTGGAATTTAGTTCTGTGGGGTCGGTATGTTTTGGTTATATTATATTATGCAGGTATGTTTTTGTAGGTCTAGTGGTTATCTAGACATTCAGTAGTTTCGTCTGTGAGTACAATAATTAACACTCTTATCTAACATACAGCCTTTAATTTGTACTGTGTGTTTTTGTTCATGTTCTTTTTCTTGGCACACACAATTGAACCCCTACATCTAGTTTGAATGGTTATGCTCTTAATGTCATGTCAAATGTTTTGCTTCTCTGCTTATTAATCCCATGGCTACAGTATTGAAGACAGAATAATACCTGTCATTAGTCAGAAAAAAGAGAAGGCACATTGCATACTTTGAGGGTTATTTGTCCACGGGTTAGATGTAAAATGTTTGTAGTGTATCAAAGTTCAAATTTTAATCTTCCTTGTGGACGGTCCTTTGTTGACTACAAACAGGATACTATAGGGCCCAAATTCAACATGAGCACAGGGCCTCCAATGAGGCCAGTACCGCCCTGTAGGTTGCGCCTCACTTGACCATATCAGCTTATTTGGATGAATTGAGCTAAAACCCATTTATGAACTGATGAGTCTGGTAGGGCTCTTTGGGTAGTGCTGCCCCACTTAATCCTAGCAGCCTGTTGGGTGATTAATAAGCCCCTTTTATGAAGTTCTATCTACATTTGATTGCTAACTATGAAACAACTTCAAATTGCTTTGCTATAGTTGTTTCTTTTGGGAACAATATAATAACTTGTTCTCCATCATTTGCATATTTGTTCGCTAAGTTGTCTCATTTTTCTTGTGTTGCATCCATAGCAGTGAGGCTAATGTTCTGAGGAAACACCAACCTCGGAGTACCCGGTATCTAACTGGACTCTGTTGTCTTGCAACAACACAAAGAGAATAATAGGTTGCTTTGCACGGGTTCTGCCGTCTTAGTATGCAGGTAATGCTATATTACACCTAACCATATCTTCCTTTATTACTAACTTATATATCAGTCGATTTTGACCAAAAAAAAATCAGATGCAAAATGCAATATTTCAACCAAGAACAGAGCATTTGGCGAAGTATCAAGAGCAACCACCTGCCATGCCAGACTGCATCACCCCAAATTTTGCCGATCATCTCCATCGTAGTTTGAATGGTCCTCAATTGACGGCAATTCATTGTGCTGCAACACATATAGCTGCTGGCACAGGCAATGGTGTCGTAAAGAAACAAGAACCATAGTCTTTCACGTTGGTACAAGGTCCTCTTGGGACAGGGAAAACCCATACTGTGTGGGGGATGCTAAATGTTATCCATCTTATTCAGTATCACCATTACTTTAGAGATATCCAATAAAGGATGGAAAAAAATTGTATTGTTTGAATTAGCGTCCATGGTCGATCTTTGAGACTATGGCTTTCTCTTTACATATCCTCAAATTTTTGTAATAATGGGCTGTGTACACCCCCGGGTGTAGAGGCCGGATATTTTGTATCCATTATCTAAAAAAAAGTATCACTATTACTATGCTGCTTTGCTCAAGAAGCTTGCTCCAGAAAGTTATAAGCAAGTTAGTGGTAGCACACAGTTGCGACAGGGTCAATTGATGTTCTTGCTCAAAAGGATCGTAACCATGATGAATGCAATACTTCAATGTAGTTTAATTTATATTTTCGGATCTGCGCAATGACACAGCTGTTGATACATAAATCATCATGTCGTGCAAATAGATGAAGAAACACATCATTATTTCAACATATGTAAGTTATCACATCAGAAGGTCTCTTTTTTTTGTGATCACGCCTAGGCGCGTTTTTCATCAAGCAGAATACACATCAGAAGGTCTGAAAATACAAACTGAACTACATTGAACATTGACACAGCTGTTGCCACATACCGTTTGAATTTTTAACTTTTTTGAAACGGAAATTTAACTTTTTTATTTAAATATATAGCTTTTGCTATGCAACCAAATTTAAAACAGAGGGAGTATCATGTGTTCGCAAACGATGGACACACATGTTGTTCGAACATAGTTATATACTGCATTACATATATCACAATCATCTAAACATATACACAAATATGTTACAGACTTACAGTTAGTAACACCACCGGGAAGTTCAGATTAAGCAAGCCGCCGATTCAGATAGATCAGAAAAACTTCCTTTCTGAATCAGGGCGTCTAGAAAAGACACAAACAAAGAAATTAGGCTACCAACATTGTACACATGCACACATAACTCTTATAGATACATCAGACCTAGCTAGCCAGTGGACTGTTGCAACGCTAGCTCTAGAATTAGAACCCAAGCTTCAAATCCAACGTCGCGTCCAAGCTGCCGCCTTGATCGCGCTTCCATTTCTTTGGCAATGGCGGCATCCCTGGCGGCGGCAGGTTGAGGTCCAGCGTGGTGGCCGGCGCCGCTTGTGACGAAGACGTTGGCGACGCGCTAGATGTTGCAACCGCTATCGTCCCCTCCACGCATGCCGTCTTCTCCCAGTGGCACCGCTTGTGCCCGCCGAGAGCCTGGCCGGTGGCGAACCCCCGAGCGCAGACGCTACACTTGTGGTCGTCGCACCTTGCTGACGGCGGCGGCAAAGAAGCCGACGTGCTGGCGCCGCAGATCGCCTTGGCGCTAGGGGGCGAGGCACCGAGAACACTCTTCTTGCCCTTACCAGCAGGCTCACCTTGGCGCAGCATGAGCAGGCTCGTGGCGGTCTCGCGCTCCTGCTCGGTGAAATGCAGGTCCGCGGCCGCCGCCACGACGGCCTGGTGGCGGAAGTGCGGCGGTTTCTTGATCCCGCGCCACTGGCGCTCCGGGTGGCACCGCATGTGGCCGAACAGCGCCTTCCACGACGGGAACTGCTTGCCGCACTCGCTGCACGGCGACGGCGGCGTGTCCTCCGTGAGCGACGACGACCGCACCCGGGCGACGACGACGCCGTCCGGCGGCCGCGGCGCTGGCCTCGGGGAGATCGCGCAGACGAACGGGGGTGGTGGAAGCGCCAGCGACAGCGTGAGCGTCGTGTCGTGGTGGGGCGGCGGCGACAGTGGCTGCGGGGGACGAGCAGGAGGAGCCCCGGCAAGGCGGATCGGAGTGGCCATGGCGAACCTGATCGAGGAGGTTGGGCGAGGAGGGAAGTGGAAGTTGCACTTGCGAAGGAGGGAGGCTGGGGGCCGATGATATGTACGGACGCTCTCGTGCCGCGCGCGGCGGTTGCCCGGCGGCATCTTGAGACTTGAAAGAGGCGGTGCCTTCGGGGCGGGGCGGGGCGGGCTTCCGTTGCTTCGCCTTGTGTTGTGTTCATTCTTCTGCTGGGCTGATCCAGGGGAGTAGGTCTTGAGCCGTCCAGCCCAATAGCCCTCCCAACAGGCCAGCCCAAGAGCCCTCCACAGCGACTCACTGATCCTCGCTGCTTCATTCTATATTTTTCGATTCTTTAGGGTTTAAAAAATTTTACAAAATTTTTCGTCACATCAAATCTTACGGCACATAAATAGAGTATTAAATATTGATAAAAAGAATAATTAATTATACAATTTACTTATAATTTACGAGACGAATCTTTTAAACCTAGTTAGTCCATAATTAGGTAATATTTATCAAATGCAAATGAAAAGTGCTACATGGTCCATTTTGCCAAAAAAATTTAGAATTAAACAAGGCCTTAGTGATTCACAAATTCAGTCCATTGGGCATTAGAATAAAAAAAAATTAATAAGAAAGATGCACTTTGAGTCAATATCATGATTTATCTTCTTTGTTATATGACTAATATAGTCTGAGCCTTCTATTATTATGCCCTCCTCTTAATCGGTTTCTAGATCCGCCATTGGTAGCCAAGATGCACAAAAATTTTATATAGAATATGCATGGATATATTTGGATAACCAACTAAATAATTTGTTAAAGGATTTTTTTTAACCAAAATCTTTATTTTGAACAATTAGGAAGACTTTGGAGTTGCCTAAGAGCATCTCCAAGAGTTGTTCTAAAACCCACTTTCTAAATTACCATTTGGAGAGCCATTGGTATAAAATCATTTTTTGTATCTTTTCACTTTTTCTAACAGCTTGTTTATATCTTATATGGCCACTTAAAGAAGCTGTTGGAGGATATTCTTCCATTAAAATCTCTATTCCTAATGATTAGAAAGGATTTAGATATTCTTTTGGAGTTTTACTCTTTAAGTGATAAAAATTTTGGTGCCCATCAACCAAGACGTTTGTTTCGCTTCTTGATTATGATGGAAGTTTGTTTGTATTAAGAGTGAACGCAATGCAACTAGTGCGCGCGTGATTCGCTAAAAGCATGTGAAAAAAATGAAGGATACTAAACACAAACTGGATCACCCTAGGCCTTGTTTACTTCCACCCTAAAACATAAAATTTTTCAAGATTTCCTGTCACATTGAATCTTTAGATGCATGTATGAAGTATTAAATATAGACGAAAATAAAAACTAACCGCATAGTTTGGTCGAAATGTGAGACAAATCTTTTGAGCCTAGTTAGTTTATGGTTGTACAATAATTACCACAAACAAACAAAAGTACTACAGTGTCACGAAATTTTTCTTTTCAGAAACTAATAACCGCACATCAAATGTGAGGCGAGGCTGCGCCATTCAGGGATTGGGATTTTTGTTTGGATATATAGTATGTTTTTCGCGTTTATTGTGTTCATTATTTGTCTCTCCAAAACCAAAATATCATTTGTTGTCAATGGACACGGCTATTTCTATGCATCATCAACCCTAAACTGTCTATCACTGTACCAGAGCTAAAAAAGAGATTGTAGGCTTCATGGACGAGCAATTGTAGGCCTTGATTGTAGTGCAAAGAAGTAGCTGCCATCCGTAGCCGCACGGCTCACAAATCCGTCGTCAGTAACAGTGATGCAAGATCCAACCCCACATGTAGACAGGCAGCCGACAGTGAGGTCGTCACGGCAGGTCAGTAACAGTTGCGCGGCAGTCGCCGTGGGCCGGCGCTGCCGTGGACTGGACAGGACATGCCTTCAACCGGGGAGTTGCACGTGAGTCTCTGGGCCCGGACCGAGAAAGACCGTCGGCCACGTACTAGAGCCCCTCAGCGCAAAGCAGTTTGTTGGGCTGCGTGCGTGGGCGGGTAGGTGGCCCACCAGCGTCCACTTGACACGTCGGGCCCATGTGGCGTCCCTCCGGTTGCACTTGCACGTGCTCGTTCGCTCCGGGTTGGCCGGGCCCATGGCGCGTGCGAACGGAAGGGCGACCAAAACGGGACGGGACTGGCAGCAAGGAGTTGAGAGGCCAGGCCAGCCACGTGCGTCGTCCCGTCCCACACACCAGACGGCGTTAATTGGGTGCCTTGTTCCTCCTCACGGTGACGGCTCCGGCCTCCGGCCACACTCTAACGTCGCAGGAAGGGGAGGAGAGGACCACCTGCCGCTGCCGCTGCCTCACGATCACGAGCCGGGTGGGGTTGCCGGATGGAGGAGGAGGACCACCCGGGGCCGGGCGTGACCCGCTGCAGCTGCATGCCTTGGGGCCGTGGGCTCCACCACCTCCACCTCCACGCACTCACGTCACGTGATCCGGCGGCGCCAACCGCCAGCCCACCACCACCACCCACCACTCGCGCTCCCCCACGCGATAGCAGCTGCATGCAGATTAGCTACAGTACTTGCTTCATATATTACAGATCCCTAAGCCGATCGATCCCTGACCCTCCTGCGGCTGCGGTGCAGGGGAATGTCTATCCTGCCAAGTGGGCTTGTGATCGAACTCATTCTTCAGTTTGAGACTCTAGTAATTATATTATCAGTTAATTAATTAATTAATGTTGTAGCCCCGTCCCAGATCTAGCTAGGCCTTTGCAGCCATCCATCGCCGGAATCTTCCTCCTCTGTCACACTCTCATTGTGTCGTCTAGCTAGCTTGGCTCCGTCACTTTACTAATTAACCCAAGCTAATAATCAGTCAGCGTGCATGATTAACTAGTGCACTGCATCTGACTATACACTAATCCTGGTAGCGCCGCCTGCAAAAGGATGAGGAGGCTTAGCCTTCGCAAAAGGATTACACTAATCCAGACGTGCCACGCGTGCTAAGCTAGCTGATCGACTCCGGGCGGGAACTGTGTTAGATTAATTACCTTCTTCCCTACTCGTGATGTTTCATATTTCTTTTGTTTTCGCCAAAGCCAAACAGCTAGTGGCTGCCTATCTGGCATGTCTGGCTTTATTTAGTGTGGGCGTCATGCATGAACATGCAGATACTCTACCTATTAGTGCTCCTTCCCTTGCTCATCTCTTTAGAGCTACTCTTGCAAAAGAAGAGTGTATATATGCATGAACAGACGTACAGGTAGGTAGTAGCTAGGCTACGTACGGTGGTGGTGATGGGGGTCATGTGACTCCATGATTGCCATTAGCTAGCATGCATGCATATGCCTACTAATAATAATCAACTTCGTTATATTATTATTATCCATGGATCTATATATGCCCATCTCTCAATGCAAAGGCAAAGGGAGAAAACAAGACACCTCATCCGTCGTACGTACGTGTCTCCGTTATTTAATTATTATATTACCAAAGAAGTGTAGTTCCTGTCCTGATGGTCGACAAATAAAAGTCGAGACGCGATGTAAAGGCAAAGCCCACGCCCATGCATGCATTCTAATTTATAAAAAAACAACATCGATCGTTATGATTAGCATCTTTAATGCATGATTGATTTGGAAAAAGAAAACTAGCTAGGGGGGGTCGAGAACATGGGGGGGATGCTGCGACCATGATGGGTGATCGGAGGGGGTGCTCTGGAACTGGAATGGATCCAAATTAAAGCGGGGAACCTCCCCTCTCCGGCCGGCCCTCAGCTGTCAAGTACGTACTATATATGTGTGCATCTGCATCTGATGCATGCAAAGTATAAACAAACAGACATAAAAGCTAATTAGCGTAACATGGGCGGCGATGCAAACAAAATCAAAGCTATGGCATATATCATCAGCTCCTCTAACCGGTGCTGAAACATGCTTGCACGGAGTTGTAGTAGGAGTAAGATCGATCTCTGCAGAAATGATTGGCTACGGCCACTTTCTCTGACATGGGGATACCGTTGTCAGAGGAGTGTTCTAAAAATTTCTCATGTCATCGAAGCCTGCTAGTGCCTTGTTTGTTTATGGAGTATGAGTTTTTTTTAAAAAAAGTAGTTGCTCGGTGGAAGGCCCCGAGTGGTTGGGGCTTTTTTTTTAATAACTATCATATTAAATATTTAAATATATGCATGGAGGACTAAATACTAGACTATTTATAAAACAAAAAAAGAACAAGACAATAATTTGATAGATGATTTTAAAGTCGAATTAGTCCATATTTAGATACTAATTGCTACAATTATAAATGTGTGTTACAGTATTTGTTAAATTTTAACACTTCCAACCAAACACCTATTAAAAGTCATACACCAACAACAAATAACCGTGACCATTTACTATATGTGCATGGAGTAAAGTGGACCAGAAACTTTTATTAAAAATTACAAATTCATGTTAAAAAAAACTAGCTAGTACTGCTAGCTAGGCTTGCGCAAACAGAGAACGTTTGTTTATACGTACAGAAGCATGGGCCGCCCGCCCGCCCGGCACGTAGTAGTACGCTTAAAATTTTGTTGCTGGGGCGGCCTGGGGGCCGGCCGGGTGACGAGACGACTGAGGGCTTGTTTAGTTCGCAAAATTTTTTTATTTTTGGTACTGTAGCATTTCGTTTTTATTTGACAAACATTGTCCAATCACGGAGTAACTAAGCTCAAAAGATTCATCTCACAAATTACACGTAAACCGTACAGTTAGTTTTTATTTTCGTCTATATTTAATGCTCCATGCATGCGACCAAAGATTCGATGTAACGGGGAATCTTGAAAATTTTTGCAAACTAAACAAGGCCTTACTGTGCTAGCTTAGCTTATTACTCTAGTGCTAGCCTTTTTTGCTTCCAAATGGAGTAGCTCGCTGATCGGTCGTGTGGAGCTGGGCAGGGCAGGGCAGCCACATGTGGAGGGGGAGTGGACCTGATCGACCCGTTACGTGTGTGTATGGTACGCGCTGGTGTCTCGATCGCTCTTCGCTCTCGCCAGGGTGCAGGGTAGACCATGGCGCGCCACCGAGTCCAATCCAATCCAATCCAATCCAATCCGACCGCGCAGGGACGCAGGGCAGGGAGGCAGCAGCAGCAGGCCACGCGCGCGCCTCCAACATCTGCCTCGCCCGGTGGGGACGCTGCGCCGCCACGTGCGCGGGTGTCAGTGCCAGTGCCACACGTGGGCTGGGTAGGGGCCGCAGGTGCCTCGTCCCCTCCGCTCCGCCTGCGGAAAGCTGCGCGGGGGTGGGGTGGGGTGGGGTGGCCGTCTCGATCTGCCACCCGCACCCGCCCGCACGGGGCCTTGTCGCTCGGCGAGCAGTACTGCTTGGACGAGGTAACGGCTCCTCGTCGTACGTGAACCTTACGTACGTGCCTGCACAGGCATGCGACTTCAATCAACGCTTCCCTAGGTACTACTATGGCTTGTTTAGTTCCGAAATATTTTACAAAATTGACACGGTAGCTTTTTCGTTTGTATTTGGGTCTTGTTTAGTTCTCCAAAAATTTTGCAAAATTTTTCAGATTCCTCGTCACATCAAATCTTTAGACGTATGCATGGAGTATTAAATATAGATAAAAATAAAAATTAATTGCACAGTTTGGTCGAAATTGACGAGACGAATCTTTTGAGTCTAGTTAGTCCATAATTAGATAATATTTGTCAAATACAAACGAAAGTGCTACTATTTCTATTTTGCAAAAAATTTTGAAAGTAAACAAGGCCTTGACAAATATTATCCAATCATAGACTAACTAGGCTCAAAAGATTCGTCTCGTCAATTTCGACTAAACTATGTAATTAGTTTTTATTTTTGTCTATATTTAATACTTCATGCATGTGTCTAAAGATTCGATGTGACGGGGAATCTGAAAAATTTTGCAAATTTTTTTGGACCTAAACAAGGCCTATAATACACTCAGTACACGTACAGTGTGGATTTCATGCGTCACTCCCAGTACTGTACATCCTAAACAGTAACCACCCAGTTATGAGTCTGTTCTGAAAAAAGTTACGGTTAAAATTACTCTTGGCTAATTTATTTATTATAAGAGAAAAATACTGCTCTCTGGCAGAAAAAATACGGCTTAAAAAAAAACCGAACAGACTATGAGTCCTGAATTCGTGATAATCTAGCTCGGTACAAACAGGACAAAATTCTATCCATGTTTACATTGCCTTCAAACTTTCCTAAGTTTACTAATTCAAATATTATTACCAACTTGTGATTTCAAAATAAAATATGCTATGAAAATATATTCTTTGTTTAATCCAATAGTGCAAAATATTTTTTACAGCAGGAAACAAACAATGTTGTGAACATCTCCTTGCTCAGTTTGTCGCCACACGCTTCATAAGGTTGCATGTGGATCAACTTGTACAGCCCAAGGGGCTTGGGGCTTGATCCATCATGCCTACACCTTTTTGTGGATAGTGTGTTAACGTTAACTCCGATCAACACATTGACAGGCGCCTGGTTGCTCGAGACGACAACGTTCTACGCATAGTGGGAGGTGAGTCTAAACGACGAGACCAATCAACATGTCGATATCAAAACCGATCTGACGCTCATTCTTCGTCCGAAACACCATCGAACGTCTTACAAAAAGACTCATTGGGATGACACATAGTGGGGGTGTCCTAGTAGAATCCACAAGACCACCTAGAACATCGATAGATCTCGTTGACAGAAGTGCTTAAGAACAAGGTGTGGAAAGTTTGAGGTGGAAGATAAAAAGTAAGATAGATGTCATTTTTACCATTAGATATATGGATGTTTTTTAATCGGCCATGACCCTCGGGGTTGGTTTTACCACATACAGAGAAGATAAATAGTATGATGAATGTGGTTTTCATGATTAGATATATGGATTTCTTAACCCGCCATGATTCTCTTCTATATAAAGTCTTGTTTGGATGTAGTCGGATTCACATCAATCCACATGTGTTGAGGTGAATTGGAGTGGAATTTAAACTAAATTCTACCTCAATCCACACCAACACACATGGATTGAAATGAATCCGACAACATCCAAACAAGGCCTAAAGGGGTGGATTTCTCCTTGTAGAAAAAATTATTGCACATTATTTTTTAAGTTTCTCACGAGATTGAATAATGAGTTCCTAGCTAAAGAGAAAACGTGACCGCCAAATTGAATGAGTCAGGTTTAGATAGTGAACGTCGTAGTGAACGAGAAAAATTGGATCTTGACCCATTTTTGTCTACACAAATTGGCATGAGCCGGTTTTCCAAGATATTGCAAACTTTGTTATATTTAATCAAAATTTGATCCCCCTCTCCCCGCGTTTGCATATGTTTTCCAATCTATTTCAACCTCCAATGATGATCATACTTTAGGCGTCAACATAATGGAGTCCCCTAGACCATAGCTAGGGTCTTGTTTAGTTCCAAAAAAATTTTGGATTTTGTACTATAATATTTTCAGTTTTATTTGACAAATATTATCCAATCATGAACTAATTAGGCTCAAAAGATTTATCTCGTGATTTTACAGGCAAACTGTGCAATTAGTTTTTATTTTCGTCTATATCTAATGCTTCATGCATATGCCCCAAGATTTGATGTGACGAAGAATCTTGAAAAGTTTTCGGTTATTGCGTGAACTAAACAAGGCCTAGGTAAGGCTTTTTTGCACAGTGGTTGGACGACACGTACCATCATTTGCAAAAGATAGCTCTCAAAGGGAGCTTGGATTCCGCATGGCAGGTAGCTACACGTGTTTTTTTTCATGGCGATTAATACATTACTCAGAGTAATATTACCATTGTTTCTTTGACTTTTGGAGAAAAAAATAGTGAGGTTTCGTTCGGTGTCATGCGGAGTCGCTGGCCGGTTATTTGTCGCTGTCCGCGCGCTCGCGATTAATTCAGTGCAGATATGGTCCATGCATGAACTCCAGCAGTGTGGAAAATGGAAAATAGGGCGTGGCGTGGAGATTTGAAATTGGCCCGGCTCCAAACTTTTCACGTTCTAAACAGGACGGATTGGACTGTACAAGTAATGTACGGAGGGAGTTGGTAGCAGTGTGTTCCTTTTTTTTTTAAAAAAAAAGAAGCGAGAAAAGGATTTGATCGATCGAGTCGTGTTCGTGCGTGACAAAGCATCCATCGTCATGCATGTACTTACTCCTAATAAGCAAATAAACAATGAATCCGCCTGGTGCACGCAGACACACACAGAAAAAGCCGATGGATATATACTAGTGCTGATGACGGGTTCTAGTAAAATCACGAGGAACACACGCACGCACGTGGGCTCACTAAGTGCTCGTTCGTTTTAGGCCTTGTTTAGTTTACCAAAAATCAAAAAGTTTTTAAGATTTCTCGTCACATCAAATTATTATAGGATTCTAGGTTGGAATTAATCTAGGTGTCCATTTCCTGTGAAACGAACAGCGGCAGGGGTGCAGGCAGGGCAGCGGCGGCGTTACCGACAGCCGGCGTCGGCGAGCAAAACAGGGAAGCGCGCTGCAGGGAGCTAGCGGTCGGTCACGTGAAGTGCTACTGTGGCCGGCCCCGGCCCCGGCGGGAGCACACGTTCGTTCGTTGGCTCGCTCGCCGACTGGGTCCCGTGGTGGCCAGGCCGGCTAGAACTAAGATCTTGTTTACTTCCAATTTTTTTTTTAAAATATAAATAGTAGCACTTTCGTTTGTATTTGATAAATATTATCCAATTATAGACTAACTAGGCTCAAAAGATTCGTCTCGTCAATTCCGATCAAACTGTGCAATTAGTTTTTATTTTTATCTATATTTCATACTCCATGCATACGTTTAAAGATTCGATGTGACGGAGAATCTGAAAAATTTTGCAAAATTTTTTAAAAACTAAACAAGGCCTAGAAGCAGCCAGCCAGCCCAGACCAGCCCTGGTGATGAAATGCCGGTGAGTATATATGACATTCATTCACGTACATCAAGCACGGGGCACGTAACGTATGGCAACAGCATCAACAGGACGCACACCATGGAGGGGAGGCGGAAAGGAAAGGAAAGGAAAGGAGTGGACCTGTGGAATCCGCTAGCTGCTGCATGTGCCAGCGCCGTCCCATAGTCCCCATCGCGCGGCGACGGAGGATCCACCCGCCGGCCGCCTCTCCTCCAACCGTCACGTGACGTGACCCACAGCAACCTTCCTCTCGCGTAGTCCTAGTACACCTGATCAACTCTACCGCCGGCCATGCCATATGTACCAGTACGCCGTATCTCTGCGCCGAAGTGGGAGCGCCGCCATGTCGAGCCCCTCCATGAAGCGGCCCAGGAAGAAAGGTCCATTCGTTGCGGGCGGCGTCCTGCTCCACGAGGACGAACGCCATGGGCGATAGCTTGCGGATGGTCTGAACTCTGAAGCACCGAATTGAGGGCCCGTGGCTTGCCTTCACCACGCAGGAGACAGGACAACTACAGGATGCTGCGTGATCACGGATGCTGCTGGTGGCCACGGCATCGTCGACGGCGATGTGCAAGCCCTCAAGGTTGTGGTCGACGACGTCCCAACTGCTACGCGAGTGCCGCGGCGGGCGTGGCAGCGGCAACCGGCAGCAGCGGACGCGAACGCCAGCGGCGGAGGCGGGCACGAGCGGCGGTGCCCGGTAAGCTCAGGCGTCAGGCTGCGTGGGTGTGCTCTATCTTCAGATCAATTTAGAAGCTTCAGAATGCATACGTCTGAATCGTTCAATGCAAAGCAAAACAAAGCAATACAGCCGGTGGATTAGACCGATACACACGCCTCTTCATCGGAGTTTCAGCTATCAACCCGTGTTAACCATTATAACCAACCCAACCCAATAAACTAATTAAAACCACAGCAATCCGGTGGAAACCAATCCAGACCGCACCGGCAGATTTTTTTTTGGGTTCGTTTGCTTCCAAACCAGAAACCGGCAAACCCAGCCCATGAACAGGGTGACAGTACGGTACAGAGCTCACTGCTTAAGCGCCCCCTTCCTCTTGGCCCCTAGCTAGCGCGATTTCCATCCTCGGTCAAGATTGTGGTGCGATCAATGCATGACATACGGGCCTACCATCCAAACGCGTTACGACGCACGCGTCACCTTGGTTACCAAGCGTCCACACATGCGCAGTAAAGTTGAGCATGCAGCCCGCGGGTCAAAGGCACGGCCCAAAGCACGGTCATTTGGCCCGGCCCGAGCACGGCACGGCCCGATCCTAACTGGGCCCGGGCCGGCCCGAAGCACGTTGCGGGCCGTGCTTGGGCCGACCCCTCGGCCCGCTGGACGGCACGGCACGGCACGCTTTTAACAGCAGGCACGGTGTCGGCACGGTATCAGAAAATTTATAAAACTTGAAGTATTAGGTTCTATGACTTGTGAAACTTGTGACTTTTGGCAAATAAAATATGGTCTGAGAGTATATTGTGTTATGTAAATTGTGAAGTATTAATGTATGTGACTTGAATGTAATGTATTTATGCTTTGTTAAATTCTATATTAAATTTGGTGTTTTTCATATATTGGGCCATGGGCCGGCCCGAAGCACTATTGGGCCTCGTGCCTTTCGGGCCGGCCCGACACGAAAATCGGCCCACGGGCCGTGCCTGGCCGTCAAGCAGGCACGATGGGCGGTGCAGGCACGGCCCGGTGGCACGCGGGCCATACGGGCCCGTGCCCTTTCGGGTCGTGCCTCGCACGGGCCCGTGCCTGGCCGTGCCGGGCCGGCCCGTTGCTCATCTCTAATGCGCAGCCTAAGTGTCGCTACGAGTTTGGTAAAACAACTTTCTATATTGATTTTTTAGCAAAAAGAGAAAAAAGTCTTCTCCAGCTTTTTGGTAAAAGAGATACTTAAAAATAAAACGTTGTCAAATATTCTTCTCAGCTCATAAATTTGCAAAGTAGAGAGAACTCCCTACCCTCTAGTAAAAGATATGATCGGCTCTAATAAAGAAAAAAATAACAAATAAATATATACCCTACTATAAATTTTAAAATTTTAGAAAGCTATTATAGATTACTTTTGGAGAAGAACAAAATTTAAAGTTACTATTTCTTTTTATTAACTTGTTATATCTATTAGTTCAACAAATAAATTATACCAAACTTCTAGAGATGCTCTAATCTACGTAATCCCAATCAGGGCGTGTCAAGCATCTCTAGCTCAAAGCTGATGTTATTAACTTTACCTCATCCTATATGATGTTATGTGAGAGCATATTTTGAGGAAGAAGATGTTTTACCAAACGATTTACCAAAATGGTTCTAGTTCCACCAACAAAGAGTCTGTTTACTTGTCTAAAACGCCATGGTTGAATGTACTATTTGTTGTGAGAGAAAAACACTAATAAATGACTGTTAAATTAAGTAGATAAATTCAAACAAACATGTTCAAAACTATTCATGGAGTACCGTCAAAGAACAGCTTCATTGGTGAAGCGGAGCCATACAGAATAGGACCTTATTAGTCTCTTCCTACTGAAGCATACATATTGTACCATAAAAGAACAACCGCCGCGCCCCTGTGTTGCGTGTGCAATTAGCAATTGGGCCTTGTTTAGTTCTCGACTTCAAAGAACTTTGCACCCATTCTATCGAATCTTTCGACACATGCATGAAACATTAAATATAGAAAAAAAAACTAATTGTATAGTTTGGTTGTAAATCACGAGATAAATCTTTGAAGTCTAATTAATTTATGATTAGATTTAATTGTTATAGTAATTAACATACGCTAATAGTAGATTAATTAGGTTTAATAAATTTTTCTCGCAGTTTTCAAACAAGTTTTGTTTTTTGATTAGTCAATATTTAATACTTTCAATATATACCGATATTGATGCAAAAAAAAATTAGGAGAAAAGTTTCTGCAAAGCACGTCAACGCGTTGGTCAACCCACGTCTGGCACGTGCTGGGCTGGATCCCCACCACGGCACCACACGACGCCACAGCGGCCTCCCCCCACCGCTAACGACCGTCCCGCTAACGCCGTCGCCAGTCGTCACGGAGAGCCGAGATAGCGAGGAATAGAGGATGAGATGGACGCCGCCCGCCCGCCCACCCGTCCGCCGGCCGTATAAAGCGTCCCCGGCACAGCAGCAGCAGGAAAAAGGAAGAAGAGAGACCACCAGCCGGAGCCCGGAGCACAGCGGCAAGGGCCTGGCCGAGCTCCTGCCAGATCTCTCTCTAGTCTCCCCGCTCCTCGCTCGCCTCCTACGACCCCGCCGATCGACGCGCGCCGCAGGCAGACGCAGCAGGACAGCGCGCGGTGTGATGCGCGGCTATGGGGCTTCAAGGTACGTGCGCTCGCTCGCGATTTCTATTGCATGCTGGGGATCGGCGATCCGATTCCTTGCGTTCCGGCGGCGGGTCGGCTGGAGTTCGCTGACCGCGGCGGTTCGCCTGTTCCTGTTGTTGTTTGGGCCTCGCCCTCGCGCGCGAATGCAGGGGATAAGGCGACGCACGACTTCCTCTCGCTCTACACCGCCGCCAAGGACGCCGCCCTGCCGCTGCTCCACGAGTCCAAGCTGCCGCCGCCGCCGACGACGACGACGTCTCATCAAGGTGCGTGCCGGCGCCTGCCTGCCTGCGATTCACCATCTCTCTCTCCCTCCGCCCATGCTCTCTGTCTGCTCCGTCTAGCTCTCCTCGGCACAATTCAGGCGCTTGCACGGCGGATATCGTGCTCGCAAGATTTCTGTCCAATACAGTTTCGGTTAATTTCGTACGTTTGCTGTACGAAATTAACCTTTGGGAATTACTCTGCCTTTTTTGTTTTAATTTTGCTTGCGCTAGCTGCGTGGACGAGACCGTTCGTGAAGAAAGAAAAAGGGTAGAAAACGACACATCAACGGAACAAAGAAATGCTCACGTGTAGCTACAGCTGGTAGTAGCAGTTCGTCTAGTGGTGGTGGATGCACATGGAGCCAGCCGTGCACGACCTTCTCTGCGCCGCTGCCAATTCCTCCATATTCCATTTCAAAATTTTTGGAAACCTCTATAAACTCGAACTGCGAGAGTTCACTGTTGTTTTCGTGACACCAGACCATGACCACTACAATTTTATCTCCGTTTTCTCTGTTTCACTGGTGACGTTGTTCGTCGACCTGCAACTCTCTGGCTGGCTGCGGTGATAACCACGGCCGGTGCACGTGCGTGCAGGTTTGTTCCTCAAGACGCACGACTTGCTGCAGCCGCTGGAGAGGCCACCACCACCGCAAGCCCCCGCTGAGAAGCCGCTCCACCAGCACTTGCTGCCCGGCGGCATCGGCACGTTCAGCATCAGCCCAGGCCCGCGCGGGCGCGGCGCGGCGGCCGTCGTGAAGCAGGAGCAGCAGACGCCCTTCGCGCTCTGGGGGCAGCCGGACCCTCGAGGTACGCCACGCCACCTCTTCTCCTCTCCCTCCTGGTAGCTTTCCTTTGCTGTGCTTGAATGGTCCCGGTGGCGAGTTGACGCCGGCGGTGCAGCGCAGGCGTCGCGTGGCCACCGGCGCGATGACGCGGTTGGTGCGGTGCGTGCCACCGTGCCCCCGGTCTGCCAAAGCGTGCCGCGTTTTTTCTAGAGTGGGCGACGCTAGCTCCTAGACTCGTAGGTCTGGTCGCCGCAGGATGCATGCGTGGACCCTTGGGCCTGGGCCCTGCTGCTGGTAGGCCTACTTTTCTGGGCCGCGTCGACTTTTCCTATCTATTTTTTTCGGCCTGGAATTGTAAGCCTTATATATAAATAAAAATAAGAATTTTCTGATTAACTATAAAATAAAAAACCGCCGATATAAGAAATCAAATTAGTTTTATTAATTTTTTCATAAAATATGTTCTGCTTGTGCATTTTTAGTTAAAGTATTACCCACTTGTTTCTAAATTGTAAGCCGTTTTGGCTTTTTTCTAAAATATATGGGGCTGTTTAGTTTCCCTTCTATCTTTTTAAAAAATTAAGTTTTGGTTCATCATTTTGCATAATATAACTAAACACCATGTGAATTTTTTAGCAAAAAAGTGGTTATTCTCTATTTTGCAATAAATTTTGCATTTTAGATGAAACTAAGCATAACCCTCAAAATTTTGGCATTTTGCATTTCACTGTTCCAAAGTAGTTGATATTTTGTATTTTATGGGAGCTAAACACCCCCTATATAACCCTTTTGCTATGCATCTAAATTTGTAGTTTACCTAGGTATATATTAAAAGTAAGAGCAATGATTTATAATTTGGAAGGGATTGAGTTGATGTTAATATGCTTTTTAAAAGATCATGAAAGGTAGAGGAATCTGTCTTCACACGAAAGCAAAGTGAATTAGTACAATTTGAAACGGGGGGGGCTACATTTTCCTCTGAAAATCATGTATTTTCATTATAATAGTACATAGAAAAACTTATCATTATGTTGGTCAGTATGCTACACATTGCATTCCTCCGATCATTCGATGAACAAACGCCAGAGACAAAGGTGAGTAGCTAAAGGCGTGTGCTTTCCGCTCTGTCTGTCGACTTGGCAGGTCACCCGTGGTCGCTCCCCTTCGCCGCGCGCTGCGTCGCCGTCGCCTCCGCCAGGCCACAACAACCCCAGCCACAGCAACAGAGGCCGCCGGAGCGGAAGGCGTGCGGCGGCTTCATGGACGCCGGCTCCAGATCCAGCGGCGGCGCGGGATTCGACGACGACGATGGCCTCGCTGCCCGCCGCGAGGTCTCCTCCTCGCTCAAAGGTAGCGCTTCTCGATTATGCTAAATCTGGCTCTTTTGTTCCTGTGTTGCTGGAGCCGTTTGGGCAGGTCAGTGGTGAAACGAGGCGATTCTGACGGTGTTCTGGTGCTCGTTATTTGTGTTCTTTCTGGGTTCCAGACCACAGAGTGGAGGCTAAGGGCGGGAGCTGCAGCGGCAGCGCCGGAACGGACCAGCTGCCCAACACGCCACGCTCCAAGCACTCCGCCACGGAGCAGCGCAGGCGCAGCAAGATCAATGACAGGTGGGCTGACGCAGCTTTCCTAGTTCATTCAGAAATCAGAAATAGGGATTGTTGGTCGTACCCGTACTGTTTATTTGTTTCGCCGCCTGCTCGCGTGTCCTGTCTCTCTTATATATGTAGCACATAAAGAATATATGTTACTCAATCCATCCCAAATTATGTCGTTTGACTTTTTTTGACACCAAATTTGACCAAACACATTTTCGCTGCTTAACGGTGTGATGTTAAACTTCTCCTGAGAGCCGTTCTGATAATTCAGTTGGATACAACTCGATCTGCACGTTTAGTAGTCTCTAATCTGACACATGAGGATACAAGTATGCTGCTGTGGCTATTTGATTTTTACGTCTGGGATGCAGACATCCAGCGATGATGATGGTGGCTCTGCTGGTTTTGTAGAGCTAGGATAAACAGTGTAGTAGATGTGGTTAGGAGGTCTGTTTCTCAGCTGTGGATTGGGATATACTATGTTTTATGGGAGGTGTTCAGAAATCATGTGCTGCTCACCCTGAAGAATGCTGGCACAAGTGAATCTTTAGCTCCAGATGTTTTTTCCTCTGTACTTATTTCCTGATAAGATATTATTGTATGGCACTAAACAGTAAGCACTGTTCAGAGCACTAAACACGCATGTGACCTTACTTTTCTACTCATGTCATCTTCTAACAGGTTTCAGATACTTAGAGAAATCTTGCCGCAAAATGATCAAAAGCGAGACAAAGCATCATTTCTCCTAGAGGTTAACACATTGCAGCATTTTATTCTTTGCAGACAAAAAGACATTGTAGCAGTTGTGTCGGCATAATCTGTTCCCATTTGATATTATACTGATCCATCAACAATTGCTTTAATGCAGGTCATTGAATACATACGGTTTTTGCAAGAGAAAGTAGAAAAGCACGAGGCTTCACAACCAGAGTGGAACCAAGAAAATGCAAAGATCATGCCATGGTCTAACATCTACTTCCGGTCTTCCTGGAAAAATTCACAGGTAAGCTATCAGCACAGCTTTACCTTTCTGCACAGTGAAGTTTGTGAGGGCTGAGGGTGAGATTTTAACCAGCCCCTTGTCTGCATCTTATCCATGTGCTGCAGAACAAGGACGAAGTAAACGGAGATACAACCACCGATGCATCACTAGTCATAAAAAATGGCTCCTCCCCACGGTTTCCTTTTGCTGCAAAGCCTGGGGACCTTAACAATGCAGCTGCGTTTGAAACTGCCTCGGGTGCACATGAACGGGTAGAACTAGAACCAAAGGGTTGTGTGCCTCGCAAAGAAGATGAAACTCCCAATAATGTTACAAGTATGCCTTTTTTTTTATCCAGTTACCGTTTTACAATCTGCAACAGCTTTATGCACTCCTCTCAATTATTGGAGCTTTTAATTGTTTCTGTAATTCATGGAAGATGTTTTTATTCATGTGCAGATAATGTTGCCACCCAGCAAGCAGCAGAAACACAGTTGACAAATCCGTCACCCTCAGACGACTTGGCAGGCAACAATGGGATGCTGAACAACCCTGAGTTGGCCATAGATGAGGGGACAATCAGCTTGTCGAGCCAATATTCCGAAGGGTATGTACCATCAGTGGATTACTAACAAAATATATATTTTCTTTCAAAAGTTTATATCAATCATCTGTATGTTTTATGTGCTCTGTCGTTTTCAGAATGCTGTTTCTTGCATTTGCAACGCTTGAACCCTGTATAATTTCTAATGTCTTGATTCTATTTTTTTCCCCAACTTATAACAGCTTGCTTACTACCTTGAATCTTGCGCTGCAAAACTCGGGCGTAGATTTATCGCAAGCTAGCATCTCGGTGCAGATCAATCTCGGTAAGCGGGCTATCAAGAGGTGCAATGATCCTGGGCCAAACCCCACTTCCAAGGTACTAGCCATCTAGAGTATAAGTGTATTTGGTTTCGTTGTCAAATCATTGTTGTAGGCTTTTTCCTCCCAAAATGCTTACAAGAAAACCTTTGCGCTGCAGGATCTCATGAACCACATGTCTCATGATCAAGAGATTGGGCAGCAGCTAATAAGGTCAGGGGACGGCGCTAGAGAACGCTCGCGGGCAACTAAGCGGCACAGATCAGAGAGATAACATCCGTTGGATGTCTGCTCATTGCCGACGCGAAAGATGGTTCAATCCTAGTTTTTTGGCGCTCCCCCCCCCCCCCCCCCCCCCACCCACCCCCACACACACAACAAGAGGGGAGCCTCGGTGTATGGTGCGTGTATGTTAAGCCCTACCAGGCGATGACACGGGACTACGCTGCTGCATTCTTTGATTGATTCGATTGCGTCTAGTGATAGGCTGCTGCTGCTCCCGTCCCAGACTGTGAAGCTGCTTTTGTTCATAATTCATAGCATAGGCTTCCATTGTCATGAGAAGTTGGGTTTGCATCCCTCCCCTCTGTAAGACTGTGACACAGACAGACCTCCCTTGTAGTGTAGTGTAGCGTACATACATGTCGTGATGGTTCTTTCGCCGGCCAATGTGCAGTGCAGTGCAGCTGCTGGCTGGTCCAAAGTGAAACACATCAAATTAATGTTGTGCTGTTACCAGTTGCCTTGTGTGCAACCGTCTCTTTCTCTCTGAAGATGGCATGGCACTGCCACAGCGCTGTCACACACACAATCGCTGCATTGTGTATTATTGCTGTACTGGCAGCATGTAATGTAGGAGTAACACTGGTTGCTAGGAATGGAATGGTGTTGCAGCAGCCAAGGCGCGAGTGGCGTCTGCAGTGTGGCGCACTAGCTCGGGTGGGGCCGGGCAGCGCCAGCCAGCGTTGATGTGTGTGTTGAGACTTGGCGAGTGGAGTCCACGGCCGGGCACGGGAGAAATCTCACGTCGCATGCCATGATTACCTCCTGATACCGGAATTGGAAGAAAGCTATAGTATTAGTATAGCAGTCGTCGTGATCGATCGCGGAATTTGTGAGGAGTGCGCGCCAGGCAGACATGGACATGATCCTTGCGCGCTCCCGTGATCTGATCGGAATTTGACGACGCTCGCACCGGTGCCGTGCCGATCTGAGTGCGCGCCCACTCCTTGAATTCCTCCTAGCTACTAATAGCTGATAGTGGCCGGCTGGTTGGTCTCCTCCGCGACGTGCCAATGGAAGAGAAGAGAAGAGAAGAGAAGGGAGGTGGTCGTGGCTCTGGCTCGCCTGCTCCTCCTGCATCCTGGACTGGACTGGACTGGAGTGGCTCCGTTGCGATGCGTGTGGTGTGGTTCTCGGTTCTGGGCCAGCGCTCTCGCTCTCGCTCTCGCTCCACGACCACGGATCATGTGCCGCCGATGTCCGTCCGCGTGGCATGGCGGCGCCGCGGACCGAGAATTCCTTGCGTGATGCGCCGGACCGGTGTGGTGTGGGAGAGGAGGTTCGGTTCCATTCCATGCCTGGGCCCCGCGCGGCGACGGCGACCACCGCCCACTCGGGGCCGGGGCCGTGTGCGGATGTGCGCGCTCAGGCGGGCGGACGGCCGTACGGACTGCGATCCAACGCGCTTGGGTTGGCTGGTGTGGGGACTCCTGTCCTGACCTCTGCTTCTTGCTGCTGCTGTGTGCGATTCGTCGCATGTCTCAACCCGCGTGATACTTACTGATGGGTCAGGGCATCGGATCGCGTGGGGTTGGTTGGTTACTTCTTCTTGTCGCTGCCAGCCAGCCACAGCCACGCCATGTGCTCTGCTCATGCCCATGTCAATTGTCAAGAGCCGTGTTGTCGAGCCGTCCAAGGGTCCATTGGCACATCGGCCACGGCAGTGCACCATCTGAGCGAGCAATTGCATTGCAGGTCGAGTAGGAGTAGAGACTACTGTAGAGAGCAGTCCAAAACTACTGCTCCATTGCATGGAGAAGAACAATCTGAGCGAGCAGGCGAGCAGGTGGTTGGGTCCCACGGCGCGCACTAGGCCAGCGGGTCCGGAACCAATACCCAGTAGGCAGGCACCCGACGCAGGCGTCTCCACAAAGTGGGACCCACCGGCCCCCACGCCTTACGGCTAGCCTAACGCGTCGCGAAGCGTAAGCGTCCCCACCCGACATTGGCCTTGTAGCCCCTCCAATCTCCAGAGCCTGACGTGGCGCGCTCCAGAACCACCCGACCCAGCCGCCGGTGGCCGACACGCCGCATGCCGCACCGTCACCGACACGCGGGCCACCAGACGGCTCGGCGTATGGCGTGTCGACACGTCGTCCCTCGTCACGCGCGGCACAGCCGGGGGGCGTACGGCACGGCGGCCGGCCGGGGTCCCGTCACCGTCGCCGTCCCTCATTTTCAAACCCATGGACCGCCCGCTGCTGTAGTACGTACGGGGCCCACGGGAGGTCGCGTCGATTCGCAGCAGCGCGCCGCCCCACCCCCCCCCCATCACGTCACGCGGCGTGGGCTTCCGCGCCTCCCTGCCTGCTACGTGGGGCCCACGCGCCTCCTTGCAACGGATGGATGGCGTGAGCACGTCGCCATCCTCCGTAACGGCGACCGCGACCATAAGAGAGAAGCCAAAGCCTGCCCCGGCGGCAACCGCCCCCGCCTCCCTCTATCTCGCAGTTCTTCGTCCCTCCGGCTCCCCTTCGCCTTCTCTCTCTCTCTACGCCACGGGCCCGCGCGCATCGCAGCCAGAGCCAGGCACGACGGCGCCGTCGCGCATGCAGGAGGTGTCCGTCGAGCCCGGCCGTCGGCCGGCGCAGCAGCCGCACCATCAGTTCGCGGGCGTCGACCTCCGCCGACCCAAGGGGTACGCCACGGCGCCGGTGCAGGAGGCGACACCGGCGGTCAAGGTTGCCGAGGGCGGGGACCCGTGCCCGCGGTGCGCGTCGCGGGACACCAAGTTCTGCTACTACAACAACTACAACACCTCCCAGCCACGCCACTTCTGCAAGGGCTGCCGCCGCTACTGGACCAAGGGCGGCACGCTGCGCAACGTCCCCGTCGGAGGCGGCACCCGCAAGAAGCCCTCGTCGTCGTCCTACGCGGCGGCGGCAGCAGCAGCAGCAGACGCCGACAACAAGCCGCCGAAGAAGAAGCCCGCCAGCAAGAAGCGCCGCGTCGAGGCGCCGGTCCCGGAGCCCGCCGCTGCCGCAGACGCCAGTGGTGTCACAGACACCGTCGCCGCCGCCGACTCCGCCAAGACGACGACGACGACGACCACCACCACCACCGACGGCGCCAGCGAGATCACCACGGAGACTGAGGCGGCGGTCGCCGTGGCGGTTCCAGTGGCGGAGGAGGACTCCGAGTCCCTGGCGCACCTGCTGCTGCAGCCTGGGGCGGAGGAGGCCGTCTCGCTCGGTCTCGGGCTCTCCGACTTCCCCTCCGCCGCCGGGAAGGCGGTGCTTGACGACGACTCGTTCGTGTGGCCCGCGGCGTTCGACCTGGGCACGTGCTGGGCCAGCGCCGGGTTCGCCGACACGGACCCCGCCAGCCTCTTCCTCAACCTCCCGTGACATGGTCGCGGGCGGCGAGGCGTCCTCCTGCTCTGCTCAGCTCAGCTCAGCTCAGGTGTGGGTTTTGCGGCCGACGACCTGGTTGAGCCCGATCAAAGGAGTGAAACTGAATGTTTTTCTTCTCTTCTCTTCTCCTCTCCTCTTGTGGCAGTTAATTAATTTAGTGGTACATGACGAGTTGACGGCATGGTTCTTACTTTTGTTGGGGGTATAAGTAAGTAAGTAGATGATTATGATGATGATACTAGTAGTTTTCTAGTATGTGTGACGTGAGAGATGATCGTGACGACGACGACGACGACGACCTTGATTTTTAGCTTTCTGAGAAGGTCAACTAGTGGCCTCTGTATGATTTTAGTTTTTTTTTTTTCTCACTCATGAACTCATCAGACGGCTATTGGCTAACTCATCATCAACAGCTTCATTTCTACTCTTATCTGGGGTTGGGGTTGTCTATAAACTAGACTGAGCTTTGTTGTTTGTCTGGGATTCTTCCTTGTTTTCATGGTTCTGTCGTGCAATCATGTTTTTTATTTTTTCCTAAGAAAAAATAATAATGGCAAGACTCGTCTCCCTCGGTTCTCCTGGTTTCCATAGGCATAGCCAGAGCCGCAGAGCATGCAGGGAAAGCACTCATCCACGCCGCCGTTGATGAGTGCATCATCATCATCATCCATATGGGTCCGCCAGCGATAGCGAGGGTGGTGGTGGTCATGTTGATGGATGGTGCTCATCGGCAGGCACACTAGCTAGGAAGGAGTCCAGCGAGAGGAGAGGAGGCCGGCACGTACGTCTGCTGCAATGCAACAGCTAGTGTCGTCGCCCCTGGACGATTGGCCGGGCGATGGGTGGAAGCCGTCGGAAGGGAACAAGGACACGTATGAGCATCGATGCCCCCGCGCGCGGCTGGCAATGGCATCGCATCCAGCCTGCAGGGTGGACAGGTGGATCCGCCCATGATTCCAAGCGCCAGCGAGCGGTGTAGCGTCCACCGGCCGGGCGACGCCGCCGCTTGGCTGGGGCATCCGGTTCGCCGCAGGCGCAGGGGCATCATGGCAGCCAGCCAGTGATCACTGCGTTGCGTGCGGTGGGGAGCAGAGGCCCTGAAAGCTTGGGCTTGGGCTTGGTCTTGGTCTTGGTTGGCGCCGACGACGCCGTTGATGATCTTGGATGGATGGGAGAAGCAAGCAAGTAGGAGTACACCCACAGCGAGCGAGCCAGTGGCGTCGGGCGCGTCCTGCTGTTTGTTTCGGTTGCACGTCGCCCTCCGCCATCTGCCTGCCAAGGCAAGGGGCAACGGGCAACGTGCCGACGCCCGCCCGCGCCTCCCCGTGAGGCTGATGAAGCGTCTCGACGGACGACGACTGGACCTCGCGACCGCGACGGGGGGTTGTACCTTGTGCCCTGTTTTGTTGGTGGGGCCTGCTGTTTTGTCGGCAGGCAGCATCAGCGGCTGCTGTCAGTTTGCCGATTGCCGGCGGAGTGGTTCGCCGGGCGATCGCGACGGGGACCGACCACTGCACGTTTACGCCGCGGATTACTCCTCGTCCTGGGCGTACGTTTGACACCATCACAGGCTTTGTTCATTGTTACTAGCACTGCTCCGTGTTGCGCCAAACAAGCGAAGCGACGCATGCTCTTGCGGCGGTTGGTTGGCGACGGCGAGGCATGGTCAGGTCAGTCGCTGCTGTGCGGGCGGCAGGCAGTTAAGTATGCATTGCATGGCCTGACCCCTTGCTCGGTTGCTAATCCCTGTCTGTCATGTCCGTACCGGGAGTCGGTAGATAGACAGATACTACGGCGGTTCGGCGGCAGTATACTCCGCGCGTCTTCTGCTCTCCAAGAATGGGACGTGGAGTGGTTACCAAATACTACTCCACTAGAGGTTGACCGTTGATGGATACCAACTACCAAGGTCGGGGCATATATATATATATATATATATATATATATATATATATAATATAATGCCACTCATTGGACATGAACAGAGCAGACGACAGCACACAGACGAAGCGTATATATAGCCCTTTGCTGCGTTGCCAAACTGTTACAAACTGGTGGCTGCTGGCGGTGTGCGTCTTTCTATTCTTTCTTGCGCAGCCAGGGAAGCAGCGAGACGAATGAATATGGAAACAAACTAAAGCAGTGGTCACAATACAGATGGTATACTTGCTAGCACAACATATTTCTAAGTTCTAACCACGTAGCGTACGTACCTCCAAAATGAGGCAAGTGCCATGCCAACAACACAAAAAACTGCAAAGCAGTGAAAGGTGCATGCTCCAACAAAAATAAGTTGAGAATCCCATCACGGAAACAAAAACATATAGCTATGCCCAGCTCAGCAAGGATTACAACAAAATTGTCAGTTAGATGTATCACCATCATCAGTTCATCACGGCATGCATATACTGTAATGTTCCAAGCTCCCAATTAGGTAATGTTACTGAAACCTTACAAGCACCAAACAAAGGCATAGACGCCGTCACTTCTATGGGGTTGCAATGTAGAACAAAATATCTTACCAAATTTCCTGTTTCTTGCTTACAGCTGGGCAGCCAACCTGATTACAACGAAGGTGATCAAAGAGACAGCAGTACAAAAGTGGTTTGGTCTTCTTACATTGATAGTACATGGCTATGCATTTTTTTGACAAAATGCTACAATCAGCTCACAAATGGTTCACAAGTGTGCAAAATACCTTCATAAATCAGAGGAATGTGTTAACCTCAGGACTAAAGTAACAGAACTATATACTACAGACGACCTATAGTCACACAAGAGCCCTGGCCCTTGACTTGCAATATTTCAAGCATGAGTACAAGAATCATATTGTATGTCATTGCTCCCAATCAAATAAAGAGCATCTACATAGCCCTGTAGATACTAACTAATATCTGACATGAGGGCACCAAGTGATCATGCAAAGGCTGAGTAGAATGTTGCACATTTTAATGCCTACAAGAATAAATAATCACTTAATGCTACCAGATAGCAGATGGGAGGGTACAAGCCAGACCACATTGCCACATTGTTGGTACAACAATATCAAAGGATACACCAACATTGGTAAAATGCTACTCTAGCAGGGAACACAGGGACTCAGATCTACTTATTGCTGATAACAAATTGAATTGCCTACTAATATATGCTGGTAGCTCATTTGAGCAAAAACTTTTCTTCTATATTAAATAAGTTCATAATAACATATATGTAGTAACAATTGTCCGGTGCCTGCAAAAGATAATAAATACTATATGAGAATCCCATGGCACTAAGAACCATACAAAATTATTTAGGTAGCGGGTTATATGGCATTGTCTATCACCTCCATGACCTCTCTTGTATATTGCTCTATTCAACCTGATAGATAAGTCAAGAAGAAAATGTGATGAGCAAACAGATTGATAGTATATTTACTGTATTTTTTTTTCATACCCTAACATAACATGTTGGTAGATACACACTCACAGAAGGAAAAACTGATTCAGCGCAATGCAAAAAGGAGTTAAGAGATTCAGAAATGCTGTGTGCAATTGACAAAAAAAAAAAAAAGAGTAGTAAATCCCATAACTCACCTTTGGAGCATATGGGGCAAAAATGGCCTTCACGTCTTCAAAGACCTCAGGAATTGGTTTTGCTGCATCAATCTAGGTCGATAATTCCAACAGAAGCGCCAGCAATTAATTAAAATGTGAAAAATTTAATGATGCTCATTAACTCAAAAGGAAGGAAGACTACTCCATCAGATTATCTTGACATCTAAACATCATCCTTCAAATCTCATATATTTAAGTTGGCATGCATCTTGTTCCAATCTGTGCTTCTATTTATAGTATAATACTACATTTTTGCATCATTAGACTGCAGTTGGAGTAACCCTCGTGTTATGGTGATGGATATTTGGGAGATAACTAGGCCTTATGCTTTGCCAAGAGCTTGAGAGATCGAGGAGGTATTTTGGGATAACTAGGCCTTATGCTTTGCCAAGAGCTTGAGAGACTGAGGGAGACTAGAATTGTTTCTTCATAATTCATTGCTTGACTATCAGCCCGTCGGCCCTGGCAGCCTGTTGGCTGCCCATGACACCTCGAATGATAAAAGTGCATTAATACCTTTTTAACCTTGTCCTTTGAGCTATAGTACTCAATAACAGGCAAACTAGATTCAACAAACACTTTAAACCTTTTCCTGATAGTTTCAATGTTATCGTCAACTCTTCCCTGCAAAGAGAACCTAAATATCAGAAACAAAGACTTTGAGACTAAAAATATGCACAAGTGAAGGATCATTAAGGAAACCTGATTGCGCCCCAGAAGACGTCTTTCCATCTCTTCCTCAGCACAATCAAAGAATAAAACAAATGCAGGAGAAATTTTTGTCTGCAACCATGAGGAACAATTAATAGTTTAGCAAATTCATTTAAACATACAGAAGAATGAAATATAATCCCTTGAGCCATCAATAGAACTGGGTACAACCAAATAAAAGAAAGGGGCTTACAACATTCTCGAATGCAGCACGATTCTCTTCATTCCTTGGAAACCCGTCAATCAGAAATTTGTCATTTTCACTTTTTATCATGGCCTCCTTCAACAGCTTTATGGTTACTTCTGATGGAACAATCTTTCCCTCCTTTATCATGTTGTCAATCATGGTTCTGAAGAACATTAAAATGCATAAATAAAGAACATAGAAACATAAAGATGTTAAACAAATGAGTCAATAGTGCTGTAAACTGTCATTTTCTTAATTGGGCTCACCCTAGAAGGGTAGCAATATGGTCACATACATGGGCCTCATGGGCCTAAACCTTATACTCCAACACCCCCCCGCAGTCTGGACTACCGGCACAGCGGAGTTCAAGACTGGACAAGAAAGAAAACACATAACACACAATACCCCCCCCCCCCGCAGCCACAACTAGCCACCGGTGACGTTGAGGCTGGAGCGAAACTCGGCGAAAGTCGAGGAAGGGAGGCCCTTGGTGAAGATGTCCGCAAACTGTGAGGTGGTCGGGACGTGGAGGACCCGGACGTCGCCGATGGCCACATGGTCGCGGACGAAGTGCAGGTCGATCTCCACATGCTTGGTCCGCTGGTGCTGCACAGGGTTGGTGGAGAGATAGACGGCGCTGACGTTGTCGCAGTAGACAAGTGAGCTCCTGGCGAGGGGGCGGTGAAGCTCAGCCAGTAGCTGGCGGAGCCAAGCAGCCTCGGCCACACCATTGGCAACGGCGCGGTACTCCGCCTCGGCACTGGAGCGTGAGACCACCGGCTGTCGCTTGGACGACCACGAGACAAGGTTGCCGCCCAGGAAGACAGCGTAGCCGGAGGTGGACCTGCGGGTGTCGGGGCAGCCCGCCCAATCAGCGTCGGTGTAGACAACCAGCTCGGCAGAGGAGGACCGGCTGAGGAGCAGCCCATAGCCTAGAGTGCCACGGAGGTACCGGAGGAGCCGCTTCATAGCAGCAAGGTGGGGCTCCCGCGGAGCATGCATGTAGAGGCAGAGCTGCTGCACGGCGTAGGTGATGTCAGGCCGTGTGAAGGTGAGGTACTGGAGCGCGCCAGCAAGACTCCGGTAGGCGGTAGAGTCCTCTGGCCCAAGCATCGGACCCTCTGCCTCTGACAGCTTGCCCTGGGTATCGACCGGAGTAGAACAAGACTTGCAGTCAGTCATCCCTGCTCGCTCGAGAATGTCACAAGTGAACTGCCGCTGGTGGAGGAACAAGCCTGAAGGTCGGGGCTCAACAGTGACACCGAGGAAGTGATGGAGCAGACCAAGATCCTTCATAGCAAATTCCTTCTGGAGAGTGGTAATGATGCGCTGGAGCAGTGACTCGCTGCAGGCGGTGAGAACAATGTCATCCACATAGAGGAGCAGGTAAGCAGTCTCACCCCCATGGTGGTATATGAACAGTGAGGTGTCGGACTTGGCCTCCGTGAACCCAAGAGTCTGCAGGAAGGTAGAGAACCGAGAATACCACGCCCGAGGTGCCTGCTTGAGACCGTAGAGAGACTTGTTGAGCCGGCAGACCAAGTCAGGGCGAGAAGAATCCACGAAACCGGCCGGCTGACTGCAGTAGACTGTCTCGGACGTGCACAACGGGAGGCAGCGCAACCACTGGTAGCGGTGGAGGAAGCTCTGGGGCTGCCTCTGTCGTGCCAGGTACAGGAGGGTCCTGGCTCGAAGGACCACCAGGAGAGCGTGCCGGAGCAAGACCTGCAGGGTATAGTGGAAACGGTGGTGGAACCACCGGGTCAGTGGGAAAAAAAGAAGCCTCCGCAGGGTCAGCAGGAGGTGTGGAGGTGGGGGTGGTGGAGAAAGGGAATGCCGACTCGTCAAACACGACGTGGCGAGAGATGAGGACACGGCGAGAAGAGAGGTCCAAGCAACGGTACCCCTTATGCTCAGGGGAGTAACCCAGGAAGATACAGAGAGTAGAACGGGGGGCAAGCTTATGAGGAGAAGTGGCAGCTGTGTTGGGGTAGCAAGCGCACCCAAACACACGAAGGTGATCGTAGCGGGGAGGGGTACCGAAAAGAGCGTGGTGTGGAGTGGGCGCAGGGGAAGCCGTGGAGGGCAAGCGGTTAAGGAGATAGGTGGCGGTGTGGAGGCTCTCAGCCCAGAAGCGAGCGGGAAGCGAGGCCTGTAACAGAAGGGTGCGCATGACATCGTTTGTGGTGCGAATCATGCGCTCAACCTTGCCGTTCTGAGGGGAGGTGTAAGGGCAAGACATGCGCAACTGGACACCACAGGAGAGGAAGAAGGAGCGAGCGGTGGTGTTATCAAACTCACGCCCGTTGTCACACTGCACGGCCTTGATGGTGAGGCCGAACTGGGTGGACACCCATGCAAAGAAGTGGCGAAGAGTGGTGAATGTATCGGACTTGGCACGCAAGGGAAAAGTCCAAGAGTAATGGGAGAAGTCATCAACCACCACCAAGTAGTACTTGTAGCCAGACATACTAAGAACAGGAGATGTCCACAGGTCGCAATGGATAAGATCAAAGATGTGAGCCGCATGGGAGGAGGAGGTAGGGAAAGGAAGTCTAACATGACGGCCCAACTGGCATGCATGACACAAATGCTCATCAGGAGTGCGGGGGCAAGGCACAGCGGAACTGCGACTGAGCTGGGACAAAGCAGTGCTGCCAGGATGGCCAAGGCGACGGTGCCACGTAGTGGAGGAGGTGGTGGTGAAGGCAGAAGCCGAAGGGGGTGAATAAGAAGGCAAAGGAGGTGCAGCGGAAACCGGGAAACGAAGGGTGTAGAGAGGCCCAGTGCTGTCACAACGGAGAAGAGGACGCCGGGAAGCCAACTCCCGCACGGTGAGGCCAGAGGGGTCGAACTCAACCGAACAAGAGTTGTCAGTTGTGAAGCGGCGAATAGAGAGGAGGTTGTGAACCATACCGGGAGCCACAAGAACATCGGGGATATGAAAAGAGCCATGGGAATTGGCAGTGCCTACGGAGGAGACAGGAATGTAGGTGCCATTAGCGACCATGATGGAAGAAGGACAAGAAGGGTGGGGAGGACTGATAGAAGAGAGGAGACTCGCATCGGGCGTGATATGGAAGGTGGCGCCCGAGTCAGCGATCCAGTCAGGACTGACTGGTCGCAGCCCTGCGGCAGGAGGAGCCGCGGGCGAAGGTTTGGCGGTGGAGAGGAATGAGGAAGCCGGTGTGGAAGGAGACGCAGCTCCTCTAGGCACAGCGGCCATGGCCCGCGCACGTAGAGCTGTTGTGTCCGACAACAGAGGCGCCGACCTGCCGTCGCCCCACATGGTCGACCACGGGTGGCGGAAAGATGCCCAGGCCGCCGGGTCCCATCCGACAGGCACTGGCAAGGCACTCGGAGGTGGAGGCCACAGAGGCGCTGAGAGACTCCACCCGCCTCCACCGCGGTGGCGACGGTGGCTGCCACGGCCCCCCCAACCCCCGCTTGGCTCGGAGGGAGGAGGAGCAAGAAGAGACGAGGTCCTGTCCGCCGCCGCAGCGGCCCGGTCAGCGGCGAGGGTGGTGACCGCCGCGGCTGCGTCAGCACGCGGCAAGCCCAGTCCGGCAGCGTCAGCCCAGGGCATGCCCAGTCCGGCAGCCACTGCAGCAGGCATGGCGGCGACGGCCGCGTCCCCGGAGCCGGAGGAGGTCACCCCGACATGCATGCGCACATGGCCGTCCGCAGCAGCAGCGCGGGCAGCGGTGAGGGCAGTGGCGAGGGCGGAGTGTGGTGGAGGAAGGGCAGCACCCGCGCCCAGGGGCGGCGCGCCCGCAGCTGCGCTCAGGGCCGGCGCGCTCGCGCCCAGGGGGCCCGCGCCCAGGGAGGCCGCGCCCAGGGGGGCCGCGCGCAGGGGCCGCGCGCCCGCGCCCAGGGGGGCCGCGCGCAGGGGCGGCGCGCCCGCGCCTCGGGGGGCCGCGCCCAGGGGCGGCGCGCCCGCGCCCAGGGGGGCCGCGCGCAGGGGCGGCGCGCCCGCGCCGGCTGGTGGTGGAGGAGGGGCGGCCATGGCCGCGGCCGGCGGCGGCTGCTGCCTGGCGGCTGGGCTGGGAAGGGAGGGAGGGAGAAGAGAAACCCTAGCTCTGATACCATGCTGTAAACTGTCATTTTCTTAATTGGGCTCACCCTAGAAGGGTAGCAATATGGTCACATACATGGGCCTCATGGGCCTAAACCTTATACTCCAACAAATAGGACTAATCTAGTTTTACTTTGGAAAGCGCGTTAAGAAGGAAAAGGAAATAAAATGCAGTTAGCTTTCTTATGGAGGGATTGGAAAGGGAAGATACCCATTCTCTGAGCCAGATTTGATCTCTGCACGCAAAAGATCTCCAGCACTAAGATGGGTGAATCCAAAGTGTTCCACAATGTTGGTACACTGTGTACCCTTTCCACTTCCAGGACCACCTGTGTGTCACAACACACAAAATCATATCTTTTTAGTGCATATATGTAACCAGATATAATTAATGAACCCATTTTATATTTTCAAATATGTATAAGCTCATTTTCTTCCATGAGGTAATATGCAATAGGCAAATGTAATAAGAGAAGATAGAGCAGATACCTAGAACGAATACAACAGTGACTTTCTTGCCACCCAGCATATTCTCAGTGACCTGAACATGGAGTACATTTCTAAGATGAGGTATAACATATGAATAGCATAACTTCTACAAGGTGAGGGTATTTCCTTGACAACAAGTAGAAAATATATTGATGATATGGAAGATGGTTTAATTTCTCAGGTCATGAACCAGATAAGAAAACAAGGCATATATTCCAGTAAAAGTAACTAATTCTGAAATTTAGGCATAAAGATGCAGGACTGAAGAGCAACAACTGACAAGGTAACAGGAAATCAAAAACTCAGAAAGGAACGAATGTTGAAGTGAAGGGTTAATAAATTAAGATTATATGTTGATGCTGAAACATTAAGGTGCTTCACATTCTCAATGAACCTTGGCCTTTGCGACAGTAAGTGGATTATCAAATATGTAGGTGATCAATCAGTAGCTTCAAGTAAATCCAAGGTTACCTCCTCAGCCACAGCTGCTGAAGCATCCACAGCTGTGCCCATAGCTCAAAGCTACTCTGCAGATCAGTTACAATATGTAAATATTTGCAGCTTTGTACAATGGAAGTCCAAATTTTCATATCTCAAATGTGGAAAAAGAAACATATCATTGAAAGTCAAATAAATTGTTTTTATGTGTTGAAACTAGGTAAGTATAGGTGATGTTATAATTAGGAGTTGGACACCTAATTCCCTCTATAAAAAGATATACCTTAAGGCCTGTAAAGGGCCACAGGCTGTGGCGTATAACTAATACGTTTTCGTTGATTTGATATTCTGGAATTTGGAGACAAGCAGGCACAAGGACAGCTGTATTGATCCAATTTATTATATAGCAAAATAAAGAAGGGCAAAGAATCAGTATAGCAACAGTTTGACTCGAACTAGAACTACCATGGTCTGGCTCCAATTTTATTTTATGATTACCGAGACAATTGGCCACTAAATGGCTCTAAGTAAATGAGACGCGACAAGGGATCACAAGCTCACAACTAGAACACGTGACCCGCCCCGACCTTCTGGAAGTAGAAAAAAAATCGCACGATCTCAGGAGACTGCAGCTAACCAACTAATCACCCCCAGATCCGGGTCCAAACGCACAATCCCATGATCACACATCTTCAGATCCGCGCTCTAACCTGACCTAAACCTCCGATCGATCCATTCCAACGGAGAGATCAAATTAACCCAATCGGAGCGGACCAAATGAACCCGCGGCGCAGAAGCGATCAGCATGGATGTCGGGTGCACGGATGCTCACCTCGGCCGGAGGCGGCGAGCCGGTGAGCGAGGTGGAGGTTGTGGAGTCCGCCGCCCCCGTGCGCGGGAGAAGGGGAGGCGGGCGGCTTTTCGAGGGTCGGAGGGCAGATGCACAAGCCGCGGACTCGGGTCCCTGACTCCGCTGACACCAACTCACAGTGTACACTACCTTTTTATTTTGCCCTTGTTTAGTTAAAAAAATTACAAAATTTTTCAAATTCTCCGTCACATCGAATCTTGCACTAGAGCATTATAAATATAAATAAAAAAAATAACTAATTGCATAGTTTACCTGTAATTTTCAATACGAATCTTTTAAGTCTAGTTAGTTTATCATTAGATAATATTTATCAAAAACAAATAAAAAATACTACAGTATCATTTTGTAAAAAATTTTAAAGTAAACAAGGCCTTTATCGATAGAAGATGTCCCGTGTGTTCTGTGGAAATATCATAGTAGCAATCTCATAATTGTTGCAAGTATGAGTTCAATTATCTACATATCATTTAGAATTTTTTTTTTGTGCTCTCATGTTTCACATGAACAACTTAATTTGATTTTTATTATTTCTAGTTTGATCCCCTTATATAAGTAGTATGGGCCCATACGGCTATGCCGTGATAGGCTATACGACTGAATAAACTAAACACACTCTTGAAATACAGTATTGTTAAATTCTCAAATCTTTCATAAATCAATCTAGAATCTAAGACTAGTGTGGAAGCACCAATCCAAAAAAAATAAAGATACATAGTAGTAGTATCAACAGGTTATATACAAGTTTTAAAATCTTATGTGCTCAATTTCACCAAACTTGATATGATATGTGTGGCATTCCCTAATTTTAAAGTGACCACGTACATCGGCTCTTGAAATGCATGACCTAATTGTGTGATTTTTTTAAATACTCTCATAACATGAAAGTAACCAACAATCTAAAGAATAAAGATATATCAGCAAGCTATATATATATATATATATATATATATATATATATATATATATATATATATACAAACAAAATTTTAACTGTGCAATTAAGCGTCCTACCTACCTAGATTCACAAATCTTGGTTGTTAACTACTCCCATCACACATGCAAAATCTTGCTATTTTTTTGCCTCCATATTAATTCTCACAGGCTATGGTAGGGAAAAAAATTGCATAAATCTCTATAAGAAAGCTGGCCATTGAATTTTAGCGAAACTCTAAATCGCGTATTGATTTTGTAGACTCAATGTTAATAACAACTAGAAGGATATTTATAGGAATCTCTTAAAAATAAAATTGCTGCATGTATGAGTTGAATCATCTACATGTTCTTACATCTATTTTTGTTAAAACTGTTGTATTAAGAGATTGAAAGTTAGTGGGATTTCATGGCTTTTAGTGAGAAATGATGTGATAGTTAGTGGAAGATGATGTGGATGGTTTACATATTGAGATACAACTTGTAATGGGGATTGCCTTTAAGAGAGAATATAGATATAGATATAGATATAGATAGTTACAAGAGCATCTCCAGTAATTCTGTAAGAAACAATTGATAAATCAACAAGTTTTCCAAGTGGCTAAAGAAATTAGGAACATATTTATTTGGTTCCTAAAACAATTTTCAAAAATTCAACCCTAAAATATAGAAGATAATTTTACATCAAGAATCTCAGACTATTTCTAAATCACCTTAACTATTTTACATTTTTCTCTCTTGTACATTTGCATCATGAACTTTATCCTACTCTTATTCTTCCCCACATCCTTCTATCTTTAAATTGGTTAATGGATACGCATGGCTATATATCCACGTGACTAGGTGGCCTTTTCCAAGTGCAGAAAGATTGAGAGTTGAGATAGCAAGTTGTTGGAGTTTTTCCCGATCTTGCCAAACAAAATCAAGATTGGGAGTGGGTTTTAGAAACTCATGGAGATGCTCTAAGAAGATTTTTTACCTCAACTAAGAAGAAAGATATATAAAGTTGTGACACACTAGCACAACAGTGGAGCCGATATAGCAAAAAACACATATAAAGGCCATCATGCGTCATCATTGTTTAGCTTTCGCGCAAAAGCGATAAAGCAACTTCAACTTCTTATGGATCTTTACTGTTGTGTGGGTGTGCTAGTGGAGCCACCAAGACACCGTCACCTGCGCATAAAATGGCTCCACTAGCACACCTAGAAAGAGCCTAACACATGTCATCATCATTGAGCTTTGTTATATCTCTAATAGAGGACTTTTGTCTTTTGACTCCACAAGAGAAAGATTCCACACAAGAAAGTCAGTAGCCCTAGGTAGAAGACGACATCAAGGGTCGTAGGCCTCATCAATGTTGTGATAGGTTGAGCATGAATACATTAGCGGAGTTGGTCAGTGGTTATTGTAATACATCGACGGAGTTGGCCCATGGTTATTGTTGTTTAGCTCCACATGGAAGCGAAAACCAACTTTTACTTCCAACAGTGAGCTTTTAACCCATCATATGTTGCAAAACCTCTACCTATACACAACTAATTTGTCACTAGCAAGAACATACACATCGTGTATCATCGTTTCCAAGTCCTATCAACCTAGTGATGCAGTGGCTCCAACTTCATATGACACACCCATTCCACAAGGGCCAAATGATTATCATGAAGCGAGAGGTAGCAATTGCACCCAAAGAGTGCAAGCATAAGCCAAGGTTGATTGCTAATAACGAGACCTCTAAGAAGGGAACAACACCAAGCATGTCATTGTTACTCATACACTAAGTAAATGGGGTTTTCACTTGGAGAAGGTTGAGGCAAGGAAGCCCTCAAAGATGCCCCAATTAGCCCGAAGGTGTAGCCATCGTCGGACTGATGAAGGGTCGAGCAAGGCTTTCACCTGAAGCACACCCTCCTCACCGACCGTAGAGATTACACAATTGTCTCTACACTATCTTCTGCACCATTGCTTCCCTAGCTTCCATTAGCCCTCCAGCAACCGCCTAACAAACTAAGGGAGATTGCAACAACAATAAGGAAGGGCGAAGCTTGTAGTGATGATTGATACACAACGACACTACAATGAGATGGGGCAGTGCTTAAGTAGAGGGAATGCAATAAGAGGATGCATTTGTACTCACTGATGATGGTGGAGGAGGCGAGGTGGGGAAGGGGCACTAGTCGATATCTTGGCAGCTATGGAGTCAGGTGGAGCTCAAGCTTGGTATATGAGCAAAAGACGAACAAAGGTGGGAGAAGAGGGTAGAAATGTCGGCTCACGTATAGGTAGGGAAACTGAAACAAAAGATATAACCTTTAAAGTATAGAAATTCATTTATATATCATTAAAATTTAAAGTCTCCTTTGGAGCGTAGAAAATTCACAGCATATCTTAGTGGCAGAAGCCGTTGTGTATCAAGTGAGGACTGCAACAACATCTTCCACGACTTAATGACCATAATCAACAAATCTTTATAACAGTGATGTCACATCTTTATAGTAGAAGTCATTGCATACCAAGTGGGGGACTGCAACGACATTTTTTACAACTTAATGACCATAATCAACAAATCTATGTAGCAACATATTAGTGGCAGAAGCCACTGCATACTAAGCAAGGACTGTAGCAACATCTTCTAAGACTTCATGACCATAATCAACAAATCTATCTAATAATATCAGCATGTCTCAGTGCTAAAAGTCGTTGCGTATCGACTATCAAGTAGGGACTGCAACGACGACATAGACGACTCAACTTTACCATTAGAACCTTAGGGGGTGTTTGGGACTGCTCCACGAACTCTGCTCCATAAACTCCGTCGTGGAGCAGCTTCACAAAAAACTGGAGTTCGTGGAGTACCTCTTTAGGTGCTCTCACAACTCCACCCTTTTTTCTCGAACTGAGTGCGTGGAGCTGAAACCGTTTGGCTAAAAAACGTGGAGCGGAGCAAAAAAACGTGGAGCAGAGCAGTCCCAAACACCCCCTTAAACTGTCCAAATCTCTCCTGTTTGTCCGCTTTGCTCCTCTTTTTGCCTGTTACCTTCCCTTCCCTTCGCTTGCGACATCTATTCTCTCGAGTAGCAATCCGAGCACACGACGGTCGTGCTCCTTCCCATGCGAGGATTGCTTCTTGCCTGCGCGCCCGACCATAGGTGCACTCCTCGCTCTTATTCCTTGTTGTCGCTTCTTGTGGATTGAAACGAGGGGCGTTGCTGATCTGTCGAGACCCGAGAGAAATTCTTTCTCTCACTGAATAAATCCGGTGGTGGCGGAGCCAAAAGTTTTATGAAGACTGGGCGTAATGCCATACTAATACTAACAAGATAAATATAACACAAGATTATAAGAGAGGATTAAGTGCTAAGCGAGCAGTGACTCGCTGACTAAGTTTAAGCATGCTTAAGCGTTCCTAATCTCTTAAGAGTGTAGTAGACATTACAATTTTGATCTTAAACTGTATAAATAGAGAAGAGAGTGGAGAGCAATTGAGAAAGAGCAAATAAATACATAAGTCCTTTTCTATCTCCCCTCTTTCCTTTTTATTATAGGAAAGGTGTGAGAGAATTTTTTCATAATTTCCCCTAATAGGGTCTGTATTTTAAAAAACTATTTTTAGAGAAATCATTATATCACAATGTTATGTGATTGAGCCCTGAAGACACTAGTATGATCCCTAACATATACTAGTATTCTATATATATATATTAATTATAGAGATGCTAATTTGTCAAAAGATGTTAGAAAGAAAAAAAATGAAAGTTACTCAGAAAAAGAAATGAAAAAGAAAAGAAAAAAATTATATGGGCTTTTAATCAGTGGCCCATCAAACCCACGCCGCCGGCTCCTTGCGCGCAGCGCCGACGCTCCATTTTCCTCGGTCCCTCAGCGCAGATCTTCTGTTCCTTCGTCCTTCCCCACTCGCGCTCGCGCTCAGCCTCGGTCACAGGGATCGTATCTTCCGCGCGTCGGCGGCTCCCCCTCGGCGGCGTCCAGCGACGGAGGGGCAGTCCCAGGCTCGGCGGCGGCGTCGGCGGCTCCCCCTCCCGCCTCTCGCCAGTCGCCTCGCGCCCTCGCCTCCGTCCTCCGCGCACCGGCCGGCGACCCTGCGTACGCACCTCCCTCTCCCCTCCCGCCTCTGCTGTACCGTGGGAGCCCGGCCAGCTGCCCAGGGTGGCCGGGCCTTGGCTCCGCCGGTGAAATCCGGTGCACTGGTGCTGGCTTTCCCTCCCCATCCAAGCTTGGGGGTCCGTCGCTGCTTCCCTGCATCGCAGCCTGTTGCTGCCGCCGTCCGTGAGAGGTACTTCCCATTGTGTATCCCCTCCAAGATTTTTGCGATTTGGTGGACAGATTCGTTTTCCATTTCCCCTCCAAAATTTCTGCGTTCCGATGCACAGATTCGTTTCCAACTAATTTAAGGGTTAAGAACTTCAATTTGGGGGTGGGGAACTGTCCTGTTCTTTTAGTGGAAAAATGCTTGCAGTAGCACGCAAGCACAACTGAATCACAATTCAGTTTGTGATAGGATAAATAGTTACAGACCCAGACAATCTGCATGTAGGGACTAATTTAGCTTTAAGATGAATACATGCTGTGTTTTTTTATTCCTCGTTAAGTGCAAAGAAAGAAGACCCGACACTTCATTGTTCATACTATAGACGACTTTTCATTGTTCATACAGATGGCTTTTATGGTTGCATATATGGTGATACATTGAGCACTGATCCCTTATCTACGCAATAAAAGTAGCCATGTAAGGTGCTCTTGCTCTATTTTTGAGAAGAATAGGGACATAATGATATAGCTAAAGAAATTGTATTGTGGTTAGGACTCATACTCAATTTATCTCCGTAGAATGAGTAAAGATGTCTTCTCAAGCTACGCACAAAGTTTTGTTGTATGGATGATACTTGGCACTACTCAATTGAGGAACAAGTTGTCACATTTCTTCAAACAGTTGGCCACAAGGAAAAGAATAGGAACATTTTTTTAAGGTCTAGTAAAACTGTTATTAGATGTTTTAGTGAAGTTCTGTGACACAGGTCAATAGATGTATCCTTTGGAATCCGAAACTACACAAGATTCTACTGATATTTTGAGGTCCAAAACAACACAGAATTCTATCCAAAATTCAGCGCTAATTTATAAGTGCTAACTTCTAATTTCTATAAAGTAGGATTGCATCAGCAACTTATAAGGTTATTATGAAAGATGGTAAGATCTTATTTGGCTATAATGTGAGTTGTATGTTGCTTTAGGACCATATGAAAAAACTGATGTACTGCAGTTCTTATTATTAATGCAAATTTTAAGTTGTCATTCGCAGGTATGGTTGGGAACAGTGTGATGTGGCAACACCTGGAAGTGGAGGATCTCCTTCTTTACCACAAGGAGAAAATCCTTCTTTACTATAAGGAGAAAATCCATGAGTCAGGGAGGGCCTTTGTTCTAAGGGAGGTCCATCATGAAGAGTGTGCTCGAAGGCTTAATGAGAAGTATGGTACTAACTTCACATGGAAACAAACCTACAACAAGTACCACAAGCTTAAAGGAGAATGGAAGCTGATCATGGAGGCAAAATCTGCTAAGGGTGCTAGTTTTGATGATGTTCAGAAGAAGATAATCTATGACGAGATAGAGGTTGTCAAGATGAAAACTGTAAGCATACATATATAATATCTTTTGCCACATATAAGTTACATTTGCAAACTGGATTGCATCCTACTGAAGCATAGTTTTCTTTTGTGTAAATGTAGAAAGGCGATAAGAGGGCTAAGTACTACAATGTTCCAATTCCCTTGTATGATGAGATGGAGTTTGTCTTCACTGGGAAGCATGCTACTGGAGAGTTCAGTGTTATTGAAGCACCATTTGTTCGTTCAGCAAGGCAAGAGGATGATCTCGTTGGGGATGTCGACCCAACTCAAGAACTAGCAGATCTGAATGGTGATCCTTCTCAACACGATTCCGACACCCATCAAGAGTCTGATAGTCCAAACCCAGTAGGTTCTAAGCGCAAACACGAAGAAAAGGAGAAGAAAGGGAAATGGGCTAAGCAAGGTGTCCCCATTTTTATGGAGGCCTTGTCGGGAGCAGTGAGCTTTACCCATGGCACTGATCCACACGAGGGTATTTTCAAAGCCATTGAAGACATGGATGAATATCCTTTGCCAATTCGCCTTGATTTGCTAACCTATCTTGCTCAAAATCGCCACATTGCTAGCATGTTGAAGGGACGGAAGGAGGAAACTTTCAAGCATTGGGTGGCACGATGGGTCGCTGGTCACTATTCTTTGTGATTCATATTTGAAGCCGAAGTCATCTTATGATTCGTTTGTACTCACAGTAGGGTCTAACTTTATATGGCAAGCTGCATATTTTGACCGTATTAGTCCCAGTAGTAGTTACTTCCATGTGTATATCTCTAGATTTAGGGCGTATATGATCCAATAAAGTGTATGTAGACGAAGTATATGATCATACTAAACCGTCTAAGGTAGTATGTAGGTTAAGTATGTATACATATATAGAGTATGTGGTTATACTTATTATATATACTACAGTAGTGATATTTTAGTAATATATTAAAAAATATGGATTCTTTTGAAATTTTTTCGCATGATAAAATCTAGAGTATCTTAATATAAGTATATAAACATACTTAAACTGATAAACAAGTATGAATACATGCGCAATGTGATTTATTGAAGATGGGAGTAATTACTCTCGGGAGTATGGAAAATTTCTGCCATGGCTTATCAGCCAAACAAACAAGGCGCGACATTGAGTGTTAAGTCATGATATGACTCGCTTGAGCACAAACATTGAATCTTGGCTTTGGCCTGACAATCACTGCTGCTGCAATTCTAAACGTCACATGAATCTATCACAGGGAATGATAAAACCATTTGTCCATTATCAAAAGAGGAACAAGCAAGCAATGGTAAACACAATGTAGTTTTTAAGAAACAATTTGGCATATCTATCCTATTACACGAAGATTTGCATACTGGATATTTCAACTAGCAACAACTGTGACCACTACACCTCGATATATTTTTATGTCTTTGTTTTCGATATTTGAGGATCTATGAAAATAAGAGAACTATCATTCAGGGAAGACGATCTTTGTGTAGCCCAGAACAAATTCCAACTGCTATTGTCTGCATATGAGAAGAAAGCCATGAGTGATCATAAAAAGAATATAGAAAGAAAAAAATTTCACGTAAACTAAAAAATCAATGTAGCAGTAAGCAGTTTGTGAACTTAAAAGGGAAGTAAGCAGTTTAGGAAGAGCATGCTTAACGCACAAGTAGCAACAGTTTAATAAAGGATTTTTTTTTTTTTGCAGAAAGCATAATGCTATATCACACTGTTTAACTTCAAAGTACCATGCATTAACACATCAACACTAAGACATGGTAGTTGATAGAGAAATACTAGCGTCTACAAAATGAATCAACGAACATCGATGTGCCTGCCTAATAACTGGGCTACAAACTAAACCTAAATGATCAGAAACCAAGGAATTGGATTACGAAAATAAATTTGATGCCCTATACTGATTACCAGAAATTCAGAAGCGATGAAAGAAAGAACATGGATTATGAATTTTAGTAGTCTATAACCACTTCTAGCTGACTACTCCAATAGCCTAGTTAAGTAAATAGTTTATTTTCAGTGCTAAATTAAACTTATTTATAATATCAAAAACAAAGTCAACTCATGTTAACTGTAAGTATTTGGGTCACAATAGTTCCTGACTTTCTTAAGCACATCAAAAATAAAATGGCAAATGAGATTGAATAAAAGAAAGCACAGTGTCTACAACTAAATACTTCAACATACACTTCTGCATGTGAATCATCATAAATTACTCTTTGAAACAGTTCATTTGAATGATATTGTGGCAAGTCTAGTAGATGCTTGAATTGCGTGCATTGTTGTGTGCTCATACAAGGACAAGTCGGTAACCTTATTGGCCGAGTAGGGTTTTGAAACAAATTGGTAGTTTATCGTGACACTAACACCACAACATGCCGATATAGCGAAGTGTTTCAGTTCCCATTTCTGAAACATATAAACCTTCCAAACTCACTGCAAAGAAAAAGCACAACTAATGCTGCATACATCGGATTACAACCTTTACAAATTTACTCTTATTTACATTTTGGTAGCTAACCTAATTACAAGGTGGACTAACAAAATAACAAAAGTTACATAATTTTGTGTATCTAATAAAAAGTTACATAAAGAATATCAGTACAGAAACTATATTACATAGCGATACCAATATGACAGTAGTGAGCATGCTAGCTAACAATTACAAGCTTGTGTTTTAAACAAGACCAATATGTTACAATTCTTGGCTAAAACAATGCCAACTAGCTACAAAAAGTATCAAACAAAACTAAGGATCTATACAAATAATGTTACCTAAATATCAGTACAAAAAAATTTACATGGCAATGTTGTGTAAGCTTTTGTCCTAACCTACCACAAGAGAAAATGTCAATATGACACAACACTATTATATTACAATTCAAGAGCTACAGTTTCAAAACAAACAAGAGATCAGATCAAGCACAACTTACATCTCAGATTACTGTTACAACAGATCACCGGAGCATTGAAAACCATCACAGCTACAAGTAGTAAGCAGTTGTTTGTTACTGGACAATGCCTGGATGCAAAAAAGACGCTTCCCTAGATCATCATTGCCTCTAGACTAGATGTAGCTCATCCAGCTACACTATTGAGGTGTCATCCGCCTACGTTTAGAATGGTCAGCCTCCCTCGACCTGCTCCGTAACCCAGATGACCTCCCCCTGTCCCAGTTTTCATTACGCTCTGAATCACGATCTCTGTGCTTGTGATAATCACCATAACGATCTCTATCATCCCTATGCCTCTCCCTGTCTCGGTCCCTCTCTCTGTCACGGTCTCTCTCTCTGTCACGGTCTCTTTCTCTGTCTCTGCCATAGTCACGATCCCTCTCTCGGCCCATGTCATGCTCATTCCGGTGCCTCCTCTCTGACCACTCCTGTTCAGGAGGCATATCTTTCTCTCTGTCCCGTCTCCTCTCTGATGCACCAGACCACTCCCTCTCTGGTGGCCTCTCCTTCCCATGGCTTCCCCCTTCCCCATACTGATGATCAGATGCTGCATCGTCCCCATAATTTGACTGTTCTTCTGCACCCCAAGCCCCCATGCTAGGATCAGGCCACATCCCCACCCCACCAGCCCCCATCCCACCGCGACCAAAGAAGGCCGGGTTTACATGTGGTGCAACAACAGGAGGAAATGGCTGCATCATCCCAGGAAACGGCCCAGCACCTGGTCCAACAGGGAAGTTACCAAACCCACCACCCATCCTTCCCATTGCGCCAAAACCAGGATCAAACCCCTGCCCCAGCATGCCCCCCTGAGGCAGCATCGGGGGTGGTGGCGCAACCATGCCGTTCCCAATTCCACGGCCAACTGCAGGACCCATTCTGTTGTTCCTCATATTACCAACAGGGCCTCTACCTCCACCACCACCTCTACCCCAGTTCCCACCACCACCGCCTCCGGACACAGCACCTCCTCCACGCCCACCACTGTAATTACCACCAGCATGAGGCATAGCACCACCACCACCACCTCTACTACCACCCTTTGGTTGCACTGATGATGTCTGTGCAGCCAAGGCCTGCTGGGTCTTCACCTGCGCCTCGCCCATGCGGCGCACAGTGTTGGGGGACGCGAACGCCACAACACACGGACGGCCATGGAACGAGTAGCCGTTCATGCCCTCCTTGCAGGCAGCGGCAGCGGCAGGGTCGTAGAAGTCGACCTGGCAGTACCCCTTGGACTTGCCGCTGGCCTTCTCGTCGAAGAATCTGACCTCTTTCACCGGCCCATACTTGCTGAGCTCCGCCTCTAGATCAGCGTCGGTGGTCCACCAGTGGAGGTCGCCCACGAACAGCGTCGTGCCACCGGGGCCATCGCCCCCGCCGACGCCAGCTCCGTTGGCGACAACGACGGGACCGCCGCTGTAGTTCCCTCCTGGCCGGTGGAACCCGTCGCGCTGCTGGATCTGATGGTGCTGAGGCGGCGCGGGGGCGGGCCCGGGCGGCGGCGGGAGATTTGGCTGGGGCGGCGGTTGACTCGGACTCGGCGCTGCCACAGCAGGCGCGTACCCCTGCTGCTGGGGCGGGGCGTGCGGCGGGAGAGGGTGGGGCGGGAGCTGCTGCGGCTGCGGCAGAGGCGGAGGAGGGAGCTGCTGCTGTTGTGGCTGATGGTGGTGGTTCAGCTGCGCGGGCGGAGGAGGGAGCTGCTGCTGCTGCTGCTGCTGCTGTTGGTGGTTATTCTGCTGCGGGGGCGGGGCGTGCTGGGGCGGCGGGTGGGAGTTGCGGAGGAAGCCGTCGCCGACGTTGACGTCGTTGTAGAGCTCGTCGAAATCGTCGTCCTCGCCGTAGTACTGGTCGACGTCCTGCACGGCGGAGATGGCCTCGTTCCGGTGGAACGCCGGGTCGCCATCGGGGTCCATGGCGACTAGGGTTAGGGATCGCGTGATTGGGGTGGGTGGGGATGGGAAGCTGAGGAAGGAGATGGAAAATAATAATTTTAGTATAAAAAAAATAGAAATCGGAGCCGGAGACGGGAGAGGCGACTTGCGGCTTCTCGACTTCTGGAGCTCGTCCGGGTCCCGCACGAGCACGCACCGTGGGCCCACGTGATGGCGGGAGTTGAGTCTTGAGATAAGGCTCTTGGGCCTTATTTACTCCATGGGCCATAGGTCTGCTTTAGGCTGTCTCCAATATGAGATCTATTTGGAAACCCAAATCCAAAATAGGTCTCGAATACAATATTTATAGCTTCCAACAGAGTATCATACAGACCCGTTTTGACTTGCTCAAAAAAAGACCCATTTTGAGTATCAGAAGAGACATAACTCAAATTTAGATATCCTCTTTCCCCAAGACCCATTTGCAGAGAGTGTTATCTTTTAGGTCTCGTTGTTGGAGAAGGCTAAAACCTAAAGCACTAGCTAAAGGACAAATGGATCTTGTATTTTGGTGACGATTGTTGAAGATAGTCTTAGTGATTCGAATGCTTCCGTCCTAGTTTCAGCCGAATTCTAAAGTTTATGGAGAAGTTCAATTTTGCAAGGCCCCAAAAAGTTTGAAGAGACTCAGGAAGCAAATTTGACACTAGGAATATTACTAGACATCCATGCGAAGAGTTCAAATATAATATAGCCTTACTTAGTTACTTGCTTACAGTTATGGATGATTTTGGTTTTCCTAAGAGCAAGTAAAGTAAAGGACTACTCGCAAAAAGGACTAAAATAAATAGATTATATTATATATACGGTGAGGTGAATGAGAGAGAAGCTGCATGTACAACCGGAGTACTCCCTCCGTCTTAAAAAAATTTGATGTTTTTGACTTTGAAACATCAGTTTGACCATTTATCTTATTGATTTTTTGTGCAAATTATAAAAATAAACAAATCAATATTAAAGTATCTCTAATAATCAAATAAGTCATATTAAAATGGACGATATTTATATAAAAAAATTTCAATAAAACAGACGGTCAAACAAGATATCTAAAAGTCATCTAAAAGATATCTAAAAGTTGAATGAGAGATAAGCTGCAATTATCTATACAACCAGCAACAAATTTTATTATTAGCCTTGCTCTAATAGCTAGTTTTCGTCCATTCCTGCGTTCCAGTTCTTGGAAAGCGAAGCAGCTCATCTGCGCAGAAATTGTTGTAATCTTGTTTCATTTTATGCAACGGTGCTAAGCATCTCCCAGTCAAAAAAGGAACAAATAAATGCCACGTATCGAAATTCACATTGTGATGATCTATTCAAATTCAACACTTAATAAAACCACATGGTTATGTAAACATGGGCATACATAACAAAACCGAACAGATATTAGATGAGTTTATTTATAGCTTGAATTCAACAACTGCACCAACCAACCTTCCACCATGAAATCAGTGGAGCATGATGCCTGCCTTGGATCTGAATTCTCACCTTTTCCACCACAAAACTTTAACCAGGAAGCAGCTATCTGCCTATCAGTTATCTCAGGTAGGATAAACCTCAAGAATGTCAACCATTTGTCTATTACCAACAGAGGAAGGATGATCAAAGGACAGTCGTAACAAAGACTGGTTTATCATCACCCTACAAAGGCTACAACAGAAATAGTACACTCTTCAACAACAACATTGCAAAAAGCATCGGTCCCGAATTACACACAAAAATAGATCCTTATGTCTTTGGGAAACTCGCCATTTAACATAGCATACAATAAGAGGCAACAACTTATCATCCAGGGAAGTCCTTCACACAGCTGAATAGGTTCCAACCAACCATTCCTGCAAATGAGAAGAAAGCATTAGGCCGATTGGCAAAAGCCGCATCAAAGTATATGCAGTAGTAACACTTAGAGACAAGGTACACAAGTAAAAGCAAGCATACTGTGACTTCACATGATGGAAAAGAACTCAGGATGGGAAATGCAAGAACTGATAATAGCAAGCACACTTAAGATACTATCTAAAAACTTATAACAAGGAATATGGCATTGGCCCCATAACCATACTATTTCTATTTTTCTTAGAAACTTTAATGCATCCTCCTTAAGAAAATAAATCAAAGCACCCTAGCCTAACATATTGTTTATCTTACATGTAAAAGCTCCAAAGTTCAGCAGCTCAAGAAAATATGGAACTACAACCATCTTGCTTGAACTTTGCACTCAAGAACAGTAAATATTTGACATGTACCCAAAAAAAAATTAAAAAAGGACAGTCCATGAGCACATATTCCCAGACAGCCAAGAGTGGTGGTGGAATGGCAAAATACAGGTTAGATTCATCAGAGAAAGAAGTCACAGAACATAAGCCTTCAACTACTGGTAGTTTTTTTTTAAAGGAAAAAAACAAAGTACCAGTCAAGTATAATTGAACTTAGCCCTTATTAATAGAAACCAAAATAAAAAAATAGCATTATCTGTCAGTACTTACAAGAAAAAAGTTAGTGTGGTCAAACTAAAAGCAAGAAAAAGCTAACAGTTAAATCATGAGAACTTAGAGAAGACTAACACAGCCTAAATGCAAGAACAGAATAAATTTATAGAGTATACAGCAAAAATAGGATCATGGATATGCTCTGCTAGTTTGAAGGGGCTACAAAGTGATATTACCAACACAAACATGATCATGATTGGTAGGCTCAAAATTGCAAGTAACAAAAGATATCATGCTAGATTGATTGATGATAATTTCTGGAGCAAGAAAAGTAAGATACTTATGAATGTCCACAATGTATCTAGGTAATTTGATCCCCCCAGGTATCCACAGGAGTAAACAAAAAAAAACTTTTTCCTCAATGCCATGTATACTTATGTGAAAATACAAGTCAATTAACCATGCTTATTGGAAAAGATAAACATTATAGAGCGGCCAGTAGACTGGCCGAAATGAATTGTAACAAATATTTCAACTACCCTTGTGTTCATATGGAACCAACCGTCCCTCAATTTCAAGGCCATGATCCTACTGTCAGTTCAATATATTGTAGCAAATGTTTCAACTAAAGCATTTATCGTATCTTTGAGCTCCTATTTTCAAGAATCATTTTACGGGCACATGCTACTATGCTTAGTACATCAGGTGCTTACTGATTCATATTTTTTCTTCTTCGAACTGTGTAAATGGTTACAGCTATTATATCTAATTGTAAAGCTGCACAGCTGCACAATCGTACAAGAACATACTCGGTCACATTGAGGAACAAAGCTTAAATTGCATTGTCCAGCAGATATTTGAAATCAAGTGTTAATTTGACATAGCATTCTTTCTATGAGTAAATGTTAAATGCAATGCTCCCAGAGTCCCACTTCGAATCAATAATGTATACAAAGCCTAAAAAGGTGGAGTCATTGCTCCTTACAAGGAATTGAAATGTACAACAAAGTCATCTTTACAAATTCATTTTTCCTAAATACATATTGAAAACCAAGATGATTACAAGGAGGAGACCTGAGCTATAGTAGCAAAATTTTACATTCCATGGTACTAGACAAGGACTCTATGTTACAATTCTTGCCTTAAACAATGCCAGGGAGACAAAAAAACAAATTTGTGTACATAACAAGTTACAAGAAGTGTAATGATACAAAAATACTGTTACACGATGTTAGCAGCATGTGACTACAAAACAGTACAATTAAAAAAGGGGGGTTACAGTTGAAAAGCAAACAGGGGATCAGATTAAGCTTCACTTACATCTCACATTCTTGCTACAACACATCGCCGGAGACACAAGATATTAGAACCACCACAGCCAGAAGCAGTAAGAAGATGCTAGCTGTTAACCACGCCAGTGTGTAAGTAAGACATGGCTCTGGATCATCGTTTGCCTCAACATTAGTAGCTCACCCAGCTATGACTACTGAGGTGTCATCCGCCTGCGCTTAGAGTGGTCAGCCTCCCTTGACCTGCTGCGTATCCCAGAAGACCTCCCCCTGTCCCAGTCCTCATTACGTTCTGAATCACGATCCCTGTGCCTGTGATAATCGCCATAGCGATCTCTGTCATCCCGATGCCTCTCTCTCTCCCTCTCCCTCTCTCTCTCCCTATCTCTGTCCCTCTCCCTGTCTCGGTCTCGGTCTCTTTCCCTGTCACGGTCTCTTTCCCTGTCTCTGTCATAGTCACGATTCCTCTCTCGGTCCATGTCACGCTCATCCCGGTGCCTCCTCTCTGGCCACTCCTGTGCAGGGGGCGCATCCTTCTCCCTTTCACGCCTCCTCTCTGGTGCACCAGACCACTCCCTCTCTGGTGGCCTCTCTTTCCCATGGCTCCCTCCTTCTCCATACTGCTGATCAGAAGCTGCGTCATCCCCGTAACTTGATTGTTCCTCCCCACCCCAGGCTCCCATGTTGGGATCAGGCCACATTCCACCAGCACCCATTCCGCCCCGACCAAAGAAAGCTGGGTTAACATGTGGAGCAACAACCGGCGGGAATGGTTGCATCAGCCCAGGGAATGGCATAGCCCCTGGTCCACCAGGAAAACCGCCAAATCCTCCACCCATCCTTCCCATAGCACCGTAACCAGCAGGATCAAAACCCTGCCCCAGCATTCCACCGGGCGGCATCATTGGTGGTGGTGGTGCAACCATCCCCCCATTCCCCATTATCCCACGGCCGCCACCAGCTGGGCCCATCCTATTCCTCATATTACCAACAGGGCCTCTATTCCCCATGCCTCCTCCACCTCTTCCCCAATTTCCACCACCTCCACCTGCTCCACCACCGGCACCAGGTCCAATGGCTCCTCCACGGCCACCACCATAATTACCACCCACCTGGGGCCCTGCGGCACCACCACCCCCTCTACCGCCCTTCGGCTGCATATTCGATGTCTGTGCAGCCATAGCTTGCTGGTTCTTCACCTGCGCCTCGCCCATGCGGCGAACGGAGTTCGGTGTGGCGAATGCCACAACACATGGACGGCCATTAAACGCATGCCCGTTCATGCCCTCCTTGCAGGCAGCAGCTGCACCAGGGTCATAGAAATCGACCTGGCAGTAGCCCTTGGACTTGCCACTAGCCTTCTCGTCGAAGAACCTCACCTCCTTGACCGGACCATACTTGCTGAGCTCAGATTCCAGATCCGCATCCGTCGTCCACCAGTGGAGTTCCCCCACGAACAGCGTGGTGCCGCCAGGGCCGTCACCCCCGCCAGCAGGGCCACCGTTCCCGACCACGATGGGGCCGCCGGCGAAGTTTCCTCCAGGGCGGTTGATCCCATCTCCTTGATGAATCTGGTGGTGCTGAGGCGGCGGCGGCGCGGGCGCGGCCGGCGGCTGAGGCGGCGGAGGGAGGCTGGTCTGGCCGGGAGGAATGCCAGGACCAGGGACGGCCACCCCCGGGATGCGTACCTGCTGCTGTGGCGGTGGGACCTGCGGCGGCGGTGGCGGGAGGGTGTGGGCCGGCGGATGCAGCTGCTGCTGCGGCTGCGGCTGCTGGGGCGGCGGAGGGAGCTGTTGCTGCTGGTGCTGGTGCTGCTGTGGCGGAGGTGCTTGCTGAGTCGGAGGCGGCGGCGCCTGGTGGGAGGCGTGGAGGAAGCCGTCCCCGACGTTGACGTCGTTGTAGAGGTCGTCGAAGTCGTCGTCGTCGCCGTAGTACTGGTCGACGTCCTGGACCGCGGAGATGGCCTCGTTGCGGTGGAACGCCGGGTCGCCGTCGGGGTCCATGGCGGCAGCCGGGCGATGTCTAGGGTTAGGGTTTTCCGGATCCGAGTGGGCGGAGGGAAGGGAAGCGGGCGGGGAGGTGCAGGTGGTGGAGCTGGGGGTTGAAGTTGACACTCTTGGCGCGGGGCTGTGGAGTGGGGCCCTGGTGTGGGAGAAGGTGTAAGAATGTTCGTTTGATAACTGATTACTGGGCTTCTATTATGTTGGGCCGTAACGTGTCGTGGGCTTATGACGAGCCTGTCAAGCCCAGTAGAAGTAGATGACGAACTCAGATCAAAAGATTGTTTGTCCCAATAAAAGCGTCTCAGTTCCTCTCTAAGTCTCCTTGAACAATCGAGACAGTTGAAAAGGGAGTCGACCAAGGTACCGAGTATGCTCCCGCCGGCGATGGTGATGTCGGTGCCATCATGGAATAAGGCCCTCCAATCGGTTTTTCTGTCGTCTTGGTGGTGCTTACCCTAGCGTTGGTAAAGGATTTTGTGAAGGTTGGTTGGGTCTCCGGTGTCTGGTGCCTCAGCGGAGATATCGATTTGTGTTTGCACTTTGTATAGGATTCTTGCGGTGTCTGCTGCTTCGAGGGGCTGGTTGTGCGGATATGGAAGAGTAATCATAGGTCTAGGAACGATGAGATATGTGGATCTACGATCTCTTGTTGCCCTTTTGAGGCAAGCTCTCGGATCCATGGCCAATGAAGCAAGGGCCGCACCCCAAACGATGGATTTTAATGGTTTTCGTTTTCATGCCTTTGGGGAGGCGGGAGGGGGGGCTCTGCATCTCTCTTAATTTGAAGCTTTTGAGCATTGGTGTCTTGGTTTGTGAGTGTTGCCATCCCCGTAGCTACTGTCACACCTGGGCTTCGTCGATGATAGTGGTGATGTTGGAACTTGGCAATAATGGTCGTCATATCATATTTGAGACAGTTTTTTGAGTGTTTTTATTCAACGAAACAGTCATGAATCATTGTCATTGTCATTAGACTAAGGTGCCGTGTTATTCCTACATAGCACTTGGACATCCTAGACAGTTTTGATGGTGTGTGCATTTAACTCAGGAACGTGAACAGAAGCACACACTCTGGTCAAGTCTAGTCAAGCATGTCCACATAGTACAGCAGCAGGACCAGGATCTGAGGAGAGGGGCAGTAGATCCAACGGTCGGAAACAAACAGGCCAAAAATACCCGCCCTTTTCCCATGCGGGTCTCCGCATGGCGCGCGCCACCCTCACCCACCGCCACCGTCGCAGGTGGTGGAGGAGAGGAGCTCGTGCATGCAGCATGACGACACGACGCGCCGAGAGGCCCCAAACATAGCCACCGACTCCACCGCGTTTCTCTCGATCGCCGGCCGGCACGTTCTCCGTCGTCGTCGCCTATATATATAGCTCCCGCGGCGATGCTAGCTTTCACGTCGTGACACTGCATGCGCACCAGCCAGGAAGAATATATAAACAAACAATCCAGCGAGCACAGGCACACACGCACGCACCATGGCTCGCGGTATCGCCCTCGCCGTCTTCCTCCTCGTCGTCGCCTCCGCCGCCGTAGTGTTCGCCGCGGAGGCCCCGGATGCCTCGCCGAAGCATTCGGCCTCCACGCCATCGAAGGCGCCCAGCGGGTCACCCGACAAGTCCGAGAAGGCCCCCACGGCGTCGCCTGAGAATGCTGCCGCGACGCCCAAGGGGACCCCCGCCAAGGCCCCTGCAGCGGCGTCCAACAAGTCAGAGGCGTCGCCTTCCGAGGCGCCCGCCTCCGGGTCCGGCGCTGCGTCACCTAGCGAGAGCGGCGCGTCGGAGAAGGCCCCCACCGGTGCCCCCACGGACGCGTCGGCCAGCCCTTCTGCGTCTCCGTCAGGAGACGAAGCCGCCGCATCGCCTGACAGCAGCAGCAGTGCCGCCTCCGAAGAACCTTCCGCCAGCAGCGAGTCCAGCGGCGCTGCCGAGGAGCCGTCGACGGCTGAGTCCGGCGGCGCATCCGCCGACAGCCCGCCCGAGCCGGCCCACGCTTCGGACTCGCCAGCGGAGTCTCCTGGCCCGGCCGCTGATCACGAGGGCGGCAGCTCGAGCTTGGGTGCCGGCGTCGGCGCGGCCGTGCTGGCCGTGGCCGCGGCCTCCGTGATGCTTTCTTTCTAGACGGCCGCGGTGGCTCTGATGGCCGGCATCAGAGTCTCAGATGAGCAATTCTTTGGGAATCTGTATTTATGGTGTTATGCATGGGAATGGGAGTGTCGACGACTACGCTGATTAGGAGTTTCTGAATTTCTCCTCAAAATATTTAGGCCTCTATTTCATCATTTGGGGTTGCTTAACTTTTCTCCTGTGTTTCTCTCATGGTTTTTCTTCGTTTGTAATTTGAATGACGATGAATGAATTATTGCATAGTCGTGTTTTATTTTTTTTTCAGTTATGCATGTGATATATTTTTACATTTGTTTATTTGTTTCTCATGGTTTGATGAGTGAACATGTATATGACAGCGGCACCTCATAGGCTCATACCAGACTAACTAAATGTATGCATAATCAGGTTTGGGGACTGGGGTAGTGCCTGCAGTTCTCCATATCATGCATATATATTTAGATTCTACACTAAAATAGAACTCTGCAAACTTTCAAACGTAACCACGCTGACCTTATGTATATATAATGTATAACACCAGTGTTGCAGCTAGCTACTAGCTTTTTGCTGTTCATAAAGGGTTGTTTGTTTTTTAAAACTACACACACCAATATATATATATATATATATATCAGATATAACTTTGCTCAAGCTCCTCAAAAAGAGCTCTGCATTCTTCAAGATGGGCTTGCCGTGTGAAGCTGGGAGGATCAGTATGTTGTTCATCTGTGTTTGATTTATATGTAGTGCAGGCGTGCAGCTAGCTTTGGAAGACCTGAGTTCATCAGCTTGCGTGGCTATAATTACTTGGATACAGATCGATCACAATATTATGCATTTTGTTGAGATTGCAAACTACAGTATGCTTAACAAAGAAGATAAATGGAAGGGACTAGTTATTTGCCTATCTCAAATTGCATTGAACTTAATGGTTTGCTGCAGAATTTAGCAAGACAATGGTAGAATAAGTTCAGAAGGGATACCTCAACTATTGGTTTCAAATTCAGAAATCCAGATGAGGCTTGACAGTTTTGAGTCATACAAGCATGCAAAATGGAAGCCTAAGTCAACTAACTCTCCCCACGCCAGCAAAAAGGATAGCAAAGGTGTGTTCCAAACCTGCAACTTGGACACTTGTATATGCTGTTGTGTCTGTCAACCTGTAATTCAGTTCATAAAATACTTATAACCCAGCACTAGGGCCAATAGGGCCTCGCTCGGGCTCTGATGTGGGTGTAGGTAGTTGATGAGTGTGGCTAACATATGGGGCCTCCAGTGCAGTGCATGCAAACAAACAACATCTGTGCAGGATCAGACCTAGTAGATACAAGTCCATCAAATAAGAATAGGCTCTACTTATCCGTCTAAGCTAGCGTGCTGGCAAACAAAAATGCCCTGAATACACTGTAAATGGGGAGATGGATGGAAAGTTACGTCGTCAAGATGCCAAACGGGTACAAACACTGCATTGGTGTTGGCGATTTCCTTTTTTTGTTCTAGCACAAAAAGAAAAAAAACGAGGCTCACCACTGGTTTTTTTTATTTTTTTTTGATAAAAGGCTCACCATTTGAATTGAATGCATTCAGCAAGTTGCAGTGCAGTGCAGCTGTGGCGGGGACCCAATGTCCCTCCTGCCGGTCCCTTCTCCGTATTCCCTGCTTGTCCTTTTGTCGGAAGGCCTTTTCATTTCTCTCCGTATTCCTCTCCCTCCGCGTAAAACTCCGTTGCGATGAGCTGAGAAAAGTCTGGTTCGAAGGTATCGGTAAGCTATATACGAGCAACTCAAGGTATTCTGTAAAATCTGATCCTAAAATTTAGTTGTGGTAAGCTATGAGCAAAATCTGCTCGGAGTCGTTTGATGCACTGATAGCTGAAGGATATACAGAGTTTATTGAGGTTGATCTAAATTCATGTATGACCAAAAAAAAAAATGAAGCCACACATTGTTCATGTGGCAAGAACATCCACAGTTTGAAGAAAAAACGGACCAAAACACATTGGTGGCCACGGTGCACCGTGACCATTGAGATCCAAAATGCCAAAATGAAAGAAAGGACACAGGAGAAGATGACAACAGTTTTGTCCCCAAGTTTTTGAGAGTAAGGACAACAACTCCATGTAGCACGATTGATGTGATAAACAAAGACAGAGCAACCACCAAATCACACGTTAACTCACACAAAATCTACCTAATTCTAATCTAACGCAACGCAGCTTGCTGGGATAGAGGGATGGCAATCCTTTGGTATTACCACTGAACCCAAGGGCACCTCCGTTCCATCGCAAAAGCCAGCTCATCACTCAGTGACACTACCCTCCTCACTCTCAGCAGCTCATCACTACGCGCTGCTGTCCTGCTGTGTCGGTCCGTCCGCTGCCATCTGCCTGCCGCTCACTCCCACGCGCCGCAATGCGCCGCTTCCCCCTCGGCACCTTCGCCGCCGCCGCCGCCATGGCGCTAGCAGCACTCCTGCTCCTGCTCCCTCTGGCCTCGGCCGCCGCTGGCACCCCGGCGAAGGCGAAGGCGCCCGCGGTCCCACCGGCGCCGCCCAACATCACGGCGCTGATGTCCAAGGGCGGGTGCAAGGCGTTCGCGTCGCTGGTGTCCAAGTCCCCCGACGCGCTCTCCGCGTTCCAGTCGGCGGTGGGCGGCGGCGTGACGGCGTTCTGCCCGACGGACGACGCCGTGCGGGACTTCATGCCCAGCTACCGGAACCTCACCGCGGACGGCAAGGCGTCGCTGCTGCTGTTCCACGCGGTGCCGGTCTACTACACGCTGCGGGGGCTCAAGTCCAGCAACGGGCCCATGAACACGCTCGCCACCGACGGCGCCGCCAGCAACTACAACCTCACGGTGCAGAACTCGGGCGACCAGGTCACGCTCCGGACGCCGGCGTCCGATGACCCCGTTCGGGTGCGGTCCACCGTGTTCGACAAGGACCCCGTCGCCATCTACGCCGTGGACGCGGTGCTGGAGCCCGTCGAGCTGTTCGACCCCGCCGAGGCGCCGGCCCCCGCCCCCGCGCCCGCGGCTGCCGACGCGCCCAGTCCCTCCTCGTCGTCCGGCAAGCGGACGCGGCACCAGCGGCGGCACGGCGCGGACGCGCCCGGGCCGGCAGCTGACGACTCTTCGCCGGCCGACCAGAGGAAGGACTCCAGGAAGAACGCGGCGGCTCCCGGCGCCCCGTGTCGCCCAAGGTGGCTCGCCGCCGTGGCCGTGGCCGCCGCCTTGGCTGCTTAGGATGGGGTGGTTTAAAGATTGGTCTTTTTCCCCCTCTCTGTCTCCGTCGAGATGCATCTGCACGAGCACGACAAGTGTGTGTGTGTGTGTGGCTGCTGCGTGCGCGTGAGCATGGATGGAAACGCCATGGCTTTTTCTTGTTCTTTGTCCTGCTTAATTGTTTGTTACTCCATCGATTGCTGCTGTTGTTAGTATGAACAAGGTTGATATGGCTGGTGACCTGGTGTACCTCAAATCTTGTTGATCAAAATCTGGGAACAGGTAAAATTTCGCGAGCCAACCTGAATCCACACACAGTTCATCCATCAATGACAATGAGTTTGTCGAGAGCAGAGGTTTTGAGGCAATCAGGGAAGGGAGGGAAGCTGGACGACGAATCCTTGCGTGAATAAAAACAAGATGAATTGGTGTTGCCAGTTGCGTGATAACCAACGAGGAATTTTTTGCACAAAACATCTGCAGGACCATTTGGTCTGTTGCGCTCCTGCCACCAGTCGGTGTCGGTGGGGTGCCATCCTTTTTCTACGTGGTGTGGATTTGTGGAGTGGAGGAATACCTTGGCTGTAGTGTTGCTGGTACCGGTAATAGCAGATCAACGCATTGCATCGCACCTGACCTGAACCAGCGCTCAAAACAGACATACGGTAATAGCAGATCAACGCATTGCATCGCACCTGACCTGAACCAGCGCTCAAAACAGACATAGGCCTGGTTTACTTCCACCCAAAATTTAATTTTTCAAGATTCTCCGTCACATCGAATCTTTAGCATGCATGAATTATTAAATATATGAGAAAATAAAAATTAATTGCACAGTTTGGTCGAAATTTACGAGACGAATCTTTTGAGCCTAGTTAGTCCATGATTGGACAAAAAATATCACAAACAAACAAAAGTGCTACAGTATCACGAAATTTTTTCCTTCACCAACTAAACACGGCCTATGGGAAGGGGCCAGTCGGAATCTCTCTCTCTCTCTCTGGGAAGAAAGAATTATATCAAATCTTGATATAGTGCATTTTTAAGCAACATACGAAAATAATCTGAAATAAAAAACAATAATTCATCCAGATTCTTCTACCATATTTTGTATAATACCAAAAGTCATAGTACACTTCTCATACCAAATGTGCCAACGAACCCTAAAACCTTAGACATGCCACAAAGATCAAACATTCGAGAAATAAATCAAAACTTAGCTTGCTCAATGAAAGGACATTGGTGATTGAATCACTGGGTATAACATGAGCTTGAAATTTAGCACCTCTGAGGCTCCAACCATTGATCCATCAAGTTGGACGCCCGATTTTCTCTTTAATTTGGGCCTTTTGACAATAGGGACGATGATACGTAGTTGATATCCCCATGGGAGTGCCCATGAGCATCCTTGTCTTTGCATGTAGTAACCACGTAATAACCCCTTGTCAAGAAAATCGAGACCCACGACAACAACCTCCCCCATGTTCATTGTCAAAGCCACACACGGAACAAGTTCCTAAACAAACACTAGTGATGATTTTGTTGGTGGATTTATTTACACTAAAACTGAGGAAACTAAGAACTGCTTAATTGTAGACAAGGGAGGGCCTCCCCTTCTTGCCGACAACGGTCTCGACGAAGAGGAAGGAGGAGTCATGAAGCGATGGTTGCGAGGTGTCCTAATATTGGTTGTGACAGCCTAGAGCTTTAAGGAGGTGGACGTTGTCTGTTTCTTTTTAGAGCCAATCAAAATGTTATTCAATCTATCCAAAATTATAAGACGTTTGACTTTTAAAAACCAAGTTTGACCATTTGTCTTATTCAAATACCACTTCTTTTTGTCGTGGCTTAGTTTATTAATAAAAATTCTTCAAGAATGACTTAATTTGACTATGTTTGCACAAATTTTTTGAATAGGGCGAGTGGTTAAACTTGGGGGTAAAAATGACAAACGTGTTATAATTTGGGATGGAGGAAGTACCACCTGACTTGAGCTTACCATGTAGAGATGGCAATGGATCCTGTTCTCTAATTCAAATTTCCATAACTTTAGTTTATGTAAAAACTAAACTCCCTTTGCACCTTGACACATAAAACAAAAGAAATCTATGAAGTCCTTAGGACCATCACACTAATAAGATGCTTAGCAAAGATTCACACCAAGAGTAAGATTGTTATTTTGCAAAAAAATGAAATCTATGCTAAGCACTGTTAAGTAAATCCTAGTTATCACATAGTGACCTTTTAATCAACAAAAATCAAAGCGAGTAAAAGAATGCCAAAGAATCCCCTAATCCAAGTTAGAGCACCAATAGTCATCAAGACTCGGTTCCTCTCCTTGCACTTACCAATACCCATTTACCACTCCGAGATTGCATTGGTGGGTTTCAAGATCATATACACCTTTTGGAGGCTCCTCACAGGAACTCCATTGAGGAGGTCACCATATCTCCATGGAACTACCTAGGTGATGACAGTCACCAAGATTAACAAGTCTTGAACTCCAACTCATAGAAACTAGTTACCAAGATTAACATGTACTCCTATTGAACTCCAACTCAAAGAAACCCAATCAAGAACACCAGAGCTCTCAAAGGTAACACTCTATTTTCACATCTTGGATCCAGTGGTTCTCCAAATGCTTCACCATCTTCTCTATAAGTGGTGCCAATAAATGAGGTGGAACTGCAGTTCCAAATGAGTCAAGGTAGCATTTAGGTCTGGTTCAGTTCGCGGAATTTTTTGGATTTCGCTACTGTAGCACTTTCGTTTGTTTGTTAATCATAGACTAATTAGAGTCAAAAGATTCGTCTCATGATTTACAGGCAAACTGTGTAATTAGTTTTTGTTTTTGTCTATATTTAATACTTCATGCATGTGCTGTAAGATTCGATGTGACGGGAAATCTTGAAAAATTTAGAGAAAAACAAATGCTGCTCCTGCGTCGGAATGATTCTAAAAGAAGATGCATGCCACGTTGTGTCGCACGAGCAGCGTGAAGCTGCGGTCGCGTCTCCCTCAGGCCCCAACAGGCGTCCAGCTAGCCGCGGCCTCCACGAGCTAAGCGCCCGCCATGTACAATCACGCGGCAGAACCGCAACTGACACCGCAGGAGCGAGCAACCACCGGTGCACCAAAAATTAGCCGTGAGGCCTGGTACATAAGCGCCACCGCCACGCATGACCCCAACACCGCAACACACCACCTCATCGACACGCAGAGCAACCACCGGTCCACTGCCACCACCAAGACACGTACAATAAGAGCAGCAGCAGCAGCAATGGCCCGCGCATGCAGCATGGTCCTCATCGTCGCGCTCCTCCTGGCCGCCGTGGCGGTGACACCATTCGTAGGGGCGGCGCGCGACGTTGACGACGACGCCGACGAGGGCAGGGACCTATCTTCCGCCGACGCGCCTGCCTCAGGACCTGACGGCGCCTCATCCCCGGACTCCTCAGAAGCACCGTCATCGAGTTCTGACGCGTAACCAGCACCGGCCCAGCAACTTAGCAATCTACGTACACGAGCAAGATTCTTGGCCGATATGCTCTCTCTCCTCGTCCTTGAGACCTATGGCGGCCCGGATCAGTTTATTCATGATACATTGATGATACATTTCAATTTGGAGATTTTTATTTTACCTTTTTCTTCCTTCCTTTTCATACGTACTAAAAGTGAGTATGTTGTAACGGGAGTCATGCATTTTCACGAGATATTATCTACTCTTGCCTCATCAAACTATGGTTGCTAGACCGGTTTGGCCAAGCCTCCAAGTGGTGTCTTTGTGACCAGAGTTCGAATCCTTGGTTAGGTCAGCGGTGTAAAAAAACATCCTCGCCTACCCCGCGTTTCCAAAGCACAAGTAAAATGTACCGGCCTTCTCACTGAGTAATGGGCCCTTATGTGCAGGCGGGCTGGGTGAGAAGTCCTCTACCTTAAGCTAAATAGCTTGGAGGTGTCTTATCCCGTAGCCCGAGTTGTTATTTTGGCCCAACATCTTGTTTGGACCAAAACCGAGATGTTAAATTCTTTTTCCCATATAGTTAGAAGTTTTGTAGAAATTTTGTCACGTTAAAAAGATTAGCTTACTTTTTAAAACTATTATTTGATATTGGAAGCTAACATACTAATCTATATCTATGTGTTACAATGGGATGATAATCATTATTGCGGGGATACATCCATTAATCACATTCCAAGGAGGATACATAGGCACATAGCCAAGTCACATTGGAAACTTGGTTTAACAGGAAAGTGGCAGAGTTTCAAAAAAAAAGGAAAGTGACAGCAATAAACATCATCAATAAAGAACTTCTCATATGACCATGACCGTCAACTACTAATTCCTTTTACAAATGAAACATAATTGCTAGGTGCCACCAATGTTAGCTTTGAGCTCTACAGAAATCATTTGGCAGACAATCACATAGTGCTTCTTTATTATGTTTCCACATCATACTGCCAGACGCCCATACCTAATGCACATACTAAGAGTAGCGTGCATACCGATGCGTTAAATACCCTCATGTTCCTAGTCAATTTAGAAGTATGAAGGATCTTCACCGATTACTGAACATATCAGTAATAAAAAGGTCAATGATTGAGAAATGGGTGAAGCCATTTTGTAGAAAGACAAAAATCAACTCTAGAAGGATTGAAATTCCCCCCAAAATTACCCTCAATGTTCTCTGGGATCACACCCTGAGACTGGAAGACATCTTCCGGAATTTCCATCCCCTGAGTGGCTTCCATTAACCATTTTGTCTTCCTCGCTGCAGAACCAAACCAATAAAGTTAAGAATAACACAAACATTTTATCCCACTTCTCTTGGACCAAGTCTAGTAATTTTGACAGCAAATGTCAAACCTACCAACCAGACAAATTAGAAAAAAAAGGATCGCAAAATAAGACAACAAAATTGAGTATATGAAGTCTGACTGCTAAGACTCTAGTGCACAAAGGTTTTTTATTTTCCAACAAACGAGTACAAAGGGACGGAAGCAATGTTGCAGAGTAAGACAATATTCTAATCGGTGCGTTGAATACTGGGTTGAACTGTCTAAACTCTGAAGCAATGCTAAAATGCAATAAAAAACTAAAATCAGGTTTATCTGCATTTGCAAATGGACTATTTTGGTGAATTCACTGGATTTTGGGGTAAAATATTGAATTAATGAATTAACTAAGAGCTAACACTGAAAATTAGGGGAAAACATGGACAAAAACTATCACTAAATACATCGAATTTAAGAAAACTTTTATATACTGTTGATCAAGTCAGACAGAGGGAGTGAGATTTGGTCAAGCACTAATTTTCTAAAAAAAAGGACACCTATGCATGTGGGTAGCATTCAGTAAAATGATGATGTGTTGTAACGAGATATACCTAATAACTTTGTCACTGCAAAGTACTAATTGGCCTGAGATCACACACATTTGAAATGTCCATCAAATAGCCTTAGGAAAATATCAAATTGATTAACATGAATTCCAACACTAATAGTGACTTCCAGAGATGACATAGGCCTATCAATAAATAACACGATCATGAAACAACAATGACATTGAACCTAGTGATGAATGTCTGCATGCATGGAAGGCCGATGAAACATGTGCAAGTTTGACCATGGTGGCAGGTACATCTGAAAATATCAATTGTCAATGCTCATCTAAAAATGAATGTAACAAAAGCCAACTAAATAAACTCTGTGAGATGTGAGACAACCAATGAACCTGTGAGACGTGAGACAAACAATGAACTATACCTATACTGGTGCCCAACATAGATCAAGAATTGAGGTCAACGATAGGTTAGAATTGGATACATCATGGCTTATCCAATTAGTGAGAAATTACGAGCTAGTACTTGGACAAGGGATAAGGGGTCCCCTTCCTCCTCCATGAGTTGGTGCTCATGCTCGAGTGGAGATCCTCTGTGCATGAGCACCAGACCTCTGGAGAAAGGAAGAGAGTGAAAGCCCAATATGGCATTAGTGTCGTTGTGGCCCTGTAGCCACGCTGGAGACGCTGCTCACCGGCAGATCGCAGGATCACCCCTAAGATTTGACCAGGATAGAGATGGTATGCGTGCCACTGCCGGTCTAGAGGGGGCTAAGTGTGTTGCTGCTAGCCAGAGAGAGCAGCCCCAGCACCACCACTCATGGAGGGAGGGTGTTGCACATGTTGTCGTCGACCTGGAGAGGGAGGGGGTGAATGATGTTGGCGGCGCTAGTGTTGGGGCGTAGCAGCAGAACCCATCCCTTTGGTCACCCACTCGTCAAGGCCGCAGTGGCGATTCCATGTTGACGCTCCGGCTCCGTGCAACGGCCGAGGGGCTAGGGTGCTACAGCGTTTGGTGCGGGGCAATTTTTTTTTATTTTTTTCCCACGATGAAGAGAGGGTGGGCGGCAGACGTGGATTTGCCAAGAGGCTCATGGAGTCGCATTTGCATGAGGAAGAAGAGGTGCGGGAGCTGTTGGGGAGGGGTTGGACCATGGAAGGATGGTGGCATTTGCGTTTTTTTGGATGTTGGGCGTGTCGTGGAGCCATGCGGTTTTAGAGAGGCCGTGCGTGGAGGGAGAATAGCGTGAGGCGGGGCCATTAGTGGAGCAAGCGAGTACGAATAAAACACGATTCTTTTTAGTTGTAGAATAGAAGAGAGATATGTACTCGTTGTCCATGGTGCAATAAAGACAATTATTGGTTTCTATTACTTTTTATTTATCAAGAGAAGTTTATAAGTGAGCAACATGTTACATATACACACGCACTATATTGGGTGACGTGTATGTTACAGATACATAAACAAAAGGAGACAGAGGCACAGAGGAAAGGAAGAGGAAAAAAACAATTAGGCAAGCACATTCATGTGTGCGTTTGCCGCGCGCACCACGCATGCATGCACATACATGCAGCACATTATTATTGTTCCAAAACAAATAATCAAAAGGGAAAATAGTTTTGCCGTATCGGATATATAGATCAGGCCAATTGCCAAGAACTGGCCGGCCGGATCGATCGCCGTAGACGGAGGGCGAGATATCTCTGCCGGCGACGGCGACCGGTCGGTTAGTCGGAAGAGCTGCTGCTGGAGGGTGCGTCCGACGACGACGACGACGACTCCGGGGACGAGGCGTCGGGGCTGGGAGCAGGCGCGTCGGAGGAGGACTCCATGGACCTGCCCTCCACGACGTCGGGGCGCGCCGCGTCGACGACCGTCGTGAGTGGCGCCACCGCGACGGCGGCCAGGAGGAGCACGACCAGGAACACGCAGGCGCGGGCCATTATTGCGACGCTGCTAGCTATCTGCCTTGGCTGCTTCTTGCTTGCTTGCTGCTGCTGTGTGTTGCGATTGCGATGATGGTACGCGGTGGAGTGCGGATGCTTATATACGAGACCGTGTGGCTATTTTTAGGGTAGTGGGAGGCTGTTTCAACTCAATTCCCTTGAGGCGCGCCAAGAGCTCCTCTCGCGCGTGTCGCGTGGTCGGTCGTGCACGACCTTCGCACGACTCGGACGGGGTCACGCTCACGCATGCACGAGTCTCGTCTCGGCCATCCGATCCGCCACACGACCAAACGGACTAGTGCGAAGAAACAGAGGAGCCGCACGCGCAGCTAGTGGTTTATCGATGGCCAAATTAGGACAGTGTTAATGCATGTTTCATAAGGGTGTCATGCATATTAAATAGAGTACTATATAAGCATAATTGCTAATTTGGCAGGGTTATAAAATTAAGGAGTTTCATCAGATGAGAGAGGTGAAACTCATATGGTTCGGTTACCTAATTTATAGTTTTAGTAACTGTGTCATAATTATATATTGAGACTGGCCTTAGCGTCAACGAGCATGGTACGGGCTCCATGTGACAGTGGCACGGCTCCACGGGTAGTCGGGTTAGTACAGTGTTATTACTAATTGTGCCGTGTCATGTTTGTCCACGTGGCTCCACACCTTCGGCCTAGACAAGACGTGTGTCCCTATCTAAGGGCACGGCCATTACGAAGGCACACAATAATGCAGATCTCATTAAAAAGTTGATGTTCACGCAAGCGAGTAAGACTCGAGACTATCAAACTCTTAAGGCAGACCAATACATGCTATTCTATTCAAGAGAAATGTTGCCCGAGTCCTCTCTCTATCATGGGAGATTCTTTTCGTTCTTATATGAATGTACATATGACTCAGCTGCCTATAAGCTTACAGCTTGGAAGCAGTGCCTTGTGCTTTATGTCAGGTGAAATTGTCAATTTTGTGGGTAATCTAACAACCCACAAGGCTACTGGTAAAGCTGATCTGGATGCATTGTACGGATGTGGACTCTGGGACTACTAGCCATAGCATTGGACGTTGCCTTAGTCATATCGAGATATCGAATGTGGGAGGACAAGGAAAGAGGGGGATGTTTGTATATTCAGCCCCAAGACCAATTATGATGGGATGGGTTGAGGTTGCTAAGGAAGAGGCTCAAGCCGAACAAGGTGCATCAATTGCTTGGAAAGTAAGATATCGCCTAAATAGTCGTTGAAGCCAAGTAAATCATGATGATCTGACAAAATCACCTTATAACAAACTAGCAAACCGTAGATCATAATATTTCGCATTCCATTTGTATCCTTACTGCCAGACTATATATGGGGAGGTGTGATGGTCTGGTGGCCGGAGCAGTGGTGGGACATGGTTGAGTGGAAGACGCAATGTGGCAAGGCTTTGAGGAACAAAGGCGGGCCATGGTGGAGAAAAGAGGTCCTCTCCTTGTCTGCCAGATCCAGTGTCGAACTGCTTGCCTGCAAGATCCAACGCCAGATGATCTCGCAGGAATGGAGGCAATGTCGCACAACCTCACAAGAGCGGAGGCGGCGTCAGATAACCTCCAAAGAACGAAGGCGCCATGGCGTTAGAAAACCTGATAGGAGCAGGGCGGAGGGGACATAGCGGAACTTGATGGAGCAACATAGAGGGTGTGGGTTGGGATCAGATGGGAAGAGATGGAATAGAAGTTGGGTAGTTTGATTTTTTAATATTATATAGTCCCTCTTATAGATCAGGTGCCAATTCTAAACACCGGGAGTAATTAAACACACAATGTTACATCTTCATATAGAATAGGGTTGGTTCTATATATATTGGAGATGCCCTAACAAAAAAACCATAATCTTGTGAACACAAAAGACAATTTGTGCTCCCCACCCCCACCCACCGAAAAAACAAGATGTTGGTTGCACTAAATCCTTGTGCGGCGAGGCTAGACCCCATTGAGGAGAGCAAAGGTATCATGTAGCTTCTTAAATCTTGATGGGCGAAAAAAAGTCCCTTTATTTCAGACCGAAAAAATCTTGCCCATGGGTGTCCTGCTAGGTAGGGTGGGCCTAATTTTTGAGCTGGGCCCGGGCTTGGGTGGGTCATCCGTGCATTTTATAGTATAAAATAACAAAAGAAAACATTGTTTTAGGCCGAGTTCAGACAAAGAAAATGTTTTATGGGCAGTATGTCTATGCCTAGACTCTGCCAGTAAGGTTTGTAGGTGGGCTAAAATCCACAGGCTCGTGGGCTAGGTCGGGACAAGCTCAATTTGCTAAGGTATAGTGGTACCCTAACGACTGTCCGCCGTTCATTTAATTAGATAAATCATCTATTATTTTCTACTAGGTAATATGTGAAATAAGAAAAAGTTTATGTATAAAATATTTTCTAATCAAATGAGTCTCTATTTTTTTATCATAGCTTGTAAATAAAAGTTTAAAGACTTAATTTAGAGACTTAGGCTGGAGTTGCTCTAATGTACGTATATGTGTGCCTAACATACATGCACCAATAATGCACGTGCTCATTTGGTCATGTATAGCCACTAGCTGCAGCGTGTGGCTTCTCTATTTCTTGGCACTAGTCCGTTTGGGCGTGTGACAGCTGGGCGGGGATGGCCGATCGACAGACTCCTGCATGCGTGAACGAGTCGTGCGAAGGTCGTGCACGACCGACCACGCGACACGCGCGAGAGGAGCTCTTGGCGCGCCTCAAGGGAATTGAGTTGAAACAGCCTCCCACTACCCTAAAAATAGCCACACGGTCTCGTATATAAGCATCCGCACTCCACCGCGTACCATCATCGCAATCGCAACACACAGCAGCAGCAAGCAAGCAAGAAGCAGCCAAGGCAGATAGCTAGCAGCGTCGCAATAATGGCCCGCGCCTGCGTGTTCCTGGTCGTGCTCCTCCTGGCCGCCGTCGCGGTGGCGCCGCTCACGACGGTCGTCGACGCGGCGCGCCCCGACGTCGTGGAGGGCAGGTCCATGGAGTCCTCCTCCGACGCGCCCGCTCCCAGCCCCGACGCCTCGTCCCCGGAGTCGTCGTCGTCGTCGTCGGACGCACCCTCCAGCAGCAGCTCTTCCGACTAGCCGCTCAGAGATCTCCATGCATCTACGGCAATCGAGTTCTTGGCAATTGGCGTCATATCTATCCGGCCGATCCAGCAAAACTATTTCCCTTATTTTGATTCTTTCCAACAATAATGTGCGTGCATGGGTGCGCGCGGCAAACACACACATGAATGTGCTTTCCTAATTGTTTTTTTTTCTTCTTTGGCTCTCTGTCTCTTTTTGTTTATGTAGTATAATAATGTAACATCCGTCACCCAATATATATACAGTTCGTGCTACGCTCTTTAATTTAATCTTGTGGTGATGATAGCCCTTTAATTTTGTTTTTGTCTTCCAGGTTTCCGAATGAGCAACTTTTTGTATCTTAATGCAACGGGCTTTCTGAAATTGTTTTGCTATTAGGGCCTATTTGTTCTAATTGTTTTGCTCTAGTAGTGTTTGTGCAATTATAGATAAAAATTTTATATGTTATTCACCATGTCTAGCCATATACTAGATTCTTTCAAGTCGCGCATGGTCCCCTTGCCTGAGCAACCATATTCTCGTTGTCATTCTTAATACAGAATAGCATGGAAACAGAATAATAACGTGGAACATGAGAACATGAATATTTGCCATGTTCCCATCCCAAGCTGCTAAGCCCCTTCCTCTCCTAAGTGGTGGCACATATGGTTCTTCATCCAAACCAGCGACACGAGCACGCCTCTCATCCTCCAAGTCGTGGCAAGTAGAGTCAACTCTTCCTCGAGGCCAGCGGCACATACATATAAGACGTGTTTGATATGGCTAAGATTCCGTAGCCAAGCTCTGAAGCTGCAAGAGATAGTGTTTGATACATTTGGCCCATCTCCTGGCCTGTCTCTTAGGCTGTAAAATATCTTCCCTCTTATCTCCCTAGAAACGCTCCTCTCCTTCGTTTTTTCAAGCCAGGCTGAGCTCGAGCTCGCGCGGGCCATTTTTGGGCTGACGCTAGTAGTAGGTTGCTAGTCAGGTTTCTAAATGGGAATCAAACAAAAGATCATCTTGACCAACGGTTTTTCCTAAAATACAATCAAACAAGGGTCTTGGCCCATGACAGCCAGGCCATAGCTGGCCTAGGCCTGGCTCGGTGGCCTGGCCCTCCTAAGTCTGCAAATCAAATACGCTCATAATTGTTCCTCCAAGCCAGAGGCTTGTGAGCCTCTTCCCCAAATTATTGACAATGAGCGTCGTTTTGGGCTGATAAGATCTCTATCCTCACCTCTATTGCATCTTCTTACTCACCATCGTCGCCTCTTCTCACACCTCTCTCTCAAAAGGTGGCAAGATCTTCGGTGGATGACGCACGCCTCGTTGCGGCGAGTGCAACCGTTGCGCTTGTGATGGACTCGACCTATGGGCTCGTTGAATGACTAAGAAGTACGTTGTCAAAAAAAAAAAGAATGACTAGGTCTGTTTAGATTTGAATTTTTTTGTCCAAAATAGAAATTTTTTGTGGAATTGGGGTCTGGGAACTAAACGGAGCCAAAAAAATTTGGGGCCAAAATTTTAGGCTGCAGGGCCTGCTACTCTGCACGCACTCCCATAAAAGCCCACCAATGACAACTGCAACTGAATGCAACCCAAGTTGTGTCAGAAAAAATTTTACCAAACTAAACACCTAAAATTTTTCGCGTGTGTCAGACTTCTGAGCTAAAGTTCTGACCACAAAAAATGTTACCACTTTGGCCAAAAAAATTCAAATCTAAACAGAGCCAGTAAGAAGTAAGAAGTAAGCATAACCTGTTCGCTTTAGGTGTTTTTCTCCACAACAAATCAGCAAATAATATTTTCAGCTATAATTTATCATCCCAACGAACAGGCTGATAATTTGCTGAAAAATAACTTTGACTAAATATATATAATCAATGCTGATATTTATGTTACATAATTGATATCATAATATAGATCATTGAATCTATTTTTATAAAAAAAATTATTTAGAGATACATGTGTTGCTAATATTTTCTATAAATTTAGTTAAATTTATCAACACACAAACCATGACGACATATATTTAAGGACAAGACGAGTATTACTGTGGACTATGTGCATTTGTTTAAAACATTCTGTTTACTCTCTCCATCCCTAAATAAATCAATTCCTATAGTTTGTGTCAATCAAACTTTTTTAAGTTTAACTAACTTTATACAAAAAGAATAACAATAATGTAAAATCAGCATCTTGTGAAAATATATTGTATGGTAAATCTAATGGTACTAATTTAATATCATAAATCTTAGCGATTTTTCTAGAAAGTTAATCAACATTTAAAAAATTTGACTTAAGGTAACTCTAAAAATCTATTTATTCGGGACTAGGAGTATTTCACAAGTTCAAATCTTTTGCGTGGATCTTGAAGTAGGAGCCGTGTGCTAAATAAACCGTGTTATAAATAACACCCTAGTAGTTCTAAAAAAAGTGCCGCTATGGTATTTGTGCTAGTTATTTTTTAAAAAGTTTAGCTAAGTTTATAAAAAATATTACCTATATTTGTATCTTTAAATAAATTTATTACTAAAACATATTTTGTGATTTATCTAACGATACTAGTTATGCAACATAAGTATGAATGTTTTTCTATATATATTTGGTCAACGTTAAAAAATTGAGAAGTGAGAATCACATTCTTTATACGATGAAGAGAGTAGTTGATGAGGACATCCATCATGATAATAGTACACAACCATGTGTTGAACAAGCCTTGTAATGTCTACAAGGGTCCAATGACTCGGGCGAGAGCGCATCGACTGCAACATAAGGTGAATTCGCTCCTTATTGATTATGAGCATACATCCACTAGGAATGATTTACTGCCTAACAGAGGTGCAACACATGTACTCAGGTTTTACAAAATACTCCATGGATGGATAGGCCACAGTGTCCATAGAAAGCAAGTTGAAGATGAGTGTTGCTGCCTAGATTTTGACTTCCAGATTCATGGTGAATTTGGTACCAATCTCGATGGTTCCAACCCTATATATATATATATATATATATATATATATATATATATATATGGTAAATTTTTTTCTACTCTCTAGGAGTAGTTACTCCCTCTTTCAACCAGACACATATACTACACCTATCTCCTCATATTTTTCTTACCGGGTTAACAAGCAGACCCGCTTAGAAAATATACAATACTAAATTCTAGGATCATCTATTGCCCCGTAAAATACACTAGTCTACTCATTTCTCTTTCCTCTCTCTCTCTTGATTTCTCTTCTTCCTATTTCTGGATCTCACGCATGCTGGTGGCGGCGGCGCCTCGCCCCTTGGTGGATGTGGATTGGACCACGATGCTTCCTGCCTTCCCATTCCGATAGTGATGCAACGATGGAATCCCTCAGCATGGCCATCCTGGCATCGGTGGCTCCTAGTGGCGGCGAGCCCTCTCTCGCCGGTGGCGGTGGCGCCCTGTGGACCTCCAGGCGGCGGCGCCCCATGGACCTCCTGGCGGCGGCGCCTCTAATTCCACGGCAGTGGAGCCCCCGACCATCTCGTGCAAGCACCATGCGCGGATCCCCTAGCAGTGGAATGCCTGGCCCCAGCCCACCCCCCGCGTGGCTCACCCATCGGCTGCGTCCATCGGCGGCAGCACGACTTCGCATTCCCCTGCGGTGGTGTCCCCCAGCGGCGCGCTGCTGGTCCCTGCGCACGGCACCCTCCATGGTGCTCTCCTCTGCGTGACTGGCATCCTCTGGCTAGGCCACGACGGCGACATGCTCCCCATGGCCGGGCGACTCAAGCCATATGGGTGACCGACGCTAGCTCCAAACGGCGGCGGCGCATGCACAGCCGTGTCGGCTGCACGGCATAGGCACAGGTTTGTTCTTCAATGCCTCTAGTATATGCTGATACTTTTCAGATTCATAGTATCTGCTGATACTTTTCAGATTCTAGTCTGCTGATACTTTTCAGATTTGTTGTTTCAGATTATAATGCCAGTTCATCACCGAGTAGTATTGCGGCAGCGGCGTGGTACAAATCTGCTTTATCTACTAGCATACATGCATAGTCAATTAATCGAAAAGTGTGTGCACTCCTCTATTTAGTGCCTGTTTGAATCCATTAGGAGATCAAATAGGCTTGTCTGGTCATGTAATCATACTCGTATATACTCATAGCATATATGTAAGTATGCTCCAATTGTAATTCACACAGAGAATCTTTGTAACTAAAGTATGCTCCATTTGTCAAGAATATATCGAAAGACTTTCTGAAAAGAAATAGAGTATGATCTAAATGAATCAAGTAGCTTACAATCATTCAGTGAGTGTACAACCCACTGAGAAGAAAACGTCCACATTAAATGTAAATCATCTAGAAAAAGTATGTGTACATACTCCATATATAAAAGTATATGAATAAATACTCCTTTCAGGAAAAAGTATGCTTATATACTCCTCTTTAAAAAAGTATGAATATGTACTTTTATATATGAAAAAAAGTATGTGTATACTTAAAAAAAATTAGGTATATGCACATATGCACAACCACATCGCTGCAAAAAGTATCCATACATACTTTAGAAAATCGGGTATATATACATACTACTATTTAATACACATAGTTTAAAAAATATGTACCCAACCGGCCAACCGCATGCCAACCCAACGTCAAAAGAAAATTGTTGTAAAAACAAACGTCAACAGCCAACGACTAAACCTTATCTCTTTTTTACGGAAGTTATCAGCTATATTTTTTTTCTCCACCCTTCACGTACATACTCTCGACCCGCAAACCCGGTAAGTATCCCTGAAGCCCCCCATTAGCTAAGTCTGCGGCACTGGATGGCCCTCCCTTGCGCATACTAAATGGTGGGAGTAATTACTCCTAGGAGTATAGAAAATGTACCATATATATATATATATATATATATATATATATATATATATATATATATAAAAGATGGTAAAGTCTACTTTTATATGCAACTGACGGCACATCGTTTGGAGCTTTGTAGGATGAGTTATACCTATTCTAGTGAACACTGGTGCTGAACTCTATTGTTGTCGAACTGGGCCAAAACCAACCCATTCAGCCCAACTAAGAGGGATGTTCCTAGTATAAATAACACCCCCACTAATCCCTGCAACCCTAACCATAAATTGAACTCAGAAAAACAAAGAAGCCAAGTGCTCTTGTCCTTATATAGTGTTGTGCCATAGCTACCACCTTGAGGATTGAGAGTTTTCTCTTCCACTTGTTCTTGTGTATCCTTTGCAAGAGCTTGTATCTACCTTTATTTGGTTCAGGTAGACATCAATCCACTGTGTGTGGTTGGGCAAATTTATTTGTCACAAGTGGCTACCCAGAGTGGCTGTTGGTGCCATTGGTTCGTCAGGTTGCACGGATCAAGTTATCCCCCCTTTTCTATCCTATAACAAGAAGATTGGGAACCCTGCATCAATAGTATTGTTGATCGTATCGATATGGGCTAGCAGGCGGTTTGCAACTTTTGTATGGTCAAGCCATGACACACCTTGATGCGAATTGTGCTTGGCCCGACCTGTGGAGCGTGTTTGGGTCACTCTCTTGGTCCATAGTGCTGGTATGATTAACGAAAATTCCACTAAAGAAAGACATGTCCTCATATATAACTCTCTCACATTCCATATAATCATAACTCTTAGCTCTACCCAATTGACACCCACATGTCCAAACTGACCCTCTCTTGACGACTGCCGCACTACCTTCAGTTGCCATCGTGCTCCCCTCTCCCCTCCTTCACTTCCTCTCGACTCATTTCCATGGTGGCACGACGGTCTCATCAAGCCTACAAGTCGGTTTGGCACGACTAAGACAACGAGTCCACATTTACATCATGTATCCATATCAACATAAGTTGTGTCCTTGCAAGTTGTCATGTTACTCCCTCCGTATAAGATTTAGAAGTCGTTTACGACAACGACACGATCTCCAAAGCACAATTTTGATCACTTATTTTTATAAAAAATTTTAGCAAAAATAATATATATCGAGCCGTGCCGTGCCGGACCGTGACCTTCGTTTGCCATTTTTTATGGCGTACGTGCGGCTTCTTCTCCCACTATAAGTCGCCGTCGTTTGGGCGTGTGGCAGATGGCCGAAAGACTCGTGCATCCGCCCGAGTCATGCGAGGGTCGTCGTGCGCGACCACACGACACGCGGACGGGAGGATCTACATGCCACCAAACGCTTGGCGCGCCTGGAGCTGCAGGGAACGCATGCACGGCCTCTCCCCGGCCTCCCCTAAAAATAACCACACAACACACACACGGCCGGTCTCGTATCTCGTATCGTATATAAAAGGCCGCGGCCGGCCGCCTGGTACCGTCATCGCAATTCGCAACACACAGCAAGCAAACAAGAAACACAGCTGCCACTCTCGCTCCGACGCACCGCCACCAAGGCAGCAGCAATGGCCCGCGCCTGCGTGTTCCTCGTCGTGCTCCTCCTGGCCGCCGTCGCGGTGGCGCCACTCACGACGGTCGTCGACGCGGCGCGCCCCGACATCGTGGAGGGCAGGTCCATGGAGTCCTCCTCCGACGCGCCCGCTCCCAGCCCCGACGCCTCGTCCCCGGAGTCGTCGTCATCGTCGTCGGACGCACCCTCCAGCAGCAGCTCTTCCGACTAACCGACGGGTCGCCGTCGCCGACAGAGATCTCCATGCATCTATGGCGATCGAGTTCTTGGCGTGATCTACCTATATATATAATCCGATCCGGCAAAATTATGATTCTCTGGAATAATAATGTGCTGCACCCGGCCTGATGGGTGCGCGCGCGGCCGCGGCAAACGTATATATGCTGGAATGTGCTTGCCTAATTGTTTTTTTTTTTCTTTCCTCTATGTTTTTTTTTTGGTTCATGTATGTATATGTAACATGCGTCACCCAATATAGTGCGTGCGTGCGTGCGTGCTACGCCCTTTGATTTTGTGGTGATGACAGCCCTTAATTTAATTTTGTTTTCATGATCATTCGTCTTTCAGTTTTTTTTTCGAATGAGCAACGTCACACGCATTATGTATTATTAGTTCCACCTCGATATATATGAAGCACTTGCATTGTATAATATGTAATAGGCATTCTAAAACTAGGAAGATTCTCCACACGTCGCCGCGGTTATGAAAGGTGAATGATGATGTGGCGAAAGGAGGTACAAGATAATTAGTTTAGTGGAGTTTGTCTATATAAAATATATAGATTAAACAGCTTGTATAATCAGCTTCTGGAATTAACTAATTTGTATAATCGTCCAACAGACATTCTCTTGTTGGGGTTTGTTGCAAGTTCTTGGGGGGCATATGACTTCTCCAGATCGGATTATGTTTTTTTCTTTTTAAATAAAAAAGGCACTGCCTATTTTATTGATATAAAAGAAAATACAGTGTAAATAAGTAATCTTGAGAGCCTACCCAAAAAAAAGGCAAAATTGCAACTTTAACTCAGCGTCCAGTCTAGGAGACAATAACACACACCATGTGCCACAAGCCGCCACAACTCTAAACTAACATTGTCCACTACAACAACAAACTACTACCTCTATTCACGGAAGAATAATGCATGGATATGAGATTTGTGCAAGTTAAATTAGCTTAACTTTTATCAAGTTTATAGTGAATACTATTAATATTTATGTCTCCAATTAGCTAGTTTTACTACGAAAATATATTTCATAATTATTTTAATATATTGTACTTATTTTGTACCATAAATATTAGTATTTCAATTAATAACATTGATTAAACTTTTGTGGATAGAGAGAGTACAACATAAGCTGACGGCCAACCCAAAAACCACCTATGCCCAATTTTTTTGGTAAGAATACATGATAGCTACTGCTATGGAGGGCCAACCATCGCCATGACATTAAATAGCATATGGGGTCTGGATTTAGAAACACAAACAAACAAGTAAGGGCATGTTTTGATCCTATGAGTTAACTACTACTCCGTTCTAAATTATAAGTCGCTTAGATGTACCAAAAAAGCTAAAGTAACTTATAATTTGGAAATGAGGGAGGAGTTGCTAAACTTTAGCCTTTAATTAAAGATCTAAACAAGAGGGCCAATGCAATGAGTAGGCAAAGGTTTAACCAAAGCCCAACTAGTTGTTAGTTGGCCAATGGGTAGGCAAGAGTTTAACCAAAGCCCAACTAATTGTTAGTTCACTAGTCCTTCAAACCTAGCTAACAAAGTCTAAAGTGCTACATATATAAAAAAAAGTCACCTCTATCCTCTATTATCTCTCTAGCAGGGTGAGAGAGAAAAGGTTGGAGGGAGAGTATTTTTGTCTAGGACTTAATTTTAGTTGAGGATCCCAACAAGCAAAGGCTAATAACTAGTTGGCTAAATTTATAGCTGACTATTTTTAGTCATGGCTAACAACTAGTCTAAGTGTGGAAATGCTGAAATGGGTATTGAAACTTTGAGCAACTGACATAAATTTTGAATCTAGATCCAAATTCGGAGGTGGAAAATGCTGAAAATTTTTAAATTTAATTTGGACCTATTGTATCGTCAAGCGTGGCATCACAGCTATTATGCCGATTATCAATCAAAGTTTTTTTCATATGTCCCATGCCAAAACACATGGGTTACGATGCCGCTATGTATGGGTGAGATAGGAGTTCGAAGGGTTTCTGAACCTATGCGAGAATGTATTCTGCTTCTAAAAAAAAATGCCCGGGGATGTCTTGCCCATGAGTTTTTTAGCCATGTAGTGGCTCATCACATAATTATTGCTCACTACTAAAAATTTTATACTTTCTATTATCTTATAACTGTAGGTTTTGACTTTTCATGAACTAGCTAGTCAGACTGAATTCATAGTGGGGAAGTCATAATGATATATAAACTCAACGTGGATGTAGGCTACCGGCAAGCAAGAAAACCACAAGAATAAATCATGTCTCCCTATTTCGCTCGATAGTTTCATCATCTACACTCATGTTTTCCATTCATATAGCCTCCGCAGTTGCTTGCTTGTTTTTGTAGCTCTCTAGTGTAGTGGTAACTTTAATGGTAGAGTAGCTATATTTAGTTGCTATTCTAGCTAGTTTAGCCCTACAGTGTAGCATTGTAGCTTGTTTAGTTGCTAACCTTTTATGTGTATTTGAGTGCTTCAGTGGTAGACTACCTTGCTACTAGACTTGTGTAGGAGGCGGAGGCTTGCATTTAGGTGGAATAGAGCTAGACAAACTAGTTACTATTAGAGCGTCTTATTGTTGTAACTGCTTTGCTCTAATGCTTGTGCAATTGCAGAGAAAATTTGTATAGATTATTCATCCCCTTCTAGCCATCTAGATCATTTCAAGCGGCACTTGAGTCCCCTTCCTCTCCAAACTGGTGGCACGCATGCATGGTTCTGCATCTAGGCTTGCGACATGGACTTGACTGCCTCTCAAAACCATTTTAGCACGTTTGTGTAAAATTGTTTATGCAGTAGTGGCTGCTATACCAGACCAGGTGCGTTGCAATTGTTTGGTTTAGCAACGCTATTATATTATCATGGACGAGATCATTGAATAAATAAATGCATAGCCATTGGGAGTTTAATATCCTCAATGCTATTACATTATATTTTAGCTCCCTTCATTCCAAATTATAAGTCATTTTAACTTGTTAGAGCGTCAAAACATCTCAAGTTTGATCAAAATTTTAGAAAAAAATTAAAAGATTTATGACATCAAATAAATATACTATAAAAATTTAATTAATGAAAAATTTAATAATACTTATTTGATATCATAAATATTATTATGTTATTATATAAATTTGGTCAATCTAACATACTTTGACTCTAAGAAAGTTATTATATAAATTTGGTCAATCTAAGATACTTTGACTCTAAGAAAGTTAGTATGAGACCATTATTACTATGTGTCTTCATTATTGATCACGCCTTAAGATAGAGAGATGTCAGCATCCCCCATCCTAGGGAGCCTCCATAGTCTTCAAGGCCCAGAAGAGGATCGTGGACAAGGCACCCAAACAGCAGGACCGCTGGGCCGGAGTGGGCCTGCTCGGCCTGCTCAGCAAAAGCCAGTAGCGTGAGAGATAAGTAGGGAAGAGAGGAAAAACTCTGTAAGAAAATACAATACCAAACTATGTACTCTCAAGCACTCCTCCCCGAGCGGCGCGATGCCGCCGGCGGATCTCCTCGATCCCTCCTCTCTAGTAGGAGTTAGTAGAGTCAGTAGAGTTCGTCGGATCCTCGCCGCAGAGAGCGGGGGTCTAATAAGAGACGCGTTGTATATGGACTAAAGGAGGAGTCTTTTTTTTTTGATCGAGGAACAGAGGTGGAGCCATGTATGATGGGCATACGACACGACACGATTAGTAATACGGCTGCATTGGCCATAGACTCGTTTGCAAGTCTATGGCGTTCGCAGCTCCTAATTTGGGTGTTTGGGCGTGTGGCAGATGGGGGATGGAGACTCGTACGTGCATGTGCATGCATCCGTGACGTCGTGCGAGGGTGGTGCGCGACCACACGACACGAGGAGCCACGTACGTACAGGCCACCAAATAAACGCTCGCCTGGAGCTCTGGAGGGAACCGAACCGCCTAAAAATAGCCACACGGTCTCGTATATAAACACCCGCGCCCCCGCCCCGTACCGTCATCGCAGTCACACTCACACACACAACAAGCCACTCTCGGTCAAGCCACCAAGGCAGCTAGCATCAGCAATGGCCCGCGCCTGCGTGTTCCTGGTCGTGCTCCTCCTGGCCGCCGTCGCGGTGGCGCCACTCACGACAGTCGTCGACGCGGCGCGCGCCGACGTCGTGGAGGGCAGGTCCATGGAGTCCTCCTCCGACGCGCCCGCTCCCAGCCCCGACGCCTCGTCCCCGGAGTCGTCGTCGTCGTCGTCGGACGCACCCTCCAGCAGCAGCTCTTCCGACTAACCGACCGGTCGCCGTCGCCGGCAGAGAGATATCTCGCCCTCCGTCTACGGCGATCGATCCGGCCGGCCAGTTCTTGGCAATTGGCCTGATCTACATATCCGATACGGCAAAACTATTTCCCTTTTGATTTTCTCTAGAACAATAATGTGTGCTGCATGCACCCTGATGATATATATATGTGCATGCGTGGTGCGCGCGGCAAACGCACACATGAATGTGCTTGCCTAATTGTTGTTTTGTTGTTGTTTCGAATTCCTCTCTCTCCTATTTTAATTTTGTTCTTGTATATGTAATATGTGTCACCCAATATTATAATCCGTGTGCTACGCTATTCAATTTTGTGGTGATGACATCATTTTTTCAGTTTTTTTTTTGAATGAGTAATGCCACGCATCATGTACAATCAATTTGTATCTGGCTATATATCGACATCGGATTTCTGGAAATTTTTTTTTGCGAGCATGGATTTCTGGAATTAAACAACTTGTATAATAATGTAACGGGCATTATGCAATTAAACAACTTGTATAACCAGCTTCTGAAATTAATCCATCTGTATAATCATTTAACGTGCATTCTCTTTGTTGGGATCTATTTGCAAGTCCTGGGGCACACGAGTTCTTCGGATTTACATCGGCACTAACAAATATGCAATTGCAGTCCTTCAACTGTGTGCTGTGTTCAGAAAACAACCATGAAGAAACAGTTCACCATCTATTCCTACAATGTGAATTTGCAAAGCAGTGCTGGGAGTTTATAGGGGTCCACATCCCGTCGGGCTCTGAGTTTCCAAATGTTATGGCCTTTCTCAAAAATACAGTCTACTCTCAGTTCTTCTTGGAGGCAATAATCCTGATTTGTTGAGCAATCTGGAAGACAAGGAATGCTTTCATTTTTAACAATGTTCAACCGGAGCTTGTGGCAGCCAGAAGAGTTTTTGTTAGTGAAATTAAGATGCTCAGACATCGAGTCAGTTCAAGATCTTCCCAAGCTTTTGATCAATGGCTTCAACTCTGCACTTATAATTGCTTTCTTTAGCCTTTTTGTTTTTTTTTTGTCTCTTTCTTGGTTCCCTAATCTCCTACAACTAAAAAGACTAAAACTGGGACATTTGTTTGGTGCGGTTTTGGTTTTCGTCAGCCTGCCCGTCAGCCGTGCGTCCGCTGCGGGGTTTATTTGGAAACCCCCCCACCCCCTCCGTGATCACCTCCCCCTTTCCCACCGTGAGCACCAGCGACCCCGATCCCACCCCGCATCACCGCCTCGCGCACCAGAGCCGCCTCGCGCACCAGAGCCAGACCTCCGATCCCATTCTGTGATCTGCAAGTCCCTCGTCGCCGGTTGTGTCGCGGGAGGAGTGTGAGTCCCCTTCCCTTCACTCGCCTTCTCCCCTCCTTCTGATCCCCTTCCCTTCGTCGTTGGAGATCTCGGGTCTTCGCGTGGGCGTCGTGGGGCTGGGCGCCAGCGGCCGCGTCGCGTCCCCATCTCTTCGCGTGGGCGCCGTGGGGCTGGGCGCCAGCGGCGGCGGCGGCCGCGGCGCGTCCCGATCTCTGGTCTTCGCGTGGGCGCCGTGGGGCTGGGCGCCAGCGGCCGCGTCTCCGCCGCCGCCGCGGGGGAGTCCGCGCTGCGCGCCGTCGCCGTATGCCCTGTGGCCACTGCCGCCAGTTCCTCCAGGAGATCCGCACCGCGGCGGGCATCCAGCCATGCCGAGCAGGGCCTCGCTTCCGAGTGGCGCACGGTGGCGTCCCTCATCCTCCGTCCCTTCGAAGCGCACGACGACGCCCTGGGCCGTCCCTTCGAAGCGCACGACGACGCCCTGGGCGTTCCATTGCTTGTTCTTTGACAATTTTTGAAAACTAAATGGAGTTCCATTGCTTGTTTTTTGTTGTTTGGCATAGCCTGTGCGTGTCGTAAGTCCCTTCTGGTTTTTCTATCTCCAGTGAGAAGTAGAGGAATCTAAGATCATTTTCTGTGTACATTAGTCCAGGATTGGGGGCTTCATCTGCCATTTCTTTTTGGCGTTCTGCAGACGTATTGTGACGCCTACAAGGAGTTTCTGGACGTGAACCTGCACAAACAACACAGGTACGGTTTAAGTAATATGCAAGTCAACACTCCTTTTCAGTATGTATATATGCCAAATTAACTTTTGAGTTTGAGTTCTAATGTTAGTTGTCAGATGAGTATAACTAAGTAATCAGGGTTGAAGTTAGTGGTTATTTAAATCTGGAAACATGTAATGCCTACAAGACATATTGTTGGGGAATGGCCGCATCCTTCCCCCTGGTAGCGTCTGAGGATACCCTTTGCCCGAGGAACCTCCGACTCCCGAAGGGTCGGAGGATATCCTTCGCCAAGGAAACCTCCGTGGGAATGCGCGTGGAGGACCCTAGAAAGAGACTGGCGTTGATGACTCGACTTGTCTTGCTAAGTGTGTGCAGGGACTGACATCGTCGGAGGCCAACAAGCAGAGGAAGGAGGAACCTCCAACCCTCCCAAGTCTGAGGATGGCTAAGGACGCGCCGGAGGCAAAGAACCTCCGACGCGTCCGGGACAAGGGACCTCCGACGAAGAAGCGTCGAAGGATCGGCGACCAAGCGGCCCGGAGAACCTCCACGGCGTCTAAACCGAGGAACCTCCGACGCGCCCGAGCCGAAGAACCTCCGACGCTTGAAGTGTCGAAGGATCCGCGATCAGGCGGAGGATCTGCGTCTCCGATCTGCTGAAGCCCTAGACAGGAGACACGCGTGGAGATCGTGAGGTGAAATTACACAAGTGGCTTAGAGTCAGTAGACCGCAATAGGAGAATATGCTGGGATATTCCCCCACCGTCACGGGGCATTTTTGTAAACGTCATTGGGTCGGTTTCTGAGCCCTATATAAAGGGCGCGATGCCGTCATTAATAGACAGAGAACGCATTCACTGTATTCACCTACTGTTGAGTTCACTGTCTGTTAGCGCTCAAACCTCTCACGGCACCGTGTGAGAAGGTTCTCGATCCACCGTATTGCTGGGAAGTGCGGAGAGCATTTTCCCAACATTGGCGCCCACCGTGGGGCCACGAAGGATCACCTACGATGGCTGGAAAGAGACTAGCACCACAAGACCTCGGGCAGAGCCCCCCAGGAGGGGAAGGCCGAGAAGGGCCATGCGGAGCACGTATGCGACCGTAGAGGGGGAAGGCTCTGAGGGCGAGCAGCCGGGAAACGAGCAGCCGGATCCCAGCCAGGAACCTTCTCCCGCCGCAGGCCCGGCGCAACCCACGGCCGCGCAAGAGCTCCAGACACTGCAGACGCAGCTGCAGAACCTTCAGCAGGAGCGAGACCGGATCGCTGCCGCCTACGCCGCCAGCCAAGAAGCAGCGGTAGCTGCAACGCAGGCAGCCGAGATCAGGCAGCAGCTTTCAATCTTGCAGGCGGAGATCCTTAGCATGCAACCTCCACAGCCAACGGTCCAACCCGCTGTCCGACCCGGCGCCGGACCGTCAGTAAGTGCGCAGCTAACAAGTTACGGCGGCGCGCTGGGGAGCACATTGGACCTTCGTTCCCCCTTATCCGAAGGATTGCAAACCTCACCTTGGCCGGCGACCTACAAACCAATCACGCTCCCCAAGTTCAACGGAAAAGCTGACCCCCGCCAATTCCTGATGAGTTTTGAGGCAGCTGTAGCCTCGGCCCAATTTTTTACAATTTGGCCCTTTTTTTGAAAAAAGTTCACAATTGGACCCCTGGAAAACTTAAATGCAGAAATGGACCCAGGGGGTCGGCGCCATGCATCATGGCGCCGAGGTTTCACGTCTCGGTGCCCTGGATCACGGCGCCGAGGCCCCTGGCTGCCTTCTGTCGTGGATCCGACGTGGCAGGGAGCTCGGCGCCACAGATCACGGCGCCGAGCTCGGCGCCACAGATCTCGGCGCCGAGCTCGGCGCCGTAGATCCTGGCGTCGACCCCTTGAATACCCAGGCCGCGGCTCACGTTCCTCTGTTCGCGTTCCTCTATTCACCGCGGCCGCGCTCCCTGCTCGCCGCCGCCGCCGCGCTCCCGGCTCGCCGCCGCCGCCGCCTGCTCGCCGCGCTCCCCTTCCATCCCCGCTCGCCGCGTGCCCCGCCCGTCCCCCTACTCGGCGCGCGTGCCCCGGCCCGGCCGCGCCGCGCAGGGTGCTGCTCCCTGCGGCCGCGCCGCGCAGGTGCTGCTCCGCCCGGCCGCGCCGCGCAGGGTGCTGCTCCCTGCGGCCGCGCCGCGCAGGTGCAGCTCCCTCCGGCCGCGCCGCGCAGGGCGCCCTCGGCCCCCGGTGCTGCTCCCTCCACCCGCCGCCGTCTTCGTCGTCGAGGGAGCAGGGAGCCGCCTTCGCCGGCGTTTGGCTGTCACGGGGCAGGGAGCAGGTGGCTTCCCCTCTTCCGGCGGTCACGAGCCTGAGGCCCCTCTGCCCTGCGTCCGTCTGCTGCAGCGGCGGGATGTAAGTTTTTTTTTGAAATTAGTTATTCTAGTTTACATAATAATTGAGTTACTAATTTATTTAGAATACTTAGTAAACTGAAATAGCAAGTTTAGGTAGTTTTGTTAGAAGCCTAAATTTTGTTAGTTAGCAATTAGTAATTTATTTAGTTAGCTAGTTTAGGATTTTATTTAGTTAGAAGCCAAAATATCGAACCTAATTTAGCAGAATTCACATTGGTTTCTCTGTTTCCTAATTTATCGTAGTTTAACTATTTAATCTAATTTAGGTAATGTAGTTATTAATTGTTTTAATTTCTTTACTAAATTGAGATATATAAGTCTATTAGTTGTATATTAGCAAATATATCTATATATTAGCAATCCCAAATCCAAGTACATGAAGAATAATATACCCTAGTTAGTTAGTAAATTTAGTTATATAGTAGTACTCGTGTTAGTTAGTTACATACATTGTTAGGTGTTTTATATGTATTAGTTATATGCCTAGTCACATGGTTATTTTGTATATCAATTAGATGGACAATTTAGTAACTCTATATCATGGAGGAAGTGTGGAGAAAGATCAGTTTGGCAATGTTGATTTTGTTGGAATGCAAACGGTCCCTTTGATGTTTGATGAGCGGCCCTTGTTTTCTGAATTGATGGGTAGTGCTCGTGATGAGCTTAAATGTAATTTGAATGAAGAAGAAATCTTAGTTGAGGGGGTCATTCACCATGGCGGGTCAGGTACAATTTTTAGGCGGTTGGTCCCAATTGTATCCGAGGTTCAATGGGACAAATATGTCAAAACTGTCATGAAGAGTGAGTTTAAATGTTTGGATTTGGTTGTGCGCAACTTGTCCAAGGAGCCAGGCCCTCTAGTGGATTCTCCTCTTAATTGGCAACCACCCATTGGCCCTCTAGTGGACAATCCGGCACCCTCAGCTTCTCTGATACCCATTCAGAACGTGGGTGTGGAAGATGTGGTTGTCGTTCCTGATGCTCAATCCGGTCCCAATGAGGTTGGCTGCGTACATACCCCTATGACCCAGACAATTCCATGTAAGTGGCGTAGTTGCATTATTCATTTTGTTAGCATTCCTTCGTTCGATTTAGTTGTCTCAATTGTATGCATATTTGTGGTTTTGTTGTAGGTGACAATCCAAGTAATGATTGTTGTCATCCTGTGCCTCCAACAATTAATGTTGACGCAGCTTTTATAGCATCTAATAGTTTGGATGTTAATATTGAGGATGATGAGGAGCCCTATGGCACAGCTAGAGCTGTTGATTCCGATGATGACCGGCCAGTTGCACCTTTAAGTGAACAAGAAATGGAGCTTATCAGACGTTTTTGTCCTGATCGTGATCCACTAGTTCACGAGTTTAGTGACCTCAGTCATTCTCAAAATGCTTATGCAGAGGGAAGAGATGATGAGCTGCTGGAGGCTTCTGAGCCTGGTGAGAGTGTGCAAATTCAGAAGGGCATGATCTTTAATGATTTGCCCAGCTTAAGAAGGTGGTTGCAACAATATTCTGTAATACGTAAAAGACCCTTCAAGGTGATGCACTCCCATGTTGAGCGCCGCTACACGGTTGTGTGTGAGATGTCAGATTGCAACTGGAGGGTCTGTGCTCGTAAACAAAAGGCCACCGGGAAGTTTAAGATCACAAAAATTGTAGGTCCACACACTTGTGCCCAGACTGACCTTCAACAGAAGCATCGACAGTTGACCTCTACACTTATTGCTAGTACGTTATGCACAACTTTAAAGGGTCAGCCCAACTTGAAGGTCAGAACAATTATGGACATGGCTCAGAAGATATTTAAATATGACATAAAGTATGGCAAAGCATGGAGGGCAAAGCAAAGGGCCTGGAAGATGATATATGGGGACTGGGAGGAGGGATACGAGCAGCTGCCAGCAATGTTCAATGCAATGAAAGCAGCTAATCCAGGCATGCATTACGAGTACATTCCGAAGCCTAATGAATGGAGGAATGGGAGGCAGATATTCTTTCGTGCATTCTGGTGTTTTCCACAGTGTGTCCAGGCCTTTAGGCACTGCCGTCCAGTGTTATCAATTGATGGTACTTTTCTGCTTGGCAAGTACATGGGCACTCTTTTGGTAGCCATTTCCTGTGACGCTGACAACGCATTGGTTCCTTTGGCTTTTGCTTTGGTGGAGAGAGAGAACAAAGACAGCTGGGGTTGGTTCATGCGCCTTGTTCGGATACATGTCATTGGCCCACATAGGGAGGTTGGTGTCATATCTGATAGGCACCAGGGCATACTCAGTGCCGTACAGGAGCAGATTCCTGGTTATGCACCTTTGCACCATCGTTGGTGTACTAGACACCTTGCAGAGAATTTACTTCGGAAAGATGGTACGAAGGACAACTTTCCTCTATTCGAGGAGGTTGCTCGAATGCTTGAGGTGCCGTTTTTTGAGGAGAAGTTGGAGCAGTTAAAAACCGCAACAAATGCAGAAGGTAGGCAGTGGCTGCTAGGTTTGATGAGGGAACCTGAGAAATGGACAAGAGCCCATGATAATGGTGGATGGAGGTACGAGTTTCAGACTAGCAACATGGCAGAGTCATTTAATAGTGTGCTCAAGGGTATACGTGCCATGCCAGTCAATGCCATTGTATCTTTTACCTTTTATAGACTAGTGGCCTGGTTCAACGATAGACATGCTCAAGCATTGCAATTACAGAGTAATAATATAAAATGGGCACCTAGAGCTAAGAAGCACCTAGACAAGGCAAAGGAAAGGGCTAGAACACATGACATAGAGTGTTTTGACCATGCCACTGGCAAGTACCAGGTCACTGAAAGGGGTGGTACAACGTCAGATGGTGAGATCCGACCATCAAGGAGTTATATTGTTGTCCTGACTGATTTTTCATGTGGATGTGGGAGACCAAGACAGTACCACTCTCCTTGTTCTCACTATATTGCAGCAGCTAGGCATCGCAACTTTGACTACGAGACCAAGATACCATGGGAGTTGAGTGTTGATAGCCTTGTGCTAACTTGGTCGCCCCGTTTTGAGCCTTTCCTAGATGAGGGGCAGTGGCCAGAATACATTGGCCCAAGGTACATTGCAGATCCAGGTGCTCGCTGGAACAAACGTGGAACCAGAAAGCGTACGAGGCATAAGATGGTCATGGACCAGATTTCAGGTAGAACGAGGCGAGGGAGAGCAACCCCGTTTGTTACTGACCCCGAGCAAAATCAATGTGGCAAATGTGGTAGACTTGGACACAACTCACGTACTTGCCATTGGCCGCTAAGTCAGGTGCACTTAATATTCTATGTACTTTAGTTGTTAAATACTTTCATATGCAACTTACTTTTTGGCAGACATACATGTTCTAGTGCTCCTTTGTTTAATATAATGACATTGTAATGTATTATTTTTTTCTGCTTAATTACTAACTAATGGATCAAATTTGTTTATAGGATGGAGCAGTTCCACCTCCTGGATCCATACTACGAGGTGAAGCACCGAGGACGACTCACTGCCGAGGGGGCGGTACTTACTTTGATCTTTGCTTTTCATTTATTATTAATTTGTGTACTTATGCATTAAATAACTTGATTGTATGGTTGCAGGAACTACCCCCGCTTCGACCTCGAACACATGACAAGTTCGAGGAGATGCGGTATGACGACAGGTACACACCTCTGCTGCAGAGGGCTGGCCTGGATGTCATATCGTATCAGGTTCGTCGTGGGTTGCCTCCAATTAACCCCGCGGCGATCACAGCTTTGGTTGACAGGTGCACCATTTATCTATAGTAATCGTATGTTTTTTTGAACAAACTTTATCTATCTTTCTGAAAACCCTAACAACAATGTTCTTTAAATTGTAGGTGGAGGCCAGAAACTCATAGTTTCCACCTACCTTGTGGAGAGATGACTGTTACACTCCAGGACACTCAGAAGATCCTGGGTTTGAGTGTTAGAGGTCGTCCAGTTATCGGACACTGCAGGCCCGATGGTTGGAGGGCCAGAGTTGAGGCCTTCCTTGGAAGACCACTTCCTCCGGAGGCACCGACGCAGCGCACCACTGGGGTACCAATTGCTTGGCTTAGGCAGAGCTTTGGTAATTGTCCGGCACATGCGGACCAGGAGACAGTTGCCTACTACTGTAGAGCTTGGATCTTGCACCTATTTGGGTGTGTTCTTTTCCCTGACGCGACAGGGGACACTGCATCGTGGATGTACCTCCCGTGCCTCACTGACTGGGACACCACAGGTACTTTTCCCTTACACAGTTATTATTAATTGGGTTTCTTATGTTTACGTATGCATTGATTAAATTGATTGCAACGGTTTCAGGTACTTACAGCTGGGCTTCGGGAGTGCTGGCTTACCTATACCGTAGCCTTTGTGAGGCGTGTCGTCGGACCGCAAGTAGTTCTTCCGTTGGTGGTTGTGTTTACCTACTGCAGCTTTGGATGTGGGCTCGTCTTCCAGTTGGACGGCCCATAGTTGACGCTCCTCGGGAATGGTTTGCAGTGGGCAACCCTCGTCACCGTCCGACGTTTGCCCATCTTTGGGACCAGGCGAAAGTCGCCTTCAGCAGGACTTCACGTGCGTACGTACAGTATGCCAATGAGCTCGACACGCTTAGGCCCTCCATGGTGAGTAAAATGCAGTAGTTCTTGTTTATTGTATGCTCGATAGTTTGTCTAACTTGCCATATACATGTCTTATGTTTGCAGGTTAATTGGGAGCCGTACACGGCGAATGATGCGCTGCATCTTGGAGTAAGCAGCATGTGTAGCGAGGATGAAGACTTGTACTTGATGATCTGCCCTCTGATTTGCTTCTATGCTGTTGAGTGGCACCTTCCAAATCGAGTTGCCCGCCAATTTGGCTTGTGCCAGCAATGGCCTGTCCCTCCATTTGATACTTCCGTGGAGCTGCACAAGTAAGTTATTTTGGTAATTTATTCCATGCATTTGATAGATATGTTGACTGCAATTTATTCAAAGTTCAATATTTATTCAAAGTTCAATACCTTAAATGTTGCTGAAAATTACATGATTGCTGAAATTTATTTGCTACTTGGTCCAATATAAATCCTTGCTGAAATTTATTACCCCCTATATGCATGTTGGTACTTTTTACATGCTTGCTGAAATTTATATAAATGTTGCTGAAATTTACATGCTTAGTGCCTATCCATGCTTGCTGAAATTTATAAATGTGCTATTGCAGATCCATGCTTGCTGAAATTTATATCCTTAGTCATTTCCATCGTATTTTCATACCTACTATATTCATGTTGCTAGTTCAATATTTTAACCCCGTACTGAGTTTTAGAATCAATGTTGTTAAATCTGTGTTATTATTTTCATCTTTAATATTTAATTTTAGGATTGATCGTCAGAAGCAAAAGAAGACAGTTGAGTTTGAAACGTTGCATCGTCAGTACATAGAGGTGTGGGACCAGTTTCATGACAACCTCTACGAAAATGAGCAACCACATACCAACTACAATTTTCGTGCATACCTTACTTGGTACCTAGGTGTTACACGAACAAGGTTGAAAATTCAGTGGACCCAAGCAGATTATGCGTACCTTGAATCATCTGAGGATGAGGACACTTCCTACGACCTAGCAGCACGACAAGGGACACTTATCGAGGCAGCACCTGTCTTGGACCGAGTGGTACATGTCCTTTCCACTATACAATTGTACGATTGTTGTCCTTTCCACTTTATAAATTGCACCTATATAAACTATTACATGTCTTATCTTATAGGGCAACGCAATAAAGCAATCTGTACTTGACATCGAACGGTTTCCAAGAACAGGTGTGGACGAACACACACTAAACAACTTTCTTGGAGTAAGTACTTGACATCGAATTTATCTAAGAACAAGTATTACGACCCTCATTTATCATATATCTAACAATATGAATTTTAATCTTTGCATAATAGAGACTAGCACGTAGGCTTAGGCGTGCTGCAGCTCGGTGCGGTTGCGGTACTAGTGCTGCGATGAATGTTCATGTGCCACAGGAACGACAATGCAACACACCTGTTGTGCATGGTACATCTTCTTTGGGAGGTATAATTTTATTAAATTTGTTGTTTATTTGAACTGAGCAATTTTCATGGTATGAGATAATGAATTAAGTGCACACATAATTTGAACAATGTTTATAGGATCTGGAGGACAGAGCTCGTCTCGGCCAACTATGGACACTTTTCAAAGCGATGATGATGAGGACGAAGAGGGGGTGGCCGAGGAGCGTGACTATGACGAGCTTGGGTTATCTCAGCTTCCTGATGCTCCTTCTACTCAGCCTACGCAGGTTGCAAGAAGGCGACGTCGTTCGCCTTGTAGGTACACTCCAGGCACCGATGCTCTTGGCCACAAGGGTAAGGGTAAGACTAGGAGGCAGTGAGGATGACTTCTGTGCTAACACCATGGTAGCAGCTTAGAATTGATGGCATAACTTCTGTTATTTTGCATGTATCGACACTGTGAACTTTGTGGACTATTTGTACTATATGGGACTGTATGGTCTCTGTGGACTATCTGAACTATCATTCCTGATGGCGTATGTGCTTGTGTTGTGATATTTGGATGAATCAATGTTTGTATTGTACTGTGATGTCAATTTATAACTGTGGATGTACCAAAAATAGGGGAAACTCTTGCAAATTTTTTCCATGAATTATTCAATGTAGTGCACATATTCTGTGGTCCATTCCTATTGGTTTTCGCAGTGTAGGCTTTTCAGAAACAGCGAACCAATATGGCTTTTCATTGAATCATCACATCCGAAACAGTGAACGAATCTAGCCTTTTCAGATGACAATCCAAATAGACTTTTCAGTTTTCAACTAGGCTTTTCAGTAATCGAATCTAGGCTTTTCAGGTGCATTTATTATATACTACAACGGCTACCAACTATTGGGTTCCTATATATATACGCAGTGGTGAGAGCGTTGCTACTCACTTCAGATTGTTCAGTTTAAGTAAAAATGTCTGGAGGGTCGTCTAGAGGGAAGGGAAAGGAAAAGGCGGCGATGAAGGGTAATCCCTTTCTTTGGGAGGGTCCTCTTGGTCCTAAAGACTTTGAGGAAGCAATTTATGATAGGTTCCCCCTTGAGAGCAAACATGATTTTACTAAAGAGGCACCACTGAGGGCATATGATGACCGAAAAGAAGAGTGGCCAAAATGTATGCATGGTGAGGATTGTTTGGTGCAGATGTACATAGAGGGGATAGATGGAGGGCGTCGTTTCTTCAAATGTCCACGAGCATGGGTAAGTCATATTACTAATTCAACCTTCAATAAGATACTCTCTTGTGCTAAAGCTACATACTTATTGCAGTCATCCTTGTCAAAAGAGAACTGTGGCTTCACCAGATGGGTCGATCCTAGACCTATTCATCCTCATGCAGAGTACATCTACTACCTGCAGGACCGTATCTTTGATTTAGAAACGGAAGTTAGCTGTGGTTACAAGGATGACGAAGAGGACGACAACAGCAATGCTACTGGCTCCCAAAACACAATATGCAATGATCCATACTGCACATGCCCTAATCACAAGAACAAGGGCCCTCCTTCACCACCACCCCCACCCCCACCACCAACAACGGGAGGATACTATGGAGAAGGGGCAACACAGTTTGCTATGTGGCCACACTACTAGGTAGAACTAAACTAATTCACAGGCCACATCCATATGTTTGTTGTTTGGTTTAATCACCTAAGGCATGTTAGGGTTAGTCGAAAGAACTATGTACCTTTGTGTGGTATATGTTCTCACATGCCATTCCCTGTGCTTGTTAATTGCTTGAATTACCTAAGGCATGTTAGGTTTAGTCTCGGACCTCTGCACCCTTGTTTGGTGCATGTTTTGACATGCCATTCAATGTGATGTGTGCTAGTAGTTATGCAATATACTAGTTCGTTAACTTCCATTTCAACTAATTATCCTCATTTCATTGCCCATGCAATACTCAAATATAAATATTGTCTACTAATAATGAAACTAAATTAAAATTGCTAAAGTGCATTACATGACAACAAATTGGAAAGTCCAACACAAAACAATATTGTCCATGAACCAAACAAAGAACAAGAAGGTAATGTAACTACTGAGTGCAACGAGGCCACTTTCCCTTCCTCTCGGCATCTGGATTCTCATCCATCGCTGCCTTCGCTCGGCGCACACGCTCAAGCTTCTTTTCCCTCTCCTCCCGAGCCGCAGCAACACGTCTTCTTTCCTCCTCTTCCTTGTGCTCCCTCTTTTGAGCCTCCTCTCTACGTCTCTTCTCTAATATCTCAGCACGCTCCGCATCCCACTCCTTTAGGCCTTGTAGAAGCCGCTTGTCGGACTCCTTAATCTCAGTGTCGATCCACTGCTCAAAATCACACAATGGTGGAGGGGTCTGCAACAAATATATTTGTTCAAAACATTAAATCATGCTTCATAGGACACAAATTAATAAGTGCACAATAGAAAAAATAACTTACAATAAAGTTACTGCGGCGTTGTTTTGGCGTAGGCTCCCAGGCAAAATTCGAACACATCCAATACCTCTGCCGATAGGTTTCCTCGTCTTCCGAAATTTCTACCTTGCAAGGATCACCACAAAAGCACATAGGTACTGGAACACCGCTAGGAAGCGGCTGGTGGATGTACGGACTACCGGTCGTCCGGCCATAGCTACAGTTCAAATAATTCAATTCTAAGAAATCATAGCAAATAACGATTGAACCGAAAACTACAATTTACCAAATGATAAATAATGAGGAATGAAATTTAACGAAACATGTCGAAAGGTTACCTTGGTTTGCTACTTTTTCCACGACGTGGCATTCTACGATTGCATAAGAAAAATATTAATCATCCATTCAAAAAACTATAAATGGTTTATCTAAGTCTACAACATACGTGTAATATAGGTCAAATCAATGAGTCAAAAACTAATATGTGAAAGAGTATACCTGGCTCTTCAAGATCTATGGAACAAATCAAACTTTTGATGGTCCAAATATTAAATCCAAATTCGTGCTCGGTTTTTGGAGAGAGAGAGCCGAGAGGGGAGATGAAAATATGAACTGGTAGCGAAGGCGTCGGGTGATTAGTACCAGGGAGCTCGGCGCCGTGATCTGTGGCGCCGAGCTCGGCGCCGTGATCTGTGGCGCCGAGCTCCCTGCCACGTCGGATCCAAGTCAGAAGGCAGCCAGGGGCCTCGGCGCCGTGATCCATGGCGCCGAGACGTGAAACCTCGGCGCCATAATTCATGGCGCCGACCCCTGGGTCCATTTCTGCATTTAAGTTTTCCAGGGGTCCAATAGTGAACTTTTTTCAAAAAAAGGGCCAAATTGTAAAAAATTGGGTAGCCTCGGCTGGGGGGAACGACATTGTAATGGCGAAATCCTTCGTAATTGCGGCCGAAGGAGATGCCTTGGCGTGGTATTCGATGCTCAGGCCCGGGTCGATCTATTCATGGGAGAACCTTCGAGACAAGATTTTGGCAAATTTCCAGGGGTTCGCAGTTGAATCTCTAACCTCCACGGACCTGTTCCAGTGTCGCCAAAGTCATGGAGAGGCACTGCTGGAATACTTTCAAAGATTCGTGTAGACCAAGGCCAGAGCACCAGGCGTGCCGGAAGAGGTTGCCATTGAGGCAGCTATCAAAGGTCTCCGCATAGGACCTTTCGCAGCTCACTTGGCCAGAGAAAAACCGACATCCATGCACGAACTGTATCATGAGTTCGAAAAATATTGCAGGTCAGACAACGACTACCGCAGGAGGTTGGAAGACCAAAACTCCCAGAAGAGGCAGGGCAATGACAGAAACTCGCAGAAGAAGGGCCTTAGCCAAGATGAACGCCGGCCACAACGAGAGGCTAGTGGACAGATGATGAATATTGAGCAACCAAAGAATGACAGACCAGAACACAACCATCCACCGGCGGAGACGCGAAACCCGGAACGCAGACCCAATCAAGCCGGAAGAGGGGGTCGAAACGCAGGATGGCAGAAAAACCAAAGTCAGCGGCCGCGGAAGCAATATTGCTTCTTCCATGGAGAGGAGAAGGGTCACTCCACCAGAGATTGCCCGGATGCAAAGGAAACTCAAGAGAGGATTAAGAGCAGGTCAGCTCCACAAACACCGACACCAGCCGCTCAACCTCGGGAGGTGAATCACACATTCCCTCAAACCTTCTACCATTCATATGTCGGAGGATCAAGCCAGAGCCACTCAACTCCAATTCAGCCCAGCGCGCTAGCCTCCGCTTACTATCCCAGCTTCCTACCAGCTTGGCGCCCAGCCCAGCAACCCGCGGATCACAACCTTCCACCAAACTATGTTCCTCCGCGACCTCCACATATTACATACATCGAAACCCCGCAACTCCACCAGCAGCCACTGCCTCCTCCCCCAAACCAGCTACAGTTAGTCCAGGCTCCACCTCCACCGAAAATTGAACCCCACCCCGACAATCAGATCGGCCCTCATACACCCCTGCCCGCGATTGGAATGATCTTACCAATAGCTGGGGGGTCCTCAATGGAGTTCCAGACAAAGAAGCAGAAGAAGGATCACCTCCGGCTCATTAACAACGTTGCAGTTCAAGGGCCAGTAAGATGTACCGATTGGTCCAGAACCCCAATAACCTTCACCGAGGAAGATCTGAGGTTGGAAAGCTACCCTCACACAGATGCCTTGGTCATAACAACGAATGTTGCGGGTTGGGGAGTAAGCAGGATCTTAGTGGATTCAGGGAGTTCCGCGGACATAATATTTGCTGGAACCTTTGACCAAATGAAGCTCTGTAGAAGCCAACTCCAACCTTCGGAGTCACCTTTGATCGGGTTCGGAGGAAAGCAGATACATGCTCTGGGGAAGGTCGCCTTGCCCGTATCCTTCGGCACAACGGAGAACGCAAGAACAGAGTACGTCACCTTCGATGTGGTAGACCTGCACTACCCATACAATGCCATATTCGGGCGAGGATTCTTGAACAAATTCAATGCGGCCGCTCATATGGGATACCTGTGCATGAAAATCCCGGCTCTGCACGGAGTGATAACGGTTCACGGAAGTCAAAAGGAAGCAAGGAACATAGAGAAAGCAATCTACAAGTCCTTCCGGAACATAAACTCCGTAGAGTCTACGCAATATGAAGCTTCCCAGCCACCAGACATGCCAAGGGGGAAAACAGACCTGGCTGATCAGGAGGAAACGAAATGTGTCCCCCTGCAAGAGGTTGTTCCAGATAAGAAGGTCACCATTTCCGCCACCCTCAGTAGAGAGGAGGAACTCGAATTGTTGGACGTGTTGCAAAAGAACCAAGATATCTTCGCCTGGAGTGCCGCTGACCTACAAGGAGTCAGCAGAGACATCATAGAGCATTCGCTGGGCATCCGAGAATGAGGCCGAGGAAGCAGAGACAAAGGAAAATGTCTGAAGAAAGAACCTTAGCCGCGAAGGCAGAAGTACAAAGACTTCTGGACGCAAATGTCATCAGAGATGTCATGTACCCGGAATGGTTGGCGAATGTGGTCCTGGTCCCCAAGAAAAATGGCAAAATGAGAATGCGCATAGATTTTACGGACCTCAACAAGGCTTGTGTCAAAGACTCCTTCCCCTTGCCAAGGATAGATACCTCTGTGGACAAAGCAGCTGGTTGTCAGAGATTCTCACTACTGGACTGTTTCTCCGGATATCACCAAATTTGGCTCAAAAAAAGAAGACGAAGGAAAGGCAAGCTTCACAACCCCATTCGGCACGTATTGCTACACCAGAATGCCAGAAAGGTCTCAAAAACGCTGGAGCAACCTTCTCCAGAATGATGGGGAAGGTTCTAGGAAGTCAGCTACAGAGAAACATTATAGCCTACGTCGACGATGTCGTCGTCATGAGCAAGCACAAGGAGGACCATATCAAGGACCTGCAGGAAACCTTCGTCAACCTTAGATCTGCCGGGCTGAAACTTAACCCGGAGAAGTGTGTGTTCGGGGTCAGCAAGGGAAAAATGCTGGGATATATCATGAGCTCCGAAGGAATTAGAGCTAACCCAGACAAGACAAAAGCAATCATGTCAATGGCAGAACCTTCAAACAAGAAAGAAGTGCAAAGGCTGACTGGCCGAATAGCAGCCCTCAACAGATTCATTTCAAGATCGGCAGAACGAAGCCTTCCATTCTTCAAAGTGCTGAGAGGAGAAGGTAAAACAGAATGGGGTCCGGAGCAATCAGAGGCCTTCAGGCAGCTCAAGAATTACATTGCGACCAACCTGGTGGTAACAGTGCCCGAGCCAGACACTCCACTACTACTGTATGTGGCTGCCTCCGAGCACGCTGTCAGTGGTGTTCTGGTGCACGAGACAAGTGACAGTAAGGGAACGGTGCAAAGACCCGTTTACTACGTATCTGAAGCTCTGTCAGGAGCAAAGCTGAACTACACGGAGATAGAAAAAATCGCGTACGCGGTCCTGTGTGCATCGAGGAAGCTCAAGCATTACTTCCAAAGCCATGAGATTAAAGTACCCACTTCACAGCCATTGGGTGATATCCTTAGGAACAAAGAGGCTTCCGGACGTATAGGAAAATGGGCGGCCGAACTATCACAGTTTGATATCACCTATGTCCCCAGAACCTCCATCAAATCTCAAGCCCTGGCTGACTTCATGGCAGATTGGACACCTTCGAACAAAAACGAGGAGAAGGTAGTCGACCAGCCGTGGACGTTGTATACAGATGGCGCCTGGGGTCAAGCAAGAGCAGGGGCAGCAGCAGTTCTAATCGCACCATCTGGACTCAAACTAAAGTTTGCTGTACGACTCGAATTCAAAGCAACAAACAACATAGTTGAGTATGAAGGGCTGATCCTCGGGCTGAACAAAGCTAAGGCTTCGGGAGCAAAAACCCTACTCATCAAAACAGACTCCCAGGTGGTGGCAGGGCAAGTGGAGAAGGAATACCTAGCACACAACCCGGAGCTAGCAAGATATCTGGCCGTCGTAAGAAGCCTGGAGAGAAGGTTCAAGGGATTCACTCTGCAGTACGTTCCGAGAGCCGAGAACTACGAGGCAGACGAGCTAGCAAAAGCGGCAGCCAACGGCACATCCTTGCCAGAAGGAACCTTCTACCAAATCGTCGCAGCACCCGCAAGTGAATCATTGCCGAAAGCTTTCCGCTCAGTCCTGTTAGCAGAAGGCGAGGATTGGCGGCACGCAGTAGTTGATTCCCTCAAAGGCAAAACACCTGCAGATGATGAAGCATTAGCCAAGAGGATGGAGGCAAGAGCAAGGAATTACACCATCATTGATGGAACCCTGTACAAGAAAGGTGTAGTCCAACCTTTGCTAAAATGCATATCGCAAACCGAGGGCAGAGAGCTCCTGCAAGAGATACACTCTGGGATGTGCGGATCTCACATTGGACCTCGCGCATTATCTGCTAAAGCATTAAGACAAGGCTTCTACTGGCCAACTCACATCAAAGATGCTGAAGAAATAGTGAAGACATGCAAAGCCTGCCAAACCTTCTCACCAATTCAGTCAGGACCTTCAGCACCAACTCAGCTTATACCAGCATCATGGCCGTTGCAGAGATGGGGAATGGACCTGGTAGGACCAATGCCAACTGCCCAGGGGGGAAACAAGTTCGCCGTCGTGGCCATCGAATACTTCACAAGATGGATCGAAGCTAAGCCACTGGCAACCATAACCTCTGAAACAATCAGAAAATTTTTCTGGCAGAACATAGTCTACAGATTCGGAGTTCCAAGCCTGCTCACAGTTGACAACGGAAAGCAGTTTGATTCAGATAATTTCAAGGAATTCTGCCAACACATAGGAACCAAAATTGCCTTCGCATCCGTCTACCACCCAGAGTCAAACGGGGCAGTAGAGAGAGCAAACAGAATAATATTCTCCGCAATCTCCAAAACTCTACTCAGCCTACGAAAGGGGAAATGGGTCGACGAGCTACCCAGAGTTGTGTGGTCTCACAACACCACAGTTTCAAGAACAACTGGGTTTACTCCATTCAAGCTCTTGTATGGGGAAGAGGCAATGTTGCCCGAAGAAATCAAACACCAAAGCCTGCATTCCATGAAGCAGCAGTTGGCTGAAGATGAAGAGTACTGCAAGGAAACCTTAGAATCAATAAGACTTGAGGCAGTAGAGAACATTACCAGGTATCAACAAGAAACCAAGAAATGGAGAGACCGCAAGGTAGTACGAAAAGACGTACAGAATGGGGACCTGGTACTCAGGAAAAAAGGAGATCACCCAAACGCCGGTAAATTGCAACCCAAGTGGGAAGGACCTTATACAGCAATACAAGCGGGAAGGTCGGGATCCTTCTACCTGAAAGACCTCGAAGGTAGAACCTCCACCCACACGTGGAACGTCGACAATCTACGAAGATTTTACATTTGAGTGTAAGGATGACCCCCGCAAAATAAGCGGCGGCATCCACGTCCCTAAATACGCTTGTTTTCTTTTTCTATCTACTTTTTCGCACTCCAAGGTCTGCACTCTTTTCCTCACAGGGGTACTCCTACCAGGAGGTGAGGTTTTTAACGAGGCAGAACCTATGTAAAAACCTCTGAGATATAAAGAGGAATCCACCCCAGAACCAAAGCCCAAAAGTCGAAAAACAGCCAGCAACGAGGCTGTAGCATTCGACAAAACATCACGTGATCACAAGGACCCTCCACAGCTTTCATCCAAAAGTTAAGAAAGCTCGGAACGTCCTCAAAGGTGGAAAAACACCAAATCCTTAGCAAAAGACCTAGCCAAGAGCCGGGCAGCAAGGATAGCATGGCCAAAAAGTGAAAAAGTCCTGTCCTCCTCAGGCATCACAACATGGCCAGAAGGAACAAAACCTTCAAACCTGACAAAGACCTGAGGACAATCAGGCATCAGGAACTATATTATTTTTGCCAAAAGGCAGCGGAGGTTTAACATTCACAAGACAGACCTCAACAAAATTCACATAACCTTCACCAAAATAAGGTCGAAGGTATCCTGCTACTCTAAGCAGACCCCCAACAAACAAAGTGTGAAAATAAAACAAAACTACAATAACCCTCAGTCAGGTACAGCAAAACCAACTACCACAACAACCATCAATAACTCGATAATAAATTTTAACCTAACAAAGTACATAAAATAAATGCACCAAAGCCTATAAAACCAGGCTCACCTTGCCCCCAACCTCAACCAGGATCAGTATACAAAGACCCAAACATCGAGTGCAAACCTAGCAGTCACAAAGGAAAAAACTTAGGCCACCATGGAAGCAGGAGTTAGCCTTACATTAACAACAAAAGTTTGTATTGCACGAAGCTTCGTAATGTTAGAACCACGGCGTTGTGATGAACATCGACCACAGAGTCGTGTACAACCACAACAAAAGATTTACAAATGAGACTCAGAGGTCTCTGAAGGGTATCGCACGAAGTCTCGTAACATCCCTTCAGAACCTTCGACACACATAACCGAAGTTTCTCCTCGACAACACTCCACGGGAGTTGAGCAAAGTAAAAAAATAGCACAATTCAGCAGAGGATCCTCCGCACTAGAAAAGTCGAAGGTCCTAAGGCCAGGAAGCGGCGATCCTGCGCACAAGAAACAATCGCCAATACCTTCGCAATATCAAGCATCAAACACAAGCAGGCTACAGCAACACAAAGATCCTTAGGATCAACACCACCGTGACGTTGCAATGTATAAACACTGTAGCGCGAAGGTTGTAATAAAAATAAAGCCAAAAAGTGCGGAGGCCATGGCCAAATCAATGATAAAAATGTCTGATCTTTATTTACTATATACAACGTATAGAACAAAATTTTACAACAAAAAACGATAAACATCCTCCGACCGTCAAACGTCGAAGGTTCTAAGATTCTCGCACAATTCTTACATACGAATCTAGAAAAAGCCTAAGGTCATCGCAGTAATCACGAACAAGAAAATCAACTAAGTCATCAATACTACGCGTAGGATACTTATGACGCCACCAATCAATCAGATAACCCCTCGCGTACAGATCCCCACGCTTGAACGTCACCGGAGTAACGTAGCTTCCTTCAGCAAAGTTCGAAGGAAGAACCTCCTCAGGAGCAGATCTTACAACCTTCACAAAAGAACAATTTCAAAACCAACCAAAACGAAGGATAAAACCAAAACGTATAGCAAATCTCTCGAACCTTCGGATAACCATGAAGAAAAGGCTCGGCCAAATCCTCAGAAACCTCCGACACCCAGCGTACCCTATCCTTCTCACCGAAGATGCGAAGGATAGGATATGGCAGCTGCACAAACACAACAAACCATGTCAAAGAGATATACACATGACCTACGCCAAACGAAAAACAAAACAAAAACCACCACCTAAGCCGGAGGCCATGAACCTCGGCGCGCAAGCGACCGGACGAATTCAGATCGTTCGTCATCTAGGTCATATCCAACAAACTCAAACATATCCACCACTCTCATATTAGGGAAGGCAATCCGCCAGTACTCCCACAACTCGCCAGAAACATAAATTCCTCTATAGAAAATTGAAAGCGGAGTCACGCTAAGATCCTGCGCAGGTCCTCCGCCAGAGACCTGCGCAGGATCAGAGTGTAAAACAAAGGTTTACCCAAAAAAAAAACAAACCAATATATTACATTTCCAACAGTCTTTACAAGTTAATCAAAACCTCCAACTTTTCTTACAAAAAAGCGTCGCATGTGCGGCAGACGCAAAAAACAAAAAAAAAGCCTACAAACTAAATAACCTCACACCTAAGGCGGAGGAGGAGCAGAAGTCTCGGCCTGCGCTGAAGCTTTGGCGCCAGATTCCTCCGGTGCCTTAGCACCTGCATCACGAACCTCCGCCTCAGCCTGAGTCGAAGGACGCGCTTCGCTAGGGGGACGCGAAGGACCGGCCTTATCAACCTTAGCCTTCTTCTTCGCAATCTCCTACAAAACAGTTACCTTAAGTAACATTGAAAAGTAACAAAAACAATGCAAATGAATAACCAAACAACACAAACCTCAGCTCGACGATCCTCCGCCATTTTCTTCGCCTCAGCCCACCCAAACCTAATCCAGAACGAACTGATAAAGTTCCGGATAGATTTGCGCAGACTGGAGGTGCCTTCGCCAACGTCCCCCGCCGCAGCAAATTCCTCCTTGGCAACTCCCTCTGCATGAGAGCAACCTTCGCGGCGCAAAAGCCTAGCGAAGGAGCTAACCGCGGCCAAAGCCCCAAAATCAACAGCACCCCCGACAAAGTCAGGGAGCTTGCGGATATGAGACTTCAGCCATGCGAGGGCAGCCCCAACGTCGCCACCGGGCGGAGGAGCAGAGGTACTTCCCCCGAACTTCGCAAGCGAGTCAGCATAGAGCCCAACAATAGTTGCAGCCTCCGCTTCCGCCTTCTGCATGCGCGTCTGCAACTCAGCCGCAGACAACCGCTCAGCATCAAGCTCCTTGCGAAGGCGTTCAGCAATGTCCTCCGCCTTCTCGACTCGCTGCATGGCCAAATCCCTAGCCGCCTCCGCCTCGGCGACACTCGTGCGAAGGACAGCCGCTGAAGCTTCAGCATCTTCTTTTTCCTTCTTTAGAACCTCCGACCCAGCCTTGTAATCATCCCTCTCCTTCTTCAGGGAATCAATCTCTCGCCGGACGGAGGAAAACCCCCTAACCTCCTCCGACAGGCGAGCCTTCTCAGCTTCCAAGGTCTCGTTCTCCTTCTTTAGAGCACCAATCGCCTCATCACGGCAGATAACCTCCCGGGAGCAACGCTCCTCCAAGGCGGCAGCAATGTGATGACCCTGCTCAAAAATAAAAAGTTACAACAAACCTCCGAGCGAAAAACTGCGAAGGAAGATATAACACATCGTAAACGTACAAGGCTATGGTGCTCAAATTGCACGCGGAGTAGCGTGTCAAAGTCCATGCTACGGAGCTTCTGACGGAAACGATCTGTAAAGCAGAAACAAGTAAGGAAAAAAAATCGTAAGGACCCAAAACCAGTTGGCGGAGGCCAAAAAAACGAACCTCCGACCAAGGAATGAACTTCGCGCAAGGCATCAGTCCAACCTGTGATCGAAGGATCAGAAGCACCTGCACAAAACCAAAACAAACCTTAGAATAAAAAACCAAAAAAACAAACCAATGTGTTGAACAAAAAAGAAGAAACTCACCGGGACCAAGAACATCAGCAGGCGAAGGCCTACTTGCTAACGCAGAAGTCGCAGGCTCACGCCGCGGAGGAACAGCAAGTCCTTCCTGCGCAACGCTGGCGCCTTTGGCCAATTCCTCCGCGGTAGCCAACCCAGCAAAAACATCCTCTGAAAGATATATAAATAACATGAGACCAAGTCAATAAAAAATTATATAAAGAAAAACAAGAATCAACAAAAATTTTACCCATGTACAACGAGTTTATACCATCTCCAGCCGGACGCGGGAGATCCTCCGCCCTCTTAATCCTCCGAACAGAGACGGACTCTGCTTCGTCACTGGATTCATCCCGCACATCCTTTAGCGGAGACCCTCCGCCAACTGAAGCCCCACGCGCAGGACCCTCATCTACTGCAGGATTTGCCTCCCGCGCAGGACTCGCCTCAGGGGCCTCCGCGTCGGAAGACTCCTCCCCAAGAAGGGACGCGAAAGGCGCTCGCACAGAAGAGACCGCACGCGAGGCTTCAACCCCAGGGGCTCCACCAGCAGGAGCGGCCTCCGCAGGAGCAGAAGCCACCGAGTTTGACTCGGCAGCAGAAGAGCGGGCGGAGGAAGACTCCACAGGAGTCTCCAGCACAACCTCCGCCCTTCGCTTCTTCGCCAGCTGCTTGACAGCACCACCACCCTTCCTCTTCTTAGCCTCCGCCGCAGCAACAGCCTTGGAGGAATCCTTCTTCTTCTCCAAACCAAGAAGAACCTCCGGAGGAACGACATAATCCTCATACTCGACCCCCAACTCTTCAAAAACGCGATTGAAACGCGGCATAGTCCCAAGTGCGGACTTCCGCTGGAGGTATTCCTTCTCTGAGATCTTTCCAACGATCCTTCGAGCAGAAACCTCCACGCGGTCAAGGAAAGATTCCTGCGTCTCATCCTCAGGCAAACCCGCGCCAAATCGAGGAAACGGCAACCCCTCCGGAGGACCAAAGACTGGTACTTGCACCATTTCAATGGTGAACTCGTCAGTCCTACGGCCAAGGGGCCAGTAGTCGGCTGCAACCATCTCCTCGACCAGGTCCCGACCTCCGGAGTATCGGCAAGCCTGCGCAAAGGCCTTGTCGCAAGCCAATCGCGCCTCAAGCTGTTCCTCCGACACCGGCTTCGAAGGATCAACCTTCGAAATAGGCTTCAACTCCTTCATCAAGGATGCGTAAGGATAAACCTTATCAACGCTACCGTCATCCAAAGTCCTCGACGCAGCGGGGGTCTTCACGTAGAACCAGGCTCTCATCCAATCCTTCTCCCACTTGCCCTTTTGGCAGTAGGAGATCCCGCACCTTGGCCCAGGCATTGTGCGGCGCGGCATGAACGCGCAGCTTCCAAACTGCGCAATGCACTCAACACCTTCGACATCCTTCACCTTCTTAGGCTGGCGCTGAAGTTCGAAATACGAGCAGAAAGTGTCAATATGGGGCATGGCTCCGTAGGATTCACACGCCCAGGAAAATTTGCTAAGGGTCAGTATCCCATTGGGGCTGAAATGCTGCAGCTCAACGTTGAAACTCTCCATCACCTCGCGAAGAAAATGGTACGGAGGCATCCGAAGTCCGCAGGTAAAAAAGTCCCTGAATACAACCGCATATCCCTCCTCAGGCACAGGTACCGTCTGACCCGCAGGAGGAGCCTTCGCACGACCCTCCTTGAAAAACCTAGCCAAAACCATATCAGCAATGTCCTCCGTCCTTACAGTAGACTCACCAAACTCAAAAGTGATCGCAGCCATCCCCTCAAATTCCTTCGCACTGATCAGATCCCCAACTGAAGCTTCAACGTCAGACAACGTCTCCTCCAGATCTTGAGCTGCTGCCACCTCAAGCATCCACTCCTCAAACCTCCGCAGCCAACCTCCGGACCTCACACTAAGTAAATTACGCAAAGGACCAAAAAAATCTGACCTCGAAGGACGCGGTGGAGGAAGATGAGCCACCTTAGATCCTCCGACCACACTTATGAACTAAAATCAGCAAAAGCGCACGCGAGCAGCTCAGAGAGTGAGATGTGGCAAAGGAATGTATGCAAACAGCAGGCAGCAGGGGTGATAGCCAAGAGCTCCTCCCCCACCCCCTTTTATAGGGGGGGCCTGCGGCAACACGACCGTTGCGATTCCCCACGACCAACGGCTATAAGCGTAGGAATCGGCCTGACCGTTGCAATTCCCCATTACCAACGGTTAACTCCAACGGCTATAACATCCTACGCAATCGAACACACGAAGGATATCAGAACAACAGTGAGAAGAAGGTGCTGAGAAACAAAATTTTGTCTAAGTACAATAAACAATTTTACAGCACAGCTAACAACCACATCCTGCGCACCAGGGGGGAAGGCAACAACCATGCTCGCAGCCTCCGCAGCGCGACATGTTTTTGAGCACATGGACCGCAGGAGTGCCATTAGCCCAAAAAGGGGGGAACTGTTGGGGAATGGCCGCATCCTTCCCCCTGGTAGCGTCTGAGGATACCCTTTGCCCGAGGAACCTCCGACTCCCGAAGGGTCGGAGGATATCCTTCGCCAAGGAAACCTCCGTGGGAATGCGCGTGGAGGACCCTAGAAAGAGACTGGCGTTGATGACTCGACTTGTCTTGCTAAGTGTGTGCAGGGACTGACATCGTCGGAGGCCAACAAGCAGAGGAAGGAGGAACCTCCAACCCTCCCAAGTCTGAGGATGGCTAAGGACGCGCCGGAGGCAAAGAACCTCCGACGCGTCCGGGACAAGGGACCTCCGACGAAGAAGCGTCGAAGGATCGGCGACCAAGCGGCCCGGAGAACCTCCACGGCGTCTAAACCGAGGAACCTCCGACGCGCCCGAGCCGAAGAACCTCCGACGCTTGAAGTGTCGAAGGATCCGCGATCAGGCGGAGGATCTGCGTCTCCGATCTGCTGAAGCCCTAGACAGGAGACACGCGTGGAGATCGTGAGGTGAAATTACACAAGTGGCTTAGAGTCAGTAGACCGCAATAGGAGAATATGCTGGGATATTCCCCCACCGTCACGGGGCATTTTTGTAAACGTCATTGGGTCGGTTTCTGAGCCCTATATAAAGGGCGCGATGCCGTCATTAATAGACAGAGAGAACGCATTCACTGTATTCACCTACTGTTGAGTTCACTGTCTGTTAGCGCTCAAACCTCTCACGGCACCGTGTGAGAAGGTTCTCGATCCACCGTATTGCTGGGAAGCGCGGAGAGCATTTTCCCAACACATATATAAGTCCGGGAATTCCACTGCAGAAAAATCACACATTGCCAGTGAACTGCTTTTCTGATTTTCAGTAAGAATCTATGTCCTAGCCCCCAGGCTACCTCACACATTGCCTCCTCTCAATATTATCTCTGTCACCACTTTGATTGAAGTAGCATCTGAAGCAACATCCAACAAAATAATATGTCAACAAATAGATATTTCAAACAGATTCGCAGATTTAAATAATATGCAATATTGAATAATGATTAGTGTGTCCAGGCAAAGTTTAGATAATATGCTGTAGATTATATTGATTCGCTGGAGTTCCATTGCTTGTTTTTTGTTGTTTGGCATTCCAGTTAAAATGTATTTGTCATTCTGGCAGACAACAACTTTTTTATGAACAAAATTAAACAGACAAAACTGATGAGGGTTATATGTTCAAGATTCATGTTTTGTTCCTTAAGCATTGATTGAAATAGATAGCCGTGTGTCAGTTCTCAATTCACTTAGTTAACTGTTTACATTTATGCAACACTGTACTCTTTTCAAAATAACTTATGAGAATGCTTACTTTTATTTGTAAAATCCAATTGAGGTGGACTTTATACTGTCAACTGTGTTTGATGTTGTAATATCATATTTTTTTCATGGTTTTCAGGTCTTACATATCTCGTCTATCCTGGAGCGGTTCACACACGCTTTGAACACTCATTAGGTGTCTATTCGTTGGCTGCAAAGGCTATAAATAATCTTAAGACATATCAGGTGTGTGTGGCATCAATCTGAACTCTGAAGCTTACTGAAATGCTGGAAAGCTAAATTGTTATGGTTAAGGTATTTTTTTTCTTTTGACAGGGAGAAGAGCTTGGCATTGGGCTATTAGACTGTAAAGCTTGCAGGTCGGTTGTAGCTGTTTACTTTGGTAGCATATTAGGTGCCTTATGTCTTACCTCATACTGCAGCAACACAAAGTAAAGGATCATCCACATGCTAATTTCTATCTCCCCATACATCACTCGAAACTTTCTGCTTCCAACTTTCAATTTTGTTTCATTGCAGGGATTAGGCCCTAAAGAATACAATTTTTCATATTTAGATTACCTAATGATGCTAGAGCAAACTTGAATAATTAATAGGTAATAAAAACTCACCGCTTACTCCCTATAGTGTCATCGTTATTATATTTTTTCTATAACTGGAATGAAGTGAAGGTCCGGTACCGTGACAGTGGATCTTTCACCGGTGATGGTTCTCATGTGGTTAGTGAAATTCTGTCTCAACTTGTGGCATTTTGTTTCCTTATTAGTTCCAGACCACAAACTAAATATGTGTGCCAAGGGATTCTACTCCAAAAATCTATCTTTGCATTGTTTTGTTTACTGAATCATAACAATTCACTGTCTAATTTCCTTCTTTTTTAGGCCATTATTTCCGAGGTCAGTGCATTTGGCAGGCCGAGACGACCTAATAGCCCAAGGACACGTATTTACAGCTCACCATAGCTCAACCATGTTGCTCCAAATTCTTACCTTTATGTGTTCAGATCTACTCTAAATAAGGTATTTTAAATCTAGCATGTACCAAGGTTGCTGCAAGGCAACAATGCATCTTTTAGGAAAATATATTTTTTAGGGGAAGGGAAAATATAATTGGTAGACATGATTTGTTCTAATGGGATTTCAGTTTATTGTGCACACAGGGCCTTTTGTTGTTTTATCTGGGTGAGCACCTTTGGAATACAATTCAAAATCCTTGGAGGGCATCCTGCCTGGAATCTTAAATGGGCTGCAAATGCAAATATCATTGTTGTTGTCATAGCTTATGGTTTGAAAGCTACTATCCAGGTAAGAAAAGTTCTATCATAAGCTGCATTTGAAATTGGAATCTGGTATGTCTTCTAGCCTTGCTGCGTAGATTGTAGGGTGGGGAGTAGAGAGGATTGGAGCGAGAACGTTGGCGGCGGCTGGGAGCCGTCGTGTTCTGGAATTAGGGCACAGGAGAGGGACGCTGGGCGCCCAAGGGTGTCAAGGTGACACAATCCCAGGCTGGTTCTTCTCATTAACGTAAAAGGACTTTTATAGTCCAGGTTACAGACTCCTGACTCAACACGGATAGAAACTCTTCTACAGATCCACCTAGTAGATCTTTTAACTAATAATAACTATCTTTCCTACTTAACCTCCTATGATAGCCATGCTGGCTGAAACAAGCCTGACGGCTGCCTAGTCCTTTCCTAAACCCAATCAGCCACCTGTGGGTTTCCTTTTGTAGACATTACCAACCATAACATCTCTCCCGTCCTTCGGAAACAGCTCGTCCTCGAGCTGAAACTCAGGGTAAGCTGTGCGAAACTCTGGAACTGGCTCCCAAGTTGCATCGGAGGAGGGTAGGCCATCCCACTGAACAAGAACCTGCCATACGCCCCTGTTGAGCCGAGAACGCAGCACCTTAGCTGGCTGTAGCAGCGGACGCCCGTGACGAAGAGGAGGCAGGACGGGATCCGCTGAAGGTGGTTCGCCCCGAAATGGCTTCAGGACCCCTACGTGAAAGACATCATGTATCCGGGCACCCTCTGGAAGCTGCAAACGATAGGCCACCTCCCCTAGGCGCTCCAGAACTAGAAAGGGCCCAGCATATTTAGGTCCCAGTTTGCCTTTGCTGCCTGAAACCAACGACTGATGGTGACGAAGTAGCCGGAGAAGTACCCAATCACCTACTGCAAATTCCAGGGGCCGATGCTTGGCGTCATAGAAACGGCGTGCGTGCTCCTGAGCCTGCAAAAGGCGATCACGCACCTCGGAGAGAAATTCATCCCGGCTGGACATCAGGGAGTCCACCACATCAGTCCGTGCACTCCCTGAAGCATAAGGCAGCAGCTCTGGAGGAGGCCGACCATAGACCACCGTGAACGGGGAGGTGCGCAACGCTGAATGATAGGCTGTGTTATAGCAGTACTCAGCCCAAGGTAGCCAATCAAGCCAATCTCGTGGACGATCTCCAGTTAGGCAACGGAGGTACATGCCGATGGTCTTGTTTACTGCCTCCGATTGACCATCAGTTTGAGGGTGGAAAGCTGTGCTCATGCGAAGTTGGACACCCGCCTGACGAAAGAGATCCCGCCACACATGACCGGTGAACACCGGATCTCGATCACTGACTATGGAATCGGGAAACCCATGGAGACAAACGATGTCCTGGAAGAAAGCACGAGCGACGGAAGACGCCGTATACGGGTGACCCAGAGGAATGAAATGAGCAAACTTGGAGAATCGGTCGACCACAGTAAGGATGACGCTCTTGCCATGAACTTTGGGAAGCGCCTCGATGAAATCCATGGAAATATCAGCCCAAACGCGAGATGGCACCGGCAGTGGCTGTAGCAGGCCGGCTGGATGCAAGGCCTCTATCTTGTTGCGCTGACAAGTTGCGCAGGCGCGAACGTAGTCGTGGACGACGCGGCGATCATGGTCGATGGCGAACTCAGTCCGAAGGCGCTGCAGCGTCTTCTGGATACCTTCATGCGCCCCTGTATGGGCTAGCTGCAGCACAGCATCGAGCACTGTGGACACCGCAGGGACATAGACACGCCCTTTGCAGAGAATGAGGCCATCTTGCACAGTCCAATCAGCGCCGCGGTCGCCTGCAGCGATGGCGTCACGCAGCACGCGCAACTCCTCCGTGTCCTGCAACTCGCGCCGCAGCTCCTCGAAGAGGTGGAACGTGGGAGCAGAGATGACGGCCAAGACCTGCTCCGGGGGCTGCAGCCCGACCAGCAGCGGTGCATCACCATCACGCCTAGAGAGAGCATCGGCCACCACATTGAAGCGCCCTGGTCTGAATTCCACCCTGAAATCATAGCCCATTAACTTACTGATCCAGTGATGCTGGGGTATCGTAGACAGGCGTTGATCGAGCAGGAACTTCAAGGCGTAGTGGTCGGTGCGGACGACGAAGGAGCGGCCCCAAAGGTAGGGTCGCCAATGGCGAACGGCTTGTACCAGACCAATGAGTTCCCGTTCATAAGCGGCGACTTTGAGGTGACGCGCTGCGAACGGCCGGCTGAAGAACGCGATCAGGCCGTCACCTTGATGTAGTACAGCCCCGAAACCAGACCCCGAGGCGTCGCAGTCGACGAAGAAGTCACGGTCGAAGTCGGGGAGGTGGAGAACGGGTGCTGCTGACAGTGCTGTCTTCAGAGCAGCAAACGCAGCGTCCGCGGCAGCCAACCATTGGAACGAGTCCTTCCGAAGCAGGCTGGTCAAGGGCGCGGCGATGGTGCCGTAGTCCTTGATGAAGCGCCGATAGTAGCCGGCAAGGCCGAGGAAACCGCGAAGGCCGCGCGCAGAACACGGCTGCAGCCATGATTGGACCGCTGCCACCTTGGAGTCGTCCATGGCCACACCTGCGTGTGAGATGATGTGGCCGAGGTACTGTACGGAAGCCGTTGCGAAGGAGCACTTGGACTGCTTCAGGTGTAGATGGTGGCCCCGCAGTACGTTGAGGACAGCGCGAAGATGTATCAAGTGCGCTGTCCAGGACGAACTGTAGACTAGGATGTCGTCGAAGAACACCAAAACACAACGGCGGAGGAACGGCTTGAGCACCAGATTCATAAGAGCTTGAAATGTCGAAAGCGCATTAGACAAACCAAAAGGCATCACCAAGAATTCGAAGTGACCCTGGTGAGTGCGAAACGCCGTCTTGGGAACGTCATCCGTGTGCACGCGAACTTGATGGTAACCCGAGCGCAGATCAAGCTTCGTGAAGAATTTAGCCCCATGGAGCTCATCCAGCAGCTCCTCGACGACGGGTATCGGGAACTTGTCCTTGACTGTTGCTGCATTGAGAGCTCTATAATCGACACAAAAGCGCCATGAGTTATCAGCCTTCTTGACGAGTAAGACCGGTGCGGAGAAGGGCGATGTGCTGGCGCGGATGGTGCCTTGGCGTAGCATCTCCTCGCATTGGCGCTCCAGCTCATCCTTCTGCGGCTGGGGATAACGGTAGGGTCGGACGGCGATGGGATCCGTGCCCACCTTGAGGTGGATCCGATGATCACACCAGCGAGCTGGTGCCAGACCTGTGGGCGGCGCAAAGACGTCGGCGTATGATGCCAGGAGGTGCTCCAGCAGGGCGGGCTCCGATCCCTTGGCAGTGGCCACGGCGCTGGCGTGCAGCCGACCATCCAGGGGCGGGGCTGGACATGACGCAGTGATGCCGGACCACCTCACCCGGCGGCTGTGACGGTGGAACTCCATGCTGCGGCTCTCAAAATCCCAGAGGATGGGGCCGAGAGTACGGAGCCAAGCGATGCCGAGCACCATGTCATATGCTTCCAGGGGGATAGAGTAGCAGTCGATGGCAAAGCGCTCCTCCCCAATGTCGAGAGAAACTGCGCGCGCGAGACCACGGCAAGCGACGCGATCTCCATTGGCGACCACCACATGGGCACCGCCGCTGTCCAGAAACTGCAGGTTGGCGCGGGTGGCTGCTGATCCACTGATGAAATTGTGGGTTGAACCGGAGTCCAGCAGCGCTGTAAACTCGTGGCCGCCGCACCGGACGCGCAGCTGCATGGTTTCTTCAGCGCGTATCCCCGTGATCGTCGTTAACGAAATCATGGGCGTCTCTGGATCAAAGGGTGCTGGTTGTGCCCCTGCTGTTGGTTCGTCTGGGGCATCGTCCGGCTCTTCCACGATGTAGTCTTGCGCCTCCAAGCAGAAGAGTCGAGCACACTTGTGCCCCCGGACATAGGGTTCATCACAGTTGTAACAGAGCCCCATCTTGCGGCGTTCTGTCATCTCATCCGGTGAGAGGCGCTTGAAGGGGCGTGCTGTGCCAGCAGTTGATGAAGTCTGCGCCCCCGCGCTGCTTGAGCCCGCTGGTGCAGGCAAGGCAGCCAGGACGCCAGCAGTTCGGCGCGTTGGCCGTGCGGGCGGCGCCGGCAGTGCAAGGAGTTGAGGGGCGTTGCGGCGCTCGTATGCCCGAGCCAGGCGCATGGCATGTTGCAGGTCTTGGGGTTCCAGGAGCTCCACGTCAATGCGGATGTGTTCCGGTAGCCCGCCGGTGAAGAGCCTGGCCTTCTGGAGTGTGGACAGATCACCGGCGTGTGCGGCCCGGGCCTGGAACGCCTCCATATAGGCGTCGACGGAGCCGCCAAACGGGAGACGGGCCAAATCCGCGAGATGATTGGTGTTGATGGTCTGTCTCCAGCACGAGGTACCACTGTTGTGCGACACCGGTGAGATGGTAGGAGGCCAGCCACACTTTGTCCTCCTCGCGAGTCATCTGTCCGCGGAAGAATTGCTCACACTTGTTGAGCCATCCTAAGGGGTCGTCTTTGCCGTCATAGGATGCGAACGTCAGCTTGTGGTATTTGGGCACGAAGTTCCTGTCCAGCTCCGGCGGTGTAAACGGCAGCGGCATGGTCATGTGGGCTGTAGCCGGCTGTGGCAACCGCTGCTGCTCCTGACCGAACGTTGGCAATGGCGACGGAGAGTGCGGAAACTGGATTTGTGTGATCGGCACCCCCATGGACGACGTTGGGGGCAGGGGCTGTGCGCCGGGCGGCAGGGACAACTGCCCGGTCGCTGAGACCGCGGAATCCCCCGCAGCTTCTGACGCGGAGGCGGAGGAGGCGCTCGGAGCCGCCACGTGTGCTGCTGAGTCGGTCAGCAGCGGGATGCCGCCAAAACCGGGCAGGCCGAACTGTGGGAAAGCGGGGCGGCCGTCGATGGCCGCGAGGCGCGATCCCTGGTCGGACAGCAGGTGATTGACGGCGGTCATCTTGAGTTCCAGGCTTTGAATCGCCGAAGTGATCCCAGCGAGGGCCTCCATCATGGTGGGGGGCGACGGCTGGGCAGGCGCGCCAGCCCCCAACACCCGTGTGGAGGGCACCAGCGGCAGGGAGGCCGCCGACGTCGAACCGATGGCGGCGGCAGGCACCGTGGTGGTGATGTCCCCAGAAGTCGTCATCAAGTCTGATACCAGATTGGTATGTCTTCTAGCCTTGCTGCGTAGATTGTAGGGTGGGGAGTAGAGAGGATTGGAGCGAGAACGTTGGCGGCGGCTGGGAGCCGTCGTGTTCTGGAATTAGGGCACAGGAGAGGGACGCTGGGCGCCCAAGGGTGTCAAGGTGACACAATCCCAGGCTGGTTCTTCTCATTAACGTAAAAGGACTTTTATAGTCGGGTTACAGACTCCTGACTCAACACGGATAGAAACTCTTCTACAGATCCACCTAGTAGATCTTTTAACTAATAATAACTATCTTTCCTACTTAACCTCCTATGATAGCCATGCTGGCTGAAACAAGCCTGACGGTGTGGGTTTCCTTTTGTAGACATTACCAACCATAACAGAATCACATAGTCATTTGTCAAATTGAGCTAAGTGAGTTTTTTAATGAGATTATTCACTTAGTCATTTGTCGAGTTGAGCTAAGTGAAATCTGTTTTTATGAGATATTGGAGACTTGCAGTTGTAGATTATGGATTTACATTTTTTTGCTTCACTACATATTACTCGAAGCCCCATCTACTTGGTTGATTTTAACCCCAATATACAAGGTGGACATGCAGATAAATGGCCATGTATCTTCATAGGGTACAAATTGTCCAAATTTTAGTATGGAAGAATATGTAAGCTGGAGGTGGCAATGGTAAATTGACCGGAGCGGTTGTCGGCACCATTGAGCTCTGGAACCTAGCTGCACCAAGTATTATGCTATGCCTAATGGAGCTGGCTGGCCAGAGTGTGAGCGGAGCCGCCGTCGGAGGTGGCCAGCGACTGCGTCCAGCAATGGTGCCAGGACGCATACAAGGAGGCTCACAAAGGGGACATTGCCAACCAGGTGCTTGTAGCTCATATGTTCTTCTCGGGTAATGAAACCCCTAAGAACAAGTCCAAGGTATAGCAATGCACCTTATTCAATTCAAAGGAAACCTTGTTCAAAATTAGATTTATTTTGATTCAGGTTCCTTATTTAGTCATCTATGCTAGGTACATGGGGAGTTGGGGACTCAATTTAGATTCCACGGATGTCAATTCATGGACATGTGAATGGATCAATGAAGGTTATGTTGATGGACTGCAGTTACCTGAACCTGAACTCGATGTTGTGCAAGCTGCATCAACAAATCCTCTTGAACCTGAACCTAAACTCGATGGAGATCATTTACCTGAATCTGAACTCAATGGTGTACAAGCTTCAGGTATGCACTGTCCAGATTATTCAATTACCTTCATTGTGTTGTCGGACAGCCCACATTGTCTGTTGTATTGCCTGACAACCTATTATTCATTGTGTTGTGTTATCATAGTATACACTGTGTACCTTGCTGATCATACACATATATAGTTGAAGATAAAAATATTGTATCTTGCTCGCTCTGAAGCTGCATTATTGCGGATATCTTTTTTGTTCTTTATCAGCATGCCCCACCATGGGAAATTATTGGATTGTTAGTGTGCTGAACTAAATTGCACTGTCTTTTAACAATATACGGGCTGGTAAAGAATCATTCAGATCCTTAACTAGATCATACTACAGATGTGCTGCTGGTAGAGTTGCTAGGGTGGCCTTTTTTATGAACGCAGTTTCCTGAATCATACTGATATTGACATTCAAACCCATGTTGAACTGATCTCAGGAGGGAGACTTTCAATCACCTTGCAAGCAGGCTGGATGCAAGGTAGCACGCGAATGCTAACATGACAATAATGCTTGTTGACAATAGTTCTTTTATATACCATTCTCCCACTTGATAAATGCTTCACTAGGAGCACTGCTCCTGTTATTTTATCATGTGCCATAATTCTTTTCCACTGTTGTTTTTATGATCTTCTTTATTTTCATTGTCATTGCGTCTTCAGCGTCTAGCAGGAGGGCAATGTTGCTCGAGGCACTCAAGGAGATCCAGTTAGAGCACGCAACCATCAAGCATGATCAACAGTGGTTGCATGGCCACCCTACGTGTGACCTCAACCCCGGGGACATCATTGAGCTCTTGTACAACTATGATTTGTGCTGATAAGACCAGAACCAAATGTCTGTAGTGAAGCTTGTGGCTATTGTGAATTTGTGAGGTGGCCTGATATAGTTTGGAGGCTTAAGGTTGATGGAATCACTTATAATCCGACTGATGGGGAGATACATAATTGGCCAAGTTTGAGCATGGATGAAAATCTCGAGGTGATTGTACGATGGTTGTGGTTAGAATGATGCACATTGTAATAGGGTTATAATAGGATGCTTACTACATGTCAATATTCAGTTATTAAAATACACAGGGAAGCTAAAAAGGCGAGGAGAAGGGATGTGAGTTCTGGTCCTGTGGGGTATGAAAACATGTGCTAACTAGGATTCGAATGGAAATGAGGTGGTAGGGGATAAGGATTTTCAGTTTTTATTAGGCACCTTTAGTAAAAAATTATATTGATTTGATCCTTATGTTCAAGCAAGGTGTTCTTGCATTTCCATGGAAATATCTTGTGTCACCACTACGTGACCGATATCCTGTTTGTTTGCTCAGGAGTCAAGATTTGTCCCTTCTAAATATGTTGCTTAAAATTTAAAATGAGTTTTCTGTATCTATGGATTCTAGCCTTTTTGGATATTTTTTAGAACAAGCCATATGTTTTCCTTGTCTCTACCGAAATCACAACATGTTCAAATTATATATGTTGTCCATTGAAGGTATTATATTGTGATTGTGGTCTAATTCTATACACCAGTGACTCCATATGGGCAAGGGGAGTGAGCATCTTTTCCAGCAGTTTGCCGTTGACACCTATATCAAGATTGAGAGCTTGTGTTTAGATTGTATGAGGAACAATCATGATACTTTGATGGCTAACATATTCAAGGCTTGGTGGACAACATGCATTCAGGTGAAGGATCTCCTGAGAATGTCGAAAGGCGTATTGTCATGTCTTCGTCATTCATTAGAGGACCCCGTGATATTATCCAAATAGAATCTTGCGACGCTACACTTTTCATGATTCTTAATTTTATAAACTTTGTTTTTTAGATTAAATATCACTTAAACTTTAGTATTTAATTTTTACAATATTGTTATCTTATCATGCGATCCATGTGTTTTTAGTATAAATTATTAGTTATCCCGTAGCAACGCACGGGCACGCTACCTAGTTACTAATGAAGGAAGAAGCAACTACTTTTTTTTCCCATTTGTAACTTGTTTTTGTTTTCCAATAAAATTACCTGTAGGGGCACGAGCCCCTCCAGTTCTCTCTCTAAAAAAACATGTGCTATATAATAATGTAACGAGCATTATGCAATGAAACAACTTAACCGGCTTCTGAGATAAATCAATCTGTATAATCATACATGCATTCTCTTAAATGGGATTGGGATTTGTTTGCAAGTCCTTTTTTATCGGATGTCTCCGAAGAGACACAAGTTTTGGGACACGAGTTCTCAAATTTAAACTGGCACTAACAATACTGGAGGCTACTATAGAAAAAAATATAATAGCAATTTTAACTAAGTGTCCCATCTGATAAACAACAACACACACCTCTTACCACAAGTCACCACAGTTTGCACCTCGTACCACAAGCCGCCACAGTTTGTGGTATGCGATGCGTGCTGTTGTTTACCAAATGGGCATTAGAAACTCTGAACATGACTTAAAATTTTGGATCATTGTTTCAAAAAAATTGGTTAGATCCAAATGTGGAAGTGGAAATGCTGAAATCCTTTAAATTCAATTTGGATCTATTGCCTCCTCGAGTGTGGAATGGAGCCACGTTAAACCGATTCACAATCAAAGATCAACGTTTGCATATGGCTTTAAATTTGTTCGAAACAGTGATATTTTCTTTATAAAAATCAAGCTTCTCAATATCAGATATATTGAAATTGATGTGAAACCTCAACTATGCTAATTGCCATCTAATGGACTGAAGGTATTGCACCTTTATATCCTAGCCGGCGGATCTTCTAGTTGTTTTTTATTCTTTTAGAAGACATCCGTCCTTTTCAATTCGATACAAAATGAACGTGCCCGCAATGTCTGTGACGAAAGTGCGCCCACGGTGATAATAAACCCAATCCAAGTAATCTGAAACTTTTCCTTAAAAAAAGTAATCCAAAACTTAGTGGATGCTATAGCACCATAAGTAAGTACGTTTTAATATAGATGCGACTATTTAGCCATAGTAGTACGTGGCTCGATCATTACTTAATTAATTCTCTCTAGTCAAAAATTTATACTAGCTAGTCATGTGTAGTATTTTCATAGTGTGAAAATCATAATAACATATACTCTCTCTGTTTTAAATTATAAGATAATTTGGTTTTTTTAGATATACTTTACACTTGCTATGCTTATAGATATACACTATGTTTAGATACATATTAAAAACAATGTATCTAAAAAAGTCAAAACGTCTTACAATTTGGAAGAGATTTAGTATATTGTTATTATCGAAACTTATAGCGCTTTGTTGTTTGCTAATCTCCACATTATGCCAATCCGCTGCATCCAACATCATGTATTTATCAGGTGGATATTCCATATATTTTAGCGCATACCACACTTATTATTTACAACCAATGTTTCATATTTTAGTGACACCAAAAGCATTTTGTATTACAAAAAAGATCACAAGAATTGGTCATGACACTTCAGCTTTGCTTTAAGCTCCAAAATGCAAAATCAAAAGTTGGAACATATATACATGTCTAATTCCTATGATAATACTAGGGCAAATACTAGCTAGTATTTGGCCAAAATATGACATCACACACAAAACACATCCATATCTTGGGGCTATTTGTAATGCATGAAATTCGTAGTATTGATGCCACTCAAACAGTTTCCATGTATTAAATTTTGTATTTGCTACGCTAAATAACACAACATGCATTTGCATGAACATTCAAGCATACATGCACGAAGTTAGAAGAACCAACCAAAATTCTTATAGACTACGTCCCTAGTTAGCTCTATCCCCAATAGACTGCATGAGCGTGAAGTGTGGATTCACCAAAATAACCTTAACCCTGACGCACAACACGCATAACCACAAATGCAACTATGTCAATTGTGGCATGCCACCATTCTCGCAGTCTTACTCGCCTTCATAAATTTTGTACACACACCCGTGTTAATTGTTAGCAAGACATTGCCTCCTCCATTAAATCTAAATAAAAACACACCACATCTCCCTCTCATACCGTTGAGTGATTTGCTAATAGAAAACACTTCAATAGACAATGGCGCACAACCTCGCCGTCACATTGTTCATTCTAGCGGTCTATGTTGTCGTGATGGCAACACCAGTTGTTAATGCGACCAAATCTTCAGCGAGCACAGCAACCAAGGAGCAAGAAGCAACCAAAGAAGGGGATGCAGCCACCAATGCGCCTGAAGCCGCCACCAAGAGATCTGCCAAGGACCACAAAGCAGACGCTAAGGTGGATGCCCCAACTAAGGCACCCGATACAGCCACCGAAGGGTCTTCCAAGGACCACAAAGCAGAAGCTAAGGGGGATGCGCCCGCCAAGGCGCTTGGGGCATCCACCAAGGGGTCTGCCAAGGTCCCCAAAGCAAAGGCTAAAGGGGCTACTGCAGAAGGACCTGGAGCACCCATGTCATGGCCGGATGGGGGACCTGAGTTCGTCGAAATGGTCATCAAGAACCCCTTCTTGAAAACCACACCGCCAGCAAATGATGGCCTCCCCATTGACCCAACTCCAGAAGGTAGCATGACCTAAAAAGTAACTAAGGCAAGAATATGGAATATTATGAATGTTTCTACATTACATTTAGTTTAGCTTCTCAAGTATGTTGAGAGTATTTGAATATGATTAGGAATATTTACATCATTATAATATTTCACACGGTTAATTAATTCCATGTTTTATTTTACTAGGTTATATATATATATATATATATATATAAGAGGGCTCAATCATGCCTTTTTCTATTGATTTTATGCGGTGTGATTTCTTGGCTGCTAAGCCTTCATGTTTGTGATGTTGCAGTTCTCATTAACACCATTTGAAGCTTATTTGAGCAATTACATTTATGCAAAATGTTGCTTATATGTTTGGTTAAGTGTCTAGGCACTTATTTATGATAATATACAACTTTGGGGACATTTTCCAAAATGTCCCAACCAGCCAAAATGGGCATCCCGAGCCCCCCATCTTGTGGTGCTTATTCTTCCCTTTTGGGGTTAATATAGGGATAAGAAAGATTTGAGGGGTGATACTTTGATCTACCAAATCTCTCCATTGCAGAACAGAATTGGTGGCGATTTAGAGCGTCTTCAATCTTGTTGGCTTTCACCTCTTATATTTTCATATTTATAATGGATGGCTTGCTTGTCATTGCCTATGTTTTTTCCCCACAAGAGGTTCCCAAGCATCCTTGCGTCGGTTTGCAAGGGATCTGGAGACTGGATTGTAACTTTTTCTTTTCTCAAGGTCCTTTGCGTAGTTTGGCTGGCACAGTTGCTCCTGTATCCTTACAGTATGTCTCTTATTTGTACCCGTACTTGTACGTTTTCCTTATCTAGAAATACAGATACATGCTTAAAAAAATGTCACACGAAATATATGGGTTGTATGTCAACATTATATTTTTCTCATTTTGAAATATATAACGTATATGACAAACTAATGAGCTTATTTTTCATGCATGTGTACTTTTTTCAAATTAATTTTATGTTTGAATTAATTATCTCCACATATTTAAGAAAACGCAGGGAGAACTGTTATCTTTTTCTTTACAAAAAAAACTCGAACACAAACTCAAACGAAGGGCTTGTTTAGATGAAAAAGATTTTGGATTTTGACACTGTAGCACTTTCGTTTTTATTTGACAAACATTATCTAATTATGGAGTAACTAGGCTTAAAAGATTCGTCTCGCGATTTACAGACAAACTGTGTAATTAGTTTTTATTTTTATCTATATTTAATACTCCATGCATGTGTCAGAAGATTCGATGTGATGGGGAATCTTGTAAAGTTTTGGGTTTTTGGGTGCATCTAAACAAGGCCGAAGCCGCATGCGAGTCCTCCAAAATCCGAATCCTTCCAAAAAATTTTACAAAATAGGAATAGTACCACTTTCGTTTGTATTTGACAAATATTATCCAATCATGTACTAACTGACTCAAAAGATTCGTCTCGTCAATTCCGACCAAACTGTGCAATTAGATTTTATTTTCGTCTATATTTAATATTTCATGCATGCGTTTAAAGATTTGATGTGACGGGAAATTTGAAAAATTTTGTAAAATTTTTTGGAACTAAACAAAGTCCTGGGTGGGCGGTGGCGACTAGCGAGCCCTCCTCCCATCTCGCATTTGGTACTGGTACCGATACATAGGCCTTGTTTAGACGTGAAATGTTTTCGGATTTCGCTACTGTAGTAATTTTATTTTTATTTGACAAATATTGTCCAATCATAAACTAACTAGGATCAAAAGATTCGTCTCGTGATTTACAGACAAACTGTGTAATTAGTTTTTGTTTTCGTCTATATTTAATGCTTCATAAATGTGTCGCAAGATTCGATGTGACGGAGAATTTTGAAAACTTTTTGGATTTCGGGCCATACCGTATACAGGCCGTACCGTATACAGGCCGTACTCGATATGCGTACTGACAACCGGAGCCCACAATTATTGGCGCCAAAATAAAAAACAGGCAAGGCCTTGTTTACTTCTAAAAAATTTTGCAAAATTTTTCAGATTCCCCGTCACATCGAATCTTTAGACATATGCATAAAGTATTAAATATAGACAAAAATAAAAACTAATTGCACAGTTTGGTCGAAATTGACGAGGCAAATCTTTTGAGTCTAGTTAGTCCATGATTGGACAATATTTGTCAAATACAAATGAAAAACCTACAATGTCAATTTTGTAAAATATTTTGGAAAGGCCCAAGTCAAACTCCCGCCAGGCGAAACACTTCACCGCCTCCCACCGATGTCTGGGCCCTCACGCTCCACGTCACCGATCCGCGACACTCCTTCCCTGCTCGCGGCACCTCAGCGATCCGCGTCACTCCGCATCCCGTCCGTCCACAGGGACGGCCGAACTCCATCGGAACCCTCCACGTCAGCGATCCGCGACTCTCATCCCCCACCAATGGCGTCCCACCTCCCACGCGCTATAAAGACGCGCCTCAAGCATCCTTCTTCCCCACCCAGCAACAAGCCATCCTCAAGTCCCCAAGCACCCACCACCTCCCCGAGAACCCAGCCTCGATCCTCATCCCCATGGCGCCCAAGGCCGAGAAGAAGCCCGCGGCCAAGAAGCCGGCGGAGGAGGAGCCATCGACGGAGAAGGCAGAGAAGGCCCCGGCGGGGAAGAAGCCGAAGGCCGAGAAGCGGCTCCCGTCGGGCAAGTCCGCGGGCAAGGAAGGCGGCGAGAAGAAGGGAAAGAAGAAGGCGAAGAAGTCGGTGGAGACGTACAAGATCTACATCTTCAAGGTGCTGAAGCAGGTGCACCCGGACATCGGCATCTCGTCCAAGGCCATGTCCATCATGAACTCCTTCATCAACGACATCTTCGAGAAGCTGGCGGCGGAGGCGGCCAAGCTGGCGCGGTACAACAAGAAGCCCACCATCACGTCCCGGGAGATCCAGACCTCCGTCCGCCTCGTCCTCCCCGGTGAGCTCGCCAAGCACGCCGTCTCCGAGGGCACCAAGGCCGTCACCAAGTTCACCAGCTCCTAGATGGGGCCTCGTCGTCTCCCGTCTCGCTCGGGCTTCGGTTCCGTTCAGGAAGTAGTAGGGTGGTCGTGTGTTGCAGTGGCGGTAGTTGCCCCTGCGTCGATCTCCAACTGTAGTCGTCTGATGATTTGTGTAAGAAGTAGTGTGGTTTGTGGTAATGTTGCTGTTCATCTTTGCAATTTCTGATTGCAAATATATGAGAAATCCATCCTGGTATTTGACTGAATCTTGCTTTCGTTCTGAACCTGTATTCGCCACTGCCTTGGAAATTTCGTGTCCTTATCATTTTTTTTTTGGCGTCCTGCTGTCAGTTTCCTGCATCTGAACTCGAGATGCCTTGCTAGGAGAAGTGATTTGGTACAGCAAAACGCCGGTTGTTCTTTGCTGTGTTGTAAACAGGGCTTCTTGTGAGTGATTTGTTCACTGTAGTTCTAATAACTTTGCCCCAATTCGCTTCAGTTTCGAGCATACTGAACTCAGCATATCTGAATGCAAAGTTCTCTGCATTCTGTTTGGTTTTAAATTTCTAGTTTCTAAACTTGGGGTTGCCTTGTTGGGAGATGAGATTTGGCACGCAGCAAAATTCTAGCCGTTCCTTGATTCCTCACTGTGCTGCTCTGCTGGAAACATCAACATATGGCTTCTTCCAAAGGATTTGTCTACTTTGGCCTTCAACACTTGCGCACTTGGCTTCAGTTTCGAGCGTCTTGGTTGCTTGAGTTTCAATTTTTTAAACTGCTTGGGCGCGATGTCCTCCGAAAGTCGAAAGCCGAAAATTTGGGCGGGAGTTTCACAAGCCATGCTAAGTTTTTTGCTTTGGCGCCGAGTGGAGAACTGGACCAAGACAAATTATGCTTGGCCCAACCACTCTCAGGTGCTTAATTGCAGTCAGGTTCATTTTAAATGTTATATAGGCCCACTGTATTATTACTAGTACTTAGTACACTGCATGTCTCCATTTCAGAAGCTTTCGCTAAACAGAGCAAGTATAGGTAAGCTGGCTAAATACTGAAATGAAGAATAGAGAAGAAGAGTATGCTCTAAGCTTACAATCACTTTAGGCACAAGAACCAAAAAATTTTATATAAAAAAAAAGTAGACCATGTATTAATAGTGAATAGTTAACTATTATATACTTACACCCACTAAGTGGATCGTATTATTAGCCATTTCCGCATGACGCCACTTTACCCATTTCCGCACCTCAGAAAGATTTGAGAAAAATCATGACACTGCTTACCAATATTACTATTGAACTTGAATCAAATGGCACGCCCGCGATTGCCTAAAGCTATGAACACTACATTCATTCAAACAAAACTCGGCAAGGCAATAATAGACCGTTTCAAGTATGAAAGGAACATGCACACTTTTAATCCCCAAATGTTGCGCTACGCAACAAATCCTATGTCTTGTCAAAGTTAATAATATAGCAAAACTCTCGTTTGTCCTTTTTAGTTTGCGTCTTTTTATTAAATAATCATATAAACCTTTATATCTAATATAGTTTTATTATTTGTAATAGCTCAAATTCAAGCTATACACTAGTTTTGTGATTAAGGCCTTGTTTAGTTCACTTTGAAAATCATTTTTTTTTCAAGATTCCCCATCACATCACATCTTAGAGCATATGCATGAAGCATTAGATATATACGAAAATAAAAACTAATTACACAATTTGCCTGTAAATTACGAGATAAATCTTTTAAATCTAGTTAGTTCATAATTAGATAATATTTATCAAATAAAAACAAAAATACTACAGTTTCGAAATCCAAATTTTTCTAGAACTAAACAAGGCCTAAAGCGTTACGAGCTTGTTGTATGTAGGCTTGTAGCACTGAATGGTGTACTCCGTCACCGTTCTCCCTCTCGCCGTTTCTCGCTTCATCAAAATTCGAATTCAGTCCGTGCTGCGCACCCCATAGTCCCACACTACCACCGGCCACCGCCCCGCGCCGCGCCACCGCATGATCAAACCCTAACCGAACCCGCCGGCCACCGCCATGGACACGCTGTTCATGCGTGCCTTCGAGCGCCGGGACGCAGCGGAGGCGCAGATGCGGCATCAAGCGGCGTCCTACTCCCGGGCCCTCGCGCGCGGCCTCCTCGCCGCGGGGCACCAGCCCCCGCCGTGGCTGCTCCCGAAACCCGCGTCGTTCGCCGCCCTCTTTCGCCGGGGCGTGGCGGAGGAGCAGATGCAGCTGCATGTGGAGGCCTACTCCCAGTCCATAGCCTGCGCCCACATTGACGCCGGCCACTGCCCCCCGCCGTGGCTTCTCCAGTCCCCTGCAGAGGTGGCCACCCAAGGTACCTACCTCGATTTCTCCCCCTTCGTTGTGTTCTGGTGTAGTTGCTGGGCTTCTGCGCTTTGATTCTGTTGCCGAAGCATTTGTTTTCGTTAGATTTACGTTAGATTTGGTACTAGTACGTATTGAAACCACGATGATGTTTTGAGGTGTCAAGCTAACGGTTCATCTTTCTATTTGGTGGAGATTGTGTAAGACTGTAAGAGAGCATTCGAATCGTGGGTTACGAAATGACTACTATGCAGTATCAAAATTTTCTTCTATGCTTTTTGTTTGGAGATGCTGAGTTTTGAATTTCTATTTAGGCTGTGATTTAGAGATGATGTATTTAGTGGCCAGTGGCCACTGAGATTTCCATTTTGTTGTTCTTTTAAATCTTTTCGCTGAGCCTGTTTCCGTGTGCTGAAAAAAACATAATGTGCTGTGATTTTGTTTTTATAGTTTGGACTAGAATACTTCTGTCATTATACTTCCCATTTATGTGAATGTGAACTTGTGATGGTTCCTGTCTTCCTGAGAACACAAAGATGCTAACTTTTGGTATTCTTTTGCAGGAAATACTGTAAGGAAGGCATCCGTTTATCTTGCTGACCCCCAAAGGGCAGATCGTGTGCAACATGAATTGTCTGAATTCAAGCATCAGGTCAAAGAAAACACTCTAGAAGCACTAAGGTTTCAAGCCTTTGAAGCATCAAATTCTATGGCCAGCCCACAGCTTGAAAATGGTTCATCGCACTCAACCAAATCTAATTTTCTGGAAGGGCTTGATTGTTTATCCTGTCCACTGCCTGAAAATGGTGCAATTGATATTGTTAATAATGTTTCTATTGATATTGTTAATAATGTTCCTGAAGAGACTTATTCTATGCCCATTGTACTACTTGATAAGGAGGCAGAGCACAGTTCTGAAACCACTTCTCTTGAAGGGCCTTTTTATTTGGTCAGTCCAAAGATGGAAAATGATCTATTGCACACAATTGAACAGAGTGGAAAATTAAGAAAAAGAAGCAGTCTTTTGGATAGATGTGACAATGAAAGCTCCAGAACTCTTGAACAACAAAGCTCAGGATGTCACGTGTTGTCTGCTCCAATCAATGAATCTGCTCTGCAGCTTTATCACCTTGCTGATACTACTGAGGCGCATGATGTCTGTGTCTGGAGTAACATATAACATAGATATAGGTGCAAGGCCAGAAGCTCTGACTGTTGCTTCATCTAAGAGGGCAAGTGTATCGCACACTTTAGAAAGGAATAGTATAATGTTATCAGGCAAAAATGCAGATCTATTGTGTGAAATCAATCATCATGTCAAACAAAACAGTCTTGAACCTGTTAGTTCTCTTGAAGTACCACGGTCTGAAACCTTTGAGAGGCCAAGTTCTAGAGCCAACCCACTGCTTGAAAATGATTTGTTGGACTCAGGTAAACCTGATTTTTTGGAAGGGCATGATATTGTATCCCGTCCACTGCCTGAAATAGATGCAATTGATATTGTTGAAAATGTTTCTATTGAAGTATCACCGGTCTGGGGTCAAACTGATTATCGTGAAGAAACTCATTCTATTCTAATGCTTGACAATGATACATCACACTGTGTTCAAACTGATTTTCCTGAAGAAACTTATTTTGTGCCCAGTCTACTACTTGATAAGGAAGCAAACCACAGTTCTGAAGCCAGACCATTTTGTTTGGCCAGTCCAAAGATTGAAAAGGATCTCTTGCACACAACTGAACAGAATGGTAAATTAAGAAAAAGAAGCAGTCTTTTATTGGATAGATGTGACAATGAAAGCTCCAGAATTCTTGAACAGCAAAGCTCGATCAATGAATCTGCTCTACAGCTTTACCATCTGGCTGATACTACTGAGGCACATGATGTTTGTGTCTCAAATAACATAGCTATATGTGCAAGGCCAGAAGCTCTGACTGCTGCTTCATCTAAGAGGGCAAGAGTATCACACACTTTAGAAAGGAATAGTGAAATTTCATCAGACAAAAGTGTGCCAATGCTAGAATGTCAGAGCTTCAGCATCCCTGTTCCATCTGACAGCCCGACCATTACTGAGAGGGCACTTCAGGGATTCTATGAGTCTAAAAAGTTAGTCAACCTTTGTTCCAGCCTATCTGTAAAGTATAAGATGAAACCACTAGACGCTGTGTATCAGTCACTGCCATCTAGGTTTGAGGATCTCATGAACCGATCCCTTGCCTATTCCATAGACACTAACCTTCTTGATCCTAGTTGTGCTAGCAAGAAATATAGTTTGGATTTCGATGATGCTTTTATGATGTCCAATGACCAGACTTTTGGTTCATCAAATGTTTATAGTGATGTTCCTTTGAGCCTTTCATTTGAGAAGTATGACCTGGAAAAGCTCCCTGCAATGATTGGATCTAGTTCAGATTATCTTGGTTCTATACCAGGATTTGGTTGCTCTAAAATTGATGAAGATAGCACCATTCTAGGGGGAAATGAGAACCAAGCGAAGCTATCTCATTCTATTGGTAGAAATTATTCAAGAGAATGCTTGGGTGGCAGAAAACCGCTTGGGTATGCTACTAACATATATCAAAGCAAAGGAACAAGCAGCCTAGACTTGACAGCTGGAAAATCTTACACAAGGAAGCCTAATCAGCATGTGCGTATCAGAGTTAATCAGGACATAAAGAACCCGAAGGAGGTTGGTGCTCTTTCGATTATGAATGCTGGAAAAATTACTCATTTGCTCCGTGACAGATTAAGTAAGAAAGAAATGTCATGTAGCAAAAGTGAAAGGAACAGAAGGGAACCAAATCTTGAGAAAGGTTGCAGGCCTCGGAATACAGTATCAAATTTGACATCATTTATACCACTTGCAAAACAAAATCAACAGCCTCCAAAATCATGTGGTAAGTCTAATCTGTTTAAAACTATTTTTAGTTCGAAATTTATTTTAATGCAGTTGTTTGAATGTAGTGTTGGATACTGCTATGTTCATAATTCATATGCTTGATGTTGTACAGAAGTAATATGCTTACATTTTTTTTCATGAATGGGCACATCAGACAATCTTTTTTTTGCGAGAAGGGCACATCAGATAATTTAATAAATGAAACTTTTCACTTGCAGCAGAAAGAGATCTTAGTGTGAGGGCACTTAAGGTGGCTGCAGCTGCAAAGCGTCGTGAAGAGAAGAAGCAAACTGAACGTGAAATGCACAAAGCAGCTGTCAAACTAGCGCTTGAAAGATCAAAGCAAGAGAAAGAGCACAGACAAAAACAAGTAGATCACAAGAAGAAAACGTGGGCAGACTTCATTACTAGGAAGAGGCAGAGAGAAGGTGATGGAAAGAGGGAAAATGATAGAAAAAATAAATGTACTGAAGAGGCACCGAAATGTCAAAAGCAGCTGGAAGAAATAATACATTCCCCAAATACCTTGAAAGATGCTTGTCCAAAAGATACTGTTAGTAAACATTGAAACTAGCATCGCTTTTCAAATTACTATTACTACATGAACTATCTTTTTTAGTCATTTTAATCATTGCAGGATGGCAAGGATCTTATGGAGAATTTAGTCGAAAGGGTAGAAAGTCAATTATTATCTGATGAAAGGATGGAATCTGTTCAGAGACTTTTAGCATCTGAAAGGAACACTGTGAAGGCCATGTATGCAGATTGTAAATCAGCAGGTTCTGGGCTTCAGGTTCAGGAAAACTTGTCAGACAATGTGGATAAGGTATACTCTTTCAGTTGATTTATCTATATGAAATTTGAACAATCCTTAGGATCGAAGGTACCTTTTCCTTTTCTTCAAGGGCTATAAAGTCCCAGATTAATCCTGAAACACGAAAGGAGAACTAGTGCTCTTCTCATTAGTGAGGGAGTAAGAAAAGGTTAACAGAATATTTTTTTGGTAGGGAAAGATTGTTATGACATATAATTAACTGGGAATCTAGATGTGAGAGCTATTGCAGTTGTCAGGTGTGGACCTATGCTATAAGCTGTGAGGGACAGTGCATGCTACGATTATTACGTTCCATTGTATCTTTTTGCAAACTACTGGGAAGGTTCCCCTACGACAGGTTCTGGATACACCCGCCAACAACAATTTTCTAATAATTTCAATTAAATTCTCTATAGTGCCTATTAGAATTATACAAAAAATACAAGTGAAGTTTTAAATATAAGCATAGTTGTTACATTATCTAGTCATTCTGTTGCAAGGAGAACACATCATGGCAAAGAATCTTTGCTCTGTGACTGTACACATCAAAATATCACACAAAGTCCAGATGTACATCTGGTACCAAAACTTGAAACAGTTGATATGCTGAGTAGTTTTAGAACAAAAAATACAGGGTGAGAAGCAGTGGGATCCTTTGATTCACACAATGCATTATATTGATTGACAGAATCTAGTGGCTTTCCTTGTGGTTCCATAACATTGTGTTCCCACCAGTTTATCACAGTTGGCACTGAACTGCAACCGCTACACTGTGTGCTACTTTGAAAGTTTGATTTTCTTTCATTTACCAGAACTTTGTAAACATTATGATTTGAGAAGTATTCTGCTTAACATTCATTCTGTAAACATATCGCAGTCCTATGGAATGACACCTTATGGAGATTCTGATGCAAAGGATTTCGAAATCTTGGAGCATCAAAGGGAAATAAGGCATGGACGTAAATTGATTCCATCATGGGCTCAGTAAGTACTCTGCACCTATAAGTTATAGCTATCAATGACCAATTCCGTTTCCAAGTACATTAGATAATACACTGGGCACACAATCAAACTTGTTATAGGACAGCGGTGCTCTAGTTTTTTTTCTCGAACTACGCAGGAGAGCTGCGTGTCATTTCATTAAGGTAGTAGTAGTGCTCTAGTTGAAGTTGCTTCTGTTTTTATTTTTATTTTTATTTTGTCATCCTAACTCAATGTGAATTTGCTTAGAACATTTTCTGTGAGCAAATGCTCCTCTTTTGAAGCAGACATGGAAAAGTTATTCCTTGTAGAAACTGAGAATGTCCTGCCATGCTAATATAGAAACTAGGGATCCTTGTGCTACTCTATGTTCCAGCTAACTGCATTTTGTTTGTACTTATTTTCAGGGAAGAAAACTTAGATAAAATCCTCGTAGCCAATCTGGCTTTAGACTCCAGAGAAGTTTTTGCACACAAGTGTTCTGCCATCTTATCTGATGGTGAGCTCCAATGTACCACACTATTATTAGGAGTAATGCTATTTTTAGTTATTGCTGTGACTGAAGTTGCAGCCGTACTTTTGGTGCAGTTCTTTTGGTGCTATTTTTAGGAATCGTATTTTTAGGCTGGTTCTCCTGCATCACGGAATTCTTTCTTCCGCGACAAAATGTATAGGAAAATCTCCTCTCTCCCTCTGTCACTATTAATTATCTTCAGTATGCTCTACTGTAGGAGTAGCGCATCGAAAACATTTACTGTGTTTCACAGACGCAGATCTTAACTGTACGGAATTACTGTAGTACATTGTATGACTTTGGTTATGTGGAACAGCAACCTTCTGCGATGCAATACCCCTAGGTGCAAGTATAGCATGTCTAAAATTTTAGTATCAGGGCATGCTGTTAGATTTTAGCCAGTATTAGTGCAGCATAACTGGCCTTGCTTTTACTCATTTTTACAGCAGGAGACCAAAATGTGTTTTTGCTGAGAAAGAAAAAGCTAAATGCCTAATGTGTTTGGGCACCTAGGGGAAACTTTGTAGTTTTTTTAAATAAAGAAATTTGAGCCAGACCAACATTGCATTTTTACTCAATAGCAGTAACCAAATGAGCCAAAGTTCTGACTTCTGCCTGTTATTGAGCCCAGGATTGACTTAAACCAAACTATCTTTTTGTAACGGGCATTACATTGGCAGATGAAGCTGTTGTGTGCTTTGGTGCCCGAAAGTAGGCAGGCCATCTTGCAACCCTGTCAGCACATGTCATATGTATCTTGATACCCAAACAACAAAACGGATGGCAGAGTGCCACAGCCAAATATACACATCTTGTTGCTGTTTTCGTTGGCCTAATTGCTGTTTAGATGAGCATTTGTAAGAATGCAACCCCCTGTGGTATGTGCTGATGAGTGTGGTCATATACTGCTGTCTCCATAGTTAGTTTCTTGCAGATTTGTAATGTCACAATATCTTCTTTTGTTGCACTGCATCTTCTGCGGCATCTGATGTTGAATCTGAATGTCCTGTTGGTGTCATCGCGTGTGATTTTCCCAGAAGCCATTTGGACTAACCAAACCTTTTCCCTTTCCCTTTTGCAGGTGACCGATGATAAAAATAGAAGGCTGGCGGTTCTGTCTCTCTGCCGCATTTTCTTTTGCACAGGGACAACAGGGGGTGTGTCATGTGTGGAGCCTCCATCAGGTCCCGCCCCAACCCGTGGTTCGTTCATGGTACCCGTATCTATACTCTGGTGATCGAGTTGCTCTCTGCTCAGTTCACCACTGTTACGGTACATGCATTCTACACAAAAACACTGGCATGACGGTACTGATAGCAAGCACTAGCATATGTTGGTTGGTTGGTCCATGCATGGGATTTGGATCCGGCCTGGTCAAAGATCAGTTGGACACATTGGTACCTAGGATCCTGTTGTATCATTACCACTGATTAACCGGTGGTGTTTGTAGGAAAAATCCAGGTCCAGCGTGGACGCTGGCGGGGCATGTGGCTTCTGGATTAGGACAAGTACGTGTAGGGCATCTTCCTCAGATGCGGTTGGGCCCCATTGAGGGGCTCCATGTGCCGGCGGGGGGCGGGGCTCATGGCTCCAAACTGACTAGCCGAAGCTAAAATTTATTAGAGTCACCTTCATTTGTTTACGCCCGGCACTTATCATCTCTCACTGTCAGTGTCACTTGTGAACAATAATCAGCAGCCCTTGGACTTGTACATGGCTGCCTACTCCTCAATGTTAAAAGGGTTTCTGGGTTTGAATGCTCGATAAGAGCATGCGTGCTGTGCTGCTGATGCATGATAATTAACTATAGTAGTACAGTATTAGTTAGTAGTATAGTATACCACCCTCGATCAGCTCGAGAGATTCCTATCGGGCAGCAGTTGCCATTGCCCATTGGCTCTTGGCCCTTGGGTGTGAAGATGGATGGATGGACCACGTGGAGTAGAGTGGCTGGCTGGGCGGGAAATTTTATGCTGATATACTGTACGTATTTGGTACGACGGGATGGTAGCCAGAAGAGAAGAGATTGCCGAAGCGTACGTGTAGTAGAGGTTTGGTGTATCCTGTGTACGTTAGGGAAGAATGTCACTGTTGCGAGCGTGCCATCGCCCTTGCCTGCCGACCTCGTGTCGATATGTCCAGCTGTGCGGTGCGGTGCGGTGCGGCGGCCCTTGCAAAAATCTCTACGCCACCGGGCGGGCTCATGTGATGCATGCATGCATGCGACGCGGCACTGTTGGCAATAGTAGATGGTCATGCATGTGTGTCTTGGCACGCTGCGAGCCACACAAATGCTGCTCGCCGTCGCCGGAGCGGCAACATGTCTGTCAGCCTGCACTGCAGAGATCCTGCGTTCCCGCCTGGATCTGGCTGTCGCCCCAAACGATGTACACGCGCCTGTCCGTAGTACTGTATGTTTGTACATACGGACGGACCTCTGACATGTGGGATGCTGCTGTGCGCTACCGGTAGTAGGAGGAGTATAAGGCCAGTGTTCAGTGGGGGGTTTTGTTATGCACATTCATTAGAGTGCCATGTCAGCAAAACTGTACTTTTTTTATGAAACGGAGAGGAGAGAGAAGGAAGTAGTTTCACCATGGTGAAACTCCGCTGGCGTTGTTTTCTACGCGGTGAAACAGAATGAACTTCCCACTGAGGACTAAATCGTTTCACCGTCTTGCATGCGATCCAATAATTTTGCCCAGCCTAGGAAACATCAAGGTGAAACTTAAGCATTATAGAGGTTGTTTCATTGTTCGTTTCATTAATGCTAATTCAGCAGATTTATTTTAGAAATAGTGCATTAAAATAAGCCATTGAGACTGGCCTAATTGATGAATGAATTGAGAGGCTGCCCAAAAAGACCGCTATCTATGTATGGATGGGGCTGAGTCAGATCTGAATATGCGATCCAGATCCACGTCAGAGCCTGCAGGAAGCAGGATTAATGGCCGCGTCACTCTCGTAGCAGGAAGCCAGGAAGCGCGTGTAGGCGCCTTGGCACAAAATACTCCTCTGTGAAGGCGACCTCTATTCTCGCAAAAAAGAAAAAGAAGCCCTTGCTACCGGCTAGGGCCTTGTTGAGTTCGCAAAAAAATTTGGTTTTTAGTTACTGTAGCACTTTTATTTTTATTTGACAAATATTGTTCAGTCACAGTTATCTCACAAATTACAGGTAAACTGTGCAATTAGTTTTTATTTTCGTCTATATTTAATGCTCCATGCATGCGACCAAAGATTCGATGTGACGAGAAATCTTGAAATTTTTTGCGAACTAAACAAGGCCCTAGTTGTAGTTGTAGTACTAGGGCTTAGTTTCAAATTTTTTTACAAAATAAACGTTGTAGCACTTTCGTTTGTATTTAACAAATATTATCCCATCATAAACTAACTAGGGTCAAAAAATTCATTTCGCAAATTATAGACAAGCTATCTAATTAGTTATTTTTTATTTATATTTAGTATTTCATATATGTGCCGCAAAATTCAATGTGACAGAAAATCTAAAAAGTTTTTCAAATCTTTTTAGAACTAAACAAGGCTTAACACAAACCTCTTGCCCACTGCCAAATGGTTACTTAGAGCAACCATAATGTAGATGGACTGGTTAGTCTATATGGATAGTTTTTACATCAGTGGGCTATAGTGATTATTACTGTCACATTGTCCATGGTCTAAGTAGTCTATATGAGAGATGCAAGGGAGAGAGAAAGAGAGAGAGCAGAGAGAACTATTTGTTTTTTTTCTTATGGACAACCCATAGAACTATGGATACATTTAGTTATGGATTACACTACACCGTACACCACCTTTACAATGTTTCTAGCTGGTAGACGATATGGTTGTTCTTACTCTCTCTGTACTATAAATAAATACATTTCTTTGACTACTACAATTTATGTTCGACCATTCGTCTTATTTAAATTTTTTATACAAATAATAAAATAAATAAATCATTATAAAAATATATTTAATAATAAAATAAGTCATACAAAACAAATAATATTTATTAATTTTTTTGAATAAAACGAACGGTCAAACATGAATTATAGAAGTTAAAAGAAATAAAATTATTTATGGAACAGAGGAAGTATGTCTTTTCTATATAAAATTGTTTTTTTAAATAAAAGACAGCCGGGCACGAATTCCCAAGGCATGGGCGGTGCTTTGTGCCTCGAGGTTAGCGTGCAAATTACCATTGTTTATTAGCGGCAGCTCTATTGTAGTACTAGTACAGGCCTACGGGCGACTGGGCGAGGGAGACAGCGAGTGATTCAAGGCTGTGGACGCTGTTCCCTGCCGCCGTTTCCTATGTGGGGGCGTGGGAGCCACCAAAACCGGCGTTCCCAATCTGCCCTCCAGACGAGACAAATGAGGGGGCTGCCACGACTAAAAATAATATTCGCTGATTTATCGTGGAAAAAAATATTGTTAGCTATTAGAAAAATACGACTTATAAGAACAAACAGCTTAGAAAAGTATTACTGTTGCTGAAAATTTTTGCAAATTTTTTTATGAGATAGATCTTTTAAACTTAGTCTATAATTAGACAATAATTATCAAAAATAAACAAAAATGTTACGTAGTATACATTTTATAAAATTTTCCGCAACTAAACAGAGCCGCAGTGGAAGAAGAAAAAATAAATAAAAAATTTCGCTCTGCGACAAACATCTTTGCCATCTTGGTAAGCTCTCGGCTCGGCCTTGTTTAGTAGATCCAAAAAATCAAAAACTTTTTAAGGTTTCTCGTCACATCAAATTTTTTGACACATGTACAAAGCAATAAATATAGACGAAAATAAAAAATCAATTGTACAGTTTGTCTGTAAATTGTGAGGTGAATCTTTTGAGCCTAATTAGTCCATGATTGGACAATAATTGCCAAATAAAAACAAAAGGCTACAGTACAAGAATCCAAAAAATTTTGGGAACTAAACAAGGCCGGGAGCAATAAAAACGTTGACTATTTATTTATTACTACTCGTGGAAATGTAGATTAAGTGGGTATTTGGAATTGCTTCATAAACTCTATTGTGGATGAGCTGTAAAAAATAGAGTTTGTAAAGCGCCAGGATTCCACTATTTTTACTCAAACGGAGTGTTTAGAGCCGAAACTATTTGACTAAAAAACCTATGGAAGAGAGCTAGAAAAACAAATAGCGGAGCGGTCTCAAACACCAACCTTTGTAAGACATGGTAATCTGGTATCGTCAGGAAATAATACGCAAGTCGAGCCGTTTACTAGCTGACAAAGTACATTACTCACTGCTAAAAAAATGCATACATTCCCTGAAAAGGTGAATATTGTTTCATCAATTATTTATATATATAGAGTATAAGTACTTTTTATGCGTAATAAACATATGGAATATAGTTTTATATTTATACTTATTAAAAGATACGTCAATTGTTGATACTGCCATGCATAATAAACCTAGTCAATTTGGAGATTGTGTTGAGAAACCAGATTTTTCATTCTTTCTAGGACTACGAATCTAGGATTGAGGGAGCAGTCTCTCGGTCATTTTTTTGCTGGGTTTTTGTTGAGGCTTCTTTATCGGCAGAATTAGAAACCTTGCTAAACTCGCGCACACAAAAATGGCTTTTGAAGGAAAAAAATGATGAACCAAAACAAATTTTTACTACAAACTGAAACCATAAAAACCTTTTTTTTGCCCCCTAGCTTCATCGTTTTTTAGAAATCCAAAACCTTGCCATTGCTAAAAGTGTAGGACTATTCGCACCTCGTGTTACTTTTCTTCAGGCCTTGTTTAGTTCCAAAAAATTTGTAAAATTTTTTAAATTCTACGTCATATTGAATCTTGTGCCACATGCATTAAGCATTAAACATAGATAAAAGAAATAACTAATTCCACAGTTTATTTGTAATTTGCGAGACGAATCTTTTAGTTAGTTCATGATTAGACAATATTTGTTAAATACAAACGAAAATGCTATAGTATCTATTTTGCAAAAAAAAAAAAATCAGAACTACTACTGAGGTGAGGCCTTGTCTAGATAAAAAAAAGGTTTTGGATTTTGACACTGTAGCACTTTTATTTTTATTTAAGATTGTCCAATCATGAAGTAACTAGGCTCAAAAGATTCGTCTTGTGATTTAAAGACAAACTGTGCAATTAATTTTTATTTTCATCTATATTTAATGCTCCATACATGTGCCGCAAGATTTGATATGATAGGAAATCTTGAAAAGTTTTTGGTTTTGAGGCGAACTAAAGGCCTGAGTAACCACAGTAGCAGTAACTTACAGTAATCACCTTGGGGTCTGTAACCAAGGCCTTGTTTACTTCCATCCTAAAACTCAAATTTTTTTTAAGATTTCTCATCACATCGAATCTTTAGACGTATGTATGGAGTATTAAATATAGACGAAAATAAAAAATAATTACACAGTTTGGTTGAAATTTATGAGACGAATTTTTTGAGTCTAATTAGTCCATAGTTGAACAATAATTATCACAAACAAACAAAAAATGCTACAGTTTCACGAAATTTTCGTCAGACAAACACAGCCCAAAAGTGACGCTGGGTTGTTTGGGCCTTGTTTAGTTCCCAAAAAATTTTACAAAATTTTTCAGATTCCCCGTCACATCGAATCTTTAGACGCATGCATGGAGTATTAAATATAGATGAAAATAAAAACTAATTGCACAGTTTAGTCGAAATTGACGAGACGAATCTTTTGAGCCTAGTTAGTCCATGATTGGATAATTTTTGTCAAATACAAACGAAAGTGCTACAGTGTTGATTTTGCAAAATTTTTTGAAACTAAACAAGGCCTTGGGTGGGTGAAAACTCAAAAGTGAAAGCTGGGCCTCGAGGGGGGTGAGTGAAGAGTGAACATGTGACATGTGAGTAAAAAAAAAAAGGAGAAAGAAAAAGAAAGGGGAGCAGAGAGAAAAGAACAAGCAAAAGGAAAAGCACCAGTCTCTGGTCTCTGACAGTGGGTCAGCAGAGCACGCCCAGATCGATTCGACGCCCTAGCTTTGACCCTTCTCGTCTTTGCACAGTGACCGCAGCCCTACTCCCTCTCCCTCTCCCTCCCCACACCGCACCGCGCACCGGCAGCCGCAGGAGCAGGAGGAGGAAGGAGGAGCATGCCGCCCCCACTTTATTTAATCTGCTGCCTTTCGCCATCCCCAACATGACCACCACCACCACCACCACCACCACTCTGCAGACAAATCCTGTATAGGAGTCGCTCGCGCATCAGCGGACGCAGAGGCTGAGAGGCAGGCCGGCCGCCCACCCGCCGCGCAGGACCGCATCCCGTTCTGCCGCCATGGCCGCCTAGCAGAGGTACGCTCGCTGCCCTCCCTTCCTTCCTTCCCATCCTCAGGCCTGCCTGGCTATGGTTGCTTCTTGCGTCCCTGACTGACTCTGATTGATTTGACTGATTGGGGGTAGGTTCCGTCAGTCCGTTCCTCCTTCCCCCATCACTCGAGGCGTTTCTTGTTTCTTCATCTGTCGATGCAATGCCGCCGCCGCCTCCCGTCTCTTTCTTTATCTGCCCTGTTCCCCTTTTCCTTTCTTGACGAATTTAATGGCCTCCCTCCGCTCCACGTTCAGCGCCTACCAGATGTCCGATGTCGATGTGCTTGCTGCTCGTAGCCTGCCTGCCTACCTGCCTACCTCCTGTGATCCCGGTGTGATCCACCTCCTTTCCTTTCCAAGGGGAGGAGGGGAGAAAGCGGGGAGGCGCTCGTGATTCCGCCACCTGTTCCGGTCCAGGTTGCAGCCAGCCACCGCTTTTTTCTTGCTAATCTTATTAATCTCCTGTTCCGGCCTGGCCCCCGCATTCTTCTTCCCCCACCCCCGGCGCCTCTCTGTGATCTTGGGGCCCTGTTCATAGAATCATAGTGCTGTGCCGGGTGCCCTCTGCTGCTGCTTCTTCGCTGATGCAATGGACCGGGTGCTGGATCTGTGCACTGGTTCGGGCTTCCTCTAGGTGCGGCTGCTCGCTTGCGCCTATCTCCTTTGCTCCCTGCCTGCAAATCTTGTGTGCAGCTGCATCAGCTTGTTATTTCAGCGTTTCTGTCAACGTTTTAGGTTTCCTAGTTCTCACCCGGTGGGTGGGCTGCTGCTAGTCTCTCCCAGCAATTTTGTGGTGTTTGATATGTGTTCCTGTCCGCTGTTAAATTCAAATTCCTGTACAGCTACCAGTTCTCTGTCAACAACTCTGCTTTTTAGACGGTTCTTATCAGTAATTTTAATTTCAGTTTACTATGTGCTAATATAACACACTGTTCTTTGTTCTTCATTGTTTCTGTAGATGCCTGGGAACTCAGTTGACAAGTGAGCAGTCTTGTTAGATTTTGGATAAAGTGAAGTGAAAATTGGATCTTCACTCGTCTGATTGATCTGCACTGCTGGAACTCCTTGTGACCAGACCACCATGTCCGTGGAGGCTGCTAAGCACAACGTGCCTGGGCACCAGGCTACTAAACCAGTGGCTGATCACGCGGCAGATCCAGTTACTGCAAAGGAGGACAAGAAAGCAATGGATGGAGAAGGAGCGCCGGAGGTTGCTGCTGTTAAGAATGTCCTGGAGGAGCAAAAGCCCTCCCATCGGCGGCAAGAGTCTTCTGCGTCAATGTTGGACAAGGGTCCTTCCAGTGTTTGCTCAGACTGCGGTGTCCTGGACGAGCCGCCAACCCCACAGGGTGGTTCCGGGGAACTGAAGGATAACCAGAGCTTGGACTGCAGTGGTGGTAATCAGGAGAAGAATACGTCACAGAAGAGCAGCATGAGCGAGAGCTTTGCTTCTGCCAAGGCCAGCGATGGGGCGAACAGCCTGAGGAAGACCAGTGGCAGTGCTAAGATCAGTGACCGGGCTGATTTTCCGGAGAGCGGAAAGAGCAGCATATGCCGCCCGAGCGCGAGCAGCAACATCAGCGATGAGAGCTCATGCAGCAGCATGAGCAGCAGCACGACGAAGCCACACAAGGGGAGTGATTCTAGGTGGGAAGCCATCCGAGTGATTAGATCAAGGGATGGCATTTTGGGTTTGAGCCATTTTAGGCTGCTTAAGAAGCTGGGCTGTGGTGATATTGGCAGCGTGTACCTCTCTGAACTGAATGGTACGAAGAGTTACTTTGCCATGAAGGTCATGGACAAAGGGTCATTGGCGAGCCGGAAGAAGCTTCTTCGAGCGCAGACAGAGCGGGAGATACTGCAATCTCTGGACCATCCGTTTCTTCCAACACTATATACCCACTTCGAGACAGATAAATTCTCATGTTTGGTGATGGAGTTCTGTCCAGGAGGGGACCTTCACACCCTTCGACAAAGGCAGCCTGGAAAATACTTTTCAGAGCAAGCAGCCAAGTATGTTTCAACTCTTAAAATTACAGTGTTCCTATTTTGAAGTTAACTAGTCCTATATTGATTATTTAACTTTGCTGCTTCCGTTTTCTCCTTTTCTGTTAGTACTGTCCAGCGTAGTAGCTTGATCATATTCAGTTATCCTGGCATTTGCCTCTGCATGTGTCCCGTACTTTGAGCTTGTATTGAAGTATATATATTTTTACTGTTACATATAATCCAACACCTCAGACCATACTATAAATATGCTCATAGTCATTTCTTCAAGGTTCTATGTAGCCGAAGTTCTCCTCGCACTGGAGTACCTGCATATGCTTGGGATTATATACCGTGATCTGAAGCCGGAGAACGTCCTTGTTCGGGAGGATGGGCACATAATGCTCTCTGATTTTGACCTCTCCCTTCGCTGTGATGTAAACCCTACTGTTGTCAAGTCTGCCAACCCTGGACCAGATGCGCTGCAGAGGAGCAACCAAGCATACTGTGTTCAGCCTACTTGTATCGAGCCATCCTGCATCCAGCCGGCATGTGTTGCTCCAACTACGTGCTTTGGTCCCCGTTTTTTCTCCTCCAAATCCAAGTCCAAGAAGGAGAAGAAGCCAAAGCCGAAGCCTGAGATTGTCAACCAAGTGAGCCCGCTGCCTGAGCTCATTGCGGAGCCAACCGATGCTCGCTCTATGTCATTTGTTGGCACCCATGAGTACTTGGCGCCAGAAATAATCAAGGGAGAAGGCCATGGCAGTGCTGTGGATTGGTGGACCTTTGGTATATTCCTTTATGAGCTCCTATTTGGTAAGACCCCTTTCAAGGGGTCAGGAAACCGGGCTACACTCTTCAATGTTGTTGGTCAGCCCCTTCGGTTCCCAGAGTCCCCAATTGTGAGTTTCTCAGCTAGGGACTTGATAAGAGGATTGCTGGTCAAAGACCCGCAGCATCGTCTTGGCTACAAACGAGGGACTACTGAGATCAAGCAGCACCCGTTCTTTGAGGGTGTGAATTGGGCGTTGATTCGGTGTGCAAGCCCTCCGGATGTACCAAAGCCTGTCGAGCTGGATCGCCCACCAAAACCGGCCCCAGCTAACGATAAGGTTGCTCCAGCTGCCAACCAGAAGGGCCCAGATAACTTTCTGGAGTTTGAATTCTTCTAGAGTTGTTTTCCTTTCAGTTTTGTAATGTGGGTTGGTGCATGCAAGCTGGTGTATGAAAGGAGGAAGATCAGTTCGGAGGCGTATACTGTGATGACTGGTGATGCTCTATTGTAAGCTGTAGTTCTATTTCGAGTAGCTCTTGTTCGTTTTTTTTCTCTCTCCATTGAACTGCTAAAGACCCTATTTGTACCGGGTCAATGTTGCAATTTTTTTTAGAAAATCTTGTGGTGCTTAAAGGACACAGGGGAATACTTTCACCCTGGCATTGTAAATCCTGTTTGATTTGGCATCAATTGCAACTGAATTTCCTTTCTTGAGCATGTCTGGTACTACATAGACACTTGATAGTTATTGTTTCTTGTAATCTTTTATCATGTGAAATCCAAATGATTCATGTCTGGTCGCTGCAGTTTAATGGCTGGAATGGGAGATAACTATCTGATTGGTCTATTTCCATGTGTTTGATTAATGCAACTGGTATCTCCGTGTGGAATGGAGCATGTATAAGGGCCTGTTTGGATCCACCAACTAAACTTTAGTCTAGCTAAGCTCAGCCAAAGTTTACCTGAGTATATTAGCTGGACTCTCCCCAGCTAAAGTTTGGCTGGGAGAACTTTTAGCTGGCTAAAGTTTAGCTTTGAAATTTTAGCTAGCTAAACTTTAGTTGGGTGGATCCAAACAGACCCTAAACTGGGAAGGAAAATGGTATAGACGTTTGGAAGATGTTCAGGTGTGCTGATGAACAAGAACATGCAAACTGGAAACTTGTAGTTTTTTTAGTATGAAACTCAAGCGCAAGAGGGCCAAGTAATGTTGTTCGAGTAAAATTCTCTCAAACATAAAGTATAATTCTCTACGTACATATATGTGGCGCCAGCCACCAGGACGTATGAGCTTATAAGTTGAGTCTACCAACCAGTATTATTTTTCTCTCACTATAAATCAATAAATAGAAATTTTTGCCATGGCTTTTCAACCAAGTGAATGAGGATTATGAACTTGTCAGGTACTAGTACGCAAAAATAAGAGAGAAATACCGTCGAAAACTTAAACCTGAGTTCTGATTTCTAAACACACCAAAGCTATTTCTGAGGATTTCTTTCTGAGAGATCAAGCAAATTAGCCACACCAACAGTATAACACTAGGATGAAGAGCGTCTGTTTTGCAAGGTGCCTGCCTTGCTGCCAATGTGGCATATGCCACTTCACTCTGAATCTGTAACTAGCTATATTTGAGGCAAAAAAAAAATACTTGCAATGGGGACCGAAAACAGTGGCTCATCAATTCGATTATGACTGAAGCAGCTAGCGAAAAGATCAATCAGAGGAAGATGGCCCAACGAGGCCCATATTCCATTGCTCCCGTCCCTGCACCTCGGATGCACTCGCCAGGTCGGCAGCGCGGCAGCGGCAGGGACGCTCGGCCGCCGGTCGGGGCAGACGCCGGACGGGCGGAGGGCGGCAGGCGGGCAGCACGCATCAGCGAGGCGAGTCCGAGGCTCCGACAGTCTGATTCTGAGCTGAGCCCGAGTTTGTCTGAACTTCTGTAAGTTCAAATTCAGACATTCAATCTCTATGTCTTGGCTTAGCTTCTGAATTTCCTATTCAATTTGTTAGGAGTAGCAATTTGTGAATCACATAGTGGCTTAGAGCGTGAGTTTGTCCTAAATCACTTAGTCTCCTAATTTAATTTTACGTCTCAAGTATGAAGAGATTTTCCTATTCAATTTTATGCTCAAAATTCTTGAATATATGAAATAATGCTCAGTATTGAAAATATTTCGTCAATGTTAAGTTCGTAGACAATAATACATTGTAAGGTTTCTTGAATTGTACGTTACTACAGATATATGATATTTGCTGTTTTGTAATGTTTCTTTTCTTTAACTTCTTTTTATCTGCTGGCCTTAATCCACAGATGTGTTTGTTTCAGTACTTCTGATGCTGTGATGCAAGAGAAGCCCCAAGTTTAGTACCTTCCTGTTAAATTTTGACTGCATTTTTATGCATTTTTATAGACAATAATACTTCTCTATATGCATAACTAGGCTTCCTGTGCTTTTGCTGCTTTGCTCTTTACCTGATCACCTGTACCCTGTACATTGCAGGCAGCTGACTGGCTATCAAATTTTTTCTAATCCACCAAGTAAGATCATAGTGCTGACATCACGCCTTCTCAGTGATGCGCATCGGTATATTTTGCGATACCTAAGCAACCATGGAACTGTTTCGCATTGTACTGTACTGACAGCTATTTCAGAGGTGCTTAATCCCTGCAAGAATATAATGTGTGTTGTCTAGATTGCTTCTGAAGTACCTGAATCCTGCCAACTAAAATTATTTCTTTAATGATTTCTCTTCATACATATTTCCCTATAGTATATTTGGATGGCTTTAAGAGTTTTTCTTTACATCTCTTTTGAAGAGCAGAAATATTCTTGCCAGTTCCAATATAATTGAATTTTGTAGGCAGCACTTCCTGTATCTGAACTGTTTGATCATTTTATCTTCTCAGTTATAGTCTTGCAGCAACTTGCATGTTCCTGGTGGATTTTGTTCGCCACACGTTCTGTTTGCCTAAGGTTAGGTGTGGTAAGGATAGATACCGACCAACCAGGCCCTATGTCTGATTCACTGGTTACTGAATGAATATGTTTGAGGAATATGGTTTCTTTATAAATGCTACATAACTGTTTATCATGCTATTGCTATTCATCTTGTTTTTTGAAAACATTCTTGAAACTATATTGATACTGCCACAGTTATTTTGGCTTTGTTTATATTCCAAATTTTTTTAGAAAATTGATATTGTAGCACTTTCGTTTGTATTTGACAAATATTATCCAATTATGGACTAGCTATACTCAAAAGATTCGTCTCATCAATTCCGACCAAACTGTGCAATTAGTTTTTATTTTCGTCTATATTTAATACTCTATATATGCGTCTAAAGATTTGATGTGACGGGAATCTGAAAAATTTTGCAATTTTTTTTGAAAACTAAACAAGTCCGATGTGAGATCCATACCATGAGCCAAGGGGGCCACAGAATCTGCCGTGAAACGCGGGATGGATAGTCGCATCGCATCGCATCTCGCATGTGCATGCTTCGATCGCCTTATGATTTAATCTCGTTATTTTACTCCTTTCTTTCCTTTTTTAAGACTAGTTGGCGCAACGGTATGCTTTCCAAGATCAAATTCGATATAGATGGTGATTGGTTGTTTATAGGGTCTGAGTCGTCGTTGGCTCAGTACTTGCGCTATCAATTCACAGCTGATCCGGCTAGTCAGCTAAGCTACAGTTGACAAAAAGCCTGTTCCCGTGATGCTTATATTGTTTAGTTTGCTTATGCTAGCTATAACTGGGTTGTTGAAAATCATATTTTGTTGCCTTGGTAGTTCGGATTCAATCTCACCTCATCTTTATGAAGGTACTAAGACTTAGCTCAATTACCGCCATCGGAGCTCGTCGATATGAATGCTAGCCTCGACCTTCCCAGCGTCGTCACCCACGCACGGATGCCCCACGCGCCAGCCAAAGGCAGCGATGACCACCCACCCATACCTCATACCAACCAAAGGTTGCACAGTAGGAGCCCGTCCCTCGTGAACTTGCCTCAATCAACTCATCGTCGAGAGATTAGGGGGCAAGTACTCGTGCCATCACCATGCCCCGATAGGTCTCCTTGTTGTGTTATTTGTTCCACTACCACCACTTGGAAAGAGTTGTGAGTCCAAGGATTGTTTCGATTTGCTCGACGAGGAGGGCATGCCAGCATGCAATGAGGATGGCTCCTCGTTGATGGGGGCGGGTTGGCGAGTAACTCTCTCGATGACGACGATGCGTCGACAAGGGCCGGGTAACACACGACGCTTTAGACTCTAAACAGAAAACCAAACAAGCTAAAACGGTATTGTTAGAATCTAGACAAGAGGTAGACCTCATTACAGTGGTGACGAATGAACGAATCATACAAATAGATATACTCCTCCTTTGATTGTTCTGAAATTCTACGCGACTACGCCCCACGTCAATTAGGTCGCACATGGTCGATCCGATCGTTCCATTTTATTATAAACGTTTCATTATTATATTTACCAATGCCAAGAACAAAAAAAAAAATACAGAGTGTGCTTTGCTACCGGGCACTGCAACCAAGAAACAACTAACCACTGCGCATGCATGATTCCCGTTGCCCCCTTGGGCCATGCCCATGCATGCATGTCTTTTTGTAAGACAAATGGACTGACAAGTGGCAAAGCAAAGCCACTTGTGTGGCATATTTGACATTGCAAGAGCTAGCCGAGAGGCAGGGTTAGCTAGCTCATGGCATATTTGGCGTTCTCGTCGTTGCCACATTCTATATATAAGCCTAGTCAGCTGAGCGTCACTAGAGAGTTTTCTGCAGGCTTTCACATTCAGCTGATGAGAGTCTCAATCTGAATCTGAATCTGTGACTAGCTAGCTAGCTAGCTAGTATTATTGAGCCAAAAAGAGAACTAGGGCCTTGTTTAGTTTTTAAAATATTTTGCAAAATTTTTCAGATTCTTCGTCATATCGAATCTTTCGGCATATAAATGGAGAACTAAATATAGATAAAATAAATAAATAAATACACAGTTTACCTGTAATTTGTGAGACGAATCTTTTGAGCCTAGTTAATCCATGATCGAATAATATTTGTCAAATACAAATAAAAATACTACTATTTTTATTTTGTAAAATTTTTTGAACTAAACAAGACCTAGGACCCAAACCAAACCAAAATGCTGGGTCACAAGGACGAAGGAACAGAGTCACATGGCGAAGCCAGTAGGCAGTTGGCAGTGGCATGGCCGACGTGGTATGTATATGTACGCACTCACTCTGAAGAATCCGTGACACAGCCGTACGCAGTGCCAGCGTACTTACCGGCTGCAAGCATTGCGTGCTGCACCGACGCAATATAATGCTGCAGTGTTCTTAGGCCCTGTTTAGTTCCCTACCCAAAATTTTTTCATCCATCCCATCGAATCTTTGGACACATGCATGGAACATTAAATGTAGATAAAAAAATAAACTAATTACACAGTTTAGTTAAGAATCGCGAGACGAATCTTTTAAGCCTAGTTACTCCATGATTAGCCTTAAGTGCTACAGTAACCCACATATGCTAATGACAGATTAATTGTGCTTAATAAATTTGTCTTGCAGTTTCCTGACGAGCTATTTAATTTGTTTTTTTTATTAGTTTCTAAAAACTCCTCCCGACATCCTTCCGACACATCCGATGTGACACCCAAAAAATTTTCGTTCCCAATCTAAACAGGCCCTTATTTTCTTTTGCTGTTGTACAAAACTCACGTGACTTGCCACCTCAAAGACTACTGTATCTTTTTTTTTCATGTTTTGGATCCAGTGCACTGTGCACTGCTGTGCCCCGTCGTCGGTCCCCGGCTGAAAGAATCGTAGAATACGCATGCTAAAAACTTGTGGCTTTAATTTATTTTCTTGCGATTGGACATATGTACGACAAGCATGTATATCTGCACTTAAGATCTATTGGCTCCTAAAAAACAGTGACCATGATATTCTTTTTGGGATAGACTTTTTTTTTCTCTCAAATACATAAAAGATTTACATATTATTTTATTAAAAAGAAGAGTTTGAATATACAAACAACGCGCTTCTGATCTAAAACAACTGTGGATAAACCATCCTAGCAAGTGAACTCAAGTTTCATTTGAGGATAGATTTTGTCCTAATAAAACTAACAGCAATGCATTATTGGAGGATAGGCGACACGTCCTCTCGTTTCGTTGCCGAACCAGTAATAGTCAACTATAAGGACAAATAAAGTAGTTGCTCTTGGACTTGCCACCCTTGCTATCAAAGTATCATCATCAATGAAGTCCTCTCCTCTGAATTCTCTCTGATTGTGAGATTGAGCCTCTCCCTCCATGAATAATGTATGTATAGTACTCCTAGGCCTTGTTTAGTTCCCAAAAATTTTGCAAAATTTTTCAGATTCCCGTCACATCGAATTTTTAGACGTATGTATAAAGTATTAAATATAGATGAAAATAAAAACTAATTGCACAGTTTGATCGAAATTGACGAGACGAATCTTTTAAGCCTAGTTAGTCCATAATTGGATAATATTTGTCAAATACAAACGAAAGTGCTACTATTCCTATTTTGCAAAAAATTTTGGAAGTAAACAAGGCCTACTAGTACTAAGCTTTGTGAACGAGGTTTGCAGCAAATGCACGTACTAGACCATAGCAGCGCCTAGCTGCAGCCTACCAGTGCAAATGCACGCTCTATGCTTTGCTTCAAGTTTCAGCAGGACACTGCTGACCTGTGGCCTGCTGGCTGCCCAGTGCCCCATATTACAGCATGTGATGCTGCCTGCAGCCCTCATCATCACTGTCCAATGAACAGTACTGGACCACCCACTTGTTTCTTTCGGCTATATATATTTGACTTGTATCTTGTGTCTATTATACGTGATATTGACGGCTCCTAAGACTTTGTAATGATGCATGTCGTCCCTTACTCAAGTTTGTAGCCAATAATATGGCCCCTTGTAAGCTATTGTATAGGCCATATACTTGTGATTTTGATGATTAATATAATAATACAGTCAATTGGGCTAGCTAACGTGTTTACCCAGAGGATATGTGTTAGTAGGTCTAGCTTGGATGCTAAGGTGAAAAGCCGAACTAGGACAAATTAAAAATTAGATTGAATTATACAGGTCCCATGGAACTTGTTATTGTCGGATACGAAGGATATGTGTACACATAGAACAATACATCAGAGCATTGAGCTCGATGAGGTTTCTATACACACACGCCCGATGGCTTATAGATTTACACATCAGAGCTTTGAGCTCGATGAGTGTAGATCTGTAAGCCATCATATCATATATTCAATGCTTGTAGAAAAACTAATTAATAAGCTGACAACGTCATGACTAGTTTGAGTTGTTGAGGTTAGAACTACACCACTACTTGGTTATTTAGAGATGTTGGAGTCTAGGAAGCTCACATGCATACACTTGAGAAGACTACCAAGCCACCAACATGCTAAATATATGCATGGTTAGAGAGTGGTTATGCTGACTTAGGCAGACATATGGAGAGTGATTGTTTGGTGTTGTTGTCTAGAGAGGGATCAAGGAACGATCCCAACTTATCGTGCTAAAGGTATTGTTGGCTCCCCTTGAAACCTTTGTGGCTTGCAAAGGCACCTTATTGAGCTGGTCTCTCTGAGATCGAGGATATGGCCGCAAATGGGAAGTATGGCCAATCACCGCTACTAGGGAATGCCCGTGAGATTTGGATTGCAAGGAGAGAGAAAACATGTGAGACAAAATTAGGGTTGAGGTCTGTTAATAGAGGTGAAAACAAATGAAGCTTAAGGGCGTCCATAGAGGTGCTATCGACTTCGATAGCTACCAAAGGACCGAACCAGACGTGCACTCATATGTCAATGTCAGTTAATATTAAATTAATCTCTCTATCAGATGTTGTGATTGACAGCAAGAGGAAAAAAAAAGCAGCATGCACCTATCCCAAGTTTGCTTTAAGGCCTTGTTTACTTCCACCCAAAATCCAAAAACTTTCCAAGATTCCCTGTCACATCGAATCTTGAGACACATGCATAAAGTATTAAATATAAACAAAAATAAAAACTAATTGCACAGTTTGGTCGAAATTTACGAGACGAATTTTTTAAGCCTAGTTAGTCTATGATTGGACAATAATTACCACAAACAAACGAAACTACTACAGTGTCCCGAAATTTTTTCGGGAAGGAACTAAACAAGGCCTAACCCGCTCCACTCTAGCACCGAAGGAATCGCTAGCATTTCACTTTTTCTCATTTTCTCCACGTCAGTCCGAACCTTATACCGAGTCTACTCAACTGGCGATTTCGATGGCCATTGGAGACGCACTAAAATTTTATGATTGTATCATAAATATTACTGCAGGATACATAATACGGTTGCAGATGGTGGACTAGTACTGATGATACACATTTGATAGGAATTTATTGCAGCGAGAAGTCTCTCTGGGACTACGGTGGATTCGATTGGTTGGCTGGCGCGGGAAATAAAGAGCAACGGAGCACAAAATTCTTATCGGACATTTTCTTCCAAATATACCAAATCCGGCTCTTTCTTACCGGCCGGACGTTACCCACCAGCTGGGCCACCTTTTATTTGTACTGCACGAATGAAACATACAAAAAAAAGGGACTAGCTAGAGTAGTTTATCCGTCAGTGTCGTCATCGAATCTAGATTGGTCAGACAAATTGAGATTTCAGAATCAAAGATGCGGCTAGCTCAAACAAACCAAAAAAGAATCAAAAAAGTTCTCAGATTCCTTGCTGACACGACGGAGGAGGAGGCAGCGATAAGATATGACCGTCATCGATCAAACAGTGATCGATCGAGCACGCACGCCGCCGCCGCCGACGTCGTCGAAATAATTTGCCAGTGGCGGTCCTTCCCCGGCAAACGCTCATGAACCATGATAGGGTACCATTTTTGTTTCTTCCAGACCTTTGAGTGCCATCAGAGACGATGATGGCGCTGGTCAATATCGTTCTTTGGTTCAGTGCTCCGGCCAAGTATGGAAGCAACGACAGATTTTTCTGCATATATGCATGTACATTGATCGGGAAATTAAAAGAATCTAGTGGGAATGGTCCGATCCCCATGATATGAGACAGCCAGATATATACGGCGGCATTTTTCTCGAAGACAAAAAATATAAGCCAGGCAATGCTTTTATCATTCTAGATATATCGCAATTTTCAGCGATCTTTTTTCCCCCCCAGTGCCGGTCGCTCTCTAGCTGGGCTCCGGGCCTCCCGGCAAATGCACGCGCATGTCGGACGATGATTTTGGATCTTGATAAGGTTACATGTACGTCCTCCTATTATTGGCTGCACCTTCAGATTCTCAGTGGCAGAAAATGCTTCTCTTCGTGATTGCTGATTGGGCATTTGCATTGGGTCTCAGTCTGAACTGAATGCACCATATAAATGTTCCGATCATATATGTGGATGTACCCATAGATTACGATGGACACTGATACATACATCTTGTCAGTATCCTGCGATTTAGATTGGCCCAAATCAAAATAAGCTACCGAAATACAATGCACCATGCATGGGTCCTTAACTTTCTTGCATTCTCATTTGGGTCCATGAGCTCTTAAAATTAATGATCACGTAGGTCCATCAACTTTTTTCAAGTGGTTCATTTTAAGTTCACTCCAGGTCTAATCATAAACCTGGTGAATTCATATTCAGTATAAACAACTTGAAAAAAGTTGAAGAACACAAATGATTACTTTGAGAGTTCATCTACTTAGGCCTTGTTTAGTTCGCAATTTTTTTTGTTTTTGGGTATTGTAGCATTTCGTTTTTATTTGACAAACATTGTCCAATCACGGAGTAACTAGGCTCAAAAGATTCATCTCACAAATTACAGGTAAACTGTGCAGTTAGTTTTTATTTTCGTCTATATTTAATGCTTCATGCATGCGACTAAAGATCCGATGTGACGGGGAATCTTGAAAATTTTTGCGAACTAAACAATGCCTTAATATAGGAAAATTTGAAGGACCCACAGTGCATTTCACTCCAAGTCAATCATGCTTTTATTCTTTTGCAAGAGAGACACATACCTAGATGTGTACTCCCTTCATATAGGATTTAAAAGTTGTTTAGAACAGTGACATGGTCTTCAAAACACAACTTTAACCTCTTATTTTTATAAAATTATTTAGAAAAAATGGTATATGTATACTTTTATGAAAGTATTTTTGAAGACAAACATATTCATATAATTTTTACATTTGCAAAGTCAATAATTTAAAAGTTATTGATAATTTATATTCTCAATGTCTTTGTCCAAAACGTCTCATAAGTCTTATACGGAGGGAGTATATACGCACATGCACAACCAACCCTAATAACGTGCTCACGCATAGTCTACCTAGGCCTTGTTTACTTCCAAATTTTTTTGCAAAATAGGAATAGTAGCATTTTCGTTTGTATTTGACAAATATTGTCCAATTATGGATTAACTAGGCTCAAAAGATTTGTCTCATCAATTTCGATCAAACTGTGCAATTAGTTTTTATTTTCATCTATATTTAATACTCCATGCATATGTCTAAAGATTCGATGTGACGGGGAATCTGGAAAGTTTTTGCAAAATTTTTGGAACTAAACAAGGCCCTATGTGAGTATCTACGAGAGACCGAGCTAGCATATCTTGATTCTAATAACAAAGTCACCACAAGGCACAAGCGCCTCACAACTGAAATGTGCATTGCCGCCGAGAGAGAGAGAGATCCCTGAACTGCTACAGCACAGTTGCTGATAGGCCTAACTTACTAACAAAATTTGCGATGAGGACCCAGATGACAGCATAGGCATATAGTAGTCTACATAGCTGTCGGAAACTTGCAAGTTCTCAAACATTAGAAACTAAGCTCTGCCCTGCAAATTTGTTCCAAAAGTCTTTGTGTTCCTCTCCTTCCAGAGCTGCCAGCCAATTAGAACCACAAGGAAATCAAAATCCGCGCCGGGACACTTTTAGCGCCCTTTCCTATTATCACAGCCACCATGACCAAAAACAGTCATCTGCGGGCAACAGCAGGGCGGGCTGCCGGGCTGGCCTACTACACCAAGTAGTCGTCCTCAGATTACACGACTGAAGGAGCATAGCATAAGCAGGTGGTCGATTGTTTCAGCACCCTCGCAGAGAACGTATGAGTACCCTGCATGCGTCCCATGGCGTGCCTATAGCAGCAGTCCAGCAACATTTGTGTGGCATGAGTCAGAAGAAGTGTTTCACCTTCGGCAAGGAGGGACAATGTGAGAAGGCAAAACCTTTGGGGGTTTAGGTTTTGAATATGATATAATGAGTAATGTGAGAAAGCAGACTTTGGCAGCTTATTTTTTTAGGGTTTTTTGGGGGTTTATTGATAGATGTTGATTCTTCAGTCAAGCACACTCAATCAAGTGGTCATATATTTCCTGCATGCCGTCAAACGTTGGTGTCGCCTTCCCAAAAAAAATCATTTGTTGGTAGTGCTCCATGATATATCTAGGACCGTAGCTAAATTATCAGTGTTAAAGTAATTGGATTTGCACCCCTTTCTGAAGCTAAATCTATTCAGATTTGCCAAGTGCACGTACTGCGGCCGTAGTGGAAGGTAACTTTTTCATAAGATTGATGGCACCATATATATGATGATGATGATTATCTATGGTTTAATTAAGATTAGTCACTTCCATTGATCCAAATGTAGCATTCCACATAGGTACTGTTACTTTGTCAGAGAGCCATGTGGCGTCACTGATTGTTTACTGTTTTTTTAATGAAGATTGTTTACTGTTTCTGTGTTCTTTATCACAAGTACTGGCAAGCTAAGTGTCACGGCTCCATCAGCTATTATCTCTCGAGCTGTGCTTGACAATGAAGTTTGCTAGGCATGGCGCAGAAGAACCAAACGTAAAACGCATGCTTCAGAGACAGCGTTGCCTATCACAAACACAGTATTTGGTTACTGGTTCCCCGTCAAGATCTGGATTGTTCTCACCAAAAATATAATGTTGAACACTCCGTCAAGCAGCTGCAACAGAAGTGCTCAGGGCTAAATTTGACAGACAATAAGGTAACGCAGTGCTGTAGTGATCTGGTTTTAATTTGTCCCCCCGCAGCGGGCCAACGGCCAAACGGGTAGCTGCAGATACAACGTTGTGGCATCGGACGGCTCAAGAAAGAGGCGACGTGGCTCAAGGAGGGAACCAATTTTGGTGTACAAAACAGAAACCAAGAGAATGGCGGTAGATGCATGTGTCTCAAAAAAACTTTTTTTTTGAGATTACACACTACAACGCAGACACTCAACATGCACGCACACTCACCCCTATGAACACACGTACGCAAACCCTACCCCTATGAGCACCTTCGAAGGACTGAGTCGGCAAATCGCTGTCGACGGGCACGTCGCCTACCACTTAATGCATAGCGCCGGAAAATTCTAAAATAAATCCAGAATAAAGTGCCGCACCCAGGATTTGAACCCTGGGTGGGAGCCCCCAACCAATGACCTTTGCCATTGCGCCGTGAACCCCTTGGCGTGTCTCAAAAAACTTTATCCTACCAGTTTCAGACTTTAAACAATCACTGGCACAAAAAAATCTCTATCATGATTAAACAAAGCACCACCGCACCACTTGCTAGCTAATCTATTGCAGTTCCTACACTTTTAAGGATGCATGTACTGTACTGTACTGTACTAACTGTGTATTATACTACTACTAGACAGTACACCACCAGTGCTTTAATTTACAGTTGCCCCAGTGCCTTTTTGTCAGTACCGGCGATCTTCATGACATCATAAATAGCCAAGCTGTTCGTTCACAGTTTTGAACTGCCTTTTGTTAATACTCGTACATAGATGCAGCAGAGGTTGGGACCATGCATGTCCCTTCACTCGAGCGAGCATCAAACTTGCTTGCAAACATAAGAGAGGTCAGGATGACGACGACGACGACGACGCTTAACCAATCTCTTTGTCACTTGGCAGGAGCTTACTAGCTAGCTACCAACACGGCCCCCTAATTGGCCTGTCCATCTTGCTATGCTAGCTGTGGGGCGCCCCCTAATTGGTCTGTCCACAGAAAGCTTGCTTGCGTGCTTGCTTATAAGGACCCCAAATCTTAGGTGAAAGGTTGGCAAGCAGTCTCAGACTCAGAATGGAGCCTCAGCAAGTGGAGCTCAGCCACCTTGAACTTGAAGGCCGCCGCCGGAATGCCAGCTCCAGGCCAGGCACCAATGGTGGAAGTGCCAGAACAGGTATAAGCCGCTTTTCTTCGATTCTCTTCTTGACTTACAGGAGGAATGAATTCCTTCTTGTGTTCTTGTTTGGTTTTCTTCAATTCTGCTGAGACTGAGATTAATCAATTTGTCGACGACGATTCTTCAGAGAAAGTAGAGGAGGTAGACGACTGCCCGATCGAGGAGGTCCGGCTGACGGTGCCCATCACCGACGACCCGACATTGCCGGCGCTGACGTTCAGGACCTGGTTCCTGGGGCTCCTCTCCTGCGCGCTGCTGGCCTTCTCCAACCAGTTCTTCGGGTACCGTCAGAACCCGCTGTACATCTCCTCCCTCTCCGTGCAGATCGTGGTGCTGCCGCTCGGCAAGCTCATGGCGGCGTGCCTCCCCACCAAGGCCGTCCACATCATGGGGTGCTCCTTCTCCCTCAACCCGGGTCCCTTCAACCTCAAGGAGCACGTCCTCATCACCATCTTCGCCAACACCGGCTCCAACTCCGTCTACGCCGTCGGCATCATCACCATCGTCAAGGCCTTCTACCACCGGGACATCCACCCGCTGGCCGCCATGCTGCTCACCCAGACCACGCAGCTGATGGGGTACGGCTGGGCCGGCCTCTTCCGGAAGTTCCTCGTCGACTCCCCCTACATGTGGTGGCCGGCGAACCTGGTGCAGGTCTCCCTCTTCCGGGCGCTGCACGAGAAGGAGAAGAGGCCTCGGGGAGGCACCACGAGGCTGCAGTTCTTCCTCACCGTGCTCGCCGCCAGCTTCGCCTACTACATTGTGCCCAACTACCTGTTCCCGACCATCTCCACCATCTCGGTGGTGTGCTTCATCTGGAAGAAGTCGGTGACGGCGCAGCAGATCGGGTCCGGCGTCTACGGCCTCGGCGTCGGCTCGTTCGGCCTGGACTGGGCCACCGTGGCCGGGTTCCTCGGAACGCCGCTGTCGACGCCGGCGTTCGCCATCGTCAACATCATGGCCGGCTTCTTCCTCATCGTCTACGTGATCGTTCCCCTCGCCTACTGGAGCGACGCGTACGGCGCCAGGCGGTTCCCCATCATCTCCTCCCACGTGTTCATGGCCAACGGCAGCCGGTACGACGTGAACAAGGTGCTGGACCCGGCCACGTTCCAGTTCAGCCAGGCCGGCTACGACGGCGCCGGCCAGATCCACCTCAGCATCTTCTTCGCCTTCACCTACGGCCTCAGCTTCGCGACGCTGGCGGCCACGCTGTCCCACGTCGCGCTCTACCACGGCAGGTCGATATGGGAGCAGACCAAGGCGACGGTGCGTTCCGCCGGCGGCGACGTGCACGCCCGGCTGATGAGGAGGAACTACGCCGCCGTGCCGCAGTGGTGGTTCCAGGTGATGCTGGTAGTCGTGCTCGGCCTCTCGCTCTTCACCTGCGAGGGCTTCGGCCGCCAGCTCCAGCTCCCGTACTGGGGCGTCCTCCTCGCCGCCGGCATCGCCTTCTTCTTCACGCTCCCCATCGGCATCATCACGGCCACCACCAACCAGCAGCCCGGGCTCAACGTCGTGACGGAGCTCATCATCGGCTACCTCTACCCGGGGCGGCCGCTCGCCAACGTGGCGTTCAAGACGTACGGCTACATCAGCATGTCGCAGGCCATCATGTTCCTGCAGGACTTCAAGCTGGGCCACTACATGAAGATCCCGCCGCGCTCCATGTTCGCCGTGCAGCTCGTCGGCACCGTGCTGGCGTCGTCGGTCTACTTCGCCACGTCGTGGTGGCTGCTGGAGACGGTGCCCAGCATCTGCGACCCGACGAAGCTGCCGGAGGGGAGCCCCTGGACGTGCCCCGGCGACGACGTCTTCTTCAACGCGTCCATCATCTGGGGCGTCGTGGGGCCGCTGCGCATGTTCGGCCGCCTCGGCCTCTACTCCAAGATGAACTACTTCTTCCTCGCCGGCGCGCTGGCGCCGGTGCCGTTCTGGGCGGTGGCGCGCGCGTTCCCGGACAGCGCCTGGGCGCCGTGGCTCCGCCTCGTCAACATGCCCGTGCTGCTGGGCGCCACGGGGATGATGCCGCCGGCGCGCTCCGTCAACTACCTCATGTGGGGCGCCGTGGGCCTCGCCTTCAACTACGTCGTCTACCGGCGGTACAAGGCCTGGTGGGCGCGGCACAACTACGTGCTCTCGGCGGGCCTCGACGCCGGCGTCGCCTTCATGGCCATCGTCTCCTACGCCGTGCTGCAGTCAAGGGGCGTCAATGGCGTCGACTGGTGGGGGCTGCAGGTGGACGACCACTGCGCGCTGGCGAGGTGCCCCACGGCGCCGGGAATCAGTGCACCCGGCTGCCCCGTTCACTAGACAGACACAGATACTCTCAGGGCTAGCCCCGACACGTACGCACACGCTTTTCTTTTTCCCCCCTGCCTAACGGTGGTGTAGCCGGTAGCCGTGTGGCCTGGTATTCTATACTATACTGGAACGGAAGTAGTAGTATAGCTAATCTCATATCAGCCAGAAAAAGATTATCACTGTACAAAGGGAAGGAAAACCCAATGTCCTACTCCAGAAGCAATTGTATAGACAATCTTAAGAAATATTATGAACATAACCCCGCTGTTCCCTAATATAGGTGAATGCTGATCAGCCGGTTACCAGACGTTGAATATTGGGGTCAAACGGAAACGGTGTATCAATGGGCTAAATGACATTTTGGACAAACTTGATGGAACAACTTATGTTCGAACCTGAGTTCATATTCATTGGTGCGTTCAAATATGCATGATCCAACTCGTGCACCAAACATAGGACAACAAATCAATTAGATTTATAACTAACTAGTGTGGTTTTTTTTCATCAACAAACTAGGCTATCTTTATTTAGGAATGAGGGACCCAGTAGCCAGACTTTTGGCACCGTGACAATGGATTCAAGGTACACAACTCCACGGTTTCATAATAGGTGAATGCTAATCAGTCGTTCACCTAACGTTTAGTCAAACAGAAACGGCGCACCACTGGTCTAAACAACCATTTGGAATTTGGACAAACAATGGACAAACTTGGTTGAACAACTTCTATTCAAACCTCACAAAAATTATGAAAGATGTCCATTTTTTAGTAAATATGAATAAGTAATTGTGCTAGATGAACTTGGTGTAGGAGCTCAGGTGCGCAGTTCATCTTCACTGGAGTGTTCAAATATGCATGATTCAGATTGTGCACCAAGCATAGGACAACAAATCCATTAGATTTTTCAGATTCAAGGTGCAGATATTTGAGGGGACAGAGACATGTAGTCCATCGTACAGGGCAACGGTGTTCTTTATAGCACTTTGTATAAATAGGCATCAATTACTAGTGATTACAAATTAAGCTAAAAACAAGGAAGCTAACAACATAAGGCGATGCTTTTCATGTGTAAATCAAAGAGTGAATAACTTAACATGTATAATGCTAAGTGATAGAGACTGACTCTCCTAACGTTCACACAACTAATCTGCTTGCAGAGGTATGCTTACAAAGAAGCTTAAAACTACAAGTATACCAGAAATCTATATTACGCCAAACATAACATTCAATATGACACCTAATCTGGATGACCGGATCACTACATGCTATGGGATAGAAGCTAAAGCTCAGGTGAACTTCAAAGCTTCAGGTAGCTGGATATTTTCCAGAAATGCTGGGCAGTGGGTGCTCTCCAATGACAGGCAGCAAACATGCAGGAAAGTTTTAAGCCAGGAAATCATTCTCAAGGGCACTTCTTGTTATCCATATGGGTGATATCGTCCATATCCACTAGTGAAGCTCCCCCCTATTCATGTCACGTGTGCTAGTAGATCCATAACCACCTAGCGTAGGATCATATGCCCCACCATAGGCAGTGCCGCTAAAGCCATAACTACCACCACCACCAAAGCTCTCGTCAGCATCACCGCCAAACCCAGAATTACCAAGGGCACCGAAGCTCTCATCATCGCCACCGCATCTATAGCCACTTAAGTCAATACTAGCATAAGATCCACCAAAACATCTTCCATATAACCCAAAGCGGTCGAGATAACCAAACGAAGACGCGGCTCCGTAGCCACCTAATCCTGCATAATAACGACCATATGCACCACCAAAATCACCTATCCCACCATAGTTGCTAAGCCTACCACCAAAACCTATTTCGCTCCTATAAGGACCAAATCAACCACCCTTGTAATTTCCATAAGCACTGGCCATTCCACCAAAGTTGTCAGCAGCAGGGTAGTCCCTAGAGACACTATCATATGCTGACCTAGTATTTCTACCATGCGCTGCTGGTGGTGGTGGTGGTGGATTGGAGGATTTCTTTGGTTCTGCTTTCTTGATCTCCATCTACAAACAAAGCAAATGACCTACGACCTGTCAAATAACCTATGGAGCCTTTCTGTCATTTAAGCATGATGTTCCATGAAATTAGCACAACTGGTGACTTGGAATAGAAGAATGCATTTTCCTTTTGTTGACATTTCTTTACATATTTTACACCATAGGTACACAATGGAAGGGACAACCATTTATGTCATTTCTATAATGAACTACAGACTCATCTTTGAACTAGCAAGGTCAATCATATTTCCATTTGCTAACAAATCATCTACAACTTGCTCAGAAGCAAAAACTATAAATCCAAAGCCTCGAGAACATTTGGTTTCGTGATCAAACATAATCTGGTGATCTACCACAGTCCCATATCTTGCAAAGAAACTCTTGAAATCATCTGATCAAGATTAACAAATAGAACAATCATCAATGAAAAATCAATGTAAAACAAAGATGTAAAACAAAGCTGATCCATCATATACCATACTGATATTACCTTGTGTTAGTGTTGAGAGAATTCCACCAACTAATATCTTTTAGTCTTGAAGTCCTTAGAGCTAGATTGCACTGAACTTTTTGGTACAGTTCTCTTAATTTCAACCTATCGAGCAGACTAGTATCCTAAATAAATTGAATCAGAAACACCAATGTTAGTTTGCGAATCTAGCACCGCAAGACAATGGACATTGATATGCCAATTGCTTGAATTAACAAAGCAAACAGATAAGACATATAGTCACCAAAACAACACTAATGTTTGTTTAAAATGCACTCATAACTTGATAACAAAAAAGATAACAATTGCACCTAGAAGTGATAAGTCCTAGTAGGCATATAAATTGAAAACCTATTCATTTATAGCACAAGGTGTAATTCATATTTTAACAAAGATCAATATGATAAAACAAATGGTTTTATATCCTTATGACACAAAAAAATTAATTACCTAATATGCATATCGACAAAACAAGTATACGAACTAAAGCGAAGAATTAAAAAATAGAGCAATTTAACTCCTAAGTGATGATACAGACTCGCTGAGAAACAAAACTTACTTCCTTTCCATTGATAACATGTTTGTCCTCTATCACTTTATTAACAACAGCAGGGTTAGAGTATGTAATGAAGCCAAAACCCCGTGGGTGAGATGTGTACCTATCCTTCATTATCACTGAATCAACTATTTCACCATACTGTCCAAAATGCCTGACATATGTAGCTGTAGCAGGAAGCAGCAGCACAAAATCAGTAGAATAAAAACAAAGCTAACATGAGAATCTATTAATCCTGCAATTCACTAGTAGATCCGTGCATCAGATTGATGAATAAATGAAACATGGAAAAAAGGAAAGTAGCACAAATACCAAAATAATTACTTTCGCAAATGTTGCATCATGCCCTGCTCTATAAACGAGTATTCCCCATGGTTCACTCGTGACCCTATAGCCTCATTATGTAAAAGTGACATCTCGCTAATTGACACAATAGTGAGTAGATTTATGAAAAAAATTAGATTTTTTTAAAATAATCTTATATCTTCCTACAAATTAACATGTTTCTCATTGGATGTCACCAATTCACATAGTTAGGCGTTGCTCATTGCAATTATTGGCAATGGAACATAATACAGGCATACAAAGATCTTAATCGGACATAACTGCAGACTGTACTAAAATGTCATAGGGGTAGAGTATGCGTGTGTGTTTATAGGAATGAGTGTGCGCTCGTGTATGTAAGCATTTGCGTGCATCTCCGAAAAAAAGTTCCTGAACATCAAACTTATATTTGAATATATAGTGTTTATGAATATCCTTTTTCACATGTCATGGTAGAGGAGAAGATGTGGAGCAACATGAGAGGACGTGGGGAGGGGTCGGCTCAGGTTGGCGGCGGGAAAACCCACCCTGCGTCGCTCGTTGGGACCTCACATCCGTCATGGAGCATTAAACCACTACTAGAAACAAAATAAACCTTGCATTAAGTCTACTACTTCCTCTATTTTAAATTATATGTTATTCTAACTTTTTTGATATCTCAAGTTTAATCAAACTTATTATATAAAATATTATTATTTATGATACCAACTAAGTATTATTAAATTATTTATTAATTATATTTTTACAGTATACTTATTTGACGTCATAATTTTTGTAATTTTCTCTATAGTTTTGATTAAATTTGAGATGTGTTTTGATTCTCTGAAAAAATGATTTATAATTTAGAATAGAGGGAGTAGATATGTACGTGCACAATTATTGTGTAAGGTCAGTTTCTTATAATCATTGTGAGCTAGGCCATGAATCTCGATGGATGGATGTGAGTCAAACACATAGATCCACCAATCATGTCGGCGCTCCATATACACACTAATCACACCTGCTTGACCAGCAAAGGAAGCTTCCTTGAAGTAGTTGGTACGGAGTACATCATCATTACTAGTTCGCAACATAAACTTCACAAAACTGGAAGTGAGACGTGACTCGAGTAAATATTCCAGCTATATATATATGTATGCCAGTTGTCAGAGGAGTACCAAAGGGAAACGTTATTTGGGCCTTGTTCAGTTCCAAAATTTTTTTTGGCAAAATTAATATTGTAACAATTTTGTTTATATTTGACAAAATATTATCCAATCATGGACTAACTAGGCTCAAAAGATTCATCTCGCAAATTACAGGCAAACTATGTAATTAATTATTGTTTTTATCTATATTTAATGCTCCATGCATATGCCGCAAAATTTGATATGACGAAGAATCTGAAAAATTTTGTAAAATTTTTTGAGAACTAAACAAGGCCCAAGATGGCTAGATTCTATAGGGTGTGTTTGGTTCCCTGGTCTAGGCCCTAGCCAGGCTTCCATAATACAACTTGTACTTGGTTTCCTGTTTGGCCTGGTAGCCAGGCTTCTACCAGCCCATTCCGTACTAGTTGGGTGGCTTGCTGGAAACGCCCAATTCGGGCGTTCCTGCGGAGCCTGGCTTGGCCAGCGACGAGCGACAGTTCCTGTCACCTTTGGTCTTCTTCCTCCCTGCGACTTTGGTGCGCTCCTCCTCCACCCCACTGGTCGGCGAGCTCTCCTCCTCCACCCCACCGGGTGGCGAGCCCTCCTCCTCCATCCCACCGGCCGGCGAGCCCTCCTCCTCCTCCACCCCACCGGCCGGTGAACCTCCTTTTCCTCCTCCCCCTATCGCACCGAGCGGCGAACATGCTCCTCATCCAGATCTGGCGCCTTGCTCGATGCCATGGCCGACGCGACCGTGAGGAGCTTGATGCCATGGCCGGCGCCCTGCTTGTTCCTCTACTCCCTCCCCTCCTTGTTCATCCTCCTTCAGCAGCCGGCGCGGGTGGCCACAATAGCGCTGCGGCAGCCGTGGCAGCTCCGGGCTCAAGAAGCTCATCTTCTTCTTCGAGCCCATGCGCGTGTCAGCGGAGGTGATGGGCAAGGGCGCGTTCAGGACGGCATACAAGGCGGTGATGGAGAACGGGTCCGCCATGGCGGTGAAGCGGCTCAAGGACATGGATCTCCCGGAGCCGGAGTTCCAGGAGCGCATCGCGGCCATCGGCGCCGTGCAGCACAAGCTGGTGGTGCCCCTCCGCGCCTACTACTTCAGCAAGGATGAGAAGCTCCTCGTCTACGAACATGTCCTGGCCAGGAGTTCGTCTAGCAGGAGCCATGGCCGGGAGTTTGTCGAGACGCAACCACCGCCGCTAAGCCCTCCTCTTCCTTGTTGACAGCGTCGGCGAGGCAAAGCTCGTCTACGGTGTGGTGAAGATTCTAGTGCTCACCAACCGTTCGATGTAATGCCTTAAAAGGGTAAAGCTACCAGAACAAGGAAGAGGTGATTGTATTCAAGCTAACCAGACAACCAAACATGATCAAAGGAATCCAGGCTTAGCTAAGGCATGTGAACCAAACAACTGCTTCTTGCATTGGGAGAGCCAGGCTTAAGGTAGCCTGGCTTAGTTGGCTAGCCAGGGCAAGTTGAAAACGTGAACCAAATACACCCATAATGTACTCCCTCAGAGATTTTTAAAACAATGTTGTTTTGTTTTTTAAGAAGTCAATAAATTTAATATCTAACTAAATATATATAAAATACAAATATTTATATTTATGATATGTAATAAATATTCTTAGATGAGTTATAGAATATATTTGTATAATAAATTTATAAAGATAAAAATATTGATAATATTATTTATAAATCTGAGTAAATAAAAAAATTGATGTAGTTTAAATTATAATGTTCTTTTTAGGACCGAGATAATACATAAGAATCTCGCTATTTAGATCATCTAAAGATGTTGTAGGCAGGTGATCCAAACGGGCCTTAGCATTCTCTTACAAAAAACAACTCACAGATCCATTCATTTTAGTCAAAAAATGTGGAAAAACTTTTTTTTTTTTGAGATCGAGTGTTTAATCTGTTTTTCTTAAGAGGAAGTAGGCAAAGTGCCCAAGTTACACAAGCGATCCACAGCCATGGCGAGGAGCCATCGTTAGTGAAAAACTTTTATGCACTTTTATTTTGTAAAATGTTTTGACACATCTTTGTTCTCTTATTCTAGAACTTTTATTTCAATTTATTTATCAAGGCAGCAAAACTAACTGATTTTCTTGGCCAGCTTTTGCTCTTAGCAGTTAGCACCAGCAGTATAAGGGCCAAAAGTGCTAAATTTTGGGTCGAGGCAAATTGACAAAAGTAGCCACATATTGTGAGACAAACTATCCCTCTCGTCAACACTCAACACCAAACCAAGATTCATTTGAATGTTACCTGAATTTTACTTCGAACCAAAAAAAAAAGGCCACCTGTTAACGATACTATAGTAATAGTACCAAAAATCGTCGAAACATGCCAAGTTTTGACACCTGAAGGTTTGACATTTGCAGTATTCGGGCATACACATCTTTGCCTCTTTTACGCAAAAACAGTGCCGATAGCCGTCAGTTGGTTCCAGAAAACCTGACGAATTCCTCCAAAAGTCCCGCGGTTTCAAAAGGCAGGCGACGGCGACCTCAACCGCGGGGAAGGGCCGAGACGAGACAAGATCCGACATCCGATAGGGGGAGAAGGGGAGAGGAGAAAACACGAGGCGCCGAATCGAATCAGGGAAAGCGAAGGGCCCCCCACTAGTCTACTACTGAAGTACGCATCACTAGCGCGGCGCCTTCCCCTTCCTCGCTCCGTTCGTGTGTGTGTGTGTGTGTGTCGTTGACGAAATCCCAAGTCCATGTGGGCGGTTTTGACTTGATCCAACCAAGAACGCGCGTTTCAGTTTCAGCCGTAAAAATACTCGTAGCGGTTTCCAAGTCCGGTCTCGGCTTGCTTCTCTTCCGTCCGTCATTTGCTTTCCTGTTTCTGCCATTCGCGTGTGCCTCTGCTTACCCATTCTTGCTTCCGTCGTCTTTGCTGCGTGTAAATCTGATCTGCTTGTGTCTCCGCGTCACTGGGGATTCTTTACTTCAAGTTGGATTTGGCAATGTCAACGGAAGAGGCGATATTTGATCTGACTTGGTGAGAGTTCTTGCTGGGACTGGGCGGCGGATTGGAGAGCGGCCACTGTCTTGCTGGTTTCTTTGGGGGTAGCACTGTTCTTGTGAATTTCTGATGCGGAGTTTCGATCGGGAAAGGAGTGATCTTTGATCGATTTCGACGCTTCTGTTGGTGATTCCTCTCCTTCTCAACTTGGGGATTTCTGCCAAGGGGAGTTTCCCGACTGGTTTGGGTTCAGTTGAGCAGCAGAGATGAGGTTGACTGTTCGTGTGATCGAGGCCCGCAACCTGCGGGCCATGGATTCCAACGGTTTCAGCGACCCGTACGTGAAGCTGCAGCTCGGGAAGCAGCGATTCAAGACCAAGGTGATCAAGATGAACCTGAACCCGACTTGGGATCAGGAGTTCAGCTTCCTTGTCGGCGATGTCAAAGATGTGCTCAAGCTTGATGTCTATGACGAGGACATCCTCCAGATGGATGACTTCCTGGGGCAGTTAAGGGTGCCATTGGAGGATGTGCTGGCTGCCGATGACCTGTCGCTTGGTACCCGGTGGTACCAGCTTCTTCCCAAGGGCAAAACCAACAAGACGGTTGATTGTGGTAATGATGGGCATTCATCTAGTTTTGTTGCTCATTTTTGCTTTGTTTTGTTATGTTCAGCCATGCATCTTTCTTTGTTCATAAGAATTCACTGTTTGACTTTCTGAGCCTGCATCATTTTGCTGCCTACCTAGTATAACTTGCTGTGAAGTACAATAAGATCTAGTACATAAATTATTGCTAATGTTGTTATTCAGAAAAAGTGGTCATCACTTCGTTTTTTTTCCAAATTTGTTCACTTTGCAGGGGAGATTTGTGTCTCAATATCGTTAGAATCATCTGGAGCCTTGCGATCATGGTCTGAGGACCTTGGAGCCGAAATAACTGATATTCAGAGAGACTATTCATTGTCAAGCCAAAGCACAGCTCCATCTATTGCATTTGCTTATCGAGAAACTGAAACTTTTAAAGAAGACGATGAGTGTTCTGTTAGATCTGAAATCCCTGTAGAAGATAGTAGTAGTGAAGTTACTGATAGAAATCAAGCTGCTGCAGAGGACAAGCCAAATGGGAATTCTAGTGCAGCTTTGAATGGAACTGAAACTTCTAGTGGTAAAACAGATAAGTCTGATAAGCTATCATTTGTTGATCGTGTCTGCCAAATATTTGCTAAAAAAAATGGCGAAACAGTGCCAACCTCCTCTGGAAGCTCTGAGGCTTTAGAAGAAATTCAAGAGGAAGCAAGTGGATGTGAGCTTTCAGTGAGTCAAACTGATAATGTGTGCCCAGAGACTCCATTCAGTGAACTACTGAAATCTCTTGAATCACGACATGAAGGAGTCGAGATGCCTGTGAATCTACAAGGAATTCTTGTTAATCAGTCGTATCTTGCCTCACCTAGTGATCTGAATAACCTTCTCTTCTCACCAGATTCAGATTTTAAACAAACAATGGTTGAGCTTCAAGGCTGTACTGATTTCAAAACTGAACCCTGGAGTCTTGATAATGATGGGGACTCCTTGAAGAGAGTGGTAACATACACAACTGCACCATCAAAATTGGTTAAAGCCGTTCGAGCAACAGAGGAGCAAACTTACTTGAAGGCTGATGGAAAAGAGTATGCAGTTTTGTTGAGTGTGAGTACTCCTGATGTTCCCTGTGGTACTTATTTTCGGACGGAAATTCTTTTCCGTATCATGCCAGGTCCTGAAGTTGATTCTCAGCAACAGACATCACATTTGGTAATATCCTGGCGCATGAATTTTCTTCAGAGTACCATGATGAAAAGTATGATAGAAAATGGAGCAAGACAGGGCCTGGAGCAAAACTATGCACAGTTTTCGGATTTACTATCACAAAAGGTCAAGCCAATTGACGTAGAAGGTTCTGGGTCTGACAAGGAACAGGTCTTGGCCTCTTTGCAAGGGGGCGAGGAATCTGATTGGAAGATAGCATTTCTGTACTTCTGCAACTTTGGTGTCTTATCCTCCCTTTTTGTGTCTCTTTACATTATTCTGCATGTTCTACGAGTGAATCCAAGTGCTGTTCAAGGTCTTGAGTTCCCAGGATTAGATTTGCCAGATTCGCTCAGTGAAATTATCATGGGTGGGCTGTTGTTTCTTCAAGTACAGCGCATACTGAAGAATATTACATGCTTTGTTCAAGCAAGAGGACAAAAAGGTAAGTTTTTTTTGTTTTCTTGTCTTCAATGCCATCTAATTGCGTAGCATGAAAATCAGAATAAGGATTTGAAAATGGTCTCTCTTTTTAGAGATAAAATGGTCTTTTTAAATGCAACATGCATAAGGTTCTGAAATGATTGTGTCTCCAATGATGTTTCACTTGATCCAGTAGCGGACCCAAAGCATTTTATAAGCCCAGGTGTTAGTGGCTAAATATAATTAATTAATTAAACCTAATCTCTTAAGTATATTGGCTACGCAATAATTTACATAGTAGAATTGGATGCCGACCAGCCCAGGGTTGTCGGGCCCTCGATCCATCAGTAACCTGATCCGAACAAGACAACCAAGATTGTGATCAATTAAGGTTAGGGGGCGTGGGGGTGGGGGCAGCGAGTTGTGTTGGTAGGCAGGCGTGGTAGTTTTCTGGGTCGTCTCTTTCATGATTGTGGCACACCTATTTCTGTTAAAAGTCTTATAGGGAGTTAGGGGCTCTAACCTAACAAAATTCTCTTAGTAATGAAAACGAAAGCGCTTATAGCCAAGTAGCTCAGGCTTGCAGTGAGCAGCCTGCTGGCCTGGGTTAAAACTCACACAACGCAACGCTGGTTATGTGTCCCCCTCCTTGAGGACTGCAGCACCATGGTCTCCACATCTGCGTAAGCGATATAACGTACATGAGCCTGCCTGTAACTGTTCTAGGGAAATAAAGGACAATATTCTCCCTATTACAATGATATGAACGAGTTTTAGTTAGAGGAAGAAGTTCAGGTACAGTTGAGTTTAGCTTGAAATTGGTGTAACCAAAACAATGGTACTCTAGTTGAGATCAGCTTCTTAAAATGTACCTTCTATGTCTGGTTCCGTAAGAAATCACAGAACTTTAGTTGTTTCAGTTTTTCTTTTCTCAAGAAACTTGTTGAACTAGCGCAATAGCTTGATCTTCTTAGAGAAAAGACTACAATAGTATGACTTGCATTTCTTGGCGTATGCTTTTGGATTTTATATGCATGAATGTGATATGTGTCTACTTTGTTCAATTTTTTCATCATCATGTAGGTGGTGATCATGGCGTGAAAGCAAAAGGTGATGGATGGCTGTTAACGGTCGCTTTAATTGAGGGAATCAAATTGGCTCCAGTTGATGCTACTGGTTTCTCTGATCCTTATGTGGTATTTACTTGCAATGGCAAAACAAGAACAAGTTCAATTAAGTTCCAAACACTAGAACCTCAGTGGAACGGTATATGTTTTCTCGAACTATTTCTGGCTTTTTAAACCCTGTCATTTCCTACCATCAGTAGAAAATTGTAAATTTGAACCGCAGCAAATTTTAGTTGCATAAAAACACTACATGTTTTGTTATGTCATGCAACATCCAACTAAATATTTCACCAAATCTTGCAGAAATCTTTGAATTTGACGCAATGGATGATCCACCATCAGTGATGAGTGTACATGTATATGATTTTGATGGACCATTCGATGAAGTTACATCCCTTGGACATGCGGAAATTAACTTTGTAAAATCAAACTTGTCAGAGTTAGCTGATGTATGGATTCCTCTTAAAGGTAACCTTGCTCAGTCTTGGCAGTCCAAGTTGCATCTGAGGATTTTCTTGAACAACTCAAAGGGGACTGGCATGGTCACTGAGTATCTGAGCAAAATGGAGAAAGAGGTTGGTAAGAAGGTGAGAGCTTCCATTCCTTTCTGCTAGGAAGTATATTGTTACCGCATGACTTTCCAGATCTGATTTTCATAACTTTTGCCAGATGACGTTGAGGTCTCCTCGGACCAATACAGCATTCCAGGAACTCTTCTCTCTGCCAGCAGAAGAATTTCTCATCAGCAGTTTTACCTGCTATTTGAAGAGGAAATTGCCTACACAGGTAATGGCTTGATTTTTGCTTACATAAATTAGTAGATTTCATGATAAATATAAGAGCCTGTTTAGTTCCCCATTTGAGCCAAAAAAAAAGGGTTTTGGCCCACCATTTTGCAGAATGGAACTAAAAACCATCCAAAATTTTTGGCAAAATGGTTGTCATTTTGCATTCTGGATTTTGGCCTAACCCTGAAAATTTTGGCATTTTGGATGGAACTAAACATAACCCTGAAAATTTAGGCATTTTACATTTCATCATTCCAAAGTTGGCATTTTGCATTCCATGAGGAACTAAACAGGGCCTAAATGTATGTTTTGTGATCCTTTTCCCTATGGACAGAATGCTGAGGGATAATACATTAATACTTCAAAAGTGTTTGTGCACGTACATTTTTCTGAACTATGAAATATATATTGATGATTTATAATTTTATATTGAAAAGTAGAGAAAATTTCAGGAACATTTTCTTGCAGTCACATCAGTAGTGGTTTCAAAAGAGAAACCAACTGAAGATGTAAGCCACCAGTGTCTTGTACATTGCTTTTTTTTGGAAAGACATGCTCATATTGTTCCTTCCATGCTATGTGAGTTAAATATTTGTATATATGCTATTCCTTTTGTTTGATTTATTGGACCAACTTAGTGTGTTCATGTGTCCTCAATGATTCTGAATAGCTCACTACCTGTCCAGTCAACTGACAGACTCTTCTACTTTTAATTTCAGGGTCATCTTTTCTTATCTCCAAGAACAATTGGGTTTTATTCAAGCATGTTTGGGAGGAAAACAAAATTTTACTTTTTATGGGAGGATATTGAAGACATACAGGGAATACCTCAATCAATATCATCATGGAGTCCATCCATTATAATAACTCTTCACAAAGGTAGAGGCATGGATGCAAAGCATGGTGCAAAGAGCATGGACAATGGAAAGCTTAAGTTCTGCTTGCAGTCTTTTGCATCATTTAGTGTGGCCAATAGGTAAATGCCCAATTTTCTTAAACACATGGAATATGTGTCATATGGCTCTTTTGAATCAAGCTCTCAAAATAACTTCTGTCATAACTAACAGTGCCTTGATTCTTGAAATATCTTTTGAATGATTTATATGGTTCTTGCCAGAATAAATATCGTTTGTGCTCTACAGGACAATAATGGCATTATGGAAGGCAAGATCTTTGAGCACGGAGCTAAAAGTACAGCTTGCTGAAGAACAGTCCCAAATTAACACCCTGCAGAGTGAGGACAGTGGGGTTTTTGTTGGTATTGAGGATGCCAAGAGCCTTCAGATGACTGAAGTTTACTCCTCAACTATTTCGACCAATGTAAGTTCAGTTAACTTGTACAGACCATGGCAAATCTAAATATACACCTGCAGTCCTACACTCCTTCAAGTTTAATGTACTACCTATATTGTGGTCCAGCATAAGAAACTGACATTCATGTATCTCTTGCCAGATGGCCTCGCTTATGGAGGTGTTTGCAGGAGGTTCTTTGGAAATGAAGGTAATGGAGAAAGTTGGATGCCAGAAATACTCGGCTACACAGTGGGAATCAGATAAACCCAATGAGTATCAACGACAAATTCATTACAAGTTTAGCAAGAAGCTGTCTCCTGTTGGCGGAGAAGTGACAGGAACCCAGCAGAAATCTCCTATGCCCAATAAGAAAGGATGGATTATTGAAGAGGTGATGGAGCTCCAAGGAGTCCTTCTCGGCGACTTCTTTACGGTTTGTATACTTACCTGAATCTTCTTTCTCTCTGGCATTCTGGGTAGAATTTGCATGCTCCACTTGTGCTCGGAAAGTTCCTCCTTTCTTGTGTATTGGATTATGACAGATTGTCTGTTTCCAAATATCACATACGGACTATCACTTGGGAAGTGTAGTTGACCATGCCATTGCAAAACAGAACAAAAGCTTGAACAGGGACTAGGGAGTAGTACAATCCAAATGTAAAACCACCTAGAGGAGATCAAGTCAAGAACATCTCTTTTTTTTTGTCCATCTGGGAAACATGAGCCAACTTTTTTTCTGCCTTATGTTCTTTATACTAAACATGTTATTGTAACAGTAGGGTAACATTATTTAAACCAGCTTGTCAGAGTCGAAGTCTGTTAGATGGAGTATTTTCAGCTTCTAAATTTTTGTTTCCTTAGAGTCAGTGATAAGAAAATATGAAAAAAGAAAGAAAGCAAATGCTCCGCTGTACTAAGCCAATATCGATTTGAGTGCATGCTTGTCATTTGCTCAATTAGTCAATGGCATGATATTCTGTGAACTTGTGCTGTAACTATGGTCAAGGGGTAGCTATGTGGAGACAAAAAAAAACAGCAGCAGTACATTCCTTTCCTTTCTAATCATCATACGAAAGATCAATCTTGCTGTGTCGATTTTCTTCATACTAGCAGAAGAAAAGAAACACAACACATTTGAATTCTGACCTGCCCACCTCTCTTGTGTTTGCAGCTCCACATAAAGTACCAAATCGAGGACCTTGCTCCCAAGCAAAGATCAAGCAACGTCCAAGTCTCCCTGGGAATCGAGTGGTCGAAGAGCACCAGGCACCAGAAGCGAATCGAGAAGAACGTCTTCTCCAGCTCATCCGCTCGCCTGAAGGAGATGTTCAACCTGGCGTCAAGGGAGCTCTCACACGGCGCCAAATAGGCGGAGCAGCATGGCCTTTTGACGTCTCACCCACCATCCCTGTGCATAACAACACTACCAGATCCGTTACTGAACATTGACATTCCCCTGACACCGCCTCAGCGCCTGTGTACATGTAAAGCTTGGCTGAAGATTGACAGACGATGACAACAAAAACAACAACCGATTCTGATTCATGTGTTGGAAGAAGAAGAATAAAGTGGACACCGCTGTGGTCGAATTTTTGCGAGCTCAGTGTGTCCATCCTCTATTAGTTTTTTTTTTTTGACAATAACTATTAGTTTTGTTGTACCTGACTGATCAAGCATCATATAGCCATGAACGCTACTTGGGATATTTATTACAGAACAAGGTATAGGATAGCTCAATAGACAACGATGTAGCTGTATGTTCTGCTTGCAAAGTTGTTATCTCTGTTGTAGCAGTATGGACTGCCTCAGATAGGCTTTGAAATTGAATGGTTCTTTGGTCACAACACATGTTGGAATTGTACAAAGTCCACGTAGCCTGTTTGTTTGGCTGAAAAAGCATGGCTAAAAATAGTATTTACTGATTTGTTATGGAAGAAGAACATTGCTGAATGGCTGTCAGATACGGTGGAGAAACTCAAATGAAAGTTGAGTTGTACAGCCTTATTATTACAGGCAGAAAGAGGCAGGGAGCAGGCCTGAAATCTGTTCATTCATGGCGGCGGTGGTTCTCAGTTGAACGCCGATCAGAAAGAAGAGGGGGCACTGCACTGTTGTCCAGCCGGCGGAAGGAGACGTGACACTGGACACCGAATCGAAACCGCCATTTCTGAGCATGAAAGGGACCTAGACCAGCGGCACCAGCCCGGTCTTGTGGTTGTCCAACCCGAGCGAAGCTGGACCGGTGCGGGGGGTCACGCCTACACGCCCATGCCCATGCCCGGAGACGTCGCTGGTGCCTGCCTGCCTGCCAATGCTGCCATTGATCTGCTTCGCTGGCCTCCGATCCAAGAAACCAACCGGTGCGGCGGCCGACGTGCTCCCCATCCATCCATCCATCGATCACGTCGATCATCGCCGATCCGACCGCAAATCAATACTAGTACGTCGCCCGTGCCTCCCTGTTTCGTCCCTGCCCCATCGCCACCTCCAGCCGCTGCTATCGCCGGCCGGGAATGGACGCGGACGCCGCCGGCGAAGTCGGCTGCACCGATCACCGTGGCTTTAGGGTTTAGGGTGGGGCCCAGCCCGGTGCAGCCGAGCCGACCCCACTAGAGCACGCACCGCATGTGACCACCCGCCATAAAAACTAGGCGATGGCTTTCAGCGGCGGCTTGTCTGCTGCCCAACGCCAACGCCAAAGCCCTCGTCTCAATCGCCCTCACGCAGATGCCTAGGCCTTGTTTAGTTCCCAAAAATTTTTGTAAAATTTTTCAAATTTTTCGTCACATCGAATCTTTAGCGTATGCATAGAGTATTAAATATAGATAAAAATAAAAACTAATTGCACAGTTTTGTCGAAATTGACGAGATGAATCTTTTAAATCTATTTAGTCTATAATTAGACAATATTTGTCAAATACAAACGAAAATACTGCTATTCCTATTTTGTAAAATTTTTTGGAAGTAAATAAGACCCTACTCTATCTATAAAGAAGAGAACAAAGGGAAATGCCGCGTCTCTCTCCGGCCGCCGCCTCCTCACCTAAAAATCAAAATATCAACCGTCGCCTCGCCTTGTCGCTAGAACATTCTACCATTTTATTACCATCTCTTTCCCCCAACAACTTGAGTACATACTATTTTTGCAAAAAAGAAAAAGAGTACTTATAATATTTCACTTCCTGTCGTAGCAGAAAAGAGTATTTATAATATTTTAATATTTCACTTCCTGTCGTAGCACTTGCTTTTGGCATTTATCACCGAATCTGCGTCGTTCAACGGTGTTTTTATTTTCTACCATAACTTATCAGCTGTTCACTCCAGCTTATCAGATTACATTTTAGAACAGTGTTTTCTCTTAAAACAAATTAAAATCAGCGTCAACCCTAGAAACGATCAGCCGAAATTCAGATTTCTGTCTTTAAATGCGTAAGAAAGTGCTGGATTTTATTTTATACTAGTAGTTTCATACGAGTAGAACATACTCGTACTCGTACAACAAAAGGGCATTTAAAAGAGCTTCAAAAAAGCAAAAAAAAAAAAAGGTCTGTTGCTGCCAAATTTTTTAAAATCTCTTCTTCTCATCTCTTCGCATTTTTTTCCCAAAGGAAAGAAAAAGCCTGTACAATACAGACACTGCTGCGAGGTGCAGAGTGCTCCTACATCATCATCATCATCATCAGAGCAGAGCACTCCGCCGGTATTTACAAGTACAGCACCAAACACGAGCAACCAAGACGAGAGAAAAAGTAAAAAAAAAAACAGATGAACAGACAAGTACTAGTCCTAATCGAGAGCTAATAATCAGGTAATGGAGCCGCTCAATTCATAGGCAGGGGCGCGCGCACGGCGGCAGCGCCACGCCGATCTGGCGCCCCCGGACCCTGGTGGGCTGGAGTCTGGAGATCCGTCCGTCAGTCTCTAGAACCGGACGAGGCGGCGGGGCGCCGCGACGATCCGGGGGAGCTCGTCGTCGTCTGCGGCGGGGGGCAGGAGGCGGTGACGGCAGAGCGGGCAGGTGGCGTGGTCGTAGTCGAGCCAGGTCTCGAGGCATGCGCGGTGGAAGAGGTGGCCGCAGGGGAGCCGGTTGACCACCGACTCCGGCTCGAACCGCACCAGGCACACGCGGCAGTCCCCCGAACCGCCGCAGCCGCGGCGCCGCCCGAAGCGCGACGGACGGAACCTGCTCCGGAACCGGTCCGCGAGGGTGGGCCCCACGGGCGTGACCCTCACCGCCCCCTGCTGCTGCTGCCGCCGCTCCTCCTCCGGCGCTTCCCACGGGGACGACGACGGCGCCGCCGCCACGCCCAGGAAGAGCAGCGCGGCGCGCACCAGACCCGACAGGATCGCGACGGACGCCGCCGCGTTGTACAGCACGAACCCCAGCAGGCTGTCCTTGGGCGCCGGCATGCTCGAGATGCCCATCCTCGCGCGCCGCCGATCTGCCGATCGGATCCGTTGGATTGGGGTGGGGGTGGGGAGAGGATTGGCGGCCCCAGGACAGGAGGGAGGGACCTCGGGACCCTGGTTGCAATTTGGGGGGTGCGTGAGATTGAGATGGTAGTGGTCCGTGCTGGTGCTGCTGAATGTAGGATTCAGTGGAAGGAGCTCGGCGAGGGTGGGGTGGGGGTACCTATTTATAGACGATTTCCGGGTATTTTCCTGACGGTGAGTGGCGGTAAGTAAAAGACGCTGCTAGTGGAGTACGCCACACTTGTTACCGTGGCCGTGGAGGCAGCCCACTTGTGATTGTGATTGGATTTTTGTTTTGCACTCCCTCCTGATTTCAATGTAGATTTATTTTCTTCGTACAACTCTTGCCATACTGCATGTAACTGTAGTAACAAACTGGTACGAGCATTGCTATTAGTTACTATTATCCAAGGCGACCATATTTTTTTGCTATCTTTTTTTGTCCAACAAATTTAAAATACTAAAGTTATTCTTAACCCACACTAAATTTTCTATTTTTCTAAAGCATAATTCTATTTATATAATTTTTGTATGAAAACATTTTCTTTTGGAATCGGAATCTGACCTACTTGCCAAACAGTTCCATAAATTGATTCCCATTCGCATGAAGCGTTTCTTGAGGCCTTGTTTAGTTCTAAAATTTTTTGCAAAATAGGAATAGTAGTACTTTCGTTTGTATTTGACAAGTATTATCTAATTATGGACTAACTAGATTCAAAAGATTCATCTCGTCAATTCCGACCAAACTGTGTAATTAGTTTTTATTTTTATCTACATTTAATACTCCATGCATACGTCTAAAGATTCGATGTGACGGAGAATCTGAAAAATTTTGCAAAATTTTTGAGGAACTAAACAAGGCCTGAATAATCTAGAACTGAAACGTTTCTCAGCTGGATCTCTACCAAAGGAGCCGTTAGAATAGACGAGGGACCTGTATTATCATTATTCAATTGAGTGGTTGCACGGTTATAAAAAAAAGGTGGAGTTTGATCGAGAAAAAAGATTGTAGAACTAATATTGGCAAAGAGAAGCCTAGCCTACCAAAAGGCCATGCAAATATTACGAAGTGGTGGGAGAGTAGTGTAGTAACAAGTAAGGTGGATTACTCCAATGATTTATAAATAAGTAAATATACTACATGCTTGGATAAGGGAGATGCTAGAAACAAAATCTAGCGAAACCACTCCAGAACAATTTCACTCGTCCAAGCAAAAAAGAAAGCAGAATCAGGGGAGAAACGTTTCACGGAAAGGCCGTTTTTGGCGCAATTTCTGCTGTTCCTGGTGAGAATCGGAACTGGTTTTATCATGCAAACGGCCCTAAGTTATAAGATGCTTTAGTTTTCTAAGATATATTATTTTTATTTTATATCTAGAAATAGTGTATATCTAAATGGCATGCAGAAAATTATGTATATAAAAAATCAAAATATCTTATAATTTAGTATGAAGTGAATAGTTGCTTCTATCTCCATCCTTCATTTTTGTTGAAGAAAGCAGATACGGCGATCACTATAGGCGATGAGGAGGCATGGCGAAACTAGCACAAAAATTGATTGGTAGCTTTGTACTTAGGGTTATTTTGATCCAACAAATTATAACTTTTCGGCTTACGTTATTACTATTCACCTACTTGGATTTGGATAATTAGTGGAACAAAAGCCATTATATTCTTGTATGGACCAAAATACATACCTCTACTCCTTCTCTCCCTCCACTCGCACATATGGGCCCTATAAGTCAGTTTCTTCTTCGATGATATCTATGAGCTAAGCGGTGGACGTGTGGTGTGAAGTGAGTGGGGGCTACCGTCGCCGGCCATTACTGTTGTGAGAGAGGGGGAGCAGGGAGCCAATGTGGCGAGGAGGTAGGACGGAGTGCACGGCGAGCAGCGACATAGTTGGTTCACAACTCACGGTAGGTCAACTCGGTCTACTTCAATGCCATTGACTCTTAATGCTTCTTCTTCGACGATGACGGCGACAAAGAGGCTCGCGTCGATGACCTAGACAACGTCCTTGTGGATCGGTGGACGTAGTATTGGGCAATGTGTTGGGGCTCAGAACCAACGGCGAGGGGGAGTCCGCATGGCGGGCTAGGGCGCATGTGTGCGGCGGCTAGGGCAGATGTGGGGGCGCGGGGGTGCACGGGATGTGCTGGGTGCATGGCCTGCGGCGAGAGAGAGTCCGTACATCGGGCTAGGTAGGGCTGGTTTAGTAGGGCGGCATGCTGGGGGGCGTGGCCAGCAGCGGAGGGGAGTTCGTGTGGGTGTCGGTGGAGAGTTCGCAGAGCATCTGCGCGCCAAGCCGTGGACACATATCTACCACGTCCGTGCTTTTCCCCGAGGTCATGTGCCCCATGTCCGGTGATGTTTGAGGGGGTCGCTTCTGTTGTTGTCACGGACACCGCCTTCGGCGAGGTCATCGCCTTCGATGCTTGGAAAAACTGTGCCAGTTGGTACCGCGCCCATGGCAGAGAAGGTCAGCAGATGTTGAGAGTATGCGGATTAATTCATGGGCCCACATGTCATTGAGTGGAGAGAATGTGTTAGAGGGGTACTTTTATAATAATGTAACATATTTAAGATATAATATCAATATATAGTATAGTATTTTCTATGAAGGACCAAGTAATCACAAAAAAGAATCATATGAGCTGGTCAAAATGGTCCAGAGCATGACGGTAACAGTAATCACAAAAAAAGGAAAGGAAAAGAGACAGAAAAATAGGAGCAGTCTCAAAAAAAAAAAAAGGGAGCATGCATTGCCATTCACTGTAGTTACGGGATGTGGATAAGATCGTGGCAGGACTGAAGGAGACCAGACAACGGCTAAAGGCCCGCCCCGCAGCAGCAAACCATTTAAAGCTGATGTTAATTGTTGATATTTAGGCCTTGTTCACGTCTAAAAGTTTTTGAATTTTAATTCTGTAGCACGTTTATTTTTATTTAATAAATATTATTTAATTATAGAGTAAATATGTTTAAAAGATTTATCTCACGATTTACAAATAAATTATGCATTTAGTTTTTATTTTCATTTATATTTAATGCTCTATGTATGTGCCGCAAGATTTAATGTGAGGAAAAATTTTAAATTTTTTTGATTTTTGGGTGAACTAAACAAGGTCTCAGTGAGCCGTATACGTACGTGTCAGCTTTCAGGATAGCAGTGACCGCGTTTTCCTTCCTTCCCAAATTAAGGCCTTGTTTACTTTCCAGAAAATTTTGTAAAATTTTTCAGATTCCTCGTCACATCGAATCTTTAGACGTATGCATGGAGTATTAAATTTAGACGAAAATAAAAACTAATTGCACAGTTTGGTCGGAATTGACAAGACGAATCTTTTGAGCCTAGTTAGTCTATAATTAGACAATATTTGTCAAATACAAATGAAAGTACTACAGTGCTCATCTTGTTTAGTTCGCAAAAAATTTCAAGATTCTCCGTCACATCGAATATTTAGTCGTATGCATGAAGTATTAAATATAAACAAAAATAAAAACTAATTGTACGGTTTACCTGTAATTTGTGAGATGAATCTTTTGAGCATAGTTACTCCACAATTGGACAATGTTTGTCAAATAAAGACGAAAGTGCTACAGTAGCCCAAAAACCAAAATTTTGCAAACTAAACAAGGCTAGCTCCATCAGCGTTGCTACTCCGTATATAATTAACAAGCACGAATGCCATGGCCATCCACGTTTGAGTAGGTAGTTTATTTGGAAGCTTCTTCTCCTCCGGAGCGCTGCCGACGGATGCGTGCATAGGTGCGTACGTGCACGCGCTCGCCGCCGGTGCTCCGCTGCACCACTGGCGAGCACGAGAGCGACTGACACCGACGGTTGGGTACACGTCCCGCACCGACCCCGTCAAACCGGCCCGGATGCGCGACACGTCCGCCTCCACCGCTTGTCGCGTCCGCCGAGATGCCGCCACCTGTCTCCCGGCCTGATCCGTCAGACACAAACTCTCGCTCGTTTCGTTTCGTTTCGTTTCGTTTCCAGTCCTCAGCACACAAGAGCAGTGGAAAGCACCCCCATCATTGATGCAGTGAGTGAGTGACGCCGGCCGGTCGCCATCGCCGCCCGCAGAAAAATCTCTACGCGGTGCGATGGTTTACTGCGTTGTTTTTATACCATATCATATCATGGTATTGTTTACTTTCTGAAATTTTTTATAAATGTTACTGTAATATTTTTATTTATATTTGACAGTTATTGTTTAATTATAGTTCCTGCATCGCACCTCAGTGGTAACTTGTTTATTTATACTACTCTCATAATTTTAAATTATAAGGTATTTGATATTTTTAGTTGCATAAATTTTTTAGTATATATCTGAACATAACATATGATTTCACACTAAAAAATAGAACGCGTTATAATTTCGATTAGATGGAGTATTTGTAAATTTTGCCGCAATGGCACTTGCGATTTGGCGTCGGTTTACTAGTTACATCTTCCATCACAAATTATAAGATATTGGACTTTTTTTACTGTGACCACTTGTCTTATTCAAAAAATTTTCACAAACATAGTCAAATTTGAGGTATTCTTGAAAAACTTTTATTAATAAACCAAGTCACGACAAAAGAAATGATATTTTGTACAATTTTTTTAATAAGAAGAGTGATCAAACTTGATGTTAAAAAAGTCAAAGGTTTTATAATTTGGGATGGAGAGAGTAGTTAATTAGCCAAACGGCCATGGATATAACTGAATTTCTGAGGTCGAGACTGATCTTGTTACGCGGCTAGGAGTATAGAACACGCAATGCATATGCATGCGGTTGCTTAGCTGTGTACATGCATGCATGAATTGACGGGAGGGTTAAGTAAACACTCAGCATAGCTTAGCAGACTCGATTTGGCAACGTTCTCTAATTTGGAGCGTTTTCTCAGTCAAAATCACTCCTAATTAGTTGAACGGTACAAAAAATTCATACAAGTTATGGTCTTCAAATGAAAACCGTTTATCTATTTATTTATACAAGGAGCACCTAGTCCACTAGTTATATGTCAAATTGTATCAAACAACCTCTAAGTTTTTTTTATGCATCTTGACACATGTTCTCGTATTTCACTGAGTTTATTTCAAGATTTAATAATAATCTTATTCTTTTGATGGTAGATGACTTTGCTTATCGACGCTTGGACATGTATGGTGAGTTATAAGTTTCAACATCTATCAATTTAATTTATTAGTCTCTCAAAGATGTTCGTACAGATAAACCTGTATATACATGTGTTTATAGAGTTAAGAGTAGAACGTAGGTGCGTGTAAATATCTAAGCCTGTTTGCTGATCTGAAAAGTTATAACTGAAATTACTGTTGGCTGATTTATTATAAAACAAAAAACAATGCCGATTGACAGAAAAAAATATGGCAAATAACACCAGCCAACGTATCCACGACGGGGGTTGTTGCGGCCGGGTTATTGCGGTTCAACCTTCCGACACCGCGAATATGTCTGCATGATTTATTTGCACGTACTGACATGAACACGAGCGGTACTATACATTACCGCACATTAAATATAGGTAAAAAATAATCAATTACACAGTTTGTATGTAATTTGCGAGACAAATCTTTTGAGTGTAGTTAGCTTATAATTAGACAATATTTGTCAAGTACAAACGAAATTGCTACTATTTACATTTTGAAAATTTTTTTGCAAGTAAACAAGGCCCTAATAAGAAAGGAAAACCAATAGCAAAATAAATGATTGCTGTGCTGATTGCTGTGGTTACCGTTACTAAAATACTAATGGGTTCAACAGTTGGAAGATTTTGCTGGTACGTACGTATATATGCTGGGTGGGCGCATGCATGTGGACGATAGATATATATAATCCGCAACGGGCATTGTGATTGGCGAATCAGAGGTCAATTCAATTCATTTGATGATGATTATTGGATCAAAATTAGGTTGCGCGCGACAAGTTGCCGTTGTATCATATCATCATACATGCTCTCCTGTCTACTTGTGCGTGTTTTTATATTAAAAAAAAAAGCTATAAAGCTGGCAATAAACTACAAGACTCCATCGAACGTACTAGTGCATACTCTAATCAGTTGGTCCACCCTAATTAATCAAGTTGGTCTCAGAACCGGGATGGAAGTTGAGCTGATGAGTTAGAATTGATCCGATTCGATCCGACAGAGTGGACAAGACAAGGCAGCGGTTGTTTTTGTCCTACTACACGGTCCTGAGCGACGGTTATCGAGATTTGACCGGTCAACTCTAACATTGTGTTTGGGTATTGTTTAATTCCTAATTTTTTTAAAAGATTTTTTATATATAGAATATTAAATATAGATTTAAAATAATTGATTTTATATAATTTAAGAGACAAATATTTTTTAAATCAAACTAGTTTATGGTTAAATAACAATTACCAAAACCCTGCCGCTGTATCGGGTAGCGCGCGTACTGTATGTACTGTATAATCGATCGATCGCAGCAGTGATTGTTGACGCACTCTGGCACGTAGGTACTCCACTCCTACAGCAGATGCCTGTGTTGCTGCGTTCCGCCGGGCCAGGCCACCTGTCGATCGCCGGCGACTCGACGACACGTCATGCAGATGCGCCCGGATGGGATGGAATCATGGGATGGGATGGGATGGTCCGGCCCCGGCACCGCGAGCGGTTGGTGGCACCGGCGCCCGGCGCGTCTTTGCTGCTGGTGCGGGACGAGGTGCGCGCTTTCGACTTCACGGCGGGCCGGGGGCGGCCGTACAACCGATATTTCTTTCATTTGCGCCGCGTACTCTACTCACGTCACGTGTGCTGCTGCTGCTGCTGTTGTGGACGTGCATAGGAAAGCAGTAGTACTCGGCACAGACTCCCGCTGCCGTATCTTGCATTCCAGCGGCTGTAGCAACAACAACAACGCAAGGCATATACCAGAGTGCCAGTGTCCGCCAGAGTGAGAGCCTCGCAACTTGGCAGGCCAGCCAGACACACCGGGCCGATGATCCGTCACGTGGAGCCCGGCGTGACGCCGACGACGCGGTGCGTGAATAACTAACTGGTGGTGGCCCCGTTGGTTCCTGGCTCGTGCACGCCTCTCTCTCTCCCTCATCAGATGCGGCGTGGGCTCACGTGCGGCGGGCGGGAGGGCCACAAACTGCGACGGATCCGGCGCCGCCGCCGCGTGGCGTGCTACGTGTGCGGCGCCGGGTGGGGGTGGGGCCACCTGGAGCTGCCGCTCATGCATGCATGCTGACACGGCGTACCCTCGCATCCGCACGGGTGTCATGTCGCCGGCCAGCCACCCCTGCACGCACACACGTGTGGACGCCTCATTCGCTCACGCGCTCTACCGCTGCGCTGCAGCCAGCCTGCCACTGTGCCTGCCTGCCACTGCCACCACTCGACGCGACGCTGGGCACGTGCACTCACGCTGCCACTACCGCTCTCTCTCTCTCTCTCTCCCAGCAGCGGCCCGCTGGCGCCTCGGGAATCACCGAGACGCGAGCTTTTGTTGCCATCGCTCCATTTTTCGGATGCTTACTCCCCCGCCTCTCACCATCCAAATATCCTAGGATTCCAAAGAATTCTAACGTATATTACCATCCAAATATCGTAGCATGCTCCATCACTCCTTTTTTTTTTCTTTAAAGGAGGGAGTAAGTAGCAATCCGACTGAAATTTTATATAGTAAAAAAACATAGAAACTAGATTTCGGCATTGAGTTTTTTTTCTTCTAAATATATTATCATTTACTAAATAGTCATTATCATCTCAAAAAGGGGATCTGAATACAAATCAATTAATGAAAGTCTTATGTCTTACATTTCATATATAAGAAGAGTAATTCTTGACCCAAGTTTATAAATTTTGGCTTTTTTCCTTATACAAAATATATCTTTCTTTTTGGGATGGAGGGAGTACCTATAACCTACCTTTTACCCATAAATAGTTTGTCATATCCATGCATTTCACCAAGGCGCTTCATGTGGTGGTTCACCATTTTCTCATTTCCAAGCGTTTTTATTTTCTTTTCTGTAGTATGTAACACGTTGATTTACCATTATCCTATATCATTCAAATGATAATAATTCGTATAAACGTAAAGAATGAAGTTATGGATTAAAATTTATAGCACGAACCAACTCATCTAAACTGATAGTTCCCAAACCAAACAAACGCTATATATTCATAGCTAATTATTGCCCGACACAAAAGGACTTCACGCCAAAATTATCGCGTCTTTTTTCCTTTATAACATGGTTTTAGTGAAAAAAATATCGATGGATTTATGAGAGCCTCGTCCTACATAACAACATAATTAACATTTATATCATGGGAGGAATGACTACTATTTGTGGTAGTTTGGTGACTTTAAAGCTAAAAACGCTCAAGCCTCAAGGTATTGGAGCATTAGATCATAGTTATATAAAGGCCTTTCTTAGTTCGCGAAATTTTTTTGTTTTGGTATAACACTTTCGTTTGTATTTGATAATTATTGTCTAATGATAGACTATTTAAGATTAAAAGATTTGTCTCGTAAATTATAGATAAGTTATGTAATTACTTTTTATTTTCATCTATATTTAGTGCTCCATGCATGCGTCGAAAGATTCGATGTGACGGAGAATCTTGAAAATTTTTAAAAACTAAACCAGACCAAAAGTAAAGAAGTCGTACATAGGTTCAAGTAAAATAGGAGTAGTTTCAATACGAACACAATTAATAGATAAAAGAAACTAAGAAAAGCCAAACAAATCTTTTGATATTACAAATTCATGTACGTAGTATATATTAACAAATATTTTCATTCTTTTGTCTGAGTATTAAATACGTCCGTAGGGGTATATAATTGCATTTTTTTTAAATTTTTGGTAGGAGGCCTTCATTTTGCATGTATCTGCATAACAAAACGAAAAGGAAAAAGTCTACTCTAGGTCCCTCAACTTTCGCGAAAGTCTGATTTTCATCCCTGAACTCTAAAACCGGACAAAATACATCCCTCAACTTTTAAATCGTGCACATTACATCCTTGACCTGGTTTTGAAAGCGGTTTTACCTTTTTCTTTTTATTTATTTTGGCTGATTTTTTTTTGAAAAAACACAGTAAATCACATAAAAATCATAAAATAGAAAACTCAATTTTGTTGGACTTCAGATCAGTAGATCTACACATTGAATATATAATATATTATGTTCTAGTACAAGTTTTTTTATACATCTTTAGATCTATGTTTTTCTGTAATTAATTAGACTAATTATAGCTATATTTTCTATGGTCTAATTGTGATGAAATTTATATGGCGAGCTAATTATTCTATGTTTGAGTTATAGTAAAAATTTTATACTCATTGAATCATGTATTACTTAGTTATAGATTTATTTAGGTTTATGCTTGTTAAATTATAATAAATCTATAACTAAGTTATACATGATCTAATGAGTATGAATTTTTTACCATAGTTTAAACATATAATAATTAGTCTAACATAAAAAATTCACCACAATTGGACCATACAAACTATAGCTATGAATTATTCTAATTAATTATAGAAAAAATTGTTCTAAAGCTACAATAAAAATTTAAAGCATACTATATTATATGTTCACTATGTAGATCTACTTATCTGGAGTCCAACAAAATCAGATTTACTATTTTATGAATTTTATGTGATTTACTACAATTTTACAAATATTCAACCAAAATAAATAAAAATGAAAAAGACAAAACTGCCTTCAAAACCGCTCATAACCATGTCACGGACGTAATATGTATGGTTTCAAAAATTGAGGGATGTATTTTACCTGGTTTTAAAGTTTAGGGATGAAAAACAGACTTTTGCGAAAGTTGAGGGACTAAAGTGGACTTCTTCCAAACGAAAACCTGAAGCTGAAGTTGGCCCAGCGACCTGAAGCTGTCTCGGCCCATGTATCTGCTTGGCCCAGCAAAAGAGGCCCCGAGTCCTGAGCTAGTTGCTGGGCCCTGCAGGCCGGACTACTCTCCCCGCAGTCCACAGAGGAGCGAACCCTAGTGTCCTTCCGCACGCCGTCGCCATGGCCGCTGCCCGCGCCGCCCTCCGCCTGCAGCGCCAGAGCCTCGCCGCCAACCCCTTTCTCTTCTCCGGCCATGGCCTCCGCTACCGCAAGCTCGAGGTCATCCTCACTACGGTAAGGCCTTGATCTATACCTTCATAATCATTCCGCCTGCGCCACCTCTGTTTCGGTTTATTAATTAATACTACGGTGCGTTAGCCAAGCGATCGCTTTTTGGTTCGATTCTAGCGAGATTTACTGATCTAGTTTCAGTTGTGCTGTACTGGGATAGTTGCAACTCACTGCAAACCATTAAAAAAAATCTTAGTTTGTTTTCGAGCCATTTCGTAATTTGTTTGTTAGAACTGCGTGTTTATTTGATCAACGCTTTACAATGAGAAAATATGGCCCCATTGTTAACTCCTCCTGTAATTACATGTCTGGGGAGATAATTTATTTTCTATCTTTCATTCCTCCCTGTTTTATCCTGCAGACGATTGATAAGCTGGGGAAAACAGGGGATGTGGTCAAGGTGGCGCCTGGCCACTTCCGCAACCACCTTATGCCCAAGATGCTCGCTGTCCCGAACCTGGACAAATTTGCCATACTCGTCCGAGAGCAGCGCAAGGTAAGCTCTGTTCCTTAATCTTTCAAAATGCCACCGCAAGCAAAGCATGTCTGTTAGGGTGGGTAGTTGATGCAAACCATGAGCTTCAGAGTTTGACCTGGAAAAATTGTATCTCTGTGTCCAAATATGTATTGCACTTTAGGCTTATACACAGACTGTTCATGCGACTTTCCCTTGCACAGCTGTTTCTTATGGCAATCTGATAAGTAGCCTAAGAATTTGGTGATACTTGTTGCAATCTGTATTGAACGCATTGAAAGTATTGTGGTGCACTGGTTCCTCTACTCCATTCCTAGTTCCTAGCCAAGTTTGCTACTTACAGCCCCTTTCATCTGCAACCTTGTAAGGTTTTTTTTTTTAACCAGCTCTATCAACGTGAAGAGGAGGTCGTGGTGAAACAAGTCACAAAGGAAGATGATGATGCCCGGGTAGGTTGTACAGCTCACAAGTTTGAAATATTTTCTGACCTTTATTGATGAAAGTCCACAGTAGAAAACTTGATTGCATGAACTGTTCGTTTCTGTCCAAGACCAGTTACCAGTTAGGCAGTTAACATACCTCAAGTTGATTTTTCCTGTTTTAGTCGAAGTTTGTTTTGATGCTGTCTACTGCATTAAGATACTGGGCTCTCACAGGTCTTCATTATAATAACAGCAGAGAAGTCATCAGCAGAGAAATGCACCCTTTTTTTTTTAAAAAAAAAGCATGAAAACGTGTGGGTTTCAGTTTTCTGAAAGTAATATTTTTGGAGTTGTCTTCTGTATTAAGAAGAATGGCTATGATCATAGGCTCAATTTGTTTTCATGCTTGTCTAACTCATCTGATATATAAAAGACTGAACAGTTGACTTGGAAATTTACTCTTTTTGCTGTACCTGCTATTATGTTTTTATTATGCTGCATAATTTATTTATTGTTTTAGAAAAATATAGCCACCACTGTTCTTCTGCTGCCTAATATAAGTTCAACAGCTTCTTTCCCGCTCTTCAAAATACAATGTGTTTACTTCTGTGTTATATAAAAGCCCCTTTGCTTACTCTAATCAATGTTTTCTTAACTATAGGATCAAATTCTGGATAAGTTTAGATCTATTTTTTTTAATTCTGCTTAAAGGCTGATATTGTGTGCTTTCCCCTGCCATATACTTCCTCTTCTTTTCTGATGGTACTGATTTACTAGTCAATTACCATTTCAACAGCTACAGGAAGAAAGACTGAAGCAGTACCAAGCAGCAGCAAAGCGGCTAGATAATGCACTCTTGGTTAGTCTGCTACCCCACTAAAAGTGGAAAGTTTACTGCACTAATTGTTTTCATGGTTTCGTGTAGTATGCATTTGCATGTTTCATTTATTGATAAAGCTTAGCCATGGAAGTATTGATCATCTCTGATATTGGTAGGTGTTGAGGAGGTTCATCTCGACTGGAAATGAGCTGCGTACTCCTGTAACAAAAGATGAAATTGTTTCCGAGGTACCTTTAAAGTTCTAAATACCCGCATGTAGCATCCCTAAATTTCAGTTTTCCCATGACTTGTCTACCTTCACCTACAGGTGGCAAGGCAACTCAACATCACCATCCATCCAGAGAATCTGCACCTGCAGTCACCTTTAGCGTCGCTTGGTGAATTTGAGTTGCCCCTCCGGTTACCACAGGACATACCGCGCCCAGAAGGTAAGCTCCAATGGACTCTGAAGGTTAAGATCAGGAGAAAATAAGCGCAGAAACTGGGGAAATTTCTTTTGCTCCCACAATCTGGTGCATGATACCCAACCATTGTAGCCTTGTGGAATAGGTTTCCATTGCCTGGAAGCGCGGTACTGGTTTTTGCTGTTTGAACACGTACCTTGCCCGTGAGGCGCATGAACAACTTTATGATGAGCATATGTGGCAAATCCATGGGCAATAAAGCTATCTATGTTTTCTCATATTGTGTTTGAGTTTTAAATTATGATTGTAAATCATATATTTGAAATGCTGTTGGATTGTGTACGTTTTGAATTACAAAAGTTTTTTTTTAATATATATGAAGTTGAAATGAGCCTCAGAGTCGATCTCGATCAACGCTGTAAAACCACAGCTGAAATTCTTGAAGCAAATCAAAATCAACACTATAAAACCACAGCTGAAATTCTGGAAGCAAATCAAAAGTAGTGCATGCATGGTTGTGGTAGCTGTTGAGATAAAATCTGTAACTCTATATATGCAGTTGCTTGCAATTGCATTGCATCACTGCTAGCTCTTGAGATAAAGTCTGTAACTCTATATATGCAGTTGCCTGCAATTGCATTGATTCCATCGGTAGCAGAGGACGGCGAGTGGATCGCTCCAGCAGCTTATCGTTTCTTCACCTCCTTGTAGTCGTTCTTGGCACCTTGCGCCCGTGGCCCTCCGCCGCGCTCTTTCCTCTCCCGCCGCTCCTCCGGCAGACCATCATCACTCATCAGCCAACATGCTGGCAGGCGGCGGAGCAACGACGTCATCAGCACGGACAGCCAGCACATGTTTCCCCAGCCTACTTGGGCTGGGCTGTCGTTGCCTAGGATGTGGGAAAGGCCTTAGGTTTGGGCCCCCTCTTTGTGTTTGACCTCGACTAGGTCGATACCCACGAAATAGGACGCGGTTATGTCGCGACCGATCGTGTGCTTGGGGAGAGCACGACCCGGCTCCATCCCGCACTCGTCTTTCTCCTCACTTTGTCTTCCTCCTCGCGCCACCCCCGCCTCCTCCTCGTCCTCGTCCTCGCCCCCGCTGCCGACCCCCGCCCCACCATGGGCGCTAGAGGGTCATCGGAGCTTTGACGCGCTAGGACGGTCTTAGCGCGTCATAGCTCTGGTGAACCCTAGCGCCTACGGTGTCCGCCTTCTTCTCCCTTACTCCACTACTGCCATTTTCTTCAACTCCGGTGAGATTCCCCTGCCCTGAAACCACCCGGCCACCATCCCTATCGCTTGGTCTGTTTGCCTCCCCTTGACCAGCCCCTTCTATAGACACTGGAGTTGGGGATATGGAGGTCATCGGAACCCTAGCCGTTAGTGTTGTCTTTTACGTCTTCTTCATCTCTGGTGTGGGCGCAGGAGGGAGAAGGAGACGAGATGGAGAGGGAGACAAGACACACGAGGGAGGTTGTGTCGTCGCCCGTCGCCATGTGCGTGGGCTGCATGGGGGAGCAGGCACAAGGTCGCGTGGGCTGGCCCATGTCGTGCGCTCTACGCGGAGCGCGACTGGCCGTGCGTTAGAGTTTGCACATGAAATAACATGCTTCCCACGAGAGGACCAGTGATGGTGATGGCCCGCGTCATCAATCAATTATGAATTTTTGGTTGATGAGGCAAAGACAAGAGGAAGCGTCATCCTTCTCGCGTTTGGGAGCCATCATATTTGGACGATAAAATAGGATCAATCCACTACGCATTTCATGTAACAAACTAGGAAACCAATATGTTAGTCAAATCGGATTTAATTGTAATCCTACTCCCTCAAGCTATATAAGGGGGAGTAAGGCCCTCAGTCAGGATCTATTCATTCTCATTCACCCCATGTACTTCATTCTAGCACATAGCTAGGAGGAGCAATAACTCTCGTAACCGATACGAATACAAAGATCCACCTTCACACTAGACGTAGGGACTCCAAAAGCCCTGAACCATTATAAATTCTATGTCTCGTGTGCTATCATCTGATTCATCTTATGCGAGTAGCTGCTAGGTATTGCCAAAGCTAAATCTTCCGACACCCAAGCACGCCATTGTTCACCAACTAACACCACCACCAAGCAAGTGAACTCTGTCAACCTCCAGTCCAACGGTGATGGTTAAGCTTTAAGTTGACTTTGATAGGCGACAATCATGATTACATTGTTTTTTGAAGCACATCTGGGCCCAGTTAACGCCCGCTGATGCCATTGAGGGGAAGAAAAACCTCAATGAAGGGAGGGTTGGGAAAAGGAGCACGAGGAGATCTAAGAGGGGAGATCATGGTCTCACTACCAACATTTGATGAGACAAGACAGTTAAAGATCATGGATAATGGCAGAGCTATATATTACACTAACAATGAAATTTGTTGGTTAGTACTTGTACAAAACGAGAGAGAGAGAGAGAGAGAGAGAGAGAGAGAGAGAGAGAGAGCTGCAAAATTATGCATAGTGAGGTATGGTCGGTCTCCAAAGCAACCGCCTTTCGGAAGGAAATGGCATAAACAAAATGTCACCGTCACTTGTTCGAGATCACCGCTTTGAGTTTTTACCTAGAGACCAAACTCAACAAGGTGGTAGATGCCTCCTAAGGAGGAAGATGATGCACGATGAGGACGCCGTCATCACCAGCAACGGATATTAGCTATAATCATCCCTGCTTACAAAAGATTTCCAACTCTGCCTTCTCGACCATACGACATGCCCTTTAGCTGGTGAAGAATGAAGGACCGAGCTCACCCGTTATACCTACGCGTATTACCAGCTTGTTCGACTACTACTACATACACGTACGGAGGCCGCGGCTCCCATGGCATCTAGGCCTTGTTTAGTTCGCGAAATGAAAAGTTTTCGGTCACTGTAGCATTTTCGTTTGTTTGTGGCAAATATTGTCCAATTATGGATTAACTAGGGTCAAAAGATTCGTCTCGTGATTTACAGACAAACTGTATAATTAGTTTTTGTTTTTATCTAGGCCTTTGCTGCGGTACTCCCAAATAACTTTGGACCGTTCATTTATTTCGATCAGACGATCACGATCATCTATTACCTCCTACGAGGTAATATATGAAATATATATTTATTTAGTTTTTATTTTATAAAATAGGGTAAATAAGTAAAGTTTTAAATATAAAAAATATTCTTTTTAGATTTGATTGATGCATGCATGATCTTTGACTGATATGGTAAATCTATTTGATTTATAACTTTGTGTTTCTTATATTTTTATTATCATATTTTTTTGTATCACTTTATAAATTTAATTTTACATGTGGTAGTACGTGATTACCATGTGATGCGTGTAGTGCATGTGTGTGTGGCCGGCTAGCTGGTTGGTGCGTTAGCGTGTGTGTATGTGAGCGTGTATGTGTGGGCCAGGTGTGTATGTGAGCGTGTATGTGTTGGCCAGCTATCCTGATTGGATACGTTAGCGTGTGTGTGTGTATGTGGAGCGCGAGAGCCTGCGTGTGTCTGTATGCGAGGAATTGAAGGGAGCGAGGATTTCCGGATGCCGCACGAGGATGGAAGGCAGCGACTAGGATCGATGGCTGGCTCTTGCGTGATTTGGAGAATTTCCCTTCCATCATTAAGGGGATACGGGGGTTCTATTTTTATTTTTTAGATTTATTAATTTATTTAGTAATTCATTAAATTATAAAAAATCAATGGCTCAGATTAATTTGAGATATTACCTTCTCAGAGGTAAAAGGTGTACCTTAGCATTACCCTTTTATCTATATTTAATGCTTCATGTATGTGTCGCAAGATTCGATGTGACGGGAAATTTTTAAAACTTTTTGATTTTTGAGGTGAACTAAACCAAACCCTACTCTAATTTTCACATTGAGTTGAGTTTGTGTGTTGGCTAAGGAAGCATGATGATCCTAATAAGAATAATAATAATAATAGTACAATTTAACAGGTCCAGCTGACCAGCCGGCAGGAGAGAGACGTCGTCGTACGCGAGCTCTCTGCTCTGCTGCGTCATTCTCGCTGGCGTAACGGCGCTCACGGCATCAGTGATTCAATAAAACATCTGTTAATCTCATTTGCTTGTCAAGTCGTACTTTTTCTATCAGCCAATAGTATTTTTTTCTTACAATAAATTAGTCAACAGTAATTTTAGGCATGACTTTTTAGACTAGTAAACAGAGCTCTGAGTGAAGCGTATCATATCAGTGAATAAAACACCTGTTCATGACTCTCTCGATCTCTTTCTTTGTTGTTTATTGATTTGTTGACAGTGAGCGAAACATTATAAGTACATTTGTTGTTTGCAGGGCCGCGTGAACGGCGCGTGTAGCTAGTGTAGGAGTAGCTGTTTGTACTATAGATAGATAGATCAAAATAAACACCACAACCACTACTACAGAAATAATTCTACGAGGCACTCCCCAAACATTTATCGAAACGGTCACAAAATCTAATCGTCTTGTAAAATACCCGACAATTAAAGGAGACGATCTCTTTTATTTACACAGGCACAAAAAATAACCGCCTTATAAAATCGATTTACAAATATGGTTGTTTTATTTACGAACGCGGTTAGGAAATACATGTCTCCAAAAATAGTTTTACGGAGGTGGTAAAAATGTTTTATTTTTTGGAGACGGTTGTCTTAAGGCGTCTGACTCCGTAAATCCTTTTTTGAAGATGGACACAATATAAGGCCTGCCTCCGAAAATACTAGCCTAGCTCTCAGCCCAAAGAAAGCTCATATCTTTAGTTCTCTCGGGCTCATATATAAGCCAGACTTAGGGTTAGCTCACTCTCCCAAACCCCTACTCTCTCCCAGCCATGCCCCATCCCCTCCCGTTTCTCTCCCAGCCGCACCCCCTCCCCTCCCGTTTCTCTCCTAGCTGTGCCTCCTCCACCTGAGCAGACAGTGGTGGCAGCACCCCTCCACCAATCGAGCAAGCGGCGGCAGCGGTGGCGCCCCTCCCCCTACCCGAGCAGGTGGTGGCGGCAACACCCCTCCTCCACGTAGCAGCCATGCTCTTCTCTGTTAGATCCAGCTTGTACGAGCGGCGACACCCTCTCATCATCTTCCTCTATGCGGTTCTCGACGGCTCGTGGCGGAGCTACGACTTTGAAGTGGCGGATCGACATCGATGAAGCTGATCTGGCGAATGGCGGTGGCGCACGCGCGAATCTAGCTTAGTGTGGTGATGCATGCGCAAATAGGCTTAGCGGGCTCATCGATGAGCTTGGTAGCCTTTTGTTGTTTTTATAATTTATTAATCTAGACGGGTAATACAATCGCCTCGATAGCTCTTTGAATAAACAAGACTTCTAAATATTGAAGACGGTCAGAAACATACCCCAGTTAACCATATTTTACCGTCTGGGACAAGATTTCTGTAGCAGTGAGCAGTGGAAGTAATATATGGATACTGACGGGATGACCGTACACACGCGTTTCCATCGGCCGGGCTGGATCATAAAACAAAAATTACTGCATGCATGCCTCTCGTGTGCGTACGTATACATACAGTAGTAGTACGTGCTCGTGTGGCAGACTAGTAGGCGTAGCTAGCTCATTGATTTCGCCGGCGTCATTTTGCTGGCGTTGCAGCGGTGACGACGGCATCCCCATCATGCAGTTAGAGCAAGTTTAATAATACAGGCTACTTGCTGGTTGTAAAGTTTTTTGTAGCCTTCTTACAGCCCACTCATACAATAATGAGCTATTCACTATTAATATATGGCCCACTTGTCTCTCTCACAAAGTTTCTTGGTTACCGTGCCTAAGCTGGCTGTAAGGTTACAGCCTGCTTCTCCTCTCTCTCCTCCATTCTCTCTTCCACCTCAGCATTTAGCCAGCTTACAGCCCACTATAATACTTGCTCTTAGGCCTTGTTTAGTTCCGAAAAGTGAAAACTTTTCGGAACTGTAGCACTTTCGTTTGTTTGTGACAAATATTATCCAATCATGTACTAACTAGGATCAAAAGATTTGTCTCGTGATTTCCAGCTAAACTGTGTAATTAGTTTTTGTTTTCGTCGATATTTAATATTTCATGCATGTGCCACAAGATTCGATGTGACGGGGAATCTTGAAAACTAAACAAGGCCTTAGCTGTCGTGTTCGTGTACTAGGTGCATCTGTCAGACTACAGGCAACCACGACACACGACCAGCAGACCGACGGACGGGCAAGTCGTGGAACGTGATTAAAGAATGCAATTATTAATTAGCAGACCGCATGTTTAAAACGTACAGTACTGTACGATGCTGCTGCGCGCGCGCCGAGGACGACGACGTCGCAGGTAGTAGGTACAGCGTACGTACGGTCGGTCGGCGCCGCTCTCCGCCGTCCGCAGCCCTACCCGCGCGCTGGAACACAGAAGCATTGGGTACTGCCTGATACGTCTGCTATACTACATACGATCGAGAAGGTTGGTTGTTGCTGAGAGAGGGGTATACTATAGGTTTTTTTTTCATGGCCTTACAACACACGATGACAGAGGACAACCACAAAACACCTCTAATTAGTTGTTTTCTTCTCCTCTTACAAAGACATTAGTTATGATAAAATTGAAAAAAAAGTAGTTTATTCTAACTCTCTTCTCTCATTTCTCTCTCTTATCTATGCATAAAGTTGTTGATGAAGCTATTTTACCAAACAAAATTTTCAAAACAGCTCAGCTTCACCTAGAAAGTTACTCATGAAGTTGTTTTTTTAAAAAAATAGCTTTAATAGTGAAGTTGAGCTATACTAAACGGGGCCTAAGGCTAGCTATTGTCAACAAAGAGTTTCATGTCGTTTTTTTTTGTGAGACCCAGTTACAGATACAAACGCTCACAAACACGAGCGCACACTCAAGTACTCAACCCCCTATAAACGCACACACGTATATCCTACTCCTACGAGCACCTCAAAAGAATAAAGTTGGACTGACAAATCTCAAGATTAATGATATAAAATAAAATAAATCTTGAATGAATCACCCATCCTCGATGCATAGTTTCATTCTATTATTGTTTTATTAACATTTAATTTCATGACCTATAGAGTTTGTAAGTAATCGTGCCAAAGTGACAAAGAGCACTTATCTCTTAGACCGGTGATGAATGAATGACCGAGCTGATCCCCTCCACCTTGTACGACGACTACACAGAGGAGGCTCCCATGACACGTACTCTAATTTTCACGTTGAGTTGAGTTATTAGTGTTGGCTAAGCAAGAACTATCCTAAGAATAACAATTCATCAATGTACTACTAATAATAATGTAACAGGTCCAGCTGACCGCCAGGCGGCCGGAGAGACAGAGACGTGTCGTACGCGAGAGGAGCCCTGCTCGAATGGCTGCGTCACTCTCGCTGGCGTAATGGCGCTCACGGCATCGATGACCCATCACTGATTCAATGAAACATCTGTTTTTGTCTTTCGCTTGTTATCTACTAGAGCTCTTTCTCTTGTTGTTTTGATTGATAATGAGCAAAACATAGAATCATCAACGACTGACTCATGCGGCTTATATGATGTATTTATAGAATGAACTGACTATAGTCAAATACGAAAACAGATCTGCTAATAATATAACTCAAACTGAAAACTCTCTAAACATCTCCACAAAATTCATGTTAGAATTTGGATCATATTTCAACAATTTTGCCAAGCAGACAGCCGGGGTGGGCCGCGCGTCATTTTGCTGGCGTTGCAGCGGTGACGACGACGGCATCTGCATCTTGTGTACCTAGGCCTCGTTTAGGCGGCCTTGTTTAGTTCTAACAAATTTTAGGAAATTCATACGGCAGCACTTTCGTTTGTATTTGATAAATATTATTCAATTATGGACTAACTAGGCTCAAAAGATTTGTCTTGTCAATTTCGACCAAACTGTGCAATTAGTTTTTATTTTTATCTATATTTAATACTCTATGTATGTGTCCAAAGATTTGATGTGACGGAGAATCTGAAAAATTTTACAAAATTTTTGGGAAGTAAACAAGGCCTTAGTTTTAAAAAAAATTTCAAGATTCTCCATCACATCGAATCTTGCGTCACATGCGTGAAGCATTAAATATAGATGAAAATAAAAACTAATTGCACAGTTTGCGTGTAAATCACGAGATGAATCTTTTGAGCTTAGTTAGTCTATGATTAGATAATATTTGTCAAGTAAAAAAACTCAAAATTTTAGAAACTTAACAAGACCCGGCCTTGTTTACTTCCAACCCAAAACGCAAAATTTTTCAAGATTCCCCGTCACATCGAATCTCTAGACACATGCATAAAGTATTAAATATAGATAAAAATAAAAACTAATTGTACAGTTTGGTCGAAATTTACGAGACAAATCTTTTGAGCCTAGTTAGTCTATGTTTGGACAATATTTGTCACGTACAAACAAAAGAGTTATTGTAGCAATTTTGTAAAAAATTTCGGAAGTAAACAAGGCCCTAGTGTATCGTGTACGCGCATCAGACACAACTGACCGATCGACCGACGGCCAAGCAGAGAGAAAGTCGTCGCACGCGCTGCAGGGCTATTTTTTAATTAAAGAATGCAATCAATTAGCGCCGCTGCCGCATGCTTAAAACGTCGTCTCGAGGACGAGGACGTCGCAGGTAAGGTCGGTTGGCGTACAAATTAAATCAACGGCACGCACATAATTAAATGCATGATTAACACACTACTCACCGAGATCAATTGTTTGGACCCAGTTTGCCGGGTTCATGGCTAGTGCCGCTATCCAGGTGCTCACTTTGATCCAGATCGCTTTTGCGAAGCAGCAGTCTTGGAAGAGATGCGAGACCGTCTCCAAGTTTCTCCAACAGAATTGACAGAAGTGATCGTTAGGCCATTCCCTTAGGCCATCATCAATGGGAGTTTCATGACACAGTTTCTAACGTATTAATATTTTGAAAACAGTGTATAGGAGTTTCATGGGGATGAAACTCTCTCTATTCCCATGAAACTCTTATCATCTCTCTCTTCATTAATATAGCGCCACATCAGCATATTTAATGTGCATGAAACTCTAATGAAACCCCATTGCATGTTTCATGAGAGTGTCATGCACATTAAATAGGGTGCCACATAAGCATAATTGCTGATTTGGCAGGGTCATTAAATGAAGAAGTTTCATGAGATGAGAGAGGAGTTTCATCCCCATGAAACTCTTGTGGCTCGGTTACCTAGTTTATTGTTTTGGTAACTGTACCATGAAACTATGCATTGAGACTGGCCTTAGCTACAAACGCGTCGCCGTCTGGATCCTATTTTCGCGGTGCTTTTGTCCGCCAGATGGTTCCTGCTGTGACAGAGGCAGTGTTCCCAATGAATGCAATTCATATGCAGATCTTGCCGTGTAGCATCCGTCAGACGTGTGTAACCAGATGATCCTATCCTCCTGTGTTGGTATAGTTCCACCTGCTGCAATCGTCCCTACGGTGCAACAAATTCCGCTATCAACTGCTCAATCATGCTATAGTCAACATCAGTAATCCACTTGCTATCTTTCAGTGATTCATTGACTGATCCATTCTTTCTTCTACTATAGTTGAATAGAGCTGCATAAAGCATCATTAGGGTCTGCCATTCCATCCAGCTTGAAATGCCAAAATGAAGCCGACGAGCTACCATCACCCATTAAAACTCTAGTTGCTGCATTGAAGAGCGTCATGTCCTCCTTGTCTATCGGCAACTCCATGCCTTTCTAGGCTCAATCTCTCAATTCCCATGAGTACCATAGCCACCAAAACGAGAACGAAAACTCAATCAAAGTATTATTTTATAACATAGAATGCCAGAACACGTGAATATTTTCGGAACGTGCAACATGAGAACATATGGAATAAGGCATGCTCTTATTCCTAGACTACTATAAGGTATGTACTAGTATTACCACAACACGTACGCCTGCTCATGCATCGCCACGTGTAGATGTACTCTATAGTACTCTCATGCGTAGACGTAGCTTTCGCGTGTGTAACCAAATGGTCCAGGCTACTATAGTACTCCGTATTACCTGTTCATCCATCCGTACATGCTTTCACATGTTCGTATTAGGGCACTCACAATGCAAGACTCTATCACAGAGTCTAAGACAATTAATTAAATATTATTTATGGTATTTTGCTGAAGTGGCAACATATTTATTGAAGAAAGAGGTAGAAAAAATAAGACTCTAAGTCTTATTTAGACTCTAAGTCCACATTATTCGAGGTAATAAATAACTTTAGACTCTATGATAGAGTCTGCATTGTAAGTGTCCTTAAGTACGTACATACTTAACCGATCTAATTATTTTGTCTTCATGGTCTCTTCATTCTATAATATGGTATTTATAGACTATCAAACACGTGCATGTGTTATAATTTGTTGTGTGATGTAGCTCACCCAGACAAGTGGTTGGGAGATTTATTTTTTTTTAACGATCATGTCATGTGTTTCAATTAGTCCTGGGATCACCTAGTTATGAGGAATTAATTTATCATATTACTCCATATCCATGTTTCTTTTATCCCTGTGCATGGTACCTCCATTATTGGCCTTCAATAAGATGCATTTAATTGGCCCTTAACTAGCCTAAGGTACAATAACAGCTGTTGGTGAATTGCATTCTTAACATCACGAATCTTGGTTTTGAATTTGCTATAAATTTTTAATATGCATGATAAGTTCAAACCCTTGTACTTATTGTACTTTTTATTCAAACTCCTTTTCCATTTTATAAAAAAAATAAGGCTATTATTAGGTCATAAATTAGTATACCAGCATGTTATAAAAAATCCATTTAAGTCTATGCCACACCACTTAAGATTAGTGGTGGAGTTTGAAGTGAGATCTCAGAGGAACTAACAATGCTAACCTTAAGAGGGAATTAATATTGACGCCTAATAATCATTATGTTTACTCCAAGTTTTTTTTAAAAAAAAGGGAGGCCATAGCCATCTTTGGTCAACACTAAGGCCTTGCTTAGTTCCCAAAATTTTTTGGGTTAGCACTTTCGTTTTTATTTGACAAACATTGTCCAATCATGGAGTAACTAGGCTCAAAAGATTCCATCTCACAATTTACAGGTAAATTATGCAATTAGTTTTAATTTTTATCTATATTTAATGCTTCATGCATGTGCCGCAAGATTCGATGTGACGGGGAATCTTGAAAAGTTTTTAGTTTTTGGTTGGAACTAAACAAGGCCTAACCTCCTCGGCATCTCAAGATTTTGAAGTTCCTCTCTAACAAAGAAGTATATGTGTAGTAGTACTTTTTACCAAAAGAAAGGTATCAATATAGATGTGTACTAATGTTTATTCAAAATTCATAATTTTTATCCAATAACAACTTAGATTATTTTTTTCATGGATATTAGTTAAATTTAAATAATTGCCAGTGTTATTGGTACATGAGTTATTAAGGGAATATTTTTCATGATCATTAATTGGAACATATAGAGATATGTATATTCGTCGCCCATACAAATGTATACTTGATTTGCATGAGGTCATAGCGTGAATGCTTGCTTTAAGTTAGTTTTCTATACATTGACTATGAAGAACTGAACCAGGTGACCAGAGAGATGTGAATAGGAATCTATGCATATTACTGACTTTATGGAATGAGACTAGTAATAAAATGGATAGTCAAACAAGCAAAGAAGGATTCAAAAGATATTTTTTTTCGTAGAACCCTGACTAAGTCAGAGAACATAAAGCTGAGTTAGGCCTTGTTTAAGATTCCCCGTCACATCGAATCTTGTGGCACATGCATCAAACATTAAATATAGACGAAAACAAAAACTAATTACACAGTTTAGCTGTAAATCACGAGACGAATCTTTTCATCCTAGTTAGTCCATGATTGGATAATATTTGTCACAAACAAACGAAAGTGCTACAGTACCGAAATTTTTTCACTTTTTGGAACTAAACAAGGCCTTAGCTAGTATTAACCCATGGGTGAAGGTGTCCCCAAAAGATCTTGATAAAAAAAAAGACGTGGGCTTCACCGATCCCTCTTTCAAATTGAAGTTTTGTCAAGATTTCTTATGAGACACTGTTTTGCTTCCTCTAAATGCAAGGACACCATTGTCCTCATCCTCTTGTCCCACATGTCTTCTTTCACTCTTCATGTGTGTGATGCGGATCTCTCTTGGATCCTTAGGACATATGGTCCCTTTGGCACCAAGCTCAACTCATTCTTCACTAAGGCCTTGTTTAGTTCCAATTTTTTTTAGAAATCAACACTGTAGCACTTTTGTTTGTATTTAACAAAAATTATCTAATTATAGACTAACTAGGTTCAAAAGATTCGTCTCGTCAATTCCGACCAAACGGTGCAATTATTTTTTATTTTTGTCTAAATTTAATACTCCATACATACGTCTAAAGATTCAATGTGTCGAGGAATCTGAAAAATTTTGCAAAAATTTTTGGGAACTAAACAAGGCCTAATGCATGGTCCATATATACTCCCTCCGTATAGAAAAAAATGACGTTTAGAATAGCATTTAGCATATCAAGGAGTGATTAATTAAGAGGTATCTTTCCATAGCTGGACTGGTAAGCTCTTAGCGGTCCGGGACTTGATGTCCAGCGTTCGATTGCCCTTGGGTGCGCTTATGTTTATAATGGTTCAGGCATTTTGCATGGGCACAATTTTTCTGTCGTTTGCTCGTGTCTGGGCACGTTTATTCACCTTTCGCTGGTGCGTTTTTTTGCATTCACACCACCTCCTCCGACTCGACAGCTCCAGCGGCGCCACCTCCTCCGACATCTCCATGGAGTTCGGCGCCAACTCCTCTGACGAGCAGTCCGCCGGCATCACTATTGCGGCTGCAGCTCCAAAACGACGTTTTTAATGCAAACGAAGGTAGAGGCTAGAACGTCGTTTATTTCTTAGGGAGAGTATAGGCCTTGTTTAGTTCACCCAAAAACCAAAAACTTTTCAAGATTCTCCGTCACATCGAATCTTGCGGCACATACATGGAGCACTAAATATAGACGGAAATAAAAATTAATTGCACAGTTTACCTATAAACCGCGAGATAAATCTTTTAAGCTTAGTTACTCTAAGATTGGACAATGTTTGTCAAATAAAAACGAAAGTGCTACAGTTTCGAAAACTTTTCAGTTTTTTTTAGATCACGCTTAGCGAGTATTTCATTAAGTAGAAAGAGTTTGAAACAGCATAAGGTCCCCAAAGAAACAAACTCGGTAGGCAAAGCCGAGAACATAGCAAAGCGAACACAGCGACCACAAAAGCCTCAGCCAGCAGCTGCAAGCAGGGCGCCTAAACCTCTATAACCGGACGCCGACCAGAAAGAGGCTTCGTCCCAAATCCGCAGGAACAGAACTGGAGCCGCGGATGACTCCCCCCGAAACGTGCGCGCATTCCGTTCCTTCCAAAGAGACCAACCGACGAGGAGAACAAAGGAGTCGAAACCCTTGCGCAGAGCCCTCGGCACGAGCTTCCTGGAACTCGTCCACCAATCCAGGGCGCGGCCATGCGGCAGCTAAAGCGGGTACGCGAGGTGCAGCCTGTCGAGGCACCGATGCCAGACCTCTCGACTGAAAGGACAGTTCGAAAGAATGTGGTCCATAGTCTCCGAGTGCTGATCACAAACGATGCAGACATCGGAGTCCTGCAGCCCATGTCTGAACCTCCGATGCCCAGTCCAGCATCTTCCATGCAGCGTGAGCCAGAAGAAGTAGCGTACTCTCAGCGGCGCCGCGGTCTTCCAAACCAACTTCGCCCCAGGCAACGCCACGGAGCCAAAGAACATGGCCCCATAAGCCGAGGCAGCTGAATACTCACCACTCTCGTCGAGTGACCAGGAGAACGTGTCCGGCTCCACCGAGAGAACCACCTGATCAAGCAGATCGCAAAGAGCCGCTACCTCCACCATCATCCGAAGCGAGGCGGCCCCAGTCAAGTGGCTGAGCCATGCATTAGAGGGCAACGCCTCGGCCACCGTTGCTCTTCTCCTCCTTGGCCTCACCGCCGCAAAGACCAACGGGGCCAAGAATTGGATAGAGTTTCCCCGTATCCATCTGTCCGTCCAGAAGAGCACAGATTCTCCATTGCCTACCCTGACCAGAGTTGCCGCATGAAATAGAGCGAGCACCGACGGCTCGGCAGGCGGAACTAGCATCCCCCTGCGCCTGTTACGCCAAAGCCATCATGCTCTAAGAGCTATTCTGGTTCTCCGTAAGTCAGAGATGCCCAGCCCTCCGAGCGCCTTTGGGCGACACGCGATCGTCCAGGCGACCCGGCAGCGGCCCCCAGCCACATTAACATCCCCCGCCCAGACGAAGGCCCTCCTCAGCTTGTCGATCTGCTGCAACGCCCACGGGGATATGCAAAGGGCAATGGATGTGTGGATGGGTATTGCGGACAGCGTCGCACGCACCAGTACCGTGCGCCCCGCCTCGTTCAACAGCCTGCCCTTCCAGCCTGGGATGCGGGCAGCGATCCTGTCGATCAGCGGCTGTTCGTCCACCCTCCTTAGCTTGCGCACAGCCAGTGGGACGCCCAGGTAGCGGCAAGGGAAGCTGTCTATCCGACATGCCAGGATTAGGTGGACTGCCGCAATTTGGTCATCTGTACAGTGTAACGGGAAGGCGACGCTTTTTGTCAAGTTAGAGAAGAGGCCAGAAGCGAGGCCAAACAAGTCCGACGCCGCCTTGATCAGTTCCAGGTCGTCACAACAGGGCACCACGAAGATGACCAAGTCATCCGCGTACAGGCTTACCCGCGGGCCGGGTAGTCCGTGCACCTCCGAGAGCCGGCTTTGGTCAGACAGCCAAGCCACCAGGTGGTTAAGCCCCTCCCATCACAAAAAACTTTTCAGTTTTCGGACCTAAACAAGGCCATATGTGCCAATCCTCCTACTTGCCTAGACCACTGCATGCATGGGCAGTCAGTGCCATGCCTAGCCAACCGTTGGCTGCCATGTTGCATCCATGCACCTATACATCATGAGATAAGAGACATATTCCACCAATACCTTCCTAGCTAAGGCCTTGTTTAGATCCAAATTTTTTTTAGATTTTGTCACTGTAGTACTTTCGTTTTTATTTGATAAACATTGTCTAATTATAGAGTAACTAGGCTTAAAAGATTCATCTCGTGATTTACAGACAAACTGTGCAATTAGTTATCTTTTTTATCTATATTTCATGTTCCACCGCAAGATTCATTGTGATGGGAAATTTTGTAAAGTTTTAGGTTTTGGGTGCATCTAAACAAGGCCTAAAGCATAGTCATGCGCACACAACATTCTATGCACCACCAAAAGCTCCAAACATCTCAACGCATGTGTTCATCAGTCACCACACATATATAGAGCAGACCAAGGTACATCTTAACTTGGTTTCTCATTAACATTGATAGAAGATATAGTAACAATTAGTGGGGATCTAGACCTTTTCACATAGCATATGGTGATTGAAGGGATATTTTATTTTATTTTATATAACTACAAAAATAGATAATTTAGATGCAAAATTTAAGTGGTTACTTAGGCTGACTATTATAATGGTTGATGAGTAATTTAGACGCAAATATATAGAACTACTTAATTTATACTTTGTTTCATAATGATTGTGGTGTCTAATTTAGAATCAGATTTAGGGTTTATTTTTGTTGTTTTACATAATGGTATGTGTGGGTAAATTTATAGAAAACAGAATAAAACGAACATCTATTATTCTCTATGGTTATTAACATCTATTGAATTGATGATGTCAATATCTTTCTAATGTTTATGATAATATATTCTAGAATTTATGTTTTTTTAACACATCTCATGAGAATTAACTCGACCGTTTTGTTAGGCAATACGGACCTAGCTAGAGACAATACCTATAGTGTCCAGGTCATATATATGTATGTGGCAACACCGCATAGTATCTATACCTAAGACTATCTGTTGGGTACCATAATAAGGGATACCCAAATCAGAGCAACAAAAAACGCAAAGAAACATACTAATCATAATCATCAGGGCCTCGGACGCAAGTTCCGACTCGCCCGACCCCCTAGGGCCTCGGACGCAAGTTCCGACTCGCCCGACCCCCCAGGGCCTCGGACGCAAGTTCCGACTCGCCCGACCCCCAGGGCCTCGGACGCGAGTTCCGACTCGCCCGACCCCCCAGGGCCTCGGACGCGAGTTCCGACTCGCCCGACCCCCCAGGGCCTCGGACGCAAGTTCCGACTCGCCCGACCCCTCAGGGCCTCGGACGCCAGTTCCGACTCGCCCGACCTCGTCCAGGCTCGGGCGCCGGACCCACTCCACCTGGGCAACAAGACTTCACCCGACATGACGAACGCGACGGCCCCCATAACGCAGCAGGGCAAGGCGACAACTGTTTCAACCACCCCAGTCACTGCAGCCTTACCCCTGTCACTATACATCCTTACCCCTGTTCACTGTAGCACACTACCGCACAGTAGAAAGGGAATGGGTGAGGTAAATCAGCACCACTGTTTGTGGTCATTTCCCACTGTTGACGGGACACGCAGCAGTGCCGGCGATCCGACCCCCGCGACCCCTACAGGGTTCGGTAACCCTCTACAGGAGAAGCCATGCCGTCGACCATCCCACAAGGACGAGATGGACCAGCTTCAACAGGGTCGGGACTGTGTTTTCACCCCTCAATAAAAGAAATCTACCCATGTAAATATCTGGCCTCCCCTTGGGACTATAAAAGGGGAGCCAGGGTACACACAGAGGCCCAGAACACGCACACGACACTCCTTCATAGAGCAGCAGCCCGCACTCTGTCCACACCAAGCCGAGACCTGGGACTTAGCCCTCTCTCGCAACCAGCTTGTACCCCCTACTGCAGGCACCTTTGGGTGCAAGGTTATACAGAATCCACCACTACACTGGACGTAGGGCAGTCTTAGCCCGAACCAGTATAAACCCTCTGTGTCTCACTTGCATCACCATCCAAGCTTGGTCAGTCACGCAGAATTATACTTGTTAGTGCTTAGACCACGAGTCTAGACGCCGACAGTTGGCGCGCCAGGTAGGGGCCTTCTGCGTGACGTTTGCCAGTCCCTACTTGGGAGGTTTGGATGGCAGACGGATTTCACCCGCTCCGTCGCGGCACCATCATCATGTTTAGGAGTTTGGAGTTCATGTCCCTCGGTTCCGGTTATGACATGATCCTCCTCCCGCCGCGCAACGACGCCGAGCCTAGCCCCGAGCCGACCCCACCACAGTCAGAGCGTGGGAGACGTTCGGGACACCATGCGGGGGGCTCATGGAGGGGGCGTCAGAGATCTAGGATCTCCGACCCCACCGCTGAGGCTAGAGCCCGTCCCGTCCTCCCCCCGCATATTCCTCATCAGGTCGCCCGCTCCTCCGGCCCGACAGGCGCTAGAGGAAGGGCTCGCGGGGCATCAAGTTCCGCTCCCGGGACCAACAGACGGTCATCGCGGCCACCCGTCCCACCCCGTTCAAGGGGGAAGGCACGGGCCGCGCCCGTCCCCCGCAAGGGGGACAAAGGGGCTTCAACGTCCCGTCCTCCTCCACCTGCGGATGAAGTAGCAGCAGCGGCACCTCCCGAGTTACCTTTTGGGCTCAGGAATGCCGCCGCTACCTACGCCTCTTCCGTAAGCACTTCATTAAGTGCGTACGCGGAACTTCCCGGGCACCACTTGAGGTCTACGCTGGACCTCGTCTCCACACCGCCCGCCTCATCCTACCCAGAGGACCTCACCTCGGGCAACGACGGGTGGTCCGGCGCTGATTTCTCCGGATGTGGCGACCCCGAGACCTTCATGCATTTCTTGGAGGCCAGTAACTATTGCCTCGGCTACTCCGACTCCGACAACGAAAGCTACGACCCGTCTCGAGAGTGCTTCAATTTAGAAGTCGGAGGCACGCCGCATAGCGCCCAGGGGGACGCAGGGCTCTCTAGGCAAGAGGACGCAACTCCACCTCCCAATCCGACTCCCGGAACCAATCCCGGAGCCCGTGGGGTAGCATCTGCCCCCGCTGGGGGACACCATCCTGACCTCGCACAGCTCGATGAGCTGGAGGCCAGGCTCGAAGAAGAGCGCACGCGCCTCCGCCAACTCCACGAGGCCCTGGTCCGAGAACCGTCCGGCCGCGGAGACGGGGGTGATGCTAGGCGTCGCGCCCGTGACGTCAACCGTCGCATTGTTGCGGACCAAGGGGAAGACGCCCCAGTCTTCAGCACGGCCAGCCAGAATGTGATGGCTGCCGCACTCCTCCTCAGGGCAATGCCCGAGCCCTCGACTCCTGAGGGAAGGAGAGTGCGCCAGGGGCTACGTGGCCTCTTGGAGCAGGCTGTGGTGCAGAACGCGGAAAGTTCTGCTTCGCAGTCCCATAGCACGAGACGTCGTGGGGAACACCCCCCTCCTAACAAGGCACCAACAATACAGGGTCTGCCACCCCCTAACCCACAAGGGGGCAACAGGGCCCCGTCGGTCCACGAGCGCGTCGGAGCCGACGCGGACGTACGAGCCACCCTCGAGGCCAGGCGACGTGACAGGGACGAGGCCGAGTCCCGATGTTACCGACCGCGCCGAGGCGGGAGGTACGACCCTGATCACGACCGAAGCACGTCACCAGAGCCTCCGGGTCCCCGCGTCTTCAGCGAGGGCATACGCAGGGCCAAGTTCCCGCCGCGGTTCCGACAGCCCGCCAACCTCGCCAAGTACTCAGGGGAAACGAACCCTGAGCTCTGGCTGGCGGATTGCCGCCTAGCATGCCAGCTGGGCGGCGCGGATGACGACCTACTCATCATCCGCAATCTCCCACTCCACCTGGCCGATACGGCCAGGGCATGGCTCGAGCACGTCCCTGAGCGCATGATCCATGACTGGGCAGACCTGGTCAGAATCTTTGTTGGGAACTTCCAGGGCACATACGTGCGCCCTGGGAACTCCTGGGACCTCAGGAGCTGCCGGCAGAAGCCAGATGAGTCCCTTCGAGACTTCATCAGGCGATTCTCTAAGCAGTGTACCGAGCTCCCTAACATCACAGACTCCGACGTAATCGGGGCCTTCATTTCTGGTACCACCTGCAAGGAGTTGGTACACGAGCTCGGACGCAAGACTCCCACGAGCACTAGCCAGCTGCTCGACATCGCCACCAACTTTGCCTCAGGCGAAGAGGCAGTTGGTGCCATTTTTTCCGACGGCGCAGCCAAGGGGAAGCAGAAGGCCGAGGCCGCCGAAGCCTCGGAATCACGCGACCCCAAGAAGAAGAAGAAGGGCCGCAAGGGGAAGCAGGGTCAGACGGGCGACAACCTGGTCGCCGCAGCTGATCGTAAGAACCCCAAGCGGGCTCCTGCTGGCCCTGGCCTCTTCGACGAAATGTTGAAGAAGCCGTGCCCCTATCACAGGGGGCCAACCAAACACACCCTTGAGGAGTGCACCGTCCTCCGTCGGTACTATACCGACATCATCACCAAGGAGAGTGCCGAAGAGCCTCCCAAGGACGACGACCTCCAGGGGGAGGATTTCCCGAAGGTCAAGAACTGCCTTCTGATCTTTGGGGGATGAGCGGCACGCCTCACTGCGAGTCAAAGGAAGCGCGAACTCCGAGAAGTTTGCGCAATCAACACGGCCGCGCCCTCGTACCTCAAATGGTCCGAGAGCGCAATCACGTTCAACAGACAGGATCACCCGGATCGGATCCCCAATCCCGGGAGCTACCCTCTGATCGTCGACCCCATCATCGCCGAGACCCGTCTCACTAAGGTGCTGATGGATGGAGGCAGCGGCCTCAACATCCTCTACGCCGAGACTCTGGCCCTCATGGGGATCAGCAGGTCTCGGCTGAGGAACGACACCGCTCCATTCCACGGAGTGGTGCCGGGGCACCGTGCCCACCCCCTCGGACAGATCGACCTGCCCGTCTGCTTCGGGACCCTGACAATTTCAGGCGAGAGTTCCTCACTTTCGATGTGGTCGGGTTCCCAGGGACCTACCACGCGATCCTGGGACGACCATGCTACGCCAAGTTCATGGCCGTCCCCAACTACACTTACCTCAAGCTCAAGATGCCAGGGCCAAAGGGCATCATCACCGTCAGCACGACCAGCCAGCACGCCTATCAGTGCGACGTCGAGTGCGTCGAGCAGGCCGAGGCCTTGGCAGAATCTCTAGCCATCCTTACTGGCCTCGGCGACTGCGACCAAGACGTCCCCGACCCCAAACGTCACGCCGGAAGCTTCGAGCCGGCGGAGCAGACCAAGCAAGTTTTCCTCGACCCCGGGACCTCTGAAGGCAAGGCGTTGAGGATCAGCTCCAGCCTCGACCCCAAATAGGAAGTGGTGCTCGTCGACTTTCTCCGCGCGAACGCTGACATATTTGCGTGGGGTCCCTCGGACATGCCTGGCATACCGAGGGAGGTCGCCGAGCACTCCTTGGACATCCGAGCCGGTTCCAAACCCGTAAAGCAACGCCTGCGCCGATTCGATGAGGAGAAGCGCCGGGCCATCGGAGAGGAGATCCACAAGCTGCTGGCGGCCGGATTCATCAAGGAAGTATTCCATCCCGAGTGGTTAGCCAACCCCGTGCTAGTTAAAAAGAAAAATGGGAAGTGGAGGATGTGTGTAGACTATACTAGTTTAAATAAAGCATGTCCAAAGAACCCCTTTCCATTGCCCCGTATTGATCAGATAGTTGACTCCACCGCGGGATGCGAAATTTTATCTTTTCTTGATGCTTACTCCGGCTACCACCAAATCAAGATGAAAGAGTCCGACCAGCTCGCGACTTCGTTCATCACCCCTTTCGGAATGTATTGCTACGTGACCATGCCTTTTGGCCTTAAGAACGCGGGGGCTACATATCAACGATGTATGCTCCAGGTTTTTGGGAACCTTATAGGAAAAACAGTAGAGGCATACGTAGACGACATCGTCGTCAAGTCCAGGAAGGCAAGCGGCCTCGTTGCCGACCTGGAAGAAACATTCCGATGCCTCAGGGCAAAAGGGATCAGACTCAACCCCGAAAAGTGTGTTTTCGGGGTCCCCCGAGGCATGCTCCTTGGGTTTATCGTGTCTGAGCGAGGGATCGAGGCCAACCCAAAAAAGGTCTCGGCCATCGCGAATATGGGCCCGATCCGTAACCTAAAGGGAGTACAGAGGGTAATGGGATGTCTTGCTTCCCTAAGCCGTTTCATTTCTCGCCTCGGAGAAAAAGTGCTGCCTCTGTATAGGTTACTTAGGAAATCTGAGCACTTTTCCTGGACCCCCGAGGCCCAGGGAGCTCTTGACAAGCTCAAAGCTCTGCTCACCAAACCTCCCATCTTGGTGCCTCCCGCCGAGGGGGAACCACTTCTTCTTTACATCGCAGCCACTGATCAGGTGGCCAGCGCAGCTATCGTGGTCGAAAGAAAAGAAGAAGGGCATGCCCTGCCGGTCCAAAGGCCGGTATACTTCATCAGTGAAGTACTCTCCGACACAAAGACCCGATACCCCCAGATTCAAAAATTACTCTACGCTGTGGTGTTGGCTCGGCGCAAGCTCCGACATTACTTTGAATCTGACCCGGTCTCAGTGGTCTCATCTTTCCCTCTGGGAGAAGTGATTCAGAACCGAGAGGCCAACGGGAGGATTGCCAAATGGGCCATAGAGCTCATGGGCGATGGGATTGTCTATGAGCCTCGCAAGGCCATAAAATCCCAGGTCCTGGCAGACTTTGTGGCAGAATGGACTGGGACTCAGCTCCCACCCCCACAAATCCAGCACGAATGCTGGACCATGTACTTCGACGGGTCTCTGATGAAAACTGGGGCCGGCGCGGGCCTTGTCTTCATCTCACCCCTCGGGGTAAGGATGCGATACGCGATCCGGCTCCACTTCCCTGCTTCAAACAACACAGCAGAGTATGAGGCCCTTGTGAACGGTGTTCACATCGCGATCGAACTTGGGATCAAGCGGCTTGACGTCCGAGGCGATTCCAGACTCGTCATCGATCAAGTCATGAAAGAGTCTAGCTGCCATGACCCCAAGATGAACGCGTACTGCAAGGCGGTTCGATGCCTTGAAGAGAAATTCGACGGCCTCGAACTGAACCACGTGTTAAGGAAGTATAATGAAGCCGCCGACGCGCTCGCCAAGATGGCATCCGAGCGGGCCACCGTCCCCCAGGATGTTTTCGTCAGCGACATCTACAAACCTTCCGTCGACTACAAGAACGACGGGGGGTCGGATGAGCCCCAAAACAAACAGAGTACCGACCCCAAAGACGCTGACGAACGAGAACGGGAGACCATGGACATCGAGCCAGAGCCACCTGCGACTGACGACTCGCCTGACTGGCGCTACCCTTTGCTCCAACGCCTGGTTGATGGCACTCTGCCCCTGGACCAAGCTGAAGCAAGACGCGTGGCTCGTCGTGCCAAGACCTTCGTCCTCCTCGACGGGGAAATGTACAAACGCAGCCCCTCGGGCATCCTTATGCGTTGCATCCCACGTCAGGAAGGAGTCAAGCTCCTACAGGACATACACTCGGGGGCTTGTGGCCATCACGCCGCGCCTCGGACGCTGGTAGGAAACGCCTTCCGACAGGGTTTCTACTGGCCCACCGCTGTAGCCGACGCCACTGAGATCGTCAGGTCCTGCAAGGGATGCCAGTTCTACGCTCGACAGACACATCTCCCCGCTCAGGCCCTACAAACGATCCCCATAACCTGGCCTTTCGCTGTCTGGGGCCTTGACCTGGTCGGGCCTCTGCAGAAAGCACCTGGGGGCTTCACCCACTTGCTTGTCGCAATCGACAAGTTCTCTAACTGGATCGAAGTCCGAACCATTACAAGGATCAAGGCCGAGCAAGCCGTGTTGTTCTTCACAGACATCATCCATCGATTTGGAGTACCGAACTCCATAATCACCGACAACGGCACACAGTTCACCGGACGAAAGTTCTTGCAGTTCTGCGACAAGCACCACATACGTGTGGACTGGGCGGCAGTGGCTCACCCCAAGACCAACGGTCAGGTGGAGCGTGCCAACGGCATGATCCTCCAGGGTTTGAAGCCCAGGATTTTCAACCGGCTGAACAAGTTTGGAAAAAGGTGGCTCAAGGAGCTACCAGCCGTGCTCTGGAGCCTGAGAACCTCCCGAAGCCGAGCCACAGGCTTCACCCCGTTCTTCATGATCTACGGGTCGGAAGCTGTCCTTCCCACTGACCTGGAGTACGGGTCCCCAAGGGTACAAGCCTACGACGAAAATAGCGGCAAGACGTTCCAAGAAGACGCGCTGGACCAGCTGGATGAAGCCAGGGACGTAGCCCTCTTACACTCTGCCAAATACCAGCAGGCCCTCCGCCGATACCACGCACGAAGAATTCGAAGCCGAGCCTTTCAAGTCGGCGACCTGGTGCTGAGGCTCAGACAGAGCAACAAGGGTCGTCACAAGCTCACACCCCCCTGGGAAGGACCTTTCATCATCGCCGAGGTTCTCCGACCAGGCACCTACAAGCTCGCCAATGAAGCAGGGGAGGTCTTCAAAAACGCATGGAACATAGAACAGCTACGTCGCTTTTTCCCTTAGAGCTTTGTAAAAATTTCTTTGTTCATCCATCGCCTCCAAGGAATAAATCAAAGTTTAAATTATCAGAGAGTCTCGGACCTGCCGACCAGAGTCCGAACCTCCCTCGGGGGCTACATGGGCGGAACCCCCTATGTCGACTCCGAATCTTTTTCCTTTTTTCGCACAAGTTAAAAGAACCCCGACCCAAGGTCTTCCTCCTCCTTCCTAAAAAGACTCAAGAAACCAAGAATCCGTCCCCTAAATCTTAAGGCATGAGCTCGAGGAAGGATCTGCGCTCACAAGCAAAGACCACCTCAACTCACCTTAGATTCGGAAACGAATTCGGGCTTCCACGAGTTACTAAGGAAACAGGAAATGCACTTAGGCTTGGGGACTCCGACTTGCGCGATAACTCCAAGTAGCTCACCCGACCCCGCGCTGCCGAGGTCGGATCGGTATAAAGAGAAAGGAAATAAGATACTTAAGGAAAATGCTTAAAAAGAGCAGTTATATTTACATTCGACATTAACGTTATATATATATGTTACAAGGCCCACCGGCCTCAACACCCACAAAAAGAAAAAGAAAAACTAAGAATTCTATTGCCCTATCTACTCAGGTCCTTGGGCCCCGAGGGGGGGAAGCTCCACCTCATCATCAAAAAAGGCGGCCAAGGCGTCTCCAGGGACAGCCGCGGCATCGTCGAGCCTCTGCACCTCCTCCTGGGCTTCGGTTTCGTCGTCAGGGAGGACGTAGCCCTCACAAACCGCCGGCAAATCAATGCCGGCATAGTGAGAGCTTACCACCGCCAGGGCCTTCTTCACCCCGGTGTGGAGCGCCTCCCTCATCCTCTCCCCAGCCCGGGAGTAAAGGGCCTCGATCCGACTGCGCAGCGACGACCCCGACACCGATACCCCGAGCCCCTCACACGCCGAGGTGACCACGGCTTCAAGAGTCGAGCGGTCCGAAGCCTCAGCGTCGAGGGACTTTTTCAGGGTCTCGACAGTAGAGGTCGCCTCGACCACCTTCACCTCCAATTCTGATCAAAAAACAGAGCAAGAAACGAGGAGTCAGGAAAAGCTAATTCAAAAGTACAAGGGCGTCTAAGGAAAAGGGCGCAAGTCCTACCCTTGGCGCGCTTCTCGTACTCGGCCGAGCTCTGATGCCAGCGGGACACCTGGCTCAGAGCCCCGGCCAGGTCGGTCTGAGCTTGGTTCAAGGCGAGGTCTTTTTCGGCGAGCAAAGCTTCAAGCCGAGCGACCTCACCCTTGTACCCCTCAGCCGCCGCCTTCTGCGCCTCGGACTCTTGCGTGAGGGCCCCGACCCTCTCCTCCAGGGGGGCGACCTTGTCTCGGGCCTCCCGAGCCTCAGTGGCCAATGCTGAACACTTCTGCCGAAGATCGGCAGAAATCTCGCACTCCTTCACGAGCTCGCCCTCGGCCGCCTCCCTGGCAGCCCTCTCCTTCTCAAAGGACACCCAAGCATCCTTCTCCCGACGGAGAAACACCGATTTCTCCTGGGAAGTGGCCTTGAGCGCCTGCAAGATCAGAGGCCCCACGGGGGGTTAGTAACGCAAAGGTAAGCACAAAACTACTTTATAACATGGGTAAAAATCTTACCTGAGCCAAATTAAACATGTCGCGGCCCACGAGCTGGGTAGCTCGGTTAAGGGCCTCGACCCCGGCGCGCCCACACGCATCCAGACCCTGCCAGAGATAATTCTCTGACGGGTCATCCAGGACAAATCTGGCTCCCCCCTCGGCATCGCCGAGGTTGGGCCAGATTACGGGGCTCGTGCCCCATCCGGTTTCCTCCTCCCTTCCCGCCGCAGGGGCCTCGGGCGCCACGCTGGACACCACGATGGCTCGGCCTTCCTCGGCGCGCGCAGGCCGGGCCGCACCTCCGAGGTCAGCATCCTCCGATCCTGGGGGCTTTGGCACTCCCGTGTCTTGCCCCTGGTGCCGCCCCGCCTCCTCATAGCCTGGAGGCGGCGGCGACGCAGGCCTGGCCGACCCGGGAGTCGACTGAACTCCCCTCTTCACGGCCTTCAGCGGGGCCAGCGCCACTGAGGGCGCCTTCTGCTTACGGCTGGGGGAACAACATCAAGTTAGAAGAAAGAGAAAAACAAAAAATCAGCTGAGGAATCAGAAATCTCATGCGTACCTCGCTCGGGGAGCAGACTTCTTCTGGAAGCTCGGAGCTCCCAAGGGGCCTCCCGCGGCACCAGGGGCCGCTGGTCCGATCCTGGCCTCGTCTGCCGACGGCGCAGGAGATACCGCGGCGGTCTCAGCCTGCGGCGCCTCCACCGAGGCATCAGTTCCCGCCCTGGTCGCTGGGGCGGGCTCTGCCGGAGCCTCTGGCGCTACCAGATGAGGAAGCGCCTCGGATCCGGCCTCCGACAACCTCTCCCCTTCTTGAGGTCCCACCGGGGCCGAACCCTCATGAGGGGCGCTATCCTCATCATCCACAATGATGTGGGGGACGGCCTGTCCGTCCCCCGGCACTTGGGCCCCCTGGGGGGCCTCCGACCCACCTCGGGCCTCCGACCCCCCTCGGGCCCGCGAATCCGCCGGGGCCTCGATCCCCCCGCCGGCTGGAGGGATAACGTCATCCTCCTCCGCGAGCTCGTCGAGCCAGTCGGTGCTGCCTCCTCCGCCCTCTATCTCCGAGATCGAAGTCTCAGGAGACGGAGGCGGGGCGACCCCCGCCCTCTCGGCTTCGCGATGGTTCTTGGCGGAGATCTCCCGCCGCTGCGCTTTCCACGCTGCCTTGGCCTTTTTGTCATCCTTGGCCTTCTTCTGCTCCTCGTTCCGGGCCCGATTCTTGGCCCGGATCTCTTTGTCCTCTGGGACAGGGGGCAGGGAGTCTTTGACGACCCCCATCCTCTGCGGACGATCAGGAGTCAAGGAAAAGGCAAGAAGGAAATGAAAAGAAGGCGTAAAAAATCCATACTTACCAGGGAAATGTAGCCCTTTTCACGGCGCATCGGCAACACCCGGGAATTCTTCATCTCCGGGTGCGTCGTCTTCTCGACCAGGGCGGTGATGTCCGAGGCCGAAATCGGCTCGGCCAACATCCTAGTCCCTGCCCAGGGGACCCCCGGGTCATCTCGAACATGGGCACTCGCCGCTGCGCCAGCGGGAGTAAACTCCTCTTGTGGAAGGCGATCGCCACCGTCGCCGCAGTGACTTCGGCATCTCGCAACTTCTGAAGCCCCGCGAGAAGCGGGGCGAGCCTCTTCTGCTCCTCGGACGGAGCACCCCATGCCCACTTCATGGGAACCTCCGTCACCATCTTCCCGGTGAACTTCGGGAGCAGGCCGCCGTCGTTCCGGAGGTAGAACCACCCGCTCTGCCACCCCCGGTTCGACGATGGCATCGAGCTCCATATGTACAGCCCGGCCCGCTGCTGACGAAGCTGCAGGGTGCAGCCACCGGCCCGCAGGGGGAATTTCTCCTTCCCCACATAACGGGCCGACATCTCCACCTTGAAGAGGTAATGCCAGAGATTCCAGTTGACCGGAACCCCCAGGAACCCCTCGCAAACTGTGGTGAAGACGGCAGCCTGCATCACCGAGTTGGGATTCAGGTTGTGCAGCTCCACCTCATAGTAATGGAGGATGGCCCTGATCAGGCGGCCCGCGGGAACTCCGAACCCCCGGTCTAAGAACGACAGGAAGCAAACCACGTAGCCCGGTGGCGGGTTTGGCTCCCTGTCATTCGTCGAGGGAACAATCCACTCCGGGAACCCGACATCCTTAAGGGGACGGAGAATCCCCGCCTTCACGCGTGCTTCCAGCGCGGACTTGGTCACGTTGCTAGGCGGCCACGCCTCGACGCCGGCCATGGCTCTGGGTGGAAGAAGGAAGTCTGTGCAATGGAGGTGGAAGAGACGACGGCAGCAGAAGGGGCAGAAGGCAAAGGCTTGATGGCGCGGGAGCGAGAGGAGAGAAATCGAGCCCCCAGCAGCCGCTTTTATAGGAAGGGAGAGCCACGACCACGCCCCCACGAAGAAGGCCAAGCGGGAAAAGGGCGACCGTCGTCCACTCAGGCGAAAAACCCGAAGCGCCAACTCCCCCCGATTCCCGTGCCCACCGCACGCGCGCATTAAATTCGCAGGCGAAACGTCCCATCCAAACCAGGGCGAGACGGCACAGCCGTTTCGAGTCCCCACGCGCCGCGCCTCAAAAGGAGCGCCCTGAAAAGTTATGTCAGGGCGGTTCCTTCCAAGCGACGCGGCGCCCGACCCCCCGCTGACCTAGCGTCGCATGGAGGTCTCTGTCGGGCGTCAGACTCCGTCTCGCCCGACCCCGACGCGAAAGAGCGGGTCTAAAGAAAGCCTTTTAAGGCCCAAAATCCCCAGGCCATGGCCACCTACGTTCCAGAGGTTGCGAGACTGACCTGCGACACAGGTTCGAACAGTCGCCTCAGGATAGCTGAGTGAGGGACGACTGGAGATGAGCACGATAGAGGCCAAGGTCCGAACCCTACAGGGAGTCGGCGCATCTTTGCAAGTCATATCCGAGACCCATGCGGGTATCACGAGAGTGGGATCCCATCGAGGGAGGCATCGAGCCCTCGGGACCTAACGAACGGTCCCGACATCCACCGTGACCGCCCTCGGGTACTTTTCGAGATGTGCCCATAAGGCCACTAGCCGACCCCTATCGAACGGGACTCGGACATCCACTCGGATCTACCCGCCTGTAGCTCCCGGGAAATGTCGTCACTCGCCCACCGAGGGTAGTACGGCACGACCCACCCCTCCTCCGAGCGAAAGGAAGAATGAGGGACGGAATTACAAGACGAGAAAGAACCTGACCCTTGCGGCGAAAGGGCTCGGGGGCTTCCTCGCACCATGGGAACAGGCACTACGTGTAAAGAACACGCAACCTATCCCATAAAACACTCCAGACTAAAGATATCAAGGGGTGAAAGCCTTTGAAGGAATAACACCATTCCTCCAAAAGGCTCGGGGGCTACACCCGGCGGGTGCGCTCGCGCGCACCCCCCGGCAACAGTAAAAGGCTCCGAGTCAACTACAGTCCACGAGGAAAGAACCCCTAAAGAGGTGACCTCACCACTTCAGGGGCTCGGGGGCTACTGTTGGGTACCATAATAAGGGATACCCAAATCAGAGCAACAAAAAACGCAAAGAAACATACTAATCATAATCATCAGGGCCTCGGACGCAAGTTCCGACTCGCCCGACCCCCCAGGGCCTCGGACGCAAGTTCCGACTCGCCCGACCCCCAGGGCCTCGGACGCGAGTTCCGACTCGCCCGACCCCCAGGGCCTCGGACGCGAGTTCCGACTCGCCCGACCCCCCAGGGCCTCGGACGCGAGTTCCGACTCGCCCGACCCCCAGGGCCTCGGACGCCAGTTCCGACTCGCCCGACCCCTCAGGGCCTCGGACGCCAGTTCCGACTCGCCCGACCTCGTCCAGGCTCGGGCGCCGGACCCACTCCACCTGGGCAACAAGACTTCACCCGACATGACGGACGCGACGGCCCCCATAACGCAGCAGGGCAAGGCGACAACTGTTTCAACCACCCCAGTCACTGCAGCCTTACCCCTGTCACTATACATCCTTACCCCTGTTCACTGTAGCACACTATCGCACAGTAGAAAGGGAATGGGTGAGGTAAATCAGCACCACTGTTTGTGGTCATTTCCCACTGTTGACGGGACATGCAGCAGTGCCGGCGATCCGACCCCCGCGACCCCTACAGGGTTCGGTAACCCTCTACAGGAGAAGCCATGCCGTCGACCATCCCACAAGGACGAGATGGACCAGCTTCAACAGGGTCGGGACTGTGTTTTCACCCCTCAATAAAAGAAATCTACCCATGTAAATATCTGGCCTCCCCTTGGGACTATAAAAGGGGAGCCAGGGTACACACAGAGGCCCAGAACACGCACACGACACTCCTTCATAGAGCAGCAGCCCGCACTCTGTCCACACCAAGCCGAGACCTGGGACTTAGCCCTCTCTCGCAACCAGCTTGTACCCCCTACTGCAAGCACCTTTAGGTGCAAGGTTATACAGAATCCACCACTACACTGGACGTAGGGCAGTCTTAGCCCGAACCAGTATAAACCCTCTGTGTCTCACTTGCATCACCATCCAAGCTTGGTCAGTCACGCAGAATTATACTTGTTAGTGCTTAGACCACGAGTCTAGACGCCGACACTATCTCCAATAATCGTCACCCAAAATACAAGACTCATTTATGCTTTGGATAGCGCTACAGGTAAAAGGTTTCATATCTATTTTTAGTCTTCTCCAACAACAAGACCTAAAAGACAACACTCTCTGCAAGGAGAGAGGATACCCAAATTTGGGTTATGCCTCTTCTGATACCCAAAATGGGTCTTCTATATGAGTACTCTGTTGGAGACTATAGGTATTACGTTCGAGATCCATTTTAGGTTTGGGTTCCCAAATAAGTCTCCTGTTGAAGACAGCCTAATACACCATATCTCTGTTGTAGGCAGTTAATTAACAACTCAATTTTCTCTCTCCTATCCACTAATCATGTTTCTTTCGCACCTATCATGATGAGCCGGGCACCACCCTGCTTTTCATGAAGCCAGTACACAGTACTGCACGCCTGCGTAATGCATGCACCCTGCTGCACTGCAATAGACAACTATAGTCAGTAGCCAATTTATTATTGGGCACATTTATCATGTGTACGTGTACATATATACCTCCACACACGTGAAGCTAGCTAGGACATGAGTGTACCAGCGGGCGAGGCGAATTATCCGATCCATCGCCCCGACCGAGACGACCGGCTCTCGATCGTCGTCTCGATCCGGCACATTAAGGCTGTCTCCAATGGGAGACCCATTTGGGAACCCAAACCTAAAATGGGTCTCCAACATAATACCTATAGCCTCCAACAGAGTACCTATACAGAAGACCCATTTTGGATATCAAGAGAGGCATAACCTAAATTTGGGTATCCTCTCTTCTTGAGACCTATTTGCAGAGAGTGTTGTCTTTTAGGTCTTGTTGTTGGAGAAGACTAAAAATAGGTATGAAACCTTTTACCTGTAGCGCTACCCAAAGGACAAATAGGTATTGTATTTTGGATAACAATTGTTGGAGATAGTCTTACAGTCACTAGCGAGCACACAGTCCCGGCCCATGCATGTATGTATATGGTTGCTGCGAAGCACCATTCGATCAAATCCTTTTCTTCTTCTTCTCGTGACTGTGACTGCTAGCTAGCTACTACCCAATTTTTTACAATTTGGCTCTTTTTTTGAAAAAAGTTCACAATTGGACCCCTGGAAAACTTAAATGCAGAAATGGACCCAGGGGGTCGGCGCCATGCATCATGGCGCCGAGGTTTCACGTCTCGGCGCCATGGATCACGGCGCCGAGGTCCTGGACTGCCTTCTCACGTGGATCTGACGTGGCAGGGAGCTCGGCGCCACAGATCACGGCGCCGAGCTTCCTGCTACAAACCAGCCGACGCACTTCGCTACCCGTGGACACCGTTCATATTTTCATCTCCCCTCTCGGCTCTTTCTCTCCAAAAACCGAGCACGAATTTGGATTCAATATTTGGACCATCAAAAGTTTGATTTGTTCCATAGATTTTGAAGAGCCAGGTATACTCTTTCACATATTAGTTTTTGACTCATTGATTTGACCTATATTACACGTATGTTGTAGACTTAGATAAACCATTTATAGTTTTTTGAATGGATGATTAATATTTTTCTTATGCAATCGTAGAATGCCACGTCGTGGAAAAAGTAGCAAACCAAGGTAACCTTTCGACATGTTTCGATAAATTTCATTCGTTATTATTTATCATTTGGTAAATTGTAGTTTTCGGTTCAATCGTTATTTGCTATGACTTCTTAGAATTGAATTATTTGAACTGTAGCTATGGCCGGACGACCGGTAGTCCGTACATCCACAAGCCGCTTCCTAGCGGTGTTCCAGTACCTATGTGCTTTTGTGGTGATCCTTGCAAGGTAGAAATTTCGGAAGACGAGGAAACCTATCGGCAGAGGTATTGGATGTGTTCGAATTTTGCCTGGGAGCCTACGCCAAAACAACGCCGCAGTAACTTTATTGTAAGTTATTTTTTCTATTGTGCACTTATTTATTTGTGTCCTACGAAGCATGATTTAAATTTTTGAATAAATATATTTGTTGCAGACCCCTCCACCATTGTGTGATTTTGAGCAGTGGATCGACACTGAGGTTAAGGAGTCCGACAAGCGGCTTCTACAAGGCCTAAAGTAGTGGGATGCAGAGCGTGCAGAGATATTAGAGAAGAGACGTAGAGAGGAGGCTCAAAAGAGGGAGCACAAGGAAGAGGAGGAAAGAAGACGTGTTGCTGCGGCTCGGGAGGAGAGGGAAAAGAAGCTTGAGCGTGTGCGCCGAGCGAAGGCAGGTATTGATGAGAATCCAGATGCCCAGAGGAAGGGAAAGTGGCCTCGTTGCACTCAATAGTTACATTACCTTCTTGTTCTTTGTTTGGTTCATGGACAATATTGTTTTGTGTTGGACTTTTCAATTTGTTGTTATGTAATGCACTTTAGCAATTTTAATTTGGTTTCATTATTAGTAGACAATATTTTTATTTGAGTATTGCATAGGCAATGAAATGAGGATAATTAGTTGAAATAGAAGTTAACGAACTAGTATATTGCATAACTAGTAGCACACATCACATTGAATGGCATGTCAAAACATGCACCAAACAAGGGTGCAGAGGTCCGAGACTAAACCTAACATGCCTTAGGTAATTCAAGCAATTAACAAGCACAGGGAATGGCATGTGAGAACATATACCACACAAAGGTACATAGTTCTTTCGACTAACCCTAACATGCCTTAGGTGATTAAACCAAACAACAAACATATGGATGTGGCCTGTGAATTAGTTCAGTTCTACCTAGTAGTGTGGCCACATAGCAAACTGTGTTGCCCCTTCTCCATAGTATCCTCCCGTTGTTGTTGGTGGTGGTGGGGGTGGTGGTGAAGGAGTGCCCTTGTTCTTGTGATTAGGGCATGTGCAGTATGGATCATTGCATATTGTGTTTTGGGAGCCAGTAGCATTGCTGTTGTCGTCCTTTTCGTCGTCCTTGTAACCACAGCTAACTTCCGTTTCTAAATCAAAGATACGGTCCTGCAGGTAGTAGATGTACTCTACATGGGGATGAATAGGTCTAGGATCGACCCATCTGGTGAAGCCACAGTTCTCTTTTGACAAGGATGACTGCAATAAGTATGTAGCTTTAGCACAAGAGAGTATCTTATTGAAGGTTGAATTAGTAATATGACTTACCCATGCTCGTGGACATTTGAAGAAACGACGCCCTCCATCTATCCCCTCTGTGTACATCTGCACCAAACAATCCTCACCATACATACATTTTGGCCACTCTTCTTTTCGGTCATCATATGCCCTCAGTGGTGCCTCTTTAGTAAAATCATGTTTGCTCTCAAGGGGGAACCTATCATAAATTGCTTCCTCAAAGTCTTTAGGACCAAGAGGACCCTCCCAAAGAAAGGGATTACCCTTCATCGCCGCCTTTCCCTTTCCCTTCCCTCTAGACGACCCTCCAGACATTTTTACTTGAACTGAACAATCTCAAGTGAGTAGCAACGCTCTCACCACTGCGTATATATATAGGAACCCAATAGTTGGTAGCCGTTGTAGTATATAATAAATGCACCTGAAAAGCCTAGATTCTATTACTGAAAAGCCTAGTTGAAAACTGAAAAGTCTATTTGGATTGTCATCTGAAAAGGCTAGATTCGTTCACTGTTTCGGATGTGATGATTCAATGAAAAGCCATATTGGTTCACTGTTTCTGAAAAGCCTACACTGCGAAAACCAATAGGAATGGACCACAGAATATGTGCACTACATTGAATAATTCATGGAAAAAATTTGCAAGAGTTTCCCCTATTTATGGTACATCCACAGTTATAAATAGACATCACAGTACAATACAAACATTGATTCATCCAAATATCACAACACAAGCACATACGCCATCAGGAATGATAGTTCAGATAGTCCACAGAGACCATACAGTCCCATATAGTACAAATAGTCCACAAAGTTCACAGTGTCGATACATGCAAAATAACAGAAGTTATGCCATCAATTCTAAGCTGCTACCATGGTGTTAGCACAGAAGTCATCCTCACTGCCTCCTAGTCTTACCCTTACCCTTGTGGCCAAGAGCATCGGTGCCTGGAGTGTACCTACAAGGCGAACGACGTCGCCTTCTTGCAACCTGCGTAGGCTGAGTAGAAGGAGCATCAGGAAGCTGAGATAACCCAAGCTCGTCATAGTCACGCTCCTCGGCCACCCCCTCTTCGTCCTCATCATCATCGCTTTGAAAAGTGTCCATAGTTGGCCGAGACGAGCTCTGTCCTCCAGATCCTATAAACATTGTTCAAATTATGTGTGCACTTAATTCAATATCTCATACCATGAAAATTGCTCAGTTCAAATAAACAACAAATTTAATAAAATTATACCTCCCAAAGAAGATGTACCGGTGGCCTTAAACTTCCCGGTGGCCTTTTGTTTACGAGCACAGATCCTCCAGTTGCAATCTGACATCTCACACACAACCGTGTAGCGGCGCTCAACATGGGAGTGCATCACCTTGAAGGGTCTTTTACGTATTACAGAATATTGTTGCAACCACCTTCTTAAGCTGGGCAAATCATTAAAGATCATGCCCTTCTGAATTTGCACACTCTCACCAGGCTCAGGAGCCTCCAGCAGCTCATCATCTCTTCCCTCTGCATAAGCATTTTGAGAATGACTGAGGTCACTAAACTCGTGAACTAGTGGATCACGATCAGGACAAAAACGTCTGATAAGCTCCATTTCTTGTTCACTTAAAGGTGCAACTGGCCGGTCATCATCGGAATCAACAGCTCTAGCTGTGCCATAGGGCTCCTCATCATCCTCAATATTAACATCCAAACTATTAGATGCTATAAAAGCTGCGTCAACATTAAATGTTGGAGGCACAGGATGACAACAATCATTACTTGGATTGTCACCTACAACAAAACCACAAATATGCATACAATTGAGACAACTAAATCGAACGAAGGAATGCTAACAAAATGAATAATGCAACTACGCCACTTACATGGAATTGTCTGGGTCATAGGGGTATGTACGCAGCCAACCTCATTGGGACCGGATTGAGCATCAGGAACGACAACCACATCTTCCACACCCACGTCCTGAATGGGTATAAGAGAAGCTGAGGGTGCCGGATTGTCCGGTTCCGGTGAGAACCCACCAATGGGTGGTTGCCAATTAAGTGGAGAATCCACTAGAGGGCCTGGCTCCTTGGACAAGTTGCGCACAACCAAATCCAAACATTTAAAGTCACTCTTCATGACAGTTTTGACATATTTGTCCCATTGAACCTCGGATACAATTGGGACCAACCGCCTAAAAATTGTCCCTGACCCGCCATGGTGAATGACCCCCTCAATTAAGATTTCTTCTTCATTCGAATTACATTTAAGCTCATCACGAGCGCTACCCATCAATTCAGAAAACAAGGGCCGCTCATCAAACATCAAAGGGACCGTTTGCATTCCAACAAAATCAACATTGCCAAATTGATCTTTCTCCACACTTTCTCCATGATATAAGGTTACTAAATTGTCCATCTAATTGATATACAAAACAACCATGTTACTAGACATATAACTAATACAAATAAAACACCTAAATATCTATCTAATAAAATACGTATGTAACTAACTATATAACTAAAATTACAAACTAGATTTATCTAACTAAATTACATAACTAAATTCTAAAATATTAAATAAACTAATCTAAATTAAATAAACAACTCTAAATTACATAACAATATTCATATAAATAATACCAATATAGAAAATTGCTACAAGAATTATTTCAAAAATTATACAACTTAGAAAACAAACCACATTATCTAAACAATTATCGTACTAGGAAAAGAAAAAAAATACCTGCAGCAGCCGCCGGGAGGGCCGGGCAACAGGCGGTGGCGGCCGGGGGCAGCGGCCTCTGCTCCCGGTCCGCGCGGGGCGGGGGCAGCGGCGGGCCGCGCAATGGCGCCCGCGGCACCGGCGGGGCGCGCGGTGGCGCCCGCGGCACCGGCGGGGCGCGCGCAGGCGGCCGTGGCCGCGCGGTGGCCGGGGCGCGCGGAGGCGGCCGGAGCGCGCGGAGGCGGCCGGGGCCGCACGGTGGCGCCCGCGGCACCGGTGGGGCGCGCGGTGGCGGCGCGCGGTGCCGGCAGCGGCGGCGGAGCGCGGTGGCGGCGCGCGGTGCCGGCAGCGGCGGCGGAGCGCGGTGGCAGCAGTCGGGCGCGGCGCGCGGCGTGAGCAGGGCCGAGGAGGCAGCCCAACACTTTTTATCCTACCTCGGCGCCGAGCTCGGCGCCGTAGTCTGTGGCGCCGACCTTTTTTTTTTTTGCCACTGCCACGTCAGAAAGTACGCTGCCTGCGTCCAGGACCTCGGCGCCGTGATCCATGGCGCCGAGACGTGATACCTCGACGCCATGATTCATGGCGCCGACCCCCTGGGTCCATTTCTGCATTTAAGTTTTCCAGGGGTCCAATTGTAAACTTTTTTCAAAAAAAGGACCAAATTGTAAAAAATTGGGTAGCTACTACTGCATCCCTTTCTCCAAATAAGACCTTGTTTAGTTTAAAAAAAATTGTAAAATTTTTCAGCTATCACATCAAAGCATGAAGTATTAAATATAGATAAAAAAATAATTAATTATATAGTTTATCTTTAATTTATGGGACGAATTTTTTGAACCTAGTTAATATATGATTGGATAATATTTATCAAATAAAAACGAAAATACTACCGTACGTGTCATTTTTTAAAAATTTTAGAACTAAACAAAATAATGCACTAGGGAGTCTAATTAATTTTGCTTTTTTATCGATCGTGAGGGAATCGATATGACTGATGATGCAACGGCTGTCGTCTAATAACTACATACACTCCCGACAAGGAATTCCGGCAAGAGGGTAGTCCAGAGACTGCTAGTACTGTTTACTATACTGTTCAATGTATTGATATTATTGCTCACAAGTGTTGTCGTTCACGCGTTGTTTACTCTTTATGTTAAAGCAAAATATGTTTGTTTTTTTTTTCTCGAATACGCAAGAGGGTTGCGTATCTTTGTATTAAGTGAGAAAGTTCAGTACACTCCGGCTTAGCCGGGCATCCCAAAACTTGCAAAATATGTTTGTTGTTCAAGTGTTTTTAATTAGGCGTTATTCACCGTTTAGTGAAAAAAAAAACCACGCCCACTATCCATGCATCTGAAATTCCAGGGAGCTGAGAGCGCCTTCGCTACTGTACGTTCAATATGTACATTCCTGCAATTCAATGTACTATTCTTGTAATTCAATATACTGTTACTGGTGTTTACGAGGGACTTTTCTAGAAACCACGCAACTGTTCACTGTGTCTGTTCTTTTTCTTTTCCTTTTCTATAGAAATGTGCATGTACATTGTAATAGAATTTACTTTCTTGTTTTCATCATCACGTGTCACCTACACGATTTGCGACTCGAAGATTTACCCAACAACCACGTCATTGTTTCAATACATATTGAAACGGAACTACATACTAACTCTTAATGTGTCTTGGAATCATACTACTTTGTACCATTGCTATATATGGTTTGTGAGCCCATGTCACTACAGGATCATAGAGAGGGACATAGCGGCATTATGGTAATTAAAGAAAACCAAAAGATACTCCGTGCTTGTTGCTGCCGAGATTGTGAAAAAATAAAAATGAAGTAAAGATGACATGGATATATAATAAAGTGTTGAAAGTTAGTGGCATGACATGTCTATTAGTGAAAGATGATATGGGTAGTTAGTGGAACTCGGGATACAACTTGAAATGATGTGGATAGCTTACCATTAAGAGGTTGGAATTTAGAGGCATGACATGGCTATTAGTGGAAGATGATGTGGATGTTTTGTACATATCTTGAGATAGAACTTGAGATAACATGGATAGCTTGCATTAAAAGGTTAGAAATTAGTGACATTATATGGTTATTAGTAAAAGAGATGATGTGAATGTCTCGTATGTAAATGTAGAAGTTTGAGATGACATGCATGGATAGCTTGTATTAAGAAGTTGGAAGCTAGTGGCATGATATGACTATTAGTGAAAAATAATGTGAATATCTTGCATGTTGAAATAAAACATGAGATGACATGGATATATATAGCTCGCATTAAGAGGATGAAAGTTGGTGGCACAACATGGGTATTAATGAAAGATCATGTGGATATCTTCCATGTTGAACACGAACATGTGGTCAGGGTTAGTTTTATAAGAGATAATACAGATGCACTTGATATCTAGCTAGTGGTTCAGATTGGTCGCCCGATTATGGTCAATCCTAAGTGACCAATGCCATTTCCTGTTCACACACGGCTCGTCAACGTTGCGACATGTACATATTTCCTATACGACGGCAAGGAACTGCAAATTAAACACGCGTGTGTGGATTCTATTTATCATCATATATACAACATTTTGGAGTACATGGTGAATAATGATAATGATATGATAGGGCTGCAACAGAGACACCACCAATGAGAAGGGTCCTCGATAATGGAAGGCATGACGAAGCTGCATCTCATTTGGACACCAAAAACGCGTAGGATAGATAGACACTGGGAGAGGGAAAAGGTAAAGCCTAAAGCGACGTCAGTTTGGGTTATACAATTAGTTAAGTGCAGCAGATCAGTGATAATTTTGAGCTTATGCTGACTGCTGAGTGGCTGGCCGGACCTATAAATTGAGATGTGCTCTCCCTCTCTGCAATGCAAACTACCACAGCAGAGTGATAAGCAAGAGCAAATTAAGCTTCTCACTCATCATCAGCACCTGGCCTGCCATTAATTACCTAGCAGCTAGCTAGCTAAGGTAGCCATGAAGGTAGAGCGCGACCTCCACATGAGCCGCGGCGATGGCGAGGACAGCTACGCCTCCAACTCCAGGCTTCAGGAGAAGTCCATACTGAAGACGAGGCCGGTGCTCCACAAGGCCGTGGCGGCGGCGCACGCGTCGTCGCTCTCCTCCGGCGGCGGCGCCATGGTCGTCGCGGACCTCGGCTGCTCGTCGGGGCCCAACACGCTGCTCGTCGTCTCCGAGGTGCTCGGAGCCGTCGCCGACAGGCGAGAGGATCTGGCAATGGCCGCTGGCGCCCAACCGCAGCACGTGCAGTTCTTCCTGAACGACCTGCCCGGGAACGACTTCAACCTCGTGTTCCAATCCCTGGAGCTGTTCAAGAAGCTGGCCGTCAAGGACAAGGGGGACGCGCTGCCGCCGTACTACGTCGCCGGGCTGCCGGGCTCCTTCTACACGCGGCTGTTCCCGGACCGCTGCGTCCACCTCTTCCACTCCTCCTACTGCCTCATGTGGCGCTCCAAGGTCCCCGACGAGCTCGCCGGAGGCGCCGTCGTCAACGAGGGCAACATGTACATCTGGGAGACCACGCCGCCGGCGGTGGTGGCGCTGTACCGGAGGCAGTTCCAGGAGGACTTCTCGCTGTTCCTCAGGCTGCGCCACAGGGAGCTCGTGTCCGGTGGCCAGATGGTGCTGGCGTTCCTCGGCAGGAAGAACAAGGACGTGCTCCATGGCGAGGTCAGCTACATGTGGGGCCTCCTCGCGCAGGCTCTTCAGTCACTCGTCAAACAGGTCTGCTCTGTTCTGTTGTTTTCTGTTCTCTTGGGCAACATCATCCATCAATTAATGGAAATATAATCCTCAACTGAGAGCTGATGGAGAGTGGTGAACAACCCTAGCTACTGCTAGCTTCCTGATGCATTGCATGCATGCATGGCAACCATGGCCGCAGGGACGTGTGGAGAAGGAGAAGCTGGACTCCTTCAACCTGCCGTTCTACGCGCCGTCGGTGGACGAGGTGAGGGACGTGATCAGGCAGAGCCAGGCGTTCGACGTCACCCACATCCAGCTCTTCGAGTCCAACTGGGATCCGCACGACGACATGGAGGACGACGACGGCGGCCTCGTGCTCGACGGCGTCCAGAGCGGCGTCAACGTCGCCAAGTGCATCAGGGCCGTGATCGGGCCACTCATCGCGCACCACTTCGGCGACCACGTACTCGACGGCCTCTTCGAGCTCTATGCCAAGAACGTCGCCGTGCACCTCCAGAAAGTGAAGACCAAGTACCCTGTCATCGTCGTTTCACTCAAGGCATCAATTAGTCGTGCGCCAAAGAACCAAGCTAATGACAAGTATTATTCAGGTTTCACGCACGGCCAGTTTATGTAGATCGAATCTCTGGCGACATATCTGTTACTGGCGAGTAGTTATTACCGCCGGCCGGTAGTACACGCGTACTGTATGCATGCAGAATTAATCTATGAAATAAAGTAGCTCAGGTAGACAGGTACGGTTAGTGGCAGAACGAAAATTTAATTTCCTCCTTGCTTTGGATGTTGTAGTAGCTAGCATGCAGGTTCAATGTTTCCACAAGCCCATCTAGCTAGATGTATCTGGTTGATTATGTGCTGTAGTGGTAATGGTATATGAAAATCGAACGGAAGCAGATTGTTTGGATAAAGGAAGATGTTATTCCCTGTCGTAACATATAGGGATTCAATGTTCAAAATTCTATACAAGATATTTTAGGTTGTCAACTAAGCAAGTTAAGTCCTGTAGGCCTGGTCTGAGAGCAACTCCAATAGACCTCCTAAACAGGCCCCTATCTCAAATTTTAGAAGTTTGAGAACTCCAGTGGGCCTCCTACTTGGGCTCTCATTTTAGGAGAGCTCTCAGATTGTAGTCGGAGGCCCCAAGAATAGGACCCGACGCGGCGTCCCTCTCCCCGACGCCTCGACGCGGCCGCGTTCACCGCGCGGCCTCCCTCTCCTCCGACGCCGGCCGCGGCCACCACGCCCCGACGCGGCCTCCCTCTCCCCCGACGCCTCGACGCCACCGCCGGCCGCGGCCACCCTCTCCCCCGACGGCCCGGCTCCACCGCGCCCCGACGCCCGGCTCCACCGCGCCCCGACGCCCGGCTCCACCGTGCCCCGACGCCCTGGCTCCACCGCGCCATGACGCCCCGGCATCACCGCGCCACGACGCCCCGGCTCCACCGCGACCCGACGCCCCGACGCCCGGCTCCACCGCGCCCCGACGCCCGGCTCCACCGTGCCCCGACGCCCTAGCACCGCCGGCCAACCCTAGCGCAAGAAACAAATTCGGAAGGAGGAGGAGGACAAGGTGGTCGACACCGTCCTCACCGGCGAGCTCGCCAAGCCGCTCACCGCCTACTGCCGGTACGGACCAGCTTTCGTGAACTCACCGGGTTAACCCAATTCCCTTTCCCCTGCACCTGCATGTCAGTAATGCTTTCTTGACGCCGATCGAAAGAGGGGCTGGGGGAGTCGAGTTGGGTTTGGGGAGGGATACGACCAGAGGATGCTGTGTTGTGATTTAGATTAGTATAATTTAACCGCGTTCTGATTGCACGGTGGAATTTCTGCTTTTGTTGGGATGCACCACTTGCAATTTCACACTTTGAAATGCACCTACGGAGTAAAACATTTGTGCGTTCAACTAAACCTCAGACAATGTGTTCCCATGATAATTGTAACAAGAGGTCAATAGCCGAAAGCCCAAAACTCAAGAGCAGGTCTTCTTGTTGATACTTATATACAGATGCTGCTTTCAGTTCTGCGTGTTATGGATAGCCATTCTATGATTTACAGAATACTTCAAGCCACAACATTTTGGCTTTTTTGAATATAAAAGTTTGCTACTGATCCTAGTAGCAGCTTATACATTTTCCTTCCCTATAGCCTTGAGAGGAGCTTAGAGAAACGTTAAAGAAAACTTGCTCTGAGGAGCTTAAAGAAAACTACCTTTCAGAATAAGCACATAGAAACTTCTACCCGTAGTACTTCTGAATTTGTTATATTAAACTGTCGATGCAACTATGCAAGGAGCCGAGGAGGCGAGGAAGAACTAAGCTAAAGTAGTAGTTTCTCTGTGATCGAGTATTCTCTTTTTATGCTCTGCTTCGTGGTCCTCAGTACTCTCTGGAATTTCTTGTGCAAATATTAGAGATGCTGTGCCACAGAGCATATTAACTCTACATAGTGATTAAACCATACTTGCTTGATTTAATCTGAGATACACTTGCACTATTTAAAATATACTATGTCATTCGTTTAATAATAAATTGCTATTATGATTTTACCAAACTTGTGCTAGAATCATGGAATGTGAATATTGGACCAAAAAGATCCTATATTAGGAGCGAACCAGTCAATAAATCTAGGATCTTATCATGTGATACTTTAATACTTGGTGTTTTCTGCCTGGTTGTGTTAATGGAGGCTGTTTTCTTATTGTACAGATATTTCTATGGACGGCAGCGCGTCATCAGGAGGATTCTCCGGAGCCGGGCTGCCTCCCCGTCCGACGGTGTCTACCACGCGACGTCGTCCGTTCGTCGCGCCGCATTCCCGTGCTGCGACATCGTCTTCTCTCGATGCCAACCTACCTCGTCGCCAAGAACTTCCTTCCCCCAACAGCGACGGCAGCGGCAGCAGGATGCCTTCTCCTGGCGGCGGCCGCAGTGGTGGCAGGATGCCTTTTCCGAGCGGTGGCTTACCTCGTCGGCTCCCCAACGCCCCACCTACACTCGGTCCTCGCGCGTTGAGCTTCACAGAGCCTCACGCCGCCACCTGGGACGCCGGCAGAATCACAACATCACCAGCAGAAGTCTACCAAGTAGCCGACGACGACTTTAGCCCCAACCATTGGACGCCTGATTACTCGGTGAGTTGAGCTAATTGATCAATTAGCTGAATCCTTTGTATCTTGGTCAATTATATGTGTTGTGCTGACAAATCATCTGCAGCCAGAAAGAGTGCAGCCGATCAGGCCCACATTTTCTAATTTTCTTAAGAGCTTGGATAATTGAATTGAAATAGGATCATTAGTTGTGGCTCCAAGAGTGAATCCTCAATAAAGTTCATTTAGGATGACAAAAGCATATCCAGCTCATTTTAGGTTTCTGCTTTTGCTATTTCATAACTCAACTTGATGCTTTACTCTAATATAGTTGGTAGCTGTTCAGTTTGGTTCCATTCCTATTTAGTTGGATATGACATGTGTGTGACCAAATAGTCTTTTGCTATTTCATAACTCAACTTGATGCTTTACTCTAATATAGTTGGTAACTGTTCAGTTTGGTTCCATTCCTGTTTAGTTGGTGACCCCTATTGAGCCAGCCAATTTTCACAAACAAGAGATGCAGCTCGCATTCCTGACTTTTATAAAGCAGCAGCTCACATTCCTGACTTTTCTAAGTTTGACCAAATTTATAAACTGGTAGCACTCATATTAGCAGTGGGAGCAGGAACAAAAGATCATGTTTTGTGATGTGACCACCATGGATGATGATCAAAGGGCATATGTCAAGGCGAAGAGGGCAAAGATTATCAAGGCGATGAGTGCTAGTGTAGGCGAGACGGCTAGTGGTGAGAGTGCAGTGTAGGTTTTTGTAAACATACACTTGTCATGTTCAGGCAGTTCAATTATGAGTTATTAGTTGAAGGATTTTGTAAACACTTGCCATTTCCAGTATATCTGTACTTAAAAGCTGGTTTATTCACAGCTGGTTTTATTTATCAGTACTCTGTCTTTGGCTTTGTGCAAGTTGCCATTTCTAGTTGACTGTGTATCCCTGTTCTGTATCCTTACTTTAAGTAAATGACAGAGAGGTGCAATAAGTTTGGTGACGATAGTACTTTATGTCTGTTTTCTTTTGCCATGGACTCAGCACAAGGTGCAATAGCTGATCCATTGTTGATGCTTCCCTGACTGCACACACCAGATGTCCATAAAAAATTTTGCAGCTGTTTTCAGTAATCTCTGTTGGTTTTGTTTTTCCAGAAAGTCATTTCATTCTGTTTCTTGCCTTGCTCTGTATGTTGCCATTGCAAATATATAGGGCCGAGACAAACTGGTTTCATCTCTGAATAAATGAAGTCCTGGAACAGTTCATTGCATATGGATCCTTGCAGCCTGACAAGAGGCCCGACTTCTGGCAGATTAGAAATCTCCTCTTTTTCTGAATGTGCTAAGAATTCAGATTTCTCTGAATGTGCTAAGAATTCAGATAGCATCTCTTTCAGACAGTTCTGAATCCTTTGGAATGCAGTGAGTAAAAAAATTCAGATAGATTTCTCTGAATTTTTATTTTAGAAACAAATTAAGCTCATGTATTGGCATCAGAACTTGAGGCCAACAATTTCTCCAGAATGTCCATCGGCCCTCAGGCCCCTGATTGAGCAGTGCTGCGCCTTGCTGCAGTTGTTTTCAAAGATACTAGTGAAGGTACTGCTATTCTTACATAGTAGTGGAGTGACACAATACATGAAAGCAGTAACAAGAGCAGACCTCGAGTTACATTTACACCAGGTATGCAAGCAACATAAGGTGCTATCTGCAGAAGCATCAGGTATGCATGCATTTTTCAGGAAATGGATATGAGCACTCTGATATATGTCTAAGATATATGTCTAATGCATAGCTTGAATCCAGTATGGAAACTCATATGCCATATCTCCCAATCAGTTACATTACACAAACTGCTACATCCATTTATGTACACAGCAAGCAACTCATGTCCCAGTAAAAAAAAAACTGATAAAGACGCACACTCCACACAAACCATTGCAAAGATCCATCCAAGGTAACAGCATAGTATTTCAATAATTGTAATTGTAACAGCATAGTATTTCAACAACATGGTTTGAAATAAAATGTGCATAGTAAATCACTAACTAGGGATTACATTCAGAGAACTAGACATCTGAACTAGAGATTACATGCATAGTAAATCACTAACTACCTAGAGCTATGAATTGCCCACAAGTGCTCTACAAGATCATCACGAAGACCAGCAATGATGAAGAGATCGTCAACATCAGATTCGTCCTCTTCATCCCACCATCGACGAGCTCTAGTTCCAAACCTTGACATCTGCCATAGCAACAAAAAAAGGAAAAAGTTAACAGAAAAGTTTGTATTGCTATTAACAAAAAAATGTAAGGTGCAGCAAACAACAAAAGGATGCTCTGACTGCAATAACATGGGATTTTGTGTTAAAAAAACCAGAAAGGTCTAACTGACTAACAAGCTATAGTCTTTCATTTCACATTTGACTTAACATCAAAGCTGTTACAACCGTGTTACTGCTATCAGGGCATGTGGTTTATTAACAGCAGGACTACACACACTTTCCACCAATAATAGTTTCTTAAATAATGTTGTTCACACTACCCCTTTGGAGGCTTGCCATGTTTCCCTGGCCATTTATGTTAGGAAATACTATGACAGTGACTCCCGCACATAACAGCTTTCACCTTTAATCAATTCTGATAATTTAACCATTTATGTTGGGAAATAGGACAGTGACTCCTGCACATAACAGTGACCATTTATGTTTCTATTGGATCTTCTGCAGGAACTTGCATTTCACATGACTCGAGCACAAGTGTGTCCAGCTGTGCTGATGATCCAAGTATGTTGACTGATAACATGGTTAATTCTGTGGATGTAGACCTAAGGCATGGTCAGAAGCACATGAAAAATGACAAAATTGAGGTGTACCCAGTCCATCAACGAGAAAACGCATCATTTAAGGTACTGCAGTATTTTGAAATACTCTGGTGCTGTCAGTGTAGTGGAAAATGAATTACGGTGGGGAATTACATCATAATATTGTCCACCTTGCATAAATCTGGCTAGGAAAAACCCTTCTTTTAGTTTGATGTTACTATTTCTGAAGCTTATTTCATAGACACGCTTGAAAATCTAAGCAAGTAATAATATTGTATTGCTGAACAAATGTCTTCACTGTTTTCATTATCTGCTGGAAAATACAAAAAAAATACAATGAACAATGCCTAGCTGCATGCATCACAGAAAATGGCCCTTCAAATGTCAGTTCTTGATAGCCAAAATCAGATATCCAGTAAACATAAAATGCAGCATATGAACAATGCCGACTGAATCAACAAGTTCAAGATCCTCTTTCCTGCAGCCGATAGCTTGACAATCTCAAACACTCTCCAGCTCCTCCACACTCTCCAGCTCGTTAGTTGTCAGGGCGGAGCAATCTCAAACGCTAGTACGATAGCTTGGCAGGGAGAGGGGCGTACCCAGCCGGGCGGTCGGGCGGAGCGCGGTGACGCGGGAGACGGCAGCGTCAGAGAGGCGGGTGGCGGTGCTGCCGAGGTGCTCGAGGATGCGGCGGTCCAGATCGGCGACCTCTCTCTCCAGCTCCTCCACACTCTCCAGCTCCTCCGCCTCCGCGTCGTCCTCAGCGGCTGCGGCGGAGGCCGGAGCCTTGTGCTTGCGCTGGTTGGGCGTCGTCCTCAGCGGCTGCGGCGGAGGCAGGAGCTCAATTTGCACTGGTCTTCTTGATCTCAATTTGCACTCGGGCGTCGCCTTCTTGAGCTCCTCCGCTCCAGTGCGCATGCGCAGGCGCGGCAGTGACGGCGGCGTGCGGGCAGGGCGTCGTTGCTGGCGGCGGTGACGGCGGCGCGCGGGCTGATAGGTTGGACTCGCGTCGTTGCTGGCGGCGCGGCGATGTTGGGCTGAAGCAGATAGGTAGTTGGGCTGGAGTTGGACTCAATTTTGAGTCCCTATTGTATGCAGCCCAGCATGCAAATGGAATAAAATAGGGGCCCAATTTGCATGCTGGGCTGGAGTTGCTCTGAGCCCACTGGATTTGGTCCGCTCATAAGCCTTGGTGGATATGGTTTCGTCACAATCCTGTTCTCCACATCTCCGGAAAGTTTTCTCTGTTTGTTGTCTTTTCACTTTTTGAGCAAATCAAAAGTTGTGATTCTCAAAAAGAAAAACAAATCAAATCAAAAGTTGTCACGCTGTGACAAGAAAAAACAAAAATACCACACTGATCAGATTCTGAAAGATATTTATATTTGTTATCTTCCTCATTCAGAAAATCAAAATCTAGAAAGACAAGAAAAATTAAAAAAACAGCAAATATACAACATGTATCCAATAGGAACAGCCTACAACAGAAAATCCAATATGGAAAAACAAAAAAATGCAGCACATATCCAACCAATAGGAACAACGTACACCAAAAAATCAAAATCTAAAAAAAAAGACAGCACATGTACAATACGTATTCCTTTGTCTTTTTTTGGACCGACTTGTCGTGGTTGGTCTAGCCAACGAGATGTCACGACTTGCAAAGAGTACTACACATTTGACTGTTTGACACATCAACTCGCCGTTGTGTGTGTGGAGCAAATTATTCCTCGAGATTGTAATCCAAATTTGAAGTAATGAATAAAGCTCTCTTGTGCAAATTTGGATTACAATTATGAAATTATTGCATCATGCATGCAATTGTCTTTATTTATATACCCAAAAAAAGAAGATATAAAAGAAATTTGTGCACATGAGGTTGCAGAACAATAACAACGAGAAGAAATCGACCAACTGTAGGTATAAAAAAAACTATACGCCGTGGCCGAAGTCAACGCTACGGTACCCTGCGGTGGCTCTCTGGTGCACCACCCCGACGACGTCGGCGAACTCGTCGGCGCTGGTGATAGCGGCCCAGTTGTTGACGTGGTCACTGGAGCGAAATCCACGCACGTGGACGTAGCTGTACCTGTAGAAGAACATGACGGTGCAGGGCTTGTCCTGGAGCTCGTACATGACGTTGAAGTCCTGCACCTCGTCGATGTCCACGGCGATGAGCGCCGCGACAGGCCCGACCCGCTCGGCCGCGGCGGCCATGACGGCGTCGAAGCGTGCGCAGTCGTCATGGCCGCTGCGGCCGAACCGGCGGCCGCTCTCGCCCTCGCCGTCGATGGCGTCGTTCACTGCCTCCGCCCAGTGCAGGTGCTCGACGTGGTACGCGGCCATTGCGGCGGCGGCGGCGGAATTGAACGCGCGAGCAAGCAATGGAATAGCTTTACGAAATACTATCACACGCGGTGCTGGTGCACAACAACAAGGAGGCCGGTCGGGTTGTTTTAAGAGTGGGCTTGGTCGAAACTCGAATTCGGATCGGGCCGAGACTCGGTCGGATGCCGGCTCGTGCATGACTCGATCTCTTTTTTTTTTTTCCTTTTTTTTTAAACTGCATGACTCGATCTCAGAAAAAAGAAAGTTCCGTCAATTCAACCGGCAGCAGCAACAGCACGTACCTCTCGCCGTTTTTTAAAAAAACTTTGGCCGATTTCATTACTTATAACTGACAAATCGTTAAAGATAATTACACCGACATCATCTGGAACGGAGCTAGAAATGAGCACCTCCCCTTGGATGAATCATAACCCAAACCCGTCAAAACATGAGCAGCCCTATTGTCAGTTGTACCTAGAAATTTACATTCAATAAAATTGCTAAAATTCAACAATGCCATCGCCTTGAGCTCCTCGATCAGCACCCCCTTTCGATCAGCCCTATCGCTTGGTGAACATTCGACGCATCTGTCTCCAGGATGAGATTTCCAATTCCCAAATTGGTCGCTAGCTACTTGGATGTCTTGCGGACAAGCTATCAGCTCCGCATGGAAAGCGCTTAGCACATTGTTAATCTTTCCTCTGGCCATGGATTCATGGATAAAGGAAGCATCACAGTTCAGTTTGAGAACACCCACCGGTGGCTTGCACCACCTAAGCTCTTGTCATCTGTCGCTGCACCCTCAACTCTTGTTGTGGTTTTGCAATCTCATTACTCATTACCATAGATTCTGATGGCTCGCACCAAGTCTTCCACCCTTCTTCTTCCGCGCCCATCTTCCCGAACTGCATTTCGATTAATCTAGAGAGACCATAGCGCGATCACCATCAGAGTTCTTGAAGAATCTTTCTCTACCAAAGTGAGGGACAACGCCTCCATGGCCGAGCTTTGCACTGCTAGCTTCTTCTCATCGCGGCAGTAGTATAGTTATGCAAAAAAAAAAGAAGTTTTATTCAGGCAAATAATTTTGCAAAAAAAAGAACTGCAAGGGCTGAGCTCATGCATGGGATCTTTAATCGACACTGTTCGGTCCATGGGCCACGAGACACTGCTATGATAGCACAGACCATATGGCACCAGCACATAACGGACCATGGCCCATTTTAATTTGTGCACATATATCCTCTTGCTCCAAAAAAAAAGATTATTAAGGGGGTGTTTAGTTTCCCATAGAATCCAAAATACAAAATGCCAACTACTTTGGAGTGATGAAATACATAATACTAAAATTTTCAGAGTCATGTTTAGTTCCGTCCAAAATGCAGAATTTATTATCCTCATGAAGTCTCTTGAGGCTCATTTTAGGTTTTTTAAGGCTAAAATCCAAAATGGAGAATAACTACTTTTTGCCAAAAAATTTGCATGGTGTTTAGTTCTATTTTGCAAAATGATGGACCAAAAACCAAATTTTTTTGGAAAAAAATAGGAACTAAACACCCCCTAATTTGTATTTATTTTATAGTAGAAAAATTAACACGTCTCATCCTAGCTCCTCTTCTTGTGCTTTGGAGGTCGGAGGCCTAAAATTCATATATATGTTACAAACTATATATAGTATACACAAAGCATTAAGCACGCACTTCAGACCTCAGAGTCAGCAGTTGCTTGCCGCAGGTAAATAAACTTGACCTGCTCATGAGCATAAATTTTGGCCAGGTCATCTAGACGTCTCCTGCACTACTGCGTCGGAGCAGGGAAAAGACAGAAGAGGTGGACCATCCGTTGCTGGCAATGGTGATTTGGCCCGTCTGTCCTCACGCTGTCTCTGTCTCTGTCTCCGCTCAGGCAGTCCTCCTGCAATTCTGACACTGACGACGTTCGATTCGGACATTCCTGCGACGCCAACATTTCCTGCATCGCGTCACTCTGAATCATCCGCCGGAAGCAGTGCTGGTTCCGAGGCCGGCGCAGGACCGGCGGTGCCGCGTTCATCGTCCCAAGGAGACCTGCATGGTCCTCGTCCTGCATGCAGGCATGCCCGATCAAAGCGTCCGTCGAGGCGCTATGTACCGCAGGCAAGGCATGCATGGATCGTTCAGTTCCAGCGATGGTCCTGATGCATGGCCGCCCACAGCAGTAATGACCTTTCCCGCCTTCTCCTTCTTTTTTCCCCCTTTTTCATCAGAAGCTAGCAGAAGGGTTCAGTTAAAGTTGTTCTTTACCTTTACAATTTGTGGTCCTAATAATTTTAAGTAAAATGTGAAAGGTCTAAGCTTCCCAAGAAGAATGACAACTGGAAGGCACATTCAGGCACTCAACGCGTCTTTTTTTTTTTTTTGAACGCAACACTCAACGCGTCTTCAGAAATGCATTATATACAAATACATCTACAGGCCCTACTATAATGCTCCATGCATAATTGTGGCAGATAGATTGGCAAATTACAATTTTTGATGATTATCTAAAGAAACGTCCAAGGCTGATAGGGAAATCATCATATATAGAGTTGGTAATCGAATCAGCTGAGAATCAGTCTTTTTTCCTCTAATTTGGTCCACTCGATGCACGACCAGTCAAAGAGCCACGAGGTTGGAGTTTTTGTTAGTTAATGCTTCAGCCTTCAGACATCCTTTTTGCACTTGCAAATTTTGAACTGCTCTTTTGTATGTATGTTCTGTTTAGCTGAATGCTGCAGATCTCGACTACTTTTTTTAAAAAATAACTCACCTGATATTGTTCAGTTATTTTCTCTCTAGTGGCCCTTCTAAACTCTTTTGCAAATGTAAACTACTCATGAAAGCAATAGAATTGCCGTGCATAATCACACCCAACTGCAACTGATCGATCAGCCTGCTTTGTGACCTACATAATAACCCACTCCCTGATCCAGAAATAGATTAGTGCCCAGATGCATAAAAGCTGAAGACAGTGATGTGGGCGTTAAGCCAACAAAATCCTGAAAACCTGGGAGCACAAATCGTCGCCAACCACTAGGTCTGGCGCCTAGGGGACACTCAAGACAGTGACCCATTGCCCAGCACTGCACTGTAATCTCTATGCATTTCCATATGGCTTCTTCTGAACATCACATTGAGCAAGCGAGAGCAGGTCTTCGAGACACGCTTGAAAAGGGCAGGCAGGCATAGAAAATCGACATGGCCGGCCTTGTTCTCCAAAGTGCATGACAAACCACTCTTTTCTTGGAAGTTTCCATAGGGAAAGAAAAAAACATGGAGTAGTGCCTCCTGAACTACCATGGTGGCAGTCCACATCCTGCTGATAGAAAGCGTGCTGTTGATCTTCATGGTTTCAATTTGGGGGATCCCTTTTAATCTTCAATTGTGTTCAGAGATAGATCAAGGTCTTTCCAATGAGGATCAGATCGAAGTTTGGATATGTGTTCTTCAGAAATTGCATTATCAGATTGCTCGTGCAAATTATGAGTTATGATGGGCTCCTAATCCGCTTTGCGGCTAATCATCAGTGGCATTACCACGTGGAGAACAAAAAAGGAGTCACGAGAATTAGTTGAGATGTGTGTGTGGTTTGATCCTTAAACTTTGGCTTTCACTCAATATCTCATGGCCCATTCAGATCCCTTGCTTTGCCCTGCTGTGCTTGTATGTGGAGCTCCTAAATCTCCAAAAGTACCATGTCCAAACTGAAGCACTATTGCTTTTAGGAAATGTTCAAACATTATGTACATTAATTCTTCCTAGATAGTCTGTTCTTGTTCTTGTCGTGTCCTGACAAAAATTGAAGCTTGGGAACCATGGCAAGTTACCATCAGATCAGATAGACATAGACTGCGGCAGACAGAACACCCCAACCTCAGCAATTTGGGGCAGTAGTTACCAGGCCAGAAACCTTGGATTGCTGTCTCTACTCTCTAGTATCACTTTAGGTATAGCACTTTGGAAGCAAGAAGTGACTGGGAAACCTTTACCTTTCTGCATCTATCTTTAGCCGTTGCATTTAGTTAGTAGTAGAATGTACCTATCTTTACAGAAGTCACCAGGGGTAAATCAGTAAATGTTATAGTCTGTCTTTTGACTTAGAGATGTTTAGCTAGTACAATTTGATCAGTTAGCTCTAGCATTTTATAGGTGTATTAACTTGTGAACAAGAGATTCATGTCCATCGGCCACAGTAGTTTAGTACTGAAATATATATACTGGTACAACAGCGGTGCTCGGTACAACTGAAATTAACTGCATTTGTAAATATCTAGTAATTTGCCTAGACAGCAGTAGTACTACTCGGCAAAGAACACGTTGGGGGAAGCGTCTAATGACAGGGTAATTAAATGTTAATCCTTCTTTCATCATTGTTTAACCTTCTGCAGCTTCTTTGCAGCAGAATGTTCTGAACTGACAGAGGGCACATTCGGTAAATGTAATACCCACAATCATAGCCTGCTTTTGATCACTGTACCTGCAGGAACTCATCAACTGGATCTATCTATCTATCCAAGTACATAAACAGTTTGGCCATGTTCCGTGAAAAATTTAAATTACTACAAGATCAGATCAGATCTTGGCAGCAAGCAGGGCTGGAAAATGCTCTGGTGTCAGAGAACTAACGGAAGAATGAGATGTAAAAGAACATGCATCACAGCTAGAGCAAGGTACAAGTTTCAACTTATTTAAACTAGCGATAAGTCCTCCCTTATAACTTAACCATGTGTGCTCCATGTTGTGATCACATCACCACTAGGTCACAGCACCTTGATGGGATCTAAATCCAAAGCCGTCTCTGTATTCCCATGATGCTTCCATCCCTATTACTTAAACCTTGTGAGTCATGTGTGACACCTAACATGTCCCCTAACATGTTTGCCGTCGCTCATGTGATCGCGTTTTTAACCTAATAAGGTTTCTATTTTTCATGCACTTGCATTGTGGTCTGTTTGTTGGATGGCATTGACTTAGTACATACTACTACTAACACAAAGCTAATTTGAGATAATTTAAACTACAGCATATAGCACAAAAAGGAACCTTTTTCTATTTTTTTAGTTCATTAGGTGACGAGGTATAAATTCAACTAGAACATATATCAAAACATTATCTTATTAACACAGTAGTTCTAAGTTCTTTTTTAAGTACAATGGCACGAGCTCCGCCTTTCAATTAAGATGAAAAAGAGAGTTTTAAGACAGCACACAAGTAGTTCTAACTTCTAAGTTCTCGTATACTCTTTCTACTCATAGGTATGTACATGTTCATGATAAAAGTTTCAGATTTTCACTAGCCCCTAATCTTTTCTGTTACTTTCCAGCGGGGTTGCCACCCTTTTGCACGGTTAAGTTGCTAGTAATATTTTATCTTCCTATGGGTATTATACTAACCTACACTCCTTTACTGCATGTGCCCCTCCCCTAAGATTCCTATCTTATTCTTCTACCTCACTAGCTCATTTTTCTTTAACTCGGACACTCCTCTGATGCCTATGATTGAGTTCACAGACAGTAATAAGAGTTTTCCGGTCCTTGTATTTTATTGGACTCCTTTCGGTTTCTCTGGAAAGTCAGGCATGTGATGCGAACATGCGTGCTCTCTGAACTCTGGAAATTAGTACCAACAGAAGAAGAAGGTGCAGAAACAGTAAACTGAGCATATGAAATGATTTTTTTTATGAATTTGCGTATGGTTGATGTATCACCCTGTCTTGCAGTGTTTTAGTTCTCATCCATGTGATTTTTTTTGAAAGAACCTCATCCATGTGAATTACTAATAGAGAGAAGCTGTGTTGTGTGGCTAGTGGCTAGACTGCTAGACCTCCCAAAAGTTTAATCCTCTGTCCATGTGCAAGGGCACAATTCTCTTGTCGGGTGATTACAGTAATACACTACTCAGTAGTCAGTAGTAGAATTATATGACAGAAACACTTAAAATTTTGTAGTATAACATGCTGCATGAAATTATCTTAACACAGATAGGAACAATGTCTAAGGCCCTGTTTAGTTTCCCACCAAAAATTTTTTCCTCCATCCCATCGAATCTTTGGACACATGCATGGAACATTAAATGTACATAAAAAAATAAACTAATTACACAGTTTGATTGAAAAACGTGAGACGAATCTTTTAAGCCTAGTTACTCTATGATTAGCCTTAAGTGCTACAGTAACTCACATGTGCTAATGATAGATTAATTATGCTTAATAGATTTGTCTTGTAGTTTCCTGATGAGCTATGTAATTTGTTTTTTTTATTAGTTTCTAAAAACCCCTCCCGACATTCTTCCGACATATCCGATGTGACACTCAAAAAATTTTCATCTCCGATCTAAACAGGGCCTAAATACAAACCTGTGGCAGACTGCTACCGTAAGTTTGTGCAGATCTGAGATGAGCGCAGGGAAAGATGAACGCATGATAGATCTAAGAGGGATTGATTTTATACAGGAAATGTTAGCCAGATCATTTGTGTCAGAGAGGTTGCATTACCAAGATCACAGAGCATGTTCACCTGCAACGCTACTGCATGATTTTTCTCTCATTGGAGTTGGCACTTCTCTATCTTCCTTTTCCATCGTCAGAAAGTAAAGTTCAAGAAAAACATGCATTTAGGTGTAGATTTGATAAAGCTTGAGGGATGATGATCCAGCTTTGACTTTGATAAAAAAGAAGAAGAAGTGTAGGAGTAATTTGGTGTGAATATGATTTCTACTGCTGCAAAAAATTCCGAACGGCCCGATGCCTGCTAGTCTCCATCTTTGCCTTAACCTGTGTCTTGGTACGCAGGCGCCACTCAGCCTGAGCTTCAGCAGGCAAGTGAACATGCACTTCCCAGGGGCACCAAAGCTGTTTCTATGGCTCTGAGAAACTGCAAACTGCTAAACTGGAATGTTAGAGGCCTAAACGACGCAGCAAGGCGTGATGCCGTCAGCGAGCTGGTGAGGGACACTGGAGCCACCATAGTTTGCTTGCAAGAAACCAAATTGCAACAGATCCATGCAAACATCGTGATGCAAACCGTTGGACAGCGCTTTGCAAATTCTTTTGCGGCGCTCCCGGCTGTCCAGACGAGAGGGGGCATCCTGCTTGCAGTCAATGAGGCCTATTTCGGCCTTTCCGACGTTCAGTACTCCCTGCACGCCGTCACTGCAACTATCACCATGAGGGCCACCAGCACCCAATGGCAAATCACGGTTGTCTACGGGCCACAAAGTGACGATGACAAGCTCATGTTTCTGCAGGAGCTCAAGTCCATCGCAGCCCCTTCCCACAAGCGATGGCTCATATTGGGGGATTTTAATCTGATATATCAGGCGCAAGACAAGAATAACACAAATCTGAATCGCCGTCTCATGGGCTCTTTCAAGGCAACAATTGATGAGCTAGGCCTCAAAGAGATCAGCTTAAATGGCCGCCGTTTCACTTGGACCAATGAGCAGGCTAACCCCATCATGACTAGGATTGACAGGCTCCAGTGCACGCCGGAATGGGAGCTACTCTTCCCATCTTGTTTCCTGCACTCCCTACCATCCCTCATGTCTGATCACGCACCGCTGCTGCTCCATGGTGCGCTTGATCACTTCAGCAACAATTTTTTCCGCTTCGAAAACTTCTGGACAAAGATGGATGGCTTTCAGGAGGTCGTGCAGGCGGAATGGGGCAAACCAGTCAACACCACGCTTCCCATCAAGCGTTTTCACATCAAAATGGCAAGGCTGGCTAACAGGTTGAAGAAATGGCGCAAAGAAAAAATAGGGAACACAAGGCTACCGCTAGCCATCACCAAGGAGGTCCTTCTACAATTGGAAATGGCGCAAGAGGCAAGGCCCCTCTCCACCCAGAAATTGGAGCTCAGAAAGCGCCTAAAAGCCCGCAGCACGGGTTTGGCGGTCATCGAAAAACTGCGCATAAGGCAGAGGTCTAGACTAACTTACATCCGCAGTGGCGATGCCAACACAAAATTATTTCACACGAAGGCAAATGCCCGACGGAGGAAAAATTACATTCACTGCTTACAGAAAGATGGAGGATTAGTCTTCTCGCAAGAAGAGAAAGAAAAGGTGGCCGAAGATTATTTCAGTGAGCACCTGGGCACAGCCACAGCGAGGACTCTCTCCCTCAATTGGCAGCAGCTGGGTTACACTCCAAGAGACCTGCACCACCTGGAGCTGCCATTTTCCCACGAGGAGATTCAGCGCACCATTGACACGATGCCCTCTGAGAAAGCTCCAGGACCAGACGGCTTCACGGGAGCCTTTTTCAAGGCATGTTGGGAAATAATCAAGGATGATTTAACAGAGGCTATAAACAGCCTCTTTCACCTCAACTCCCAAGGCCTTGAGTTCCTGAACTCCGCAAACATTGTGCTTCTTCCAAAAAAGACAGACGCCCTCAAAATAACGGACTACAGGCCGATCAGCCTCATGCACAGCTTCGCCAAAATTTTTGCAAAGCTCCTTGCCAACAGATTAGCTCCCCACCTTAACTCCTTGGTTTCAAACTGCCAGAGTGCGTTCATCAAGAAAAGGAGTATACATGACAATTTCCTGTGCGTTCAGGCCACAGTCCAGAAAATGCACCGAGAAAAGACGCCGGCGCTGTTCATGAAGCTTGACATTCACAAGGCTTTTGACACAGTAAACTGGAGCTACCTGCTTGATGTCTTGCGTGCTTTTGGCTTTGGCACAAGATGGTGTGAGTGGGTATCCATGCTGTTTCGCACTGCGACCTCAAGGGTGCTAATCAATGGCCTGCAAGGTCCGAGTTTCCACCATGCCAGGGGAGTTCGCCAAGGCGATCCTCTATCGCCAATGCTCTTTATCCTCGCCATGGACCCATTGCAGCGTATGCTTGAGCTAGCAACCCAAAGTGGCGCTATATCCCCGCTACCCTCGACCATTGCTAGATGGAGAGTCTCCTTGTATGCGGACGACGCGGCCATCTTCTTAAACCCTACAAAGGATGACATTGCTGCAACCCAAGTGGTTCTCCAAGCCTGTTCTTGGCATCTACTAGAGTTACCATTGGGGATGGTCGAAAGGCACGATTCTGGCACGATAGCTGGCTTGATGGCGAGGCCCCAAAATTCCTAGCACCCAGCCTTTTCGAGGTCATCAGGTTCAAAAACAGGAACGTGCATTTCGAGCTCCGAAACAACGCCTGGATAGCTGCACTGAGGGGGCGAATCTCCACCTACCAGCAGGTAGAAGAATTCATCTCGCTATGGATCAGGATACAACAGGTTCACCTAATGTCGGGCACTCCTGACACCATCATCTGGAGATGGACAGCTAGTGGTGCTTATTCCACCAGATCAGCATATAGGATCCAATTCTCTGGTTCCTATAGAGCTTTCAGAGGAGACCTCATATGGAAAGCGCACACAGAGAACAAATGCAAGGTTTTTGCATGGATCATGGCACGGGAAAAGGCTCTCACGGCAGATAATCTGCAGAAAAAGGGTTGGCCACACCAAGAGCATTGCAGCTTGTGCAATGGACCCCTAGAAACATGCCTTCACCTCTCCCTGTTCTGCCCTTTCTCCAGATTAGTATGGGAGCAGATCCTTCAGTGGGAGAATTTTGATGCCGCCCAAGTACTTCCGGCAACTGAACCAACCCGTCTCCTCACATGGTGGGAGGAAACACAATCTAGAATAGCCAAGAATGACAGGAGGCGCTTCAATGGACTAGTCATCTACACCATCTGGAACGTCTGGAAAGAAAGGAACAGGAGAATCTTCTCCAACTCGCCTGAGACGGCGCTGCAGGTGGCTGCGAGAACAAAAGAAGATATCCTACAGTGGAGGAGGGCCCAAATTTGGAACGTATAATCGTTTTTAGTGCTATTGTGTTTTGTTTTTCTTTCCCCCAGTTTCTTTGGGAGGAGGGGGAACTGCTGTATATAAATTCCGTTTCCTATCTTAATTGAAAGGCAGAGCTCCTGTCAGTTCTTTTCAAAAAACAGTGCAAAAAATTTATATTATTTTTTAAGGGTTTTTTTTTCACAGAAGCCGCTCTGAATCACTGCAGATGGACAGACCATCAGAAACATTTGGAAGGTAACACCCAGAGAAGAGCATGTGAATTAAGTAGTAAACAAACACCAGCAGCAGGCGCTGTTAACTTCTGAGTTCTGACCACCCTGCATCAGTGCAGTACAAAAGAACAAACTTTCACAGGCGCTAGAAACACTGTACTTAACAAAGGATAAAGTTCAGAACTCCAGATTACCCAGGGAATTACGATTAGTATTTCCCAGAACCCGAGGAGAAGAAATGTTCATGTTCTCACTCACCTCCTCAACAGACCACTGAGCACAGCAGCAAGAAATTAACAATTTTTTTTTTGAACAAAAAGCAATTAACAATTCAGGATCACCCAATGGCAATAATGAGTACATCAACTAGGGATAAACATATCCAAATGATGGCATCAGCTGGGCTCCATCCATGCCATCTTCCTTCCATCTTCTTTCTCCCCCCACACTTCAATTGAAAATTGCCAATATTCCTTTCTGATCTGAAACTTCAAGAACCAAATTTCGTGATATGTGTATTCCAAGTAGAAGAGACCACTCACTGTCACATACACACCACTGTATCTAGGAAATGTGAGTCCATTAGCGCTATCGTCACCGTCAAAACGGCTTCAAGATTTGTGCCGGAGTGAAACCGTAGCGATCGAGCACAAATCTCAAAGACGAACTGACGGGTTTGCGCATCCATGGCTAGAGAGTAGAGATAGTACAAGGCAAGTCACTGTACCTAATCAAATCTGCTGTTTATCGAAAAGAATATCCGGCAAAAGCTAAGCTATTGCTTCATTATTTCATTTGGATCCAGATCTCTAAACCCTTTGTGTGCTATAAACAAATCCTGGGGTCTCCCCCTCTACAATCCCAAGGCAACGAGGAGGTGCCAGTGCCACCACTCACCCGCGGCCTCGGCCACTCCTCTGCTCCACCACCAATGCCTCCGCGCCTGCGCGCCACCGCCGCAGCGAGGCTGGTCGCGCTCCTCGTGTGCCTCTCCCCGGCGCTGCTGACGCCGTGCCGCGCCGTGAACGAGCAAGGCCAGGCGCTGCTGCGATGGAAGGGGCCGGCGCGCGGCGCGCTGGACTCGTCGTGGCGCGCGGCGGACGCGACGCCGTGCCGGTGGCAGGGCGTGGGGTGCGACGCGCGCGGCAACGTCGTGTCGCTGTCCATCAAGTCGGTCGACCTCGGCGGGGCACTCCCGGCGGGGACGGAACTGCGGCCGCTGAGGCCGTCGCTCAAGACGCTGGTGCTCTCCGGCACCAACCTGACCGGCGCGATCCCCAAGGAGATCGGCGAACTCGCCGAGCTCACCACGCTTGACCTCAGCAAGAACCAGCTGTCCGGCGGGATCCCGCCCGAGCTGTGCCGGCTGACGAAGCTCCAGTCGCTGGCGCTCAACACCAACTCGCTGCGGGGCGCCATCCCAGGCGACATTGGCAACCTCACCAGCCTGACGTCCCTCACGCTCTACGACAACGAGCTCAGCGGTGCCATCCCGGCGAGCATCGGCAACCTGAAGAAGCTGCAGGTGCTCCGCGCCGGCGGGAACCAGGCGCTCAAGGGCCCGCTGCCGCCGGAGATCGGCGGGTGCACCGACCTCACCATGCTCGGCCTCGCCGAGACCGGCCTCTCCGGGAGCCTGCCGGAGACGATCGGGCAGCTCAAGAAGATCCAGACGATCGCCATCTACACCGCGATGCTCACCGGCTCCATCCCCGAGAGCATCGGCAACTGCACCGAGCTCACCAGCCTCTACCTGTACCAGAACTCCCTCTCCGGGCCCATCCCGCCGCAGCTCGGCCAGCTGCGCAAGCTACAGACGGTGCTGCTGTGGCAGAACCAGCTCGTCGGCGCCATCCCGCCGGAGATCGCCAACTGCAAGGAGCTCGTGCTCATCGACCTGTCGCTCAACTCGCTCACGGGGCCCATCCCGAGCAGCTTCGGCACGTTGCCCAACCTACAGCAGCTGCAGCTCAGCACCAACAAGCTCACCGGCGCCATCCCGCCGGAGCTCTCCAACTGCACGTCGCTGACCGACATCGAGGTGGACAACAACGAGCTGTCCGGCGAGATCGGCATCGACTTCCCGCGGCTGCGCAACCTGACCCTGTTCTACGCGTGGCAGAACCGGCTGACCGGCCCCGTGCCGGCGGGCCTGGCCCAGTGCGAGGGCTTGCAGTCGCTGGACCTCTCGTACAACAACCTCACCGGCGCCGTCCCGAGGGAGCTGTTCGCGCTGCAGAACCTGACCAAGCTGCTGCTCCTCGACAACGACCTCTCCGGGTTCATACCGCCGGAGATCGGCAACTGCACCAATCTCTACCGGCTCCGGCTCAACAACAACCGGCTCTCCGGGGCGATACCTGCGGAGATCGGCAAGCTGAAGAACCTCAATTTCCTCGACCTGGGCAGCAACCGCCTTGTCGGGCCGTTGCCGGCGGCGCTGTCCGGCTGCGACAACCTAGAATTCATGGACCTGCACTCGAATGCCCTGTCTGGCACTTTGCCGGACGAGCTGCCCCGCAGTCTACAGTTCGTCGACATCTCCGACAACAAGCTCACCGGTCTGCTGGGCCCCGGCATTGGGTTGTTGCCGGAGCTGACGAAGCTTAACCTCGGCAAGAACCGGATCTCCGGCGGCATACCGCCGGAGCTCGGTTCCTGCGAGAAGCTCCAGCTGCTTGACCTCGGCGACAACGCGCTCTCCGGTGGCATCCCGCCGGAGCTCGGGAAGCTTCCCTCGCTAGAAATTTCGCTTAACCTCAGCTGTAACCGTCTCTCCGGCGAGATTCCGGAGCAGTTCGGCGAGCTGGATAAGCTTGGCAGCCTCGACATATCGTACAACCAGCTCTCCGGCAGCCTTGCGCCCCTCGCGAGGCTCGAGAACCTCGTCATGCTCAACATCTCGTACAACACATTCTCCGGTGAGCTCCCAGACACGCCCTTCTTCCAGAGGCTTCCGCTCAGCGACATCGCTGGCAACCACCTTCTCGTCGTGGGCGCCGGCGGCGACGAGGCCTCCCGGCACGCGGCCGTCTCGGCGCTGAAGCTGGCGATGACGATCCTGGTGGTGGTGAGCGCTCTCCTCCTCCTGACGGCCACCTACGTGCTCGCGCGCTCGCGGCGCCGCAACGGCGCCATCCACGGGCACGGCGCCGACGAGACGTGGGAGGTGACCCTGTACCAGAAGCTGGACTTCTCCGTGGACGAGGTGGTGCGCGCGCTGACGTCGGCGAACGTGATCGGCACGGGGAGCTCGGGCGTGGTGTACCGCGTGGCGCTCCCCAACGGCGACTCCCTGGCCGTGAAGAAGATGTGGTCGTCCGACGAGGCCGGCGCGTTCCGCAACGAGATCTCGGCGCTGGGCTCCATCCGGCACCGCAACATCGTGCGGCTGCTCGGGTGGGGTGCCAACCGCAGCACCAAGCTGCTGTTCTACACCTACCTCCCCAACGGCAGCCTCAGCGGGTTCCTCCACCGCGGCGGCGTCAAGGGCGCCGCCGACTGGGGAGCGCGCTACGACGTCGCGCTCGGCGTCGCGCACGCCGTGGCGTACCTCCACCACGACTGCCTGCCGGCCATCCTGCACGGCGACATCAAGGCCATGAACGTCCTCCTCGGCCCCCGGAACGAGCCGTACCTCGCCGACTTCGGCCTCGCCCGCGTCCTGTCCGGCGCCGTCGCCGCCGGCTCCGCCAAGCTCGACTCGTCCAAGGCCCCGCGCATCGCCGGCTCTTATGGCTACATCGCGCCAGGTAAATAGCCGAGCATCGATTTCCTCAGAAAATAAAGCTAGTGCGATTTTTCCTAACATTTTTCGTGTTGGTGCCTCAATTCAAATGGAAACAAAACAGAGTACGCGTCCATGCAACGGATCACGGAGAAGAGCGACGTGTACAGCTTCGGCGTGGTGGTGCTGGAGATCCTGACGGGGAGGCACCCGCTGGACCCGACGCTGCCGGGCGGCACGCACCTGGTGCAGTGGGTGCGGGAGCACGTGCGCGCGAAGAGGGCCACGGCGGAGCTCCTGGACCCGCGGCTGCGGGGGAAGCCGGAGGCGCAGGTGCAGGAGATGCTGCAGGTGTTCTCGGTCGCCATGCTCTGCATCGCCCACCGAGCGGAGGACCGGCCGGCGATGAAGGACGTCGTGGCGCTGCTCAAGGAGATCAGGCGGCCGGCCGAGAGGTCCGAGGAGGGGAAGGAGCAGCCGCCGTGCAACGCCGCGCCAGCGCCACTGGACGGGCAGGCGCAGAGGTCGCCGCCGCGGAGCCCGCTGCCCAAGGGCGGCTCGTCCAGCTGCTCGTTCGCCATGTCCGACTACTCTAGCGGATGAATCATGCTCGCTGAAGTTGAAGTGCTGCTGGTAGATACTACCGATTAGCGAGGCGCTGCGACGGTGAATTTTGGTGGTGTAATAAGTGTGATTAGTGTATCAGTAAGTAGTTAAATTGTTAATTAATTCAGATTATAGCTTGTAATTCTGTGCTCAGATGTATTTGTACTTGTAAATCAATTAATGGGTCAATTCTAGAAGAAAAAAACTGAGGAAAAAAATGACGCCATGACGATGAAAATGATCAGAAACGATACTATAATGTGAAAATAAATTATGTCGAGTATGGAATTTCTCATATTTTGAGTAACTATAATGAGAATATCAGAAAATTTGAAAAAAAAACCAGGTTATGCTAAATTCATAAAATGACCACTTTTATTTTTTCCTAAAAAATGAAAATAATAAAAGGAACTGAACTTGCGCTTGGGTTCAAGTATTCTTATTAATCATTCAGAGCTCCTGTCAAAGACAAGCTAAGTATCATCAATACAGTTGTGCTTTCGTTTTGTTTTTTGAAGTAATCACCAATACAACTCGAAATATATGTTTTCTCTAATCTAAATTAATAAAAACCTTCATTCACAAAAAAAAAGCACAAGCGCAAAGCTGCAAAGTAGCGCTATAGTTCTACTTAGCGCCTGTTTGGTACAGCTCACAACAACTTCATGAGCTGTTGTGAGCTGTTTTTTTTACCAAACACTTATTTCCAAAACAGCTTCATGGGTGAAGCTGTTTTTCCCCTCATCTCACAAATACATAAGTTGGATGAAGCTGGAAAAAAGTAGCTTATTGCAGCTTCTCCTTTATTTCTCTCTCTCAACTATGTATGAAGTAGTTGGTGAAGCTATTTTGCCAAACACTTTTCCAAAACAGCTCAGCTTTATCTAGAAAGTCACTCATGAAGCTATTTTCTAAAAAAACAGTTTTACTAGTGAAGTTGAGTTGTGCCAAACAAGCCGTACATTACATGTTTGGGCCGTGAATTATGAAGTGACAAAGGCTAGGGCCCAGATCGCAAGTGTTTGGGTTTGCTGTGTATTGAGCCCAGACCGAGGGATCATGGCCCAAACAGATCTCCTTGTGAAGCAACCCTACTACTCTCACTCGCGCCGCGCCGCGCCCTTCCCAACGCCACGCTTCTCTCCGGCCCGCTCGCTACCGCCGCCGGCGCCGCCGCCACCGCAACTCCACTTCACCAGCCGCCGCGCCACTACTCATCCTAGCTGGTCTAGCTCCAGCGAGACCTCCGAGGGTGGTGTAGTCTGATTACTCCCTGGCCCTAAGCTGCGGGGAGCCTGGTTTCGCTCGTGATGTCGCCGGCCGCCGGAGAGCAGCTCTCTGGAGCCCACAGAGAGGGCAGGGGCGTGGAGGCGCGGAGGGTCTTCATAGGCGCCGGCTGCAACCGCGTGGTGAACAACGTCTCGTGGGGAGCCTGCGGTCTCGTCGCCTTCGGCACCCAGAACGCTGTCGCCCTCTTCTCTCCCCTGGTCCGCGCCTCGCTCCGTTATCATTTTTTTTCCCTGCAGTTTTAGTTACCTGAAAGTTTATCTCACTCTCGTGTCACCCAATTGTCCACCCAATTTGTCCCAACTCGTGTTCGTGCGAGCAGAGAGGTGAGATCGTGACAACGCTTCCGGGGCACAAAGCACCGGTGAACTGCACGCTATGGCTTCCCACGAAGAAGGATGTGCTCCAAGGTGCGTCACTTTTATTTTATTTTGTTTTGACATTTTTGTTTTGTTTTGTTGGCTCGACGTTTAGGAATTATAACTGCTGTATGTACAGTACTTTGGAGCTTGCTGAAAAGACTCTTCGTCTGATAGATTTTCTTTTTTGTGTTGTTAGTTTTATCTGGAGTGAAGTTATATATGTTGATCATGTAAGCTGATCCCCAGTATCCGCAATGATCGTCTAGAGCTTACTGTAGATCATTGCTACTTCGTTTATTCTTTGAATTGTTCTAGTTGGTAACTGACAGGTTGCAGATATACAGCACTAGATTTAATATGTCTGATCCTGAACGCTGGTTTTCTTTTTCTCCTTTGTGAGGCCTAGTGCTGCATTTTGTTGACTGTTTTTCCTTCATGGTTTGCAGTTCGTGGCAAGGAAACACACTATCTACTCTCAGGAAGTGCTGATGGTACTATCATGGCTTGGAAGATTGCTTCTGGCAAAGGAGAGGTGACTTCATTATCTGTCTGCCTTATTTAAATTGTATACTGTGTACTGTACTTACATTGGCTGCTCACTGCTCTGTAGTATTAGAATTGGTTGCAACCTTGCAGTATTCTTGCTGGGAAATATTTGCTTGATAAACTTAAAAATGTGCTCCAATGGTTTCTGCTGATGCCTACTTGTTTGATTAACTGTTTACGCCTTCTTTGCAGTGGTCTCATGTGTTGCAGCTCCCAGGGATGCATAAGAAAGGGATCACCTGTCTTGCTGGAAGGATGGTATCTGATACTGTTGCAATTTTTGCTTCTACTTCTTCAGATGGTATTGTTGTTATTTGGGAGATGGAGATTGAGCCCACCACCCCTGGTGGTAAGATTGCTTCCTTGTGGATTGCCAATATTACTGTTAGGAGCATAATCTTTTGTCATGCTGGTTTAACTATTCAAACTCTAATTCTTTTTTATTTTATGATTTTGACGGTTCTGGGGAATGTGCACTGCATTTGTGCTTAACTTATTTGCTTTCTCTATGCAGGCGATTGCAAAGTGTCTTGCCTGCATGCTCTGTCCGTTGGTTTGAAACCAATGGTTTCACTTTCATTAGCTGTATTGCCAGAACAAGGAGGCCATCTCATTTTGGCGATGGGCGGTTTAGATCACAAGATCCACATCTATTGTGGGGATAAGGCAGGCAAGGTTTGTAACTTAATGTTTTTGCAACTTTTTTTTTGTCCATTTTTCCATTTCTTGCTACCCTAACTACACATCTTTCTCTGCGCAGTTCGTTAAGGCCTGTGAGCTTAAAGGTCATTCTGATTGGATCAGAAGTTTAGACTTTTCTTTACCTGTGATGATGGGTGGTGAGAAGCACAATCTTTTCCTTGTTAGTTCATCTCAGGACCGAACCATCCGGATATGGAAAATGACTTCAGAAGCTGCTGCTTCTGGCTCCTCCGTACCATTGAGGAAAGGAGCTATTGAGATGACCTCATATATTGAAGGACCTCTATTTGTGGCTGGCAGTACAAGTTACCAAGTATCATTGGAGTCTCTTCTTGTTGGGCATGAGGATTGGGTATATTCCGTCGAGTGGCAGCCGCCTACATTGTTAACTGGGGATGAAGCTCATCAGCCAATGAGCATACTATCTGCATCCATGGACAAGATGATGATGATGTGGAGGCCAGAGAAAAATACTGGCCTTTGGATTAATTCAGTGACAGTTGGTGAATTAAGTCACTCCGCACTTGGGTTTTATGGTGGTCATTGGCAGTCTGATGGTAGATCCATTCTTGCACATGGTTACGGTGGATCATTTCATATGTGGAGAGATGTTGGACTGGATTCTGAAAATTGGCAGCCTCAGATAGTCCCGTCTGGTCATTTTGCACCTGTGTCTGACTTGACATGGGCTAGATCTGGCCAATATTTGCTTTCAGTTAGCCATGACCAGGCTAGTTCCTCTACTTAATATCAGTTTTGACCTACTTCTAGAATTCATATATTTGTTTAGTTGTTGTGTTTCTCTTCTACTTGCTAATGCTCTTTTACATCAATGCTAAACATGCAGACAACACGCATATTTGCTCCTTGGAGAAATCAAGTTAACCCTGGAGACATGGTCTATTGGCGTGAAATTGCCCGCCCGCAAATTCATGGCCATGATCTCAACTGTGTGACATTCATTCAGGGTAGTGGGAACCATCGCTTTGTTAGTGGTGCTGATGAAAAGGTATCTAGAGTTTTTGAAGCTCCCTTATCATTTTTGAAGACCCTACAACAAGCAACTCTGTTGAAACCTGACATCTCTGAGGATTTTGGCAATGTTCAAGTCCTTGGAGCAAATATGTCTGCTCTTGGGCTTTCACAGAAACCCATATATACGCATGGTCAGCTTCTCACACCACCCTTGTCTATTGTAATTGAACAATAGTGCTTTCTTTTATTTGGCATTAAAAAAATGCACTTGTATATAATGCCTTTTTTTTCCTTTTATTTGATGTCGCTTTTTGCATGGTGGTGTAGCAGGAGTCAAGGAATCCCCAAGCGGTAATTCTAATGATGGCCCAGATTCTATGGAGACAATTCCTGATGCAGTGCCTACTGTATTCACTGAGCCTCCTGTGGAGGACCAACTTGCGTGGAATACTCTATGGCCTGAATCACACAAACTATATGGTCATGGAAACGAGCTCTTCTCGATATGCTGTGATTATGAAGGGAAGCTTGTTGCGTCATCTTGCAAGGTAATGTTTTCCTGTGCTATTGTGAAATTTGTTACTAGAACAACAGGAACAATACCAATAGTCAAAAGCAAGTTGTGATCATATAATAATATATGAGAAATTTTACTACGCTTGGAAATAACGAGAGCCCTTCATTTCATTAGATCTAATGGTCTAAAAATAGGAAGAACCAGATGAGAGGAACTTAAGTTGTGGACCGGAACCAAAAAATCTATGGGCCTGGAACTAATTTCTAATCAAAGTTGAAGGATATCATAGTATTTTTAACGTTTCAGAAGCTGCTTCTAATAAAAAATGAGCATCTTCTCTGAATCAAAAAGGAGCTGCTTTTGATATCAGCATCAGACCGTGCCCCAAATCTTTGTCCGCTAAAAATATAAAAAGAAGTGTTGGTCCCTAAATCGCAGAAATAGAGCACGCCGGCCGGCCGATGGGATCTCGCTGGCGGATAAGACTGTGTGCGGGGTCAGGGCCAGGGCCTCCCGCACTCGAGGTTGCAGCGGCAAGGCACATGAAGTGCCAAGGCGAGTCAGCCATAGGCAGCGGCAGCGGCGGTGTGCTGCATGTAGGTGGCGGCTTGGACGGACTGTATAGGAGGCGGTGAGCGGTGGGGCAGGATGCGCGGGCCTGCAAGGCCCTAGTTCTGGCTGCATCTTGGGCAGATGTAGCGCGGAGCCTGCTGCCCGCATGCATGCGGCAGCGCACAGCACGACGGCGGCAGTGCTGCCGCGGTGCAAGGAGGTGACGAGCAGTTTGTGCCTTGGTTGAATTGGGTTACGGAGTTGAGAATTTTACAGTACTAATCTATCCTTAATTATTAGAATCGTTAATTAATTGCTGCCGCAAAAAAGATTCTCCCAAGCACCGTAAAAGATCTCATAATATATTACTATTATTCCATGAGAATTCTTGGATGCCATTGGGAATTGCTTTTTGTCGATCCAGATACCAATCACACCAACATTATGCTGTGACCATGTTACAATAAATACTTGTTTGATTCAATAATTCATACCGTCTCTTAAGAGAGCTGATTGATGTGAATTCACAAAGAAATGCTTGTTTTTCATCTCAATATGAACAGGGGAGTGGGATGAAATTCTAGTATTCTTGGAGCTTAGTTTATTTCTGGGGATTCATGAAGCATTCATGTAGGACCACTGTGTGAAAACAGTTTTGTGCATCTTCATGTGGCAATACTGCATTCTTTTGTTAATATTTGACATATTGGCATAATTACATTAGTTGATGCTGAATATGCTTGATTGTTAATGGTTTGATTTTACTGTATGCATGGGAAATCTGATGGAATTTCACTCCCATTCAGGCTCAATCAGCAGCAGTTGCTGAGATCTGGCTATGGGAGGTTGGAACATGGAAAGCTGTTGGCCGCTTGCAATCTCACAATCTAACAGTGACACAAATGGAGTTCTCTCGTGATAATGTGTTTCTTTTAAGTGTTTCAAGAGATCGCCATTTGTCTATCTTTTCAATCAGCAAAACTGGTAGGCAATAATTCTTATGATCATGTAGTTCCTTTGAGGTTATTGCTTTACATTTGTCTTTCCAGTGATGCTGTTTCATTAGTGCTGGAGTTATTGATACGATATCACTTGTGTAATTCTAGAAGAAGGAGCAGAGCACCGTCTGGTCGCAAAGCTTGAAGCACACAAAAGAATTATATGGGCATGCTCATGGAACCCCTTTGGCTATGAATTTGCAACTGGATCAAGGGACAAGAGTGTCAAGATATGGTGTGTTAAAGACGCATCTTCTGTGAAGCTACTTGCAACATTGCCTCAGTTCCGTGACAGTGTAACTGCATTAGCATGGATGTGCCATGACCGTGCTTCTAATGCTGGTGTCCTCGCTGTTGGCATGGATAATGGATTGATCGAGCTCTGGAGTGTTTCAGGTGGAAGAGCTTCTGCAGGCAGTACTCCAGACTCTCCACTCAGCGTGGCATGCACGCTTCGATTTGACCCTGTCTTATGCCACGTGTCAACTGTTCACCGTTTACGGTGGCGGGAACCCAGTTCCACCGATGAGGAATCAACACTTGAGCTCGCTTCTTGTGGAGCTGACCACACTGTAAGGGTGTTTGAGGTCCGCGACACCATATAGGCTTATGTGCAGACCTAGTAGATCAAGCTGTTATGTGCGTGACAGTTTTTTATTGATATCTGACACGTCGTGTTGTAAAACAACTCCTGATATGAGAATTGAGAAAAGAGTGTTATCATGAAGCATGTGATGTCCATATGTAACGCCAGTTTAGTGGTAAAAGATGCAATGTTGCCCTCATTTGAAAAACTGTGAGATTATGGTTATAGATGGTGATGTATTGCTGAATCACCTATATCCAAGCTTTGTGTGTCACCTCAGTCTACAATACAAATTCGATAAAAATCCACTGTATTGCTTACACTCAAGCAACGAGTTCCATGCTAGACACTTTGTTGAACTCTATGTTCATGTTGCTTACAATCTAAGCTACTGACCTACTGTGTTGCAGCTAGCCACAACTGAGCAACCAAGAGATCTACAAACACGAAGAATCAACTTCAAATTCACATGAATCAATAGGTATGTTTTGCTGTTCCCAGGCCATTTTTCATCATCAGTATAAGAAACTAAGATTTGATATAATAACAAAAGAAAACAAGGGAAATTTTCTAAAGCCAGTCATTTTGTTCTGCATCTCCGGGCAACAAGAACTCCACAAGGAGGGGCAGTGAGCTCCAGCTCACAGATTGTGTACATCCAGTATGAGTAGTGGCCAAACCCGAACCTGGCCTCCACTTTGAAGGCGCCTTTGATTGTGTACACCACCCTGTTGCTCCTCACCTGGTTCACCATCTTTACAGCCATCTCAGGCGGCAGCAGAACTCGGCTGGACACCAGGTGCATATTCAGGACCTGGAACTGGCCTCGCCGCTGCAGGAACGGAGGCAGCGCCTGCACGGCCATGGGCCTGTCCTGGAAGAAGAGCTCGATGGTGGCGGACCTGAACACCAAGTCGATCTTCTGGTTGGGGTTGGAGATGTTGGCCACGAGCGTCATGTCGTTGTTGAAGTAGGGGGCCGGTGAGTCCACGTAGATGCTGTTGAGGATGGCGTTGGCAGTGTCAAAGGATGGTGGCCTCGGCTTCACCGCCAGGAAGATGATCAGGATGACGACGCCTGCAACGATGAGGAGGATGCTGAAGGCGAAGCAGACGATGGCCGCACACCACATCGCCGGCGAGGTCCGGTGGCGCGGTTGCAGGATTATCTTCGAAGGTGCTCGAGATGGCTGCCGCAGCGCCCGTGGCTGCTCGGTTATCTTGGGCGGATCCACTGGCTGCGACTGTGGCAGCACTGGAGGCTGCTCGTTGGACTGATCCACCAGCGGCGACCGTGGCAGCGCCGGTGGCTGCTCGATTACCTTGGACGGATCAACTGGCGGCGGCTGTGGCAGGGCCAGTGGCAGCTGCTTCCTGTTCATTAGCTTGTTTATGATGGTTCCTGGGGATTGGAGGTGGTAAGGAGTGCCCATTTCTGCAGCACCAGCACTACCAAGTCCAACAAGGCAAAGATGAGCAAGAGCAAGAGTGTAGAGAGGCTTAATGGGGAAAGCAAGCTAGAGATGAGCAAGAGCAAGAACAAAAACAACGAGAGCCAGGGAATGGAGTGATGGAGTTAAAAGGAGCCTGATCGAGCCTAGTGGTGGTACCTCCTTCCAAAATAAATAAAGAGGGAGAAAAGAGAGGCTTTTGAAAATCGGGCGTGGGGCCACTGTCTCGTGTTCCGCCATTGAAAAACCAGAGCTGCTTCGAGCAAAAGGTGTGGTGTGGGGCAGCGTTGCCGGCTGCCGGCAATTGATTGGGGGTCTGCTTTATCTCAGAAAAGCATATTTCTTGAGGTGGACAAAGGTAAAGCTTGGGTTATTCTTGGCACTAACAAATACTAATATGATGCTCAATGTTTCATGTTTCTGGCTTGGCATGTTCAGACAGCGGCCTGGAATGTGCTCTTCCCACTAGTACATACATATGCCCAGTGAATCAGTGGGTCATTTTGCAGGAACACCTGCCCATGCTTTCCTCGTGCAGTTTTTAAAATTGATCCAGGTGAGACGAAGTAATAAAATGTGTCACAATCATTGAAGTTCATGCAATCTTCCTGTCAATGAAAGTTTGAAACTGTGGAAAGCAGTCAATCTATCAGGAGGTGAGATGAGAAGCATGCTCATCATGTTGTGGGAGGAGAGCATGGAAACAAGGGCAAGTTGCTTAGCCATGAAAAAAAAGGCGCTCCCTGGACCAGTTCCGTTTGGAAATAAAGGCAGGTATGGGGTTAATTCATGACTAAGGAACCCATATGTGCTGACAGAAAAACCGGCCTGGATTTGATACGAGATCTCCAACAGCAAGGAACATTCCTGAGTCGTCCATGGCTTTTCTTTGGTGCAGTGTAGTGCCCGCAAGCTTTTGTCAGTGAGCGACGGCGAAAGCTGACAGCCGCAATATGCGGCTTTACATGGATCTTCCCTTCCTGCACTGTGCGTCTGTGCCGTGTGTCGTCTCTCCTGGCTCCTGCACTGCATTCGAATTCTTCAGGTGCCATTCGGATTGTCAGTTGGTAGTGAGGAGAAACAACAAGAAGGATCGTCTAGGCCTGGTTTAGTTCACCTACAAATCAAAAACTTTTTAAAATTTCTCGTTACATCAAATCTTGCTGCACATGCATAAAATATTAAATATAGACGAAAATAAAAACTAATTATATAGTTTGTCTGTAAATTGTGAGATGAATCTTTTATATAGACGAAAATAAAAACTAATTATATAGTTTGTCTGTAAATTGTAAGATGAATCTTTTGAGTTTAGTTAGTCTATGATTGGATAATAATTATCAAATAAAAATGAAAGTGCTACAGTATCCAAAATTAAAAAAAAACTCAGAAGCTAAACAAGACCCTAGTCGCCTGTATCTGCGAAGAAACTTTTGACAACGATTCGGCCATTCGTTTTGGGCCCGGTTTGCTCGCTGAATTTCGGCTGCTGCTGATAATGATTTGTTATAAGAGAAAAATATTATTATTATTATTATTGCTGAAAATAGTGTTGGTAAGTTTTAGCGAACAAGGTCTGATCTGGTCATGCTTTATCAACAGACTGCATGATCTTTTTCTTGGATTTTACGGGCGAGTCTGTGTCACCTTTCTTTTTTTTTCCATTTTGTGAGCACAGGTGCGCCACTGAGTCATCTTGTTTTTCCGCCCTTATTAGCAACAATTATTAGTTATCATTATTAGCAATAATTGTGTTAGAAACGATTATTAGATATAATTAATAGTACTAATTATTATCTACCATTATTAGAAACAATTAATATTAACAACAACTATTAGTTTAACAATAACTATTCATACCAACCACATTCTAATTTTATGAAACAAAAACAAAAAAAGGAAACCCTAGATCTAGAATACCTTTTCTCTCTATACATGAAACTACAATTAATCTCCATTAAAATCAAGCTATATCACCTAATTGATGGTGCAAGGTGATGTCTCTACCTATTCTACACTAATAGCATCAAAGATAAGCTCTAATTTGGTCAACACAAAGCTCAAACTCCATGGAAGAGAGAGAAAACCAAAATATAAATTGCTCACTACCAATAAAACTTGGATTAGAGGATGGGAATAGCATTTTCTTACTTTAAACAAGCTCCCCACCAAAAGATTTAAGTTCAAAACCTTCCCCCCTTACTGAGTGATTTTAGGGAGATGCCCAAGGTCTCCCAAGCCTTTTTGTGCCAGCGGAAGTGAGTGGCTCGGGGAGGAAAATGGGTGGACTGGCCACTTATAGCTACAGACCACTGTAGGAGCGGCTGGTAACACCAGCCGCCCCTATAGTGCCTCCCCCGCCCCTACAGAGAACACTACAAGCGCAACTGACTTCCTGGTTGAACCACCTCTACAGTGTGTGAGGAGAGGGGGACGTTCTTTTAGTAAGTTTTTCACGTAGTGGCTGCAAGTATATATGTACAGTACGCGATTTAATCACATCATGCATCACCCAACAAATTGAAGAAACGAGAGACATGATGATTCATTAGACATGCATGCATGCATGCAAGAGAGACATGAGAATTCAGAAGAAGCTAGAAAGAAATAGACGAGGAGGAGGATAAGATGAAGGAATGGATTCATGCACATGACGACGACGACATGCATGGACGAGGATGAACGCATGCAATGTATCGATCGCTGGCTGGCTCACCCGCCGTGTCGTGCAGCGCTTCGACGATTCCTATCAAGACCGAGAGGTCCATGTACCGGAGGATCATGTCTTCCACCCTGCAATGCAATACATTTACCAAGCACACAAGCACATTCACTAGATCGAGAGAGGATGAGTACATAAGTCTTGTTTGGTACAACTCAACTTCAGTAGTAAAGCTATTTTTCTTTTTAGAAAATAGCTTCATGAACAAATTTTTTGATGAAATTGAGCTGTTTTTGGAAAAAAAAAAGTGTTTGGAAAAATAGCTTCACCAACTACTTCTTACATAGATGAGAGAGAGAAACGAGGGAGAGAGCTGCAATGAGCTATTTTTTTCAGCTTTATCCCAACTCATATCTTTGTGAGAGAAGAAGAAAAACAGCTCCACTCATATGAAGTTATTTTATTTTAAAAATAAATATTTGGTAAAAAAAAACAGTTTATGAAGCTATTTTGAGATATACCAAACAAGCTCATATGTGCAATGCAATGCGTCATGCAAGGATACATAGATTGTCGACGACGATGGCATATATGTGCAATGGAATGTAATGTAATCCATCGGAGAGAGGAATGGATACAGCTCGTACGCCTTCTTGACCAGCCGGCCGTTCGGGCGCTTCGAGACGGACGAAGGTCACCTGTGCCGGCTCGTCGTCTTGTTCTCGATGGATCGATCCTCCTGATCACGCGCCCCATTACGTTATGCATGATGCCGGCGGATCGATCCATCGACGATTGGATGGACCAAGCAGGCAGGAAGGAAGGAAGGAAGTGATGAAATAAATAAATAATGAAGGAGGGAGGAGATATGATATATAGCTAGGTAGGTTAATTAATGGCGAGACCGATATATATATCGACGAGAATGCATGCATGGGAATGGGATCTAGCTAGCTTCCTGGTCTGGTGGAAATATAATGCATGGGATCGATGGCCGGCCGGGAGCTCTCGTCGGAGCTAGCGGATCGGAGATGGCGCGGGGCGGGACTGGCGCCACGCCGCACACCGACGAGGTGGGTGTGTGTGTGTTGTTACCTGCTATAAAAGGGCCTGCTGCGATGGTATTCATTCCAGCAGGAACACAGATAAATGAAGGCCAGGCCAGGCCATGCGATGCGTCTCCATTTCTTTTTTTTTTCCGCTCCACAAAAGACCAAAAAAAAAGGGCGACCGGCGGCAGTCCATGGAGGGAGGGAGTAGCTGAGTAGGTGATTTGTTCCTCTTTCAGTAGCTTTGTTTACTTTGGTCGTCTTTTATTTTGTCCGGCCATTTGATTTCTCTCCTTATTTTTAGAGTTTTTTTTTTCTTTGTTTGGGTGATTTCGCTGCAGTTGTCTCATCATGCACGTGCGGTGTAGGGCGGCACCGGCTAATACAAAGGGGGATCCGTTTTGGCCCACACGAGAAGTCCGTGAAACATGGGCCGGTAATCCCAAATCCAGCCCATCAGTAATGAAGATCATGAGAGACCGAGAGAAAAATATATATCGGATCAAAATCTTTGGTCCCGACCTTAGCCCCTAATCGGCAAGTTAGACTATATATGATAGTATTTCGGTACATATGAGCACGCACCCGTTTAGATTCATTAGTACTAAAATTATTACTAGTGGATCGAAACAGATTTGCAAATAAACTTGCTACTTGTTTAGCTGGAGGGCTAAGGTTTGAGTTTGCTAATAGGTGTTAATAGTCGATATCCAACCACGTATTAGCGGGTAGATCCAAACAGTCCCCTGCTAAAAATTGGCAACTATTAGCTACTCTCTCTATCCCTGAATAAATAGATTCATAGAGTTATCTTTAGTCGGATTTTTAAATTTTGACCAAATTTCTTGAACAAAACATAAAGACTTCTAATATCAAATTACTATCATTAGAATTAACATAGAATATATTTTTCATAAGGTGCTCATTTTAAGACATAGATGTTGTTATTCTTTTATATAAATTTAGTCAAACTTAAAAAAAATATTTAATAGGCATGGATTTTAGAAATTGATTTATTTGAGGACACGAGGAAGTATTAGCTAGCTAACATTTAGTAATAATGGATTCAAACAAGCCCTATTTCCGTACGAACGTGAGCCCGATCAAACACACCAATAGATCGAGTTGGAGGTTAGACTATGTCTCAAATTATTTTTCTACTCTAGGTTAGGTCAGGTCAGGTCAAGCCACTAAAATCATGACCGCAACCTGCTAACCCAGCCAACGTGCCGGGTTGGATGTTTCATGATTGGGTTTAAGGCCAGTCTCAATGCATAGTTTCATGACACAGTTACCAAGACTATAAACTAGGTAACCGAACCACAAGAGTTTCATGGGGATGAAACTCCTCTCTCATCTCATGAAACTCCTTCATTTAATGACCCTGCCAAGTCAGCAATTTTGCTTATGTGGCACCCTATTTAATGTGCATGACACTCCTATGAAACATACATTGAGACTGGCCTAATGGCATGATACTGTCTTGATCCTCTCGTGCTTCGTGTCACTTTGGGGATACGCCTGTGACGGATCTAAGATTTTACCATAGAGTATGGTTGCATAACAAAACAACCGTAAAACTATTTTCAATATAGTAAAACAATATTCCAATTTGATAGAACCACGTACATTAAATAACATGATAGACCTTAAATTCAAAGATTATGGTAGAAACAACGGCAAATAGTTTAGTGACCAAAACAAAATTTCCATTCTTTCAGAAAAGTGACTACGTATATTAACACACATTAGATCTTTATGCAGTGGTATAAAAAAAGGATAACTACAGCACAAGTGTTATATAGTTAATTTGTAGAGGATAGAAACTTAGAACAATTAAAATTTGTTCATAATAAAAGCAATGGTAGCAAAATAAAAGATGATAACTATAGCACAAGTGTCATAGTTGATTTGTGGAGGATAAAGGGCCTGTTTAGATCCCAAATCTTTACATTCCAAAACTTTTGGCTGTAAACTTTACATTCAAATAAGTGTTTAGATCCTTTCCAAATTTTTTGGTCTACAACACACAAGACACGGGTCCCTAAGCAAGTTTACATAGTTTTGGGGCTCCAAGGTTCCAAATTCCAAATCTTTACAGCCAAATTTTACAAGCTCCTGTTTAGATCTATTCTTCCAAAAAGTGTTCATTTCTCCAAAAATTTTAGTTGTTTGGCTGCATTTAGACAGGGAAAAAAATATAGAAAAATTGCATACATATTCCCTCAGTATCATAATTAGAAGACGTTCTAGAGCCAAGGCCGGAAGTGGCAAAAGAAGTCGTTCTCATTCACGAGGACACCTTTAGACGCGATTACCCCTATATAGCATGCGCGCCGCCCGACCTCGCGTCTCCTCGATTCTCAACACGCGCCTCGTAGCTCCTCGTCATTAATCCACGATGCTACTCCCAGAGCAAACCAGCCACTCCCATAGTACATGCCCAAGAACAGTGCCCCATGCAAAAAATAGCAAAAAAGTGTGGCCATTAGGAATCGAAGTTGCGTCAACATCCCAAGGTAGTTAGTTTTGCTCCACTTGCCATCTGACCCATGCTTCTTTCTCATAAAATACACCTATAACTGTATTTAATAGGGACAGACACAGAAAAATACGTCATAATTAATGACTTCTTGGTAAGCACAATCATATTCTAAACGTCTTCTAATTACTATATGGAGGAAGTATGCACAAACTTAGAAGAATAACTGCAGCTCGACTAAGAAAACATGAAAATAAAAATTAATGACTTATAAAATACGAAAATAACAATAGATCATGCACGCTGTGAAAATGTGGAAAACAATAATTAAAACGCAGAGCACAAGAATTGGAATAGGAACTTCTCTTATATATATATATATATATATATATATATATATATATATATATATATATATATATATATATTACTCTATAGCTGGCTACAAAATAACTTATTTTGTAGCCACTTTGAGTTACGATAATTACTATATTAATTTACAAGATTATAGTAACTCTTTACTAAGTGGTTTACTATAACATTACGGTAAATATCCCCATTTGTTATAGTAACCCAATTATCGTAAATATGTATACATATTATCGTAAATTAGTATATAAAACTATCATAAATAGAGGTGGCTACAGAGACTACTTGCTCGTTATTGCTTTAAGTTGCAACTATTTTATATAAGTATGTGGATTTATTTAGTGTAAATAGTGTTATAGACTTTGGCTACCTCACCGGGTATGTTATGGTCCACCTGGCATATCCTATAGTAGGTCGACACTTCATCATGTTTTAGATTTGGTACAATCCTGGTTAATGGCTCGTCTGTCCACCTTCATGTCGTACTAGCCCAAGCACAATTCATAAATTTTCTTTGCTCGCTAATGATATATGAAAATATTTTTCGTACGTACCGTTTCATAAAAAGTTTGATGATTTTTCGTAACACCTCTGAGAATTAGAGGCAATTGCATCGTAGCATGGTAGCCGCACTTACATGCCAATTTGGTGCCATGGCGGAACAATGCAAGCACGATCCAAAACACGCGTCATACCGAGATTCTAGGCACAATAGCACCATCGCTTTGTGCCATGCCGGCAAGGCCGAAAATTTCATGTGTCATGCATGTCAAATTTTGAGCCATGCCAACTTGCCAGGGCCTTGTTTAGTTCCTGAAAATTTTTGCAAAATGTTTCAGATTCTCCGTCACATCAAATCTTTAGACGCATGTATGAAGTATTAAATATAGACGAAAATAAAATCTAATTGCACAATTTAGTCGGAATTGACGAGACGAATCTTTTAAGCCTAGTTAGTACATGATTGGATAATATTTGTCAAATACAAATGAAAGTGGTACTATTTCTATTTTGCAAAACTTTTTGGAACTAAACAAGCCCAGGGCAAGAGGTCGTACCATGCATGACCCATTCTTTTTTTTCTCAATCACGCAAAAGGTTTGCGCGTATTTTCATTAAGAAGGATAGTTTGAGTACAATCGAGGCGGTTTACAGCAGGATCGCTCTCCCTCGCAGCTCAGTCTAGTCTAGCCTATTCTCTGAACTAGACGCCCCAGGTTCTTGGCTCCTGCAGAGATCCACAGCTCGGCCTGTCCTCTGATCGTGTCCTTAACCGCGCTGAGCTGTGTGTTTGCTCCACGGAAGCATCTAGCGTTCCGTTCCTTCCATAACTCCCAGGCGATTAGGGCGAGAAGGGAATCTGCTCCTCTGGTATACTCCGATGGCCATAAGCCTCGCCAAACCTCCCACCATTCGACGATGGCCCCGGCCGGCTGCTCCTGAATGTGACACCCCAGTGCTGCCGCAACGTCAACCCAAAGCTGCCGAGCAAACGGGCACTCGACGATGATGTGGTCGATTGTTTCGCCCTGCTGGTCGCATAGATAGCAGGCGTTGCGCGCTTCCAACCCGTGGCGCCGTCGTCGGTCCGCCGTCCAATGTCGTCGCCTAATTGCTAGCCAGAGGAAAAGCTTCACTCGCATTGGCGCCCAAACTTCCCAGACACGGACACAGCCCGGAATGGGGTGAGAACCAAGGTGCAGCGCCTGGTAGGCTGACTGGACGGAGAAGCCGCCGTCTGAAGTCCAGCGCCAAACCAGCCGGTCCTGGTTTCCGTTGAGAGTGATTCCGCTGATTGCATGCCACAAACGCAGGTACTCGGCTGCCGCTGGTGCAGTGACGCCGCCGCCGATGGTGCGTACCCAGTGCCGATCCGGCAGCGCCTCGGCGACTGTCAGTCGATTGGCGACCCGCCTGGGGACAAACTTCAGGAGTGTTGGCGCCAACGTCCTGATCGACACACCGTCAATCCAGCTGTCAAGCCAGAACAGCGTCCCTCTTCCGTTCCCGACGATGGTTTGTGTTGATGCTCTGAAGAAATCCCGTGCCTCGGCGGATTGGTTGAGCGGCAGCTCTGACCATGCCCGCGATGCGTCCGAGCTCTGAAGCCATAGCCACTTGACCTCAAATGCCGTGTTCACCAGTTTGAAGTCTGGGATGCCCAGCCCTCCGAGTTCCTTTAGCCGAGTGCATGTCTTCCAGGCGACCATGCATTTGCCTCTCACATCTCCGTCTTTCCCACACCAGAGGAATCGCCGGCAGACCGCATCGATCTCCGCTCGCGCCCAGGGCGGTAGACCGTCCGCCATCATGCAGTAAGTGGGTATGGCTGCGAGGACCGATTTTACCCACATCAAGCGCCCGCTCTTGGCCATGAGAGGTCCCTGGCAGACGGGCAGTCGGCGAGCGACGGCGTCGAGTGTGCGTCGCACTTCGGCTTTGGGAAGCTTTGTTGTGCTTAAGGGCAATCCCAGGTAGCGGATAGGGAACGACGCGACCTGGCATCCAAGGATCAACTGCAGGTCGGTGATAGCCTCTTCTGCTCCATAAATGTTCGTGATCGAACACTTCGCCAGGTTGGTTTTGAGGCCCGAGACCTCCTCGAATATTCCCATCAATCCCTTGATGGCTGTGGCTTCGTCAGCGTCCGGATACGCGAAAAGGATGACGTCGTCTGCGTACATGCTGCACTGGAATTTGATTCCATCATTGTCTAGGCTCCTGAGCACGCATTCTTCTCTAGCTGCTGCAAATAGGCGGCCAAGTACTTCCATGGTGCAAATGAACAGCAGGGGGGAGAGGGAGTCTCCCTGGCGCACACCTCGCTGGTGTCGAATTCGCTTGCCTGGCTGTCCGTTCATCAGGATGCTGGATGACGTTGTGCTGAGGAGTGTGGCGATCCATCGCCTCCAGCGCACCCCGAAACCCATGGCCTGCAGTACGTCCAATAAGAATGGCCACAGGACAGTGTCGAATGCTTTGGCTACATCGAGCTTCAACAGTATCTTGGGTCTCTTCTTCTTCCGCAGCATGACGGCAGCCCTCTGGATGTACTTGAAGTTGTCAAGAATCGACCTGCCACGGATGAAGGCGTTTTGTTCAGGTGATATAAGTGTATGCATTTTTGGAGCTAGCCGAAGTGCCAAGATCTTCGAAATGAGTTTGGCAAAGCTGTGGATCATGGTTATGGGCCTGTAATGGGCAGGTTCGCAGGCTTCCGCTGATTTGGGCAGTAGCACTATTAGTGCTCCATTCAGCCTGCCGAATGATCTGCAGTCCCCAAACAGCACGGCGTTGATTGCAGCCATGATCTCCGGCTTGATGATACCCCAGGAGTGCTTGTAGAAGGCACCGGTATAACCGTCCGGCCCCGGCGCTCTGTCCGGCGGCAGCTCCTTGATTGCATTCCAAACCTCCTCCTCTGACAGCGGCTGCTCCAGCGCCTCCAAGTCCTGGGCCTCGATTCCGATTGCCTGGAAGTCAATTGTCCCATCACTCTGACCTGTCGTGCCGAAAACTCCCATGAAATGGTCGTGGATGGCTTGCTCCATCTCCGTCTGATCAGCGGTGAACGCTCCTTGCACCCGGAGCCGGGTGATCATGTTCCTCCGTCTTCGCCCTCTAGCCATCATGTGAAAGAACTTAGTGTTGGCGTCTCCATCTGCCAGGAAGCGCACTCTGGACCTTTGCCTTGCAATCGTGCGGTCTAAGGATGAGAGCCCCAAACATTTGTATTTCAGATCCGAGCGCAGTGCACACTCTGAGTCGGTGAGCTGGCGCGTGTCACCAATCTGATCAAGTTTGAGGATTATTGTCCGAGCCATCAGCAGCTGTTCTCGGATGATTCCAATCCGCTGTGCCGCCCAGCTCCTGAGTTCTCTTGCTAGCTTCCTAAGCAAGAAGTCCAGGCGCACGATCGGGTCCAGGATGACCTCGTCACATGTCCATGCCTGCTGTAGCACCTCTTGGTAATCCGCGAACTTCGGCCAGAAGGCCTCAAAGTGGAATCGTGGCTTGGGATGGATTGCCAAGTTCGTTTGCAGGAGTAGAGGGCAGTGGTCTGAAGCGTCAGACGCCAGGGCTTGAAGGTGGCATGCTGGGAACATCCCCTCCCAATCCAGTGACACCAGCACGCGGTCCAGGCGCACGAGGGTCGGGTTTTCGCGTTCATTGCTCCAAGTATATCTCCTACCATGTAGGTGTATATCAAGTAGCTGCAGGTTTGCCACCGTGTGCCTGAAGGCCCGCATCATGCGGCGGTTGATGCGTGTGTTGTTCTTGTCTTCTTCGTCCAGGATTAGATTGAAGTCCCCGGTTATTGCCCATGGCCCGGGGCAGTGGTCTCTGACTGCCTCCAGTTCTTCCAGAAACAGGCTCTTATCGCCGTCCTCCTGCGGACCGTATACGACTGAGAGCCACCATGGATCCCCTACGGCCGGGATGACCTTGACGGTGCACGAATAGCAACCAATGGTCGGTTCCTTCAGCTCGACCTCTGGGAATCGCGCCACAATCAGAATCCCTCCCCTCGTGCTCGCAGCGGGGACATAGGCAAAGTCTCTGTAGTTATTGCCTAACATAGAGGCTATGAGCCAGTGGTTCACAGTGCTTAACTTAGTTTCAACTAAACATACAATGTGCGCACGAACATCGGCCGTTAAGGTTCGGACGTTGTCGCGACGGGCTGTGGCGTTCAGTCCGCGGACGTTCCAGCATATGACAGTTGTGTTGGCCATAAGCGTGGACTACTGGATGTGGGCGGCCGGTCATGGTCTGGACCGTGGCACCCGACGGCGCCTCCGGCTACGCCCATCGAGACAGCCGACAGGGAACAGCTCTCGTAGAGCTTCTTCATCCTCGGGGTTGCCGCTGAATAGAGCTTCGAACTTTCCTGGTGCTGACTCCTCATTGAGCGCTGAAGCATGACCGAGCCGCTTGAGTACTAGATATTCACCGCGCTTGGCCGTGGGAATTCTGGACAGACTTTGCGCTGCGATCCGGCGGCTTCGCTTGATCTGGGGCCTGGGCGTTGTCGATTCCATTGGGGGTGGCTTGCTGAGCAGCGGCGAGGTCTTGGCTTTCTTGACCCTACGCGCGAAGACCTTGAACCTCTTCTGTGCCGACGGTGTGCTCTTTGGCGTTGCTGCTGGCTTTGCCCCTAGAGCATTGTGCCCAGGTGTGTTCTGGTCTGCGCCCTGTTCCGGATCCGGCAACAGGCTGTGCTCTCGGTCCTCCTCCGCCAGTTGGCCGATGGCCTGTTCGTGGCGGCCCCCGTCGCTCCGGGCCGCCTCCGTGGGCTCCAGCTCTGGTAGGCCCATAGCAGGCTCGGTCTGCTTGCCTTGGGCTTCCAGGGACGGAAGATGGGTTGTGCTACTGAGCCCAATTTTCTCTGGGGGGCCTGTGCACGCGACAGAAGGCGCCTGGGTGCAGCATCGTGGCGCTGCCCCCAGCGCGGCCGCCTGTGCGTCCCTGGGTACGAGCTCCCCCGGTGCTCCTTCCTTGGTCGCAGTGCCCTCCCTGAGCACGTCTCTTCTGGCAGCGGGTTGGTGCTCTGGGCGTGCAGGCGACTGGTCTGTCAAAGTTGGCTCACTGGCGATTGGCTGTACCTCAGAGGTGTCATCGTGTTGGTGGGCCTTGCACTCCATCTGCAGGTGAACAGTGGTCATCTGCTCTTGCTTGTCTTGCTCTGGCATTGGAGTGGCCACGATGGACGTGCTGCTCTCTCCCTTCTGATAGGTGGCAGTGGCGTCAGGGGCAGGTGAAGCGGCAGCAATCGAATTGGTCGTCGTGCCGCTGCTTTCCCGCCCCGCGTCCGGTCGCGTCTGGGTCTTTGGCTGCCAGGCCGGTCGCAGCGGCTGCTTCTTTACCTCCTGCCACTTCTGCTTCCTCTGCCTTGGACCATGCTGGGTTTCTTATCCGAAACAGATCCTTTCCTTCGCCGGTACTCTTGGTTGGGCGTTGGGACCCACCCTGGAGGTAGCTGGCACCCGTTGGCGTGGTCCACGTGTACCGAGCCTATCGTGGACCGCCACCCTCGGCACCGCATTCGGGCCCACCCTCTCGGTGGCAGGCACTCTACGCCGCAGCTTCAAACCAGTTGGGTGCTGCCTGCCGTGGTCGCCAATGGCGTTGCTCGTCGGCGGCGTGCCGTCCGGCGTCCCGCGGTGGCAGGGGAATGGGTGGAGGCGCACCCCAGCACCCCTGGCGTCGCGGTGCCGCTTACGATTCCGTCCTTCCTCTGCCGGGTCGTCGGAAGAGGAACTGTCGTCACTGCTGGTCGGTGGGTCGAAGTCACGAACGCTTCGGAGGTGGACGATAACCTTGTAGCGCAGCATGTCTTTCTTGTTGAGGAACGACGTCGTACCTCGGAACCGAAACCCTTCGCCCCGGATGGCGTCGGCCGGCGGCTCGGCGACGCTGAGCCAGATGATCTTGGGCAGATTGCTCGGGTTTGCCGTCCACGCCGTTAGCTTGTATGCAGACAGGTCGTCGGCCACCGCAGTGACCGCTTCCACCTCCTGGATCCAGCAGTACGGCGCTAGGATTTTGGCCACCGTCTCTTCGCGCCATACGTGAGGCGGCACTCACTCAAGCTCGATGGTTAGCTTGTAATACAGCGTGGTCAGATCGGCGTTCGCCACCCGCGACCAAGGGAGCAGGATCAGAGGGGAGACTCCGAACGGCGCCGGCGAGGTCGCCAAGACACGATCTTTAATGGCCTCCGAGGCGCACAACACTATGAATCGCTGTGGGAAGAACTTCTTGACTCGTATGTCCTCCGCTCGAACCCCGGCGGCTGCCACCAGGGCGAGCAGCACCTCTGAAGTGGTGTGATGTCCCGGGTCACCGCTGGGTTGTGCCACGAGCGCCAGTTGCATAGAAGCTTCGGCGCTGTTGACGGCGTCGTCCCTCTGGATGTAACACTCGGCCTCCCGCGGCCGGAACGCCGGGTGGCCGGGTGGTACTCCGTCGGCGAACTCTGAGCAGGGGTCCTCGCAGGAGTCGTCGAGGATCCGCGGGGCGCGGGCGGTCTAGCGGAGTGACCGCCCTCTCGGCGGCCGATCCCTGGGGTGTGGAGGAGCCGCCCCGCCGGGCGCGGACGAAACGGCTGTCCGGTGCCCCTCCGGCGGCAGCTAACACGGGCGGGCGCTTGCAGTCCTTGGCGAGGTGCCGAGGGCTGCGACAGCGTGCACACAGCCGGGGGCGGTTGCAAGTTGCGATCTTGTGGTTGAAGGACAGACAATTGAGACAGCGGCCGTCATATTCCGGCGGGATTCCACGCGGCGGGGGGGTGCGCTCCTTTCTCTTCCGTGGCGGTGGGCGATCCTCATCGCGGCGCAACACCAGCTGCCAACCGTCGCGGTCCGGCGTCGTGGCCCTGCGCTGCTTGCCCAGCCGACGGTGCGTGGTGGCTCTCTGCGCCGCCTGCGAGCCCACGCGCTGGGCGCCCGGGATCCGCTGGCCTGGCGCGACCGCCCTGGTCAACTTCGCCGACTGCGGGGCTGTGCGCCCCTCCGCCGCGCCCTTGAGTCGGGCGACTGTCCTCGCGCGCCGCTTCCGTCGAGCCTGGGTCTTGGAGAGGGCGCCGTGACTCGCCTCGGCCACGGTCTCGCCCGGGCCTTGGCTGTCAGCTGGCGCACCCCCAGGCAAGTCCGCCGGCGATGGCGCCTGCCTCAGTGCGCCCTTGGTCGCGGCCTCGAGGTACGACGGCATCTCCGGCGAGGTGCAGTCGAAGTCGCTGTCGCAGTCGGAGTCGGCGGAGTCTGCCCCCCACCGCTGCGACTTGCCCCGTCCGACGGACTTGTCCTTGGGGAAAAAGGGCCTGGCGTCCGGTGAGAGGGGGAAAGGCGAGCGAGGGTAGGGCGAAGAGGAGGGGGGGAAGGCGCCGGAATCCTTACCTGGCGCCGGCGGTGAGGAGGTGGCTGGCGGCGCCTGGGTGGCTTCCGCCAGGCTGGTGGTGAGAGCCATCTAGAAAACAACAATGTTTTATAGTTCAGTATATTTGACTGTTGCTTGATTCTTCTTTGATTGCATGACCCATTCTCAAATGGCAATATGGCATGGCACGGCCCGAAGTCGTGGACCGTGCTTTGCACACGCGCTGCACCTACTGGTGTGAGGACCTGAGTTGCTTGCACCATTAGCAAGCATCCTCTAGCAGACTACTCTTTTTATTTCTGAAAGCTTTAACTTCCTCATAGATATTAATACTATTTTTTTATAAAGTTGGTCAACCTGATATAGATTTTAGGAATTGGAGCTTTGAGAGACAGAGGGAGTAGTTTTTTTTTCATCTTTTTCACGCAGACCAGGCTGATAAAATTACTTCACTAGTGCACGCGTATGTAGTGGTACACTGGTACGTCCCAAAAACTCAAAACACGCCTTGCTTGCTTGCTTTGGTTTGGTTGCCATCGGCCGGTAACAGTAATTAACAGTGTCGGATGGAGCATGTCGTCGTCCCTGAATTGAATCTGAATCTGAATCGCTGAGCGCCTGATGAGCCCCCCGGGCCGGGCGATGGGAAGCGGATCGGACAAAAGCAGCGCTGACCTGTAAGGCAGTGGAGGAATCGTCGCCTACCTGACCTGCTGCCCGGCCTACGTTTGCATTGCATTGGCCGCCTGCATTGCCGGCCGCCATTGCAAACTGGAGTACAACGGTTGATCAGCACGACGCTAGCTGTTGGTGCTGGTGCAACCACAGCAACACAACGCGCAGGCTCGATGTCATCCGGGGCCGGCTCACACCGCGCTCACATGCCGCCGGCCGGCCGCTGTGCTGGTCGCTGGCATTGCCCGGGCTCCCGGCATCCCGGCCCGGCACCGTACGTACACTTCACAGCTGCCACCTTTTTGGCCGCGCCCCACCAGCACAGGCACAGAGCACACAGACATACATTGCCGCGCGCGTCCGTCACCATCTACCAAACTTGCTAGCAGTATGCATGCATATGTATGTATACACCCTAGCTAGCTTGGGGTGTTTTGTTGGTGGTGTTAAAGTTAATAGGTACCGTAGTATTTTCGTCTTATTTAGAAATTACTGTCCAATCATAGACTAATTAGGTTTAAAAGATTCGTCTCGCAATTACTCTCTATCTGTGTTTTTAGTTTCATAAATAGTCTACATTTAGTACTCCATGTATATATGTGTCAAAATATTGAATGTGACGGGCGGTAAACTTTACCAAGAACAACCAAACGGGGCCAATATATATATATATATATATATATATATATATATGCGCAGGATCGATGCAGCATAGATTTGGATTGGATGCCCAAAGCTAGCTATAGCGGCTAGCTAGTACTGCATGCGTGCTTGCTCGCAGTCGCATATGGACGATGTGCGTAGGATACAGGGCACGCCATATATGGATGCATATGGACGATGTGCGTTGGTTCGCGTAGGATACAGAGCACGCCATATGGATATGGCAATTGCCAAGCATTGTCGTCGTACGTGGTCGTCTCAAGGTATGTCCTGATGACTCATCTGTATGTCTATGTCGTACAATATAACACATGCATATATGTATAGCATGAGGTGTGTGTAGCTGCTTTCATGCATGGCGTCTCGTGCTGCCTGGCTCCCTGAATGCCATCCGAGAGAAGCAATGCCATCGTGTCCATGGCGTGCCTCCCGGTTGGCGTTGAGGGAGTCATGCAGGTTGCTTGCATTGCCTCAGCAGCACGCAGCTCCACCTCCTTCCATGCAAAAGCTCGCAAATCTTTCTTCAGGAGGGAGGAGAGAAGCGGTCAAGCAGGCAGGCATTCACTCATCCCCTGCTCTCAGGTATGCACGTACCAGAGAGTTCCTTCACCGTAATGTTTATTTATTATTTTGAATATAGGAACAAACCTACAGTAACAGATTCAAAAGAACACCGAATCATTTAGCATGGCCCATTTCTTTAAATTTGTTAGCCAATTGTATGCGCATGCCATAACCCACACACGAGAGTATTAAGTTTGAGCATTCATTTAATTTATCATCACAACACCCTCTATTTACAGTCTTCCTGCTGCCAATCAATTTGCAGAACCTCCTATAGTGTATATATCTAATCATATGAAAAGTATATATTTCCCCCTTCAACTGATGATTGCCTATGAGCTTCTCTTCTCGAGGGCTTTGTTTCAGTAGAGCTTCAGTCTTGTGGAGATCGCTCTCTGGCATATCGGGCACACCTTCAGATCCTTCGCGCAGTCAGAACACGTCTGCATTTTCAGAAAACCATTATTGTTTTTTTACCAATTCATTTATAACTGATGAAGTGAACGTGATAGATCACCGTCATAAATAAAGAAAGAAAAAATTCAGCGGCTGTTTCCAAGCCGTTCGATCCGGTACCTGATGCCCACACCCGAAAGCAAGGTCCTTTGTTTGGCTCCAGCAGATTGGACAGGTCTACATGCACGAAAAAGGAGTTCAGCACTTCAGCATGATGAGGTAAAAACATTCATGAACATATCCACATTGATGTTTCATTGTCTCTACTATAAAGACACTGACACATACCTGTGGATCACCTATGTCACTGTCCAGTCGAGGCGCAGATGGCTTCTCAGGCGCTGATCCGTAGCTAGTGCATTCAGTCGGTTTTACTGCTGACCATCCAGAGTATTTCAGCCCACCGTTCCCAGGTGGAGGCAGCACTGGCCGGTTCAGAAATCCTCTTCGTTTTCTGCCCAAGAAACATGTAAAAACAAATTTGATGACTGATAAATAGGGGACGATCCGAATTTCCAGGTTTTGACTGGTGGACAAGAAAATACCCAAGAAGCTGGAGGCTCAGTGCTGCCTTGAATTGTTCTGGAATCTCCATCAGTGCTGAAAGAGCAAATTCTGCCTCCTTTTTGCTGGTGGGTATAGGCCTTGACATGATCTGTGTGAAGTTCACAAACTGCATTCCATTCCACCACCATAATTAGTGTTTCTCGTGCATGTTTGATCAAAGCATGGGGTGCCATGGTTCCAGGGAACAACTATACAATTTACCTGAAAATTGTCGAATGCGCGGGAAGGTATGTTGTCATCGAATTGCCTCATCATGTCCCATGGCCCATCCCCAACACCAACAAGAACAATTGAAAGTGGGTAGTCACTGCATTGATGGGTTCAGTGTTGAGACATAAAAGCTCAGTATGACCAAAACACTAGTTCATGGTAAGTCAAGAGCAGTCTTAATCGCAGAAATATTTGGCGTATGGTTACCTAGCCTTCACAATGGCATCTATGGTCTCCCTTTCCTGTCGGCTCAACTGACCATTGCCTGTTTCAACGCTGCGTGTAACCTGGAAAATTCAAAAGAAAACCGTAGCCAGAATATTAGTGGGTATAACATGTCATCACGACGAATTCTTCAGGATAGGAATAACGATTATACAACAATACAAGTTAGCGAACAAACCTGTCCATCTGCTATTATAAGCAAAACATGATACTGGCCACCACTACTATCAACAATTCCAATAGCAGTCTCAATGATTGGCGCAAATGAAGTGGGACCTGTTAAGCATTATTCATCACACATGAGCCAAATGAATCTTACTATGTTGTCGTATGTGAAGCTTAAAACAAGTGGATGGTGCACCAACCAGCCAAATTAAGTTGCGGAACAAGTTCCCTGTACCGAGCAAGTGCTTGCTCAAAGCCATCACACGGTTGGTTATCACGGTAGAAGCTAAATACAGATTGATCATGAGTAGTTGCTGCAATATGAAACTTTGATATTACATATCTGCATTTTTATTTATACACAAAGACTGAACTGAGGCAGGTTAAGAACTGACTGTCGCCAAATCCAAAGCATGGTATGAGGTTGTCCTCATCAAATCGTGCGAGGGTTCTCCCTATGATGGATATGGCCTGCTCATATGGGTTTGGAGTGTTTCCCATTGCATGCAAGCTCCGGTTGTTGAAGGACACTTGGCCTGCGCTTACAAACAGATCAGAAGTCCTTTTGGAAGAAAGAAGAAAAAGTAAAACAACTCTAGCATAAGTTCACATAGTTATGTCTCGCAGAGCTGATCAGGCACAAACATACCTGTCCATTCGTTGCTCTTTGTGAAATCAATCCCAACAATCAGATTAGAGGACTCCAGACCAGCATGTGCAAGGGCATTGGTAACCTAGATTAAAGAGGGCAAGAAGATAACATCACAAAAGGTACAGTGTAACTGAACGGAACCTTGAGTCAGATCAGATTAATAAAAGAAAATTCCTTGGGTGCAAAGGCACAAGTTAAAGGGGTTCAAAAAGGCAACCTCACTAGTAAGAATGTGATGCTCAATGAGTCAATGCCATCATTCATAGATGATATCCCCAGGAAACAACTAGCTAGGTGCATATCGGACCTCCCTGATCATACTATTCATTTCCCTATACTTTGATGACAACAGTCAACACAATAACTTAAATCACAAGAACTATTAAAGGATCAAGACACCTGCAAACCTTGAGGCATTTAAGAACCGTCAAAGAATAACAATACAACTATTTCAACAGCTACAATTATCTATCTAATCAAGTAATACTATAAACCCCCTCCGGCTCCCAGTAATCTAACTTTATAATAATATGTAAACATGTTCCATAAAAAAATAATTATATGTAAACATGAGGATAAGTGCAAGAATATCTTAATCTGACACCAACAAAGAACCATCCAACAAAACCGAATCAACCCACAGCTTCTGAATGTACCAGCACTAGGCAGCATTTCAAGGAATCAAGAAGCAGCACAGATTTAAACACTGAAGGGAACCGATCGAGCTCACCTGCTCCAGAGTGTGGTAATCATCGCCGAAGTTGGCGTACCGATTCTTGCCCCCTTTACTCGCGGCACCGCTGCTGTGATTGTGGTTGTGGTTGTGATCGTGCTGCTGCTGCCTGCCCCCCGGCGTGTTCTCCTTGGAGCACCACGACCCCATGACTCTCCTCCCTGAAGATCAAATCGCAGCAGATTCTTTTTAAGAATAAAACCCCAAGAAGATCATCAATCCGTCGAGGCCGCGCCACGAGAAAGAAGCGATCTTTTCTTTGGAGGAGAGGAGAGAAGGGACGACGGGATTCGATAGGTAAATAACCTAGAAACCGAAGAGAATCCTCTTGCGACTCGCAAGAACAAGTGAGGCAGAAGAAGAGAGGAGTCCAAGAACCAACCAACCGCCTAAACAAGCGGACTAAACCCCAGTCCGCGGATATTTATAGAAGATGGATGGATAAATATACAGGCGCGTAAATCCTGGAGATTTATCTCTGTGCCCACATTGCGCGACGGATTGGACTCTTGGTCTTGGGGCTGCGAAGCAAGCAGTCAACCGCGGGCGCGGCGCGGCCACACGGAGACGGAGGCCGAGCACCGAACAGACCCGGCTGGCGGCGGGCGCGCTCTCTTTTCAGCAGAGAAGAAGCCGCGGCAGAGGAGGAGAGGTTGCTTCTGGGCTCAGATTGGGCCTCGCTCGCGTCTGGGCCGTTAGCCCACCGAGTTCTGATGTGTGGGTCCACTTGTCAGAGGGTGGAGGAGCTACGGGCTGAAACGGATGGGTCACGGCACCAACACGCGAGGAAGGAGCCTTGCGCGGGAAATCTGCAGATTTGGCGCGCGATTTCTGCTTGTACCGGACGCACATGGGATTTCTGCATGGTGTGAAATTGGCTGCCAAGTTCGTCTTGCACGTCTATGGAAATGGTAAGGTTCCTTGAGATAGCGAGGAAGCTTCCGTCCAATCACATTACCACTATAAATGGAGAGAGATCCTTGGAAAAGTGTGGCTCCTTTTTAACCTTTTGCTATACTTTGGCTATGTCACTAGTTTTGGTGTTTGTTGGTTTGCATACGTCAACCTTATATAAGGTTGATGATCCTTAATTAAGCATGTATAGGTGTTGTAAAAATGGCACATCAATGGAAACTTCATGATGCTCATAGAAAAGTGTGTATATGGCGAAGTAGTGTGCATGTTCCCCTTGCATATGAAAATGATAAAGAGGTTTAGTGGGGTGACGAGGAAGCTTCTGTCCAACCACGTTACGGCTAAAAATGAATGAATACAGTATAAAGATAATTGGATTTGTTGATGATATAGTAACAAAGCTTTTGTATGACCAAGATATATCCAATACAAATTTTTAAAAAAAAGGTCTTTATAAAGCATGATTCTTTTTAATTAAACCTTGCCACATTTTGATCTATACTAGCGACAAGTGGTTGAAATAGCCGCTTGTAGAGATAAATTCTAACCGCCTCTACAATTCGGTTTTGTTGTAGTGAGTATAGTATATATATTCTATCATAGTTTTCTTTTTATTCATTGGCTTAAACATTAAGGCCTATAATAAAATGCATGCAAACAGATCTATTTATAATTTCTACAGCTGGACTTAATGGGTCCTGTAGCCCATACCTAAATCTTAACAGCTGTCCGATGCTGAGATTATCAGCCATGGCCACCAGCACGTTGCCATTTTTCCACGAACAGTACGTAGGCCTTGATGATCAGATTACATTACATTGGTGGTGATTATTGCCATCTCCATCGCGCTTGCATTGCCTTTCAGCAACCAGCTGCTGCTTCGACAACGCACTGCAGAAGCTCCCAACCGGGGGTCAGGCACGCCACACACATGTCAGTGCTGCAGCCGTTGCCTGACTGCTACGACGGCCAGGACAGGTACCAGCTCAGCTCCGAGCGCTGTTCAGTCATTGTCTTATCAGTCGTATTTTTTCGGTCAGTAAACAGTATTTTCAGCCATAATTTTTTAAACCAACCAGATCAACTGGACCCTACAATGAGACGACGGCTTCATCAGTCTGCAGGAGCTGCAGGATCCGAAGGCAACCGAGTGAAAGCTACAGGGAAGTGAACTGAACGGACGGCTTCAATCATGTGATCATCAGGCCTGCCAAATCTGCAAGAGTTCCATTCACCAAAAACAAATTCAATGCAGTTTTCGTTTTTCATTCAACACTGCTATTGTCCTTTTTTAAAAAGCGCTGGTATTATCACTTGCAATCACTGCTGGGGAAACTAGGAATAGGAACCACAGCGACCAGGTAAGGAAGTGCCATGCTTGTCTGAAACTCTGAAGTCTGAACAACGTTGGACTTGGACAGAAGAGAAAACCATAGGCATTGGTTCATCTGGTTTCAAGCGATTCAGCAGCTTGAGTGCTTGACCATCCCCGTCTCATGCCTGTTAGAAAAAACAAACTGAAACGGTAGGTGCAGGCAGCAGAACTGCAAAAGGCCCAGTCATGAATCACCGTGTCATTTTCGGGAGCAAGAGTTGTGGGCTGCCGGCTTGCACTATCTGCCACATGAGCTCTCACCCCTCCTGAAAAATGCCCACCACAGCATTGCTATCACGAAAATATGTGTTATTTATGCTAGCAACTCTGGGTTACTTAAAAATATAATCTAACAGTTTCCTTGTTAAGACCCTGTTTGAATCATTTGTCTAAATTTTAGTTAAATAAAGTTAAGGACTAAAACTTTAGATCACTAGCTCGTGTGGTCTAAAGATTTTGTGAAGTTGGCTAAACTTTAGATAATACTTTATATCTTCTGTTTGGAACCTTATAAGAGTATGTTCAAGTGGTTCTACTTGGTAGCATAGATATTATTATTTTAAAGATTTGGTTAGACTTAAAAATGCTTAACTTTTATAAAAATGTTTTTTTTTTCTGGAGGGGTACGCACTCTGTTTGTGTCATATATGGACGTTTTTATGTATAGCGAATTGTTGAGCACCTCAAACCTGATCAGGTGAACACAAAACAGCAACATGCGAGCACTGCGGCAATACGGTTGCTGAATCCAGGTCGTTGGATCTCGAAACGAACGGCTGAGAGATCAGCTGCTGTTGCAAAGAATATCTATATTTCCTCGGACCTCAGTGCAACCTACTGCACTGTGTCGCTACAGGTGAGGTGATGCACGGAGACACAGGGCAAAACTGGAGGTTGGTCCACTGGTCACTCGCCGTGCGTGACAGGTTAGTTGCACTGTCTGACCCGCATTCGTGCATCCACTCACCAACTTGTCCAATTTTTTTATACATTTTGTTCCATCATCAAAAGCGAACAAATTGAAATCGACAGGTAATTAGCCACTCGCATCCAAGAATTGACTGACCAGAATTTCTTTTTTGAATTTGCATTGCACGGGTCATTTGTTTTTTTCTACAGAATCTTAATTAGGTACCGGAGATACTACACTCTTGCTAGCTGGATGGGTGAACTGCATCAGGGATCAGGGATCAGGAACCAGTCAGTAGTAGAGTCACGGGTGCAACAACAAACACAGTTTCATTTTTTTGCTAATAAAAATGGTTGCACTGGAGTATTAGTAGTATTACTTGATACTAATGTATGTGATGAGACGTGATAGACTAGGATATATGGAGTAATGTAGTGTTTGGAGTGTGGGAAGCAAATGAAAGCTACTTTGTGGTTTTATTTGGGGTAAACAATGGAGATGCCTTTGGGGCTTTGCCTTGGCGTCTCTTTCTGTTGGGTCCATTTGAGTGCTGCCGAATGGTTTTCTTTCTTACCAATATTCTCTTCATTCCAACCAATAGTCATGCTATGGGTTATACCGTTCTCCTTTTTTTTCACTAAAGGTAACGTGGAAATCTTATAGGAAATATTATACAAGCTACACCATCATTTCAGAAAAATGTAACATATTTCAGAAAAAGTAAGATCATGTTTGAAATGGCTTCTTTTGGCTCTAGCTCCTTCAAATGAGCAGGAGCCGGAGAAACAAAGAAATATTGGTTTCATCAACTACTCCTCCGTTTTTAGAAGCTAGAGAAATGGCTCCTTGCTACAATGCATAATAATCCTTAGAAGTCGAAGTCATTTTGTGAGGAGAAGCCCTCCCAAAAACAAGGCCTATGTATTGGGACCGATCCGCTAAGGCGCTTGTAGGTTAACCATAGAGTCAACTACATTGCTTTCACCGTCTACCTTTGTACTTGCTCCTTTGCTTAAGTCTTATTTGGCACACTTACTATCAGTGTCATTTAAATAAAGTATTCATTTATCTCTTATCGCTGAAGTAAATCTAAGGGCCTGTTTGGCTTGTGGCCACTAGACGCTGTAACCGCATTGCAGCTTGTCTAAAGCGCGGCGTTGAAATCAGTCATAGAAGATTTGGCGAGCTGAGGCGTTGAAAAGTACTTACGTGTCGGGAAACTGTGGTGGTGCTAGAGGTCTGAGAACCTAAGAACCAATCAAACAGCAGCTAAAAGTGGAGTGTCGGAGGTGTGACGAGATTTGGCGATCTGTGAGAACCATCCAAATGCACCCTTAGTAGATAAAAGTCGAAAGCCATATGCCAAACCAGCTCTGGTCCTGAAAAAAGATTCAGCAACTGCCTATGTGTTGCTTTTTTTAGAGGGAGAGAAACCTACATGTGCTGCTTGAATGCTGGGCTACAGAAGCTGTTTTTTTAGGGGAAGACCATAAGCTGCTGCATCGGCGCAGCCAGAAAGAATCCAAGATTCCAACGCAGGGCCCATGCGGTTGCTTCTCATCCTGGGCCGCCGGCGGTGGTTCGGAGAGAGAATCCAGCCGGCAACAGGCGCCGGGCCCACATGGAATCGCTCTCCAGATACTTTCCTTGTCCACTTGGGGATCTCCAATTCCAAAGACTGCGACATCAACAGCAGCTGTCATCCGCTGCTATCTCTCTGCACCAGATGAAAATTTTGACTGACAATAAACAAAACATCCTAAAAAAGAAATATCATTTGTGTCAAGGTCATGCGACAATGGCTTGTTAACCCTTGCGGCTGGATTCTCGGCAGCGATGGCGCGCAACTTGCTTACCGTGCATGCAATCCAAGGCATAATAATGCTGCAATTCCCCCCCCCACCCCCCCCTAGAAAAATGAAAAAAAAAACATTACTAAACCTCTTGCGCCGAGATCCTTTGCGTCCTGACAGATCGGTGCATATCTCAGCAGCCAGCAATAATCATGTTCTTGATTCGTTCCCTCCCTCTTTTCTTAATTCCCACTTGTTGCTTGGGCCTCAGCAAGTGCTGTGATGTGGGCAAATGAATTCAGAAAAAGGCAGGTGGGGGAAGCAAAGCAGAGGCCACAATCAATTTGCAGCATTCCTGGAGTCAAAAGACAACAGATCTTTCAGTTAAAAAAAAGGAACAAGCTTTCAATTTCAAATGAAAAGAAAATCAGGGGGTCCATGTAGAAAGATACTACTGTAGTAGATGCATTGCATACAACTGCAGAATCGTCCGTCGCTCGGCTTCGGCTGTTATTAGTGATCCACTAACTAACCACACCTCGGGGGGCCAGTAATGTAATTGGGTGTCATTTTCTGCTCCTGTTCCAAGAGCATGCGTATGCACGAAATCAATAGATAGATCCATGAATGAAGAAACGATCATTACACCGAGGACAAAAATCTTTGAAAAAAGAAGCAGGGAGAGTGGTGCCTGAAGTAGAGTGGAAGGGACACCCAGTTATCTATCTTTATAGATCAAATTTATGTAGTTGAATGATTCACCATCCATCCATCCGCGCTTCCACTCGCGTAGAAGTAACAGGGCTCGGAGCTCGGTCGCGTACGTCGCCCATGCCGTTGCGTGGCGAATTCACTCTCTCCCCCTCCGCCCATTCGCCCACCATATAGCCTAGCCGCCACCGCCACACCATCACCCTCCCACTCCGTGGCGCCCGCCTGCCAAGAACCAGTAGTCTCTCTTGGTCAGTCCTACTGGTCCTTGACGTTCGTGGCCAGTCAGGTTATGTTCTTGCCCCGGCGCCGGGTGTGGTGGTGAGGCCGAGTGAGTGGTCGGCGGCGTGCTCGTGCTCGTGCTTGACTGCTTGTACATGAGGAGCGGCTGCGGCAGGGGAGGGAGGCAACCTGGGGAAGGAGGCGGGGGAGGCGCTGGGGCTGCTGGGCTGCGTCAATGAGGTCGTGGCGGCGGTGGCGGCGACGTGGGGGCCCATGACCGACGGCGCGCGCGTCGAGGCGGCGCCCAGGCTCGCGCAATGGCGCGTCGAGGCGCTCCCCTGCTACACCTATCGCAAGTCACTCCCCTTCCGCATCGGCCTCTGGAACTGGTCCGTCCCCTCCCTTGCTCCAGCCCCTGGTGCTACCCTCCCCTTACATGTCTCTCTGCCTCTCCGCCGCTCTGCAGATTAGTAGTAACCGTGCTTTGTTACTTGGTTCTCATGTCGGGTAGGGTGCAAAAGTTTCCAACTTTGGTTGTGATTTGTTACTGCTGTTCAAGTCTCCTAATTTGTGTGTGAATCATGTGTTTCTGAATCCTGGATGTTTTCTTCAGTTTGAGGTTTCTGGAGGAAGTTTGCTGATTCATGTATTGCTTCTCTTCCTGTTAATTTGGGTTATTCGCTCTTTTTAGTTCATTTCAGATAGTAGTTCTGATTGATAGTGAGCTATTGGATAGCATGGTGACTTTAATTTTTTTCTTCTTGTGTGGTACTGAACTTCCATCAGAATATGGTTATTTATTAAAACTGGGGAAAAAAGACAGAATTTTGGCAGTACAGCTTCATGTCTGAAATTTTGGTCTCTTTGGCACCCAGTGTAATACATTCTATGCTACCAAAATCACTAATTTTGGTTGTATCCGCTTAATAAATAATTAAATTTATACTTCCAACCGAAACTATATCTTAGCTTCCTTTTAGTTATAGGTGGATACCTTTCCACACCAACCTATGTGTAGTCAGGATTTTTCTTAACCACATTTGGTGTGTGAGGGAAAAGTGAAGATATTTCAGACAAAGGTTCACTTTCTTGAACCTTCACTTCTAATATTTTTTATGCTATTACTAAGAAAATCTTTGATCAAGCTGTATGCTTTCTTGATTTTTCTTCATATGATAACTGGATAAGTCATCATGCACATTGGCACAATTAAAACCATCAGCAGTTTTTTTTACCATCAGTACAAGAGAGAATTGATGTCATGTTGCCATGAGCTAATTTAAGTTTTTTGTTGCTGCAATGTGAAGGTACCTGTCTGTGGAGAGAAATAACAAGCAAACTTGTGTTAAGCTCTTTGCAGAGAATCCAAATTCTCCCAAGAACGGCCCCTCAGCCCCAATAGCTTCCTTTATCACCAAACTTCTCATATCTCTTCCACCTAATCAACAGACCATAGTCCACCCAGGTAAGGTTCTACTAATTAACTTGTTCAAGAAAAAAGTGTCTTCTACCCTTAACTACTGTCTTCTTGTAATTGTAATGAAAATGGGGACATGTTTGAATTCTCAGTGTGTACGTTAGTCATCGTGAAAATGAAAGAAAACCTGCAGTTTATTTGATTTTTCAGAATATATGCAGAATTTGAGTAGTAAAGACCAGGCAATACAAAATATTATATCTCTGAACATATAAATGACCAGTGAGGCTTGAAATTGGCAGTTAATGTTATTTCGAGCTGAGTTCTTCGTTGGTGCACAAAGCAAGTGGGAGTGACTGATGATGCCAAATGTTATTTCTAACTAACAGGTGATTTGCATATATGCAGGGATTTTCGACAAACAGCTGAAACACGACGGTTTTGTGTGGGCAATCGATAGCACTGTGACAGGGAGATTTGTGATTGAGATAGAGTTTCTTGACCTGAAGGTCGCTGATCCATCTGTAAGCACTACCTCTCTGTCTTCTTGTGTTTTTTTTGTCAATGGTTGGTACAACAACAATTAGTGAGTAGTAGGTACGTGGAGTTCTGCCCTTGACTCACCTGAAAATAATAAGGTCTAGAATTGCACAGGTTCACATGTATAGAAGCTTCTCTATCTTCTTTCTTGCGTTGAAATAAACAACCCACTGGTCTGTTGTTGTTGTCAGTTGATATTATGTGCCACGTCGATATGACACTTGGAGATGTTGTTTCATCATGAGACAATCATGTTTGAGAGTCAGAGGCTATATTAAGCATGCATAACAGAAACTAAAAAAGAAAACAGAGATCTGCCACCTGCCACCCAAGGTCGACTAGTGTCAGGACAGCCTTTCTTCGCAACTGAAATTTTGTGAATACTGCAACTGATTTATGAATATCATCAGCTGACAACAAAAAGGATTGTTTAAATACCTTTTTGGGAGAGCCTGGCCAGACTTTCAATTTGTTCACCAGCAAATCTTAACATCAGTCATGGTGGTCGTGGTGTTGTAAACCTTTTCTTTTTATTTTAATAAAATCTTCTGTAGGGGCGCAACCGCGCAAGCCATCAACACATCAGTACACTACAACATGCCATCAACACATCAGTTACAGGAAGAATTTCACTAGCAACTAACAATTAGAAAAAAAAAATCAGTATTCTTGTGTGCTATGAACAATTCAAAAAAAAAAAGTTCAGTATTCGCCTTGTGTGCTAGACGACATCTTGTAACAGTCTGTATTGTATCTGATGGTTTCCATAAACTGCATTTCGTCAGGGTGGCGAACCAGCCTCAATCTGGGCCTCCCGCCAGATCAAGCAGTGTTCAGACAGCACCGCTCTGTCCTCCCTGGCTCGGATGCTGCACGAGGACATCCTCACCGACATCACCATCAACGCGGCGGACGGCAGCGTGCGTGCGCACCGCGCCATCCTGGCGACGCGGTCGCCGGTGTTCCGGAGCATGTTCTCGCACGACCTCAGGGAGAAGGAGCTCTCCACCGTGGACATCTCCGACATGTCCCTGGACGCGTGCCGCGCCTTCCTCAGCTACATCTACGGCGACGTGAGCGGCGAGGAGTTCCTGGCGAACCGGCTGGCGCTGCTCCGTGCCGCCGACAAGTACGACATCGACGACCTCAGGGAGGCCTGCCACGAGAGCCTGCTGGAGGACATCAACATGGGCAACGTGCTGGAGCGGCTGCAGACGGCGCACCTGTACCAGCTGCCCAGGCTCAAGGGCGGCTGCCTTAGGTTCCTGGTGGACTTCAGGAAGGTGTACGAGATGCACGACGACCTCAACGCGTTCCTGCAGACGGCCGACAGGGACCTCGTGGCCGAGGTGTTCCATGGCGTCCTTGCTGCGTGGAGCGGCCGGTGATCCATGGGTGCATCCGTGCATGGCATTGCAGTCTGCAGGTGTGTACATCTGGTTGGTTTAGTTCATACAGATTGTTTGGAGGATTCTTGCTGGAAAAGCGTGTAAATATATTTGCAAACAGTACATGCGTGCCAGTAGTTGGCCTAAAACATACTGTGCACGCCTTGATTGGATTTTGTTCTTATCATGTGGAAATCTAATTCTTGTAACCTATTGCTGGACTTGTAATACATCAGCTGATATGCTGCTTATTGCAAAAGTTACTTGAGACTTCACTGATAATTACTATTGCATTAGTTTCTTTTTGGTTTTTTTTTGTGGTAGATGGTAAACTCTGTCGCATTCTGCCTGACTGAATATTTGCAAAACTGCACATGCGTGCCAGTAGTTGGCCTGAAATTTACTGTGCATGCCTTTGATTGGATTTTGTTCGTATCATATGTGGAAATCTAAGGGTCTCACAATGCAAGACTCTATCACAGAGTTCAAGACGATTAATTACATATTATTTATGGTATTTTGCTGATGTGGCAGCATATTTATTCAAGAAAGAGGTAGAAAAAATAAGACTCGTCTTATTTAGATGGTAAGTCCACATTGTGTCTATACCAGTGTCTTATCTAAATGAGTATTTCTATTACTCAAAACACAAGCTCTGGCCTATTAGCTCAGTTGGTTAGAGCGTCGTGCTAATAACGCGAAGGTCGCAGGTTCGAGACCTGCATGGGCCAAGTTTTTTCTTTTTTTTTACAAAATGATTTTCTGAATTTTTTTTTGTTCTACTTTTTTACAAAATGATTTTTTTTGAATCTTTTTTTGGGTGTCCTTTACAAAAACAAAATTCATTTTATTCCACCAAAGAATTTTCTAAAAAAATCGCAAAATTTATTTTATTCCACCAAAGAATTTTCTAAAAAAAATCGCAAAACTAAATCATGGGCCAACTTTTTCTATTTTTTTTCATTTTATTCCACCAAAGAATTCTCTATAATAATTCGTAAATCTAAACGCGCTAATTGTTTTCTATTCTTTTATCATTTCATTCAACCAAAGAATTCTTTATAATAGTTAGCAAATCTAAATCCACGGATTGTTCTCTAGTAGCATTGCTACTGTTGCAATTTTCCGATTTCGAAATGTTGCAAAGGCCCTGTTTAGTTCCCTACCAAAAAAATTTTCATCCATCCCATCAAATCTTTAGACACATGCATGAAACATTAAATGTAAATAAAAAAATAAACTAATTACACAGTTTGGTTGAGAATCGCGAGACGAATCTTTTAAGCCTAGTTAGTCCATGATTAGCCTTAAGTGCTACAGTAACCCACATGTGCTAATGACATATTAATTATGCTTAATAGATTTGTCTTGCAGTTTCCAGACGAGCTATGTAATTTGTTTTTTTATTAGTCTCTAAAAACCCCTCCTGACATCCTTCCGACACATCCGATGTGACACCTAAAAATTTTTCATCTTCAATCTAAACAGGGCCAAAGCCTAGGGTAGAAAAAAAAGAGAAACATTGCGGTTACATAATGAAATTTCATCTTCGAATAAAGCCCGTAATAGTAAGAAAGTAGGTTTTTTTAGCGTTGGGCCTAGCAAAAGAGAAATCACCATATATTGGGTCATCATCCCCATATAGTAATCTAACCATGTTTAACATGCACTAATGTAATGACAGAGTCATGGTGCGCAGTTCAAGCAGGAGAACGGAAGAATCCTCTTGAGAAAAGATTCAGAAGAGCCCATCATCGACATTATATTATGAACCCGGTTGAGGCTGATACATGTCCTGCATCACGGCATGGAGCTGAAAAAGAATTGCAGTACAGCCAGGGACAGGACTGACCTTCGTAAGAGCTTACAGACGCCACCGCACATCAGTCGAGCTGCTTGCTTCTGAATAATGTCAACCGATGTTTTTTTTTTTTGCTGCTTCATTTTTTTTATATTCATTTCATCCTTGGCTTCATATTTTGCTATTCATTTTATCCTTGGCTATTATTTTGGTTTTATATTTTTTCAATTCTTTTTTATTACTTCGGCTTTTGCTGTTCATTTCATCCTTGGCTATCATTTTGCTTTTTTATTCTTTTTTGGTGTTTCGTTTTTTTTGTTTCTTTTTATTCTTTTATCACATCCTTTCTGTTGCTTGGCATTTTTCGTTTTTTTTTTGCTATTGTTTTTTGCTCCTTCCTTTTTTCTGCTGCTTGTCTGCTTTTTTTCTTCTATTTTTTCTACTGCTCTTCATTGATTTCAGCTCTCTCTCTCTCTCTCTCTCTCAGGGGCTTCATTTACACTGCACTGATGGCGCTTCATTTACGCTGCACTCATTTACTAGAAAAAGATCTAAAAATGAATAGAATGAACTACTGAATTCTGTTGCCTGCTTGAACCATACGCAGTTGTCTGAATATGCAGCTACAACCACAATGATGTAAGGAGCGCAGAAACAGCAAAACAAAACAACTTTGATGCTACTCATTATCTTTGATTGGTTTAGGGCTTAAACAATTCATTAGCACGAGCTTGCCCCAGTAGCAAGCCACTGTAATGGACCCTTTCCCATAAAAAATAAATTTAACATCAAAGTGGACACATGACCCACATATTAGATATTAAACTGATAAGAACAGATACTACACTTGATCTTAGCCAAAAGGCCGAGAAAGGTATGGTTTGGTCCGCTGCCCTGGGTCTCCTTATGTAGTGAGTGCGCGTCTCCGCGCTTCCTTGGCTTGGCGAGGTGGGACTAAAACAGCTGAACGCACTGCACGCGAGCGTGACTGCAAGCTGCGTTGGTCGGTCGAGTTGCTATGTTAATGGGCTGCGGCCCATCTGATGTTGCCCCCTTCTCTACTTATTAGTTCTAGGCCCACTGGTTTCCCTCAAAAAAAAGAAGAAGAGAAGTTATAGGTATTACCGATTATTATTATATATCCGATAGTTTTGAAGAAATACACTATTTTGCGACATGGATGAATAAAGTATCGCTACTACTCTTGCTAGGGAATTAGAAAAGCACGTGCAAGTATACGTACGTACGTACACAGGTACAGTGCATGCTTGCAACTTTGTTAGACTGGAAATTTTACGTGCATTTGTTCTATCATCATCACGTATTAATGTGGGAATATATAATTCTTGTATCATGCTTTCTTGATTATTTTGTACAGTAATATAATGCATCTGCCGGTAATAGTGCCCAATTTCACTTAGATGTTATTTGGTTGAAGCCAGTGGCGGGGCCAGGGGGGACTAAAAAGATCCTACTTGTAAAAACTGAGCACAACTAATTAGGTTTTTCGTGGTGATTGATTAGATTAATTTATCGACTTTAATATAGGTGCTCGCGTTATCTTATATATACTCTAGGATCAAAGATGTTTTTCTTTCATGGGTAGACGATGCAAAGGCATTTTGGGTGATTTCGTAAACATTAAGATCTATGTTTTCAGCCCTTCTAAGATTCTTTATAGTATTTATTATGTTGTTGTGTTTTGTATGATTTTATTATCTATAAGATATTAATAGGTATATATAACAGGAATTTTGTTATATTAATATAAATAAAATAAAATTCATAAACTTATACTAGTAAAAAAAATTGTTGTGACATGTTGGGGCCGCATGGCCCCTGCTAGCCCCTCTTGCCTCTGCCACTGATTCAAGTATTTTTCGACATGACCTGATCATATGTCATTCCGTTTAGATTACATACACTTAGGTTGCGCACCTATTTGCTCCGTGAATCGAACAAAACACGAGATCGTCAATTCCCTTCCCATTACAGCGATGGAGATGTTCCATCTACGTTCATGTCACCTCTATATATGGAACCAAACAACAACCTACTAGCATCCTGGTGTCTTATGGAACCAGGATCATTTAGGCCTTGTTTAGTTTCCAAAAAAATTTGCAAATTTTTTTATTTTTCCTATCACATCAAATTTTGCGGCACATGTATAAAGTATTAAATATAGATAAAAAATAACTAATTACATAGTTTGTCTATAATTTGCAATACGAATCTTTTGAGCCTAGTTAATCTATGATTGGATAATATTTATCAAATACAAATGAAAGTGCTACCGTGTCCGTTTTGCCAAAAAAATTGGAACTTGTAGCAAAAGTGGAATTTATTTGGTGCGACCCCAAACTGAAGCGTCACATTCTTGTGTTCGGTATAAGAACATATTCCCTCCGATCCTTTTTAATTGTGGCATGTGCTTTCTAAAAAACAACTGTCATCAATTATATATTAAAAAAATGTTAGTATTTATAATACATATATAGTATTATCAGAAATATCTTTGCCTGTGGCATGTATACCAGCGACGACAATTAAAACGAGACAGAGAGAGTATATAGGCAAAATGATTTGCGAACATACCTTGTCCTTTATGGTTCGTGTAGTATAGCTGCTACATGACATTTATATATGGAGTACGGGCAGGGTAGTTAGACTATGGCAGCAGTATATACTACACTTAGGCCTTGTTTAGTTTCCAAAAATTTTCAAGATTCCCCGTCACATCGAATCTTGCGGCACATGCATGAAGCATTAAATATAGACGAAAATAAAAACTAATTATGCAGTTTACCTGTAAATCGCGAGATGAATCTTTTGATCCTAATTAGTCTATGATTAGATAATATTTGCCACAAACAAACGAAAGTGCTACAGTAGCGAAATCCAAAATTTTTCTCAAACTAAACAAGGCCTTAGAAATGGGGTATGGGTAGGGTAGTTAGACTATGAGAGTGGTCAAACAGTAATATTTGAATATAAGGCGTAATATTTTAAAGCATAAGCGTCGTGCTAATAACGCGAAGGTCGCAGGTTCGAGACCTGCATGGGCCAAGTTTTTTCTATTTTTTTACAAAATGATTTTCTGAATTTTTTTTGTTCTATTTTTTTACAAAATGATTTTTTTTTTCTGAAACTTTTTTTGGGTGTCCTTTAATTGCTCCACGTAGACTTTACCGCCGTCACTGACATGGTCGCACCGCACGCACGCCTTTTGCCATGCTCCAAGTAGCAGCTAGCCAGACTGGAATGGAGCAGAGAGCATGGCAGTGGCAAAGGCATGGACTGAACTGAAGGACCGCCGCCGCTTGTGCCATCTCCCATCTGCTATGCTACCATTTACCAGTTCCAGGCACCTACCGCATCATTCATACGTCGGCGGGGACGGGGCGATCGACTGACGCACAGCAAGGTCGTGCTCGTGCGCGCGCCGTCGCATCTCTGCGGCCACTTGCTTTGCCGCCGGCCGGCCGATTAGCTGTTTGTACGGTGCGGACGCGGCCTTGGGTGCCTGCCAACCTGCTGCTGCCATTGCATTGCCCCCCACATCAGGAATTCAGGACCGCCGCCCCTGCCGTGTGTGCGACTGTGTGATGAGATCTTGCAACAGGCCGTTCAAGACAAAGCTGGTAGGCTACTAGGCTGCCAAATCCTCCAAGCCTACGTCCTGACCATAATCCACCGGTGATCGATCGGTCGGTCCATGCATGCATCTCTGCTGGTTGCTGGAGACTGGAGTAGTGTAGTGACTGGTAACTATGACGTTACCACCAAGGGCAATCCTAATGTTAAAAGCTACATATAGTTTCTATACATATTAATTTTTATAGACACTATAATAATATAAATCATGGTTCCAATAGATAATTTTATACACAATATTTTTTTATCCAATCATATTTATTCTCTCTCCATTATTAACCAATCGCATCACTTCATGTCTTCAATTTTGTGTAGATATGATTCCTTTGTTTTCTCTCTTCAATAACTACATTGTCATATCAGCAAAATGTTTAGGTGGCACTACAATTAATGTCTATATAAGCTATGATGATTTCTGCATTGGAAGTGCTCTAAGGCCTTGTTTAGTTCCTAGAAATTTTCAAGAATACCTATCACATCGAATCTTTGGACGCATGTATGGAGCATTAAATATAGATAAAAAAAATAACTAACTGCACAGTTTGCATGTAATTTGCGAGACAAATTTTTTAAGTATACTTAGTTTATAGTTGGATAATAATTGTTAAATACGAGCGAAAGTGCTACCCTAGCCGAACCTAAAAAAATTTGTGAACTAAACAAGACCTAACAGTGACAATGACAGTGATATGGTGATGACAAAGCTAGCTAGGTGCTCCACATCGATACTTTGCTTGTACGAGTAGAGTTGTAGGATAGGATGGATGGTATAATGGGATAACATGATCAGAAATATCGTCTAGCGGATTTTATCAGATGTGGGCAGGCAGAAGAAACATGTTGCACCGTTTGTTTGCTTCTTCCCCTGGCTCCACCGACTACTGGGTTGTTGAAACCCTATGGCATAGGGTTCTCATGCTTCAACCATGGGCAGAGCTCTAGGTGGCATTGTGGTCCATGGACCACCATGAATTTTGGTTCATAGTTAAATTGTAGTAAACCAGCTCTCTAAAACTATGAAGATTATTACATATAATCTGCTTGTTTGCTTGTCTAAAAAGCTATGGTTGAAAAGTACTGTTCGCTAATTTGTTGTGATAGAAAAACATTATTGAATGGCTGGCAGATTCGGCAAATAAGCTCAAGCGAACATGCCTTATATAACATAGGGCTTCAAATAGGTTATTGGATAAATTCTCTTGAGCAAAGCCTATAGGAGATTCACATGGCGCCCGAGATTTGTTTCCTTGAAACTTAGGTCCCTGGTAGCCTTGCCATCCAGAAGAGGTGGCCTGACTATATATATATATACTAGGTTTATGCCCGTGCGTTGCTACGGGATAGCTAAATTTTTATCTTGAAAACATACCTATCGCATGATAAGATAATAATATTTTGAAATTAAACATGGGCATTAAAGTAACATTTAATAAAAAAACTATAGTTCATGAGTATAACACAGTCACAAACACTGCTCTCACGGACACTCCAAAGGACAATAATTTAATCGATGCCCAACACTCCAAAGGATCACAACCCGACACTCCAAAGGATCACAATTCAGAACTGATGTCCTTTTTGATCGAGCTTACAGGTGTATCAAAAAAAAATCTTCTTTGTAGAAAACCAACACCAGATGACATTCATAGAACTATTAGACTAATCCAATAGAGACAAACCTGATTAAGGGCTAAAACAAAAGATAAAACACACACATAACCTGGCCCTGCGGGCACACAGCCGCACATGTCCAGCATGGGTCTTATGTCTATGCTAAAAACCTAAGATAATACAATAAAGAACAACATGGCATATGACAAATAAGCTAATGTTCTAGTCTGGAACTGCAACTATATAGAAAACATATAGAAATTCGTAAGTGACAAAGGGATGGCTTAGCCTTAAATGATATTGTCCAACTAATCGAAGATCAAAACAAGTAGCTAATAATGCTTTGTGCATAAACATATAGCAGTGCCAACACATTACAGATCACATTTGCCAAGTACACAACATTGTCCTCACATAGCTACAACTTATCATCCATTCTGTTCTACTAATTATGGGAGCACACATCAAGTTCTAATTCTCAACTCTCAACTTCCATTCTCACAGCTATCATCCACACGACAAAAATATTCACATAAACACACTGCATTGGAGACATTCTACACTTGAGTCCATACCAAGGCAGGTGAATCTTGCGGCAGTGTCACTTTAGACGACAATGCAGCCCTTGACAAACAATTGGCACATCGCACCACCACGCAGGATTAAAACCCTTCCCCTTCACTTTATCCTTAGTGAAGTAATAAGGCCAACTTTTGTTGGTTGGGGATTTTGAGTTTGCCATGTGAGATCCCAACAATATGAAGGGTTTACATCAACAACTTGAACCTGCATCAAGAATGAGATTGAGTAACATTGTTACCCTCAGTTATCAGACATTATACACTAATAATGCAAATACTAACAGCCAAGAGAGCAATTTGACTATGTGGTGAAATCAGTAGAAGATAATTTTGTTTCTTCTCTAATAAAATGAATCATTCATCAAAGATCCTCAACTTAAGGCCCAAATATACAAATATCCTCAACAGTAGTAATATTTGAAGTTTGACTTTTTTTTACAAGGTGTCAAAAATATATAAATATGATCCATGATAATGACAATATTTTCTACACTTAAGCATCTTATACGTAAGTATAACTTACCAATTAGAATAGAAATCATAAGGTGATATTGTCAATAAGCCCTGAAGCCTCTAAAGAAAGGTCTTCTACTTTTCATTATTCAATACTGATGATTCAAGAGCAAAACTGAATGATGAAAAGGAGAAAAATTATACTGCTATGATCAAGAAAATATGGCTGAATGATGAAAAGCCTCTAAAGAAAACTTTTTCAAGTACAAACCTGAAAGTATGGCTGCATTACATGTTATGCAGAAACCTTCAAAACCCAGTCCATGAGTTATCTAAGCCCCTGAATAAACTGTTTTGAGGCATCATGCACATCGAATTAGCACCACAATTTACTTCATCAGTGGTAAAAAAATTACCAATAACCTAGTCATACATGGCGTCTACTCAATTGAAAACTATGTTAAAAGAGCAGTCAAGAGGGTAGGAAATTTGTCTATAGCCAACAGATCAGAATCGTAACTATACCAACTAAAAGCTGAATCTCAGCTCTACACTAAATCTGATCCTTCTATCTTAGAACCCAGCGTGCAGTCCAATTGCCACACCCTCTCACAATGCTGCCCTTGTCCTCATCCCACATCCACAACACTGGCTGGTCCATCTAGGTGGTGAGCACTTGAGTAGACACTCATTGTCACAAGCTCTTGCTTTTGTTCTTCTCATCGGCATTTCTATTAATATGTCATAAGCAGTGGCCATGACACACGAAAATGAGATTGGCGTGGAGAACTAATGCTTGAGAAGGGATTCTGATCCCCCATGCTCTTATTTCTCGCTTAGCCTCCCAGAACAGCAACCGTTGCACATCTTACATATTAAATCACAAATACTCAAAGATCCCAAGTTTCCAACACATGCATACAAAGAAGCATATAGAAAGGGGCAAAATTAGAGATGGAGAATTCAGAGGGAGAGCTCACCTTTGTCATTATGGATGCACAAGCCAAATCTTTGTTCTGTTCCTTAAAAGCTAGATGCAGCATGTCCAACACAATGCCACACCAAGCATCAAAATTCAGTCAAACATCAAAACTAAGTCTGTTGAAGGACTATGAGGAGGTACCTTATGAATTGTAGTGCAAAATCGTCATCTTGACATGCCTACAATTCAAGGAAGAAACAAACAGGTTATCAAAAAGGAACTGCAAGAAAGCCCCTGCCCCCTAGACAATGGCCAGGTTCAGATCGTGAGGAGGCTCTCTGGTACGGCGATTGCGCCGACATTGAGCAGAAGGCGGCGGTGCTGGCGGCCCTGACGGTGGCGATGGCTGTCGAGGGCGTCGCGAAGTCGGGGGCACCGGGCGGCGAACGAATCTCCGAGATCTTTGCACGGGTCATGCGGGGAGGCGAGGCGGAACCGTGAAAGGCAGGCGGAGTTGCGCGAGGCGTGGCCGGGTGCGGGGGAGCAAGGGCATGGGACACCGCGCCTGTCCCACCTGGCGGCGCAAAAAGTCTTGCGTTTGCATACCACGAAGTCAGGAGAGGGGGAAAAGGAAGGGGGAGCCGTGCGTTTGCATACCACGGTTGCCGCCGGCGGCCTCGGATGCTCGTGGCGTTGGTCCCGACGGCGCTCTCGTCCAGGGAGATGGTGGTGGTCCCGACAGCGATCTCGTCCAGGGATGTGGCGGCAGTCACAACGCACTCGTGGCGGCGGTTGCGACGGCACTCATGGCGGCGGTTGCGACAGCGCTCATGGCAGCGGTTGCGACGACGCTCGATAGCTCGCGGCCATGGCCGAGATCGGGCGTCCAGGGAGGGGATCGGGGCATGGGATTGCGGGGAATCGCGGGATCAGGGCGCGTCTCTTGCGGATCTGAGGGGAGAATGTGTTTGTTGCGGATCGGAGGGGAATGGGGCGCGGTAGAGAAGGGGTAGGGGATCGCAACGATCGGGTGTTTCCAAAAACGGGGACGGGGACGCATGGGAGGGAGAGGCAGGACGAAGGCAAAAGTCGCATCAAAACAATGTCCTCGTCTTTTTAGTTGGGTAGGAGATGCTAGTTTTTGGATCCTTAAGGTCCACGACAAGGTAGATTTATTTTGAACTAGCTTTTTGTTGATATGGAGGAAAGAGAGAGAGCAAAAAAACAACTAGCAAATGGGATACTAGATAGTCTCGCACGGAACCCACCAATAACTCTCTCAAACACAACTATTTTGTTTCTCTACATCGATTTCATTCTTTTCTTTTTATTTATTCGCTCACGTACATGTCAGCTAGCAATCCAAGGAGAGTGTTTAGGACACTTTAGGGTTGACGGTTAGCTATTAAATAGCTAGGGCCTTTCAGTCTGAACTAAGGCCCTGTTTAGTTTTCCACCTAAAATTTTTTCATCCATCCCATCGAATCTTTGGACACATGCATAAAACATTAAATGTACATAAAAAAAATAAACTAATTACACAGTTTGGTTGAAAATCACGAGACGAATCTTTTAAGTCTAGTTACTCCATGATTAGCCTTAAGTGCTACAGTAACCCACATGTACTAATAATAGATTAATTATGCTTAATAGATTTGTCTTGCAGTTTCCTAAAGACTATATAATTTGTTTTTTTATTAATTTCTAAAACCCTTCCCGACATCCTTCCGACACATTCGATATGACATCCAAAAAATTTTCATCCTCAATCTAAACAGGCCCTAATAGTCAGCTACTAGCCTTACCAACCATCCAATGATTTTTGTTGGTTCCCTAGCTAATACAAACAACAGTTGTTAAATCTATGGCATCTAAATGATCCAAAAAAGGTCCTATATGGATAGCCTTGCATGCCAATTTTGTTGGTGTATAAGTCCCTTCACTAAAATAATGTCACGCGAGAAATATAGTTTAGAAAATATTATTGATTTTCTACATAGAATAATTAACCGTGGACAATTAAGCGTCGGCCTTATTTCTCGTAGGTCCCTTTTTATTAATTCTTCGTCTGAGTGTTTTCTTGCGTGCCTACATATATTATTATTGTTATTATGATAAATTTTTTTAATCCATAGAAGTAGTTACTATATATATATATAGTTTATTTATTATTACTAGCAAAATATGCCCGTGCGTTGCTACGGGAGCAAATAGACGTTTGTAGAAAATGAGCACTTTGTTATATTTATTTATGTTTTATCCTTTGTATTAAATTTGACAATTTTTAAGCTTTTAAAACTGACTTTGAAGCAGTCTGTCCATATATAATTTATATACATGCTCTTAGACTTTTTAGAATTTTTATTTCACGCGTAATGGCACCTTATACTCTCTGGTTGAAAGGATTCTAATAAACTTTTGAATTATAATTTCTAAATTTAATTTTTATTTTATATAAATTATATAGGTTTCTGTCAATTTATGCATTGTTCGTGAAAAGACAAGAAGCTAACAATATACTTTTTATTGGTAAGCCGAAGTCTATGTAAATTTTGAGATTGATTTTTACTATGCGTTGCAATGAGAGAAAAACATCAAATAGCCATAGAAAGTTATGATATAATATTACATATCTATTTATATATTTTTTTTATAAAATTTAAAGTCCATAAGTTATTTCATTGATAACCATGACATCTATGGTATTAGATAGTTAATATTTAAAATAATATGTAGCTTAGAGACATATTTATTTAATAATAAAATAGAAGTTAGTCAAACCTTATCTTACTTTAATATTACCTCTTAATATACCTTAGTATTATATTAAAACATGAGAAGTTTGTTGCTAGTTTTATTTTTTATCTAGATTAGGATTCCTATGAAATATGATATATCAGTTAAATGTACGTAGATTATGAACACATAGACTTATAAAGTGTTCATATGAAATAACAACACATTATGCAAAGGTAGTGGAAGCATCATCAAGCATAAATTTAGGTAAATTAGTAAATCAGTGAGGTATATAAGAATTGTGCTAAAACTTTTACCACAAATAAAGCATCACATCAAATAGGCTATCATAAAATTTTCATAATAATTAGAGCAAGATAACTACAATTTCAATTTTATACTAAAAAGCATAGACAAACATCTCCAACAAAAAAATACTAAAATTTGTGATATTTTTTGTTTACTGCATGGATCTAAATATATGGAGCGAATTTTTTTTTTGTAATTTTTAGATTTTTCTATGAATTACTACACATTTATTAATTTTTATATGAGATTTTGCATTGGGAACCCTAGAGAAACTTCTATTATTTTTTTCCTCTTCCAAACAGTCTACCTACGGGCCCAATTTGTGGATGAAGCCGGATAGATTGCGCGCAGATTTGTACTTAAACCTCTATACTTTTTTTTTTATTTTTAACATGCTCTAATATATATAGCAGATTTTGTATTGGGAACCTAGAAAAGGTTTTATTCATTTTTTCTCCTCCACAACGTACCAGGCGCTGTTCTAGACGGAACCGGATATAGGACATGACGAAAGAAAACTTTTGGGCAGACTGAAATTTTCTCTCTTTATAGATAGATATAGTTAGATATGATACTACTTTTTCCCTATGTTTTACATTGTTTTTTATATTTCTCCTCAGCATTCACTTGTTATATGAGTCCACTATGCATCCGTGTCCAGCTTATTCTTTTTCTTTTGGCAATCCTTCGCGTCAGAAAAATGCTAACTTGCTCTTAGCCTTGTCAAGCATCTCACCTCATCTCATTCCTTGCCGTTTTATCTGGTCGGAGAGAGATAGGGATACTACGACGGACATACGGTCACCAGCGCTGCTGAGACAGGACCCACCGTACGTCCCTGGGGGCCCCGCGCACTTTGGAGTCTGGACGGAGTGGAGGGCCGCACGTACCAATCCGGCGTGAAAAATTAAGACCCCTACTTAAAATTTTTTTATCCATCTCATCGAATCTTTGAACACATACATGGAACATTAAATATACATAAAAAAATAAATTAATTACACAGTTTGGTTAAAAATCACGAGACGAATCTTTTAAGCCTAGTTACTTTATGATTAGCCCTAAGTGCTACAGTAACTCACATGTGCTAATGACAGATTAATTATACTTAATAGATTTGTCTTACAGTTTCCTGACGAGCTATGTAATTTACTTTTTTATTACTTTCTAAAAACTCCTCCCGACATCTTTTCGACATATCCGATGTGACTATCAAAAAATTTCCATTTCCATAAACAGGCCCTAAACGTCCCCCGATGACGATCGACGCGCCCCGCCGCGTTTACCCTTTTCCGAGCTGACGTGGCAGGATGGGTCAGCATCGTCCGACTCGGATCGCATGTGGCGGTGATGATTCCGGACGAGTCAGCGCATCCGTGGACGGTGGACACGCCAGCTGCTGGATGTGCTTCCATCCATTGGCTACTCTATCCAGTAATCTAGTCTAGCAGTAGTAATGCATTATGCGTGGCATAGAGATACTCTTCCTTGCACGCCGCTTGATCGACTAGAGGGAATCTATCACCAGTCTCGCGCATGATTAGATTACATTATGCTAATAGCCTCATACTAATGATTGATCACGTGCCCATGAAAGCCATGGGTTTCTTGGAGTTTCGAAAGAGACTACAATAGGAAAAAAAACAAAAAGATAAGTCACACCGAAAACTTTTTTTTTTACTTTTTGTCTAAAGGTAAGGACACGGTGGCATGATATTATCCACACTATATATAGCTTTCAAATCTAGCTGGTGAGCAAGATGTGCGTGACAAATAGCATATTTTTTATGGTTTTATTCATGTAGTCTGATGACAGGTGCTGAGGTGCATACTCGTCATAGTCTTGTATATATGTTTAAATATGATGAGACATGTATGTGCTAATTTATAGAGAAAAATAAATGACTAGCTAAAGAAAGATACTTTTCATCATTGGTTAGTGCATCTCGCTATATGTTAACATATATGACAACACAGAACTAATTAACAAGAAACTTCAGCCCGTGAGGTTTCAAGGGGCATGCTCGGTTTCTTCGGTGGCTTGCCTCACCCTCACCTCGCCTCGCTTGGTCTAACAAGGCTAATCTTGTCAGCTCGAGCAAGCCAAATTGGCCCTTCCTGAATGGAACCAAGGAAAAACCTTGCTTATCTAGGTGATCTTGTCCACCAACCAAACACATGTTTCTCTCAAGTCTCTAGTTTTCTGAGTTAAAACATTAGCCAGCAAAGGATCCAAGCATCGTCTTAGATTGTCTCAACCGTGTATACATTTAACCATCCTCACTTGTAGCTGTTGGTCGCCAAGATACTGAAGCATGTATGTGGGTGTTGTTAGGTTAGCCGTTCCAAACACGGGATGGTTTGTCAACAATTGATTTGATTATTTCATCAAAAAACAACCTATTGATTTAATTTGATTACATTAATTACCTCGATCCACAAGAGTTTTAGTTCTCCTACGACCAAGCTTGTACTCCATGCTCCTCTCCGACTCTAACTACATCACATCAAGCAATAATTTATTAAGGCCTTGTTTAGTTCGCAAAAATTTTTAAGATTCCCCGTCACATCGAATCTTTGGTCGCATGCATGGAGCATTAAATATAGACGAAAATAAAAACTAATTACACAGTTTACCTGTAATTTGTGAGATGAATCTTTTAAGCCTAGTTACTCCATGATTGGACAATGTTTGTCAAATAAAAACGAAAATGCTACAGTAACCAAAACCCAAAAATTTTACAAACTAAACAAGGCCTAAAAATAAAATCAGAGTAAGAACTCAAACTAGTTTCTTCTCGTGGAAAAAGAACTAACAAGTTTCCAATTTGTCACACCAGCACAAAGTTTAGCCTTCACATGCACCGAAGAGCAACAGAGGGGGCCAAGTGCAAAAAATCTCCTATTCCGAGTCCGAGCGCGCCATATATAAGCAGGGAGAGGAGCGCGGCGGAGCCGGAGCCGAAGCCGAAGCCGTGCCCAGCTCTGCTCAGACAAGCGTCGCCGGACCACACCACACAGAGCTCGTCGCCAACTCGAACTCGGCGCTGATAACCCAAGCGCCTCTGCCGGCGCGGATATTCGAATCGAAGGAAGATGACGGTGGGCGCCGGGATCGCCGTCCAGGACGGCAGCCTCCTGGCGCTGGGGGCCAAGGTCCTGCGGGAGGTGCGCCCCAACGTGCTCGTCACGCCCGCCGCCGGCGGAGGCCTCACCAACGGCGCGTTCCTCGGCGTCCGCTCCGCACCCGCCGGCAGCCGCAGCGTCTTCCCCGTCGGCAAGCTCCGGTACGTAATTAATTAATTAAAGCGCGCGGCCGCAGCTCTGCACTCTGCTTGCCTTCTGTTTCGGCCTTTGCCTTTGGGGACGATTCAGATTCACCTCCAATGTTAATGTTAATAATTCCGGACACCACTCTTGTCAGATTTGTGCGCCGAGCTATGCATTATAATCAGTTTTATATTATATCATATACATACATATAAAAGGCAGTAGCTTTACAGTAGATGACTGGTAGTGGTAGTTGATAGTAATTGCTGCGATGCCAAGCTTCAGACGTGCAGTAAAATTCGACATGTTCCTATCACTGTCGTCAGGGGTAAAGCCAAAACTGTTACATTGTTTCAACACATAGTTTTTCTCTTGCTGAAAGGATTCTTCAGATTTTTTGTTTTATTATTAAAAAAAGGGAGAAATGACCCCTTGTCTGGCCAAATCGAAATCTGAATTTCCAATACTAGTATACTACTTAGGATTATTAATATAAAGGAACCATGAGGTTTGAAAGAATTCTGAAGCCACAGTATTCTGCTCTGCTGCAGTGACCAGCGATTCATGTGCACGTTCCGGTTCAAGATGTGGTGGATGACGCAGAGGATGGGCTCATCAGGCCGCGACATCCCCTTCGAGACGCAGTTCCTGATCGTCGAAGGCACCGATGGACTGCAGTCCACCGGCGATGGCACCGGCGAGCAGCCTGTCGTGTACACCATCTTCCTCCCCATATTGGAGGGCTCATTCCGTGCTGTTCTTCAGGGGAACGCTGACGATGAGCTGGAGATTTGCTTAGAGAGCGGTAAGTGGGTAACAGACACCACACCACTGTGAAAGCATCTCTTCTCTGACTTAGTACAGTTGTGTGATGGCCTGATGGGGTATAATAGTATTCTTTCTTGTCATGATTCAGGCGATCCAGATGTGGAATCCTTCGAAGGCTCCCATCTGGTCTTCGTTGGCGCCGGATCGGATCCGTTCGAGGTCATCACAAATTCAGTAAAGTAAGTCAATGCCTTCTCTTCCTTACAATGTCCTCTTATTTTAGTCCATTATCATGCTGCATGTCGTGTTTAGCTTCCAAATTCAATTTCCTCGCTCACGAAACGACATCGATCAACTTGCTGCAGAGTCGTTGAGAGGCACTTGCAGACGTTTTCTCACAGGGAAAAGAAAAAGGTAGTGAGATGTTGCTTGGGGGAAATGGTATCTTAGGTTTGGGTTGCTTTCTGTTATACAGAGTTCTGAAACTTTCAGCTTGCTGCAGATGCCAGACATGCTCAACTGGTTTGGTTGGTGCACATGGGATGCATTCTACACCAATGTCACTGCTCAAGGAGTGAAGAAAGGATTGCAGAGGTATTTAGCATCTCACACATTTTCCAGGATATCAATACGTAAGACAATATCAGTATGCTTAACAAGTACCAATATACCTATATATATTTTTTCCAGCTTTGAGAAAGGTGGGGTTTCTCCTAGATTTGTCATAATTGACGATGGATGGCAGTCGGTCGCTATGGATCCTGTGGGAATCGCTTGCTTATCTGATAACTCAGCCAAGTAAGCAAGCAGTCTAAACATAGTACACTTTGCCAGTCATACCACTTGATTTCTGTACAAAATGTAGAGAGTCAGTTCAGATTCTGAAATTTCCCTATTATGTCTATTAGCTTTGCAAACAGGTTGACTCACATTAAGGAGAACCACAAGTTTCAGAAAAATGGCAGGGAGGGTCACAGGGAAGATGATCCAGCAAAGGGCCTAGCACACATCGTCAATGAAATCAAAGGGAAACATGAGCTGAAGTATGGCACCATGACATTGGATAAGTTGTTCTTATATATTCGTTTATTACAAATTTTGAAAGTCGTCTCTCTGACATGTGTCAAACAACTCAGGTACGTGTATGTATGGCATGCCATTACCGGTTACTGGGGTGGAGTCAGGCCAGGTGTAGCTGGAATGGAGCACTACGAATCAAAGATGCAGCAGCCTGTGTCATCACCAGGGGTTCAGAAAAACGAGCCCTGTGATGCTTTGGACAGCATAACGACCAATGGAATGGGCCTTGTGAACCCTGAGAAAGTATTCAGTTTCTACAATGAACTCCACTCGTATCTTGCATCTGCTGGGATCGACGGGGTCAAGGTAGACGTGCAGAACATCCTTGAGACGCTAGGTGCTGGCCATGGTGGAAGGGTACTGCTAGCTAGAAAGTACCAGCAGGCTCTAGAAGCTTCCGTCGCTAGGAACTTCCCTGACAATGGCATCATATCATGCATGAGCCACAACACTGACAACTTATACAGGTAAATAGCTTATGCTGAAATATCTTAAAAGCTTTGTTTTTTTAGCAAAATACCTTGAAAGCTTTCTTTGGTAGTTAGTGCAATTACCTGAAAATTGTGGTTATTCACATGCTCTTGCTACAGTTCAAAACGGAGCGCGGTGATTAGAGCCTCTGATGATTTCTGGCCGAGAGACCCTGCTTCCCATACCATACACATTGCATCTGTCGCCTATAACACCGTCTTTCTTGGTGAATTCATGCAGCCAGATTGGGACATGTTCCATGTAAGCATCGTCATCCCTAATTCCTTTTCCTGCTCGCGTTGTTCTATGAGTCACTCTTGCATGTGCTGACTGCTGACATGCTTTTTGTTTCCAGAGTGTTCATCCGATGGCTGAATACCATGCTGCAGCTCGAGCGGTTGGTGGTTGTGCCATATATGTGAGGTAAAAAAATAAAAAAAAAAGCCAGGGCAACAACATTGAGTGATTTACATTGTATTGCATTCAATTACATGTACTAACTTAGATGTTTATTCTGCAGTGACAAGCCTGGAAACCATGACTTCAATCTGCTTAAGAAGCTTGTGCTTCCTGATGGATCGATCCTGCGTGCAAAACTCCCTGGGAGACCAACTAGAGATTGCCTCTTCTCAGATCCCGCAAGGGACGGCAAAAGGTTAATTAGCAGTGGACTTCTAGTTCTACCTGTTCCTGTTTACCAATAACTGACTGCTGACACGTTGACACCACACTGAAACCATCTGATGCTTTTTATACAGCATTCTCAAGATATGGAACCTGAACGAACACTCCGGTGTCATTGGCGCCTTCAACTGCCAAGGCGCCGGCTGGTGCCAGGTAGGGAAGAAGAACCTCATCCACGACGAGCAGCCCGGAACAGTGACAGGCGTCATCCGGGCACAGGATGTGGGCTACCTTGCAAAGGTTGCTGATCAGAGCTGGAACGGTGACGTGATCGTGTATTCCCACGTAGGAGGTAAACCCATCATTTTCAATCTCCCTTAGGCCTTGTTTGGATGTAGTGGTATTCACATCAATCCACATGTGTTAAGGTGGATTGGAGTGGAACTTGAACTAAATTTCACTTCAATCCACACCAACACACATGGATTGAAGTGAATACGACAACATCCAAACAAGGCATTATGATGTATGAATCTATGAATCATTGTCAAGCTAGGATACATAGTCAGTGTCAGTCTCGTGACCCTTTCATCTTAACAACCACCTGATCTGTCAGATGAGTGACAAGCAACCTTTGTGTGTTTTTTCAGGGGAGGTGGTGTACCTGCCGAAGAACGCCTCGCTGCCTGTGACGCTGAGATCACGCGAGTACGAGGTGTTCACCGTGGTCCCTCTGAAGCACCTGCCAAACGGCGTCTCCTTCGCGCCGATCGGCCTGGTCGGCATGTTCAACTCCGGTGGCGCGGTGAGGGAGGTGAGGTTCAGTGAGGATGCCGACGTCGAGCTCAAAGTGCGGGGCTCGGGCACGGTCGGCGCTTATTCCTCGACGAGGCCGAGGAGTGTCACCATCGATTCGAAGGCGGTTGGTTTTTGCTACGATGACGCCTGTGGCCAGCTCACCTTTGAGCTTGGCCTCTCCGAACAAGAACTATACTTTTGGACAGTTTCAGTGGGCTACTGATAACTTAGAACAAGTCTGGTATACGTACTTCGATTTATTCAGGGTCATACTTCGATTTATTCAGGGTGTTGTACCTTGTACTGTTAGCTAGCTATTCTGTATACAGAGAAGGTAGCTAAATGCCTGAACCCGCTTGGGAATTGGGAGATGTATTTCAGGTTGAATCGTAGTGTGCCAAGAATTCAAGAGACTGTGCAAGTGTAGTACATTTACAAAGATGAAAAATGGAACTATGAAATAGAAAAGAATTTCAAGTATTATATTTTTTTTCCACTCGAGAAGTATCTCATTTCTATTACGAAAACGGAAATACAGCATTCACCCATTACAGGAAAACAGAGCTAAGAAGCAGCAACACAAAAGACAACACCAGCATAACCTAAACCCTAAAAACAGCCAAATCCAAGAAGAGGCTCTACCAACATCCAGAGAACTGCAGGCGGAGATACAAGACGAAACGAGGATGCTGAAACTAAAGGCTGAACACCTAACAGAACCAGCAACAGCAAAGTTCAAACTCCCTAAAAACAAAAGGCTAACATATCCCACGCTAAGACTTCAAGTATTATATTAAAATTAAAAAAATATTAAGATGAATAGGTCGGTTCTACGCTCTCAGATACTCACTATGACCCAACTCTCCTGCTTGCAATCAGTCTTATGGGCTTCCAATCTGCCTCTCACTAAAGGCCTGTATTCGTCGGTCAGCCAGATTGGCTTCCAAAAGGAAGTGCTTGTGAAATCGTGGACCAGTGAAGTCCAAAAGAATGCTATGTAGTTGAAGCTTTTTACTCACATGCCATTATAAAAGTTGATAATTACCCATAAGCCATTAAAAAAGTTGAGTTCTCATACATACCACTGCTCTAAACTTTTTTTGTCCTTCATACCATTTCTGTCAGATTTGGCTCTAATAGTGTCAAACCGTGAGTGTGAAAAATCAAAAATACCCTCAAGGATGAATATGTAATTATTTTTTTGAGCATCTTAATGACCTCAAATGAAAAAAATTGGAACTACAAAGTTGTAGATCTCGACAATATCTACTCCCTCCGTCTCATCAAGATATAAGACGTGATTTAACTTGGTGCGGTCTTCAAGATCATACTTTAACTGTTAATTTATACTATTATATATAATTTGTGACAACAACAAAAGTATCATTAGAAAGTATTTGTAAAGGCAAATCTAATGTTACCATGATTGTACTATAATTTTTTATATTAATAGACTAATTATTGGTCAAAGATAACAAAGTTTAAATTTGAAATAGGTGTGTGCCTTATATCTTAAAACGGAGGGAGTATAAGTTTTGTATAAAAATTATCTTCATTGAATTCCATAAAAGATATTATTTGATTAATATGTCTTAGAAAAAAAGTATACAAAATCAAATAAAAATATTTTTTATATAATATTGTAGATTTCGATGAGATCTAGGACTTTCTAGTTTTGAGTTTTTTTTCATTTGAGATCGTTAAGACGCTCAAAAAAATTAATTGGATATTTAGACATGAGGGTATTTTCGACTTTTCATACCTGTTAGAGTCAGATATGACAGAAGTTGCATAGAGAGCAAAAGAGTTCGGAGCAGTGGCACCTGTGAGAGCTCAACTTTTTAATGACTTATAAGTAATTACCAACTTTTATAATGACATACATGTAAAAGCCTCTACGTAGTTTGTATATGTGTGTTTTTTGAGGAGGGCAAAGGAAGGAAAGATGTAGATCTATTAACTCATGTCATTTTGGCTGTGACTACAACTGTATATCATCCCAGTTGAGGTGGTTCATGCATTTCATCCCAACAAAATAGAGCACTTTAAATACCACTCACTGTCACCACATTTCTTCGCCTCTCCCTGAATGCGAAATACTTGTATCCATAGCCAGTTTCATAATTACATGAGATATTGAAGACAAACATAAAATGACACAAAATGGTATGACTTGATTCATATTTTAGAGTTGTCTTACTTGTTGAGTACCCGTAGATATAATTTGATGTGACATGTTCAACTCTGGCGGTGCAGTAAGGGAGCTGAAATTCGGCGAGGATACATACATCATTGAGCTCAAAATGCGGAGCTCGGGTACTGTCGGAGCTTATTCCTCGACCAAGGTGAAGAATGTTGTTGTCGATTCAAAGGTGGTCAGTTTCTCCTACAATAATGCCTGTGGTCTCTTCACCTTGGAGTTTGGCCTTAATTGTACTTGTAGACGGTTTCATTGGAGTCCCGAGGTTCATGGTAGCAATGCAGAGAGTTTAGATGAGGTCTCTAAGATGTAGTTCACCATTGAAGGCAGCTGAACCTGCTTGGGAGTTGGAGATGTCATTTCAGCTTGAATCATAATGTGCCAAAAATTTAAGAGATTGTGCAACTGTAGTGCATTTCCAAAGGTGTAAAATGAAACTATAAAATAGAAAATAATCTCAAGTATTATATTAAAAATAAAAGAAATATTAAGAAACATTTTGAACTGGTTGCTTTCTACACTCTCAGTCTCTTAGGCCTTGTTTAGTTTCCACCCAAAAACTTTTCATTCCATCTCGTCGAATGTTTGGACATACGTATGGAGCATTAAATATAGATAAAAAATAATTAATTGCATAATTTGCATGTATCTTGTGAGACGATTTTTCTAAGCCTAATTAGTTTATGATTAGATACTAATTGTTATAGTAACAAATATATTACAATACTAAAAAAACTTTTCTTTTCACAAACTAAACAAAGCTTACTATGGTCCAACTCTTCTGCTTATAATCAGTCTCATGGGCTTGCAATCAGCCTCTCACTAAAGGCCCATATTCGTCGGTCAGCCAATGTCGTGCTAATATCATCTCCAAGAGATTAGTCAAATCATTTTTAAAAGTAAATTTAGCTATTGTTGAAGGAAAAATGTTTCCAAAAAACTCTGTAAATGACTCTTCAAATTTAGTAACTCTCTATTCCACCTTATTCGCTCTCTACTTTTGGATAATCTACCTCACTAGCCATCCTTTACAGAGTCTGTTGGAGTACTCTAATATTTTTTATCAAATCTATTTAGAGAGTAGTTAAATAAGTAAATTTGGCTAGTGTTTTTGGCTAATCTTTTGGAGATGCTCTAAGACAACTAGACAAGTGCTTAAACAAGTGCTTGTGAGATTGTGGATCAATGAAGTCCAAATGAAAGCTCAGTCAAAATATGCAGGTTTGTGTAAGCGTGTGTGAAAGCCCTAGTTTGGTTTTGGATAATTGATGAAACCCTAGTACTAACCTCCATGCTAAGCGTGTGTAGACTTAATGAGGTTGGTACATGCCAAGTGATGGAGCAAGTGATGATCATGGTGATGATGGTGATGACCACAAGATGATCAAGTGCTCAACTTTGAAAAGAAGAAAGAGAAAAACAAAACCCTCTGGAGATCAAGGTAAAAGTATTGCTTAGGGTTTTGGTTTTGGTGATCAAGACATCATAAAGGATGTGATCACATTTAGGATAGATAGCCGTACTATAAAGAGGGGAATTCTTTGGCTAAGCGGTTATCAAGTGCCACTAGGTGTCATTGTTCATGTGCATGCATTTAGAACCTAGTGAGCTAACTTAACTCTTTCAAAGAAAAATGATTGTGAAAATGCTAACACACGTGCACTTGTTGGTACACACGTTGTGGTGTTGGCACACTTTGAGAAGGAGGTGGAGTTTGAAAGGTAGAGAGAGGATGGGTTCCTCTCTCCCTCCCGCCTTTAGGGTTTAGGGTTTAGGCTTCTGAGTCAGCGTCCGGTGAGCAGGCAGCCTGACTCGGTTAGGGTTAGGCACCGGACGATAGGCACCGGACGCAGCTTGGAGCGTCCGGTGGTGTGCGTCCGGTGTGAGGAGGTTTTGCAAACCTCTCTGCGCATGAGTCCGGTGAGCACCGGACGCTCAGGGTGCGTCCGGTGGCTCGCGTCCGGTGACCTTGCGAGTTTGCGAAGCTCTCTGCGCATGAGTCCGGTGTGCGAGTCCGGTGTGCACCTGCTCAAGCGTCCGGTGCTCTGCAGGTTACCGTTAGACTCTGACACGTGGCTGACGTTGGAGCACCGGACGCTGGTGTTGAGCGTCCGGTGCCCCTTTAAGAGCGTCCGGTGACCCCGTATTTCGCCCAGTGAAAGAGCCAACGGCTCTATTTGCTTGAGGGGCTATAAATACGTGTTTGGCCGGCTTGGGGCTCATACTCTTGGCATTCTTGACTACTAGACTTCCTTGTGAGTCTAAGCAAACACCTCCCACTCATCTCCTTCTTAGATTATACATCTTTGTGAGATTGGGAGTGATTCCAAGTGCATTTGCTTGAGTGATTGCATCTAGTGGCACTTGGGGATCGTTCTAGCTGCGGTTTTCTTGTTACTCTTGGTGGTTGCCGCCACCTAGACGACTTGGAGCAGCGGAGGAGGATTGGCACGAGTTGGTCATTGTTCGTGGCCATCTCTCGGTGATTGTGAGGGGTCTTGTACCTTCCCCGGCGGAGAGCCGAAAGGTAACTCTAGTGGATTGCTCGTGTCATTGAGCTACCTCACTTGTGGGTAGGTTCTTGTGGTGTCCTAGTGAGGACGAAGTTCGTGCTACACCTCTTAGCCACCGAACTACCAAGTGTTGGTCGACACAACGGGGACGTAGCGTGCCGGCAAGCACGTGAACCTCGGGAGAAAAATTGTGTGTATCCATTGTGATTGTTCATTGGATTTCTCCCAGTGATTGGACTTCATATTATTGATTGGTTCATCCCCTCTACGCGGCGGTATAAAGTTCAAACCATCTCTTTTACATTCCCGCAAACTAGAGTAGCTTACTTACTTGTATAGAAACTTTAGGTAGCTTTCTAGTGTAAGTAGTGACATAGCTCTTGTGTGTCTAGAGATTATATCAACTAGAATTGTTGGATAGGTGGCTTGCAAACACCCCATTAGAGCTAGAGCAAAAAGCTTCGCTTTGTTATTTACTAACCTCTTGCTCTAGTGAGTTTGTAGAATTTTTAAATAGGCTATTCACCCCCCTCTAGCCATATTAGGACCTTTCAGTGTGTCTTTTGAGAACGTAGGTTCGTGTATGTGTGTCTTTTGAAAAGGGCAAAGGAAGGAAAGATGCATGATTGATAACTGATATATAGTTTGGTTGTGACTACAACCGTATATCATCCTAGTTATGTGAGGTCATTCATGCAATTCATCCCCATGACATAGAGCACTTTAAATACCACCCACTGTCATTGCATTTCTTCACCTCTACCACCCGAACGGTGAAATACTTGTATCCACAACCAGTTTTATAGTTCTATGAGATATTGAAGGCAAACAAATCATGAGACATAATGGGATGGAAGCACTTGATTCATATTTTGGAGCCGTCTCACCTAATGAGTACCCGCAAGTACAGTTCGATGTGGTCTTACTTTCGCATTCCTGATAAGCAATGGCAAAATTAGATTTATTTTCTATTTGTTGTTTATACTTTTTGTCACACTTGCTATAAATATAAGATCAAAAATCTTTACCTTATAGCGCAAAAAGAGAGTGTTAAACTTATGCTTTCTCTAAGGAGTCACCCCACTTGTTAATTATCTGAAAATCTAATTCAATTTGATCTCGACTTTCGCACCCTCACCGATGATGATTTGTTTTCTATTCATTGCTTAGGGCATGTAGAACTCAAAGACAGGAGTTCATCTCTAAGATAACAAAATCTGATATACAAACAAATAAAAATATGGGTTATACAACCCATATACAAGAAGTCGTCTCCAAGCAGTTTAATACTTTACATATACTCAAGATGAGTTACGAATATGAATTTGTATGCCATTGTGTTGATGTGTTCGTTTAACACTAAAAAAACTTAATAGATAGCTGGAAAATTCAGATAATAATTTTTTATTCTTTCTAGATAACAGATAGATGTAAATTCAGATAACATACAGCTGCAAAAGTTCACACATATTTCTGTTCGGCTGATGGTTTCTGTGGCTGTTGCTGATGCTGATTTGTTGTGAGAGAAAAATATTATTCCATGATGGAAAAGTAGTGTTAATTCTAGCTGATACAGTCTAGGTTCTGCGAGTTCTGTCGCTGTCGCAGGTCACACATTCTACCGCCATTGTAGGTCATGCATGGTAGGCTTCCTCTGCGATTTCAGAGACAATGACAACACCAGCATTGTCTATCATCTCCCTCTTGGTCACCACGTCCTCCTTCTGCAAGCTCACGTGCACACCAAGCCACCAACCCCAGCTTCCCTTTGCGTGATAGGGGTGTGCTCTCCTAGAACCTCCTTCGAGTATGGAGCCCCACCACGGACAAGGTCTGGAGCTTTTTTTTAGACCAAAGGCTTAAGCCCTGCTTATATTGAAAGCAGAAGGTAACTGCTGGGATTACCAGCTTACAAAACAGAGATCCACAAAACAACTACAACAGAGTTAAAATGGCTACAGGCACTGAAAAAGGAAAACAGGGAACAACTGAGCTATCTCTGTAGTTGATGTGTCGCCAACACCTAACAAAAAAACACCTCTCAGGTAACAGCTCCAGGTTTGGAGCTTCTCCAGGTGTGATGATACCCGCATGGCTAGAACACCTCACTAGTCTACTCCATGGAGGATGGCGGCAGCAGGTGTGACTGCGACCACCTCAGCTACCTCCGTGGGCCGTAGCACGTCGTCTTGTTGGGCACTGTTAGGAAATGCTTGATCGTTACAAAAAAGTGTAAGAGTGGCTAGGAGGCGGAATGCATTGTGTTCGAGATGATGTAGTTCGGACTTGGCCCATGTAGGTGTAGTGGCTCGGCCCATGATGAATGAGGGGTGCCGGTGGATATAAACTGCTTGTAACCAAACAACGGTTTCTCAGCGAATCAGAGAACTCCAACTACCTCTGCCTTCTTCTGAGTTCTTCCTCTTTCTTCCATGTGAGCATCATTCCTAATTCTTTTTCATGCTCTCTTTATACTATGAGTCAATCGTTTATGCCCTGACTGCTGACATGACTTTTGTTTCTAGAGTGTTTAGGTGTTGTGCATCCCCTCTATCAAATTTGCTAAATGACGCTAGCCCCTACTAAATTAGGATTGGTTCACATGATATAATGTGGTGCCAAGTGGTATTGCTTGCTGTCCATTGATAAATTTTTGTGCATTAAGGTACTTCAGACTGGTACAATTGAAATGTAGACACCTTTCGGTATATTCTAATGTGTAGTTATTATAATGTAGTTGGTCCTCTCAGACAAACTGATATTTTGAACATCAACATGGTATAATTGAGATGATGAATTAAGATGATATATTGTTAGATGTCAAGTTGAGATGCCCAGTTGGTACATACATAGTTCAGGCTGCTCGGCTTCATATATAGTTCAACTAGCTCAATTCATACATAGTTCAAGCTACAATACACAACTTTCTTGTGATATCAATCATCTTAATATGCAACAAACACATGACCAGGATTATCAATACATAGCTCAAGCTACAATACACAACTTTGTTGCGATATCAATCACCTTAATATGCACCAGACATAACCAAAACTATCATGGAGCGCCCCAACTTTTAGTCATACATAATTGACCCTTGCTTTTCAGCCGGTACTCAGATTTTCCCACTGCACTACACCTCAAGGGAGGGGGAAATATTACTCAAGGATTGTTGTAGCCATACTTTCTCTTTTCTGTTACATTTATTATGACCTGAATTGAAGTTTATTAGTTTTATTCAAGACAAGTAAACTTGAGCTTCATGACGACAGGTGCAAAGCTTTGGTGCTTAAAGTATATTCAACATTTGATTGGTGTACTTGATCAATCCATCTTATGTTTCTATTATCTATCTATTTCACATAGACATCTAGCCAATCATCAGTTGTATTGGATCTAAGACTACCATTGTAATATGTAATTGAATGTATATAAGCATTAATTCTCTCGTCCTATCTATAACTCTTATAAAGCAAAACCCCACTAACCTAATTCTCTAGCATCTCCTTAAGCCACATCATCATCCACTTATCCTCTATTCCACACAATGTCATGTCATCATCCTTTCTTTTTACAGAAAATCATTTAATAATCCCAAATGTCTTTACTATGCATGCATGTAGCCCCAAATCACTCAGATGAAACCCTTCTCTCTGCATACCCCTAGCCCTTCCCCTTCCCGTAGACAACATCAAGTAATTGCTACACAGATAACAGTCCACATTAGTTTCAGTTAAACGCTTGCTCCACTTCCCCTCATCATCAATACTATACGTCAAGAGTCCCCATGATGGCATTTGGATGATTATATATATATATATATATATATATATATATATATATATATATATATATATATATATATATATATATATATATATGTTCTTCTGATTGCTTATTTATACATGCGAGATCCTCTAACCTCTAGGTGGATTAAAGATTACGTGCACAAGGTAGCTCTTCTTCTAAATCTACTGTGCAGTGTATGAAGAATTATTGTCATGTTTGAGTCTTTTTGGATTTGAGTGGAGTTCGTTGCCAGCCTTTTAATTTGTGTGGATTAGCTATTGCTTCCTTGCAGGTTTGTTGTGTCGTGCAGTCGTGTTGGCAGCCGCAGCCCACAACACCTTGCCCTGCAGCCTATGTGAAGATGACCAGTACTGACACCACCGGTGAATCGCACCTTCTGCTCCTCGGCTTTGCCGTGCATGGAAACCCCTTCTGCTCTTGCTATGCGTGTTCCATCTGGTGTTTTACATCTGACAATTCCTCCTTTCCTTATATGATCTTTATATATAACATGTGAAATAAATCTTTGTTATCTTATTAGTCATTTTTGTATATTTCTTATGGCATAGCCCACATAAGATCAATCGTGTTAGTAAGCTGATTTTACATTTTCTACAAAGGCTACAAGTATACGCTAAATTCGACAAACCTATATGTCGATGCATCTGTTGGCTTCTAACTGTTTCTAATGATATAAAACAGAACGTACAGACATCTTCAAATATGGCTTAACGTTCAATTAAACATTCAAAGGAACATATTCTAGGCAACTATGTAGTATTCTATACTTAAATGATTTGAAGCAATACATAGCACATCTACCTGTCTTAATCTAATTAAATTTATTTTCTATATATACAATCAAATAAAATTCTCCTGTATATCCGCGGCAACGCACGAGAAATCCTTCTAATTATATATTATACACATAAACATTCATGGCTCCTTTGCCAAATTTAATAAAAAATCACGTTGATCCTACGCCCACACGCACAATAATGCTGCCTCCTGCTTCTTTCGGTGCAGATGTACGCGAGTGTGAGTTGAGCGACACGCACATGGCAGGAGGAAGGGATAAAAGGGTAATGGCATTTTTGTTATTTCACATGGCTTCCCATTAAAAAACTAAATATAATAATTAGTTTAGTGTCTTCCAGCATATTGACTATGATTTTTTTATGCCTTTTGGTAGACATATTTAGGGCCTGTTTGGAACGTAGGAATTGAAAACACAGGAATAGAAAAAAACGTAGGAATAGGATATGTATGTAATGGTAAAACAGAGGAAAAGAAAAATGCAGGAAAAGATACATTGAGGTGTTTGGAATGTAGGAATTGGTAAGACAAAAACAAAAAACATGCTAGAAGGATAATGAATTATTAGCTCATAGTAATTCATTAATTAATCATTTCTATACCACTTCCATGTGGGACCCTTGGTCATACTCAACCCCTCACGATTCCTCCTGCAGGCTGTACCAAAGAATTTATGGCCATTGCTCTCCTCGTTATCTCCTATCCAGTGTCTTCTCCTCAAAGCTACTCTCTTTCCCTCTCTCACTCTCTCTCTCTCTCCTCTCTCTCTCTCTCTCTCCAAGCTCCAAGGCTTCTCTCTCGAGTCTTGTCTCCTGTACCAACGGAAGAACAAGCGGCAAAGGTCGGACTCGACGACCGCGAGAGTCTCTGCAGATCTACTTGCGTGATAGGATATGGGTCGGCCATGGCAGCAGCTTCTCAAGCAGTAAGCACGGCGATGAGTATGACGTATCCAGTCTGCTGCTTCTTCCTGTGCCTCCGCTCTCTCTCTCTCTCTTTCATGCGTGCCTCGGACTTCAGTGAAAAAAATCGATGGAGAGTGGATGTTTAGATTCCTACATTTTGTGAAGCAAAGGGAACCTTTCCTGAGGAACGGGAAGAAGCATTCCTACATTCCAAACAGCATGTGACGTCAGCAAAACAAAGGATTGCAATTCCTTCAAAATTCCTTTGAAAAGCCTCCAATCCTGGGCCTTGTTTAGTTCACCCCGAAATCCAAAAAGTTTTCAAGATTCCCTGTCACATCGAATCTTGCGGCACATGCATGAAGCATTAAATATAGACGAAAACAAAAACTAATCACACAGTTTGACTTTAAATCACGAGACGAATCTTTTGACTCTAGTTAGTCTATGATTGGACAATATTTACCACAAACAAACGAAAGTGCTACAGTTCCGAAAACTTTTCGGTTTTCGGAACTAAACAAGGCCCAAACAGGCCCTTAGTGGTTTATAGCAAAAGACACATTTTTAACAGTGTTCTCTGGCAATTTTTACCTTGTTTGAGGTGAGGGAGGGGGGAGGAGGGAGAGGGGAGGTCACATAGGTTTGAGGTAGCGCCTTGTGGCACTTGTCATGTACTTAAACGACACCAAATTTTGCTGGAAAATAGTGTTTATTCACAGTTTAAAAATACTCGAAAACAATGGAAGGAGGGCTCATTAGTGGACTTGAGCATCGGCACCAGCCAACTCTTTAATGGTGTGTTTGGTTTTTAGAGTCATTCCATGCTTCATGAAGTGATGCATTATGAGCTCATCCCATGAATTTTGGTGAAACCAACTCATTTCTTATGCTTATACTAATTATTAGCTTGTGAAGAATGAGATAATGATAGATCAACTCATTTTATTCCACCAACCAAATAAAAGAAGCGAGAAGGAAGAAAAAGATAGACTACCTCATTGCTCAAATTAAACACACCTTAAATAAATTTGTTAACACAGTTTCCGGCACCTTAGGGATTTTTTGGGATTGAAGGGGAAAAACAAAGGATTCAAGATGCTAAATATTCAGCTACTATTCACTTATTTGGATAGTAGGAAACAACCATAGGAAAAATAGAAAAATCTAACACGAGCATCTCCAAGAGTTTATTATTTTTTACTTGGCAAATCTTATGTTTTGTCAACTCTCACAACAATATGAGGAGTAAAAATAGCTCCTCTCCAAAAGTTTGCTATTTTAAACTTGGCAAAATAAAAAAAGAAGGCCCACAAGATGGTTTTTCCCCCGGGCGCTACTGGTTCCATGCGCTTCCTCTCCTCCCTTCGTGCAAACAATTCCGCAGCCACATTGTAGCTTCATCGATCGGTTCTCTCGCGTTAGACCTAGCGTGAACCCTAAAAGGAAGATGACTACCCATAACCCCGACCTTGCCCTAGCAAACGCCGACTACCCTAGGTATGCATGAAGATCGACGATGGGAAAAAAAGGAAACCACGTACCTAAACGCTGGACAGCCTAGCTTCGCGTTGAGGAGAAACGAAGAACGTCGGCGGCGCGACCTTTTCTTCACGTGGACGAAGGAGGCACGCCCTTGTCTTGGTGCGCACAGGGGGAAGGAAATGTGCGAAGGCTTCGTATACGTGGGGGAAGGAAACATGGCATCAAAAATCATGATGGTAAGTCGCCAAGTTGCTATTTTTGAGCGCTGAGAGTCATAATATGCCAGATTACTATTTTTGTCAGGTTGATTTGCCCAACTATTAGAGGCAACTTTTTCTTATTTTGTCAAAATTATATGGATGTCAAGTTATTTTGCCAAATTTTTAGAGATGCTCTAAAATGGACAAAATCTAACATCCATGGTTACCTTTTTTTTTTCTATTTTATTCTGTTGGATCGAGGATAATCACGTCGCGGGCATTCCTATGAATGACATTAACGAAAAAATATTGTTCACAAAAAAGAAAAAATATTTTTTCTCTTGGCTAAAATAATATGGTAGTTGATTTTAAGTTTCCTAAGTTTTTCATTCATATACGAATTTCCTATGTCCAAATACAACCACTCAGCCTATTCATTTCACTAAAAAGACATAGGTAAAAGTATTTTTTGCTGATTTATTATGAGAAAAAATTACTGTTAAATAACTAATAGATTTTGCAAATGAATTTAAGCGAAGAGAGACAAACTCTCAAAGTTTCTTATGATTTTTAATTCTATGTTTTCCGCCTATAATCCTATCATGTTTGGATGTTCCTATATTTTCTTCTATTCGCGTGTTTTTTTTAATCTTATGTTCCAAGGAGCACTTAAGATGTAGGGCCTTGTTTAGATGTGAATTTTTTTTTAGATTTTACTACTGTAGCACTTTCGTTTGTTTGTGATAAATATTATTCAATCATGGATTAACTAGGATCAAAAGATTCATCTCGCGATTTATAGCTAAACTGTGCAATTAGTTTTTGTTTTCGTCTATATTTAATGCTTTATGCATGTGCTGCAAGATTTGATATGACGGAAAATCTTGAAAACTTTTTGTTTTTTTGGGTGAACTAAACAAGGCCAGGGTGTGTCCGGTGATTTGCCTATATACTACAAATAAAATTCATTTTAGATTTCCAGTGGGCTTGACCAGGCTCGGTTACCGATGATCACAGATTTCCAGTGGGTAAACCCCTGATTTAGCGCAAAACCATGTGTGACGGCGCCGGTAGTTAATCACCTCTACACTACATGTGGCCCCTAAACCCCCCACGCACAAACCTCTTTCAACAGTTCTACTTCCTCCGCAAGTCGCCGGACCCCGCCGCCGGCCGCGATGGGTAGCAGGGTGGCCGCGGCGCTGCTCCGGCGGGGCAGGGACCAGGCATCCGCCCTGCTGATGCCTCGTCTGCCGAGGAACGCCCCTGCTCCGGCCCCAACGCCTAGGGTTGGATCCGCCTCCTCCTCCTCCTGCGGCGGCGGCGGTGGCGGAAGCTGCCTCCTCCCGCCGAGGCCGGGGCCAGCGGGGGCCTTCTCTCCGGCTTCCCGGTTCGGCTCCTTCTACGCCTTCCGATCCCTCGCCCCCAAGGTCAGCAGGCCTCTCTGCTCCTCTCGCGCCTCCCCTTTGAGTAAATGTTGATGCCGTCATTTTCGAGGAATTGCTTGCCGGACATTCTGTGATTAATTGGGCCGCTTTGGACGGAAATGGCTCGGGGCCGTCACCCTGTGCAGGGCAAATCCCTTTTATTTTTTTTGACGCCATTTTGGGATGGCAAATTTTTCTGATTGATATAGCGAATTAGCTGTATTGAATCTTGGCTGTATCTGTCTTCCGATTTTTAGATAGGATGGAATAGCATACAGGATCAATCTCAGCACGGCGAAATGTTAAATGAAAATGGTGCTTGAGTGGTGGCAATTACTACAGAAATGTAAATAATTGTTCTTTTTTTCATACGTGAAATTCACACTTCACAATCCATTTCTTAAACTTTTAGAAAATGCGCTATGCCTTGCAATATACCATTCGTTACTTTGCCTTGGCGTGCTGAAAGGATTTCTCAAAACTACAGCTGATTCATATGTTTGTTCATTTTAGGTCATGTTTGGCCAATGCACAAGGAGAATGTCAACTACCGCGGCAACACTGAACTCAGCTGCGGCCAGTGGAGCAGCAAATTCAGGATTGAAGCTACTTGTTACGAAAGGGCCTCAAGCACAGAAGGCAGTCGGGATATGGCTCTTTGGGTGTGCTGCCTGGGTGTTCAGCTTGGTCATACTCGGAGGGATTACTCGGCTCACACGTTCTGGGCTGTCAATGACTGACTGGAAGTTCACAGGGGAAATACCTCCAATTACAGACGATGCATGGCAGCTGGAATTTGAGAAATACAAGCAATCACCTGAGTACAAGAGGTAAGGATGCAATCGCTGCCATTTATTCATACATTGCCTTATGTTTGTCTGCTAATTTTGATGGTCATTGGGTAACTAGGTAATGGCCTGTTTTCATGATGCACAAGGGCTTATTTTTCTTGCAATTTTGATTTGATTACGTGATCCTCTTAGAAGATTCTAAGCATTTCAATGGATGCCCCTCTCACGACTTCAGTGATACTAAACTAGTACTACACTTTGCCTCGGTACTCAATAACTCCCTCTGTTGTTTGAAGGATATGCAAACAAACATTTACAACACCGACGCTACTAAATGCATAATAATAACTGTCTCAACTTAACATATAAATGGTTTGACTAAGCTTTGCCATCCAATCCAATTATCCCATTCTGTTTTGACCTTGCATTATGGTTTTCAGTCCGATCATTACTGAAGTTGGTAACCTTAGTTTCAGCCCACTTTGGATCACAGAGAGGGAGATGGAGGAAAGGGAGAGAAGAAAATGGATCCTTAGCAGAGTTGTGATATTAAATTAAATGATGGTCTAACCTGTTACAAAACTGCCAAAGTGTAGAAAGCTTAGTGAACTTTAGCTCCCATGTGCATCAAACCAGAAATCCCCATAGTTCTCACATGTGTAACCTTGACACCTATTATCAATTTTTTTGAAACTTTAGAACATTGTAGTAAACAACAGTCTGCAAGATCAAAGGAAAAAAAGAAAAAGAAAAGAAAAACTACTGTTTTGTGCTACCCTATGTTCAAAATAATAGTTCACTTTAGCTTTCTCCTAAGCCAAACTTCTCTAATTGTTGACCAAGTTAATAGAAAAATCCACCAAGATCTACAACATCAAACTAGTTTCTTTATATTTTCCATGAAATATGTTGACAACACATTTAATTGAATTTCTAGACGTTAATATATACTTTTTTCTAAAAAACTTGTTCAAAGTTAGATAAGTTTAGCTTAGGACAAAGCTAAAGTGAATTATAATTTTGAATGGGAGGATTAGTAATTGATATGAGTTTGGTAGCAATCTAGAATAGGTAGTTCACATGGACTCTCAGCAATTTTATTTACTTTCCTTTAAACAGATAATGACTATCCACTGATGTTTCTCTGTGCTTGTCCTTATAAGTTCCCTTCCTTAAGAGATACTGCTTTGAATGCCATATTTCTGCTAATGCAATTGCAGCATTCTACAAACATATCTAGGGTGAACAAAGGAATGAGCCTTGAAGATTTCAAATTTATATACTGGATGGAGTATGCACACAGAATGTGGGGAAGAGCTTTGGGCTTTGTATTTGCAGGTCCTTTTGCATACTTCATCGCAAAAGGTTATGTTACCCGCCAACTTGGGCTCAGGCTGTCGGCTCTTTTTGCACTTGGTGGTGCACAAGGACTCATTGGCTGGTGGATGGTGAAAAGTGGCCTTGAGGTATTTATTAGACAACGTCTTTTATGTTTAATTACTTTGAGGCTTGGAAGTTCACTATTTTTTTCACCTCAGGAACCAACATCGGAGTATGTTCAACCAAGGGTTAGCCCTTACAGGCTGGCAACTCACCTGACATCTGCATTTGTTATATACTGTGGTATATTGTGGACTGCTTTATCAGTAGTGATGCCTGATCCTCCAACCGGATCAATGAGTTGGGTAAATGGTGCAGCAAAAATCAGAAAGTTGGCAATTCCTGTCAGTGCTGTTGTAGGCATTACTGCAATATCTGGAGCATTTGTTGCAGGCAATGATGCAGTACGTATTACATTCTCCTCGTGTGTTTTGTAGTTTCTGTCTGGAAACTATGTTTACGTTTTCTTTCTTTCATCTAATTATTTATTACTGCTATGACAAGGGGCACGCATACAATTCATTCCCAAAGATGGGTGACAGTTGGATTCCTGAAGATGTATTTAGCATGGAGCCTTTCATACGCAATTTTTTTGAGAATACATCTACAGTACAGGTAGCTTTTTCTTGCAATGTTAAGTTTACAGATCTGTTCATGTTCTCATACAAAGGAGTTCAGCTCCACATGTTGTCTGGAATATTTTATCTGAGAGATTTCAGTCGCTCTCTTTGCTTCTTGTCCCTCCATCCCAAATTATATGTCATTTTGACTTTTGTAGATACATAGCTTTTGCAATGCACCTAGATATTCCCTGCATTCCAAATTGTAAGTCGTTTAGATTCTAGATATACACTATGTCTAGATACATAATAAACACTGTGAATCTAGAAAAGCCAAAATGACTTACAATTGGAATGGAGGGAGTGTATGCTATGTACATAGTAAAAACTATATATCTAGAAAAGCCAAAACAACATATAATTTGGAGCGGAGGGAGTAGTTTTTAAGCAACTCATTTTGGCAGAACCACAAAATAGGTAGTACAATAGCATAATAGTTCACTTCTTCCCCAAAGTATGCACTGACCATTTTACAAGAAGTGTCATATAAGTATTACAGTAAGTTCTTGTGTTAATATATGCATTGATGGTCTGATCACCAGAAATTTTGGAGTGCATCACAGGAATTGTGTTAGTCCAGAGTTCTTCACCTGTGTTGTAGACTAACAAGCTCTTCTCACTCTTGTAGCTCAATCACCGAATTCTCGCAACAAGCACATTACTCTCTGTGGGTGGATTATGGTTGGCTGCAAGGAAAATAGACATGCATCCAGCAGTCAAGTCGCTGATCGGAAGCACACTTGGGATGGCTGCTCTCCAGGTAATACATCCAGCTCATTTTGTTAGTTCGTGGCTTCGTGCTAGTAACTATCAACTATTGTGCACAAAATTCTCAATATGTGTGCCGATGTGCCAGATGAAGTTATTGCATCACATGAACAATTTCATTTTTTGAGGCACATGAATAGTATAACCAAGTGCTAATCAACACTGATAATAATGTTAAATATTGTATTTCAGGTTACATTGGGCATATCTACACTATTGATGTATGTTCCAACCTCTTTGGGCTCAGCGCACCAAGCTGGAGCATTGACTCTATTGTCACTTATGATCCTTCTCACTCACACGCTAAGAAGGCCGTCACCAGCTCTTCTTAAATCAATCGCAACTGCTGTGAAATCAACCTGATACTATGCCTTGAATTTTTCCACCCTACAGTTACGGGTTGATTTTCCTTTCCCCATCCTAACATGCAATGGTGCCCGTGTTTCTTTGCATCAACTAACTAGTGTAGCATTTTGGAATTGCTGGAAAAGCATGCAGCTCTTGAATAAAGGGTCCTCAATGTTTTCTAGTGCCAAGTGTTAGAAATCTTTCCTACCCTTCTTTTAATTGCTAGATTACATTTTTTGGCACAGCTGTGTGCACTTCTTGTATCCATAGAAGAGGATGAATTTGTACCGAGAAATTATACACAAGCTTTGGTTCCTTTCTTCCCCGCAAAAGAAAAAGGCTCTGTTTCCTTTCTGTTCTTATGAATAAACCAGATGCTAAAGAAGAAGAAAAAATGCTCTGTTTCTTTTCTATTATTATGCATAATTTCTAGCTAATCTACCTCTTACCTTAAAGATGAGATTCTAATTCAACTCACCACCTGGAGGCAGGTTTGATTTCAAATCTCCAAACTTAGTCCTTTGCATAAAGTTTTGTGAGAGTATATTGAGCCCTGATGTTAAGGGGTGGAACTCGATTCTGATCACTCTAGGCTCAATTTAGTTTGTTGGCAAGAAACTCTTTCGGGCCTTGTTTACTTCCACCCAAAAATTTTCAAGATTCTCCGTCACATCGAATCTTTAGACGTATGCATGGAGTATTAAATATAAACGAAAATAAAAACTAATTACACAGTTTGGTCGAAATTGACAAGACGAATCTTTTGAGCCTAGTTAGTCCATGATTGAACAATAATTACCACAAACAAACGGAAGTGCTACAGTGTCGCGAAATATTTCCCATCGGGAACTAAACACGGCCTCGGCTTTACGACATGTTTTCGTTTCTGTTCACTCTAGGCACAATTTAGTTTGTTGGCAAGAATGCTAAACTCTTTCAGCTTTACGACATGTTTTCGTTTATTAGTGATAAATATAAAAGACAAAAATATGTAAATGTAGATCAGTTGTGTTGTTCCACAAAGGATGAATGGATGATGCCTTGTTCTTGTTCCACAGAGGATGCATGGTGCCTGATGTAACCTCGACATAAACCATTGAACGAGTTCCAGCCAGTCAAAACAAAGCTAAATGGCTTCAAAAGCGCCTTTTCCAAATTTGACTAGAAGTACTAGGAACATGATTCCAATTCCTAAAGACGAAGAGAAGCAATCTGTAGTGGCATGGTTCTTTAAACAAGTCGAGCTATGAACTGTTTAAGACTCTTTTCTGTATCCAGCTATGAGAGCCAAATTAGAACCTCCAACTTGGATGTTGATTCCTCCACCGAATGGCCCCTGTAAAATGTGACGGTACGTAGAGCGTTATATTATAAATATAAATATGCCCATTTATTCATTTCATTACAGGTGGGTCAACATGCATACAGTCTACTGAACCAAAGTACTTGGGTCTCGTATCTAATGATGCTTCCATGATAACCTGGTGCTGCCGAAATGTGAACCTGGAGTGTTAAAGCTAATTTTAGTAGAAATATGCTCATTATCGTGGTCAGGAACGCAGGAACAAAAGGAAATGAAACAGAGAAGTAGAAAACAAAATCCACAAGAATAGAAAAAGAGATGTTACCAAAATAAAGGATTAGAAAATACAAGAAGTAAATGGGAAGACATGTTTGGAACGCAAGAAGTAGAATAAAATAAACTAATGAAATGAACTTTAGTGCTTACTACAACAGCTATCTGTGTAGCTATTGCAGTATCTGTGTTGCTCAGTGCAAACTGGGAACTGTGGCGTGCACAAGGTAGGCAGCGTCCAAGCACGCGTTGTTGTCCTCTGCTTTGTGAAGGAAGAGAAAACTTTGGGCTCAATGACTGGATTTTCATTTGCCTTTGAAATAAGAAGCCTGTAACAGTGTTCTATAGGAAAGGAACAGGATAATCCTTTGATCCAAACGCCATGCTCATAATACTCTATTCCAAACAGTGTGGCAGATGATTGGTAACTATATATGAAAGTCCCCACCTAATAGTCTAATACAGGGCAATCCATGAAGGTCAGAGGAGTACATGATAAGTGGGGAGAGAAAGATCACAACACTGAACTATATATGATTTTCAGACCTGAATCGCAGTATCAAACTCCTACCCGTCTTGAACTTCCAAAATCAACCAATCATTTAACCTCTCGCTTAAAACAAATCGACTATTTTTTGTAGCCTGTTGATATCATAGTTAGAAAATTTGTTTGTCTATGCGTAGGTCTGGATAACAAGCTAGCTTAGCTCGTTAAGAAAGCGAGCTTAACTCTAGCTTGGCTCGACTTGTTTAGCTCCTGAGGCAGCTTGTTGCACTCATGAGTCAGCTTGTCAGTAGCTTCAACTAATGAATAAATCAAGCTACTAATTCGTTCCATGCAAACATCAAGCCGAAAAAAGTATAATGCATGACATACATTATTTCTTGGCTTCAAACCTTCATGTGTACAACATAACATCAAGCTTAATTATTGTTGGTTTAGTTTGCCCCATGAAATACTTGGCTCGTTTAGCTCGTGGGCTTGCTTGCAAGTCGGCTTTGAGCTAGCTCATTAACTTATGAGCTAAAATATTAACCCGTCTCGTTAAAAACAAACAATAACTTTTTTGTCCAGTCCTAGCTGTGTGTGTGTGGGAGTGTGCAGGTGAAAATGGTAGCATGAAAGTGGTTGCATTGGCTTCCATGCTCTAGATATTATTTTAAAATCAATGGAATTATTATTTTAAACCACAGGAGAGGCAAGCAAAAACCAAGGGTGAACTATAATAAAAACATAGGTAAAAAAACTACATAAAGAAGAAAGTAGACTAATTAGTTAGTTTTAGTGCAAACAAATACACAACTGCAAATATGCGGTACATGTTCAGTTTGGTGAAGCTTAGATGTCCTAAACAATTCGCCGGTGATATCTGCAAGTGGTGTCGGTCCTCCACTAACCAAATCCCATAATAAGTAAATAATTTAAAGTTCATCTTTTGAACTACAGCAGTGTCACAATCTGCCTATATAAAGAAGGACCTGGCTGCTGAGTTCTCTCATCCTCCTCTTCCCGATCCCATATTCGAAACTATCTAGCTAGAGCTAGCATCATCAAGATCGATCACCGTGTCCTGCAGCTTGTAAATTCCATGGCCATCTCGTCGAAAACTGTCGCTGCTGTGCTCATCACCATGATGCTGCTCAGCACCACCCCTGCTGCCACCATGAGCACGCACCATTATCCATGCACTGGAAGAAGGGTTCTGCAGGTGCCTGCCGCAGCTGCAACTAACAAGGACACGGATTCGTTCCCACCATCCACTCCAGGCCATAGCCCCAGCGGTGGCCATGGCAGCAGTCCTCCGATGACCAAATGATGAAGCGTACCGGTACCATGCATCTGCTAGCTCCTGCTCAATCGCTGCATCTGCCATCCGAGATTATATATATTCTGTGTGCTTTGTTTTGCTTTGTTGAAACATGAAATAATTCTAATGTACAGGGCATAGCTAGCTAGGCGTTGTTTGTACCGCTCGTTGTAAAACTCTTGCTCTCTTCTTGTATTGTATCTAAATCTACAAATATAAATAAAGGCAAAGATTATGCAGCATTTTGGAAAGGCCAGAAAAGGTTTATCAACAGCAAATAATTAAAACACATGTGCATCCATGCATATTATGACTACACGCTTCATTATTTGCCTCTTGTGGTGTATGAATGAAAGACTTTTGTTAGCATTGAGGTGCTGGTATTCGGACATCAGAGCTTCTCCAGCGGTTACCAAAAATCTCTTGTCAAGTTTATGATTTTTCCAACTCCTGAGAAAAAGAGTAGGGAGGAAATTGTTCCCTTTCTCCAATAGTTTTCAATAATATGCTTCTGAAAAATAAAAAAAAGGATGAGCAGGACGGCAAGTTGTGCGAGATGAATACAAAAAAACAAATTGTGCGAGATGAAAAAAAAAACCACTCGCCAAAGTGATTGTGAGTTCTTGGCCATATGCATAGAAACTGAGAGTTGCTATACAAAACTATTGGATGGTGATTTTCCCTTTCGTTGAGATTGAGAGTGGGTTTAGAAATCAGTTGGAGATGCACTTACAACGACAAAAGGAAACTCATGTAGAAATAACTAAAATTTTCTAATGAAGTATAGAAATAGTTACCTAAATTTGCATAGGGTAGGAATCAAAGTTCTGTGCTGTAGCAAGTGTGAACTACCCTATGAGCTATAGCAGTGCCATTGAACGTTTTCACCCATGATCATGGGCTAGTAAACTTGAGGAGGTTTACTGCAAACATAATCGGACCTTCGTTCAAAGTATTTTCTCATTTAATTGTTTTATTAAAACAACCAAGCAGTGGAGCTACCGATTATTATTGATAACAAAGAAAGTCTAAACAGGATAGACAACACATCCAGAAGGAGTTTGCATCTTAAAAATAGAAGACAAGCAACTACAACAACTAATGCAACTATGTTAACAACAGCCCGCTTACAGCAAGAGCAAGTAGCTACACAATAACTCACAACAAAGACAACACTAAACCAAGAAGCAAAGAAACCTTTGCCACCCAGTCCCAAAAGGCACAAACTTTTAAACCCATCAATGGTGTAAGGAGTACCACGGCGATATTTCTATAAACAGTCTGCATAGATTTGAAGGGTGTTCTTATTGAGCCTCCATCATTTTCAATAATGCCCAAATTAAATTTTTAGCACACCACATTGTGCAACTTGAGCACTTTAACAACGTGTCAATCTATTGTTGGACTTACGTTGACGTCTTGCTGTCATGGTCAATAGTGAAGAGGCAAGATGCACAAGTATATAACAAAAGCTACATGATAAATTTGAATGGAGGAAGTACTTATTATTAGATTGAGGAGCTGTTGTCCTATTGTTGGTATGATTGTGGGAGACTCTTTGATTCATTCCCCCTTTCCATTGATTTGCCATCGGTGAATTGTAGCAGGCCCGCCCAAACCTAGATATGGAGGCTTCTAGATGGGTGCTCAGACCTATTGTTGGTATTTCTTATGTCACGAATAAATCCATAAGCGTACAATACCACTATAGCTTTCACCCGATAGTATTCAAAGGTATCAAATCCACACCAAAAGTGTGTACTCTTCTAGCTAGTTCATCCAAAGACAATACAAGGATAAAATTGACAAGGGTAGAGATGAATTCGCTTTGGGGACTAAGGAACGATAAACACTACCTTTACTTGTTTGCTTTAGGCACTAGATTGCACCTGGTTTTGCCAAGTGGCGCTGCCCTAACATCTCTACGCCGAATTCGAATGTGGAGAAAACCAAGGATGGATAGGGCTATCACCACCTGCCAGTAACCTCTCACCCGTGGGGAATGAGGCAAATGAAGGTAACCTCTAGCCTAGACACCACGTCTATGCTATAAATTACTACTCCAGCGTCGTACATGATTATCCGTCTATATTAGGAGTCCTCTACTAGAGCATCCACTACAAGAATGGATGACAAACCTACAAGCAAATAAGAATAAAACTTAACTAACCAAGAGACTCACCACCATATGAATCATGAACAATTACTTAGAGAAGAAAACATTCGTTGGGGTACAAGCTTGGGGAGACTACCGATAAATCCCACATTTTAATGAACTCTCCCTCACATCTCTCCCTATCACTAAGCTCTAGCTAGATAGTGCCTAAGCCTTGGAGTGGTGCTCTTGCTTTTCCCCTGGTCTTGTGTGTTGTGTGCAATAAGGAGAGGGCTCCTTTTATAGATGGAGGGGAGCTAAGGATCCCATGTGAGCAAACCAACGTCTAGGACATTAAGCCCCCCTCGACAACCAACATTTGGCAAGGTGGTAAGTGCCTCCCTACGAAGGATGGGCTGTTTTGGGCTCAAAAAGGAGTCAGGCGACCCCAAGGTCGCTTGACTCCTTATTGGGTCCGTTCGACTCAACTTTCGCAGGTGACTTCCTTGTGGGCTTGTTAGTTGGCACTGAGTTGATATGGTCTTGTTGGGCTTATTGATCCATCTGCTGGGCCCAATTTGTCTGGTAAGTGGGCCTCTTTCCTTTCCAAAGGTCTTCTTTAATATTCAATGTGTTTTCTTAACCCATTATGTGCATTTATGGTCCAATTTGGATTTAATAGCATTTAATAGTTAGCTGCGCCTAATAGTTCACAACTAATACTAACTAGCTAGCTGTTAGAGGGTGTGATTTAAATTCACTAGCTAAAAGGTGGATGGATTTGTTGTTTTGTTTATAGCATCTGTCTTGGTAAGGCATGTGAATGGAAGTAGGTAGAAGAGCAAAAGATTCCTTTTGTAATTTATTAGTAGTTAGCTAGGTTCGGATATCCAGTGAGATAGTTGTTAGCTATGTATCCAGCTAACAATTGTCAGACCTATTGGTTAGACCCATTTGGATCCACTCTAGCTATTAGCTAGGTGGATCCAAACAAGGGCTGAAAACTTTGTTTGGATCCATGGAGCTAATAGTTAGCTGCTAAACAATAATTAGTTTATTTAGATTCAAACATGTCCAGCTAAATGTTAGTTGAATACCCAACTACTCCCTTTATTCTTTTATATAAGGTGTAACTACCTTTAGTCCAAAGATCAAAGAACATATTTAATTCTTTCTTTAAACAGTAATGGTCTAATGCATGCACGCGCCTCTAGAGGCAGGGGCGAAGCTACCGTGTACCTAGGGGTTGCAGATGCATCCCCAAAATTTCAAAAATCAGTTATAATCACTAATTTTTCACCAACATGCACCATCCACAACAGATGTGTATGCACCACAAGATATGTGCACCCTCTTTCAATTTCCTCTCGCTTCGCCACTGTCTAGAGGTGAGAGAAAGAGAGCACATCTTGTATTATAGGAATTAAATAAAAAATGGTTACGCCTTATATATTAAGACGAAGAGAGTAATGACTATATTATAACAATTTAGGTCAACTAGCTAATATAGCAGCTAATGTTATCTATGAACTATTAGTAGCTAATGGATCTAAATAATAAGGCTTAAGTCATTAAGGAACCCCTCATCTCGATCCATTGGTGGACTCAGGTCTTGCTACCCTGGGCTCCCGCCCAGGCTCCGGCGCCGACGTATGATAAAGGAATTCGTTGCTTTGAGTTGCACTAGAAGGTTAAAAACACATGATCTTATTATGGACGCCTTGAGTTTCGTCCAGACTCCATTCAAGTGCTGAGTCCGCTACTGCCTCAATCTTCTTTCTTCCATATGTCTCCAATACATCAATAGTGTAGAGCGTCGTAGCACATTATGCTTGGGCTTTGTAAATGCGAAACGGTGTCCTTATATTACATACAATATGGTATGAGTTCTGATGCAGTTGGATTTTGTTTAGGGATATATATTGTTGAAGGTTTAGGCCATTGACGGCACGAAGACCTTCTTGTTTGTTTTAAAGATTTTTAGAGTGTCAGACAATCTGTCACTAAAGGTACTGTCTGACGCTAAAGATTTTTACCGGCAGGACTTACACCAGAAGTCCGTCGCTATAGGTTTTTAGCGTCAGATAGTCTGCCCCTATAACCATTTTGTCATCATCCATCGCTAATCTTGGTGTTGTGGTGTAGTGACGTGCAGAGTGGCACTGAGCGAGATGGTGCACACATAGCTACCCGCTATGTACTCAAAGCGTACAAAAGACAATGATAATCTATCTGTCCGTGCAATTTATCTACCTCTCTTTCTATTCTTGAGAGCTAGCTTCGGATATAATGGGTGGCTAGCAGCCAATGACACCCATATTGTATAAGGGCGAGCGTGAGCACGAGCACTATTTGATCCTAGATTCAAGAATCAATAATAGACAATTCATTTCATCACCAAACACGATTAAGAGTCTGTTTAATCCCAATTTAAACTACAGTAATTAGATAAAAATAATCTGAATGTATGATCAAAATATCCTAGATTATTATAGGTTGGTTTGTAATATAGGCTATATGTGCTACATCTAAATAACTGTAAGTTGTTTATTTAATTAAATTAGATGGTTAGAATCATCTATTATCACCTATAAAAGGCAATATATAGGTGAAATATATATTTTATTTATTTATTATTTTAATGAAATTGTACATATAAAATTTCTTACATCTAACTGATGCATATACGATCCATCGAATGTGGTAAACCTTTTTTATTTTTTACATTTTTTGATATGATTAGAAGCCGTTGGAGCAAGCCAACAAATATACTCCTAAGTTTTTTTAGCCACTTGAAAATTCATCGATTTACCAATAACTTTTTTAGAACTATTAGAGGTGCTCTAAGTAAAGGGAGTACCGTATCATTTGTAATAATATATAATGTAACCACTGATTATTGTAATCCTATAATCCATCTCAATCATGTTTTTTTTCGAGATTATAAGTCATTTGTACTCCAACTAATAAGAGTAATACACCTGCATAATAACCTAACAATCTTGCTTATTATATTGACTCACATAATCTGTCACATAATTTATATATCTTGAAAATTAAATCTATTTACGGATTCGTCGACAAACCACTTTGTATCATCGCTACAAAGAATAGTTCCGGCGAGTCATGGTTTTCAGGAAGTATGTCATCGAGATGTTGGTAACTAAACTGTGAGAAAGTGTGAGTGAGACAACCCACAAAACAGCTGCAGCACGCCTGCTGTGATCACGGAAACAGCTGCAACGTACTAAGTTCTTTCTTCACCTTTCACTAGCTGTTTGTGTGGCCGTTTTCTTGGCGTAGCGTAGGTGACCGAGAGACGCCACAGCCGACGCACGCAGCCCATGCATGCATGATGCACCGGTGGGTGGGTACTGGGTAGGTGGGTGGGCAGGATGAGGATGTCATGGAGACGAGGTACGTAATGCCAGAAATCTTGTCACGTTGGCTATACTTTGCATAGGTACCTGCCAAATTTGCTAGTATAGCTCTGGATTTCTGCCGCATAGTGCAGGGTGCTCAGATATAGTCTGTGGGAGCCCAAAGATATAGATAGAGCAAAAGGCATGAGACCCTGTGTGAAGACTTCTTTCAGTACCTAAGTTGCCCTTTCTTATTTTCCCTTATATAAAAGCAATCCAACTAGCTAGTTATAATACTCTATAATTAGATCAGAAGAGTGTCCTTCACGAGAAATATAATAAAAAGGGGATACAATTAGAGTTACAGAGGTTTCAACAATTAACCATATGGTGCATAGATAAACAGTACAACAGAGGTTTCTAGGATCATCCTACTGATACTTTGGTCCGTCACTCTTTTTAATCAGTTTCCTACTTGCATATTTTCTTCTCTCAAAATTGCTACTCTTTCGCAAAAAAAAAACGCTACTCAGTACTCGATGGCCGCAATATATATTATGGACAACACATCCCTCCTTCAACCTCGATGCCACCACTAGTGCCTCGACCTCCCATACTTTCCAAGTTTACCTCAACCACCACCACTCATAGCCATACAACAACAATTTAGTTGCCTCATGCATCGGCCAATCTTGGTACTGGTGCTGTAAATCGCACAATCAATTTGTAGGTTTCGACCTTCCTTTCGATTTTGCTTCAATTCACCTGTTGTAGCCACACTACAATTTTAGTAGGCCCATCTTCAGTTGATCTTAATTGTGCCACAATCGTAGTGGGGAGTGCTCGTCTTCAGTCCCCTTTGCCTCCATGGGCACCTACAATCATCAAAGCAATACCGCCCTTCTACTCTTATGGCTTGTGTCTTCCTCTTACCTTGGTGTGATGTTCTCTGCATCTCTGCTACATATCTCAGTGCAGATCCCATGGTAAGATACGGTAACTAACATATCTCAATGCAGATCTCTTTGTCATCTCTGGTACAATGGAGTTGAGGAACACATATTTCAGTACAGATCTCATGGCAAGATGTGGTAAGTGACATTTTTCTTTGCCAACAGGTAATTGCAGGCGTCTGCGGTCATCAAAGAAACACTACTATTCTACTCTTATGGCTTGTGTCTCTTCTGTTATCTTTGTCATCTCCGCTAGCATCGTTGTGCTAGTGGCCATGGGGATCTTAGAGTCGAGCGTGATGAATGCTACGATGGCATGGACCCAACACAAGATCTCGGTGCAGATCTCATGGTAAGATACGACATCGACATCTCCAGCAGGTACTTGCAAGGGTCTGCGGTCATCCCTTCTACTCTTATGGCTTCTATCTCCTCCTTGCCTTAGTTTGAATGTGTGATGTCCTCTTTGTCATCTCTTTATCACCTCTGATAGTGCCGTTGCGCAACGGTCATGGAGATCGTAGAGGTGCAGACGATGAATGCTACTGCTGGCATTGACCAACACATATCTCAGTGCAGATCTCATGGCAAGATATGGTAACAGACATCTCCAGCTGGTACTTGTAGGCGCCTGCAGTCATCAAAGCACACCACCCCTGTGGCATTCTCTTTGTAATCTCCACTAGCACCATTATGCTAGTAGCCATAGGGGATGTTGGAGTCGAGCATGTGCATGCTACGATTCGTTGACCAACACAGATCTTAGTGCAGATCTCATGGAAAGATACGGTAACCAATGTTTTCCTTCGCCGGCAGCCCAACGGGTAGTTACAGATCATTTTAAATTAAGAAAAAAAGTATCCTGTATAATTTTCTTTGCTAATGGCAGATTGCAACTATCCACAAGTACCATGATAGAATGAAGAAAAACTTATTTATTGCATTAGATACATTCCTCAAAATCAAGCCTCTCACGCACTCCCCTTAGACTGAATTCAATGCACACCCTATATGCACTCCAAATCTTTCTCAAAGTTGGCAATGAAAACCACGAAATCTTCTTCCAATACCACACACACTATAGACTGTAGATGAGTATGTAGGAAGGATTGTAAATTCGTGATTATTAACTACAAAAAAATCGACCACATGGTATGGTAGTTTGTTCTGATCCGGTGTGCTTAGGGCGCAGGCCGTGCTAAACGCTCGCCCATCAGCCTCTGCCTCTCATCATCCTACCCGCAGCCCCTGCCAGTCCATGGCGTGTATATATAGACATCCATCCACACAACCCTTGGACACACAGCTCATACAAATACACCAACCACCACCGCCCGCCTCCTCTCCGAGACGAGGTGACGACGACGACGTCGTCGTCCGCCTCCGTGTGCACAACTACCGTCATCCTTGCTCGGATCGATCAGGTGCGTAATGGAATGTATGCGCTGCGTGCTCTCGACTCTCCGTCCGTGTCGTGTCGCGTCGTCGTTGTTGTTGCATGCATGGCATGGCGATTCTTGTCCTGGAGCTGATGAAACGTTGTTGCATGGTGATGTTATTAGCGCGGCGCGCATGGATCGGCAGGAGGGCGACAGGAAGCGCGCGCGGGAGGGGGAGGAGTCCGCGGCGGCGGCGACGGGGAGGCGGCGGCAGCAGCAGCAGGCGGACGCGGTGGCCTCTGAGGAGATGGCGCCGGCGCCGGTGGCGGAGGCCGAGGCTCCCGCGCCGGCAGCCGGCAGCGGCGAGGCCGGGGCTGGCGAGGGGTGGCAGCGTCCCGAGGGGGTGTTTGATTTACCATGGCAGAAGTGCCGCGGCGGGCTCGGCGTGGCGAGCGGCGGCGGTGGGTGGGAGCTCCGGGACGTGTTCTTCCGCTCGCTGGTGGACGGGCACGCCGCTGCGATCGGGGTGCCCGGCGACCGTCTCTCCGCGCCGCCCAGCAAGCGGACCCTGTTCGACGATGTGGACGCGTGGCTCGCCTCGGCCGGCGACGGCGAGGTGGACCCGCTATGGCGGTCGGTGCTGGAGGCGGGGCCCAGGCCCGCCGCGTGACGACGTACGCCAGCCAAACATGCCGATCGTGTAGACTGCCAGGTGCCTCGGGGCCCACCTGGCGGCCGCTCAGGGTCTATCGTGTCAGCAGCAGTGCCCTCACAAATACTAGGAAAGGAAAGAAGAGAAGATTTCATCGTATTTTAATTTCAAATGTCTGTTTAGTTTGCTACAAGGTTGCATTACATTAGGTTATCTCTATGTAGCTAGATCGTCGCTGAGTGTTATGCTTAGTTCTTTATTATCATCTTCAAAGGTTTAATTTAGCTTAGAGTCCCGATTAAATTTTAGGGAAAAAGACTTTGAGCATGCATGTTCATGGGTATGTGATGACAAGTTACAAATGAAGAAACTTGGATGAATTTAAAAATGTCATCCCAATATATTCACTTTTTTCTTCCGAATAACATAAACACAAACGTTCATAATGCGTACGCTCATCTTTATAAAACGCAAGCACGCAAATCTTCAAACACAGATCTGACAGATATTTAAGATTGACGAAATAGACGTCTCATTATCGATGGAAATGTCACCTTCAACTGAAAGCACAACGTCGTTAAATCCTAAAAAAATTGCACCCACTGATTTACGAGAAGTCAAACTCAAGACCTGAGATGCCATTCATAATATATGCTTCGATGGTATGTGTATCATGATGGTAACCTGTCATTCATTTTTTTCTTCTGAATCACAGTACATTAGTCATTAGTTTTTTTATTCTAAATCACAGTAGTACATCTGTCATTAGATTTGTAAAGACTACTAGATCAAATTCATATTCGGGGAACGAAATAAACTAAAATCCAACACGAGTAAATTAGTTATAGCTTAGTTTAGTGATGCACTTGCTTGACTTGTCGAACTTAGTCTGGCAGCCCTGGCACTAACCATACATATATCCATGGGCGGATACATAGGGTATTCCTGGTATTCCCAGGAATATCCAACTTTTTTATGTACTAAGTATATATAAGTATATTTATATACATGTATATAAAATACATTAGCATTTCTATATTTAACAAATAAAATTTCTCTCTCATTCCTTTTAATTTATTCTTGTATTCATTTTTCCACACAGAGCTTAATTACCGAAATTATTCTATCTTGTTGTTTCTGCAAATAAGAACTTAATTATTTATCTTCATACATATTGACTCATATCACCAAATATTAGTACAAATCATATCTTGTTTCTAAATTTTTTTCCAAGATAAATCGAAATATGCATATGGTAGCATGTATAATAAAAGTATTTTTTTATGTGAGTGAACGAGGCATGAGTAGGAGGCAATTCCATAATCCTCATTCCTAAATATCTAACCCTAGCCGACCACGCATGACGTGGTGGCGGCACTACTGGTTCCCAATATCCTAAGCTCCTGGCGGTGCGGGACGTGCAGTACGGACGCGGCCTCTATCTCTATGCTATGCCTACCTGGCGACTGGCGAGGGCGCGCGTCGGTCATGAGGTTATAGGCAACAGCTAAATGACGCGACTCACCAGAACACTAGCAAGGGAATACCCAACATTTAAATTCTGGCTCCGCCACTGCATATATCCAGTTCAGTAAAAACTAATTGTTTGTTCTATTCGAGAACTTTGTTTCTTGTTTGTATATGCAAGGAGCATCAAAACAATATAATGTGGTCATGAACATGAAACATGCACGCACGACCGCTTGAGATATGTGTGCCGCTTTGGTGTAACTTCTGGATTCTGCCAAAGTACGTTTATGCATCAGGTTCATATGATCGACAACTGAAACCTCGCTACTTTTCTTGGTTATATATATATATATATATATATATATATATAGCGTTTCTTTTACACGCGCGTGTAGTTACTCTCATCTATATATCTCTAGATTTAAGGTGTATATGACCGGATGAAATGTATATAGACAAAGTATATGATCATACTAGACCATCTAGAGTGATATGTATGTTAAGTATGCATACATACATAGAGTATATGGTTATACTTATTGTATATAATATAGTAGTGGCATTTTAGTAATATATTTAAAATATAATTTTTTTTGAAAATTTTTCGCATGGTAAGATCTAGAGTATCTTAATATGAGTATATAAACATACTCAAACCAATAAACAAGTATGAATACATACACAACGTAGTTTATTAAAGATGAGAGTAACTACACGTAGGTGTAGAAAGGAATTTCCATATATATATATATATATATATATGGGGTAAATTTTCTCTACTCCCTAGGAGTAGTTACTCCCTCTTCTAGGCACACACGAGAGGTCAGCTGGCAATTAGCGGTGCTAGTAGCGGGTTAAGGAAATTTGACCCGTTTGTATCTAGCGTGTATATCCAAGTATGCGTATATACGTGAATTCAAAATCATCGTACGATCAGGTATCCGGAAAATTATCGTGGAAAGCGGATCTGGAGACAGTGGGTCTGAGTATATATACGTAGATATAAATCATGGCTGACTACATCTTCGTCCTCATCTAACCAGTTCGTCTTTGCAAACACAGGATACTAATCTGCTCTCCACTTCCAATTGGCTGGTGCATACTAGATCTTCCTTCTAGCGCGCCGGTGGACCTTCTTCCCCTCCAGGGTGCTCCACGGCCCTCGACGGCGGCCAGCACGCTCGGTGGCCGGCCTCGACGACGGTGGCGCTACCAGGCCCTCGCGTATCTGTCGAACGGATCGCTCTAGGCCGTGTGCGCCGCCTCCCCCTGGCGGGCGGGCTTATCCGACTCGAGCGACGCCTCTATTCTGGTGCGCTGAGTCAACAATGAACAGGGTACCTCTAAAATCTGAATTAGGATCGTCAATTACAGTACCATCCATCCATTCGTGTGTTTCTCATTTAATTTGATGTCAATCCGTAGGCACATCTCTTTGCTTAGACGTGTTCCTTGTTTCCAGATTAAGAGCGCCTAGCCCCACATCTGTCATCTGTGTTGCTCACCTGTGTTGCTTGTTTCCATCTAAATTTACTAATCCTTACTATTGTGATCGATTTGTTAATTTGAATTTAGTATCCTTGCAGATTGTAGATCTGGATAGGAGGCTTATCTTTGCAGATTGCAGATCCGATTGATTCCATTGATCTTGTTGCCATCGCATTACTACTTAAATCAAACCATCTTCTCTTGGATACAAGGCATGTTCTCTCCTTGTGTCTCGTAGCAATGGTGGTCTTTGCTTCTCTGCATTTGTCGTCGACAGTCACTTTGAATTAAAAATAGTATTTTTGAATATGTTTCTGAAAAGAGTATGTTTAGATATTTTTCGAAAGAAATGTATGTTTAGATACTTTTATCAGAGAAGAGTATATTTAGACACTTTTTGAAAGATGAGTGTGTTTAGATACTTTATCACAAAAGAGTATCACAGGACCCTTGAATATGGTTGTATCACTGGATACGTTTTTAGATTATAGTAGTGGCAATACATTGTGTCTACATTATTTTTAACAAAGTTTGTTCTATGTTGTCAAAAAAAAGTTTGCTCTACATTTTCCCAAGTGCAAGTATATTTCATACTACTATTGCTACAGTATTATATTTTTTTTTTCACCGAGCAATGTAATCTCATTAGTCGATAATGTACGTATGTATACATACTTCTAAATAATTAAACAATTTTCAACGTATGTATACATACCTCTAAATAATTAAATAATTTACTACGTACGTATACATACTCCCAGATGATATTAGGTATGTATACATACTTTCAAATAATTAAATAAAAAATGATACTACATATGTATACATACTCCCAAATAATTAAATAATTTATTTTATATTATAATATACAAAGTTATCCACGGATGATGCAAATATGGTTGTATCACTGGATACGTTTTTAGATTATAGTAGTGGCAATACATTGTGTCTACATTATTTTTAACAAAGTTTGTTCTATGTTGTCAAAAAAAAGTTTGCTCTACATTTTCCCAAGTGCAAGTATATTTCATACTACTATTGCTACAGTATTATTTTTTTTTTCACCGAGCAATGTAATCTCATTAGTCGATAATGTACGTATGTATACATACTTCTAAATAATTAAACAATTTTCAACGTATGTATACATACCTCTAAATAATTAAATAATTTACTACGTACGTATACATACTCCCAGATGATATTAGGTATGTATACATACTTTTAAATAATTAAATAAAAAATGATACTACATATGTATACATACTCCCAAATAATTAAATAATTTATTTTATATTATAATATACAAAGTTATCCACGGATGATGCAAATATGGTTGTATCACTGGATACGTTTTTAGATTATAGTAGTGGCAATACATTGTGTCTACATTATTTTTAACAAAGTTTGTTCTATGTTGTCAAAAAAAAAGTTTGCTCTACATTTTCCCAAGTGCAAGTATATTTCATACTACTATTGCTACAATATTATTATTTTTTCACCGAGCAATGTAATCTCATTAGTCGATAATGTACGTATGTATACATACTTCTAAATAATTAAACAGTTTTCAACGTATGTATACATACCTCTAAATAATTAAATAATTTACTACGTACGTATACATACTCCCAGATGATATTAGGTATGTATACATACTTTCAAATAATTAAATAAAAAATGATACTACATATGTATACATACTCCCAAATAATTAAATAATTTATTTTATATTATAATATACAAAGTTATCCACGGATGATGCAAGATGTTACTTATCGGATCCTACTCTGCAGAAACCCGATTAGCTCATATGGATAGAATTGAGTGGCATATTATAAAGGGAGTAACTACTTCTGGGAGTATAAAAAATACACCATATATATATATATATATATATATATATTTGCTTAAAACTAATGCGGATCACCGGCAGAGCCAAGGCCTGGCTACTCTGGGCAGCTGGCTGGGCTCCCACGGTACATCAGAGATGGGAGGGGAGAGGGAGGTGCGTATTGCGTACCCAGGGTCACCAGCCGGTGCGTGGAGGACGGAGGCGAGGCGCGAGGCGACTGGCGAGAGGCAAGAGGACAGCCGGTGCGTACAACAGAAGATGGAGCGTCGGTGCTACGAGGAAGGGTAAAGATGCGACGATGTGTGGGTTTGTGCTGATTGAATGGACTTGTAGATGGGCCACTAAACAAAGCCCATACACTCCCTTTTCCATTTTCTTTTCCATTTCTTTTTTTGAGCAACTTTCATTTCTTTTTTCTTTCTAACATCTTTTGACAAATTAGCACCTACATAATCAATATCTTTATATGCAGAATAATATATTTACTAGAAATTTTATGAATCCACACCAATCTCTATTATCCTCTATTGACCCCATATATTTGTAATTAAATTCCTTACTAGAAGACAAATTTTAAACCTCAACTGACATCCATTGGGCTTCCTAGGCTCCTATCATGGTTTTGCTATGAATTAGACAGGTAGCTTGAGAATTGGAGATTTAGGGAGAGAAGCAAAAATGGGGACTAAGAATATATATAGATTTCTTTGAGGTTTTAGAGTTTCAGGTCAAGACACAATAGCCTCAAATGCTATATATCATCCCGATTCTTACCATAACACTCGTTAACTCACCACTAACTCACCCCACTACGGCTTAGCTGTCAACATTACCCCACCTTGATCAATGTCATTTGCTCTGTTGCCAAATGCGTAATGATAGTTTGATCCTTCTTGCCCTCTCCTTCATGGCCTTGACATTGCCCCTCCCTCGAAAAGTTGGTTGTCCCCAAGCAACAGTGGATGAAAATCGCCTCAAAAGATCGTGAACTTCCTCCCACGACGTCAAGGTTGGTGAGTGATCATCAAACCGTTGCACCTAAATTTGTGACTGTAAACAAGCTCTTTATATACCATACACGTGAAGCTAGAAAATGTATGAATGGGCTGGACAACCATGGAAGAATCATGTGGAACCAAAGTGATATCATTATCTTTTAAATTCTAGCAGCAAAACATGCAGGAAAATCATCTAGTTCAATATATCTTGGATACTTTGAGTTCTATGTTGGAGGTGCATTATATGTTAGGGGCCCTACTAGTGTCTTCAGGGCCTAATTATATAACATTATGAGATAATGATTTCTCTAAAAAAATTTTAAAATACAAACCCCATTAGGGGAAATTATGAAAATTTTCCCTCATATCTTTGCTATAAAAAGGAAAGAGGGGACATAGACAAGGACTTATGGATTCATTTGCTCTTTCTTAATTGCTCTCCACTCTCTTCTCTATTTGTTCGGTTTAAGATCAAAATTCTAAATGTCTACTACATCACAAAACTTTCTAGGGATTAGAAACACATAAGCATGCTTAAACGTTAGGAAAGATATGAGATAATAATAATTAGGGACCATACTAGTGTCTTCAGGGCTCAATTACATAACATTGTGAGATAATAATTCCTCTAAAAGTATTTTCTAAAATACAAACCCCATTAGAAGAATTTTGAAATTTTTCTTTCACACATTTCCTATAAAAAGAAAAGAGGGGAGATAGACAAGGACTTATGATTCATTTGCTCTTTCGCAATTGCTCTCCACTCTATTGTCTATTTGTTCAGTTTAAGATCAAAATTCTAAATGTCTACTACATCACAAAACTCTTAAGGGATTAGGAACGCTTAAGCATGCTTAAATTTTAGGCAGTGAGTTATTGCTCGCTTAGCACTTAACACCTTTTATAATCTTGCGTTATGTTTATCTTGTTAATATTAGTATGACTTTTTGTCTAGGCTTTATAAAACTTCTGACTCTGCCACTGATGAGGATCATCGCTACTGGAAGGAATACCCACACAAACACAATGGCTGGCATTAGGTTTTTAAAGACTACTAGATCACATTCATATTTGGAGAACGAAATAAACTAAAATCCAACATGAGTAAATTGGTCACCCTCATGTAGGTCTCGAGGAGAGATGAGCCAAAAGGTCAACCTCGAGAATCACACATGCCATTTCCGCCAACTGAAAACATAAGCAAGAAAGGCTCGCATGCACCTTCGTGCGATGCTTAGCCTGCACCACACGGTGCATGCACCGGGTAAGGAAGGCATGCTTACAAATCGAACGACAGTCGTGCTTGGTGATCCGTGTTTGTGGGACAGATGCAACACACCTCCTTCGCGTCCAGGTCTGGGCATGGCATATCAGTCATGGGGAAAAAAGGATACTAACAACTCAGAAAAATCTTGTGCTCATTGGACTTGTCGAGAGACATCATTGATCCTCATAACTTTGAAGATGTATTTCAGGATCTTTAAACTTGGTAAGTGGTGCACAATACATATATCCCTAAACTTGTTAAATGATGCATTGCAGGTCTATTTTTAAACCATACCATAGGACATGTTTGGTTCTCGTATAGATAGAGCTAGACTCGTATCCCAGAGGTAGGCTACCCAGAGCTAGGCCCAACGCATGAAGAGAGCAGTTGTTTGGTTCATTTAGTCATTTTAGCCTACCTAGCATTTGGTTACCTGTATATGACCGCGTCCACATGTCTTTATCGCATCATGCACTGCTCCATCGCTCGCTTCCACCACATGAGCCAAGCCAAACAGAAATAGCCAATTGTCTCGTTTCCCTAGAGCCTAGCCACAAGGGTGTTTTGAATGTCCGCAGCCTGGTGGGCTAGATGAATCAGGCAACCAAACAGAAACAACCAATTGTCATGTTTCCCTAGAGCCTAGCCACAGGGGTGTTTTGCATGTCTGCAGCCTGGCGGGCTAGATGAATCAGGCAACCAAACTGGCACCACTTGCCACTTTTATAAACATGTCATGCGCTGCTCCATTGCTTGCTCCCACCACGTGAGCCAGGCCTAGTAGATGAATCAGGCAACCAAACTGGCACCACTTGCCACTTTTATAAACATGTCATGCGCTGCTCCATTGCTCGCTCCCACCACGTGAGCCAGGCCTAGCAGAAATAGCCAATTGTCATATTTCCCTGGAGCCTGGCATAGGGGTGTTTTGCACGTCCGTAGCCTAGCGGGCTAGATGAATCAGGCAACCAAACTGGCGTCGTTTGCCACTTTTATAAACCAGGCAAGAAAATGCCACAATTATAAATAGCATTTAAGGAGTAGGGAGGAACAAAGATTCAGAGGACTTGTGAACGCCCTAGCCCGGGAAGACGGCTAAGGTTCACTCTACACGTTGAATGAACCACACTTGCTAATTAACTCTCTTGCGCTTTTGTTCTCGCTTCGCGTAAAAGGATTGATCTAGAGTTAACAGCGTCCTAGGTCTAGGCTTTTAAGCTAGTCTAGTGTTTGTTCCATTTCTGGTATGGGACTAAAATAGAAATACTCCACCAGTGCTACAGTACCTCATCGCTAGTCCGACCCAACTAGCCCAATGGGCTGGGTCTTACTACTTCTGTGTTGTGATGGACAGTCTGCAGGACCACACCTAACAAACAATGCCATGAGGAGAATTTGGAACTAAATAAAAGTTATCAATATAATAAAAATATGTATATATTAGAATATCCTTCTCTCAGAACCAAACCCACCAATGCTCATCGTCTCCTTCCCTACCCACCTCAACCTCCGAGAGGCGAGGGATTGAATAGTGACATGACAACATGGACATTGGAGTGGAGGAGAAATCCACAAAAAAGATTCTCACCTAGCTACCTAGGACACAACTTGCAAGTCTAAAGACTAGGAAGGACTTAGAATAATATATTTAAGAACCTAGAACACAACGCTCCTCCTTAAATTCCTTGATAAAATCTATAACCATGCTAACATCCCTTGGTCAACGCTAACCTAGAATAACCCCTGCAAACCCAACACATGACCACTTTAGGCAAGGAATCACATGGGGTACTTCTAATGGAAAGAGATCCTCAAGCTCATAGGTGACTTCAGAAAGTTAGCAATGTGTTCTCCAAATACAGGTGACACATCCTTATTCTAGGAAGACCTGTGGCCCATCAATACTCTCTCTAGGAGTGCTTCCCACAAGGCCACAACTCTTCTCATTTGCAAAGAAGCTGAACTACTCAGGCATATACTTCTTGGATGACACAACTAGCCGAATTTTTAGCTTCCCTTTGTCAGCTCAAGCTTCTTAGCAACTCAATGATCTCCTTTACCTACTCCAAGAGAGAACTTGGGAGCCCATGGTTGATGTCAAGTGGGAATACATTTGGGGAACCAACACCTTTAGACCAAACAAAGCATACACTAAGTTGTCAGGGATTCAACTGGTTTCTCCTTCAAATGGATGTGATTAGGTAGCAATTTGGGCAAACATAAGTTCTTCTTTTGGCTCCTCCTTAGAGACAAATTAAATGCTATAAATCTTTTAAGAAGGAAAAATATACATCTTGATGATTACAGTTGTGTGTTTCACAACAGTGGCTCAGAGGGGACAAACATGCATCTCTTTTTTGAGTGCCCTTGTATCCAGGCATGTTGGATCTCTATGTCGATCATTTGGAATCTGACTCTACAAGCCCTAAACATGATCCTTGATGCAAGAAACCTTTTTGGGAGCACAATATTTAGGGAAGTTGTCATAATAGTCTGTTGGGGGTCATGTGGAAAACTAGAAACAACATCATTTTTGACAATGCAAGCTCCTCGATGACAAGATGAAAACCAATTTCAAGGAGGACCTAGCCCTGGTGTGCATCAAGCCATCAAGGCTAAGCAGAAGATTAAGGGTCTGCTCAGTTTGTGGCTAGAGAATTACTCTCAATGTACTCTCTCTCTCTCTCTCTATCTCTCTCTCTAGGCTTATTCCCTCTTTGTAAATACTCTTCGTCTACTTATAATAACGCAAAAAGAAAAATAGGTGGGGACCTTCCCTGCTGCGCCCTAAAAAAATATGGTGCGGAGCAGTTTCTGGTGACCACTTGTTCACGAAAAGCCATGGCACGATACTGGTGAACGTGGAAGTGTCGATCCTAGGACATTGCACTGGCACTGCTCTTCGTCTTGGTGTTCATGGTGCTCCTTGGATAATGGCTAAGTCCACTCCCTAAAGAGCGATATACCATGATCACCTATTGGCCTTCCACTAATGATCTAATCACCACGATTAGTATTATAACTATGCATCTACCTCTAAAATATTTTAAGATATATCAAAAATTTAGCCCAAATGTTTGGTTTTTAAGTAGAGGTAAAATCATCTTAATACTTACGAAAGTAGGGCAAATCCGTATGGTTATACTTATCTTTTGTAGCTAAATTGATACTATTAAATACTCTAACATCGTAGGGACAAACTAGGGCAGGCTTTGGAACGCTGGAATTTCATAGGAATCGTATCGAAATTTTACAGGAATTAGTTCATTTTTACATGAAAAAAATATCCGTTCTAAATGGGACCTAAGTATTGAAAAAACACAGAAAACGTGAAAAAAATCATCCGTTCCAAAGGGACCTAAGTCTTCATCTGAAATAGAGGTAAAAATGATATTTTTTTTAAAAAAAAAAGGAAAATCACCATTGATCTATAGTAAATACAATTAAAGACAAAAGTTCCTTAAAAATTCTTATAAACCAAACTTAATGATACATACACTGGTCCATTCTAGTCATACGTGGAAAGGCTCTCTCTCTCCATCTGGAAAGGCATCCGGAGGTAGCGGATTGCACCACGCCATGTTGTCCACGACGCTACGACGACCATGGTGGCCGAGGTGGAAGCGTCGTCCCCAGGATGTGGTGCAGGCACAGCTCCTCGTCTCGGTGCTCGCACCCCTCGCTTTCTACAACAGCGTGCCCATCTCCCCTTATTCTCAGTCCCAATTGTATGGTCTCCTTCACCCGCCTCCTCTCTGCACGTCCTTCATGAAAATGCTCTGTGATCTCGGTTGACCGCGAGAGGCACGTTCCAGCGTTGATCCATACAATCTGGTAACATCGCCACTTGTTCCAATCAGGCATTTTAATTTAGGACTAAGGGCCTTAATGTGTTTCTTTTCGTAGATCGCCCACAATGAGATGGGCAAGCAGTTAAACATGTTGGCACATGTGAATTTCACTCTGTTTAGAGCAACTCCAAGAGAAGAGCTATCCATGTTATGTATTCTATATTTGGCTATTTTGGGAGAGAAAAGAGAGTCCAACAGCTATTGTATTTGGTTTGCTAAAATAGCAAGTCATCTATCCCGGAGTTCTCGCATGGTAAATATAGCTTGCATGTCCCGCTAGCCATATGATTTGCCATATAGAAAGACTGTTGGAGATTTTTGTTTTTTTACATGATTTTCTATTTTAGAGGTTGGCTAAATCTTGAATTTAGCCATCTATTTTTATCAACTCTCTTGGAGTTGCTCGAGGTGCTTCCATTTTGTAGTTGTAATATTGTATAAGATTGATATCTGAAGGTGTGATGGTGAACTACTCTGATAGAACATCTGATGTGGTGAAAGAGTGTGCACAGAGTTGCATCTTCCATAGGTGCACACAACAAGGAGGGTGTGGTTATTGCAATGGACTATATGATATTCAATTGGAACAAGGCTAAAAGCCCTATGCTTAGTTTTGGTAACGAAGAGAACTAGTGAAGAACTAACCTTTTGCTAGGTGTTGTTTAAAGCTAGGTGAAGTCTATACCAAGACCATGAGCAATGGATGAAGGGTGTCAATCCAATTAGAGCAAGGTCGTACTTGGAGCAAGGCTAGGTGTGTAATTATGCTAGTTATTGATTTTCATAGCTAGCGACTATTCGAATGCTTGCGTTTGACTCTAAATTGGTCAAGAAAAAGGTGAAGAAGAATCTCTTGGTTTGACGAGCTCGTAATTTTTGGCTGATATTCGTGATTTTCAGCCGATTTTTCATAGAAATAGAAATCCTTATTTTTTTCCGTCGCGCATCTAGAGTTTTTCAGCCCATCTAATAAGCAGAAAGAAAGACATAGTTCTAGGTAAGAAAAATGCAAGAGAGAAAGATTTGATGGAAGGGTTTAAACGCGTACAGAAACAAAATAAGGGTTCCTGATACAAAATATAAGACCGGGTCATAGGAAAAAAAATACCAAGAAAAAAATTTAGGATAGAAATATAGAAAACTCTTGGAGATGACTTCTTTTTTTTCTTCTAATACTAATTTAAGAATTGGCAAATATCATATTTTGATGAATAAAATATGAGAATCTTTTGGAAACAGTTGAAAAACATAACCTTAAAATATCATGTATACATTACATATGTGACAAAGTCTAAGAAAAAATTGGTTTCACGCAAAAACAGTTTGGAAAATATAAAAGCTCTTATCAAACAAAAAGTCTTCAATTAGAATTCCTATTCAAATTACTCAAATCAAAGAAATCTATTTAGATTAGGATTAGGGTTCCTAGCTATATTTTATATATATAAACCAGGATTTAAATTAGGATTCTTATTCTTATTCAGTCTATTTGTCCTAACTATACATCGAGTCATATAATTTTAGATGAAATATAGATATAGAAATATGCATATGCACCGTCAATCATAACTTGTCCTATAATTTATATATTTCTCCCTTAAGGCATTGTTTGGCGTAGCTTAGCTTTACTAGTGAAGTTTTTTTTGGAAAGAGTACTTGAAAAAAGCACAATAGAAACTGTTGTGAGATGTGTTAAACAGACCGTAAATATGTTCAATGTAACTTATATATGATTTCTCACTTACTGTAACTATCATTTTATTGAGCAAATAGAAAATTAGGACTAACTCAAGTTAAAGTTCTCGGTCAACTCCCAGCACTAACAACATGCCATTTCTAACGGCGCAAAGGTCTCTCCTTTCCTTTCTCCCCTCGCTGTTCCTCCCCCAACCCAATCCGATCACTGTCTCCGGAACACCCTAGCAATGGAGCCCAAATCCACCACCCCTCCCCCGCCTCCGGTCATGGGCGCGCCCGTCGCGTACCCTCCGCCCCCCGGCGCCGCGTACCCCGCCGGGCCGTACGCGCACGCGCCGGCAGCCGCGCTGTACCCTCCTCCCCCGCCGCCGCCGGCTCCCCCAACCTCGCAGCAGGGCGCCGCGGCGGCGCAGCAGCTGCAGCTCTTCTGGGCGGAGCAGTACCGCGAGATCGAGGCCACCACCGACTTCAAGAACCACAACCTGCCGCTGGCCCGCATCAAGAAGATCATGAAGGCCGACGAGGACGTGCGCATGATCGCCGCCGAGGCGCCCGTCGTCTTCGCCCGCGCCTGCGAGATGTTCATCCTCGAGCTCACCCACCGCGGCTGGGCGCACGCCGAGGAGAACAAGCGCCGCACCCTGCAGAAGTCCGACATCGCCGCCGCCGTCGCGCGCACCGAGGTCTTCGACTTCCTCGTCGACATCGTGCCGCGGGACGAGGCCAAGGAAGCCGACTCCGCCGCCGCCATGGGACCAGCCGGGATCCCGCACCCCGCCGCCGGCCTGCCCGCCACCGACCCCATGGGCTACTACTACGTCCAGCCGCAGTAACGAATTTGGCTTCGCTTCCATGGAGCCTCTGCGGTTTTTATTTAGTAAATTAATTTAATTACTACTGAGACTGCCCTGTTGTTACCCATGTTCTCCTGTTGCCACCCAATAACTCTAAGATGGCGTGATGATGATCATCTGATGTGCCCCCCTTTGAGTAACAAGTGATTCCATTTCACATTTCATTTCTGATGATCTGAGAGAGATGACTGCTCGTAATTAAGAGGGAGGCTGTGTGATGCTGATGGTTCATGCCATGCTTAACAGATAAGGTTGCCTGTCGTAATTATTAATCATTGTGCTAGTACTGTTACCTTGTCCAAACTCCCAACTGCCGTGAAATTACTCATGTTCTTGTTACTTTGTCTTGAACCTATATTTGTGTAGTGTCATGCTTTTTCTTTAGATTTTTGTAGTAGGATAGAAAAGCAATTATTTTCCAATTGTAATGCAGTGGGGGCTTTATGTAATCTCAAGCTTGTTAGTAGCACACATATTTGATTAGTTTCCAATTTCTCTGTATTATTCAGTCATTTGTTTTTTTCCCCCATGTCGTATAATCATGTTCCTCCTTGGAATAATTTCAGGGACCTTATGTTTGCTAAATTTCCAGAATATGAATGTGTTTCCTGATTCATCTTGGAATAGATTCAGGCCAGCGTATTTTGCCGAATTTCCAGATTATGGATGTATATCCTGTTTCTCGTTGGAATAGTTTGAGGCCACTGCTGTGATAGCTACGCAATGGAAAGTTTTTACTACTCCCTCCGTTCTAAATTATAAGTCATTCTAAAAATCTTGAAGAGTTAAAGTATTTTTAAGTTTGACAAAAAATATAGAGAGAAATATAAAGATTTATGTTATAAAATAAGTACACTAAAAATATAACTAACAAAGAATTTAATGATACTTGGTTGGTACTAAAAATATTATTATTTTGCTATATAAATTTGGTCAAATTTGAAAAAATTTGACTCTCCACGATTCTTGAAATAACTTATAGTTTGGGAGGGAGGGAGTACCTTGCAGTGCTCGTTGCATCCAGCCAAATGATAAATCGGCAGATAAGCCCCGTTGGCTTTGCAGCTTCGTACGCTATTGAGGGTATCCTCCGTTCAGGCTTTGCTTTAGTCTTGTTTATAGTTTCCAGAAAATCGAAGATTTTATATCACATCGAATCTTATGGCACATGTATAGAACATTAAATATAGACTAAAACAAAACTAGTTACACAATTTGTCTGTCATTTGTGAGACGAATCTTTTAAGCCTAGTTAGTTCATGATTGGACAATATTTATCAAATATAAACGAAAATGTTATAGTAACCGAAACCAAAAAAAATTACCAACTGAACAAGGTCTTTTTTAAAAAAAATCTCTGTTATAGCGAATCTTACGACATATGCATTGCGAGACAAATCTTTTAAGCCTAATTAATTTATAGTTGGACAATAATTATCAAATATAAAGGAAATAGTTGTCACGTCATCGTTATTTAGCCTTGCAGCGAGTATTCACATCAACGCAGCCTTCACAGACCTGCTAGTGGTTGTGTTCAGAAAAAAGAGAAGCACATCCGGTGATGGTTATGTGCACAAAAGAAGGGATACATCATGAATCGGCATTGCAGGGGGCATGTCGGCTGCTGCATGGCCGACTGGGCGGCCGGCAGGAAGGCAATCGGCGCCGACGGGCGTTGGCTGACGCGCATCGTTGTCCTATCGGCCGCTGAGCTTGCCGACAGGGTGCTATATATGTTGTCTGCTATTTTCTGCTGCTTTGCTGGAATGCTGGTTTGCAGCAAACCTGAATACACTGGAATCTGAAGGATGACAAAAATGTGCTGATGCCATTAAACTTCTGCATCTAAGAAAAGATCATAACCACATAAAGTTCAGGTCACTGGGGCATGTTCGTAATCAGCTCAGGGCTCGCAGAAAGATGACACCTGCACACACGGTCGTTTAACATAATGATCTTGAGCTGATTTTAGTCTATTGTCCAGGTTGTTACTCTAAGAGAGAAGTTGCGCACGGAATATCCCTTCGACTACGTATACAAGTTGCTGAAGCGCTAAGCAAAACTTGTCTTTCTGAAATTGCATAAATTTCTCATGCTACATAGGCTCAAACAAGAAATCCCAAAGGGTTTCCATTACAGAATATCAACTGAAGATCCAGCTATTGTAAAAACTACAAGAAAGAATGCGAATTTCTGCCATTTCAGAGGGTCTTGCCAAGGGAGCACAAGTAGTGTCTCTGTTCCCTGTGCGGCGAGCAGTCCCCATGTTTGGTTCTGCAGATCAGCTAAAGAAGCTGGCGACCCTGCAAAGCAAGCAAGAATAAAACTGCGTCAACAACAACATTCCAATCATGTACGTTTGGTTTCCAAATGTTTTCTACGACCAAATTGCAAGAAACCACAGCAAGGTGGGAAACATCGTGGAATTTCGTTAGAATTTCATGAAAACTTGACCCCGAAATAAGCCAAGAGCAAGGTGAAAAAACAACGAGAAATTGAGTTGTGATTCAGAACTCACCCAACGCTGTAGCCTCCATGCATCCTAGGTGCAGAGGATGAACTTGCCGGAGGGCAAGGCGGCGGCAGCGACGGCGAGGAGGCAGAGCGTGACGACGTTCTGCCGACACCATCGGAGCGGTGCCCACGCGCCCGCGCCCTCCACGCTGGCGCACTTGGCCCTCGTCACCCCGTACTGCGGCTCCTTGGACAGGTCGAACGCGGCGCCCTTCAAGCGGAGCTCCTGCACGGCCCGCGCGAGCGCGCGCGCGTCGCCGCGGTCCCGGCGCAGCCGCGCCGCGGCGCGCCAGTAGGCGCACACCCGGAGCTGAACGGCCGCGGCGAGCGCGAGCGACGCCGCCAGGGATAGGGATGACGGCGCCCACCACCTCCTGCACGCGGGGGACGGGGAAGGGGAAGGGGAAGCGGCGGAGGCGGCCACGGACGCGGCGAAGAGGAGCGCGAGGGAGAGGCCGTGGAAGGCGAGGAAGGCCGCGCAGAGGTAGAATGCGTCCCGGCGCGCCGCGTCCATGCGCGCCTCCAGCGCGCACGCGCGGCGGCCCAGGCGGTCCTCCTCCCGCTGCCACAGCTTGAGCAGCAGCAGATGCCCCGCGCTCGCCGCGATCTCCCCGAGCGGGTGGCCCTCGCCCGCCGCCGTCGACTTGTCAAGAAAGGCCTCATCGCCTCCGGACGCTTCGCCGCCGTCGACGGCGACCGGGATCTCCACGACGTGGGCCTCGTTCTTGGCCGGCTCCGCCATGGCGAAGGTCGGTTCTTGGTCGGGACCGGACTGGGGGAGGAAACAGGGGAAGTGACAATCTCTCAGGGAAAGATCCGAGTTGATGTGAGATGGAAGTCCGGAAGGTGACGCGCAGATGGAAAGGCGAGAGTGGAAGCACGGTGATCGATCTGCCTGCCGGCCGCCGTGGGTTGGGCGCGGCGCGGCTTAAGGCAGAGGGGATGATAGCGCGGCTGCGTCCAACGGTCGGGTGGGCGAGCGCTTTTGGGAGAGGACGCAACGGTCACATCTTGGGTGGGCTTTGTAGTGTTTTCGTGGGCCACAAAAGGCCCATAGACCTTAATGGCTGCTGTGTTGTGGGTGATATTGGGCCCCAAAGTCATAGACCGCAGGCCCAATTGTCCGGGAGATCGGGAGCGGCGTCACCACTATCCGATGCGGTAGGCGTGTGCGGACAACGCCGGCGACGAGCTGAGCCGACGACGCGATACGGCGGGCACCGCCGACGTCACGCCAGAGATTATATTCCTTGGGGTCTCGACCGCATCGCTCGTCACACCGGGCGTGTCGTATCTCTTCCGTTACCTTTCGCCGTCGCCCCCGGCCAGGCCGGTTGACACCACCGCTGCTGGCTTCTGCGAGCACTCCATTTCCATGGCGCTCGACGGCATGTCGGCATCTATAAGTATCCGCCTTCCGGGTCAGCTTGTTTGCACACGAGAATTCCACGGACACGTACGTGGATTGCTTCTGTCTCCCAGACATGGCGCACTTCGCCTCCGCCGTCCTCCTCGCCGCTGCCCTGCTCATGGTAAAGATCGATGAAACAACCCGCTGGTCAGTGCACGTAAGGTAGAGGAAGACGCATTCACGAATTTCTCCATGCCTCTCCCCTCCCTCCCCCTGGGGTTCACTGGTGCAGGCAGGACGGCTGACGCATGCGGAGCCATCGACGACGGCCGAGGAGGTGTTCTGGCGCGCAGTCCTGCCGGGCTCCGCCGTGCCGGACGCCGTCCTCCAGCTCCTACGCCAAGGTCGGTTCTCCTCTCCCGGCCCTTTGCTGGTTCTATATCTTGGAGTATGTACGGTTTGATCAGGGAGCAATGCACGTATGCACGCACATCACCTACGACGCGCTCAGCGAGCCAAGGGATAGCGGCCAGCGCCGGCAAGAAAAAAGACGACGACGACGACAAGCCGCTCCCGTTCAAAGGCTACTCCTTCAGCGGATACGACGACGGGCCGACGACGACGGCGCGAGGCGGTGGGGCGGCCACGGTCACGCCAACGCCGACGCCGACGGCGAGGGCCCCGACGTCGGTGTTCTTCCACGAGGAGGCGGTGCGCGTGGGCGAGCGGCTGTCGATCCACTTCCGGGCCGCGGCGCCAGCCGCGCTGGGTCTCCTGCCGCGCGGCGTCGCGGACTCCATCCCGTTCACGACGGCGGCGCTTCCGGCCGTCCTCGCGCTCCTGGGCGTCCCACCGGGCTCGTCCAGGGCCGCCGCCATGGCGGAGACGCTGCGCACCTGCGAGCGGACCCTGCCCGCCGGGGACACCGAGGCCAGGTTCTGCGCCACGTCGCTGGAGGCCCTGGTGGAGCGCGCGGTGGCGGCGCTGGGCACGCGCGACGTCCGGGCGGTCACCTCAGCGCTGCCCCGCGCGGGTCTGCCGCCGCAGGTGTACGCCGTCCGCGCCGTGCGGCGCGTCGTCGTCGGTGGCGACGGCGGCGGCGGCGCCAGCAGCTTCGTGGCGTGCCACGACGAGGCGTACCCGTACACCGTGTACCTATGCCACGGCACGGGGCCGGCCAGGGCGTACCTCGTGGAGATGGAGGGCACCCGCGGCGGCGGCGCCGTCACCGTGGCCTTCATCTGCCACACCGACACGTCCCGGTGGAACCCGGAGCACGTGTCGTTCAAGGTCCTCGGCACCAAGCCCGGCGGCGCGCCCGTCTGCCACCTGATGCCGTACGGCCACATCATCTGGGCCAAGAACGTGAAGCCCTCGCCGGCGTGAGGAGCCATTAGTATTCATTCCGCTGGAGAATGAAGATGAAGTATTCTGTGTTGTGTTGTGTCCAGGGCTTGATTGACCGTCTGATCTGCTCTTGTTTGTGCGCGTCCAGTCCTGTGGTGTGCTGTGCCTGGTCACTAGACCAGCGTGAGCGTCTGCAATAAAATAAAATGGGCTGCTTTTGTGCACTTGTGCTACGTACTTGAACATACTACTCTATTGTGAAATCATGCAAACTTTCATGCATTTTCTTCAAGTTGGTAGCTCCGTGTTTCTTGGAGGGCATTTGGATGAAATGGTGACCTGTCTGAACAAATGACTAGTGGCACCTGATGTTCATTTGGTTAACGGTACCTTTCTGAACAAATGACTAGTGGCATTTGGTTAACGGTTTCTTGTGTGCCCAGTAGCCGCTTCTTCTCAAGACATATATAATTTTTTTCACATTATACTCTAAACTCTAAGTTTTACCTGGTACTGTATGTCACTATGGTCCTTTGTTTTATTAGATGTACATTTAAGTTTACAGGAATTGTTTGGAACCGTCGCTGTATGATATCTCTCGTCCATTGTTTTTGTACCTTGTTTTCTGTTATGCTTGGAGCCATATAGCGATAATACAGGATTGTTTGGGAATACTAAAATAGATTTCAATTTAAACACATGGACTGCTTGTCTGCTTCAGCAAAGTATGTGCTCTTCAGGTAGGTAGAAATTCATATTACCACAATAATGTTGTCCAAAGAAAAGCCAACACAAATTTTCTAAAGCAGATGTAAGCATGTACTGAAAGCCTATTTATATTATATATTCACTGTGCAGATCTACTCATGCAGAGTCCAATAAAATTAGATTTTTTAAAAAAAATTGTAATTTATTATAATTTTTCAAAGATTCAACTAAAATAAATAAAAATATAAAAAGACAAAACCGCCCTCAAAACTGCTCCAGAGATAAAAAAAAATACATGGTTTGAAAAGTTAAGAAATGTGATTTATCGAGTTTTAAAGTTCAGAGAAATTTAGAGAGGAAAAGTGGACTTTCACATAAGTTGGAGAAGGAAAAGTAAACTTTTTCTTTGCCGTTTTCAATTTTAGGCTGTCGTCCAATCTGTTCACTTTGTTAACAAGCTATGGTTGAAAATATTATTTATTAATTTATATAAAAGAAAAATATACTAAATAGTTGACAAATTCGGCAGCCGAACGAAGTGGCAGATTCGGTGGATAAGCAGTGTTTGTGTTCCGGCCCGTGCACCCCTCAACTCGATTTGGTCTGGATTGAATTGGGCCGACAAAGACAAGCACAGGACCATTGACCACCGACTTGGTTGGGTAGGCCTCCACTCCACTACAGGCTACAGCCCAGCCCACTTGGATCTTGGAGTGTATGTGTGTCGCTCACAACGGCAGTGGCAGATCGCCAGATCAATCCACACGACTTTCCCATTGTCGTCGTCAAAGTGCATGAAGAGCAGACATGTCACGATCCTGCTGTGCATGTATACACGAAGCTCAAAGAACAGAGCAGGATTCAGGGAGCATGGAAACATCCTTTGGATCAACAAAAACGGCGGCGCCTGTCCTTTAAGGCATGACGCAGCTCTTTGTGCATCAAATCTTAACTCAAGATGATAAAAGGAACACGATCTTCATTTCTGATTGTTCAGCCTGAGGAATTCAAAGATTGTAAGACGATGCTGCACATTGGAAGGTTTTCATCACTGGATGCCTCCAGGTTCAGTTTTACCTAAGTAGTTCTAGCTGTGGCTGCTTCGACGGTTCCTTCATAGGCAGCTTTTAAGCTCAGGTGGACGGATTATAGACCCACTTCAGAGCAGCCTATCAACTAATAACACAGTTCAAGCCTTAATTTGTGCACAGATCTGGCTATACATCTCAGAGCCCCTTAACTGGTCACAGCAGGCAATGATTCAAGGTACATCCAAATCCAAACAAGAAAAATGGGATTACAACGGATGATCCAGTGTAGCAAAGATAGCAATTTAGCATTAAGTGGTCATGTCAGTCTGAAGAAAGATAGAAATACTAAGCAATTTTCACTAACTGACTACAGCCTGTAGCAAGCATGTCATTTTCACTCCATTACAATTTGCTCAACACACACAGTAGTAAAGCTACTATCGTTGTTACTAAACCCTGACAAAGCCAGGCTGTAGTATCTAGATCAAATGGAGCACTTACAACTCAGAGCAATTGGAACTGGAAACAGATACAGCACTCCAACTTGGAACTAAACACGTCTCTAGTTACCCAAAATCACCTCAGCTCGCAAACTACGCATCTCAGGTACGCACAGCTGTGAACGAATCTGTCTGAAGACCTTGGAATGCATCAATCAATCTTTACGGATGAGAAGAGGTAGTGCACGAAGGCGAATGACGTCAAGAAGCCAATGGTTCCGGTTGCCAGCATGATTGCAAATGCCATGAGGAATGAGTAGCCAACATAAAGCATTGCAGAGACAGGTCCGCTCAGGCTTCTGAGGTCAAAGACCAAGTAGTTGATGGAGTAGAGGAACACGTAGAGAGCAACAGAACCAGATGCGAAGAAAGCCTTCCACCACCACCTCCAGTCCTCCACGCAGAGATTCATGTACGTTAGTACAACAGACACCTCAGCACAGACAGCAACAAGCAGCAGCAGGACAATCAGCAGGAAACCAAAGACATAGTAGAACCGTCCAAGCCAGATGCTCGATAGAATGAAGAAGAGCTCAATAAACAGGGTCCCAAATGGCAGCGTTCCTGCACCAAGGACAAGAAGCCACGATGGATACTTCCGTGCAGGGATCTCCCTGGGGATCTGATTGGTCCGAACAGGGAATTCAATTTTCTCCGCTCTTGTACCAAGAAACCCACCAAGAAGGGTTAATGGCACAGAAACGCAGAACCATAGAGCCAGGAGGGTGAAAAATAGTGAGATAGGTAAAGCCCCCGTGCTCTCGCTTTTCCACAACACAAAGTTTAGGACAGTAAGGACCGTAAACATGACACCAGGGAAAAAGCAGGCAGTCAACCAAGACACTGATCTCCAACCTTCAGATGTGCCCTTAATAGTCCGCCAAAACCGAACACTGACATACCCACTTGCGATGCCAAGGAAAAGATATAGAACAATCATCCCAGTAAGAAGCATTCCTCTTGAGGCTGGAGACATGAACCCAAGTGTGGCAAAAACGATAGTTACGACTGCCATGCCCAAAATCTGAACCCCATCACCAATCATTATGCATAACAGCTTGGCACAAGTTGGCTCTCTGAATACATCTCCAACAACAAGCTTCCAACCAGATAGTTCCTCATTCATCTGAGCTTGCGCTTCCTTGTCGAGCTCTTCATACCTAGTCAGGTCCCTCCTGACAGTTCTGAGGAATATAACAAAGACAATTCCAGCCAAGAACAAGATCACCATGAGGGAGTTCATTATAGAGAACCAGTGGACCTTGGCGCCAGCCTCCATCTTCAGATAGGCATCCCACCTAGATGGCCACCTGATGTCGCTCTTGACAAACTCAACATCATAAGTGAATGTAATTCTCTCCTGTTGCCTGATCACTTGAGACTTCTTAAGCTCCACAGGGCAGTCCACCGGGTCAATGTTGTCGTACATATTAAGCTTATTGAAATCCTCAGCATTACGCTTCACACTGCAAGGCACAACCTGAAATCCAACAATCTGATACCCAGACATCCCATTCTTGTCTGTCTCTGAGATGACAGCAGATCCTTCTTCTCCAGTGCCAATGATTTCCACTTTTCCGCCCTTGTACTCATGGACCAAGACCTTAAACTTCAAATGGTTGATGATATAATCATCCGAGATACCGGCAGGAGAGTAACCAACAGGAAAGCCAGTCCACTGTACCATGACACCATTCTGCTCAGTGAAACGCATGACGGGCAGATTGTCCAGCATCATGTTAACCTGGTAAAGATCGCGGGTCCGCTGCTTAAGGAGCTTCGCATCATTCTCATTAAGCCCTTTTGTGGTGCAGAGGAAGACAGACTCATTAACATTCACACGGAACCGGTAGGGCGAGTTGTCAATCTGGTCACCCATCAGAAGCTCACCCAGATTCTCAGCACTCTTCTTGATGCCCCCCTGGGGACGGCAGTAGGGCAGGCTGTAGTAGTTGAAAGGCATCTCCGTCTCGATGGACGTGAGAGAGTTGACCTTGGCGAATATCAACTCGCCTTGGGAGTATGTGTGCATGTAGCTGCCAGGCAAGTAGAACGCATCGCCCGGTGAGACGACAACCAGTAGCGACGCGACCCACAACAGCGGAGCCATAAAGCAGGGACTGTGCAGCGCCCGAGACATCTTCTGAAGCAAAAAGTGCCCAGCACCTAGAACATGGGTGAGGAAACCTGTAGCCAAACAAGAACTTAGGTTACGTTTATATAAGAGGGCAGCAAGAATCTACAATAAATCATGACTCCATAAGCACCATATTTTGGACAGGAACAGATTGAATTGTATGCTGCAGGAGTGCAAGTGCAGAAACCTAGATCCTTAAAAAAAAATTCCTAGAGCAATGTGCTGTAAATCCCTCTGCTCTCACAGTTGAGAGTTGAGACCACTCACACTTGCTTGCATTGCTAAAATTGGACTGCCACTATAAATCATAGCACCAAACTAGCAGGGATATTTCTGTGTGCAAGAATAACGCGGACTCTCTTACCCAAACAGGCATACACAATTAGGCACACTTATGAGGATACCCAACAGGCATACACAATTAGGTACGCATATGAGGAGCAAAAGCATCCTACAGAAACCTGTAATAATCTAACAAATTAGTTATGCACTACCAAGCCTCTAATCAAGCAGGAAATTAGTTAGTCATCATTCCTAACTCGGCAAACTCGCACAGAAACTGGAAGCACCAAGCAAGCAAAGCCTCACCTGTAGTGAGTAGAGAGCTTAATTCGTGAGAAGCCATCACCCCAGAATCTGAAATAAGGCATCCTTAGAATTCACCTCACAAACTTGGCCATCTATTCCAAACACTACGAACTACGACGCACTGTACAGTACCCGGTGAACTCGGCAAAGCCTGAAACGTCTCTACAGCACGGTGCCCGCGAGAAATCCCAAGCACTCCACCGTGACAAATACGTGGTGGTGCCAACTAATCTAACCTGGGGATGGAGGATCTGCCCCGAGGAGGCCAGAGATCTACAGAGCAAGCAACCGGGCGAGAACCAAATTAAACCGCGAGGCCGCAGCGGATGGTAGAGAGGAGGGAGAGGGAGGGGAGAGACCTTCTAGAACGTAGTGCTCGAGGGGAGGAGGAACGTACCTGGAGGTGGTGGCGACCGGCGAAGCGAGGGGGAGAAGGGCGCGGCGGGCGCCGGTGGGGAAGACGAAAGAGGAGAGCAGCCGCGGCAGGGGATGGATGCGTTGGGGTGGGACCGGTGGCGCATCCCAAATCTTTTTTCGTGCGTGTCGAAATCTACAAGAGATCTGGGGCGTTCGAGATGTGCGCGGTACTGTACTACTAGGCTGGCCATGGCTCGTAAAAATCCAGGGTCAAAAGCACGGCGTGTCACGCCCTTTTCACGCGCCAATGCGTTGGAAAGGGAAAGAGAGACGCACCACGTTTAGCTATACTGGGCCGAGTAGAGTAACGAGCAAGTGCCGGAGCAAAAAAAATCTTTGGAAAGCCTATGTTCCGAAATGGCCAGACGCACCACAAAACAAGTCGCCAAGCGAATGGGCTCAATCTGTCAAAGTGGCTTGGAGCTGCATAGAGAGATGGTGCTATTCTCTGCCACGCGGCCATAGCACTATAAACGATGCGAACGTGCGATGCACGCGGTGGTGTGTTTCACTTCACTTCACCGCAGACATGTCACGCAGAGGAACGGCTTTCTGCGGGGTGTGGTTGCATTTCTCGACAAAAAAATGGGCGGATGAGGAGATCCCGATCCCGCAACTAGGGCCCAAATCAAAGGAGCCCGCTCACAGTCCACAGGCCCCCAAGTTTTGCGATGACCGCTGGGACGAGCTAAGAAGGCCTGCTTTTCTCAGGCCCATCACAACAAACGGCCCACATCAGAGTCTGAAGACAGTAGTAGCTCGTGCAAAGCTGCAGGCAACGTCACAGTTGCATGCACATTGTTGAACTGAACCTCCACCGATCCATCAGTCCAGTATCACTACTTGTAGTCTGGTTCTAGACATGAAAAGGGCGCAGCAAAGCAAAGGCTTTGTTTAATTCCTTCTAAAAGCTAAAAACTTTTTAAGATTTTTCGTCAAATTACGGCACATATATGTAACATTAAATATAAACAAAAAATAACTAATTATACAATTTGTCTATAATTTGTGAGACGAATATTTAAGACTAGTTAGTTCATAATTAGACCATTACGTACCAGACGGGTAGTGGTGACCCGTACCCGGACACGGGTAGGAAAATGCTTCCATACCCGCACGCGACGGGTAACCCGTACCCGATAACATACCCGAGAATCATATTTCAATATTAAACATTAACATAAAAAAATAAATCATTTCAAGGCTCCAGCAAATTGCAAACTAATATTTATATAATGACATCAAATTCATATACTCTGAGGGTTTATTTAGGTTTGGACCAAATTTATAAGCTATATAGGTAAAATGACAAGGATGGCATGTTACTTTGGCGGTGCTTTTTACCTGCGGATAGGCGGATATTGGTAGTATACATCCACACCTGTACCTGCCATATCCGATGGGTATAAGTTTTTATCCAATAACGTATCCATAGATAGAAAATTCATCACATATCTGTCTTTTTATCGAGTAAAACCCGTCATATACTCAGATTTTAGATACCCGTTGCCATTTTAAATTGTCACATCCAAACAAAAGTGCTACATTACCTCTAAATGTTTTCACAATAGAACTAAACAAGACCAAATCAAACCGAAGCGGAGCAGACGGTATCGGCTGTCCCGTACCTGTTCTTTTCACAATAGAACTAAACAAGACCAAATCAAACGGAAGTGGAGCAGACGGTATCGGCTGTTCCGTACCCGTTCTTCGCAAAGCGGCTCGGATACTATGACATTGTTTAGTTGTAAACAAAATTGCTAAATAAATATGATATCACTTTTGTTTATATTTAAAAAATATTATTTAATCATGAACTAGTTAGACTTAAGAGATTTATCACACCTATTATAGATAAATTGTAAAATTAATTATTTTTTTAATTTATATTTAATGTTTTATACATGTGTAGTAAGATTTAATGTAACAAATTGTAAAATTAATTATTTTTTAATTTATATTGAATGTTTTATACATGTGTAGTAACAAAGGATTTAGAAAAATTTGTAAGGAAATAACCGAGGCCTATAGCAGCAGCTACATACACACGGGGCCCATTTGCTCCGTGGAAGTGACCACGTCAACAGTGCCGTGCCATCCATGTCTGCCCGCTCGATCGCATTCATAGTACTACTTGCCGACGACGCCGCGTAGCACGCGAGCGAACGATGGACACGAGACGAGTACTAGTAGCTATAGCTAGGCAGGCGGGGCCGCGTGCACGTTCCGGTCCGGCGCGGCGGCAGCGGTAGACGCAGCGTGGGCGCATTTATTACTCCGCCGGCCGGCCACGGCCCACGGGCGGAGCGGTGCGGAGCGGCACGCTTGCGCCGCATGTGTGCGCCATTCCTCCTTCCCTGGAGGAGCTGGGCCGGGCCTGCCACCGCCACCTGTGGCCGTGGCCGTGGCCTGTGCCGGCCGTGCGTATTCATCCTGCTTCTATGACCCCAACTGCACGTAATAAATGCCTCTACATTCCTTCCTCCTGCTTCTATGATGAATGCGACGGCGAGGGCGAGCAGCCGCTACTAGTTAGCCGGAGAGGAGCCCGGACCCGGCCGGGCTTCCACTTCCACGCCTTGATGGCTGGCTGGCTAGTATGCAATGCAATGTATCCCAGCGAATTTACCTTTTGCACGGGTGACGGGGCTACTCAGCTTTCAATTTGGCCGCCAGCACAAAGACGCGCACAGTGATCAGAGTTAAACGCGCTGCTGCACTGGTACTATTGTCATCTCTGGACGCTGCAGCTGCCGGCGGAGGCTAGCGGCGCTACAGAAGAATCTCCAGCCCTCGGCCGCTCGATCGCCCATGAACATGATGAGGCCATCCATCAGGCATCACCCAAACCTTGCCAGGCGCGCCGAGCCGAGAGCAGCTAGCAGCAGAGCGGACGTGACCAGACAGCCTCGGCGGCATGGGTAGCGGTGCATCCATGCATGCATGCGTCGTTTTGGACCGGCCGGTACCGGTATGTGACGCGACTGGCCATCAGCCGCGTCTCGCTGAGTACTCTACACAGTACAGGTGGTGGTGGTGCAGCCTAGCTTGAGAGGTTGAGCCTTGCGTCCCGTCTGCGCGGCGCCCGGCCGGCCGGCGTAGTACTAGCACCAACGGTTTCTGCTTGCTCGTCTCATGAAAACTGATGAAGACGACGCACCCGCGAGTGACTGACGGATGTGTCCTAGTACTCTGGACTGGTTGCTCTCGACACAGCTCTGCCGCGTCCACCTTGCCGGTAAACATTTATCAGGGCAGAGATCTGTTGTCAAAGGAGTACAGTTACCTACTAGTAGCTAGCTAATGGTCCAACCGATTGCAAACGACAGGAGCACTAGTAAAACAGTTGCGTTTTTTCCCCCCCAATTTTCATCAAACAAAACATAGTAAATACTTACTGCTTCTTCAGTAGGAGTACGTACACAACAACACTACTGCGCTACGGTCTACGGAAGTACTACAGTATAGTAATCCCTAGCGTAGCATCAGCAAAAGTATACTCCCGGGTCCCGGCCGGCCAGCAGCATTAATGGCGAGGGGTTGTGCCGGAGAGCCCGCACCTGCACCGTACCGGCCGACCGCCCCCACATGGCAATGCAAGGCCATATACACGGTACCACAACATACCATACCAGTTATTACCAGATATCACCCCCATGCATTGGCATGTGTTGGCCTCTTCTTGTGTTGGCATCAACCATATCAATGGCGCCGACCGAGCCGAGACGCCTGCATTGCATTGCATTGCATTGCATGTGGTGATGGTGACCCCACGTTGCAGGAGAGGAGAGGAGAGGAGAGGAACCTGTTGGCAGTCGACGACAGTACAGTACGCCACAGTTCTCGTTGCCGCGCGCGCTGGTCCTCCGAGATCCGTATCTCTAGGACTAGGAGGGGTGGTGGTGCGGACCGTGCCGTGGTGGCCTGCATGCATGGTGGTGGGTCTTCATTCGCGCGCCCCGGCTCATGCATCCCCACAACCACAAGGTAAAGCTAGGTCGCCCGGCAGTGCCTGCGTGCAGCTGCGGCAGAGCATGGTTCGTTAATTAATCGTTACAGAGATTTCGTTCCTATTGTTCCCGCCGCGCCAAACCGCCTAGTAGTACGGCTCTCCAATCCAGCCTGCATCATGCCACCTACGACCATGTCGCTCGTGAGTCGTGAGCATGCAGCCCATCCCTCACCAATTACGAGGCCATCATCATCATACAGTAAGCCAGAGGCAGGCAGCTAGCCGCTGGCCGCCGGGCCGGCGCCCACCGTGCGCGTGCCGGCCAAACCACTACTACTACTACTGGAAAGAAATTACGAGGTAATCATGGCGCTGCCCCCGCCCCTGCTGCATGGTGGGGGGACTCTGCTCACTGGACGACGAGCACGCGGGCGCGTCTTTTTTACGGCCAGCCCACCACCACCACTAGCTAGGCAACCGCTCGAATTTTACACCAGCGGCAGCCGGCACGCGGGGAGGCGGGCGCACCGGCGCGCGCCCTTTCTGGCAGCGGGGAGCTGGCGGCAAAAGAGCATCACGAAGGCCTCGAGGGCCGCGCCGTCTTGCGTTGCATTTGCATCCCCGAGCGGTGAGCACCAGCCACCAGGCAAGTGCCAAGCCAAGCCAAGCGGAGGCGTCGCCAAGTTGCCCTGTTGGGCACAGCACGGACATCGTCCGCCCGGTTCCCCTTGCCGCTTGCCTCTCTGCGTGCGGAGAGTGAGCAGTCGAGCTGTGCTTCCTGCTGCCGCTACTCTGTTCTCTGCTGCTGCTGTTGTTGTAGACCTCAGGTCAGGCAATTGCAAAAGCAAAGGGCTAGCGTGGGTGTTGTACTAGACCGAACCAATGAACGATACTGTGTGCCTGCGTCGGTGTAGGTGACAGAAACGCGACGCTGCTGCCATGCATCAGGTCAGTTGCAGCCAGGGTACTGTGACCGGGGTACACGACACTACGACAGCGGGGTTGGTCCCGTACGCGCTGGCGCCCGACTGTGGACACGAGAGCTCTTATGTGTGTGTGTGTGTGTGTGTGTGCAGGAAACGGAATGAGCCATCGATCGGTCCGTCGATCCATGGAGCACCCTGACCAAAGCGCACACCGGAACCAACGCGCCACGGCGATGCCATTGCCAATGGACCTGCCGCTGCCGCTGACGCTGCGACACGGGCACCGCCCACCGGCGAGGCTCGCGCGCCGAACCGTCCGTGCAGCTCTGCAGGTTGTGAGCGTTCAAGACAGGCGGAAACGGCGCGCGTGTATGTATGTATGTATGTATGTATGTATGTATGTATGTATGTATGTATGTATGTATGTATGTATGTATGGCACTACAACTCTGAGTATTTGCAGTCCACACAATCACAGCCACGAACGAAAGAACCTCCCAATGCAAGCTGCTGCTGCCTCGGCGCGTGTTTACAGTTCTCGGTTGGGAATCACGAGGCCATCCAGCTACGGACGCTGATTAGTCAGTAGTAACTGACCTGGACCGTGCATGCGTCGTGGGGTAACCACCGGGGTAAGGGCAGAGCAGAGTTCCTTTGGTGCTATGCGCGTGTCTTTTACAACGACACCGTGCCAGCAGAAAGATGCAATGCAATGCATTGTTGGCTTGCTGCTGTGTCTCATCGGGGCCTTGTGGAGGTGGAGTGGAGTGGAGTGGAGTACAGGGGTGGGTTAAAAAGCAAGGCAACTGGAGGTGCGAGCCCAGTGCGGCTGTGCTGACCGGCTGACCCTCTGTTCCCGTCGTCCTTGCATTTGATGGCCATTTGGACTACTCCACATAGTATATACCAACAGGTCCACCTGGCCCAAATGTGTAATCAATCACAATGATGTCTTAGGTTTTCCTTTGCTTCCTGCTGCAAATACAGAGAGATTCGGCATGGTTCCCTGCTCATGTTCTGCCCACCTTTGCCGTTCGCTCACGGTGTGGAGTAGTCGTTGTGTTGTTACATGCACAGCTTTTGTATGCTGTTTTATTCTTCTTTTTTTTTCGTTTGAGGCACAAGTCGGTTAGCCGTGTGTGAAACTCTTTAATTGCAAAAGTTTACTTTTTACGGCATGTTTCAAATAAAAGGAAAAGAAAATAAGCGGAATAAAAATCGTATCAGAAATAAAGAACATAGGAGTAGAGCTAGAACAGAGGATAAGAAGGTACAAGAAACTAATAGGAAGATATGTTCAACTTAAACGCAGAAATTCGCAGTGGCACTTGCTCAAGTACAGGTGCCAGAACGCCATGGAATGGATATTTTTTTGTGCATATAAATTTTGTGGCCAGCGCCCAGCGGGGAACTCATTGCCTGTTCATCATCACATTTTCAGCGTGAACGCATCAGCTCTATCAGTGCCCTAGAAATACTGTGTATTCCCTTTTTTTTTATCAGGTTTCTCCGACCTCAAACATTCTTAACTTTGACCATCATTCTTTAAAGAAAAAACATATGAACTATATATTATGAAAATATTTCTAGTAGCTGTAGCAGTTCTGCTAGAGTTGCATTAAATCGGAGTTTATTTTAATGACCCTTGGAGGTGCACGGGCTTATAAATTGGAGTTTATTTAATACGCATGACTGGGAAAAGTAAATGCAATATGTACGTACAGTAGGTAAATGACGAGTGGGGGAGAAGATTTGGCAATCATCATGCACGCGCGTACGTGGACGTACGATCGGACGAGACCTGCAAAACCGATAATCTAGCTACGCACTGACACCACCTACCATGCATTGCGATTTGCGAAGTCGTTGGGAGGGAGTTTAGCACTACCGGCCGGCCGGCCGGCTGGCATCATGAATTCACGATGATTGCCGAAGCTTCTCATCATATATAGCTGGAGTAGCCACGTAGTAGTACGTACGTGCAGGGGGGCACGCCCACATCCCGGACCGGACCAACACAAATCAGCAAACCGGGCAGAGACCACATGACATGAAGACGAATCGGCGGCATGTAATCAATCACTGCAACTGCAAAGCATCCGGGTGGGCGCTACGAAATTATGTCGCCTCGCATCGCATCGCATCGCATCGCATCGCATCGCGATTGGACGGCGACACGAGGTCCCATCCACGTCCGTCGTCCTCCGTTACTCCGCACCGTTGGATCTGGACCTCCCGTCCCGCTGCACACGCCGCCGCGCCCGGTGCCTCATACTCAGAGGAGGCCCTTGTGTTGTTACTGTACTTACCACTGCGCGCGGGCGGGAGATAGAGACAAAACGGGCGGGGACGACGGGCGATGGACGTGAGAGCTAGCGCGCGGGCCGGTCGGGCTCGGCAGCTCTCGTGCCACCACCAGCCTTGAGCCATGCCCTGCCCTGCACTGCCGTGGATTCAATTCAATCCAATGCATGTACTGTATGGATGGATCGGAGACTAGAAAAGCGGCACGACACGGAAAAGTTGGTCCCTCCCACGATCCATCGGGTTTGTATCGACCTGGGGCAGGCATCTCTGGTTCCTGTTGCCGGCGGGCTCCATGCGGCTGCCACTCCTATATACGTGTCGATCACATTGCTTTATAGTACGTACAGTACCATGCAAAAATTGTCAAAGGATTACGACGGTGATCTCAGAGACTCGAGAGAGCTTGCTTGCTTGTTCACAATCAGACCGCCGGCCGAATCGAATCTGGGCGACCGCGCGCCGCCGTACCCCGGCCGGAGTACGTGCTGTGTGCTGTGGCTGCTGCACTGACCTCAACCACGCGCTCTTGTTTCCTTCATTCGTTTCGTTGCACCGTATCCAGAATCCCAAGAGGGCAGCCGGCCGGGCATGCATGCATTTTGTCGCGGTCCCGGACCCGGAGGCCGGCCGGCATGCAGGAACACAGGCACGGGAGAGATACGCCCTCGTGCCGTCGCCATCGTTGCCCGGACGGCGCTCTGGTTCAGCTCGCACGCCTTCATCGTTGCCTGCCTGCCTGCCTGCTTGGTGCTTGCATGCCCTCGATCGTCCAAACAGGTGATGCGGTTGGGGGCCGATATCATTTCGATTCTCGCAAGGCAGACAACTGCACTGCACTCGTCAACGGGAGGCGCTAGAGCAAGTATTATGGTGGACTGTAAGCTGGCTAAATGCTGATGTGGAGGAGAGAAGAGAGGAGAGAGAGAGGAGAAGCAGGCTGTAAGAGCAAGTATTATAGTGAGCTGTAAGCTGGCTAAATGCTGAGGTGGTGGAGTGAAGCGCCCCTGGTAAACCAGGAACTCAAATGTGATACAATACTAGTCCCAGGAGGCTAGTAACACATTTATTACATCAGATAAGTTTCAGCGCAGTAGTCTCGATAAGCGTGGACAATGAAGGCACGCTATAATAATAAGACACCAAAATACAACATATTCCATTTGCATGCACGTTGCATGCAAATGGACGGTGCCTAATCACCATGTCCTTGCATGCAGGTGCATGCAAATGGTCGGCATGCATGAGATATATATTCGTGTAGGTGCACTGCTATGTTTTCTCGCATGTAAGCTTGCTGGTACTTGCTATTATTTGTGCGCGAAAAATAAATATGGATGGATTAGATGGAGATACTATAGAGCTCAAATTATTTTATAGTTTCTGAAATATATTTTGAAAATAATTTTTAATGCGAGTGATTTTTGAATGCGAATTTTTGGGATGTTACATGGAGAGAAGGGAGGAGAGAGAGGTGAAGCAGGCTGTAAGCTTACAGCCAGCTTAGGCACAGGAACCAAGAAACTTTGTGAGAGAGATAAGTGGGCCATGTATTAATAGTGAATAGCTAACTATTGTATGGGTGGGCTGGGAGAAGTCTGCAAGGTTCCTTACAGCCAGCCGATGACCTGTATTATTAAACTTGCTCTAAGCTTACAGCCAGCTTAGACACAAAAACCAAGAAACTTTGTGAGAGAGATAAGTGGGCTATATATTAATAGTGAATAGCTAACTATTGTATGGGTTGGCTGCAAGAAGGCAGTAAAGAACCTTACAGCCAGCAATTGCACTGTATTATTAAACTTGCTCTTAGGGCGTCCGCAATGGTATTCAATTGCTAGCTATTTGATCTCTAGGAAGAATGTTATTGGCTCTCAATGACAATTTGCAAATAGCTAGCTTAGAAAGTCACTAGCTATTAGGAAGTTACTAGCTATTGTGGAGAGTATTGTGAGAGAGTTATTTCTAGAAGATCGTGCTAGATTAGCTATTTATGAGTCGCTAGCTATTAGGAAGTCGCTAGCTATTTGATCTCTCTTCTCGATAGCCAATGAGAGTGCTACTTTTTTATTATTTTTATACATCATCTCGCTAGCTATTTGTAAATTGCTATTGAGAGCCAATAAAATTTCTTCTAGCTAGCTATTTGATAACCATTGCGGATGACCTTACGGTACCTGCTGGGAATGACGCCAGTGTCCGTCTGCACGCTACTAGTACGAGCTACTACGTGTACTAGGCTACTAGCAGTAGCTACCTAGTACTCCTAGCTAGGAATTGGCGTTGGGCGATAACTACAGAACAAGAGGCTAGATAGGCTCGACGATCACAGGCGCACCAGCATTTGTATGTGTATCTTTGCCATGTGTGTGCCTCTGCGGCCGGAAATGGATGCGCGCATCTGGTGGACATGCATGTGGTGCTCGCGCCGCGCCACCGATCGTGCACCGCCGCGCCCGACCGGTGGCAAGGCCAACAACATGTGATGCGATGCGCGGGGGGGCAGGCGGTGCAGCTAGCCGTGCAGTAGTCAGGCTCACGCACGTCGTTCTGCACTGCAGCATGCATGTTCACTTGTGCAGGTCCGAGGAGGTCTGGAGGCCACGTTCCTCCGTCCCTCCATCTCCAGTGCTGGGTGTGCCTCGTGCCTTATTTTAGTTCGCGAAAATTTTGAGGTTTGGTTTCTGTAGTTTTTTTTATTTTTATTTAATAATTGTTATTTAATCATAAATTAAATAAGTTTAAAAGATTCATCTTGTAAATTATAAATAAATTGTGTAATTGGTTATTTTTTCTATTTATATTTATTGTTTTATATATGGCACGTAAGATTTAATGTGATGAGAAATTTTTAAAAAAAATTGAGAAATAAACAGGGCCTCCCTCTCCGTCAGTCACTACAGCTACCCACCGCCACGTCCATGCCACTGTGTCCAGTCTGCCACGCCACGTCGTCGTCGTCTGGACTCTCGAGTGGTAACAGTGTCACGTACGACACCAACAACAGCTCGTGCCTCGGGCTGTGCTACGCACTGTGGCAACAAGCGTCCACACCGGGCATGTCTATCACCGTGTACAGCAACTACGTACCAGAATACTACTCCTACGTACTACGTACACGCGTGACTTGGTCGGCGTCGCACTCGCACCATTGTTTTTTCATGTCGTGCAGTGCAGGTGCAGGGAAGGTATCGGCAGCGTCGTGTGGTCACGCTGGGAACCGGAAGGAAGGCGATGGAAGAGGCCGGCCAGTGAAAACGCTGTAGCATCTGTATCGACCTGCTCTGCTGGGCTGCTGCTGTGTGTGCAAGAAGGTCAGGGTCAGCAGCGGCGACTGGCTCGCTGCTCGGCCTTTTTGCAGCCCCGATGCGATGCGGCCGTGCAGTGGCATGATTCCTGGAATGTTGCGGAGCGAGCCTAGCCATGGACCGGACGGACGGCGCCGAAAGCCCTGCCCTGCCTGCCTCTTCTTGGGCATTGCTGCCCAGCTCGACTTCCACCGGGTGGGTGGGTGCGCCGCGTCCATGGGCGATGCCGTTGGCAGGCAGACACGACGTCGTAGCCAGCCACTACAACCACATCGAGCATTATTGCCGGTGGACGGACATGTTCCGTGAGCAGTGTCCATGGAATGGAAGAGATGAAGGCAGGCAAGCACGGGTGGTGGCTAGGGAGGCGAGCCACGGAAGGAGGCGTCGACCGCCTGCTCGCTCGCTGCAACGCGCTAACGATTCTTGGGTGCTGCTGGGGTGCCTGTCACGGCGGCGCGCACCGTTGCCTCCCGGCGGCGTTTCCATGCATGCCGAACCGACCACCAGGCAGAGTTTGGGATGCATGGTGCGTCGTTGCCGGTCCAACTGACGATCAGCGAGCGAGGGGGAGATGGAGGTGGTCGTGCGTGCCATGCCCTGATCCTGGTGGTGATCCTTCTTTGACGACGACCAAATGATGGTGTCCCCGTACTACGTTTGGGCTTTTCTCCAACCCATCCATCCACTGCATGCCGCCGCGCGTTTTGTTTCCTTTTTGCTTGGACGGTGGTTGGACTTGGACCTCCCTCTCCCTTCCCCTCTCGGGCTCCTGTGTGTCGCCTCCAGTTTCAGCAAAAAGGCCAGGTGGTTGCTACTACAGTACTACATGCACGGGACGACGGGGAGCAACACCTTTCTGCTGCTTGGCGATATGCGGGTTAAAGATATGCCTGCTTGCTACTGTTCCCTGTCCCGTTCTTGCCAACCTTTTTTTTTTTCATTCATTTCAAAATAAAAAAGGTTTTTTTTTTCCCTTCTTCTTCTTTTTGGCCCTACACTGCACATACGTTCTTTTTTGTTATTATTTCCTCATTCAGCCTTTATTTGTTCCTCATAGAAGAAAGGCAATACGAGTATACCTTGTACATAGCCCTTTTTTATGATAAATTACTCAATGGTTTTTTTATAAATCCATTTCAGGATCAGGTGAGTGGATGGTACAGTGTGGATATTAATGCGTTGTACACGTGCCCAGGGTTGGCTCTAGGATTTTAAGGGTCCTTGGATAAGAAGATGGCAAGGGCACATTAAATATTTTTTTAATATAACGATTAAATTATGTTTAGTTCGTAATAAAAGACAACGATACTACACAAAAATATTTATGTATAGTATTTCTTTGTGATTCTATGAACTATTCTTGTTGAACTAGCATATTTATATGTGGCCACGAGTCTTTGTGATTCTATGAACTAGCATATATTATTTATACGAACTAGTCTACTTCACGAGCCTTTGTGATTCTACGAACTAGCATTATGTTATTTATATATCATATCAATCCGCCACAGCAGCGTCGTGCCACGACTCGCCCTCAAATGCATCACTTACTGCCGCTCTGTAATTAATTAACTGTAGTATTGCTGCACCTCTCCTCTGCCGTTGTTTGTGGTCATGCATGAGCTAGTGATCGAGGGGAGCTCCGGATGGATCTGGTGTGTAAGCGTACGTGGTCGTGTCGGGCTAGCTGCCAAGACACTCACCGTCGCTGTTGCCGCGACCTAACGAAGAAAAAAGGACGGATCGGATCGGAGGGGAAGGAGATATATAGCCCGCACGGAGCTCTCACTCACCTACCAACTCTCATTAGCAACCAACACTCTCATCCTTCTAATGCTCATGTCGTTCCCGTTTTACCTCTTTTGCCCAAAAGAAATCTCCTAATGGATCACCTAATTTGTATAAAACGTATTTTCATAGTTATAGTCTATCTAAATTGTAATGCCCTTCTTTCTAGGTATATCTAAGCATATACACTACGTTTGGATATATATAATAAAACTATATATCTAAAACCTTTTTTCACACCTCGTCTAGTAATTTTTTTAAGAGGATATTAGAGTCGACTACACAATGTATGCCAGTGGCAGAGCCAGAAGCTTTCAAGAGTCTGGACAATCTTTATTATGTAAAACATATTTAGCTAATAAATTGCAATACTCTTCTTTGACATAAAAAAAATTCTTTTAGGAGTCGCTGACGAGCCCGGTAGGCCGCCCTGGGTGGCGGGGTAGTGGCTCCACCACTGATGTATGTCCGATCGAACTTCCCTCAACAATTGTTGCCCCACAGTGAAGTCAAAGGCATGCACTGTCACGCTTTTACTTACATAATTATATGCACAAGTTTTGTTTACGATAAAAGACATAAATAGAGCTAAAGCTAATTCAGCCCAACAACGATTGCACCTCCTCTTGGCGCGCTGTCGACGACGCCATGGGAAATAGCACCTGCAAAGCCTCCCACTTGGGTGGCGAAAGTGGCAATGCCAAGGCTTGCTCGGATTCATTGATTGGCAAGGTGTGGAGCTAACAACTTTCAGTATGGCATACCCCGTTTCTTCACTGAAATGTTGCAAGCTTGGATTGTTGCCTTGGCAATCATCTTCTTGTTTCTAGTCGCCAGCCGACTACTCTTAAGAGGAACCAAGGTTGCATCATCCTGTTTGGAGACATCAAGCCTAGACGATAAAGAATGCAATGGGAGCTAGAGTGGCAACACAATACAACTGATGAGGAAGTTGTCCAATCCTAGTTCATCAGACACGCAAGGGCTCACTTGAGGCTGCGACAACGACTACATTGTGGTCCGAGATACAATCCAGTGGAGCGCCTCATGCTCCTTCTTAGCTTCGGAGCTAGACATCTAAGGAGATTGGCACAATAGCTCTCCATGCTGGTCTAGCACTATCAAATCTAAAAAAAAAGAATATAACTTATAATTTAGAACGAATATAGTACTTACTAATTCAGCTATTCTTTCAAAATAATTTACTCTCTCTCAAGGCACAAATACGCTGGATGGCTGGAGGTCCGACCCTTGATGCATGCTGCATTCTCATGGTACGCCGCACCGGCTATCATCCTATCATATCACAGTCGTGTACCAGTTAAGTCTGTGCCTTTGTACGTGGGACGGTGATTATATTAGCACGGCCCGCCTGCCAGCTGATCGAGCTGTACGTAGCACCATAATCTTAATCGTAATAATCATGGTGTGTCTGCATCAACTTTGCGGCACGGCGCATCAAAGTGGCACCGCCGATGGCTACGTCTGTCTAACGCGGTAATGCTCACCTAAATCTTCATGTGCTCAGCAGCTTAAAGAACCTTCTCGACACATATATATTGTTTAGTAATATATCTGCCGATATAAAGCGGCTAAAGTCCTTAGCTACCTTTTCCCCCTTCCCTTTTTCGATTGGCCTTCTCTCGTAAGGAAGAGTTTTGAATCCACTTCTTTATTACTCCCTCCGTTCCAAATTATAAGTCATTCCAACAATCTTGGAGAGTCAAAGCTTTTCAAGTTTGACCAAAAATATAGAGAGAAATATAAAGATTTATGTCATAAAATAGGTACACTATGAAAATATAACTAACAAAGAATCTAATGATACTTGGTTGGTACCAAAAATGTTATTATTTTGCTATATAAATTTGGTCAAACTTGAAAAACTTTGACTCTCCAAGATTCTTGGAATGACTTATAATTTGGGACGGAGGGAATAGATTACAAATATAATAAAACATATTTTATTTGGATCCACTTGATAGCACGATGGCTTGAGCACTGCACGGCAATATGATAAACACATTGACGTGTTCCAATGAGCCGTGCAAGACCTTGGCGTCTCCAAGGATCCCACAGATTCTTTTTGGGTGATGGTTTGTGTTAAAAGTAGAGAGCGTGAGATAAACGAGTGATGCAAATGATGTCTGGTTTTCCATTAAATGGTGATGTACTGTATAGCATCTCCAACAACTTGGTAAAATTCACTTGTCAAATCTTGAGTTATAGCAAGTTGCTAATTTGTTTAGCAAAAGAAAAAAGGATGTGTCTCCAATAAGTTGCTATTCTCACTTGGTAAAAATAGAGGATGACAGATGGGACCCGCTCACTTGGTAAAAGAATATGTGTCTCCAACAAGTTGCGCTCGGTATAGCAACTTGGGATAGCAACTTGACAAATCTCGGCAGTAGAAATCTCTGGATAGCAACTTGGGAAATTTAGCAAGTTGAGATAAGGAGTTGTTGGAGGAGGATTTTTATGCTTTTAGCAAATTTGGTAGGATAGCATGTTGAAATACCAAGTTGTTGGAGATGCTCTTACAATTTTGAGAGAGGAGGGTGAAAAGGGCCCCTTTGGGATTAATCCCTAATTAATCATTAATAATAATTCTCAACAATTTGTATAACAGAAACGTTAACCGGTAACAATGTGGCGATGACCTAAGATTTTTTACTTTCATGAACATTACCTAGCACAAGTTTCATTAAAAGAAAGAGAGAGCCTCTGGTACGAGTTTCAATTTTTGAGAAAGTTTATATAAACTAAAATGGCAAGTGTTTATATATTGCTTATGCTTTTCTGTACTGTTGTTCATTTTATTTTTTTCAAACAAAACAGATAGGAAGTCGCTGGAGTTAGTCCTTCCATCCTATATAGTACAGAATGGAAGCCTCTTTTACTGAGTACCAAACAATTTCAACTGAGTGATACTTATGTATCATAAATTTTAGTATCCTTTTAAAAATAAATATTTAATCAATTTAGGTTTTGACTCATCAGTAAATGAGACTTGTATTATTTTTGGGGCAATTTAAGTACTAAAAAGAATAAAATCATATATAGGATCTTAAAATTATATGACCTTGTAATCCTATTTCTTCTACCTATCTATCCTATCTATCCCTTCTGTATTGTAATATAGTTAATTATATCATTCAAAATTTATCCATAAAAATGAATTTCATATTAAATTTTTTATTTATTATCCAACCATTATTAATCATGTTGATGATAGGGTCTGACTAGAAAATAAAAATAAGAGTATATACACCTTTTATGTTTTCTCTTAGTTTGTTTTAAAATTCCTAGAATGCACTGTATAACTGAGAGAAAAAAATAGACTAGGAGAAAGTTAAAAAAAAACGGTCTAGGAGAAGTAAAGATTTTTTTCGTAGTAGTAAGTTCTTTTTTCGTACTTTGACATTACTATCATAAAAACTCTGGTAACGCGCTGGACAGTAAAAGCGAGGATTTACTTCCAATTTAAGCCCGAATAGGAGGTTACCAGTTTCCGGCATAAATTCTCCACAGGAATTCCAGGAAACATTCAAATGCCTTAATTGCAGGCTTCTGCTGAGTACGTACAAGATTTTCGCATGAATCTTGACTTGATGGCATTAAACACTGGCCGAAACGGGGATCTATCCATCCATCCATCACCCCCGATCCCAAAAGGTCGCGGAGATATCTGATGTGAGCAAGAAACAACGAACAATCCAGGTCCACCTCATCCGCCTGAAAGCGAACTCGCCACATTTTCAGGCGATTGAAAAAAAATCATTCCTTTGGCTGGCCCATCGTCCATCACGGAATCTCATCTTTCCGCAACAAAAGCACAGCGGACTGTACGCGTACTCCTCGTCTACGGGTATCTATACGTATGTGCTTACAGTGAACTGTACAGTGTGTCTCCGGATAAAATACGGTTATAAAGCAGCCCAGGCAGTGCCCACCTCCCCTCCAGTTTACCAACACCAGAAGGAGCAAACTGAGAGGAGACAGAGCGGCACAGTTGGAGAGAGAGAGAGGCAGAAGGAGCACGGGAGCAGGGGAAGGGAGAGAGAGAAAGCGCCAAGCCTCCAATCTCTCGCCTCTCCTGCTGCCAAGGTTCTTGATTGATTCCAATCCACCCAAAACAAAATGTGAGTTCTTCTCATCCTCCCCTGTCCCGCGAGAGATTTTTTTTACTGGGTTTTGTTTCGTGGATGGGATCTGTTTTGCGCGACGATCTGTCTCCCTGTTCGCGCAGGTGTTTTGTTTTGTTTGCGGGGGGTGCGCGGTGCCGGACCGATTGGAGCTGTCATGTCAGTCTTGATCTTCGTTTTTATTCTGCTCAGAAGGAAGTTCCTCCTGGGTTGGGAGGGAGTAAATGAGCGGCGCCTTCCCTCCCTTGTCGATACATGCTGTTCCTCTGGGTGGAATTTATGGCGACTCGGACGCCACGCTGCTTTTAGTAGTAACCAATGCAGGTTCCTCCTCAGGGCCTGGAAGCTGCAATCTTTTTTTGGCAACGAGATTTGGTCCCTAACCTCCCCCTCCGTTTCTTCCTGCTCAGATCTGTTTCCGTGGCACAAGGCTCGGACTGCGCTACCAAAATGGTTGCTGTGGCGAACTGATCATTGCTAGTGTTTCTTTTTCTCTCCCGCAGACAGTGGCGATTGAAGGTTAGGTGCCAGAGCGCGACGTCGAGGTCTCAGCTGGGATATCCAGGAATCCTGAATTGACGGCGGCGAAGATGTCTGGTAAGGGGAGAAGCGATTCCTGTTCTTTGTTTTGGAAAAAAAATTCCATTCTTTTGTTGTTATGGTGATTAGCGCAGCGCCGTGCTAATCTGTGGCTGCCTGCAGTGAGCCATGCGGAGGACATTGAGATATCGCTGTGCGACGGCAACTCGGAGGACGAGCGGCGGCGGCGCAAGATCGGCTCGCTGCGGCGGAAGGCCATCCACGCACTCAAGAAGCGAGGGAGGCGTCGCGTCGACTTCCGCTTCCCGCCGGCGGCCATCTCCATCGAGGACGTCCGCGACGCCGAGGAGGAGCGCGCCGTCGCCTCCTTCCGGGAACGCCTCGCCGCGCACGGCCTCCTCCCCGAGAAGCATGATGACTACCACATGATGCTAAGGTCACATTTTAAATCCCACCCCTTTCTTTCGTTTCCTGCGTTTGGACTTTGGACGTGGTTTGTGGAATGCCAGTATCCAGTATTTCAAACTCGTGTGGCCTTGTGAATGTTTGGTTCATCAGGTTCCTGAAGGCCAGGAAGTTCGAAGCCGAGAAGGCAATGCAGATGTGGTCAGAGATGCTGAAATGGAGGAAGGAGTTCGGAACTGACACCATCCTTGAGGTGATCACTGTGAAGTCTTGACCGTGAACAATCCTTGGGAATCTTTTTTATATATACTAATAATCTCCTGTTACTTCACGCGTTCAGGATTTTGAGTTTGAGGAACTGGATGATGTGCTGCGCTACTACCCTCAGGGCTACCATGGTGTTGACCGCGAAGGCCGACCGGTGTACATTGAGAGGCTTGGGAAGGTGGATCCAAACAAGCTCATGCAGATCACGTCGGTGGATCGCTACATCAAGTACCATGTCCAGGAGTTTGAGAGGGCCTTCAGGGAGAGGTTCCCTGCTTGCACATTGGCTGCTAAGAGGCACATTGACTCCACCACTACCATCTTGGACGTCCAGGGTGTGGTATGTGAATGATTCAGTTTGATCTGTGCTTACAGAATGCAGATCTGTTTCATCATTTATGTAATTTGGTTGTTTTCTGCAGGGGTTTAAGAATTTCTCCAAGACTGCAAGAGAACTAGTACACCGGATGCAGAAGATTGATAGTGACTATTATCCTGAGGTAATTATACTTTTTAATGGGTAATGTGTTGTTAGGTTTTGCCTGGTGACCCAATCAAGTAAAATGTAATGAATGCAGACACTCCACCAAATGTTTGTTGTGAACGCTGGTAGTGGATTCAAGTGGATCTGGAACAGCGTGAAGGGCTTCCTTGACCCTAAAACTTCATCCAAGATTCATGTAAGTTCCAGAAATTATATACCATCCTTAGTGGACACTTGTTTGGTAGCACAATCATTAGTTTTGTTTTCTTCTATGTAGGTGCTCGGTTCGAACTACCAGAGCAGGCTTCTTGAAGTAATAGATTCGAGGTAGGTGTGTACTCATGGGTAGCAAAGCTGTGTTCATCTGAACTTGTCTCTTTAGCTGTTTCCTAGCTTCAGCCCTCAGCATTTAATAATGCTTGTATTTTCTCAGTGAGTTGCCAGAATTCCTTGGTGGTTCATGCACATGTAGTGACAAGGGTGGTTGTCTTGGATCGAACAAAGGGCCGTGGAATGATCCTTATATATTGAAGGTGCCATTTTCTGTGTTGTGTTTACATGCAAAAGAGTTCGTCTAGATGCTGTCCTTGTTTCCACATGTACTTATAGATATATTATTTGTAGCTGATACACAGTTTGGAGGCTGGATGCGCGAGGGAAATCAAGCCTGTGTCTGAGGGGGAGGAAAGAAGCAGCTCTTCTCTTCGGTTGGAGCAGTTGAAAGTAAGATTCTAAAATTACAGCCTTCATTAGGAGTAATGCAGGAAGCTGATTGCCTCTCTGGATTCTTGTTCTAAACTACTACTATAATTGCCTCTTTCAGTGGCAGGGCATGTTAAGTGACACTTCAAATGCTGAATCAGGATCTGATGTTGATGATTTTGGTCCATATGTTCAGAAAGTTTCGGACTACGGTTGCTTGACTCCAGTCCATGAGGAAGTAAGTTTACCCATTTGCCTTTGTTTCTTACAGTTGCATCAGATTTTCCCTGTGCTATTAGTCTTATGAACTTCATTGGTCATTCTGTCCATGGTACCTTGCAGTATATTGATTTTTTGTATTTATTTCTGCCAAAGGTAAAGGGCACAGATTGTGCAACATACTTAAGCTGTGATGATCAAAGTCACCCGGATATGGCTCCTGAATCTTACCATGGAGTGCGACGAACTACTGAAATGGTGCAGAAACCAATGGCTGATTTCAGGCAATATTCCACCAACAGAAGGCCTCGTGATTTAGGTATCTTCTTTTCCTATTATTTTGGTTAATGGAGTTTTGAACCCAAAGTTGCTTGTTAACATTTTAGTAAGGACATCGAAGATTGTGTATGATTTTCTTGTGTCGTGTCACAGTAACCATACATTCCCTGGCACCACAGACATAAAACTCTAGTAAATGATAATGGAATTTTTACTGCGAAGATGGCTGTCATTGTCATAATATGGCTAGGGAACAATGGTGTGGTACCTGCCAGGTGTGCTGTATGGTACATGGTGTCCTCATGTAGGACCGATTCATTTACTATGATGTATACTTAATATGTTGAATTGACTCATGGTGGACGTACATCATTAACATATTGCAGTTTATAATTTCCATGTGTGCTTAATTTGATTTCATTCCTTGGTTTGCTTTGTCTGGGTTGTTTCTTTTGTTATGCAGTTCATCTTAGTAGGAACCTTTGCTGGAAGAAGCAAACTTGTCTTTTTTACTGCCTCTATTATTTGCAACCATTGTTGAAATGTTCTGTTGTTTGCAGGGAACAATGCTCTGAATGTCAACGACACAGTTGTTGAAAGGGGCTGGGAAAATGTAGTGAAGCTAGTAGTTACAGCGTTGATCAAGCTCTTTTCCTTCATCCGGCTTTTCATCTCTAGAGCTGAGGGGAGGCTTGAGAACGTCAATGGCCCTGCTCGACCAGCAACACCAGCAGCAGAGAAGCCAAAGCCTCGAGTCGTCAGTGATGAAGAGGTGTGCGCCTGTTTACAGCGTATCGACAATCTCGAATTGCTGTGCAATCACCTTGCCACCAAACCACCACAGATCCCAGAGGACAAGGAACGCATTCTGTTGAACTCATTTGAGCGGATCAGATCCGTTGAGGCTGACCTTGAGAGGACCAGAAGAGTAAGTTCTTGTGATTGGCCATGAAAATCTAGGCTGTGCATGTCTCGACATAGCGATTGATTATTTGGATACACGTTAATTTATTTTGTGCCATCAGAGCTATTGCAAGGTCTAGCATTTTGCTACTCTGATCTTTCTCATTAATTGTTTGATGCCAGCTGTTGAATGCGACCGTGGCCAAGCAGAAGGCATTGGTGGAGACTCTGGAATCTGTACAGGAGTCGTCTAGAGTCAAGGTATAGAATACCTAGCATTCCTTCATTCTCTCAGTGTCGTGAACTGAACTTCTCGCTGATTTCAGAAGTTTGCTAAGCTGAATGCCCTCTGTATGTTGCAGAAGCGGATGTTCTGTTCATAGGACATGGAGCTGAACCTCAAAACCATGTCGTTGAGATTAACCAACCAACCAACCGTGAAGCGTGACGCCTCAAGCTGCCACCAGCCAGAGCCATTTTTGACCTTGCCGCCACCACCGCGGAAAATGGAAGAGAAGACCGCATCATCCCTGTTGCTTCCTTCCATTCTCCCCGTTTTTGTTCCTCCATTTGGTTGTACTCTACCGGCCGGCGCCCCTGTCTGTTGCCTTTTTGATTGGTGAACGCTGCACCGGCTGGCCGGCTGCCGAGCGCCATGCCAAGTGTTGTTTTTTCTTTCTTTCTTGGCCGAGACCTCCATTTTGGGGCAGAAACGCCTGAGAGATGGTGCGAGTTGGTGTCCGAATGGTTGGAGTCGTTCTGTACTGAGTAGTAGTGAGTACTGACCCCGTGGCTAGAGCTGGGAGGAACACAGTGGCGAGCTTGGTGTTCTGTACATGCCACCAACTGTGATTCTGGTGGTCTGCTAATACAGATTGTTATCACAGTGCTTGTTGCCGTTCTGTGCTGAGATCCGTTGGTGGATCGGTTTGGTTCACCTGGTTGCTGGTGCAGACGTATAGACGTACGGTTGCATTGCATGTACTCTGTACGAGGACTGTACGTGTGGACAGCATGGGCAGCACGGCAGGCCGCAGGCACAGCTGTGCTCGTCGGCAGCAATGGCCAATAATGGCGAAGCAAAGGCAACAAGGGCCCGTCTCGGCCGTCGTGTCCCGCCGACGATGCCCCGGCGCCCACCCTCCACCGCGAGGCGAGATGCCGCAGGGCGGTCCGCCTGCCGTGGTGTTGCCGTCGGTCGGTCGGTCGGCCTGCCGGCCCGTCGGTGTGGTTGGTGTAGTAAGTAGGGCCGCGCGGTGCGTGCATGAAAGCACATGCTTTATGGGCCTGAATCACGGTGCAGTGGCCCGATGGGTTTGTGCGGGTTGCAAGGCTTTTGGCTCAAAAGGCCGAGAGACTTGTAGTTGCTACCACTTCTAGCTCGTTCTTTTTTTTTTTTGATAATTTATGGTGTGTTTGGTTTGTGGGTGCTTTATGAGGTGATGTATTGACGCCGTATTAGATCATACACCAGTTAGTGCTGGATCATCTGGGTTACCATAGACCAAAGAATGCAGCGAAGATCACACTTATATGATGAAAAATAGAGAGGTTTACGAGCAAACTACCAAAGGATATGTTACGTGGTGAAAAATGTTTCCAAGAAAACTAGCAAAGGATAGCTATCGCGTTTATGTGGCAAAGAACGGCTAGTTTTCCAAGCAACCAGCAAAGGGTAACTAATCGTGCTTGCGTGACGAATAATGAGGAACCTTCGAAGCACTCGTTCGGGAGGGACCTCGTTAGGACCATGACATTGACGGGTTGCCTGGTTGGTTCGCAAGCCTAGGACACCATCCTTAATTGTTGGATCAAGAGAACAACATGAGTTAGAGGACATTAAAAAGTTGTAGGTGTAAAATAACGATTGGATTGTTGGATATCTTAATCACTATGTACCCCTTATTTTATTGGAAGTGGAGGTGATATTATCCTGTTGAAAAATCAATATGGTATTATTATTATGTCGCTTTATAAAATTTTCTTTAGATCGGACCAGCACTAATCATTGGTCCTCTTAAAATTGGTATGGGCCCGATTTAAGTGTCAACATGATGCCTCATGAGTTCCTTCTATAATTTTTTATGGAATCAACTTAATCCTCCTGTTGTCATGTATATACTAATTATTAACTTGTGAGGAATAAGGTGACGCACAAACCAAATAAAAATAAGAAAAAGATGGACCAACTCATTATAATATACTCAAACTAAATTAGAGTTATCGTGGCAGGAGATGCGTCACGTACTCACGTCACCGCGGCGCCGCCCCGTGAAAACACAATTTGGCATCACCGATGGCGAAAGCAACACAACCAGCTGATTGATCACCGCGTTAAGAAACCGACCTTTTGTCAACCAAACTGCGGGCTCTGCCGTGCATCTTGTGATGGCACGGACTCAATCATTCAACGTTTGTAACCAAATTGGGTGCTATATATGGCAGCAATCACTTTTTGTTCTTGAGAGATTAGAGAAGGATCTAGTGATTCAATCTTTTGGCAATTCGAAACTTTTAGGCATGTCTTAAATTTTGCTTGGTAAGTTTTGGAACCAAACTAGCAAGCTCTTAGATAAGAGCAGAGTTGATTAACGCCCAATGTAATAAACATACACAAAAGACAAAGAAGCTATAGCTACGTGCTAAATAACTGCAGAGAAACATTAGAACAAAATTTGAGCAGGAAAACCCTTTTTCTTCTTCCTCACAGTTCAGTTGCCATTCGCTTTCAGGTTTTCAGCAGCTCAGCTCCATCCCCACGTCTCCAAGGAAAAGCGAAGCCGAAGCCTTCTCCGTCGTCTGGTAGTCTTTTTCTAAGCGTGAGCGTGGTGTCCATCCTGTGCTGCTGACGAGGACGCTCCGACTGTTCTAAACTCTTCTAGGTTAAGCGTCCTTATTGCCAATCTATCTACTCCTTCGTTAGTCCTGGCTCGCTTTTGTGGATCAGTGTGACTGTTCGTTCAAAATAAAAAATAAATAAAAATGGATGTCACTGTTACAGTACATTAATATTGCCTCAGTCTATAAAAGAATATACAATTCTACCACAACGTCAAGTTCATTTATCTTGATTTTCACCAATTATATATATAAAAAAGGATCAACATACATGATGTTATATAAGCACTATTAGATGTGTCATGAGATAAAAGTTTAGTGGGTTTATAAATGACAATACTTTTATTTATAAGTTTGATCAAACTCTATATATATTTTGACTAAGAATGAAGATAGAACTGCATCCTTTTATGGATGGAGGTGGTACTATTACCTTCCTCTTACAAAGGATATAATCTGGAGCTTAGTACGAGTTAAAATAGTTTAAATTTTATTCAGTTTATAAATAATAGTGTTAATATTTAAATACTTAAGTATATTCTATAATAGATATAATGATACATATTTAGTATGATAATATTAAAAATTCTTATGTAAATTTATTTAAAACTTAGGATAATCGATGGAGCACTGTTCTAGAATTAGACCCTTTTAGCAGTGGCTAGAGGAAAAGTAGCTCCAATGTGAGTAGATTGGCTGCTGAGCGGCCACAATGTCGGTTAGTCTTGTTCGTTTGGCTGATAAGTCATGGTAGAAAGTATTGTTGACTGCTTTATTATGAGAGAAAAATATTACTGAATGTTCAAATGAACAGGGTGGTTAGCCTCATAAAAAGTGAGTGGACACATAGGTATATGAGTCTCTGAGGGTGTGCCTAACGTTGATAATCATCGATGCTAGCCAAGTACTAGTGCATATAGATCGAGGTAATATAAGGTTTGTATTCTCTCGACGCAGCCTAGAATTTTGAGTCCCACGAGTCACTTTAGGCTGGCAAATTTTTTTTTGTTCTGTGCACTGTAGCATTTTCTTTTTTATATTTGAAAATTATTGTCCAATAATAGATTAACTAGGCTTAAAAGATCTGTCTCACAAATTACAGACAAACTATGTAATTAGTTTTTATTTTTGTTTATATTTAATATTTCATGTATATGTCTGAAAATTCAATGTGACAGAGAATCTTGAATTTTTTTAGAAACTAAACAAGACCTTGCTATGTACACTACTTTTCCTCCACGACGGAAAGGTGTCGTGCGAAGTGCGAAGATGATGTCACAGTAGGGCACCTCCTCGCCATAACGCTTGCTCCACCTAATGTCTTTGGCTTTTGTCAGTTGAGAAGATCACAACTTCTGCAAGCATATCTTAAAATAAGTATAATAATTGGCTGTAAGTCGGCTAAATGTTGAAGTAAAGGAGAAAAAAAATAGAGTAGAAGCGGCCTGTAAGCTTACAATCGACTCAAACACAAAAACCATGGAAATTTGTAAAAGTGACAAGTAAGTAATGTATTAATATTTAATAGTAATGAGCTAACCACTATATAAATAGGCTGCAAGAAGACCGTAATAAACCTTACGGCCAACTGCGAAACTATCAATCCTCATGACATTGACCGTGGGCTCGGTATAGCCTGTCTAGCTATCAATCCCCATGACATTGACGACTGTTGACTGGGACGTGGCCTTTGGGGCAACACGGAAGCATGGTGCATTAGGCACGTTCTAAACCACCAATCTAGCATCACATGTTACTCTTGTTTCATACTCATATCACAAGTGCTTCAGGTTTACATTTTGTTGGAGCCTTAGTCTCTTTCCCCCTTTTTTTTCTAGCATGGTCTTATTTTTTTTTGCCACAGTGCATTCATTAGTAGTGGTTTTAGTCTTCTAGCAAGCGTCTATTCGCTGAAATTCAATTTATATTGATGTTTATGTTAATTTTTAGAGAGAAAAAATTACTATTTATTCTCTAAAAAATACTGCTGAACAACAAGATGATACCTACGCAAACTGCTACCACATCATATAAAGCCTCTATTCGAATTGATTTGAGCAAATGTAGAGATTGAGACTATTAGTCAACTTGGAGTGTTGGGTGTGTTTGACTCACGGCCACGTCCAACGATAGCGTGGTGCCTAAGGGCGTCCCCAACGACCTTCAAATTGCTGGCTCTCCCAAAATTTTATTGGGCACCCTAAAGAGATAGAGCAAGTAGCTAGCGCTATCATCCTCGCTAGTGTCGCACAGAGTTAAAAAAGGCAGCCTCTCTCTCTCTCTCTCTCTCTCTCTCAAAAAAGGGGGCAGTGCTCTGCTTTTCTCTATTTGTTTATTGTTTGTAGCTTCCAAATCAACTGACGATTTGGTTCTACTGGTGGAGGACAGCCCTAAGGTGCGTCATCAGAATTTTGTGTTGTAGCTGTGACAGAAATTTGTACAGCCTTGTTTAGAACTTTAGATCCAAAATGTTCTTGATTTTTGACACCGTAGCACTTTCGTTATTATTTGACAATCATTATCCAATTATAAAGTAACTAGGCTTAAAAGATTTGTCTTATGATTTACAAGCAAACTGTGTAATTATTTTTTGTTTTTATCTATATTTAATGCTCTATGTATGTGCCGCAAGATTTGATGTGATGAGAAATCTTGAAAAGTTTTTGGTTTTTGGGTGAAGTGAACAAAGGAGCCACGGTCGTTTATAGTTGAACCAAACAGCAGCTGTGCATTGTGTGGAGTGCGGCTGGTTAGCTTGGCCTAGGTTAATTAGGGCCACAACCACAACCCTCACGTTGTTAGTTGCAACGTGTGTTCAGTGTTGTGTTGGCTAGCTAGTAATCACACGCAGGCCTCTGTGTGCAGCTAACTTTGCCTCTACAAACTGCCGTGTTGTGGTCCGTTCGTCAAGCTCTGAACTGTCGCTTGCTCTCCATCATTCTCGCAGAAATTTGAGGTCCTGTGACCTGTCACGGTTCAGTATCAGGAACGCCAGATCAACATGAGGGAGAGAGGGAAAAAAAAAACAGGCGGTTGGCTCGCCTCCAAGTTGAGGACCTGTCGTAATTACTACTATTGTTATTAGGCCACACATGGAACAAGGAGCACAAGTCGTAGATCAATGTTTACATTGCATGTTTGGAACAATCCTCTAAATGAGTTTAATAGTCAAAGCAAATAGGTATGTTATAAAGGTATAAAACATTCCATACTCAATGATATCTATTTATTATGATAATATTAACAGTTTCTTAAATAAATTTAGCCAAAACACATGATAGTTTGATGAGCAATGTTCTAAAACTAGACCTCTTTTAGCAGCGGTTAGAGGAGAGAAATGACTCTGATGTGAGCAGACTAGTTGATGAGGGCAAACACGACAGTGGTTAACTGTGATGTTAGCCTCATAATAAAGTGAGAAACGACATAGGTACATGAGTCTATGAACCATCAATCTGGCATCACATGGTATTCACTACTTAGGGCTATCTCAACAATTTTAAGGATCCTTGGACAAGCAAAATGATGAGGCTTAGCAACTTAATTTTTAACATAACAGTTAAAGTATATATACTACTAATATGAGTTAACTTGCAGAATGTTCTGTTCATAAAAAGATAGTAATAGTACAACAACAAAAAACAAAAAAAGTTGAATTAACAATTGTGGTAATTAACAATTGCGGCGTTGCTCTACCATATCTGACGATTGGGCTAGATGACAGGTATAAGCGAAATGATCGATTCCATCAGGATTGGTCGGCGTCCGAGGAATGACCAAGGCCTTATTTAGTTCCGAAAATTTTTTGGATTTGGCTATTGTAGTACTTTCGTTTGTTTGTGGTAAATATTGTCTAATCATAGACTAACTAGGGTCAAAAGATTCGTCTCGCGATTTACAGTCAAACTGTGTGATTAGTTTTTATTTTCGTTTATATTTAATGCTTCATGCATGTGCCGCAAGATTCGATGTGACAGGGAATCTTGAAAAGTTTTTGGATTTCGGAGTGAACTAAACAAGGCCCAAATATGAGAATAGCAAGTGATGACAAGCTAATTTCTCATTGTAAGATGACTTGAACTGATTGTGTGGGGTCCTTCTATGGCATGAGCCCTTGGCTGTCACACTTGCTGTCCTCCCTTCTAAAATGGCACTGATGCTGCTCTTCTTGCATAATGCTCTTGTTGCAAGTGTTTCGGATTTGCAGTTTTTGGTTGCAGCCTTGGTCTCTTTTCTTTTCTTAGGCCTTGTTTGGTTCGTGTTGTTAAATTTTAACTCCCGTCACATCGAATGTTTAGACACATGTATGAAGTACTAAATATAGACTATCTACGAACTAAAAATACAGCTAGAAAATAATTTACGAGACGAATCTTTTGAGCCTAATTAGTCAATGATTGGACATTAATTAGCAAATAAAATAAAAATACTACAATTGTTAAACTTTAACACTCCCAACCAAACACCCCTTAGCATAGTTCGCTTTTGCTACAATGATTCTTTAGTGGTGGCTTAACCATTTGTTATGGTATTTTTGGTTCAAAGCTGCTAATTTTTAGTCAGCTAAAGCAACTACTAAACTTTAGTCACCCTTGTTTGGTTGGGTGGACTAAAAGAGACTAAATTTGACACCGTGATGTGTAGGATGACCAAAATCACAGTACCTATCTTCTTCCCCATCGACGAGGGCCTATGCAGCCTTGCGTGAGAGTTGTGAGCCTTCGAGCGCCTGATCCACCACCTGCTCGCCGAATTTGGAGCTCGTTGGATCTGCCACTCGCTCGCCGACGAAGGGAGCTTATCGGAGGGGCGAGCGCCTCCACTGGATCCACAACGCCTGCTGGCGAGGCCCATAATGGGAGAAAGGGCGGAGGATACTAGAGAGAAGGGCGGAAGTGCATTGATGAGGGGCACCTCTAGCCTTTTAGTTTCATTTATATTTAGTAACTTCTTAGTGATTAGTTGGCTAAATGCCCTTTTAGTCTCATTTAATTATAGTTTTTAGGTAAAAGTGAGTAAATAAGACTAAAATTAGTCAGCTAAACTTTAGCAGTCCAACCCAAATAGACTCTTAGTATTATCTCTCAAAGGTCAAAGTTGGTATAACGTAAGCCTCTACTCGAGCTCATTTGGATGGTCCATCATAAATACAAGCTGGTATAGCGTTAGGACAGGTCCTAAGAGAAGTTAGGAGTTAGGACCACAGCCACAATCCTTGTGTTGTTATTTGCATAAGGATGACATCTTCACACTATACTTGTACTTACCTAAGATTTATTTATTGTAGGACATAGTTGTGTTATCTTTTCAGTGGTATATGTAAATAAAGTGTAAGTATATAGCGAGATGTCCATGATGATTTATTAAAATTATTAAAATCTGTTGACTCAAATTGAATTTCAAACGTGCTCAAGAAAAAGAAAAGGAAAGAAACAAAACAGTGTGCGGCGAATTCCGAGGGGTGGCAGCAGTATCACCAGCAGCAGCCATGCGGCCGGCGGCGCGCGAGAGAGCCTGACGCGTCCATTCCATGGGCCACGGCCCCTTGTTAACTGACGCAACGCAACCTGAACTGGATAAGATAAGCATGACGGTCAAATGTGCCTATGTTTCGCGTATTTTATCTAGAACCCACTTCTACATCCATCTATCTGCAGCGACGTCCTCCTCGAGTTTAGAATTTTGATTAAAGGATGCCATTTGATTTCACTTTGGCCTTGTTTATTTTACCCTAAAAGCCAAAAGCTTTTCAAGATTCTCCGTCATATCGAATCTTGTGGCACATACATGAAGTATTAAATATAGATGAAAATAAAAATTAATTGCACAATTTATCTATAAATCACGAGACGAGTCTTTTAACCCTAGTTACTCGTGATTGGATAATCTTATTCCCCACTATATATAACCACACCGCTCTCTATCTTTGGAGAGCGAGAAAATCAATAATAGAAGATGGAGATACGTTGGAAGGGATCTTGTTAGTAAAGTCTTTATTCCTGTCAATAAAAAAATATAAAGAGGTTGTTGTAGTTGCTCTAAGTGAGTGAAGTTCCTTTTGTGTGTACTTTCATCTCTCGACCATTTTTCTCTCTTGCTCTTTTTCAAATTTAAACTAAATTTCTAAAAGTATTTATAACACAAAATAGATATATTATAAAAATATATCAAAATATTTTGTATAATAAATAATGGTACCTTTTGTATAGATTTAATCAAGCTTGATATAGTTTGACCAAGTACTATACTACGATTACATTTTTTTTCATGATGACATGTTACATTTGACTTTGCACGATCTTTTATGCGTGACTTTTGATTACTAATATCTTCTATAATATACTCTTAAATCATTCATTTAATAAGATTAGCTAGTAAATGACTACAAATATACTACAATTACATTCTTTTCATGTTGACATGTTACATTTGACTTTGCACGATCTTCTATGCATGTGTTTTGATTACTAATATCTTCTAGTATAATATATCCTTCAATCATTCAATTTATAAGATTAGCAGGTATTTTGGCTGCAAATATACCAATATGTCTGGTACGTTTCCAAATTAGAATATTAGAAGCTATTGATGCTTGTTGTTTTTTAAGATTTGTTGACTAGATATAGGGGGTGTTTGGTTTGGGGTGATAAAACTTAAAAGGTATTATAACTTTTTCGTTTTATTTGACATTTATTGTCCAATAATAGACTAATTAGGTTCAAAAGATTCGTCTCACAAATATCCTATAGTTGTGTTTTTGTAAATAGTCTATATTTAGTACTTTATACATGTGTCCAAACATTCGATGTGATGAGTGATAAAAAATATCACCCCAAACCAAACAAGGCCATAGTATTCTAAAAGACATGTTTGACCAAAGGTGCATCGCATAAATAAATAATTTCAGCGGGGTCAAAGTGCAAAGGGCTATCTTCCTTATAGTATCTTTTTTATTAGAAAATGCAAGCAGCACCGTACTAGAAGCCACGCCGTGTTCAGTTCCGGTTGCTTTCCTTCCAGAACCAGATCCCAACAATAAATCCAAGCGTGCTCCTTCCCTGGACACTGAATCATCAAGGCGGAGCGTCCTTTCAGCAAAATTTCCCGAGACCTCGAGCAAAATCTGGTCTGGTTTGGTTCAAATTCGCCTTTCTTTTGGGGCGTTCTTACGGGCCATGTCGCAGCACGACGACGACCTCGCCGGAGTTCATTCGGAAGAAGGAGACCGCCACGGCGTTGTAATGGATGACTCCGACTACGAGGACGATGAGTTGGACCAATCTGTAAGCGTACCCGACCGCTGCTCTGTTCTATGTTCTTGAGAGAATGAGAGTCGGGACATGAGATTTTGCTCTGGAATGCTCCTGCTCTGCTTTTCTGTTCTTTTTTCCCAACCTCAATCTCCTAGTGATGCCGTGCCCATACCATGATTTTTACATAAATTACCGGAGTATATGTGAGGCTGGTTCTGAACTGATGATAAATGCTTATCTAGTTCAATGCAGAGTATTACTTTTTTTTTTAACTAACAGAGTTTTACTTTGATTGGGACCTTTTTTTGTTTGTTTAATTTAGTCTCTATCGCTGCTGTCATTAGCTTTTGAGGATGCAGTTATAAACATTTGCTTTGGTCTAACACAAAAAGGCAATTTTGTGTTTGTAGACTAGTAAAGCGACTGAACACATCACGGCTATGGATGTGAAGAAGGGGAAGGATATACAAGGGATCCCCTGGGACATGATGGCGACTACAAGAGACAAGTACAGGCAGTCAAGGCTGCAGCGGTATGCCAACTTTGAGAACGTACCTAATTCCGGAAGGATTTCAGAGAAGGCATGATATAGCTACACATTTCAGATTAGTTACCTGGTTGAGTTGAGCATCTCGTTAGGCCGAGTAAAACTTTATGTGGCGATCTTGGTGCAGGAATGCATGCCTGCAGAGAAAGGCCAACTCTACTATGAGTTTCAGCATAGCACGAGGTCGGTGAAATCGACCATCCTTCATTTCCAGGTGAGCATGGTTTTGGGTGTTCTTCGTTCCAAATGTTAGTTTTACTTGTTTAGTTCATTCTATGCACGGGGTTTGTTACATGTGATAATTAAGATACTTTATCTGGTCCCTTTTTTTTCTTTCTTTCTTGAAGGTTTGTCAATCACAGGTTGAAATTCAGTTATTCTAGAAGATTGTTAATTGCTTGGCATGTTTTTCATGTCTAACTAGAAAGAGCGGGCTACTTATCTTTGTGAATAGTAGTAGTAGTTAAGTAGTACCATCAAGAGTTTAGCTTCTCTGATTCCCCTCGATATTTGCGTAGCCCAACAGCAGCAACTCAGTTAAATTACAATTATGATATGCTAACACAGGAACAGACTTTCTCATTGAACTATTCTAAAAAAATGAACTCACATTTCTATTTCATATTGGGAGTCAGCTGCCCTATTTTTATGCAAGTACAATGTAGGGCCTTGTAGCTCTGTATGAATGTTATACAGAACAGTCAGATGCTCTGATGGTATTAATTGCCTTCCCAATTCCTGCAAAATTGTTAATCTCGTTCCATACCTGTCTTGCAGTTGAGAAATTTAGTATGGGCAACGACAAGGCACGATGTGTATCTTATGTCAAACTTTTCTGTGCTTCATTGGTCAGCACTGACTTGTAAAAAGCAAGAAGTCATTGATCTAATTATGATATGCTAACACAGGAACAGACTTTCTCATTGAACTATTCTAAAAAAATGAACTCACATTTCTATTTCATATTGGGAGTCAGCTGCCCTATTTTTATGCAAGTACAATGTAGGGCCTTGTAGCTCTGTATGAATGTTATACAGAACAGTCAGATGCTCTGATGGTATTAATTGCCTTCCCAATTCCTGCAAAATTGTTAATCTCGTTCCATACCTGTCTTGCAGTTGAGAAATTTAGTATGGGCAACGACAAGGCACGATGTGTATCTTATGTCAAACTTTTCTGTGCTTCATTGGTCAGCACTGACTTGTAAAAAGCAAGAAGTCATTGATCTTCAAGCACATGTCACACCATGTGAGGTACATATCACTTTCCAAATGTTCATTTCAACTTTTGATTTTTCTTCCAGAGCCTTGTCTATTTGATTTATGGTAACACAGCCTTATGTTCTTTGGGCTTTGACTTCAGAAGCACCATGGGAATTACTATGAGGGATTTTATCGGACTCCAGTTAGTACTTTGGCAGTGAAGCATAATTTGCTTGTTACTGGTGGATTTCATGGGGAAATAATATGCAAGGTGATATTTTCGTCCTCAGTATCTTTTCCTAATTTTGTCTTCTAGAAGATTTTACATTCAGGTTTGATGCTTCTTTGTTTACCTTGGGAATGAAGTTTCTGGATCGTCAAGGAGTAAGCTACTGTTGCAAGTCAACACAAGATGACAATGGTATTACTAATTCTTTGGAAATATTTGAGAAACCTAGGTACTTTATTTTTCGCAGGCAAATTGATTATTCTGTTCATGAAGAATTGAAATGCATGAATCTCAACATAATGATGTTTCTTGCCCATTTCGTTGTAGTGGTTCTCTGCACTTCCTGGCGTCAAATAATGATTGTGGACTTAGAGACTTTGACGTGGAAAGATTTCAAATATGCAATCACTTCCGTTTTGCTTGGCCCGTGAATGTAAGCCTGCAGTGCATTCTTTAACTGTCTATCATGCTGGATATGTTGCACAACTTGTTGAATTTCCAATTTTCTATTTAAATTTAGCCGCTGAAGTCAACGCTCATGTTTTGTCAAAGAGCGTGTCTTAAATGAGGACAGAAACACATTACTGAATCCTGTTTTGGCCCCCTGTTTAATTTTCTGCAGCATACGTCACTGAGCCCTGATGGTAAACTTGCTGCTATTGTGGGGGACAATCCTGATGGACTTGTGATTGATCCCAGTTCAGGAAAGGTAAGTGGAACGCGGTGTACAGTCACTCACTTGATATAATAAATACATAATTCATATACAAGCTTGCATCTGTTTGTTTCTCTGCAGACGATTCACGAACTCCGTGGCCATTTGGATTACTCCTTTGCGTCAGCATGGAATCCAGATGGCCGAACATTTGCCACTGGAAACCAAGACAAGACATGCAGGGTCTGGGACATCCGCAATCTCTCCAAATCAGTTGCTGTATTGGGTGGCAACATCGGAGCCATCAGGTCGATTCGCTACACATCTGATGGGAAGTTCATGGCAATGACTGAACCAGCAGATTTCATCCACATCTTTGATGTAGAGAGTGGGTATAGCAGGAAGCAGGAACTGGACTTCTTTGGTGAGATCGCGGGAATATCGTTCAGTCCTGACACTGAAGCTCTTTTTGTTGGTGTGCATGATCGCGTATTCAGCTGCCTCCTCCAGTTTAATCGGCGAAGGTTCTACTCGTACCTTGATTCGCCTGTGTGAGCTAGTGCTGGTAGACCTGTGAGATCTACACAGGCTGTAGAAACAAGAAAGTTGTGTATATGTTTATAGGTTTTGCTATGAAGAAACTGGAGATGGTGTGTTTACTTTTGCTGAACAAGCTGTAGGTATTCAGCGAGCCGTCTTTTCGAAGCTTTGTACTGTCGCTGCTTTGTTCGTTTGGCTGATAAGCCATAGCAGAAAGTATTGTTGGCTGATTTGTTGTGAGAGAAAATCACTGCTGGATGACTAGCAAATTCAACTGATAAGCTCAAGCGAATCGTGGCAATCAGCGCACTTGACGAGGTTGAGAGTCGAAACCAGCAGACAATCTTACAGGTTCAGGTTCAGTGAGAATACCAGGCACCAGCGCACTTGACATGTGACATGTGCAAAGCATTTTGACGACCTTAAAGACAACACAAGGCACCAGCGCACTTGACATGTCCATGTGCAAGAATTTTCGCCTGCTTAAAGACAAGGCATATGAAGAACCAAGATGTAGCAGCATATTAATCTTACAGACTGACAGATATTACGAGTACGAGGCTAACTCATGAACACAAGTTATAAGTGAACTTCCACAGGCGTGTTTACACAAAGGATTTCCCAATACTCTCTCGTATAAGGGTTTCCAGATATACTCTCATATAAGCTCAAGTACGTACAACCTTGGATATACTCTCATACAAGCTCAAGTAGGTACAACCTTGGTAGACGAGGGTGAGAGTCGCATAAAATAGGTTCCCATAGCAATACACAGCAGTAAAAACTGAACAAAACAAAAGAGTGAAACCCTACTCGCCTTATATCGCAGCTGCAACACTTCTGAATTATTGGACAGCTCTTTGCACTGCAGTTGTAGCTTCTCTGCCATCTTTTCTAACACAATTGCTCTGCTTTCAGTGTGTCGGAGTTTAAGTCCAAGCAGCTTGTAATCTTCAGATAGAGACTTTTCCGTTTCGTATAGAGTCATTTGATCCTTGACCTGAGTTGCTGAGGCTTGATAGGCTCTAGTCAGGATGATGCACTGAACCTCTGATTCCATCCTCTCCTGGTAGAGTTGATCAAGTTCACATTGCGACAACAGCAGATTGGTACTCTCTATAGTGTTTTTTCCTGGTTGCATTCGACTGTGAATTGCTTCAAGTTCATATACTCTTGAAGCCTTCTCCTTGATCAAGGCTGATGCTTCTTCCAACCTGGACTCAAGATGTTTTATCCTTATCATTAAGTCTTCATTAGGTTTCTCGAGATGGACTGATCCACTCCATTCATCCTCACTGATATCAAACTCATCACTTGGCTCTTTCCCAATCGCTGTGATTTTTTCTATCTCTGCAATATGCATAGGAGAAATGACTATGTTAGAGCGAGTTCTATGTAGAGGATAATACTGTTTCAACCCACTACATATGAAATGAAAACACTACATATGAAATGAAAACACGCTGCTGGTGTTAGCAAATGAGACGGAAAGGAATTTAAGGGGGAAAAGCATATAAGTGCAGTATGTAGTGCAGCATTTTATTCAAATATCCCTTCAACAAATGAGTGAATGGCCACTACACAGTGCAGCATTCCAAGAAATTGAGCAAACAACTTTAGTAAGCTAAGTAGCAGGTAAATCTGATCTGCCACTCTGAAGCATAGATAAATATGTAGCAATATGGACTCCAGTTTCTAACATATGCAGCCAGATAAACTACACCTTACAAATAACTTTGATTAGACAGACAGTTCACAGACTACAGAGTGGAGCCTGAATGAATAGCAGGGTTTGGTTTGCGAAAGAATCATAATGCTCTAAAACTGCATATATCTTATCTCATGGAAATAAGCATAGACAATTTGAACATACCATTCTCCAGTGCTTCCTGTGCTCTGTGAAGTACCAAAATCGACTCATTGCAAAGATCAGCACCCCAATACATCCTTCCATTGCTACCTTTCCCAACACTCTCCTCACCAGCACTGGACCGGACCGATCTGCCCACCACACTACTGCCATTCCCTCTGCAGCGACCTGTAGATCGGACCTCCTGGCTCAGGTGCTCGTCGCCACCGTGGCCATAGCAACCAGAGAAGACCTTGCGAACATCATTGAGGCCGGCAGCACCCAGCTGCTGCCGGGCGTTGGAGCTGCGGAGGTCAGACTCGACGCTGGACCGTGAGCAACTAGTCTCGGTGGAAATGGAAGCGGCGGCGCCGCAACCAACCATCGGCCACGCGGCGCGAGGGTTCCTGGCGGCGCCGGCGCCGGGGCCCGGCCTGTCCCGCTCCAGAGGAGAGAACGCCACCGAGGCGTGGTCGCAGCGTGGGAGCGGCACGCGCGGCGCGCTCGCGGCCGTGGAGGACCTGCCGCTCCCGTCCTCGCTGTTGCCCGCGCCGACGGAGAACCCGAGGCCCGGGCCCGGCCAAGCCGGCGGCGGGACGAGGCGGGACTCGACGGAGGCAGTGGAGCTCTCGGAGGCGGCGGACGCGTCGTGCTTGCCCCAAGGCGCGCCGGTGGCGGCGAGAGGCAGCCGGCGCTTGTGGAACTGCTCGTCGCCCTCACCCCCGGCCCCGTCGCCAGTGCTGTCCCCCCGCCGGATACGCCGCCAGCGGCGGAGCCCCCGGCCCTTGGTGGCGGCCGCCGCGGGGGACGGAGAGGGGAAAGTCTTGATCTTGGGAGCAGCCGCAGCCACCGCCTCCGGGGACTCGGCGGCCTCGTTCGCTACGGCGTTCACGCTGGGCATCGGAGGAGAGGAGCAGGCCAGCCTCCTCGTGGGCGTTCTCGTCGTGTGCCCTCCTCGTGGGATCGCAATTCTCGTGCCGCGTGGGAGTGTGGCACCAGGGCCGCCAGCGCAGCTGCAACGTCAAGAAGAGAGGGGAAACGAGGATAAAAAATACTCTAGAATAGATTTTCGTAATAAATTTAATTAAAGATATAAATATCGATATTGTTTTTTCTTTATATTTAGTTATTTCTTAGAAAAAAGTTTGACTTACCGATAAGTGAGATGTAAAATTATTTTTAGAACAAATTTAGAGTTTAGGGTTTAGGGTCTAGGGTTTAGAGAATTTGTTTAGTAGTGCTTAGTACAAACGGTACAACACAGTAAAAAAAGCATTAAGTGCTTTCTATGGTGGTCATGTTTAAGAGGATATGACACTTCACTGCAAATAGGATCCGCCTAAGATGAAGACAAATGAGACTACTTGATCTATTGAAGATCTGAAAATATGTAATCAAGCTGCAATTCATTGCCATTTTAATTTGAAAGTTGATGCAAGTGTTGGAACTTGGAGGAGGTAGAGTCTTGCTGCCACATGAAAAGTGGTGAGCAAACCTGAGTCAATCAAATAAACATATGTTGCATCTGACTTTCAAAAAAGCTAGCTCATCTGTCCAACCACACAATATCTCTATGTAACATGTCTCTATTTAGGTCATCAACCAACAAGAGTGCTTTTGCATAGAATAAACCTGGCGGATAAAGGCCTGGCTAGCTAGTACGAGGAACATCTCAACTTAGAAGAAACCATGTAGTGTCCACCTATGACAAAATCAGATAATCATTTGATTGTGAACTGGCTGTTGCCTCCAAAGGCTGCAAACAATCCGAATGAAGGAAAATTCCATTACCAAACACAGAACTGAACAATCTGAGGCTATGAACTACAAAATTCGAATTCTAGTAATCAGTAAATAAGGCCTTGTTTAGTTTCTAAAAAGTAGCCATAATTTTTTAAGATTTCCCGTCACATCGAATCTTGCGCCATATGCATCGAGCATTAAATATATATATGAAAACAAAAAACTAATTACACAGTTTGTCTATAAATCACGAGATGAATCTTTCGAACTTAGTTAGTCTATGATTGGATAATGTTTGTCAAATAAAAATAAAAATACTACAGTGTCCCAAAACAAAAAAAAATTGGGAACTAAACAAAGGCCTAAACATGACTAAATGAACCCAGCCGGGCCATTTGATGTGGTGGTGGCAAGTGGCCCGGCTGGCAGCGTTGCCAGGCCAGCCCAGTGGGCCGCGAGAACGCATGGAGCCCGCGCCACGAGCTGCGTGCATGTGGCCAGGGCGCGCACACCGACGACGCCATGGGCCGGAATGCATGCCTGCCGCCGATCGGAATGCCGGCCGGCCGCGATACCTGTCGCTTGGCGGCGGCGGCGCCATACCGTGCCTGATACCCATACACGCACGCACGCACGCACTTCACCGGCACATGCGCCCCTCCTCGGATGTCCGATCCCGTCTCCGCAGAGCAGAGGCTGCTTGCTTGCACGCTACCGCTATCCTATCGCCATGGCATGGCGTTCCCGGCATTACCATCCGGGATGGAGCAGACAGCTAGTTAGTGTCATGAGTACGTTTGTCTAAATTATCCGATCCTCAGAGTAAGTGGCACGCTTTATTATATGCTTAATAATGTTATGGTATCCCTGTGTGTGTGTGTGTGTGTATGTCTCGATCCCATCGACGACGACGAAAGACTGTTTCCCGGCCCCCCGGTGGGCGGAGCACGTCTGTCGCACGTCGCTCCTTGCTCGCAGCTTCGCTTCAACGCAACTGCCTGCCACCAGCCCACCACCACCTCCTCCTCCTTTCCACGTCTGCCTGACGCACCCACCGCGTGCCGGGCTGCCGGCGGGCGAGTCCGCGGCGGCGCACGGCCGAGATGACACGGACGCATGCCCTGCCGCCTGCCGGAGACCATGCGGTCGCATGGCTTTGCCTGACCCTGACCAGATCAGATCGCCTCTGCTCTGTTCCCGAGGCATGGCTGTTGGCTGCCTTATCTCCCTGCCTGTCAGCATGGTGCTGGTGCCCATCCCTGCAGGTTGTGGCTGGGAATGGGATTCCTAGCTAGCACGCTTGTTCGCGCGCCGTCGTGGCCACCCGTGACGCCCTCGATCCCATCCAAAACGCCTGCCTGCCAATCAACAATCATGGCCTCCTCGCCGCCGCACGTACGTCGCGGTTGCGTCCCGTCCCGCCCCTCCTAACCGCCTGCACTGCCGGCCCGTCTGCGACGCCGACCTGCCCTCGCGGTGCCCGAGCCTCCCTGATGCCACTCTGAATTTAATTCGGACATCGGATGACACTCACTGTCAATTAGTAATTTTCACAAGTACGTACAAGCACAGTACACTTATACAGGATCTGTCGAACTCGATCGCTTGGATTGCAAAGAAAAAGAAAACGAAAGGAAAGGAAAAAAAAAAAACAAGAACAGAAAATCTTATTGAGAGCGCCGAGACGACGACGCTCGAACAAACAGCATGCAGTAGTACAGTATGCAGCAGCAAACCAAAAAAAAAAAAAGGCCGGATGGGATCTGAGTGATGAGTTCCGACGACGATCCTCCATCCGGCCGGCCGGAACCCGGAGAACCGACCGCGACATGATCGGATGGACCGACGACCGACCAACGGATCAGAGTCAGAGTCGTTCATCAGACGAGGCGGCGGCAGATGGTGATGCCGTCGGCGATGGCGAGCTGGCAGACCTCGACGCGCTCATCCTTAGACAGCCTGACATTGAGGTCCTTGATCGCCGCCGAGAACCTCCGGTCCAGGTCATTCATGGGCGTCTCCGGCGGCAACGCCACGGTCCCGGCCCACAGCGTGTTGTCATACACGATGCTCCCGCCCACCCTCACCAGACGGAGCAGCTGCTCGTGGTACCGCACGTAGTTGGGCTTGTCGGCGTCGACGAACGCGAAGTCGAACGCGCCGTGGTTGGCCTCGTCGGCGAGCAGCGCGTCCAGGCCGTCCAGCGCCGGGCCTTCCCGGAAGTCGACCTTGTGCGCGACGCCGGCGCTCTCGATGAAAGGGCGGCCGATGTCGTAGTACTCCCTGCTCACGTCGAACGCCACCACCTTGCCGTCGTCGGGGAGGGCGAGCGCCGTGGCGAGAAGGGAGTAGCCCGTGAACACGCCGACCTCGAGCGTGTTGCGTGCGCCGGTGAGCTTGAGCAGCATCCGGAGGAGCTGCGCCTCGTCGGGGGACGACTGCATGAACCCCCACTGGTGCTTGTCGGTGACGAGGCGGAGCTCACGCATGCAGTCGGGCTCGTGTGGCAGCACCGACGTGTCCAGGACGTACTGCAGGCATGCGATGCATGGACGACAACATGAACGTACTGTAGCGTGTAGAGAGACGACTGTCGTGGAGTACGTATATACGTACCTTGTAGAGGGCCTCGCTCTTGAGCAGCGTCTTGTTGCTGCTGTCGAGGCCGGTGTGGACCTGCGCGATGGTGTCGCCGCTGGGCGCCATGGATGGGACGATGGGATCTCTCGCCGCCGGCCGGTCGGTGTGGCAGGTGGTGCTAGCTAGTAGTGCTTTGGTTGCTAGAAGCTAGCTAGATCGCCCAGTGTGGTTGTACTATATGTATGTAGCTTCCCGATCGACCTGGCAATGGCAAAGGCAACGCGATGTGCTGTATTTATGAGCTGGGTGGAGCGGAGTTGGTGACAGCACTAGACTGTTGCCTGATTGCTCCCGCCACCATTTTTAAGTCTTGTTAATTAGCCTTTTTATAAAGCAAAGCAGAGCATGCAATGCAATGCAAATCAAACTGCCGTAGACTTTACACTGGAGAAGGAGGAGGAGGGCAGGAGTCCTCACCAACCCCCAGCTAGCCCCGGACGGAGAAAGGGAGAAAATTCGCTGAATTCAATTGGATTTCCTGTTGACCCGGCTTGACCCACCAAACACGATGAGATTATCTTTTCGCGCGTGGCCCGTGATGTTCGATGATGCCGTCTCGTCCGCCGTCGACGGAACGGAGCGGCGCACCATCGCAATCGATGATCGATGATTCCTACCACGGCCACCTGCCGCGACCCAACCTCGTCGTACGTACTGGTGGGGTGGTGGGGTGGGGTTAGGTTGGGTTCCCCGCACAATTAGACTAATCATTTCACCAATTCGCATGTTGTTACTGTACGATATATGTATATAATAATAATAATAATAATAATAATAATAATAATAATAATAATAATAATAATAATAATAATAATAATAATAATAATAATAATAATAATAATAATAATAATTTTAAAAGGCGGCCAACCTGTGGGCCGGGCAGGACGTTTCATCGAAAGTGCTGCGACGTGCCGATGCTACTACGAAGCGACGACGACATTTGGTTTTGTTGTTGTAGATAAATAGAATATAATATTTAATAAGGTGAAAATAAAAAAAAGTAGGTCAGGGCACGATAGCTAGCTAGCATCGATGAATCTCGCACGATCATTTGATTGCTGTCTCTGTCTGTGATCCATATGACCGACGACACGTCTGGAGCGTTTGTATTTACTTGTTTAATAATAGTAGTAGTATAAAGTATATATATACGTGCATGACGACCGTCGGTGGGTGTGCAAAGTCTGTAGTAGACGATCTCTGTCACGGGGCTGGATGCATCAAAGTAATCAAAAGTTTATATGTAGGCATATGTGTCTGCCGCGTGCTTGGTCTGTCATGAATAAACATATTTTAGTGTTGAGGAGGAGAGATTGATTAAAAAGTGTATGCTTATATCGATAGAGCCAATATATAGTTAGGTATAAATAAGAAGCTTTCTAGCTAATATTAGTTAAATATATACTTTTTTTTGCGAGACCCAGTTACAGACGCAATACTTTACTGTTAGCTCCAAACCAGCTAATATTTAGCTAGCTAATAGTACTAGCTAGCTAGTCTTGCTAGTTGGATCATCATCTAGCTAATAGTTGGCTAGCTAAGAGCAGGTACAATAATGGGCTTATAGCCAAGCTAATGCTGATGTGGAGGAGAGAAGAGATGAGAGAGATGATAGCTTGGCTCTTAGTTAAGCACCAAGCTGGGCACGGATGCATAGGTAGTAGTGGGCCCAAAAAGCAAATGTTGTGAGAAGAAAAAAGAAAGAGAATGTGTTTTAGAGACAAGTAGGAGACAACTTATTGTATAACTTGGCTCTAATTATTTGGCTTATAGCCAAGCTCTTGGCTCTATTATTGACCTTGCTCTAATAGTAGCTATGAATAGCAGCTAACGGATCCAAAGATAACTCAACCTTATGTCTATGGCATCATAAAGATTGTCTACGTCCTTACATAAATATTTTTTTATCTATCTTTGAACATCGGTTTTTATAATTCCTTGTAGTTTAACAACACGTAAATTATATTTAAGAATATACTTTTGGATTGAATATGAGAAAGTATATTTATATACTTTTAAAATTGATAGTCAAACATTTCCTTTTTTGAAAGGAAAGATCAATAAAGACTATGAAAAATTATCGTACTCACGAGGAGATTATTTTATTCTATGATAATAGCGAGAAGTAGCAAAGTGATCCGGGTAAATAGCACATATGCAGCTAAATGTTATTGTATTTTAGGTATTTTTAGTTTAAAATGTTTTAGCAAATAGTTTTATTTATTTATTTATTTATTTGTCTATAATTGTCCTCTTTTTATGTGGCTCCATCTTCACAAAATTCATGTGACAACCATGCATCTTCCTCTCCTGTTTCTTTTTTTCACTCATCCCATGGTTCTGCAATTTATGCCAAAGTCAAATCAAGGTAGTAGCCTTAGTTTTCTCTTGGTGGGTGTGCTCCAACCCTCGATAAAGGCCTTGTTCAGTCCCAAAATTTTTTAAGATTCTCCATCACATCGAATCTTTGATGCATGCATGAAGCACTAAAAAAATAAAAACAAAATCTAATTGCAAAGTTTGCCTATAATTTACGAGATAAATCTTTTGAACCTAGTTATTTGTTCATGATCGGATAAAATTTGTCAAATACAAACAAAAATGCTACAGTAGCCGAAACCAAAATTTTTCCTGAACTGAACAAGGCCAAAATAACTAAGTCTCTATAAATTGTTTATTCCTCTTTTGATCTCGTATAAATTTAAATTTTAAATCATCTAGAACATTCTCATGTGGTTCAATAGTTGCCTTTTGCCCTTCTAATACATTGTCGTATTCATCACAACATAGCTTATGTCTAGTAGAGCCATTGCCACCTCAAGCAGCCGCAGGCCAGCCCTGTCATTATGCTAACATGACGAATCCATCGTCGTCATCTCAAGCCTTCCTAGACAAATTGTAGAGCCACATTCAAGTGCTTAATCATACATTTTCAATTGTCACAGCCCAAGGTAGAAGATGACGTAATTTACATGTTTTGCCACTGAGATGAAATTAGCCATTGTTTATTTGTTTGGACTCCGAGTTAGTTCGTTCTTATCGCGTTAGATTCTCGCCGATATAATCTACATGCTAGCAGTGGTGTTTAACCTGTCTATGACATGTTTATAATTAAGATATTAATATTAGCTTGATTAATTTGCATGAAACTAGTTTGTAATAAAAGCAACAATATATGTTTATACTTGGTGTCAAATACATAAATATTAATATGATTAATTACTAACATAAATATATTTCTAAATTATAATCTGTTTAGATTAAAAACACATCATATACAATTCATTTAGATGCTTTTACATATTTATTTAATTTGCAATGATAACATTTAACTTGATTAAATTATATGATAATGTTTATAAACTAAACATGAGTAGCTTCAACCCAGCTTTTGAATTAAATTATGTTTTAACTAATATGGTCTTAATAATTTATTTATATGGTTTTACCAAAATAAAATAACAAGCATATGAGCTTTTTCTTTTATACAATATAAAATTAGATCTTTTCGTAGTTGTTTCTTTTGCACCGCAACACCGATGTTTGTTTTGAAACCCTTTTATTGATTGGTGTACTGTTCTAATAATAGTCTTGTTTGTTTCGTATATGTTTGGTCCCGATTGCTTATGTGTTGGTGAATCGATGAACGAGTTTAGACGGTGAGCAGTACTTCAGTGATCAAGATCAGGGCCTTGACAACAAGTAAGACCAGTAAGACTAGCAGGATCAACAAGAGCTTTTGGATTAAGACAAGTATAGCATTTGGATTTTAATTTTGTGACCATGATCCTGTGACTAGATTAATGTTTAGTAATAAATAATAAAAATGACTTTTTAGCCACTTGATGATTTATCTGTAAGTGATAACCGGGATAACAGTGCAACCATGAGGGCTATAATGGCTCTAGCTTTAGCTCAGTATGAAGACCATTTCTAGCTTGTTAGAGGTTACACGAAAGGGCGCTAGAGGGGTTTAACCGTTTTGGGTATAGCCGTTTTGGGTATAGTACGAGTCTCTGTCCTTATGTGTATAGGCTGCGCGTCATTGTGCCATTTGGAAGGGGGGCATCTATATCTGCGCGTCAGGGAATCCTTGCGGCCCTAACATGTTAGACGAACTTTTGAAAGGTTTCATAGTGATCCCTGTCGACCTCCCTAGGAAGGGGGTTAAGAGACTCGCGACCTCGGGCGAAAGGGTAAATCATGACTCATGGGTAAAGATGTACAACCTCTGCAGAGTGTTAAAACTGGTATACTAGCCGTGCTCACGGTCAAGAGCGGCCTTGGGGATTCTTGCATTAAGGGTGATGATTCTTGATTGTGTTAAAATACTCATTATTTATTGTTTAATGCTCTACATTATTTATGTCACATTGATCATGAGATTGTAGGATCTATACAATCTAGTTGCTATACTTGTGGAGTTCGACATGGACTCACTCTTGCTATTTCCCCCAAATCTCAGGAGAAGTTTAGGCTTGTGATCAACCAGTCAGTTGGATCCTGTAGAGAGAAGTTAATACCCGAAGTTTGGAATTGTCTATCCGCTGTTTGCTATCAAAGGTTATCTCTTTTATACTACGGTCGTTATATATTTATGCATTGTCTTTTGATATTACTCTTTATTTGACCTCTAAGACTCACATATGGTGCATATCTGATTTTGTTCTTAAAATCGGGTATTACACAAAGAGAGTTTCACTCTATGAAACTCTTCTGCACTATTTTAAAAATCAGATATATTAGAAACTGAGACATGAAACTAAAACTGGCCTAAGCAGGCCAGGCACCTGTAATTTAGGAGGTGTGTAAGGGTAAACATATTTTACTGTTGAGGTGGAGAGATTGATTAAAAGGGTATGCTTAGATCGATAGAGCCAACACAACTAAAATTTACAACTTCTCCTATTAATGTGGGCTTCTCCTAATAATATTTTAGCATTCAAAATTTAGTACAAATTTTCTCTAATAAATTTCTTCTAGTGAGGATTCCCTAGTGCTATGACTAGTGGTAATGTATTATTACTAACTAAAAACACTAGGAAAACTCCACAAATTTGGTAGAGCAATATATAGTTAGCTGTAAATAATATAGATTTAGTTTTGTACCCTATTGTTAGCTAAATTCTTTATTATTAGCTCCAAACCAGCCAATAATTAGCTAGATAATAGTCTTATCTAATAGCTAGTCTTGCTAGTTGGATCAAACTAGCTAGCTAATTGTTGGATAGCTAATAGTAGCTATGAGAGTTATTAGCTAGCTAACTATTAGCAGCTAACGGATCCAAAGAGAACCCAACCTTATGTTTATGGCATCACAAAGGTTGTCTACTAGCTTTGTCCTCACATAAACAATTTTTTATCTATCTTTGAACATTAGTTTTAATAAGTCCTTGTAGCTCAAGATGTAAATTATATTTAAGATTATACTTAAAAGTATACATATTTTACTGTTTGCTGTCTAAAAAATTATAGCTGAAAGTACTGTTCGCTGACTTATTGTGAGAGAAAAACAATGTTGTCTGGCAAAAAGAGTACGACTTATAAGACAAACGAAAGGATTCTGAATATGAGAAAGTATATTCATAGACTTTTAAAATTGATAGTCAAACATAGAAACGTTGGGCTCTACTAGACAAAACCATTTCCTTTTTTGGAATGGAAAAATCAATAAAAACCATGAAAAATTATCGTATTGACGCGAGGAGAGAGAATTTTATTCTATGCTAATAGAGAGAGCTAGCAAAGTGATGTGAGTAAATAACACATATGCATCTTTTTTGTATTTTAGTTTTTTTTACAAAATGAATTTTAGGCATTCTCAATTTAAAATGTTTTAGCAAATAGTTATATTTACTCATTTGTCTGCAATTGTTTTTTATGTGGCCCCACTAAACCCATCCGCACAAATTTCATGTAACAACCATCCGCACAAGTTGCTAAGAAGGTAGGAGATTGCATCATTGTGTCAGTGGATGATGGAAAGATCAATTCGACACCGTTTCTTAGGGCTAGGGTTTGGCTTGATCTCAAGAAGCCCCTAGTTCGAGTGGTTCCAATTACCTTGAAGGAGAAGATGAGGTGTCTAGTACAATATGAGAAGCTCCCAACCTTTTGTTTTTTCTGTGGATGCATTGGACACGAGGTTGTGGAATGTGGGGATGGGGTTCACCCAAAGGAGAAGTGTGAGTGGGGGGAGTGGCTGAGGGTTGCTTTCATACCGTCGGCCATGGTGAGGAACGAGAGAGGGGGTCACGGTGGAGGAAGAGGAAAAGGTCATGGGAGAAGTTATGGGCGTGGCAATGGGGGAATAGAGGACTCTGATGAGATGTATGACTCTTTGAATGAAGATAATGATGATGAGGAGGATATCGTGGTGGAAAAAGATGAGAAGGGTATGGCCGCTGAAAAAGAGGAGATAGCTAAGCAACTGGTGGATCAATCTATTAGTCCGCTTGCTCTACAGGAAAAAAGAGGCCAAGGAGGAGCGAAGGGGAGAGGGAGGTGAACGATGAATCAACAAATGCAAGATCAGCGCTCTCCTTCGAGGAGAGTGACCGGGCACAATGAAAATCCTGGCTTGGAACTGCCGGGGGCTGGCTAACCACCGGGCAGTTCGAGCGCTTCTGGAGGTCCAGAGGTGGGAGAATCCAGATGTTCTTTTTCTGTCTGAGACACATCTGAGTAAAGCAAAGGCAGAAAACCTGAAACAAAAAGTGGGATGTGAGAAGTTTGCCATCCATGAGAGCGATGGTCGTAGTGGTGGTTTGTTGATGCTCTGGAAGAAGGAGGTGGTGGTTAAACCGGTAAATATATCCCAGTACTATATTGATGTAGTAATGGGAGAAGAAGAGGAGTGGCATCTAACTGGGATTTATGGAGACCCCTACCATAAAGAACAGACCTGGGAGGCGCTGAGAGAACTAAAAGATAGCATGAGCACGCTGCCATGGCTGATGATGGATGATTTCAATGAAATTTTGCTTCACCATGAAAAGGAAGGAGGCAGAGCAAGATCACAAAGTCAACTACAAGACTTTCAAGATGCTCTTGATGATTGTGGTCTATTTGATATGGGGTATACACGGGATATATTCACCTGGCACCGGGGGAGGATTAGGGAGCGGCTTGATCGTGGTGTAATTAATGACCAATGGAGAGAGATGTTTCCCAATGCTGAGCTAGTGAATGGAGAGTACCTCAAGTTTGATCACCGGCCTTTAAGTGTGAGGACTGAGAGTTTACAGGGGCACTATCAGGTTAGTTGTACAAAACGTTTTGAAGCCAAATGGTTGAAGGAAGAGACGGTGCAGGAGGTGGTGCAGACGGCCTGGGCGCGCGCATCTGCACAAGGACAGGGAGGGCTCCTGATGAGTAAGTTGAACCAGGTTCAATCAGAGTTGCATGAATGGGATAGGAAGGTGTTGAAGAAACCTGTCCAACGAATGAAGAAACTTAGGAGAAAATTGGAGGAATTGAAGAAAGGAGAGCAGACTGTTGAGGCTGTGAATGCCCAAAAGGAAATCCTGCTCCAAATTGAACTGCAACTAGAACAAGAGGAGATATATTGGGTGCAAAGGGCACGTGCAAATTGGCTCAAACATGGGGACAGGAATACTAATTTCTTTCATCGTTTTGCTTCAAGCCGCAAGAAGAGAAATCTGGTGAAAGGTTTGGTGGATGATCAGGGAATTTTTCATGAGGATATTGACACAATGGGGACGATGGTGAAGGACTATTTTGGTATCTTGTTCACCAGAGAGGTCCTGGATGTGGAGGATGGGGTTCTGAATGACATGGATAGGAGAGTCACAAATGAAATGAATCAAGCTCTACTTGAACCTTTCACAAGAGAAGAGGTAAAGAAAGCTTTATTTAGCATTGGCGACCTGAAGGCCCCTAGCCCAGATGGTCTCCACGCTATCTTCTTCAAACGTTTCTGGAAATTTGTGGAAGATGATCCTGTTGAAGAAGTGTTGGGAGCAATTAACAATGCAACTATACCTATGGGTTGGAATAATACAACCATTGTTATGATTCCCAAGGTCGATGAGCCTGAGAAGGTAACCCAATTTCGCCCAATCTCATTATGTAATGTGGTGTATAAGGTTATCTCCCAGATGCTAGCTTTTAGACTCAAATCTATGCTACCTGAGATTATTAGCGATTCCCAGAGCGCTTTTGTCCCAGGACGATTAATAACAGATAACATTCTATTGGCATATGAATGTATACATACAATGAAGAAGAAAAAAGGGAGTAAGGGAGCTTGTGCTATCAAGCTAGATATGCACAAGGCTTATGACAGGGTGGAGTGGATATTTCTCGAAAAGATTATGTCCAGTTTGGGGTTTGATCATCGCTGGATTCGATTAATTATTATGGCATGTGTTTCCTCGGTACGCTATAGAGTCCGATTCAATAATTTTGAGACAGAGATGTTTATACCAACCAGGGGCATACGGCAAGGTGATCCCCTATCACCCTATCTTTTTCTGTTGGTAGCTGAAGTCCTATCGTGTATGATCAGGAAAGCGGAGGAACGAGGAGAATTGGAGGGGGTTAAAGTGTGCAGAGGAGCACCTGCAATCTCGCACTTACTATTTGCGGATGACTCTCTCATACTAATGAAAGCGGATAAGGCAAATGCTGATTGCCTAGCAAATATTCTGGACAGATATTGTGCAAGCTTCGGGCAAAAGATAAGTGAGGCAAAATCAAGTATATATTTTTCAATAAACACAAATGTGGAAGTGAAGGCTGAAATTTGTGAAAGTCTGAATATTGTGACTGAGTCACTCACAGACAAATATCTGGGGCTACCAGCTATGGTGGGAGCTGATAGGAGCGACTGCTTCAGGCACTTAATTGACAGGGTGGTGGCTCGGGTTGCAGGCTGGAAGGTAAAATCTCTATGTTTGGGAGGAAAGGAGACTCTTATTAAATCTATAGCTCAGGCCGTGCCGGTCTATGCGATGATGGTATTTAGAATTCTGACAAAAATATGCAAAGGAATCACAAGTGTCATCTCGCAATACTGGTGGGGAGATGAGGCAGATCGTAAGAGGATTCATTGGCAGGAATGGTGGAAAATGTGTGTGCCAAAGTGCAAGGGAGGGATGGGCTTTAGGGACCTTCAATGTTTCGATATAGCAATGCTTGCAAAATAGGTTTGGAGACTTCTGAGTGACCCAGACTCACTTTGTGCTAGAGTTCTTAGAGCACGTTATTTTCCTGATTGCAAGTTACTTGATGCAAGGTTGAAGAGTGGGAGTTCCTATACATGGCAAAGTATTTTTGCTGGTCTCCAATGTTTCAAGAAAGGCTATATGTGGAGAGTGGGAGATGGATCACAGATCAAAATCTGGGAAGATAATTGGATACCAGGAAGTCATAATTTGAAAGTGCAGACGAGAAGGGGTAATAGACTGGTGACAACTGTGGATGAATTGATTAATCCCATTGATCATACTTGGGATGTGGATTTGCTAAAGTCGATATTTTGGCCAACCGATGTGTATCGAATTAGGCAAATTCCAATTACACCAGGTAGGGAGGATGTTGTGGCCTGGCATTATAACATAAGTGGTACTTTTTCAGTCAAATCAGCATACCACTGTCAATGGGGGGAGAAGTTTGGAACCAGAGCTATCCAGAGTACAGCGGGGACTACATCAAGGAGTAAGCTGTGGAAGAGATTATGGAGGTTGAAAATTCCATCAAAGATTAAAATCTTCGATTGGAGGGGCACTCAATGGCTTTTTGCCATATAAGATGATCCTAGCTAATCGGCATATTGGTGAATCAGGAGGCTGCCCGGTATGTCAGCAAGGAGCTGAAGATGTCAAGCATCTTATCTTCACTTGTGACAGAATGAAAGCAGTCTGGAGATCGATGGGTTTAGGAGGAAAAATTCAATAATTGACTGACATTGATCGATCGGGGTCTGTGATTCTAGAAGAGATTATTATAAATGAAGATCAAATCCATGCATTGCAAGTGGGACTGGCAGAACTGGTCTTGACGGCAGGATGGTATAACTGGTGGGAACGTAGGCAATTTACTCATGAAGAGACTATTCAGAAATTCTCAAGATCGGCCATGGCAATTGTCGCACTTATCAAGAACTATATGTTAGCTGAGAAGAAAATTGGCAGATTGAGACAAGGCTGGAAGAAACCGCCGTCGGGGAAGGTTATGGTGAACGTTGATGCCGGTTTTGATGAAAATGGTGGATGTGGTAGCGTTGGAGCAGTGATACGGGACAGTTCAGGGGGATTTCTAGCAGCCACCCATAGTTTCGTCAGACATTTAGTAGATGCACCAATGGCGGAGGCTTATGCCCTTAAGGAAGGATTGATGCTAGCCCAAAGAATTGGATGCAACAAACTCATCATTCAATCGGATTGCATGGAAGTGGTGCAGATTATGCAGGGAGGGGGTTTCTCAGCGAACTCTGCGGCTCCAATTTATGATGAATGCAACATTTTGTGGAGTGAGTTTAAGGAGATTTCAATGGAGCACTGCAATAGGGAAGCTAATCAGGTTGCTCATAGTTTAGCGCAGCGAGCTCGATCGCTTAGACAAAACTGTATTTGGGACGATGATCCCCCTAGCTGCATCATTGATGGTTTGGCAAACGATGTATCTATTTTGCATGAATAAAATCAGTCCCATGTTCAAAAAAAAAACCATCTTCCTCTTTTGTTTCTTTTTTTCACTCATCTCATGGTTCTGCAATTTATGCGCAAGGTAGGAGCCTTAGTTTTCTCTTTTGAGTGCTCCATCCCTCGATAAAATAACTATCCAAGTCTCTATAAATTGTTCATTCCTCTGCTCTCGTATAAATTTAAACTTTAAATTATCTAGAACATTCTCCTGTGGATCAATAGTTGCCTTTTGTCCTGCTAATTAATACATTGTCGTATTCATCACAACATAGCTTATGTCTACTAGAGCCATAAATTCACATTTTGTTTTGTTATATAGTTTGATTTACGCAAGTGTCTACAAACCTAATAAAGTCTTGGTTACTATGATAGCATTATTTTTTTCCCTTTGCGATAACTGAGATGATTTGGTATATATACGAGAGGATAATTAAAAAAAAAAAAACTCGGACACGTACCATAGCATCGACGATTGGGCAGAATACATTTGGGCATTGTGCTGCACGATTTCATTCTTGTGTGTGTGGATGACGATTCGGTAGGTGTAAAGTTGGTAGACGATCTTGGTCGTGTGTTGGGTGCCGTGACCACATTTGTTGCGTGACGAATCGAGTCCAAATGAAAAAACGTACTGGCGCGATCTTGGTGTGCCAACCCCAGCGCTGCCGCGCCCGCCGGTTCGGTGCATCGCGACGACGCGCGGCGGGCGGCCGGGAGTATTATTGCCCGACGAACGCTAGCTAGCTCACGTTGCCGTCTCCGTCTCCGTCCTCGATCAACTCCATCCTGATCGCATTGCATTGGCAGCTGGGTGGGCGACAGGGACACCACCTGCATCTGCATGCATGTGCTACCCAGTCGTCTCGTCCGAGTATCAAGACCGGCCGGGGTCACCGGTGGCCGTATACATCCATCTGACCATTTCCATCCCTGTGCCCGGCCTGCATGCATGTAGCACCACATGCAAGCACTAGCAACGTGTGCGCCTCTACTACTTGTTCGTTCATGACAAGACGACCAGGCTCTGATTGCTCGCCAAGCAAGCAAGCACGCCAAACTCTATGTCCACCGGTGCTACTACACTGCTACGTACTGTGTACCAGCAACTGCATGCAAGTGCAACGTTTGTTGTCACAGGAACCGAACGTAATCATCACGGTCAACTAACGGTCTCCTATCTAGCTAGTACTATAGTATTACCCACTCCTCTTTTTTCTACGTCGTCCTACTACTACACCATCAGCCAAGTCAAAATGTGTGCCCTGACATCTATCCTTTACCCTTATTGCTATGCTTCCCGTCAGTAACTCATTTCACTGTTCATGCCAAACAGTGCACACACTCTATGCCCATGAACAGTGCCACGCCATGCACATGAATAGTGAACAGCACATACATGAGCAGTGCATCATGTCCATGAACAGTACCCATCCTTATCTATTAAATTTTTTTTTTTGGTTCCATTACATTAAATCTTTGAACGCATCAATGGAGCATTAAATATAAATAAAAAAATAGCTAATTGCACAGTTCACACAAATTTTACGAAATATTTTTTTAACCCAATTAGTCTATAATTAGACATTAATTACCAAATAAAATAAAATGCTACAGTACCAAAATTCAAAAGTTTTCGCCAACTAAACATGGCCTAATTCCTGTTGTTTGATGTATCTCAGTACAATGTTATTACTATTATATACCTTTGTTTAATAGAGATCTAATCAAATAAGAACTCCCCTCTAATATACCTATAGGTACTCTGGAGAATATATTTAGTTTAGAATTGCCAAATATTTGTCCCCATGTCAAGATCATTTGTTTTGTCAGTCTACTTTTTGCCAGTCAGTCCAGTTAATTTAAAATTCTAATATATATAATTATTCTATTATTTTTAATCAATACGCCCTAGCCTACGCAGTTGCGCGGGGGTTTGGGCTAGTTATTTAGATTCCTCGCCGTAGGTACGTCATAGGTTGACGTTGATGTCGTACTTTCATCGTATAAGATTTAGAAGTCGTTTAAATATTTAGAGAAAAAATAATATATATATATATATTTATTTATCAAAGTATTTTTCAATACAAATTAAATCTCTATTAATAGAATTTTTACATTTATAAACTCAACAATTTAAAAGTTATTAAATATTTATATTCTCAATGTTTGACTTAAATTTTGTCCAAAACGACTTCTAAATATTATACAGAGAACAATATTCTCTTTTCTCTTCTCTACAATATTCTCAATGAACAATATTCTCTTTTCTCTTCTCTACAATAGATCTCTGAAATCCTTAAAATCTATTAGATCTCACAAGTCACAAGTATTTTCCGGCATAGTTCCACACTATATTTATTTCTTTCGAACATTATTAATATTATTTGCCCAACATTGTACCTTTGAAATTCTTCAAATTTATGAGATTTTCTAGGTGTTTTTGGGAGCAATTCTATGCTAATGTTTTACATGCTGAACAGTTCTTCATGTTGTTCAGGTTTATAGTTTTTGATATTTCGCTACATCTCGTCCTATATGACATATTTTATAATTAGAGGTAGAGGTAGTAGATATTGTGATATACTAGCAACAGTGGCCGTTGTGATATACTAGCAACAGTGGCCACACAACACGAAGAAATAGATGGCTGCATAGCAAAGAAGAAATAGACTGTGTTGTTCGGGGCCAACAAGCTTTAACATGAGACTGAGCGATAGGTAGGGTAACAAATTAGTGCGACCGTTTGAGCAGGGGCTTATACTACCACTCGGTTTAGTTGTAAGGCCCATTTGGCACGCGCGACTTCGGCTTTAGCTCCTTACGGCTCCTTCCAAGGAGCCCTGTCAAATGTTATCTAAAGAAACATCTTACAAGGAGCCCAGAGTATTAGCAAGAGATCAAGCCGTTTTATATAGAGGAGACAGATCGAGCTGCGACAATGTGGCTTCTCCGAGCTCCTTCTCACAAACTTATTAGCACAAATTATTATAAAACTACGATCAAAGCAGTTTTTCCAAATGTTTTACAAAACAGCTTCAGCTCTATCAAAGAAGCTGCATATGCTAGAGTCCTGTCAAACGAAACTTAAATAAGCCGAGCTCAATTGAAGCTTTAGCTTCTTATAGAGAGTCAGGCCAAGCTCTATGTGTATGCCCTAGAATCGTCCAAAAAACCAACAGCTAGGGTCATTAATTGGTATGGTCCGCGGCATGCATCTTGTGGTTCGTGTGTCTGCCCTAGTGCGATGCGAGGTATGTGATTGTTTGCTCTACAGCTTCATCCTGTGTCTTGGCTAGCTAGCTAGGGTCAATTTCATGTCCAGTGTTCTTGGATGAAAACACCTCCGGCCGGTTGGTTGCTGCCTCGAAAGTCAGAAGCTAGCAGAGGTGATTTATCTACATAAGCTGTTCACTGTCTCTATAGCACCAGACGACTCTGCAAGCTGATGAGGCCGATCGCGAGTGAAGCATATATGCATGCAGCCTCGACGACGACGCGTTGTCGCGACGTACGCGCGGCGTGTTCTCTCCGTTGTCTCCATGCATCTAGCTTTTCTGCGTGGGTTCACAATTCAAGCTGGCGGCGCGGTGGTGCATTATATTCTTCATTCATGGCACTCCGGACGACGATCCCTGTGCACGTGCTACCTGTTTCAACTCAGCCGGCGACGGCGACGACGACCAAGACAAGACGGCAGGCAGGCATGCAGCCGGCCGGCGCGCACGTACGCATCAATAATATAATCCGATCATCCATCAGGCCCCGTCGTTTTCGGGCACCAATGCAATCACCACCACCCGGCCAAGTAATGTACCGCGCGGGCGGCTGGCCGTCAACGTCGCCCCGGCCGGCCCTATCTAGATCTCCCCTTCGATCTGCGCTCTGGTCAGTGTGTGTGTGTGTCCGGCCTGGGGCAATCGCGATCGCCACGGCATGCATGCCGGGAAAAAAATTTGGAAGTACACGTGTGTCGCAGCTTCACTGGACTGTCGCATGGTGCCAAGTACCCAATTTTTTTTTCTCGACGGCCATGTCCCCCGGTCCTCCCTTCGATCGACTAGTCCTGAACGCATACGTGTGCGCTGCCATCATGCATGCACGAGCAGATCCATCCATCCAAACGATCGTATCGAGTCAAATACTTCCAGATAGAAGTCATTTTTTCTTAACATTAACCAACTATATATATATATAATATAAATATTTATGAGGCAACATATCGGATACGAATAGATATTACCGATATTATATTTAATTTCATATTTTTGTCCAGATTTGGATTCGTAGTTTCAACCATACTGGATCGGATACTATTGGATATCAACATCATAAATATGTGATCAGTGCCGGCCCTGAGTTTTTAGAGGCCCGGGGCGAAACAAAAATCTGGGGCCCTTTATACATATACGTAGGTCTTTTTAAGTTAGGCCTTGTTTATTTCACCCTAAAAGGCAAAAACTTTATAAGAATTTTGGTCACATCGAATCTTACGGCACATGCATGAAGTACTAAATGTAGGTAAAACCAAAACTAATTACACAAGTTGTCTGCAAATCGCGAGATGAATCTTTTGAGCCTAGTTAATTCATGATTGAACAATAATTTCCAACAAAACGAAAGTGTTTCAGTACTTAAAACAAAAAATTTTGGGAACTAAACAAGGCCTAAGGATTTTTTTTCGGTTTTGGCTATTGTAGCACTTCTGTTTGTATTTGGCAATTATTGTCCAATTATAGACTAACAGATTCGTCTCACAAATTACAGGTAAACTGTGTAATTAGTTATTTATTTTATATATATTTAATGCTCCATGCATGCGTCTAAAAATTTAATGTCACGAGAAATCTTAAAAAAAATTAGAAACTAACAAGGCTTTTGTTATTCTAGAATAAGGGCCTGATTGGTTCCTCTTGCTAAATTTTAGTCACTTTAGTAGCTAAACTTCCAAACACACTGACTAAAAAAGAGCTAAAATAGTTTAGTTACACTAGTCACCCAAGAGTAGCTAAAATAGTCTTAGCTGGCTAAAATTTAGCAGAAGAAACCAAATAGGGCCTAAATATTCTACATCGTAAGCCAAAACTAAGTAGAAAAATGATGAATATTACTGAACAACGTGGAATATCATTACTATACCCAGAACAAAAAAAAAACTGAATTTTATCAGTATAACAATTCGAAGATGTAGAATAGTACTTGTATATATATATACTCATAAATACTTAACTCTACATACAAAAGCAATATTCATATACAATAATTTTAATTTATATAAATGTATAAATACCTTAAAAATCGTTACATGCTTTATTGGTTTGCATACTTGGGGTGGGGCCCTGTCTGGTTGGGGGCCAGGGCGGCCGCCCCGCTTGCCCGCCTCCAGGGCCGGGCCTGTATGTGATTTGAGTATTCGAATACGGATACGGTATCAAATGTTGAATACGAACACATCTAAACCCCTCTAAACGAATTCGGTCGGAAAATATTCGTACCATTTTCATCCATAGTTTCATTAGATAGATCGTTACATATACTATCATAATAAATTTATTTATAAATATAAATGGTACACGTATTTTTCTATATACCTAGTCAAAATTGAAAAAGTTTAACCTACATATATCTTATAATGTTATCTATTTTGGGATGGGGAGAGCAGTAGCTTGCAATCATATCATGCATGCAAGTGTATACACTTGCGTACGTGCAAATCTCTGGCCAAACGTCCGTCCTTGAGTGGAGTGCTGCTCACACTAGCTCGCTAGGTAGTCTTACGTCTGTTTGCCTCTTCCATCCGTTCAAACGTGTACGTCCTTGAGTGGAGTACTAGTTAGTTATTAAGTACTGTACTTAACAAATTAATAAGCAAGGAATTAATGATTCAGCCGTACATTCAGCACTGTCCCGATAACTTGTACTGTGATTCTACGTAATTACCGTTCAAGGCCATGCCAGGTGACTTATTACCGGTCCAAAGTTTTACACAACTTTGTTAAATCATCCTCCTCCCTCCTCTTTATCGGTCATTATTATTAAACTCTTTAGGTCTTGCATGTTTAGTTAGCATTTTTTTTAATTTGGGTACTGTAGTAGCACTTCGTTTGTATTTGACAATTGTTGTTCAACTATGGACTAACTAGGCTCAAAAGATTCGTCTGCAATTAGTTGTTTTTAATTATATGTACATTTAATATTTTATGCATGCGTACAAAGATTCGATGTGACAGGAAATCTTGAAATTTTTGGAAACTAAACAAGGCCTTAATTGATGAAACACTATAGCAGCTCCCCCCCCCCCCTCATTGGCATCGTCTGCAATCGTTCTGCCACCTTCCGCCGCCTGCAGTTGATCGATCAATATACTATTCGCTGATTTATTGTGCGAGAAAAATAATACTGAATGACTCGCAGATTCAGTAGATAAGTTTAAGCGAACAGACTCTTTGTCTAGCCTGGAGCCCCTTACATTTCTCCTTTCTTGGTGATGGTCACTTTACACGCAATCACCGAGTTAAGATGCTGCCAGCTTGAATTGCTTGAAAGTTTTATATAATCTCTTGTACACTACTGGAGATTTTAAAACGCCCGGCCCGCTTCATCTTTAGTACTGCACAAAAAATTAGACCAACAAATATATATATACATGTGTCGTTGGATTTTGACTCGCTGGATAAGAAATAAAGTGAGCAAAGTTTTATTCACTTTTGGCAAGTGCAGAAGTGGAGGATCAGAATCCTACTGTTCTGTATACTGATGAATGGTCATAGAAAGCTATCTATGCCATGGACTATATAAAAGTGATTATTCGCCATCGTCATCATTTGGTCTAGAAGAATATATCCACGATGACTTGAGGTCGAAGCATAAGGGAATTTCCAGTGGGTCGGAGTGTAATAAGCAACGGAATATATATGATGCAACTTATAAAATATAGATGGATTGCGATTTGCATGCCAATCTTGTGCCGCATCCTGAAATTAAAGGGAGTTACAATATTTAAGGTGTCTGGATTTTCAGTCACAACCAAGAATCAAGCACTGTATAGATTTTTTGAAGAAACTGGAGGGGCCAAAGCCCCTACAGGACTTTATTGAAGAGAAAAAACAGGAGGTACAGAGTTAATCAAACAGAAAAGAACAGCCACAAAATCAAACTAAGAAAAGAGAGGGCTAAGAGACAAAGAAAGAAAGGAAAAAAAAGTAAACTAAGACAGCAATCTATCGTAGACTTTGGATCCATTGCTCAAACTGTTCAGTGAGGCTCTCTTTCACTCTTAGAGTAGTCAGTCGTAGTTCTTGAAAAAACAGTGCTTTGGCGTCATTGATCCCAATCTGAGAGTGGTTGAAGATAAGCTCATTTCTGACTTTCCAAATAGTCCAAAACATAGCAATTATAGCATTCATGAAGCATGTAGAGCGCTTTTTTTTTTCTATACATAGTCCAACAATGACAAAATTACATTAGGCACCTCATCAAATATAAGAGAAGTGAAAATTAAAAGTTTAATTTGAAGTGAAACTCAACAGAACATGTACAAAGATATGGATGGAGGGGTTGGAGGTAGGTAATACAAAGGGAATACAATGCACACCCTGGTGTCCTGTGCTCGGGCCAGGATCCTACATTAAGAAATGTGGAAAAGATTTGGGTATTGCCCGAACGAGCTACCGTTGAATTGAACCGATCTGGGCAATTTCAGTGTCTCTTTCATTACTTGATGAGTTCATGTGGTAGGATCCTACGTACGACTATCCCCAGTTTATCCAAGCACCTATTTCTGGGCCGGACTGCCTTCTTCTGATCAGCAAATTGTGACTAGCAGAAAAAAAAAAGAGCTCATGTGGTAGGATCCTACGACTATCCAGGTTATCCGAGCACCTATGTTATGCAATGGTACTGATTGGAGTTGGTCGATCAGTTGGAGAATCTGACATGTCTCAACCTGCAGATTGTGCATAGATAACAACCAATCGAAAATTGTGCTTTTGCATAACAACAATTAGAGGAGGTACAATAATGGGCTTATAGCCAAGCTAATGTTGATGTGGAGGAGAGAAGAGAGGAGAGAGATGATAGCTTGACTCTTAGGGCATTCACGATGCAAGACTCTATGACAGAGTCCAAGACAATTAATTACATATTATTTATGGTATTTTACTGATGTGGCAGCATATTTATTGAAGAAAGAGGTAGAAAAAATAAGACTTCAAGTCTTATTTAGACTCTAAGTCCACATTGTTCGAGGTAATAAATAACTTTAGACTCTATGATAGAGTCTGCATTGTGAGTGCCCTTATGTACGCACCAAGCTGGGCACGGATGCATAGGTAGTGGTGGACCCAAATAGCAAGTGTTGTGAGAAGGAATAGGAAAGGGAAGATATTTTAGAGACAAGTATAAGACAACTTATTGTATAACTTGACTCTAAACACTTAGTTTATAGCCAAGCACTTGACTCTATTATTGATCTTGCTCAATCCTATACTATACGTTGGGCAGCTATATTCATAGACCGGGATGATAACAATTTGCCAGCAGCAGTAGAAGTATTATTGCTGGGCAGCATGCATTGATCAAGGCCAGCAAGGCGCCGTTGCAGTTGTTATTATTCCAATTCAGGCAGCAGGACGTCTTTAGATGTGTTTGGTAGAGAGACTAAAGTTTAATAGTACTGTAACATATTTGTAACTATAGCAATTAGCGTCCAATATAGACTAATTAGTTTTAAAAAATCGTCTCGCAAATTATTCTCTAGCTAGCTAAATTTTTAGTTTTATAAATAATCTATATTTAATATTTTGTGTCCAAACATTTGATATAATATGGACTCGTTTAACATAGTTAACCACACATCCACACTGCCGCGCATGCACGTCTCTAGGGATCCGGCCGGCCGGTGATGTCATGTCATATTATATGTTCATGTCATCGATGATCACACGACGCGGCGGCAGATGGTGACGCCGTCGGCGATGGCGAGCTGGCAGACCTCGACGCGCGGGTCCGCCGAGAGGCGGGCGTTGAGGTCGCGGACGGCGGCGGAGATGCGGCGGTCGTGGTCCGACATGGGCGCGTCGGGCGGCAGCGCCACGGTGCCGTCCCACAGCGTGTTGTCGTACACGACGGCGCCGCCGACGCGCACCAGGCGGAGCAGCTGCTCGTGGTACCGCACGTAGTTGGGCTTGTCGGCGTCGACGAAGGCGAAGTCGAACGCGCCGTGGTTGGCCTCGTCGGCGAGCAGCGCGTCCAGGTGCTCCAGCGCAGGGCCCTCCCGGAAGTCCACCTTGTGCGCCACACCGGCCTTGTCGATGATGGGGCGGCCGAGGTCGTAGTACTCGCGGCTCACGTCGACGGCGACCACCTTCCCGTCGTCGGGCAGCGCCAGCGCCGTGGCCAGGAGCGAGCAGCCGGTGAAGACGCCCACCTCGATGGCGTTCCTCGCGCCGCTCAGCTTGATCAGCATCCGCAGCAGCTGCGCCTCGTCCGGCGGCGTCGCCATGTTCCTCCTGCGATCGCGCACACGCACGCACACACGTACAGGTTACCGAGCGAGAAGAAGAGCAGGCAAGAGCTCTGCTGCATATATAGCAGGCACACACACGTACCGCTCGTGCTTGTCCGTGAGGAGGCGCAGCTCGCGCATGCACTCCGGCTCGTTCGGCAGCACCGTCGTGTCCAGGATGTACTGCAGCGCACCGCGATCGGCCGCCGGCCGGCGACGACGACGTACGTTAGCTAGCGTAACTTAACTTTACTCGTTGCCGGGAAAAAAAGTTCAGTAATTACACCTTGTACAGGGCTTGGCTCTTGAGCAGCGTCTTGTTGCTGCTGTCGGTGTTGCTGTGGACATTCGGGATGCTGCCACCGCCGGTCGCCATGGCAGGATCCATCGCCGCCTAGCTCCGATCCCCTCAGCTATATATACCCCTGCCCTGCTAATTAACCCAATGCCTGCCTTGTTGTAAATGTTGTGTATATATAAAACCTTATCGTCGTCTATATATAGAAATGGTGTTCTGGATGCCACAAACTCCTTGGCTCCCATTTTAAAAGCTTCGCCGTCCTTTTGGCTGCTCTCTACACGCCCTACTTCCACTAGTTCTGATGATTTCTCCCATTAGGACCTTGTTTAGTTCATCCTAAAAACAAAATAGTTTTCAAAACTTTCCGTCACATTGAATTTTGCGGCACATGCATGAAGCATTAAATATAGACGAAAACAAAAAATAATTACACAATTTACCTGTAAATCGTGAGACAAATCTTTTGATCCTAGTTAGTCTATAATTAGACAATATTTGCCACAAACAAAAGAAAGTGCTACATTAGCGAAATCCAAAATATTTTCACAGCCATAGATTAGAAAAATGATAAGAATAATGCCGGCCTCGAACGTAGACGTGGTTTGATAGCGCTCCGCGAGTAGCTTCGCGTGAGCGCCCACCAATAAACGCCCTCTGGCTGCTTCGTTTCAGTGGAGAATTCTCACGAATCACGCTGAGAGAAGCAAGGAGAGAGGAGAAAATAAGGGCACTCATAATGCAAGACTCTATCACAGAGTCCAAGACAATTAATTACATATTATTTATGGTATTTTGCTGATGTGGCAGCATATTTATTGAAGAAAGAGGTAGAAAAAAATAAGACTCCAAGTCTTATTTAGACTCTAAGTCTACATTGTTTGAGGTAATAAATAACTCTGCATTGTGAGTGCCTAGCTTCGATCGGCTCCCGGCCTCTTCATCCCTTGGCCGGGTCTTGCCAGCAGGAGATGTCTGATTTGCCCCGATAAGGCAAGGCCAGTGTGGCCTACTGCAACGCGATGAGGGCCAAGTGAAGGTAAAAATAAAAAAAAATATAATAGACATTTTACTTTTTTCAACGGCTAAGTGAAGTTGTTTTACTAAATATTTTTCAAACTAATAAAGTTGAAGCTAGAAAAAGCTGTTTATCCGGAGAAGCTAGAGCTGAAGCTAAAGCTCTATCAAACATACCCATAAATATGTCCATGTTCTAGAAAAAATACAAATCATGTATGTTGTTCCTTGGACTCATCGAAAGGCCACATAGATATTTTTGGACATGGTGGTGTAGTATCTGATTCTTCTTTTTCTTAACGAAGAGGGGTGGAGGTTGCACATACCTGAACTTGCACAAATGATTTGCCGTCCTAGGTGTCTCCCTCTATCCTAAATAAAAAAAAATCATGCATACTCACCTTATAAACACACGTACATAAATCCTATTTTTATAAGTATCTTCAAAGAACTAAGCTACAAACCTTGAGATTCACGAAGTCATCAATGCAAAAGAGAAATTTTATAGTTAACTAAGGCTACACGCCCAAGGCCCTTTTGGTACACTAAGCAAATTCTAAAAGGTAATTCTGAATCAATAATGGATGTTTCGTCATCACACGTGTTTCGCTGAGCGAGCAAGCACGTTGAGCTTTCCTTGATTTTTTTATAGCTGACTTAACCCATCCACTCCTTTTAGAAGATGAGGGAGAAACCGTTTATCCGAACCTTTTTCGGATCTTTAATCTAAAAAATACAAAAATTTGAAAAATATGGAAATTTTTAAACCCACTTTGCTACTCCATCCATCCTAAATTGTAAGTCATTCCAAGAATCTAGAGTCAAAGCATTTTCATGTTTGACCAAAATTATAGAAAAAAATACTAAGATTTGTAACGTAAAGTGAATATACTATGAAAATATAATTAAGAAAGAATCTAATAATACTTAGTTAGTACCATAATAATAATTATTTTATAATATAAATTTGGTCAAACTTAGAAAAGTTTGACTCTCCAAAATTTTTGGAATGACTTACAAATTGAGATGGAGGGAGTATTACTTTAATCAAATCCCCAGAATAGGGTCCCCATGGGATCAAGTCCAGTAGACCTACAACTAAAAAACAATATTGTTAAACCTTGAGCACCCATGCAAAATTGATAACTAAATCTAGGAGGGTGAACCATAACCCAACGAACTCAGCCTGAGATTGATGTTTTGGTTGAAGACATATCTCAGCTTTAGCAGATGATCTAAGATGAATGTGGGTTTTTTCTTTTGTCCTTGAGGGCACATGGTCTCCTACTACTGCATGTTGGATGCGCACTGAGTTTCATGCACAATAGGAGCTACAAAGGCTAAATTTTACTTTCCCGACAATCTAATAAAGGAGGTTTATTTTCAAACTCAATAAGTATATATATTTTTCTGCATATTTTTGTATTAATTAAGCAGAGAAATAAAGTTGTCACAAGGAAGCGTTGCCGTGGCGACGAGTGCATCCAAAGTCTTCCTCTGGCTTAATCTTCATGTGCACATATAGGGTGTGTTTGGTTCGTTTTTTGGACAAGCCTGGCTAGCAAAACCAAGACAGGCTAACTTTAGCCAGCTTTAGTCAATGCAAGCAGCACATGGCTAAGCCTGGCCAGAAATCAGTGTGTTTGGTTGCCTATTCTAGTTTGTTTACAATCACCTCTTCTTTTGAGTGGTAAGTTTACCCCTTTGAGGACCTTGGTTGAACAGGTGGTGGGCATGCTCGGCGAGTGGCAGGAGGCCACCGCACACGAGCGCGACATCTCTTCCCATGACGGCGCGAGCCCTCTACCTAGCTGTTGTGTGTCCATGGCTGGTGGTGGTGGAGATGCGCCCCGAGGCCAACACGGCATGGTCGCGAAGAAGTAGCTCCCCGCGGGAGAGGGAGAGGCTTGGCTGTGGCGTGGACGAGCCCCACCAAAACCGCCGCGCCGTCGCCCAGCGGGCCCGCAGCCATCAGAAGCAGCGACACATCGTCCTCGCCGCGCTGTTCGACGACGGGGGACCGGGTCGAGGCCGACCGGTTCCTCCGCGCCGTGGACGACCTTTGCCACCGCCTGCGGCCGTCGGCAGCTTGCGCTGCCTCTCGTCATCCTCGGTGTCGGGGGAGCGGCGCCGTACATGTCTCCATGGCATGGTCGACACCTGCTGCCTGGGAGATCGACCTGCAGACGGAGCCATGGGCGGCGGACGGAGATCGACCTGTGCGCTGTCTTCGCCGTGGATCTGCGCCGCCCGAAGGGAGTGAATCCGCTCGAGGACGAGTTCCGCGACATCTTCGCCGGTGGATTCGCGCCGCCCGAAGGGAGTGGGAGGAGCAACGAAGACCGAAGAGAGTGGGAGGAGGAGGGTTCACCGGGAGGAGCAACGAATGGAGTGGGAGGAGCAACGAAGACCGAAGGTGACGCGAACCGCCACTCGCCCCTGGCCAAGCCAGGCTCTACGAGAACGGCCGAATCGGCCGTTTCCAGCAAGCCACTCAAATCCCCTGATTTGGGCTTGCTGGAGCCTGGCTAGCAGGCCAACCAGCCAACCAAACAAGCTCAGGTTGTATTCCACGAGCCTGGCTAGACCCTTATGCAGGCAACCAAACACACTCATACTATGGCTTAATCTTCATGTGCACATATACTTAACCCTACAACTACCATTTTACTATGGTGTAAATCGAAGTTTAAACCATCAGCTAGTTGCCGGACTACAACAGCAAGGAAAGGAATCAAATTAATTATTAGATAGATGGCTCAATTTCACCTACACTTTCTGTAGGCAAGTGTTTACTGCACCTACCTATGAGCAATCACCCAGGCTACAGGATCGATTATCGCTTGGAAGGCAGATGACCGGATGAGCCCATCACGCGAAGTCACAGATGCAGCCCAATAGGCCTAAGCCCGGTAAGCCCTGATAAATTGCCCTTGCCCGCACGCCCCTTGGCCCACCGCTCCGCCTGGACTCGTCTCGCCCGCGGCCGATCGCCGCGCGCGCCGCAACCCGGAGGCCGGAGGAGACTGCGCTCAGTCGAGCACTACCTGGGGCCCAGCATCCTCGCGACCATCTCCGGCACGGCGTCCGCCCTCTGCAGCCTCCGGTGTCCCTGCGACCGTCGCTGCTGTCCTACTTCGCCACCGGCCACTTTGCCCGGCGACGAGCACCACCACAACACTAGGTATTCCCTCCCCTTGGTCTTGTCCCCTTCCTGCTGTGCGAAACCGTGCGCCCAAACCTTAACGTAATTCATAGATCGTGCGCCCAAACCCTAACATACTATTTGTAGTCCGATCTGAATCTAATTACAGTTGTATAGCCTACTAACTTCGATTGCTTTGCAAAAATTATTGGGTGTACATGTTGGTGTGCTGATTTGATTTGTTTTAGTAATTCAATCTACTTGTTGCCGACTGATTTGATTTGTTTATATTTTTCATGTTCTGATTAGAGTGTATGGCTGAAGACATTAAGCATCTAGGCATCAGTTTGCGACGGTATCATAACATCACTAATTCTAGTTTTAAGATTTTTAGACTTCTTTTATATAATTGGAGATTTTATTTTAAGACATATAGATGATGCTTTTCAGTAGAAGTTCAGGTTAATAATACTTTTACTATGTTTCCACATATTACTTACAGTATCCTTAATTCTAGGAACCAGGAAAAGGAATTCATTATTGGGTACATCTGTATTCTAGAAGAAGTTGTAGTTGAAAGAATAAATGTACTGCAACGACAGTTATATTTAATTTATACTTTTAAAATTATTAAACTTTTGTTGTTATAAATTATATGAGGGGAAATTAACGGATAAAATATGACATTAATGACTACAGCAAATCAAGTTGCTCTTTATATTTCGAAAATGCTAGTGTTCTCTATTTGCGTTTGGTTGTTTTTTTTTTGGTTGGTTAGTGTCATGGTGGAGCATCTAATCTAAATGCATTCTCAATTGCACTCCCATCCTGCCGCCTCCCTTTGCCACCGATTGCTTGTCGTTCTAATCTTGACTCACTTAAAACCCTAAAGGCCTCCAGCAAAGGTCCCAATCTCGAGAACGGAGGATGGAGAACTGTAACAACGGACCGGCGGCTGCCGACAATTTCAAGGTACGAACCCACCCGCTCACACGTTGTATAGATCAAGGTGTTGGTGGTTTATTGTGCCGTTGGCAGGTGGTGGTGCCGGAGCATCCACTGATCAGCCACTGGGTCTCAGTGCTCCGCGATCGCTTCACCCCTTCCCATGCCTTCAGTGAGTGCTGTGCCTTTTTTTTATTGTTATTCTGAATCTTATCCTTATTCTTGGTGTGTCGTGCTTTACTGGTGACAATTAATTGCAGGGAGTGCGATGGGAGAGTTAGGGAGATTGCTAATCTATGAGGCAACTCGGGATTGGCTGGTATGTTCCTAATTCTTGCCTAAAACTAGATGGAAATGCTGCATTTGGTGGTGCTGATGCAAGTGTTTGATGTTAAGATAAATTTACAGTAGATGTGGAAATAATGATCACTGTGGTGTGAAAAGGAAACTTGTAATGTATTTTATTCTGGTCAGACAGTAATGATGAATTTTATTTCATTGAGTCTGTTCATTGAGATAGTTTCCACTTTCTTCTGGTAGCCGACAGTAACACGGGAGATCCAGACACCAGTGGGAACTGCGGTTGTTGAATCTGTCAGTGAGATGGAGCCAATCATGGTTCGTGTTCCTCTTCAATGTATTTTTTTGGCAAATATGGCATTATTATTAATTAACCTTGAATTTCATTGATATATTTCAGATTGTACCTATTCTTAGAGCAGGGCTTGCTCTTGCAGATCTTGCAACATCAATTTTGCCATCAACTAAAACTTTCCATTTAGGTGAGAAAAAATAACTTTTGATTTGTTAGAAAAAATACTCAATTTCTCACTTGCTGATGTTTTTGATGCAATATGTTTTCATCTTTTGACTTACAAAGAACATCATATTTGATCGAAACACTTTCTGCTGATAAATATGCTACTAATATGTCCAGAAACACATGGTGTGCTTCAACTTTTTTTTTTACTGGACAAGTTTATCATAAAAACTGGTCTAGTTTTCTAGATAAATTTATTTATTTCTTTAAGCATGCTTATTGATTCGATTCCTGCTAATGTTCCTTTTTTTGACTAAATGAAGGTATGTCCAGGGATGAGACAACGCTGCTGCCCTCTGTTTACTTAAATAAGTAGGTGCTATTCTTTTTGTTTTGCATTTTAGATAAAAAAATATCGTTGATATGTTATACCACAGTAGTTGGGGCCCTACTAAAGCTAAACTTCATTTGACAGAACAAAATATTATCTCAATAAAAATGTACCTTGTTTCTAGCTAGGTAACAAACAATGGAGGTTGTTAAATATTCTTTAGTTAATTTAATTTCCTTGATGAAGAAGTCACTCTGTGTTCCAGCTTACTCTTTTCTATCTTATTATTGTACACTTTTAGTTAATTTGATGTATCACAAGATCTTTTTCTAGTCCAATCTATTGAAATAGCTGAGTTGCAAGCTATAGTGTTCTATGAAATTACCAATGGTACTTGTTTTCCTGATGATCAATGCAACTTAATTTTTGAGTGCAGGCTACCTGATAGATTCCCAAAAGGATGTAATATACTCCTTGTGGATCCTATGCTAGCAACTGGTAATCCTTTTCCTTGTATATCACAGCCAATCCTTATATTGGGTTATCATTCTTTTTGTGTTTGCCTGATTGATTTCACTCCTATGTCTTATACCCATGCTGTGTTTGAGTGGTCGTCTTTCTTCTTACCTTGTGTTTTCCATCAGGTGGAACAGTCACTGCAGCAGTTGATCTGGTTAAGGAGCGTGGAGCTGAAATCAGTCAGATAAGAATCGTAAGTTCATGAGGCAAAAAAAGAAGAAAAAAAAAGAAGATGAAACAGATCTGTTTGTTGATTAAAAAATGGTTATTATTTTCTGAACAGTCATTGTTATGCAGATATCAGCTGTTGCTGCTCCTCCTGCAATCAAGAAGCTCAATCAAAGATTCCCAGGGTGCATTCTGAAGTTCTATAAATTTGTTGCATTTTTAGTATCAAGGTTACCTTGATGATTGTATATCTTTTCACTGTTTTCTGCAGGATTTGTGTGTATACAGGAACTATGGATCAAATTGTGAATGAGAAAGGGTAATTGTATTTTTACCAAATATGTATAAATCATGATTGTTGCACTGCTAACTCATTCTCGCTAATGTACTGCAGTTTCATAGTTCCAGGCCTTGGGGATGCTGGAGACCGCAGCTATGGAACATGACTCTGCTGGCGGTCTGGCCCTTTGCCGATGACCATTGTTAGGAATTTCAGCAAAACCCAGATTTATTTAGTTGATGCCTGCTTATTTTCGTAGACCAGATTTGTGTAATAATGTATATATATAATAATGTAATATGTACTCATAGTTTCAACCTCTACCGCCGTTGCCTCCCTGTCGTGAGGACCCATCCCTCTCTGTTGGAGGGGCCGCAACCCACTGCTCTGGCTGCTGCTTCCTGATGGTGATGGTGTATGGTGAGGGTCCGCCTCGTGCGTGCAACTCCTGTGCTAGATTTCCTAGCAGTACGACACACACCGCTCCTCGTGATTTTGACAGTACTACTACCAGGATCGGCAGGGTACCAGACTTTAAAAGAAGACCCCCCCCCCCCCCCCCCCACACACACACACACCTTTTTTTGGAAAAAATATAATAATGATTATGAAACTAAGTTAAATCCGGATCTATTATTTGTTTTTTCTTAACCGGATTCATAGTTGCTAGAAGACATGTCTTAATACATAATGCAAGACGTCTCTTCCAGAAAGAATTACTCTTGCTTGCGCATAGAGTAAAGCTAAGCCTGAATTTGCAGTTTGAACGATGAATTCAAAATCTCTTGTAATTTTTAGAATTAGATTTTTATTCTTTGCTTCTTTCTTTGGTCCTTAATTTTTGTTGCACACTTTGCCCCTTTTATTTTCTAATATAATAAAATTTTGGTGTAGGGGCCTTGGGCCCTCCAGTTTCTTCAAAAAAAAAGAAAACAATGTTGTGACATTAGACATGACACAAAACGATGGGTGTTGTCGCTAGCTTTAGGCGTCCCTGTCTGCGGTGTTTAGTTCCTTCCATATCCAAATGTTTAGACACATGTATAAAATATTAAATATAGACTCCACAGGAAACATATTGTTGTTGCAAAAGAGTGACAAAATGACACACGAGTGGTTAATTTCAATGGCACACATGCTTTGTACGCTTTTTGTAGTTTGTCTGAACCATTTAAAATCCTTTTTCATAGCGAGAAACTGAGAATGGAATGTTCTTCAGAAATACGCTTTTCTAGTCCAAACATTCAGGGCTTGAGGCATACCACATACAGCTTTGAAACAAGGACTGAAACAACGTTCGCATAGAGACACACACATGTCAAACAAGATTGTCACAACTCACAATTCAGGCAACTTTATCTTTTTAGAGACAAAAAAAAAAAACTCCGTGCGCTTTCTAAGCATTTTAATGTCTTATATATTAGCAAAATCTTTTCAGCATTACACGTGGGAGCAAATGTCTGCAAATTAACTTCTCTGGTGTGTCTAACGTGCATGATGCTTTGAGAGAGAACGAATTGAGCTGTCGTTCACGGTTAGAACCGAAGCTTGGCTGCTACATGGTCCTCCGGACACTGACGGTCCGTGTAGGGGACGTATAGTTTTCCAAACGGGCCAGGCCCGCTGGGCTGGAACGGGCACGGCCCGAGAAAACACGGCCCGAGCACGGCCCAGGCACGCTAGCACCGTGCCCGTGCCTGGCACGGCACGCCAATGGGCCGTGCCTGGGCCGAGAATCCAGCCCGTGGGCTGGCACGAGGCACGGCACGGAATATAGCCTGGCCCGCTAGCGGCACGGCTCGTGTAATACCAGCCGTCCGATCTGTAACCCTAACGAACTGCAGCCGTTGGATCAAAGCCGGTTGGAGGGATGTATAAAAGGCGTCGCGGCCACACTCCCCTCACATCCCCCTAACCCTAATTCATTTCACCCCGGCCGCCGCGACCGCGAGCCTTCTCGAGCCGCGCGGGGTGGCGGCGCGAGCTCGGCGTGGCGAGCGGCGGCGCGAGCGGCAGCACGCTCGACGTGGGGGTGGCGGCAGCGCGCTCGTCGGGACGACTCCGTGCGGCACGCGTCCTTGGGCGCGGCGAGCAGAGCTCAGAGCTCACACGCTACGACGACGACGGCGCGGCGAGCAGCTCCGGCCGCGTGACGACCACGTCGCGCCATGTGCAGCGATGGCGCTCGTCTGGGATGCGACCCCCGACGACGACGTCTCCAGCGTCCGTGGATGGGGATGCGACCTCGACGACGACGACGACGACGAACACGAGCGCTGGACGCGGTGACAGTGCCACACCCTCGGCCTCGAGTGCTGCGGGCCGTCACGAGGCACGCCGGGCTGCCGTGCTAGCCGGCACGACACGGCATGGCCAACCGGGCATAGGGCCGTGCCTGGGCTGGGGGCTCGGCACGCCGGCACTATAGGCACGGCACGGCCGGGCCGCCGGGCCGCATAGTGCCGTGCCTGGCCGTGCCCGTGTCCGTGCCGTGCCGGGCGGCACGTTTGGAAAACTATAAGGGGACGACGGACAGAACCGCCTTCCTCCTCTGTCCACCTCCACCATCCATACCACCCTCGTCGTATCGGGGTCGCACACCATGCATGAAGCAGATCACGTCGGGGTCGTCGGAGCTCACGAAAGGGAGCTCCAGTTTCACCGGCGGCAGCAGGCCGGCCTGCTGGTAGGCCGGGAGTGCCCAGAGCTCCTCGCACTCGAGCACGCCGTCCTTCACCCACTCCTCCATTGGCTCCGCCTCCATGCTGAGACGGCTCAGGCTCCACGTCGTCACGGTGAAGAACAAGCAACGTTCGTAGGCCTGAGGCGCCCGCCATGCGCCTTCTTGTCGTGCTCGACCTCGAACTGCCAGGCGAAGTAGCAGCCGGGGAGGAGCACCAGCGCCGGCGGCCGCGCAGGGTCGTCGTCGTAGACGAAGTAGTCGGCCATGCTTGTGCTGGCTCCGTCGTCGTATGGTCTGTGCATTTGGGATCTCCTTGTGATCACCTCGAGGAGGAGAGCATCGCCGTGGACTGCGACGACGGTGACGTCATCGACCTGCTCCCCGTCTCCGTCGTCTTGCTTGGACGGGCTGTCGTCCGGCGAGCCGTAGTAGATCAACCTGGAGCTCGCAGGAGGCGCCGCGAGGAGGAAGGAGACATGGAAGAGTAGATCCGTGGAGGTGCGGGCGGCAGCCGCAGCTGCAGCCTTGGCCTCCTCGACGGAGTTCCGATGGTAACCGAACTCGTCCAGCATTACCCAGCGAGGGCAGGAGGCGGCGGCCGACGGCGAACCGGAGGAATCTTCTTCCATGTTGCACGAGGTAGCTTCAACCGACATGTTTCGTGGCGGCGGCGGCGTCGGCGTCGGCGTCGGCCTCGGCCTCGGCCTCCTTGTCTCTTCTCCTTGGTGAATATGACTGTTTTTTATATAACTGCGGAATAAAACAACGGAGAATATATATAAAACTGTTTTTTATTTGGTGAACCTAGTTTGGAATAAATCAACGGAGAATATATATAAAACTGTTTTCGTTTTACTAATACTATTATTTTGATAGTAATAAAAACTACGGAGAATTATTTACCTAGATTAGCAAAGTATTGATTTTATTTTTTTATTTGGTGAACCTAGTTTGGAATAAAATTGTTTTCTAAGGCTTTTCTCCATGTGCCATCAAACAAAATAATCCTTTCCTCTATGTTACTAAAAAGTTGGAGTGGGTCTTTGTACCATAACACTTTTCTTTTTTATCCTCCAAGACATTCTATTCATATTCACCGTTGAGATTGGCTAACAAAGTTGTCAAATGACTTAAATGCCCTTCTCCTAGAGAAGCTAAGATAAAATATTGTTTTCTCCGTGCCACTCGCTTGAATATTTGATAATTAATTCGGTGTCAGTACACTAACCAAGTTATCAAGGAAGTGACACAGAGAAAAACAAAATTTTATCTCAGCTTTTTTAGGTTGAGAGCATTTAAGTTATTTTGCAACTCTATTAGTCATTATTAGCCGTGAGTATGAACGGAATGACTTGGAAGGAACAAAAAAAAATATCATAACATAGAGATCCGTTCCAACTTTTTACTGATATATAGAAGAAGACACTATCTTTCTTATTGCCACAAGGGGAAAAGCTTCAAATATTAACCTTTTGTTTCCATTTATGTATGTCGGTCGCATACTTTGACATGATCTGGTGCGTGGTAGATTAGATTGCTTCACAAAGGTTGCCAAAGGTCGTTTATTATATTTCTTCAGACGACGCGGCGGCAGAGCGTGATGCCGTCGGCGACGGGGAGCTGCACGACCTCAACGCGCGCGTCGGCGGCAATCACGGCGTTGAACGCCCTGATGTGGTCCCGGACCTCCCGGTCGTCGTCCGTGAGCGGCGCGTCGTCGGGGAAGGCGACGGAGCCGCCCCAGAGCGTGTTGTCGTAGGCGAGCACGCCGCCGACGAGGACCAGCCGCAGGAGCCGCTCGTGGTAGCCGCCGTAGCTCTCCTTGTCGGCGTCGACGAACGCGAAGTCGAAGGCGCCGAGGTTGCTCTCGGCGGCGAGCAGCGCGTCCAGGTGCTCCGACGCGAGGCCCTCCCGGAAGTCGACCTTGTGCGCGACGCCGGCGCGGGTGAGCACCGGCAGGCCCAGGTCGAAGTCCTCCCGGCTGACGTCGATGGCCACGACGCGGCCGTCGGGCGGGATGGCGAGCGCGGTCGCCAGCACGGAGTAGCCCGTGAAGACGCCCACCTCGATCGTGTTCCGGGCGCCCGTCAGCTTCAGCAGCATCGCCAGCAGCGCCGCCGAGTCCGGCGGCGACGAGATGAACCCGCTGGAATGGAATGGAGATGAAGCTAATAAAGACGGGGATGGATGCATGCATGGGAACGAAATAATGGAAGGCTAGCTCCGATCGATCATATCGTAGCAGGACGGACGTACTAGGTGTGGTGCTGGGTGATGAGGCGGAGCTCGCGCAGGCACTCGTGCTCCCGCGGGTGCACCATCGTGTTGAGCATGTACTGATCGAGGAAAGAGACATCTCATCATCAGTAGCAACGACGACATGGACGGATGGACCTTGCTGGCAAGGTGATCGAGGGTACGTACGTACCTCGTAGAGTGCTTCGCTCTTGAGGAGCGTCTTGGTGCTGTCTTTGCCGTGGATATTCTTGACCTCGGTGCCGCCGCGGTCGCTGCTGGCAGCAGCCATGGCCGCCGTGTCCTTCCTCGTCTTCGCCGCCGCCGCCGACGACGAGCCCTGCATGCGTCCGTACGTAGCCTGCGGCGTCACGGCGGCCGAGGTAGCTGGTGGTCGATCTTTGCTAGCGCGCAACTACTAGTACTCTCACTCTGAATGGCATGGCCTCCCACATGGACATATGGGCCATGGAGGATGGAGCACAGGCGCTGGCCAAGTGGTGGCTGATCCGATCCGCTTGAGAGCTGTCGCTGTGCCTGTGCTCACCGCTCCCGTCCGATAGGGATTGGGGGCTTCGGCGGCCACCGCCTGACGACGCAATGTTGCGAGGACGCCGCCTTGCCGGCCTTGTCACGGGGCTACGTCCGTGTCGCATTCGCATTGGAGTAACAAAACATTTGTTCTTTTTTGGGGGAGTGTCGTACACTACTACAGCATGGATTTCTATTGGCGGCATCTTCCTTTTCTACCAGCGGTTGAAAATGAGCCATGCCCTAGTAGAAAAAAGAAGATGAGTATTTTTTTATAAAATTCGTCTGTAGAAATTCATAATTTCTACTAGCAGTTTTGGTTACGTAGCCGACTGAATAAATATATGTATATAAACAGTGTTTTATTGTATCCATCTATAGAAATATATGGTTTTTATTAGCGGTTTTTGTAATCCAGCCATCTAAATAATAAGTCGCACTTCTCATCTCAAAATTGCTATAACGTTGAAATCTGAAATTTATATATGTCAATATGCATTGTTAAGAATGGAAATTGGGCAAGGAGCAAATGAAATACTCTTTTGGTTAGTTGATATATCTTGTCCCTTTGCCTGTAGTTGAACTATGCTACTTGAAACAAACACTTACTATATATAGTACTTGAAACAAGCACTTATTACTTATATAGTGTCACAACAAAGCACCATGATCGATGCATTGTGGGTATTATGTGTGTGAGTTTCGCAGACACAATGGTCTATACACAAACAACCCTAAGAAAGTAAGTAAAGTCACACGTGAAGGTCATTACTGATGCCATCTTGATATTGGTTAGCATGTTAATGTGCGATGGCTTTTTTTTTTGCAGGTATACAAGTGTGCTGATGCAATGGATAACCACCTTTTGGATGAAGAGCTCATGAACATTTGTGATGAATTTTGTTGTTTCATCCTGAAAGAAATACTTGACAAAGATTGGAAGTATTTTGATCACTATGGTGAGTTAGCAAAACCAGAGTACCAAGATCTCGTAGATATTAACATGCTACAGCTGAACAATGAGTATTATTAGCTAGACTAGTACTCATAGGATCACTTACACTGATGTGCAGATTGTTCATCACTTGGGTGTGATGCACTAGGATTTAGAGTGATCTGCAACTTCATTGCACACTGTTCATCATGGTGAAATATTTGAATATGATTTTTCTTATGAGCCCCTGATTTATAAATATTGGACGCCCTAAGGACAGGAATAGTTCTGACCTATATACAGAGCGTGGGTATGGCACCAATATTTGAATTTTTAAAAAATATTTAGACCGACAGTCTCTATAAGCATATGCTTGTGCAAAAAATATTTACAGACGGCTTGTTTATACAAACCGCCAATGTAAATGACCTTCAACCAACACATTTGTTATAAAGCCGCCTGTGTAACACATTTCCAGAAATGGATCGTATAATAAATCCGATAGTGTAAATAGTTAACACAGGCGACGGCGCTACAAAGCCTGTAAATTGTTAACACAGGCAGTTCTCGAGAAACCGCTTGTAGAATTCTTATATTGTACAATCGGGCGCTACTAGCGGTACTACTGTCTACCGCTTATACAAACCCCTCCAGAACCGCCACTAAAAAAACTCTATTGTAGTAGTGGTACTAGAACCTTTTTTGTTCTCTTTGTATTTTTATAAGAATAAGAATAATCTTTCCGTTGCTAGAGAATTTTACACCACGCAGGCCATGGATACACGAGGGAATCCAGTACGTGCTCTGTTTAGAGCTGATAGTTGGCCGCTAAAAATTAGCTCCAGATGAGCTAAACTGGAGGACCAACAAATGGGTTACAAATTAGTTAACAGTAAGTAACAAACAACTTATAAAATTGGTGGTAGAACTATACCAAACATAACCTAATACTCAATTGTTAAATGGAAAAAGTCTACATAACTCCCTCCACTATCCACTTTACCCCCAAATTATAAAACTGGATATTCTACCCCTGAACTTTTCGAAACTGGTTAAATAACCCCCTCGAGCGGGGGTGGTTTTATCTCTATCTTTTTTCATTTATTTCCGTCGAATCTTTGAAAAATCATAATCGATCACAGAAAAGTCATAAAATAAAAAATTCAATTTTGTTAGGAGTAGATCTACATAGTGAATATATAAAGTACACTTTAGTGTAAAACTTTTGTTGTAGCTTTAAATATATGTTTTTCTATAATTAATTAGAATAATTCATATATGCAGTTTCTATGGTCCACTTATGGTGAATTTTTATGGTGGTCTTATTATTGTATGCTTGAATTATGGTAAAAGTTTCATACTCATTGGATCACGTATAACTTAGTTATAGATAAAGCGTAGATTTAACAAGAATAAAGCTTAATAAATCTATAACTAAGTTATACGTGATCCAATGGGTACGAAATTTTTACTATACTTTAACCATATAATAATTAGCTCATCAAAAAATCACCATAATTGGACCATAGAAACTGTATATATGAATTATTCTAATTAATTACCAAAAAACATAGATTTAAAGCTATAGCAAAACTTTGTACTAAAGCATATTATATTATATGTAGACTTTTAATTTGTTAAATATTTATGCTTAACATTAGTCGGTCAAAGAGCTGAATATATCACGTTGTTCGCTTGAGCTTATCAGTCGAATATGTTAGTCATTCAATAGTGTTTTTTTTCTCATAATAAATCAGTCAACAGTATTTTTTTTTAGAATTTAGCCGGTACAAACATGACCCTAAGTTGGCAAGCATGCATGCTACTGGTGGGCCGTCCTGTTGCCATAAAAATCACGAGGGCGGCGTACGTGGACCCCCACGTACTTGTACAGCCCGAGCCCGTGATTCTGTGGTGAGAGCGAGAGCGAGACGAGCTAGCGATGCATGCATCATCAAGCACGGTAATTTCAGCAATGTTGATGTACCTAGGCCTTGTTTAGTTGTAAAAAAATTATAAAAAATTTTAGATTTTCGATTACATCAAATTTTGCGGCGCATAGCATTAAATATAAATAAAAATAATATCTAATTACACAGTTTGTTTGTAATTTGCAAGATGGACTTTTTGAGTCTAGTTGTTAGTCCATAATTAGACAATATTTATAAAATACAAATAAAATTTGCTATCGTGTCAATTTTGCAATTTTTTGGAACTAAACAAGGCCCAAGGCCCTAGCGACTGGCCTGTCTGGTCGTCCTCCGAATCCGATGCGGAACGCTCTCGGACGAGGACGAACAGTCACGGTTGAGCTTAGTCACGGTTTTGGAGTGTTCTAGGAAACCCAGTAGCGCGTGCGCATGCTCATCGGCTCACCAAGCAAAGCAAAGCAAAGCACAGCACAGCACGCACGCCGCCGCCTTGCGTTCCGACGACGACGACGGGGCCTCCTCGCGCTCGCGCCGTCGTCGCCTCCGGCCACTGGCGGAGGAAGAGCCGACGACGCGTCATCGCCGCAGGCGGCGCCGAGGTTCTTCCTCCGACGACGCGACGACTACGCGCCCAGCTGGCCACGACGGCGATAGGTGCTGCGGCCAGACGGGCCGTCGTTGTGCAGGCGCCGGCCAGGCACAGCATGTTGCTCTCGAGCAGCGAGTTGCTTCTACTCCTCTCCCGGCCTCTTGGATGGCTACTAGTATTACTACAGTATCTCTCTCTCTCTCTCTCTCTCGTGTCACCGCCCCCCCATCACCATCATGTGGTGGTAAAGATAGCCACCACGTGGTCCGGCTCCGGCATTGTCTGACTGACTGCAACTGCACACCACCACCACCACCACCCGCCGCCGCCAGTGCGCGTGCAGAAACAGTTGGGCCATGAACGCCCCGGCGGCCCCATAACGGCCCGTATCGGTTTCTTTGCAACCCGATTGACCCAGCCCACCTGTTTCTTTGGCCATACATATCGCGTGTCGGTTCTCTATAAGACTTATTATAGTATAATAAAAGATGATATGATTTGTGTAATCTATTAATCCTGTTTTAGTTTTGTACCGTACCGCCACGGTAGAAAACTTGCAGTCCAAAGGAGGCAATAAAACTACACGAGGACAACCAAAGCAACTCATACCTTTCTCAGCCTTTTGGCTAAGATCAAGTATAGTATCTGTTCTTATCAGTTTGATATCTGATATTGTGAGGCACTGCTTCACGATGATATATTGAACTAATTTTTTTGTGGGAAAGGAGTCACAATAGTGGCATTGCCACTTGGTTTCCTTGGGCGTCGCTCAAGCATTGCACTATAGCTTGGGCTTGGCGCACCCAACCAAATTAATTCTCAAAAAATTTGTATATATATATATATATATTAATTAAGCATGTCACTTGGTTTTCTTGGGCGTCGCTTAAGCATTGCACTATAGCTTGGCTTGGCGTACCCAACCAAATTAATTCTCAAAAATTTTATATTTGTATATTTAAGGAAATAACAATGATAGTTACACATTTTGTGTATATACATGTCTAAAAATAATTTTTCAAACCAAAACAAAGATATATACCTTATTATATTATAAAAGAAAAAAGATGAGCCTTCATATATGCCTTTAAAAAAATGGCAATGCATATATAATTTAAATTTAAACTTTAGCCTTTGGATTTAAGGACTAAACATGAGCTAACGATGAAGCTAATTACAGAAGACATGACTAATTCGTGAGACGAATCAATTAAGTCTAATTAATCCATAACTAACATATGTTTACTATAGTACCATACTATCAAATCATGGATTAATTAGGTTTAATAGATTTATCTTGCAAATTAATCAGAATCTATATATGAAAATAGTTTTCCTGATTTATCTATGTTTAATACTCCAAATTAGTGTCAAACATCTGGTGTGACAGGTACTAAATTTTAGGAGGGAAACCAAACACCTCTATAAAAAAACTGTACCACAAGTCTACAACGATAGTTATGTTTAATTTATATTTTTTAATAACTTTTGTTGTTATAAATTATTTAAGAGGAGAAATTGACGGTTAAAATGTGACATTGATAACTGCACCAAGTCAAAATTGCCGGTTATGTTTTTAAAATTGTCGAGCATCCTGCGCGTTTGGTAGTGTCATGGTGGAGCATCTTGGTGCATGGGTTATGGCTAGCCCACTAACGGCCCACGTGAATTGTCATTCCACGAGAAGATTCACGGTGATACAATAAAGAGAAAATGACGGTTAAGTTAAAAACTCGTAGACCAAGACATGTCTGTTGTGTGATTGTGTGCACACAGTGTGACCAAAGGTCTTTCAGTAGGGCCTTGTTTAGTTCCGAAAATTTTTGGGAAATGGATACTGTAGCACTTTCGTTTGTATTTGACAAATATTGTCCAATCATGGACTAACTAGACTCAAAAGATTCGTCTCGTCAATTTCGACCAAACTGTGCAATTAGTTTTTATTTTCGTTTATATTTAATACTCCATGCATGCGTCTAAAGATTCGATGTGACGGGGAATGTGAAAAATTTTGCAAAATTTTCTGAGAAGTAAACAAGGCCTAGATGCCGACACACAGAAAGTTAGGTTTGCCAAATATGACCATCATATATCCAACACCCCATGGCCATAAATATATATGCATTTATATGGCTGGCCATTCTGCTGGGAGATATAAATCCCCTTCTAGATTGAACAATGGGCGATGTTGAGCAAGATTCATGGGTAGCCATGCATGTGCTCTTCTCATCTATAGCTCCATGATCATCTGCCTCCTCTGAATCTTCTCGCCAATAATAAGACTGCCAGACAGACCATCGTCCTACAAATAAATTGGCGTATGTACATCAAACACCCAGTGTCGCACAAAGCATTGAGTACGTGGGTGGTTGCAACATTGCCGAGCGCATATCCGTCAACACAGCTTGCGTGCAATGGGCGCCAGCAGGACGCCGCTCCTCGCGCTCGCCGTCGTTCTGCTCCTTGCCGCCGCCATGACCGTCGGCTGCCACGAGCACGTGCTCGCGCGCTTGGCAAATGATCCCATTGCTGAGCGGCCGCACAAAAGCGTTGGTGAGTACTAATAAACTGACCTCCATCATGAGTTCTCTGCCACCTGAGCTATCATATGATGTTTGTCTCGCCGTGAGCTGCTAACACGTGCGTACGCGCGTGCCATGGCAGTTACCGGAGCCGGCGTCTCCGCCACCGGCGCCGTGGAAGACGACAAGGCATACATCGTCGGGCGCCCTCTGTTCAAGGTTCCACCCAGCAGTCCGTGCCGTGCAAAGTCTGCGCGCTGCTGAACAGATTTCGAGCTCCTGCCCTGTCACTCAGCATCGTTTCCTGGAGTGTATCTCTCAAATAAAGTCTGCGCTAAGCTAAAAGCTCTTCTTTTCTGAATGAGGTGAGTGACGGAGTGTATGCCTGATGTCCTTGGGACTTGTTTATTGAATTTCTATGAAAAAAAAATGAGTCGATTTCTACCCATTCCTGACAGTCTCTTAGTAAGCGGTCTAAATAAGCTCCCTGAATGCTTGGCGCCTGCTTCCAAACCTTCACTTCGATCTTGATTCTGACCATCACCTGCTGTAGGGAGGAGTATCGTTCAAGAACACGTTTCCATTTCTCTCTTACCATTGCTTCCTACGTTTTCACCTGAAATGGAACTAATATTGCACGCTAAATTATTCCGTGAAATTTCTACGTTTCAACTTAAGAGCGACCTGGTCGATCAGTTTAAGCATTGCTGAACATTTTGAGTCATCTAACTGTCACATTTTCCACTGAAACAAGAGTGCCTCAAAACGACTGCAAATCAACAAAGCATATGGTCGCAGTCTCAAGGAAAAATTCGTATGAAAATTACTGAAAACATTGGTAACCATGTACAATTTTACAAGCGCCTCCGATGTACCATTTTTCTTTATATAAAAAAACTAACGAAACTAGCCATTAGCATTCAGCTCTAGCTCTGCCGACACCCGCTAGACCTGCTGCACAGCCGCCGCCACGTCCGCCGGCTGATCGTCGCCCACCCTACCGACCGCCACCGCCGCGGCGTCCTTCTTCGCGGCCTCCAGCCCCAGCGCCTCGAGGATCTCGTCGAGGACGCGGCCCTCGTCCTCTGACAGCTGCTCCATAGCGCGCTCGAACTGCGCGACCAGCTCCGGGTCGAACAGCGCCTGCTGGTCGCCGGCGGCGGCACCTCCGCGCTCAGCCGGCGGCGACGTCCCGAACCTGGGCGTGACGTAGGAGCCCGGCGAGAAGATCTGCCCACCCTGGCGCAGCCAATCCCGCAGGCTTCCGGACTTGGAGATGGAGAAGTCGAACGCCGCCGCCGCCGCCGGCACATTCAGCTCGCCCAGCTGCCGCGCCCTCGCCCGCCTCTTGGCTCCAACGGCGGCCTTCGACCCGGACCCGCCTGATAGCTCTGCCTCCGCGGTCGAGGCCGTCGCCGCCGACGCGGTGGCTGTAGCGAGCTCCTCCTCCTGCTCGGTTGCCAGCACGGTCACTCGTCCCGACGACGAGCCGCACTCGCTCTGCGTCTGCTGCTGTTGATGCTGCGTCAGTACCATCGCGTCGAACTCCTCCACCGTGCGGAAGCTCCTCGCCCTCCCGGCCGCGCCTCCGCCGTCCGACGCGGGCCACGGAGCCGGTGGCCCGTCGCGACTGATGCTCTGCCGCCGTTCCCGCGCTTGCTCCGCCGTGCAGCAGCCCTCTTCCTCCAGACCGGCGAGCAGCTCGGACACGTCGATCGTCTCGATCTTGGCAGCCGGCTCGGCCACCGCAGCCGCCGCTGCCTCGGCGGGCTCCTTGGCTTTCCTGGCCGACGAGGTGGAGGCGCGGAGGAGGGCCAGGAACTGATCGCCGTTGCTCTTGGAGGTGGACAGGATGATCTCCTCGATCGCGCTGCTCCTCTGGAAGCTGTGGCCCAGACTGCTGCCCACCTTCTCCTGAAAGCTCCCTGATTTCGCCAGGATCTTGGACGACACACACCCCATCTCTTCTGCAATAATCTGAAGAAATCAAAGAGACTTCTTTTTGTTCAGTTTGTCCACAACCATCATGATCACAAACTGAAACCATCTGAATTGGACTAACCCAAAGAACAAAGAAGGTTCAGAAGCTTACCTGATGAGCTAGAAGGACTGAGCGAGGATCACGGTTGCTTGCTCCCTCCCTCCTCGGTTCTTGAGTTGACACTGACAGACACCGGGAAGTGTGCAATTAGCAGCAAGATTGGCAGAGCAACACATGCAGAGATGCAATCATGGGCGATCTGATCAATGGTTAGAAAACTCGAGGTGGCAGGCAACTGCAGGGATGGAGAGTTCTAATTCTAAACAGAAGAATGGGATTTTGAGTCAACAGCTGATATTTTAGTTTGATTTTTATGGATCAAGAACTGTGACCTTTCTTAACCTTAGCTTACCAGGTGCACGCCACGCCACCAACCCCTTTGGTTTGAACACTGGAAGAAGAAAATATTGTTTAGTGGGCGCTGGAAGTAGCCACGGCCTTTGACAGTTATTTCATCACTGCCATGCAATTGTATGGTTCTGCTTGCTTGTAGTTAGCCGTGATGGTGCTTGCGTTCAGGTTTGGAATAATCAGGATGACCTGTAGAGCTCAAAGTCCATTTGTAAGAAATCTGTTATAAGAGATGGACCAGTCAATGGTCGCTCGTTCTAGACTCTGAGCAGCCCTCTCAATGTATTTGTTTTTGGCCTCAACTTGGTGGACACAGCTACTGTAAGAAGAGTCTGTGTGAAATCTGTCGGCTTATACTAGAATGGAAGACATAGAAAAAAAAATCGGCTTGTTAGGAACAGAAGAAGAATCGTGGAGAAAAGTAATTGTGGCTGATAAGTTTGGTGCAAGTGAATTTCATAGGAATTCTAGTGTATGATCTCTATGAACCCAAGAAGTCATGCAATCACGATCTAGTCCTACGATTTTTGTATATTAGGAAGAGTTGTTTCCAGCGATCAACAATAGGGCTGATAGAAGGACCGCTCATACACCAGCACGCTCTTCTCGAATGACAGAGTAGGAGCGTAGATCACAGCTTGGTTGGGTACCATTTATGTAATATCAAATTTTGAATTTGTATACTAGGAAGGTTAACTTTGTAGACCTCGTAGCATGCTTGTCGGAGTGCGTCATTTGTATGGTTCAATTCTTCTTCTTAATTACGATGATACGCAAATCTTTTGCGTATTTGAGAAAAAAAAAAGGTCCTACAATTTTTAACCCTTTATATTCCTAGAATTCGAGAACCTAGTATTCCAATAAGACCCAAGAAATCGTGCACCGGGAGCCTTTGATGGTGGTGGTGAATCAATCGCGAACGTAATGTTGTGGTAAGGTGACTAGGCTAGGTCAGCCACAGCGCATTCAACCTGTGGTGGGATACAACACACGAAACAAAATATAATACAGTGCATGAAAGTAAATTCAGGAGCTCTTGTCTTGCTAAACTGACTAGGATATTGTTGACCCTAAGTTTTCATAGCCACCACCACATCAGCAATAAACTAGCACACAAGGGCCCAAAAAAGATCCAGTCAATCTCTAGAGTCTCGTTCTCTCCCTTATCCGCGTCAAATCCATTTGTCACTTTGAGAGGCCAAAAAGATGTCATATGGGGGTGTCACATGGTATGTTCGGATACTAATAGAGTAATGAATTACAGAAGCTGTCAGAAAAAACACGAGACAAATTTATTAAACCTAATTAATCCATTATGTATTATTACTGCATCAATTATTATCTAATCATGGATTAAATAGGCTTAAAAGATTTATCTCGTAAAATCCAATTAATGTGTGCAATTAGTTTTTTATTTTATCTATATTCAATATTGAATATATATGTCTAAATATTCGATGTGATAGGGTAAAAAGTTTTTAGATAAAAACTAAACAAGGCCTGAGATTAAAACAGTTCCTTTGAATTTCATCTCTCCCTTTTAATTCTGCTATCACGTCAGTGTGGGAAAAAAACTTGTACTTGAGGTTTTTTATTGCTATATAGTATAATTTGGACTTAAGTACATCGTTACACTCCGTGTTTGACCGGGAGATATCGCCGTCTCCAGCATCAGCATCGAACTGACCATCAGTGTCGAGAGGGCATTTCGCGGGGTTTTATGCCCGAAGCGCCGAAGCGTGGTTGGTGTGCCGTACCATCGAATTTAAAACCGCATTTGCCATTGCCATGCCACCAAGGGTATGTAGGGTGCCCGATATGCCCCGAGGTTGTTGGAGGTCGCGCACGGCCTCCGACGTGGAAACTTTCCAGACACTTTTTTTTGACAGGCCAACAAAAGCTTGAACCTTTCAGGCTTTTCGTTAAAGCAAGCATCATGATGATTAGCCACGTCACGAGTCAATTTGTGTGTGCATATATTATATATAAAACATCATGGATCGGAAACGCAGAAACGATTTGTGTGTCGGTGCGTAACATGAGACGATTCCGTATATAGAATGTTTATTTATATTGGAAAAAGTTTCAGTGCACCAATAGTCTGCCACGGTGTGCTATTTAGATCTAATATAAACATAATTTTTTTAAAAAAAATATATTTTTATGTCATCTCATTAAATTTATCAAATAACAGATTGTCCATCCACTTAGCAGCATTGCAATCCTACTAGGCTCTATTTGATTGCCTTCCGCACGGTGCCACGTCAGAGATATATTGTATAGAACAAGTATAGTTAATCTTATTTGTCGAATCATTCAATAATATTTTTCTCTCATAATAAATTAATGAATAGTATTTTTAACTATGATGTTTTCATCCAAGCTATTGTTTGTTTTTTGTTAGAGATATAGCGTGCGAGAAGTTGTACTAGGCAGCATGCATGTATGTCAAAACGGAGCGAAACTCGCCCAACATCCAGCGTTGTATTTGTTTCACCACAGTTTTGGCGGTGCCAGAGATGCGAAGCTGTGGCACGATGGGGTAAAGAACCAAATAGTATTCTAGGGTGAGTTGTGAAAATTTTAAAAAAAATGAACTGGTACTCTGGCCTTGAGGGGACACGCTACCGTGCATGGAAATGGAATACACGAACTCGGATTTCGTCGTGCAGAGACGGCTGACAAATCCCAGTGGTTCGTCACCTTCCACTGCAAGTGCTGAATCAAATTTCGACAACGTGACAGAGACAATAGGATCGAGAATGCTAAGTACATCACCCTCAATGCTACTACAAGCTAGCTAATAGCTCTAAGATAACTTCTCCAATAAATTAACTTTTAGTAAACGATTGGATCCACATAACAACCTCGCATGGCATTAAAATATGTGCACTAGACTAGCTCTCAATGGATTGATAACTTTTTTGTCTATTAAAATATAAAATAAAATGTTTAGAGGTACCTCCTAAGAGCAAATATAAAAGAGAGGGTGTAAGCACTGCCTGAGCTTAGTGAGGGCCATGGCCCCCCAAGTTAGATCAATTCTTAATGAATGTCTTAGATTTACTACTTTTGTTGTAATGAAATATTTTATATATATATATATATATATATATATATATATATATATATATATATATATATGGAAATTTCTTTGTACACGTACGTGTTGTTACTCTCATCTTCAATAAACTACATTGTGTATGTATTCATACTTGTTTATCAGTTTGAGTATGTTTTTCAAAAAACTTATATTTTAAATATATTACTAAAATGCCACTACTATATTATATACAATAAGTATAACCATATACTCTATGTATTTATGCATACTTAACATACATATCACTCTAGATGGTCTAGTATGATCATATACTTTGTCTATATACATTTCGTCCGGTCATATACACCTTAAACCTAGAGATACATAGATGAGAGTAACTACACGCGCGTGTAAAAGAAACACGTCCCTCTCCATTTATGACCAAGCTCCACCGCTGAGAGAAAAGGAAAGAAAAGAGAAATACATTATAAGATTGATTTTAGGAAGCAAAAGAGGAAAAACGTGTAGGTTTGTTTTTAGGACGTCGAATGAGCTAAAAAAAACTCTGGAAACAAACAGATGATATATTTTAAGATTGCTTTTGTTGCTAATAGTAAAGTTTATCATAATAGTCTAATGGATTGATAGATGAGATGTATTGTAGACATATACTCCCTTCGTATAGCAAATAGAAGTCATTTAGAATAGCGACATGGTTTACAAAACACAATTTTGACCTCTTATTTTTATAAAAATATTTAAGAAAAAATGTTATATGTATATTTTTATGAAAGTATTTTTCAAGACAAACCTATTCATATAATTTTCACATTTGCAAACTCACAAATTTAAAAGTTATTGATGATTTATATTTTCGATGTTTGACTATAGTGACTATATCAATCATTTGGCTCTAAACACACTTGATCATTTGGCTAATAAAGCCAGTGAAGCACGGGCAAGCCACGTCTGGACGAACAAGTATATGCAGCGGGCAGCAGTGACCTCTTTTCCATGCATTCCGAGGCGGTCGAGCACTCGGAGATAGTCGCTCTTCCTAATCCACCTTGGGTTTCCTAATCTGGGCCTTGTTTAATTCCAAAAATTTTGCAAAAGAATACTGTAGCATTTTTACCTGTAATTTGCGAGACGAATGAGCATTACAAGTTGAGTTCAGCGCATGGTAGAGATTAAGAGGAGCAAATGTTTATGTCCTAAGTATTCTTAAGGATAAATAACACAGAAACAAACAAGCACCAATACTTAGGTAGTCATATATCTACAGTTTTTCTTGGTTGTGTTAGAACTGTCATACTTATAAGCTGTTTAAATATTAAATCATTTAGTAACATCTGAAAAAAAAAAGATAAGACAATGAATAGCAACAGGTAAAAAAATGAACAAACTAGTTTTTAAGCATAAACATTTACAAATTATTAAAATAATATATTAAGGCAATATGATAAATTAAGTTACTACTTCATTTAGAGATTTATAGAGCTATCACCTCTTTATAGACGATATTCTTCGTGTATGTACTGTTTACTACCAAGATGTGTTTTTCCCCTTTTCACATCCTTCCCCATACACGACCAAAATTCTAATGCTAGATCTTGTTGTGGCTCTAGATAAAGCTACATAAAATTCTCAGTGTGAAAATACTGGTTTCGATAAGAACACTTCAACGTTGGGGATAATCTACTACTGGCAAAGCTGAGCCAAACGGAAAACTATTTTCTCTCAAATTGGAAAGAGAAACATCTTACCATTAGATGGGCAAAGGCTATGCGTGGCAGAAAAGAAAACACTTTTCCGCATACTTTTCATCCGTTTTGAAATAGAATGCATTGTGACTTCAAAAAATTGTATTGAAATACAACGCATCTACACAATGACTATGTTTCGATTTGGTAAGGTTTATTAAAAAGAAAGTCACGATTTAAGAAGAAACTCTATAATTGGAATAATATATAGGTGCATGTGTCATTTGGGTATTCCCTTAAGTTGTCTTAAAATTTATAAAATGCGCTATAGACAAAGGTAGTATGAGCTAAAAAAACTCTATAAGGAAAAAATATTAATATAAAGTTTGTTCTAATAGTCAATTACAAGTATATTGACAGATGAGATGTACTGTAAATATATACATATATACAATCAGTAGACTATATCATCCACTTAGCTCCAAATAAACAAGCTTCAATCATTTGGCTAATAAAGCCAATGAAGCACAGGCAAACCACGCCTGGACGAGTGGGAACAACCTCCGAGACATGCCGCCTTTGCCCGTCGGTAAGCAACGACCTCTTTTCAAACGCACGCATTCCGAGGCAAACGAGCTATTCAAGATAGGTCATCCCCCTGGGGTTTCCTTCGGACCATTCCAGGTTCCAAAAGACAGTCTTAATGCTAGAAAGTACTCATAGTTTCGATAGAGTACTCATAGTTTCTATACCTATTAAATTCAATAGACACTATATAAAATCATAGTTCCGATAGATAATTTTTACAAAATAACTTTTTATCTAATATATATTTTCTCTTCATTATCTATTAATCACATTCCTTCGTATCATATAAATATGGTTTCTAACTTAAACTCAGTTTCTATAATTTTTACTCTCTCATCAATAACTACTTTATCACATCAGTAAAATATTTTTATATAATATAATTAATGTTTGTATAAACTATGCATTATGAGTGACATAATCCATCCTGAGTTTTTCTTTACGGGCCCGGAACCAAGCCTTTGTTTACTTCCAAATTTTTTTACAAAACTAGTAGCGTGCCCGTGCGTTGCTACGGGACAACAAAATATTTTGTACTAAAAACATACAGATCACACGATAAAATACCAACATTAAAATAATATATTTAATCTAAAAAGTAAAACTTGTAAAATTAACACGGTCACGGAATGCACGACCACGTATTGCAAGTTAAATCCCTGGCATAAACACAATTTAATAAGCTACTTTTAAATATTTTTATAGATGTTGAAACAATTCGCCAGGCATGCACTTGTACCTAGTCTGTCAGACTGACCCTCGTCATCCCTTGAGGTGTTGAGCATGCACTTGTACCTGGCACCTGAATAACGATTAGGAAGTAGAAATTCAAAAAAAAATCAGCATCATTTAGCCATGATCAATTTGAATGGAAAAAGAAAAAAATATTTTTTTCACAATATGTGCAATGGCATGGAAAGTAGAGCACACAACACAAGAATTCTTCTCAATCATAGCTAAATTTTCACAATCTATAGATCCCTCATGTACAAATATTGCAAGTGTAGCCACCAGTCCCTGACGGTGACAACTCGGCAGCAGACATGTCTCATAGTACAAGCAATAATATTGCTATACTATGCAAGTAGAATTTTATATGGAACTAAACTTTATGGTAATTCAAGACCAAATTATAAATGACAAATTATTAACGTTGCAGATGATCAACAACGTGATTGACAACACACAACTCGATTTTTTACTTCAGCTGCAGTAGAAGAAGTGTAGTGTCCAGCTAACTTGTCCTCGAGATGATTGTGATTATGATATTACCACTTTTGTCTTTGTCGAAGCAAGTAAAAGCTGTCATCGAGTGCACTTCCATTCTATTTCGTTAAGAAGCAGAGTTGCAGTGATATATTGTTTTTACCAGCCTGCGAAAGATTTAGAAACTTATAAAACACTGATTGAAAAATGCCGAGTCAAACTTTGGTGCACTTCCCATTATATAATTTATTTTTCTATTCTCCAAATTCAGCACACAACCAACCTGGAGTATTAGTTTTCAGAAATCTTGGGGAAACTTGCTAACAGGAACAGAATGAAGGGGAGAACCAGAGGGGAGCTGCACGGCCTAACCCTAATTAAGTAGTGTACACAAGACACGAGTGACCATATTTTATCATGATGGTTGATGACTCTAATACTGAAATTAATAGAGATCTGGATTATCATAAAAAAAATATGTGCATCCTCGTCCCAGCAATATCACCCATGTTTTAGAGTGATGGCTAATGGCAATGCACAGTGATGCAAGTAGTATTATAGATTGATAACCATTATATTAAGTGTCCTGACTAAATAATGGTAGACAGAAACATGCATGCAAGAATGAAAGAAGTAACTTGAATGGAATAAAAAAACTATTAATCTAAAACTGTCGAACAAGAACAGTGGTAGACGAGGACATGAAACTGAAGTTAATCTAAAACGCAAGTGAACATCACCACAAGCCAGAATGTGTTTTTTTTAAACATCATAAATATTTTTTTAGTTAGACCCGATAAATAAACAACATCTCTATCCTATATCATGAGTTCCTAACTGAATTGACTATAGTAGCAGCACCAATCTTCAGTTTCTGTAATTAGATTCAACCACCCACCATCAGTGAATGCAAATGGCAAATGAATTGGCCATAACTCATTAAGGACTATTCATTGCTTGACTATTCATTAGCTAAAAAAACCTAGATGACTGACATAATAAAACACAATCTTCTGCAACTGAATAAAGAAGATACTGAATAGCTGATTAGGTACTTACCTTTTTCACATGATGCAATACCTGGTGCCAACATGCTTGGGTGAAATCAAACAGAGAAACTTCAACACTAAAACCAAATTGATGGTCATGAAGTACCAATGATAGTCATGAACTCTATTATGCGGCTTCAGTACACCTCATACTGACCAATCGGCAGAAATAGCTATGATATCTCATGGCTAGCTATCTTCAAATTTGATTATGGTCTATGGATTAGTTTAGTGAATTTTCATTTGATTTTACATCTCAAAATGACTTCAGAAACATCATCCCAAGTCCTAATGTTTCACTGTAACCATCTTTCACATAGAGAAGAGAAAGGAATACTCACTGTCATGTCCATTCCTTTTCCAAGTGACCCCTTGTGCAGCCAGCCACGGCCCAAAAGCGAATCATTTTAGCAGGCTTGTGTATGCTCAATTAAGACTATCAGCCAGCAAGTACCAATTAATTAAGAGGGAAAACACTCTATAATAGAGAGCTATAGAAGAGCTGCAACTTTCCATGGTGACAGTCAAGCGGAGTTGTCAGTCTGGCTGGTCTCCTTGACAAAAAGTGATTCAGGGACTTCTACCTGTCTAGGACATCCATCAGGTAGTCCTTTTCTTTCCTGCAAACGCAATCACCAGAAAACAATCTCAGTGAGATTTATTATGTCAGTTTCAAATGTCTATTTTCAATGCACAAAGGTTTAGTCCAATGTGATTTATTATGTCAATCAAACATAGCATCTGCAATGTAATTCGGCTAAGTAACATGCTTTTAATTCGGCTTCAAACAAATGAGAAAATTAAAAATATCGTAGTTGTCGAAAGTATGGGGGCTCCAAAGCCAGGTTGAATAACCTATTAGTATTTATAGATTTTTTATTAGTTTCCAGTTGATATATACCACAGAACAGGAACTGCATAATTATATGCAGTTAGGAGGACACATTTCAATACAAAATTCCATGCATATTGTAGTGACCATCGTGCAGTAACTACCAAACGTAGTTGAATTTTATAGGGGTCAGAATGCATACTTGCTCTAATGCAGATGATCCTGGCGTGGTGGGAGGCTATGGGATGGACACCATATCAACTGCTAGGCATTGCTAGGCATGGCAACAGAGCACCGACAGAAGGTGTGCCACCTGGTGTACCTGCAACGAATAATGAAGGACGAATCAGATTAAATTTGAGGCAGGGTCGTACCGAGTAAATAACATGGTCGTCCACATGTAAACCCAATCTTTTTCGCAAAAACAAAACAAAAAAAGTTTCTAGGCATAATACATATACATGTATCGGCACTTGTAACTGGATCAGATCAGATCGGAATACAAATAGGCAGGGTTTGGTGGCCGATCTCGCACACCAGGAAGGCAGGAACAAAAGATAAGGGTTGTGCGTACCTGTTTGGTGCTCGCTACCGACGGAAGGCCAGAGATGAAGGCATGAGCACCTAGTGTATGACGGAAGCAGGTGGGTCATCGAGTGTAGCCATCGGCGAGGAGAGGGAGAGGCGGTGCCCCATCCCTGCATGGGCCATCCACCGGCAAGGCCGGCCATGACAACGGTGCCGTCCGCCGCAGTCTCCCGATGCCTAGAGATGGCGCGCCCTGCAGTGGCCTCGCGTCAACTGGCGGCGGCTAGGGTTACAAAAGGCGAGAGGAGTCGGGTGGGGGAGCAAGCGGACGAGGGCACGGGCAAGGGAGGCTTCGGGCGAGAGCTTTTTTGGGAAGGAGAACTGTGCGAGAGGAACCTGGTCGCACTCGCGGACGTGGGGGGCGGTTGGAGGCGGAGGGATCGCAAGCGGCAGGCAGAAGGACGAAGAGAGATTGTTGCACTAAAAAATGTCCACTCTTTAGTCTTTTTAGTTGTGAGAAGAGATATAAATAATAGTACTTTTTTTGTATTTGACAAATATTGTCCTATCATGGACTAACTAGGCTCAAAAGATTTGTCGCGCAAATTATAAGTAAAATATATAATTAGTTATTATTTTTCTCTATATTTAATGCTTATTGTATGTGCTGAAAGATTCGATGTGACGGGGAATCTGAAACCTTTTACAAAATTTTAAATAAGGCCCAGATACATGATTTTTTTTTTGAGAGGAGGCCCAGATACATGATGACACGTGCTGGTATCCTGTCCGTCTGGTACAGCCCATCGAAGCACTCGAAGGGGGCTTGTAGCCCATTGCAAGCCCGTATTGGAATTGGACGATGCATTGCAGGCATGCAGCCAACGCGTCCGGTAAAAGGGCCACACGCTCAGAGGCGTAGTAAGTAATTTTTTTTAGTACCGGAAGGATTATTTCACGGCGCTGAACTGGCATAAAAAAGGAGACACTGACCCACTTCTCGCCGGGCCTGGTAGCGTAGGCCTGTGACCCCCAGCCTTGGGGGGGCAAGAGTTGTCAGGTTTGGGCCGGGCCGTCTGGATTTCTCTCGATGATGGGCTCTCTCGGATGTACGTAGCACTTGTGATCTGCCGCGCCTCTTGGGCACCCCACATCTAGACACTAACCTGAGGAATCGGGTGCAAGAAATTGCCTTGCTACAGCTCAAAAGATCAGTGTAATCCGAGAGAGCGCTCTCTCGTGAGTTCATGATGAATGGCCCTCTGCCAACTCCTTTTTTTGTTACTACATTGATGTTTTTCCTCTTCTTTTCAATATTTAAACACACTAGGATCATGTTCGTATATTGCAAAATACATTCTTTTTATATTAATTTGTTACATCAATAGTTTTTTTTTCTCTCTTTTCAACATTTAAATAAATTAAGATCATGTCCATACTTTGCGGCGGAAAGAAAGCCACAATAAATGATGTCTTATGGGCAAGTAATAATAAGTTTTATAGTATGGTGTTCACAACATTATGTTTGAAGTCAGTTATCACCATTATTTGAGTCTTGAATAGATTAGTTCACAAAAAACTTATGGTTATACATTTTTTTTTGTGACTAGCTTATGGTTATATATTTGAGGGATCACACAGAGAGGAAATGAGAGCGGCCAAGGGCTGTTAATTTTGTTCATACTTCAGCTATAACAACATCTCCATCAGATCAAGAAGATCGATTCTCTTTCCCCCCCAAAAAATTGTCATATAGAGGAATAACATAAAAATAAACTACTCTAGCATACCCTCTTAATCATCTTTACTTATATATTTTCTCAATCCCTCAAAAAATTCCCTCAATCCCTAGAGAAAGGAGAAGTGGCATAGTTTTTTCTTGATTCCATTTCTCCCTTCTCCTGTTACCGGGCCCATGAGATAGTGTCGTTGCGGTGTTTTGGGCGAGCGCTACCGCCGTGTTAGGCGGGGACGTAGGAGCATGGTGAGCGAGTGCTAGATGGTCCTTGTGCACCCTAAGCACTGCAGTCGAGCGCCCGCTACTTACGAGGTATGGGCTCGTCGCGGCAGCGCATTCGTCATGGTTGACCACCATGAACCCGATGGCCATAGCATCGATCGGCCTGCCTCCATGGGTGTGGAGTACATGGTACGGGTCCCCATACCTTGATGTCGGAGCCCGAGAGCCCCGCGCGTTGTCTAACGTGGAACTTTGTAGACTCTGTTTTTTATGAGGGCAACAAGAAAAAAGTTTGAACTTTTCAGACTTTCATTAGAAAATCATCATGATGCATGATTAGCCGCATCATGAGTCAAATTTTGATGTTGAACATTAAAACATCATGGATAGAAAACGCAGAAACGAGCCGTTTATTTATATAGGGGAAAGAGTTCGATATACACCAATAGATCTAACAGATTCTAAAATTTTTATTTTTATGTCATCACAATTCACACTAACTAAATTTATCAAATGGCTTAGGGCACTCACAATACAGACTCTATCATAGTTATTATTACCTCGAACAACTTAGAGTCTAAATAAGACTTGGAGTCTTATTTTTTTCTACCTCTTTCTTCAATAAATATGCTATCACATCAGCAAAATACTATAAATAATACTCCCTCCGTCCCCGAAAGAATCAATTCCTAGGATCCGTGCCAGTCAAACTTTTTAAAGTTTGACTAACTTTATAGAAAAGAATAACAACATCTATAATATAAAATACACATTATATGAAAATATATTCTATGATGAATCTAATAATACTAATTTGATACTATAAATCCTAGCATTTCTTTCTAGAAATTTGGTCAAAGTTTAAAAAGTTTGACTTAGGACAACTCTAGAAATTGACTCTTTCGTGGACGGAGTGAGTATGTAATTAATTGTCTTGGACTATGTGATAGAGTCTTGCATTGTGAGTGCTCTTAGTGCGTAGCAGCGTGTGGTGCTAGTATCGATCCCGGGTGAGCAGGGCCTTGTTTAGTTCACCCAAAAAACTAAAAGTATTTCAAGATTTTCTGTCACATCGAATCTTACGGCATATGTATGGAGCATTAAATATAGACGAATACAAAAACTAATTATACAGTTTGTCTATAAATCGCAAGATGAATCTTTAGTTAGTCCATGATTAGACAATATTTATCAAATAAAAACGAAAATACTATAATACCCAAAACCAAAAAAAAATATACAACTAAACAAGGCCTAGCTGTGAAAACAACGAACTGCTCTAGCCTTGAGAGAGATGATAGCCTAGAGAGCAGCGACATCTTTTCCATGCACACAGTTCTGGATTCTAATCTGCGATCGTTTTAACGTTTCGCTATCACTGTTGTGAAAATACATATATGTACCCTGTTTTTATATAATCATACATTCGTTTTGATATTAATTAGGGGAAAAAGGTTTGTAGAATGACACGGTGGTAGCGTACGTGCTTTTCTTAAGGGGCCGGATTAATTGGCTACATGACATGTGCTGGTACGGTCTGTCTGGTACAGACCATCGAATCCACTCCAAGGGCTTGTAGCCCATCTGAGGTTTTGGGCGTTGTTTATTTTTCAAAAAAAATTACAAAATTTTTTCAGATTTTCTGTCACATCAAATTTTGCGGCACATGCATAGAGCATTAAATATAAATAAAAAATAACTAATTATACAGTTTACCTGTAATTTGTGAGGCGAATCTTTTAAGTCTAGTTAGTCTATGATTGGATAATATTTGTCAAATACAAACAAAAGTGCTACAGTATCCAATTACCAAAATGTATATATTATTATTATTTTGTGTTATGCAATATTTTTGTTTTTTTCTAGAAAAAATGATAGTTCTAAGAAAATATAATGGCACAATAATTTAAGTTTGAATTTGTGGTGTACTGTAAAAAACGGTACTTTTGTGAGACCAAAGACGCGGACACTCATATACACAAGCACACACTCACCTCTGTGAACGCACGTACGCACACCCTATACCTATGAGCACCTCCGAAAACCGAGTTGGACCGGTAAATCTCGAGATTTACGAAGTTGCCACATGCGCCTTGTTGTCGACGGGCATATCGCCTACCACTGAAAGCATTACGCCATTAAAACTATATATAACTATTAGTATGAAAACACTGGTTTCGATAAGTACACTTTAACGTTGAGGATAGTCTACCTCTAGCAAAGCTGAGCCAAATAGAAAACTTTTTTCTCTTAAATTGGAAAAGAAACATCTTACCATGAGATGAGCGAACAGGAGACAGAAAATACCACTTTTGAGTATACTTTTCAAATAAGTTGTAGATTGAATTATAGGAGATATGAGCTCAAAAAAAACTATATAATAATAGATGAGATGTATTGTATACACAACCAAGGCCTTGTTTAGTTCCCAAAAAATTTTGCAAAACTTTTCACATTCTCCGTCACATCAAATCTTACGACACATGCATGAAGTGTTAAATATAGATAAAAATAATAATTAATTACATAGTTTGCCTGTAATTTGCGAGACGAATCTTTTGAGTTTATTTAGTCTATAATTGGACAATATTTGTCACATACAAACAAAAATGTTACAGTGCCCATTTCCCAAAATATTTTGGAACTAAACAAGGCCTTAGACTATCAATCATTTGGCTCCAACCAAGCTTATAATAAGGCCGTGTTTAGTTGATGAAGTGAAAAATTTTGCGACACTGTAGCACTTTCGTTTGTTTGTGGTGATTATTATCTAATTATGGAATAACTAGGCTTAAAAGATTCTTCTCGTAAATTTCGACCAAACTGTGTAATTAGTTTTTATTTTCGTTTATATTTAATACTTCATACATACGTCTAAAGATTCAATGTGATGGGGAATCTTGAAATTTTTTTCGATTTTTGGATGGAAGTAAACAAAGCCTAAGCTATAAAGCCAATGAAGCACAGGCAAGCCACGCCTGGACGAGTGGAGGCAAACCTCCGGACCTCTTTTCCATGTACGCATTCCGACGCGAACGAGCTGTTCAAGATAGGCTCTTCCTAATCCACACTTTTTTTTTTTGCGATCACTTCCTAATCCACCTTGGGCTTCCTAATCGGAAGGATTATATTCCAGGGTTCTAATCTGCGATCCTTTGAACCTCTCAATATCAGTATCATCACTGTATGCGTATCCTGTTGTTATATAAGTACATTTGTTTTTATGTATACTAGGGAAAAAGGTTTGTAGAATGGCACGGTGGTAGCAGCTACCCAAAAACCAAAAACTTTACAAAGATTTACTATCATATCGAATCTTACGGCACATGCATGAAAAACATTAAATATAGATAAAAAGATAACTAATTGCATAGTTTACCTGTAAATCACGAGACGAATCTTTTAAGCTTAGTTGCTCCATATTTAGATAATGTTTGTCAAATAAAAACGAAAGTGTTACAGTGTCAAAATTCAAAATGTTTTTGGATTTAAACAAGGCCTTAGTGTACTATCTGACCTACTCACGTTGTAATCTGGATGTACACATGTTTTTCTCGTGCTGGTATGGTCTGTCTGGTTCCGGTACAGGCCCATCGAGTCCACTCTAAGGGCTTGTAGCCCATCTGAGGCCCGTTTTGAATGATGCAATGCAACAAACAGGTCCAAGTATATGTGCCGAGTATACATGTATATCCTATTTCCTCGCAGTGAAACAAAAAGTATTAGTACCGGAAGGATTATTTATAAGAGCGATAAACTAGCATAAGAAAGGAGGTGCTAAACCTCTTATCGCCAGGCCAGGTAGCGTAGGCCTGTAACCCTAGCTTTGGGGGGCAGGAGTTAGTAGGTTTGGGCCGCGTTTCGATTTGTCGATGATGGGCTCTCTCGGCTATACATGTGTGCGGCCTTATTATGGCCCCAGGTCGCTCCTGGTTGGTCGGGCTGGATTCACCGGGTCGCTCTTGGTTTGTCCAGTGCAAAAGTATAGAAGACCGAGAGAGCTCTCTCGTAATAAATCGTCGATAGCCCACTCCTACCAACTCCTTTTTTATATAAACTAGCAAAAATGCCCGTGCGTTGCAACGGAGTTATTATCGCTTTTGTAACTTTTATCCGTCTTATTGTTTATATTTAGCAGTGGTGGCCTTGACCTTCTCATATGGTAGGCAGAGACAACCATTCCCTAAGGTAGACATTTTCTTCCTTAAGAATTATATCTTAATATCCTCTTCTCTAAGGCCTTGTTTAACTAAAAAAAAAAGATTTCGCTACTATAGCATTATCATTTTTATTTGGCAAATATTATCTGGATTAATTAGACTCAAAAGATTCATTTCATAAATTACAGACAAACTATGCAATTAGTTACTTTTTTATTAATGCTTTATGCATGATTCGATGTGACGGGGAATCTGAAAAATTTGTAATTTTTTTCAGAATTGTTTAGTTCCAAGAAATTTTGCAAAATGGACATTGTATCACTTTCGTTTGTATTTGATAAATATTATCCAATCATGGACTAATTAAGTTTAAAAGATTGGTCTTGGAAATTATGGACAAACTGTGCAATTAGTTATTTCTTTTACCTATATTTAATACTTTATACATGTGTCGCAAGATTCAATATGATAGGAAATTTGAAAAATTTTACAATTTTTTTTAAACTAAACAAGGCCAGGCCTAAACAAGTCTAAGTATTTATAGTTGGCCATGCAGCCCGTGGCCCGTTGGCCCGGCCCGCGGCACGACATTTTGGCCCGGCCCGGGCACGGCACGGCAACTATCGGGCCCGGCACGGCACGGCCCGAGGCTCCGGGCCGTGCCTGGGCCGCCACCGTGGCCCGTGGCACGGCTCAGGCACGGCCCGATGCTTAATAGCCTAGTAAAAAATATAACTTTTTAATTTAAAAAAAAAGAAAATGTAGGTCTGTTGGTCCATCCACCCATCCTAATTGGCCTGTTAAAAAATATAGCCTGCTAATTCTAAACAAAAAAAGAAAATATAGGCCTACTACTGGCCTGGCACGACCTTGGTCCGGTGGCCCGCCGTGCCTTCGGGCCGGCCCGATGGCCCACGGGCCGTGCCTTGGGCTATACCCCCGGCACGAGGCACGGTGATGGCACGGTCCGGCTGGCACGACGGCACGGTGCGGCCCGGGGCAGGCACGGCACAGCACGGCACGCCGGGCCACCGGGCCGGGCCGGCACGGCCCGATGGCCATCTATATAAGTATTGTCACTGTGCTGCTGACTGACAGCCACGCGCGTGCCTGGATCCAATCCAACAATCGCCACCACTTTATCCACTCCCAGTGGTGGGGGCAGCCACCACCACCTGTTGCCGACGGATGGGGCCAAGGGAATTCGACCCCACAAGTCATCCACCAGTGTCGCCTTCTCGTGCGCACCGCGTCTATTTCTGGACACTTCTTCTCCTCGAAAGGCCAAGCAGCAGGCTGTCATCCCCATTGAAGCCTCGTCTGCCTGCCTTTGCACTCCTCCATCGAACCATTCGATTCGCCCTGCCTCGCCTCACCCGCTCGCCTCACCCGCCCGCCAGATTCGATTCACCCGTCACGGTGATCGGGACCAGTCAGCGCTAGGGTTGGTTAGGGTTCCAGTGATCGATCCCAACGACCTCAATGGTGCATCTCTGAGCTCAGGAAGACCGAGCCGCGTCGGCCATGGCTCCTACACGTTGCGCGGTGGCGGTGGCGGTCAAGCTAGAGGTGGAGGAGTTCGGGGCTGACGAGTGCGGGCGCCAAGGCAGCTCAGCCGATGCCCCCGACGCCTCCGCAGCAGGTAGATCCGAGGTTGTGGTTTCTCTAGAAATTTTGTGTGCTCGAGCTTGTCTCGCCATGTTTGATGTTAATCGGGGGAGCTCTGTTAGGACTTTTTGGCGAAATCATATGACATCTGGAACGGGAGATTCAGGAGATCCCGTTGGCTTTACTTGGGTTTGGTCTTCTTTACTTTTTTGTTTTGGTTTGGCGTCTGCCTTCACATTAGCACTGTCCGACTTGGATTTGGATTTAGACATGTTCGAAGCCGGTCTACCGAAGAGGCCAGACGAAAAAAACTCCAGACCAAAATTTTGGCTGAAATTTTGCCTCTTTAGTATTATATATATATATATAGAGTATAGATTATTATATTATTTTTCATATTACTATTTTATTATACATGAATTTTTTTTCTATTTTTTAGAATTTTAATTATAATACTAGCAAGTATGGTCGTGCATTGCAACGGAATCCGATATGTCTCGGAATTGTTTGTGATAGCATTTTAATTATAATACTAGCAAATATAGTCGTGTGTTACGACGGAACCTGATACATCTTGGGATTGTTTGTACTATTGTTGGACTCGAGTTTGAGCATGAATCATGAGTTCGGGTCGCATGTAGGGTGTAAGGGCATGGTAGGGTTATTGTATCAGATTTGGCTTAGGTTTATTGACAGACTAGGTAGCGTGTCCGTGCGTTGCTACGGGATAGCTAACGTTTTATATTTAAAATACACGGATTGCACAATAAAATAATAATATTATAAAACTTAAATACCAATTTTAAAGTGACATTATCTTAAAAAAGTAAAGTTTGCGAAATCAAACACAGTCACAAAAGAGGACGGCGTCGTAGGCTCACAAACTCTACTTTATAGATCTTTTCGTGATACGGCTAAGATAATGTTTAATATCGGCAGAAAGAAATATCTTATATCCATTTATTTTGTGCGCTAATAAATCCACATATAAGTTCCATCCATTTCTGTACCATCCTGCCACACATTAGAGAGTATATATATACAGGTAATACTATGTTTTGGGAAAAAACTTCCACAAAAACTTAAAATAAAGTGTTATACTCACTGTATAAATATGTGTGACTTTTGAGTCTATTCTATATAGACATATACTGTAGGATGAGAAATCCACTTAAGTGTCTGTACCAAGATATAATTGAAAAAAGAAAAAGATAGAGAAACAAAAAAACACATCATGACGCCACTGACTCGGTCCACAACTCTCGGTCTCCTGTCCGTAATCCCCTTCTCGAGAAACTTCGCCTCCTCGCCACCTTGCTCCTACCTCCCTCCCTGCTTCCGCGTGAAGCAGCGCAGCTAGCGTGAGCGAGTGCGTGATGCCGGCGGGTGATGGAATACTATGTGCGGACTTGATCTGGGCCTCCTACTCCTCTTCTTCAGGTCGGCTCTGGCGGCGGCCATGATCTCCACGGTCGAGGCAAGCCAGATCCAGTGAAGACCCACGCCGCTGCTGGATTTGGATTGATGTCCGTGTGGGAACTCGATTTGGGGTTTCAAACGCGTGGGAGAGGAGGGATAAAAGCAAAGCAGAAGAAAGCAGAGGATGGAGCTGAAGACCCACACCGCCGCCGGGGGAGGTCGAGTTCATCTCTTATCAGTCTCTTCCCCATGTCTAGCACCTGTCGACCCACGTCCTCGGATTCTTGTTGTACACCCGCATCCATCCCCGAAGCCTGAGCTACTCCATCCCCTGCATCTCGTTGTGGCCGCCCCCATCTTCGGTGCCATCATCCCGATTCTCTGTCCCATGTTCGGTAAGGTGAGCTGCTCTGCTTGACTTAGATTGCTAGATAAGTATTATATAACTTCTATCTTGCACAATGAGATTCAAGATTGGTATTGTTTATTGCAGACTCCTAGTTATATGGTTTGAATTTATGCCTCAAAACTGGATTGAGGTGGTCCAGCCTATTTGTCAATGCGTAGGTGTTTTAATCTTGGAAAAGGACATTACTGTCGTGTACACCTGGTGCTTTATTTTTATAAGCTTGCTTAGATCAGTGAAATGAATTGTACCATATAAATCAAGTAAGATTTGTACCGGAGTTGCTATGTATAGGACATTGAGATGTGCGGGGTATTTAAAAAAAACTCTTTAGATTTGGATAGCTGAACTGGTAAATCAATTAACTTTCTATTAAGTATAAACACCATTCTCTCTTAGGCATTTTAACTAAATATTATTAGCTAATACGTCATTAAAAGTTCACTGGTCAAACATTCATGAACATATTGCTGAACTTGATTGAAGTAGGTCTCAGATGTTCTTTTGTAAGAGTCCTTATGGAAGAAGATATTAGCATTTATCCTGAATTTTATGTTCTGAAAGAAGATGAGTCACCCTTTATTTTTGGTCCAATCGTGATACAACGATGGTCCTATGCATGCGCAAAGCAGCTTATCGAGAGCCTGATAGTTGGTCAATAAAGTAAATTGTCTTATGTTTTGCCACTGTACAGTTGATGGTCCTCTTCTTGTTATAACACTTGCTGTTGTTATCATTTGAGTATCTGGCAGCTGAAGGCACGAAAAATGGCCTTGAATTCACAATCGCGAGACCTTTCAATTGGATTGGCCCAAGAATGGACTTAATTCGTGGTGTCAATGAAAGCAGAGGCAAACATTCTTATTCCCATGAGTTCCACATTGCGCACATACTGAAGATATCTTGACAAGAGATTAAGATTTGTCTTCATTGCAAGGTAATTTGTTGTGAGAGATTTTTCATTCACCTAGATATGTGCACAAAATTTGATATCCTTAGTATTTGTGTATTAAGCATTTTGATCAAAGGTTTGCAATGGCTGGAAAGAATATTCGTCTCCATTGACTTTACTATGGACAGAATAGATTTTTTTCATATGCATAATTACCCTATGCACGAATGGACACAACACCCGCTAAGATTTCTCACGAATAGGACCTATTTTCAGCGTGCCTCTCCCTCGTGCTTGCAGCGTCCCCCTCCGCGTCGTGCTCACACCACCACCCCCATTGAGCCAGTGCTCGACCAACCGCTTCCTCAGCTGCAAAACCCATCATCGTGGTCCATGTACGTGGACAGGGTTTTGGGTAGAAGGCATGGTGGGCAGGAGGCCGCTGGCATGAAACCAGGCCGTGCAAGTCTCCACCGGCAAGAAGCACAAACCACCCCCGACCTCATCCCTTCCTAAATCTGCATACCTCGGCAGAGGCAGAAACCCAAGGTGTTGCAGCCGCCACGGTGCCAGAGCCCCACAGCGCCACACCCAACACCCTCACTTCGAGGTATGGCTTCACCTTCCTCCTAGTTGGAATGCCCTGCTATTAAGTAGTTTAATTTGTTCACTGCTAGTTTTTGTGTTGGTTAATGAAGCCAGTGTGGACTCTGAAAGTTTTATTTAATTCATTTGTGTTTTGGCATTAGCTTCTTATGATAGTTAGTAGCCACAATACCGATCCTGCTTGTTCCCAATTAATTGTTTTATCTATTTTTCATGCTGCAAGTGTTTGTTTTATATAATTCATTTATAAAGGCCTCTTGGTACTTTCTCAATTCTCATAGCTCAGCGAGGATATATGATTCGGTGGACAAGATCTATAAATTGAGATCTTTCAGTTATGAGAATGGTAATTTATTTCACAAAATGACTCATTAAGGTTGATCCTATATATTCAGCTTGTTTAAATCAGAAAACTTGTAACTCTTTTGGTCAGAAACATGCAATAAGCATCTTCTCTTTAGATTAAGCATCCAAAGTGCAAAAAGAAAACCTTTACAGTCTACTGGCTTGTCTTTTTAGGAGCAATAAGCAATAAATTACCAAGCATATTTATGTGATGTTTTTCATCTATTCATCAGGTATTAGCCATCAAGATTGAATAATAAAAATAATCTCCAGTGATGTTGTGAGATAAAAAAAATATTTGATTGGGATAGCAACACAATAGATCTACAAAGAGTTTGGTTCTTTGGATGCTTACCTAGAAAGTCATGGGAACACAAACAGAAAGAAGATCCAACCAAGACCACTGAAAAGACGGTAAAACTGACAGAACTTGAGAAGATTGACTGCCTAGTGAACAACCTGACCTGCATGACCAAATTAGTTTTGCATGACCAAATTAGTTAACAGCCTAGTGAAAAGCAAAGTTAATAGTAATTAACACAACAATCAAACTAACTCAAAAACAATTGTGTCTGCATGCTAGGGATGAGATACTGCAAATACGTCGAGTTCCAATAATCTAATGCTGCACAAAAAAACTCCTACAATTAAATGAAATAGAATGTCCTATAAGTTAAGAAACCAATAAATCAGTTTCGCATGTGCTTGTTTTGAATATATGCACCAAGATTTGAAAGTATGTGTAACTCCAATCAACAGTCGTCTAACTCACCTCGTTTTAGGGTTGTGGACGGCCGTGTATGGCTGCTAGGCGGCCGGGGATGCCGCCACTGCTGGCCGAGGACTGGCCAGGGCTAAAGCCGCCTACTCCTTGGAAACGAAGGCAGGAAACGCAAGATCGCGAAGCTGACGCGGTGGTCCTCGACGGCTTCAAGGACGGGCAAGCAACGAGAGCGAGGAGCAACGTCCTGTCAACGCAGGATCGCGGAGGGGCAAGGTGCGAGGTCCTGTGAGGTGCGACGTGCGAAGTGCGAGGACCTGGCAACGCATGATCGCGTAGGGCTGATGCGGTGGTCCTCGACGGCTTCAAGGACAGGCGAGCGAGGGCGAGGAAGGATGTTCGACGGTGAGGTTGGGCGAGGGCGACTCCAGGATGGTCGTAGATGAAATTAATTGTTTTTTCTTTCCTTTAGAGATCCTGGTCGTAGATGGAATTAATTGTTTTTTCTTTCCTTTAGAGTGCGACTAATTTTCTTTCCTTTAGGAGGAACCGTTTTGTAGATGAAATTTTATGTCAGGAATCCTTTCTTTTCGCACCCTTCCACCTCTCTGTTTATATATTATTCTCTATTGTAAATTTACGTCAGGAATCCTATCTTGTTTTTTTTTTCAATTTTCACCCTTCCACCTCCTATACGCACGGCTAGAAGGATCGTACCTACGGGAGCGGGGGAGCGACCTAAAAAAAAGTCGCACCATTTGGTGGTCTTACTTTTGTTTCTTTTTAGTTGTATGTAGGAGATGGAGGATGTACTCGAGCCCTCGGGTGAGTTTCTAGAAGCGAACGAAATTTCTTTCTCCCTGTTAGACATATGTACAGGGATTAAATTGGATGACAAATTGCTTAAGGTATCAGCTATGGTTTGTTTATTAGACAAGAATAAAAGTTCGAAGATCCATAATAGTATATTTATTATTTATTTTTCTATTTGTAAGAAAACAAGAAGCAAAAAAGAGAAATAAAAAGGTCATCGTACCATAAGTACATAGATATGTCAGATTATTAAATGATAAGCTATTTAATTCTACTCCTCGCTTCCTTGCGCTGTGCTCCTCGATTCTGTTTTTTATTAGTAACTTGCTTAGACTTAGATTCATAATCTACGCTTCCGTACGTTTGTTTAGATTCATAGTAACCGTTTTGAATTTTACTAACTCGACTTGCCTCCATCCATGCTCCACGCTTCTGAACGTTTGTTTAGATTCATATAAAAAAGTCGAACTGAGCGAGGAGTGTATGTGCATAGGAATTCAGAAGAGAAGAACATCATGATGTTGCTCGTGGGATGTTTAGTGTTTATTATCCCTCCACTCTAGTTGTTTATTTAGAACTGTATTTAATTTCTTCAATTTTTAATGCTATGTCCATGATTATATATAAATATCTGATGAAAAATTGAATTCGATGATGCAGCGGTGCTAGAAATAGATATAGTTTCCCTGCTTTATTTACATTAGATAAGATTAGATTAAGGATGCCATGCCATGCTTTCGTACGGGTTTTTTTTTTGGTTTATTCTCAACTCATCATCTATGTTCCACTCTGTTTTTAGTAATATATATAGAATTTAAAAATCAGCAAAGTATATACTAATTTAAATGTATTAATATATATAAATATATAATAATGTGAATATGTTTTGAATATAATTAACATACCTTGAGCAGAGAACATATATTCATCCTCGTTGGTGTCTTGTTCAAAAACCACTCCATCATTGTCTGCACATTAATATTTTTTATCTCTATTAGTTCTCCGTTTCATAAGAGCATTTAAAAAATATTTTGATAAGCATACCTTGATCTTCATTGTAGGCTGATATCGGTGCATCCTTGTCTTTGGTGGCTGGACACATCGAAGATGGAATATCTTTCCAAGAAGCATGATTAGTATACATAAGCTTGTATATTGTCTTATAAATAATTTCTCGATAAACTTACCATGATCTTTCCTGTAGTTTGTTTGTTGTCCATCATTGTTTATGGTGTCTGGACACATCGAGGCGAGAATATCTGTCAAAAAACCTGTCCAAGAAGCATGGTTAGTTATACATAAGGTTTTATATTGACTTGAAAATAATAAATCGATAAACTTACCATGATCTTTACTGTAGGCTGTTTGTGGTCCATCTTTGATTTTGGTGGCGGGACACATCGAAGCGGGAATATCTGTAAAAGAACCATGGTTAGTTATACATGAGCTTGTAATTTGACTTGTGCTGTTAGAAGTATCGTTTAATTATACTGTTACCATTAATGATGGCTTCTTGTAAATGTGGATGCTCCCCGTCGTCATCTCTATTTCTCATTTTGAAAGTCCCTTCTTTTGATGATATAACATCATTTCCTATTTTTCTTGTGAATTCTTCATTGCGACGGTGTAGCAATGTTTGTCTTTCTCCAGGTGTCACATGCTTCCTTTGATTTAAATCAAAGGTTGATGTTCTGACTTCCATGTCTCTATATGCAGGGTTCTCCAAGGCGATTGAATATTTAGTTTGTGCTCTACGCTTCAACTCTTTGTTTTCTGTGATTTTCTGAATTCTAGCTGCCTTTTGTTCTGTTTGCATATTTGCATACTCTTCACGGTTCCTTTTGATTCTTTCCATCTTTTTTTCATTGCTCATATGTGCATATCGCTCTCTCTCTCTTTTCCTTTTATTTTCCTGGGCATCCATTACTGAATCTCCTGACCCTAATGGATTTTTTCCCTCATTGTTTTTTGATTTGTTTGAATCTATAAAGCAAAAGAATTAATATTAAATATAGTGAGATATTTTGCATTAATGTAATAGAGAAAAGAAAAAACAATATTTATTTAATTTTACCTAGAGGCAATTCTTTTTTTATGTTTCCAAGTTCCTTTTTGCCATCTCCAGCATATACATCTTGACGAACATCAAACCTGTCATCTTCATGATCTATAATATTGCCAACTATTAGCCGGGCTTGCCCTGTGATGGTAGATTCAGGTGTGGATTTGATGAGAGACTCGTTTTTTCTTTTCTTTTCATGGTAGGCTTCACGAAGCCTTTTAAGTCTTTTCTGCTTTTTTCATTTGTCATCTTAGCATACCACTCTCTGTCTCTTTTTCTTCTTTTCTCCTTTGCATCCATTAATATATATGATGGATCTGTAGATAAAGAAGACGGCGCTGGTCATAGTGAGATATTTTGCATTAAAGTAATAGAGAAAAGAAAAAACAATATTTATTTAATTTTACCTAGAGGCAATTCTTTTTTTATGTTTCCAAGTTCCTCTATGCCATCTCCAGCATATACATCTTGACGAGCATCAATCCTGTCATCTTCATGATCTATAATATTGCCAACTATTAGCCGGGCTTGCCCTGTGATGGTAGATTCAGGTGTGGATTTGATGAGAGACTCGTTTTTTCTTTTCTTTTCATGGTAGGCTTCACGAAGCCTTTTAAGCCTTTCCTGCTTTTTTTCATTTGTCATCTTAGCATACCACTCTCTGTCTCTTTTTCTTCTTTTCTCCTTTGCATCCATTAATATATATATGATGGATCTGTAGATAAAGAAGACGGCGCTGGTCTGCCTGGCAGGGGGACGTGATGGCGAGGTTGGCTCGCTAGCCGGCGCTGGCCCCAGCTTGCGTCGCAAGGGGCAGACTTGGTAGGCCGGGGACGTGGTGGCGAGGCTGGTTCGCTAGCCGGCGCTGGCCTGTCTGGCAAGGGACGTGGCGGCAAGATCGGACCGCTCACCGGCGCTGGCTTGTCTGGCAGGGGACGTGGCGGCGAAACCGGCCCGCTAGTTGATTTGGAGAAAATTGTTCTGTTCTTTTTTGCTTTGATCTCTCTCAGGCAATCCTATTTGGATTTGGACAATTTCATATTCCTATACGGAATAGTGGTGGCTGTTTATATAAAATATATGCAATCCTATTTGGAATGGTATACGGACATGTTCTATTATGATTGGATTGTAAAGTATTGTATGCGGACAGAGATATTATTATATATCTATATGGACATGCAGACTGCATACAGAAAAATTGTATACGGACAGAGATATTATTATATATCTATATGGACATGTCGGATGGAACGGATAGAACGTCCGGCAGACTGAAATTTTCATCTTTAAATATTAGGGATAGATTATTTTATTCTTTCTGATTATAAGTATAAAAAACAAAGACAAACAAAACACAAAAGGGAACATAACAATAGAAATACAAATATAGATTAAATTAGATGATAAACTATTTAAGATTTCAGATTATTTATTAGATTAGGGGTGGTGCTACACTACTAGACAAGTTTAGTGACACAAAACATAGGTTTTTATAATTTATAGACAGAGGGCCTGTTTGGTTTCAAGAGTAAAGTTCACCACATGTCACATCGAATGTTTGGATATATGTATAAAGTACTAAATGTAGATTATTTACAAAACTAAAAACATAGATAAAGAGTAATTTATGAGATAAATCTTTTAAACCTAATTAGTCCATAACCGGATACTAATTGTCAAATAAAACAAAAATACTACAATATCTATTAAACTTTAACAACCCAACCAAACACGGTAAAGTTAATTTTACCCTTAATGACATGTGCCAACCAAACACCCCTAAATAGCCCACCATGACACAATGGCAGACGCAGAGCGTGTAGTTTTTTTTTTAATAAACTGGAGGGGTTTGCACCCCTGCAGGAAAACGCAGGGCGTGTAGTGGCCTAGTGGGCGTCTATTCGGGCTCTGGTGTCGATGCATGCTTGTATCGTCTCGATGGTAGCACGCTTTGCTAGGAGCTCCAAAATCTGTCCGGGCGTCGATCGAGTGTTGGGTCAGCTACCTTCGTTCCGTGACAATTTCATAAACCGTTGTTGTATCTAAAAATTGGGATTACAAGTCAGTAGTGTAGTGCTAGTATTCCCAGTTGAGTTATGAAAAAAATGAATTGCTTCGGTCTTTAGACTCTACCATGAATGGAACGGAATACAAACGAACTTGGATTTGGTCGTGCAGTGGCTGACAAATTCCAGTGGCTCATCGCCTTCCATGTGATGAATCAAAACTTCGAAAACGTGACAGAGGCGACAAGCACACGAGAATCGGAGAATGATAAGAGCAAGTATAACAAAAAGATACAAATATATATACGTATATGTTTTTACATTAAGGTGGACAAGAGAGCTGAGAAAGAAAGACGAGAGAAGTAAGTTGTATGTTACTTTCTCCATCTTGGAATACATATAAAATTTACTTGAAATTACTGATTATTTTTGGTGAATTAATTTCCTCCAAAGTACCAATCACATGCATATATATCTCTATTAAGTGTTTACCACCAATTTCAGTTATGTGGTAACTAAAAAATTTCTCTATAGTTAAAAAACATACTTTATTATTTTCCCGTTTTCACACCTAACTTTGCAATTTTCCTTGTAATATAAATAATAATAATATTTTTATTTTTTTGGAAAAAAACAGCGTTCTCTATATCGTCCGGCCTTGTTTACTTCCACCAAAAAAACCAAAATTTTTCAAGATTCTCCGTCACATCGAATTTTTAGACATATGCATGGAGTATTAAATATAGACGAAAATAAAAACTAATTGCACAGTTTAATTGAAATTGACGAGACGAATCTTTTGAGCCTAGTTAGTCTATATTTAGATAATAATTATCACAAACAAACAAAAATGCTACAGTGTCACGAAATTTTTTCGCCCGGGAACTAAACAAGGCCCTAGTAAAGACAGGGCTACAACTACCACTACAAAGCGTATTGCGTACTCCCTCCGTTCTAAAAAGTGTTGTTTTAGAATTTCAGACATCTTATTTAACCATTCGTCTTATTCAAATTTTTTATATAAATATTATATATTTTGTTAAGACTCATTTTATCATTAGAGATACTTTACTCATGATTAATTTATTTTGTAATTTACATAAAATTTTTGAATAAAACAAACGGTCAAATATGATGTCTCAAAGTAAAAAACGTCACTTTTTTTTTTTTACGGAACGAGCACAGTATGCAGCTTCCGGCCTTCGGAGTGCGGGCGGGCACCTGAAAAAGTCCACGCCTACAGTCCGATCGAGTGCAGTTGCATATGAGCAGCCGTACCGCTGCCTTCGGTTCTGCGAGCGATAGACCGATTAGACCTTTCATTCATGGACGGGCTCGAAGGCCTTGTTTACTTGCATCTGCCCACCCAAAAAATTTTCATCCATCCCATCGAATCTTTGGACACATGCATAAAATATTAAATGTAGATAAAAAAATAAACTAATTACACAGTTTGGTTGAAAATCGTGAGACGAATCTTTTAAGCCTAATTAGTCCATGATTAGCCTTAAGTGCTACAGTAACCCACATATGCTAATGACAGATTAATTATACTTAATAGATTTGTCTTGCAGTTTCCTGACGAGTTATGTAATTTATTTTTTATTAGTTTCTAAAAACCTCTCCCAACATCCATCCGACATATCCGATGTGACACCCAAAAATTTTTCATCTTCAATCTAAACAGGCCCTAAAAATCTAAAACTTTTCAAAAAATTTTGTCACATCAAATTTTTAGACGCATATATAGAGTATTAAAGATAGAAGAAAATAAAAACTAATTGCACAGTTTAGTTAAAATTTATGAGACGAATTTTTTAAGCCTTTAGTCTATAGTTTGATAATAATTACCACAAACAAACGAAAGTGCTACAATGTCTAATGGTCTCATCGCACACGACACATTACAGAATTATTATATATAATAATACATTTTTTTCTATTCGTTGTACTTTACTCCGAATCATAAGTCGTTTACGTAGTAAGTTTTTTTTATACTCATTCTACTATACATCTAGATATAACATATATCTAACTACATAACAAATTTTATAAAAAAAGTCAAATTGACTTATAACTCTGAACAGAGAGAGTATCTATGGTTTTTTTATTTTTCTAGTACTTCTTCCACTAAACTTTAGTAATTCTTTCACAAGTTTTAGGGGCTGTTTGGTTGCTAGCACAGTTTACCACATTTTATTTTAGTCAAGTTTGATCAAGTTGGTAAGTGTTTGATTGACATCTAAGTTTAGGCATGATTCTTTTGGGCTCCACATGTCATAGAGTTAAAAAGTATGGCAAAATTTCTTTAGGCATGGCAAAGTGTGGCAACCAATTTATTAGCCACACTTGTCTAAAGTTAATTGTGGTAGATTATGGCTAGCAACCAAACATCTCCTTAGATATTGGAGCCCATATATGTAACATCTCAAAAATTCACATTCAAAAATCACTCGCATTAAAAATTATTTTCAAAATATATTTCAAAAACTATAAAATAATTTGAGTCTATAATATCTCCATCTAATCCATCCATATTTTTTTCGCGCACAAATAACAGCGAGTACCAGCAAGTTTACATGCAAGAAAACATAGCAGTGCACCTACACGAATAGATATCTCATGCATGCATGCATGCAGGACATGCCACCGTCCATTTGCATGCACTTGCATGCAAGGACACGGTGATTAGGCACCGTCCATTTGCATGCATCGTGCATGCAAATTAGGCACCGACCATGCGCTACAGTAGCATTTTAATGGCAACGAGCTGAGCACTCTGGCCTATAAAAAGCCAGCCTCGGGTGCTCACTCTCACCACCCGAGAAACACGTTCACTCACTCGCTCACTCACTCTCACTTCGCGTATACCGTATACGGCCATACGCACAAGCCGAGCTCGACTGTCGTCGCAAGACGAGGTGAGCAGCTCATGAGCATCTCCTTGCTATTCTCTGTCTTTCTGTAGTATTTTCCTGTATTTTTCCTTATATTTGTCTGTACCGGTTCACTGTCAAGAACTCCACGAATAGAACCATGACATACAGAAGAGCTCTAATGACCCCTGCTAATTTCTCTCTAACCATGCATGCGTGGGCCATAAGCATTAGCTCCAAATAGTACATGCATGCACCATGCACTACCAGCCAAACAAATGCCCACGTAAAGCATCCATTCCTTAATCACCGTTAGCCTTTTTCGCATGATTAAATTCCGGCCATTTCACAAATGCCACATGCTAACTCTGATTTTAATAATTCTTTTTCCTAAATTCATCTAAAATCATGATCTACCTCCCATATTAATTTCATGATTTTTGGAGCTCATTTGAATTTATATGATTATTTATCTGTGCCTATTGTCTGTGTCGTTCGTCGCGTATTTTAGTTGACGGAGTGAACGAGCCGGAAAACGAGAACGTTGGAGACGAGTACCGCGAGTTGGACGCCGAGGACCCGGACTGTCAGCAAGAGTTTGCTGAGGACGCCGACGGAGGCAAGTCCAACCGATCCCCTTTGATGCATATTGATCTTATTTTTAAACACAACCCGTAGAAGCCGTTTTAAATATTGCATGTACGATATATGTACGAAGTATTTTCGCTGCTTAGTTAAAACATGTTGAATAGCCATCCTTGAATTGATATTACCCGGTAATCGTTTTGTTCAAACCTAGGAACAAATAATATGCTACGACAGAAATATCATTATTTAGTATGCTTAGGACTTGTTACTCATCCTGGATACTCATCGCTATATTTTTCAAATATAATGATTTTAAAAGTAAAAGGTGTGAGTGGTGAAAATAAATTATGGGTATTATGAAAGGGTTAATGAACAAGTTATAGATGTGATTACTATGGAGATGGGGCGGATGGGATCTCTTTCGGGGATGCCCTGGTGTTGTGGCTTATACCTTGTGGGGTTAAGCGTGAAGATATCCGCCTTGTCTCGATTAAGGACTGAGTTGATGATTCATCTTGCCTAACTCATTTATCGTACAACCACTCGCCTTGCATGGGAAAGGCTTAGTCTAAATCTCTCTAGTTAGTATGGCAATCACCTGGAGGCAGGTGTGCAACGGGACACTAAGTGATGTATGTGAAATTATGGAAATATATGAAAAGAGCTTTGTGAATTATTGTGGTATCATGAAATGTGGCCTTAGTGTTCCCGTGGTGAGCGCCATTACTTAGCTATGGAGGGTAATGACTTTGATGGATCTGTGCTTGCACGACGGTGTAAGTTATGATATCCTACTTGTGGGAAAAGTGTACAACCTCTGCAGAGTGTAAATCTATCTGGATAGCCGTGTCCGCGGTCTCGGACGGGTTATGGTTTGGTTTCAACAACTAGATGGGTTGGGATGAGTGAAACCATGAGAGTGAGTGTGATTTTGGAAATAAATGGTTGACTGCCATTGTGTTGTGGGAACAAGGGTTCAACAACACTTAAAAATGTGATCAAACCCCTATTTTCAAAAATACTATCATATGTGGAAAAAGAGGTCTTTTACAACAGTATTTGTGAAATGAAACCTTGCATGTGTAAAAAGATAGCTTTATGCAAATAAAACTAAGCCTCATCCTTGATTTATCCATATGCATATATACTGTTATCCCCTTCCGTAGGGTAAGGTTGGATTTGCTGAGTACTTTGTACTCACCCTTGCTTTATTAAACAGAGGAAGATCCGGACTTCGATCCCGAAATGGCGTTCGAGTAAGGTCATGTCTGCACCCAACTAAGCCTGTGGCATTGGGACTCGTCAGATGTTCGATGGCGATATCGTTTGTTTCTGGGTCCTTTGGACCTATGTTGTATTTTGGTGTCTTATTATTATAGCGTGCCTTCCTTGTCCACGCTTTCCGAGACTACTGCGCTGAAACTTATCTGATGTAATAAATGTGTCACTAGCCTCCTGGGACTAGTATTGTATCACATTTGAGTTCCTGGTTTACCAGGGCGCTTCAGGTGGTATCAGAGCCGTAGTTGGCTGTAGGACGCGACCTTAGGCTTTTCTGGACCGGTATTTTACTAAATAAACGTATTTTACAAAAGTTCTTACCCTCTTCCCTCTATTTGAAAAAAATATTTACTCTCATCTATGTCTCTCAGATGGCAGAAGGAGTTTGGACCAGCAGTTACTGTCTAAGTGTAGAAGGCTTTCCCAAGCTCTTGTATGCTACCATGCAGAAACTTGGAATCAAGGATCGCCCAGAATATGAAGGCAGAGAATATGAAGAGCATGAGACTGAGCGGTGTGAAGTTACCGTCTATATTGGGAAAAGTGAGGACTTCCCTAATATAGCTGAAGCTTGGAGCATGACTGCGACTGGATTTCGGTTTGCAGATACATATCAAGCCGTCGCCCGCAAAGCCTTGAGGTACCTATGCCAGATCTACGAGAAGCCCATCACCCGTACACCCATGAGGTTCTTTCCACCCGATGAAAAAGACCGACCAGTTTGGAGGACCCGCATAAAGCTCTTACAAGGACGTTACTCACTTGAAGATGACCCAACTGTGGTATTCATGACCACATACCTACTTGCTCTAGATAAGCAATATGATGAGCAGGCCTCAGAGTTAAGGAAGTGCATCCATCGTGCGGAGGAAGCCGAGATCATAGTTAGAAAGCTCCATGTGCAGCTTGCGGAAGCTCAGGCCCAAGCAGCTGCAGCCGAGAGTCGTGAAACTGCCATTGCTGAAGTCTTGAAGGCAGCTGAAGACCGCCATGCTCAGGAGTTGAAGGATGCCTACCTTATCACCAGGATCAAAAGAAGGATGTTAGCAGAGGAAGACCAAGAGCCCATAGTCCTAAAAGGTATCCCAATCATGTCCCTAGAAACCAAAAGAAAGATGGACATAGAAGGGCCATCAGCTCCCCCACCCACAGAAGCCTCTCATGAAGCTTTAGAGTTGGAGCCCAGCAAGGAAGAAGGATTTTCCCTCCTCACCCAGCCACCACCAAAAGAAGACGGTGACCCACCTCTTAGTCCAAAAGAAGAACCACAAATGCCGGAAGCGTGATCCTCCTCAACACCAAGGGAATGAAGCTGTTCTGTCCGAAGAAGTTGAAGAATAGTAGCACCTAGTTCCTCCTTATGTCTTGGGGAAGTGAAGTTTACTTCACTTTTGTTCAACCCCCAAAGTAGATGAACCGTATTGTAGTACGCTTATTTCCTCCATTACTATGTTGTAAACCGCCCTCTTATTCAAAATATATATTTGTGCTTGTTGGTTGTGCTAAATAATTGAGTGCTCTATGTTGTTCCCTTACGGGATAGCAAGTCTTAAAACTTGCACCTTTCTAAAATATAACGCTTTAACAAAAAAAAAGAACATCACTCAATAGATCTAACCCTTATCTAATGCTTTCTCATCTTAACCAACAGATGCCTCCCAAACCAGCTACCCACTCTCAACCAAGTGGTCGTGCAGCTAGTAGACAAAGCCAAAATCCAAATGGAAGTCAAGCCAATGCAAATGTGGATGGTATTCATGAAGATGAAGTGAGTCAGACTAGGAACCATAATGAAGGAGATGACTTGCCCCCCTCCTCCAGCAATTGACTTAGCACAAGTCATGGCAACTCAGACTCACCTTCTGGAGACCTTGGCTCAAGGCATGAACCGCCCTAGGAACAACCGTGGAGCCGGAGTCCAAGACAAGATGACTGAGTTCATGAGGCTTAAGCCACCCACCTTTACTGGATCTGACAACCCCATGGAAGCAGATGATTGGCTTAAGGTGATTGAAAGGAAGTTAGACACAATCCACTGTGATGGAAGGGATAGAGTTGTGCTAGCATCTCATCAGCTGACAGGAATTGCCCTTTCTTGGTGGGAAGCCTATAGTGGAGCTGTGGATAATGCCAACACGATCACATGGGAAGAATTTGTGGATGAATTCCGTCGGTACCACATTCCCGATGGAATCATGAAACTAAAGGCTGATGAATTTCGCAACTTGAAGCAAGGAAATAAAACTCTGAGTGAATACATCTTCCAATTCACTGAGTTGTCTCGCTATGCCCCAGAATTGGTCAACACTGATGCCAAGAAGCAGACAAAGTTCATAGAAGGATTGACCTGTGAGCTTAGAACCCTCATGACCCCACAGATCTATCCAGACTTCAACACCTTGATGAACAGGACCATTCTGACTGATGTGGCCAAGACTGAAGAAAGGAAAGAGAACAAGCGCAAGTTTCTAGAGCGCAAGGTTCAAGATGGTGCTAGATCCCAGAGGCTGAAAACCTTTAGCCAACCAAGCCAGCGGACTCAAGCCCCAATGCAGTTTCGCTCTCCTGCTAGTGTCTCCAATAACCAAATGCAGCCATCATATCAGCCCAAGACAACCTATCAGAATCAAACTTATGGCAAGACTCAACAGAACAGCACTGGTCAAGTCACAAACAATGTTAGGACTTGCTTTAATTGCCATGAGACTGGACACTACATTGCCAACTGTCCCTACAAGAACAACCCACCAGCAGTATCCACTCAGTCCCACACAGTTAATGGACCAAGACCTGCAGTGTCTGGAGTCAACCGTGGTTTTCCTCGCAACAATAGCAACACCAACAATAATAGCCAGATGATGAAGCAACCTCAACAATCCTATGGTAGAGCCCGTGTCAACCATATTCATGCTCAAGATGCTCAGACTGCTTCAGGAGTGGTACTTGGTGAGTTCTTAGTCGATTCAGTACTTGCAACAGTATTATTTGATTCTGGAGCATCACATTCATTCATATCATCAAGTTTTGTTGAGAAGCATCAAATACCCACAGTACTACTAAAGTTACCCCTAATAACCCGAACACCTGGGTCTGACATCAAATGTCATCTAGGTTGTTCAAATGTAAGGATCATTCTAAGTGGAGTAGTTTTCTTAGCAGACTTAGTAGTTCTCAAGTCCAAAGGAATAGATGTTATCCTTGGAATGGATTGGTTAACCAGACACAATGGAATTATTAGTTGTGCAACCAAGGAAGTATCATTAGTTAACCATGAAGGGATTAAAGTGAAATGCCAAACCCGAGGGTCTAAAGTTAATCCAATGGTCTTCAACTTGGATGCAAGGACCATAGAGGAAGTACCAATAGTGCAAGAATACCCTGATGTATTCCCTGAGGAACTACCTGGAATGCCACCAGACAGGGAAATAGAGTTCATCATTGATCTTATCCTCGGGACTGCCCCCATAGCCAAGAGACCTTACAGAATGGCTCCGGCAGAGTTAGCTGAACTAAAAGAGCAGCTAAGAGAATTGCAGTAGAAAGGTTATATCAGACCTAGTTCTTCACCATGGGGAGCCCCAGTCTTGTTTGTGAAGAAGAAAGATGGAAGTATGAGGATGTGTGTGGATTATAGGTCCCTAAATGAAGTCACCATCAAGAATAAGTATCCCCTATCAAGGATAGATGACCTTTTTGATCAGCTTAAAGGAGCCAAGTATTTCTCTAAGATTGATTTGAGATCAGGTTATCACCAGCTCAAGATCAAGAATAGTGATGTTCCCAAGACAGCCTTTGTAACCAGATATGGACAATATGAATTTACAGTGATGTCTTTTGGATTAACCAATGCCCCTGCCTATTTCATGAACCTCATGAATAAGGTATTCATGGAAGAGTTAGATAAGTTTGTTGTAGTCTTTATTGATGACATACTTATCTACTCTAAGAGTGCTGAAGAACATGGGCAACACTTGAGAGTAGTGTTGGAAAAGCTAAGAAGACACAAGTTGTATGCTAAATTCAGCAAGTGTGAATTTTGGCTTGAGAAGGTTGCATTTCTAGGCCATATCTTGACAGCTGAAGGAGTTGCAGTTGACCCTGAGAAAGTAGAAGCTGTCTCCCATTGGCAGCAACCCACCAATGTGAGTGAGGTTAGAAGTTTTCTTGGATTAGCTGGATATTATCGAAGGTTTATAGAAGGATTTTCGAAGATAGCCAGACCCATGACAGAGCTTCTTAGGAAGGATAAGAAATTCAGTTGGACAGAATCATGTGAGAAGAGTTTTCAAGAGTTAAAGAAGAGACTGACAACAGCACCAGTGTTAACTTTGCCAAACATTCACCAAGATTTCATCATATACTGTGATGCCTCAAGACAAGGTTTAGGATGTGTTCTCATGCAAGGAGGAAAAGTGGTTGCTTATGCATCCCGTCAGCTTAGACCTCATGAGCAAAATTACCCTACCCATAATTTGGAGTTAGCAGCTATAGTACATGCTCTCAAGATTTGGAGACACTACCTCATTGGAAACAAGTGTGAAATCTACACTGATCACAAGAGTTTGAAGTACATCTTCACACAGTCAGACTTGAACCTAAGGCAAAGAAGATGGTTAGAATTAATCAAGGACTATAACCTTGAGATTCATTACCACCCAGGAAAGGCCAACGTGGTAGCAGATGCCCTAAGCAGAAGGACATATGGTCAGCAGTTGGTGCCTAAGAACACTCACCTACAAAAAGAGATAGCACAATTGAACATGCATATAGTACGCCAACCTCAAAATGGCAGTCTGATGGTGCAGCCAACTCTTGTGGAAGAAATCAAGCAGACACAACATAAGGATAAGGATCTGATGAAGATTCGTGAGCAAACTGGAGAAAATAAAGCTCCATACTTTAGAGTGGATAACAAAGGAGTATTGTGGTATAAAAATAGGATTTGTGTGCCCAAAGAGGAAAAGTTTCAAGAATTAATCCTTGATGAAGCTCATAACTCAGCTTATTCTATCCACCCAGGTGCCACCAAGATGTACATGGACTTAAAAGAAAGATATTGGTGGAATGGAATGAAAGCTGATGTGGCACGATTTGTTGCACAATGTGATGTATGCCAAAGGGTTAAAGCAGAGCATCAGAAACCAGCAGGCTTGCTCCAGCCATTGCCTATTCCTGTTTGGAAATGGGATGAGATAGGCATGGATTTTGTGAATGGATTACCCAAAACTCTGAAAGGAAATGATTCAATATGGGTAATAGTGGACCGCCTTACCAAGGTTGCTCACTTCATACCTGTGCGCACCAAATATAGTGGAGACAAGTTAGCCCAGTTATATGTGGATAACAAAGTCAAATTGCATGGTGTGCCAAGTAGGATTGTATCTGACCGAGGTACCCAATTTACCTCTAAGTTCTGGAAAAGTTTGTATGAAGCTATGGGAACCAAGCTAGATTTTAGCTCAGCTTATCATCCTCAAACAGATGGTCAGACTGAAAGAATAAATCAGATTATGGAAGATATGCTAAGAGCATGTGTGCTCACGTATGGTAAAGATTGGGAGAAAAGCCTAACTTATGCAGAGTTCTCCTATAATAATAATTACCAAGCTAGTTTGGGCATGTCACCTTTTGAGGCCCTGTATGGAAGAAAATGTAGAACCCCATTGATGTGGTCAGAAGTTGGAGAACGAAACTTGCTTGGACCAGCCCTTATAAAGGAAGCAGAAGATCGTGTAGCTGAAATCAGAGAAAAATTGAAAGAGGCACAATCACGTCAAAAGAGCTATTCTGATAAAAGAAGGAGAGAGTTAAGTTTTGCAGTTGGAGATTTTGTGTATGTCAAAGTCTCTCCTATCCGAGGAACTCGAAGGTTCCAAGTCAGAGGCAAGATAGCACCTCGGTATATTGGACCATATCAAGTATTACAGAGGAAATGTCAGATATACACAATGTGTTTCATGTCTCCCAATTGAAGAAATGTCTCAGAGTACCAGAGGAACAAATATCGCCAGACACAGTTGATTTACAAGACGACCTAAGATATCAAGAAGTGCCAATAAAAATCCTAGATACAGTCACCAAGCAAACTCGAACGACAACAGTCCGAATTTGTCGTGTTCAGTGGAGTAGACACACCGAAGCAGAAGCAACATGGGAAAGAGAAGATGCCCTGAGAAAAGAGTTTCCTCACCTGTTTAGGACCCAGCCGAATCTCGAGGACGAGATTCCTTTTAAGTGGGGTAGGTTTGTAACATCCCAAAAATTCACATTCAAAAATCACTCGCATTAAAAATTATTTTCAAAATATATTTCAAAAACTATAAAATAATTTGAGTCTATAATATCTCCATCTAATCCATCCATATTTTTTTCGCGCACAAATAACAGCGAGTACCAGCAAGTTTACATGCAAGAAAACATAGCAGTGCACCTACACGAATAGATATCTCATGCATGCATGCATGCAGGACATGCCACCGTCTATTTGCATGCACTTGCATGCAAGGACACGGTGATTAGGCACCGTCCATTTGCATGCATCGTGCATGCAAATTAGGCACCGACCATGCGCTACAGTAGCATTTTAATGGCAACGAGCTGAGCACTCTGGCCTATAAAAAGCCAGCCTCGGGTGCTCACTCTCACCACCCGAGAAACACGTTCACTCACTCGCTCACTCACTCTCACTTCGCGTATACCGTATACGGCCATACGCACAAGCCGAGCTCGACTGTCGTCGCAAGACGAGGTGAGCAGCTCATGAGCATCTCCTTGCTATTCTCTGTCTTTCTGTAGTATTTTCCTGTATTTTTCCTTATATTTGTCTGTACCGGTTCACTGTCAAGAACTCCACGAATAGAACCATGACATACAGAAGAGCTCTAATGACCCCTGCTAATTTCTCTCTAACCATGCATGCGTGGGCCATAAGCATTAGCTCCAAATAGTACATGCATGCACCATGCACTACCAGCCAAACAAATGCCCACGTAAAGCATCCATTCCTTAATCACCGTTAGCCTTTTTCGCATGATTAAATTCCGGCCATTTCACAAATGCCACATGCTAACTCTGATTTTAATAATTCTTTTTCCTAAATTCATCTAAAATCATGATCTACCTCCCATATTAATTTCATGATTTTTGGAGCTCATTTGAATTTATATGATTATTTATCTGTGCCTATTGTCTGTGTCGTTCGTCGCGTATTTTAGTTGACGGAGTGAACGAGCCGGAAAACGAGAACGTTGGAGACGAGTACCGCGAGTTGGACGCCGAGGACCCGGACTGTCAGCAAGAGTTTGCTGAGGACGCCGACGGAGGCAAGTCCAACCGATCCCCTTTGATGCATATTGATCTTATTTTTAAACACAACCCGTAGAAGCCGTTTTAAATATTGCATGTACGATATATGTACGAAGTATTTTCGCTGCTTAGTTAAAACATGTTGAATAGCCATCCTTGAATTGATATTACCCGGTAATCGTTTTGTTCAAACCTAGGAACAAATAATATGCTACGACAGAAATATCATTATTTAGTATGCTTAGGACTTGTTACTCATCCTGGATACTCATCGCTATATTTTTCAAATATAATGATTTTAAAAGTAAAAGGTGTGAGTGGTGAAAATAAATTATGGGTATTATGAAAGGGTTAATGAACAAGTTATAGATGTGATTACTATGGAGATGGGGCGGATGGGATCTCTTTCGGGGATGCCCTGGTGTTGTGGCTTATACCTTGTGGGGTTAAGCGTGAAGATATCCGCCTTGTCTCGATTAAGGACTGAGTTGATGATTCATCTTGCCTAACTCATTTATCGTACAACCACTCGCCTTGCATGGGAAAGGCTTAGTCTAAATCTCTCTAGTTAGTATGGCAATCACCTGGAGGCAGGTGTGCAACGGGACACTAAGTGATGTATGTGAAATTATGGAAATATATGAAAAGAGCTTTGTGAATTATTGTGGTATCATGAAATGTGGCCTTAGTGTTCCCGTGGTGAGCGCCATTACTTAGCTATGGAGGGTAATGACTTTGATGGATCTGTGCTTGCACGACGGTGTAAGTTATGATATCCTACTTGTGGGAAAAGTGTACAACCTCTGCAGAGTGTAAATCTATCTGGATAGCCGTGTCCGCGGTCTCAGACGGGTTATGGTTTGGTTTCAACAACTAGATGGGTTGGGATGAGTGAAACCATGAGAGTGATTGTGATTTTGGAAATAAATGGTTGACTGCCATTATGTTGTGGGAACAAGGGTTCAACAACACTTAAAATTGTGATCAAACCCCCATTTTCAGAAATACTATCATATGTGGAAAAAGAGGTCTTTTACAACAGTATTTGTGAAATGAAACCTTGCATGTGTAAAAAGATAGCTTTATGCAAATAAAACTAAGCCTCATCCTTGATTTATCCATATGCATATATACTGTTATCCCCTTCCGTAGGGTAAGGTTGGATTTGCTGAGTATTTTGTACTCACCCTTGCTTTATTAAACAGAGGAAGATCCGGACTTCGATCCCGAAGTGGCGTTCGAGTAAGGTCATGTCTGCACCCAACTAAGCCTGTGGCATTGGGACTCGTCAGATGTTCGATGGCGATATCGTTTGTTTCTGGGTCCTTTGGACCTATGTTGTATTTTGGTGTCTTATTATTATAGCGTGCCTTCCTTGTCCACGCTTTCCGAGACTACTGCGCGGAAACTTATCTGATGTAATAAATGTGTCACTAGCCTCCTGGGACTAGTATTGTATCACATTTGAGTTCCTGGTTTACCAGGGCGCTTCAATATACCAGGTCCACATCAATGCTGAGTTACCACACCGCATTAGCATATAGAGCAGATCAAAATTAGCTTTTTTCTCGATCACGCAAAAGATTTGTATATCTTTATGTTAAAATAGAGAAAAAAATTTAATACAACACGCTTTGGAATGCTATAGGAGTCATTAAAGATTTGTATGGAAGCTCAGACCCTCTATAATGTACTGTAATCTAGGTTGTTATATTGGATAGAGATCGACCTAAACTTACGGCGATGACAATGAGGCCTATGACCTAATAGTCGGGCGGCAGCGCCGCTTGCGCGCGCCTACGTCAAACCGGAGAGAACAACTCACGTAACACAAGCATATGGGCACTCACCTCGTTTGGCTGTCGGCATATGAGCTTGTCTTGTGCCGTTACTCACTGTGGGACAATTAACCGAATCTAAGGAACCAAACCGAAGGAACCGAACCGAAAGAACCGAAACCGAAACCAAAAAAATTGGTTCCTTATTCGCTTCCAAGTTTTGAGAAACCAAAATAACCAAGAACAGTTAGGTTCTTGCCCTCGGTTAACCAATTAACCGAAAGAACCGAAAAAATTATGAATTTTACTTTACTTACTAGTATTTTGTAAGACAAAGTTTGATTTTTGTGTGATGTCTCATACTGAATTACTATGTATTTATGTTACTAATTGTTATTGTTCCCTTATCAATTATTATTATTTAAATTAGAGGTGGTGTTGTCTATATCTGCTTTAAAACCTACATATTATTTTTGTAATATTAACCTTTGCTGAAAAATTTAGTAAAAACCGGAACCGAATCAAAATAATCGAGAACCGAAATACTCGGTTTCTAAAATTTTATGAAACCGATCAGTTCGAAATCAAATTTCATAAATAACCAAATCAAAACCGAACTGAAAGCTGAATGCCCACCCTATCGGTCTCTTCTTTGCTTGGGAGTGAGGACGATGCACGTCTGCCGAGGGATGCCTCATCTCCAGGCAACTCGAAAGTGGCGGCTGCCTCACCTATATATCGATCGAGGTCGTCTGCAATTTTTATTGCTTACTTATTGTACATCAACTATGAGTTGCATTATTCAATCTCAACTTATTGCATTATTTCACGGAAGGACGGATGGAGTACTACAGATCAAACAACGGCTACCTCATTCAGTGCCGTAACTCTCTCGCTGACTGAACAAATAATTGGCCCGTCTGCGGATTCCGTATGCTCCTCTGCTATCGGATATGGGCATATGGCAGCAAGCAGCATGGCCTGCCCATGTACACACATGGTGATGGTGTGTGCTGTGGCTCCCACACTGTGCTGCCTGCCTGCCTCTGTTATCAAATCCAGAAAGCAAGCTACTACTAGAGATGTTAACCACAATTTATATTAAAAAATCATTGCTCACAAATTGTCGTAAATTTTATATATTTCAAAATTTTATTCTAGATAAAGCAGTGGTCAATTACACATCAGGGACCGTTCAAATTCAAATATGACAAGTAGTTTTGGTCCGAAGGGAGTATTACGTATTCTTGAACGTAAGAACTGTCAGGCGCTTGAAAAAAATATGGTTCAAGTTTGAAAGACCAGAACAGTGTGACAAAAAAAAAATCAAAACACAAATGGCAGGTCCAATCGGTAGAGTTGTTGACCGTTATTTAAGATAATTGGAACAATTGATCAGTGATCAGATGGGACTTTCTTTTGTTGGACCACAAAATCGATCGACTCGTGTAATTGGCGAGTAATTGACTGATTAGTTTCCATTTAAAAAATTCGAAGGGCTTGAATTTGGATGCATGCATGTTCATTTCCTTCCAAAACAAAACTGTCTTGATTGATTAGTTTCTTATTACGACTTCTTTATTTAGAGTAGGAAAATATTGTTTGGTTTTCCATTAATTACTGTTAAAATAAATACCATTGGTCGGTGGTTTCATTAGTTCACTTTCAGAAGGATTATACAGTCAGAATCCAAGAAAACCTTTACTAGAAGTGATGCCACAAAGAGCCACTCACTGAAGCAGCAGGCAGCAGCACTACTATGAAAATCACCCTATGACCATCCACACAAGTGTGCTCCACACTGTTCTGCCTCTGTTATTATCAAATACAGGAGCAAGAGGAGTGGTGATCACACAAGAGACTTTCAGACGAAGAACATGGCACCTTGTCGTTTCAGAAATCAGAACCCGCTATTTTAAAACATGGCATGACTGTTTTTATTTATAAGGAACTGACAACTCTGAACAGTCTCAAGAAGAATAGTGACGAAAAACAGAAAAGGTTTCAGATTTTTCTTTGTGGAATGTAAAAGTCAAACCTTTTTCATTTTGGTAGAAAAAGAAACATTTACATCTTCAAAGTTAAAGTTTGATTTATAGGACAAAGTCAAAGTGAATAACTGTAGAACATGGGGAGAATATTAGTATAACATGTTGTGTTGAACAGGTTTTTGATAATAGCGTATAAAAATAAATACACTTCAGACAAGCTCGACCAGTAAATGTTCAATAATGCTTCCGTTAGGCAGTAATTACTTTTTCAATAAACGCATTACCTTTTGCCTTTTTCTTTGAAATATTTGCACAGAAAAAGCTTTTATGGTACTACAGTGTTCTTTCTAACAGGAAGTACTAACCAAATTGCTTTACTAGAGTTAATGGTTAATTTATAATGTAAGACGTACAGAAACATGTCACATGCCCTTGATTGTATCTACTCCTTGTCAGTTCTTGGGTGTTCTTATTGGCGGTACTATTTTGTACTTCGTACATACATCTCTACTATAATTAAAATCTTCTTCAGTCAAATCCCACCTACAAGATCAACGACTCACAGCACATGTCATACAGAGACGGCCCAGATTAGAAGTATGATGACGACCTTACATCTCTACTCTCCGCCCTACTCTCCGTCCTCAGCCTCGACCAAGGACAAGCACCGGCCAGCAGCGAAGCCGTGCCGCTCGAGCACGAGGTCGACGACAAGCAAGTCCACGAGCACGTCAGCGAGGGGGTCATGCGCTTGTCCTCCGGCAGCGGCGGCTCCGGCGGAGGGGGTTCTCGTTCCAGCAGCAGCGGATCAAGTGGCGGTTCTGGTTCTCGTTCCGGCAGTGGATCATCAAGCGGCGGTGGCGGTTCTCGTTTCGGCGGCAGCGGGTCAAAGGGCGGCGGTTCCCGTTCCGGCGGTGGATCAAGAGGCGGTGGCTCTCGTTCCGGCAGCGGGTCAAAGGGCGGCGGTTCCCGTTCCGGCGGTGGATCAAGAGGCGGCGGTTCGAGAGGCACCATGAACTATGATGATGATGATAGCGTGCTTGACGTGCTCGATTACGACGATTCGTCTGCCGGTGCTCGCGGCGGCGCTTGGAAGACTGGAGTCGCTGCCACGTTTCTTGCCGTCGTCTGGCTCTTGTACATCTAGACACACGCGGACGCACTGCGTAGGGTGCCATGATCTCGATGGCATCGATCATCGTAGTATTTTTTTTAATATCGATCATCGTAGTTATTAGTTTATTATTATACTAGGTTCGTGCCCGTGCGTTGCAACGAAATAACTAAACTTTAATACATAAACATATGGATCGCACTATAAGAACACAATACTATGAAATTAAACATATGGATCTCACAAAATCTTTGGAAATTTTCTACATACCCTTCCTTGCTTGTCTTCTTGGCATTGCGTGATAGACTGAACATAGGTGCCTGATTTTGTTAGGCATTTTTTGTTTTATTATTCCTTTAATCGATCTCTACAATTTTGTTTTTCTTGCTTGTTTGTCCAATAAGGCAGGTATACACCTACACTAACTACAATCAAGTATCTCATTTTTTATAGACTTGTTACCAAAGTTACAAGACAAATGATGGGCATTTGTAGATGAGCTGTGTTTCTCAACTTTTCTACATAGCATTTGTTAAAACCAAATATATATTCCCAAATAAAGTACCGTAATTTTCATATAGACTTTCTTGTTAGTGGGGTAGGTTTGTTTTTTAGTTTTATGATTTTTTTAGTTTTGTAATTTTTTCTAAATGTCACCGTAGCGTTAGCACGGGTAATATACTAGTGTAAAAAAAGTTGTTTTAGATAAAGTTTAGGTCAAACATTGGAAATATAAAATCATGAATAGTTTTTAAGTTGTTGAGTTTGAAAATATGAAAACCATATTAATAGATTTGTCTTGAAAAATACTTTTTTAAAAATATATATATATTATTTTTTGATAAATTTTTTTTATCAAAACAAAGAGTTAAAGTTAGGCTTTGAAAACCGTGTCGCTGTCCTAAACAATTTTTTTATAGGTAGAGGGAGTACATGAAAACAATTAATATGGCTAGTTAATAACCACACCTAAACAATATAAAAAAAGAGTTTACTAGCATATACTCTCTTCATACCCATAAAAAAAGTCATTTTGGACAATATTTGGGTCAGACATTGAGAATATAAATAATGAATAATTTTTAAGTTATTGAGTTTGGAATGTGAAAACCATATGAATAGATTTGTCTTGAAAAATACTTTCATAAAAATATATATATACCACCTTTTCATAAATATTTTTATAAAAAACAAGGAGTTAAAGTTAGGTTTTGGTGACAGTGTCGTTGTCCTAAACGACTTTCTTTATTAGGCCTTGTTTAGTTCCCCAAAAATTTTGCAAAATTTTTCAGATTCCCCGTCACATCGAATCTTTAGACGTATGCATGGAGTATTAAATATAGATGAAAATAGAAACTAATTGCACAGTTTGGTCGAAATTGACGAGACGAATCTTTTGAGTCTAGTTAGTCCATAATTGGACAATATTTGTCAAATACAAACGAAAGTGCAACTATTCCTATTTTGCAAAAAATTTTGGAAGTAAACAAAATATGGAGGAAGTATAGTACAACGATTATTGATACCGTATATGCATGTCCTACACCGTGCAGAACCTTCAGTAATGGAAAACATTTTTTGGCGGAGTTAGGGAAATGCAAGAACCACATGCCATAACTAGACAACCCTGAAATATAGTATGAATTAATTTAAATAGGCGTTTGAGTGTTGCACACCAAAAGCATTGACAACACGAGTGCTCCTTCCGTTAAATTCGGCTTGCACACCAAAAGTGTTGCATGTTAGGTTTCCATTGCATCTGCCTATTATCTCATATAGTAGTTTTGAACAAAGAAAAAGGACCTCATAGTATTCCTTCCGTAATACAATATATTCAAAAATCTTAAGACAAAAGGAATACTCAAAAGAAAAAAATACCCATGTATTAAACCTAATTGAGAAATTTGTTCACAAATTGTGATTTATATTTTAACGTACTTTGTTATACTGAACATGAGCATCACATAAATATATTATAATACAATTTTAGAAATCATAATGCACTATGTTAAGGACAAAGATAGTTTCTCTGGCCACTTACGCTAGTGCCTCTGGTCTCACAGAAACTTTGAACAAAGAAAAAAAATCTCATAGTAAGGCCTTGTTTAGTTCCTAAAAAATTTTGCAAAATTTTTCAGATTCTCCGTCACATCGAATCTTTAGACACATGCATGAAGTACTAAATATAGACAAAAATAAAAACTAATTGCACAGTTTGGTCGGAATTGACGAGACAAATCTTTTGAGCCTAGTTAGTCCATGATTGGACAATATTTATCAAATACAAACGAAAAAGCTACAGTGTCCATTTTGCAAAATATTTTGGAACTAAACAAGGCCTAATTCTCTAGGCACTTGCACAAATACCGTTAGTCTCAATTTGGAGCTGTTTATTATAGCAGAGTGTAGTCGGCCAGAACCATAAAGCCAGAAATGATGCAATTCTGCTAGAATGAATTCCATTTAATGATTTTTTTAAAAACTAAATTTAGGCCTTGTTTAGTTTTATTTTTTTATAAAATGGACACTCTAGCACTTTCGTTTATATTTGACAAATATTGTCTAATCATAAACTAACTAGGCTTAAAAGATTCGTCTCGCAAATTACAAACAAACTACATAATTAGTTGTTATTTTTATCTATATTTAATGTTTTATGCATTCGTCGTAAGATTCGATGTGACAAGTAATCTGATTTTTTTACGAAAACTTTTGGAAACTAAACAAGGCCTTATATAAAAGAATTCGTTGTGAGATACTCCTGTCCCATGTGTGCATCAAGATTTTTTAAGTAGTATATTTTAGTTTGATAATATATATAAAAAGTATGTTATATTTATCATCTGTAATAAATAGAAATAAATTATCAATAAAATATATTTTTATAATGAACATAGATGCAAATGTTAATAGTATTTTCTATATAATTAAAGTTAAAAATTTGATTTCTCTCGAAGCAAGATATGTTTGGTACGTAAGGAGTATGTTTTGATATACTATAACGATTTAAAGTCATAAATATTATTTGTATAGACATATCTATCCCTAAGTTAATTAAATAAAGGAATATAATATGAAAATTCCAAAGTATCTATCCCTGTGTCTCTCACGTCACGTGCCCTTGGTCAACATGTGAGTCATCCTCACCCAGAAAGGCCACGGGAGAATCGCTCAAATCGTCGATACTGTCTCCACCCTCTCTGCCACGTCTGCTGTGCAACATGTGCTAGAGAGAGAATCACTAGAGAGAGATGCTGTGTCACATGAGAGAGAAGTTTTTTTTGTTTCTGTGCTCGCTGAGGGCTGTGTAGGCTTGTTTAGTTTGTGATGAAAAAATTTTAGTATCTCTAATATTTTTGTTTGTATTTGAAAATTATTGTTTAATTATGAAATAATTAAGCTCAAAAGATTTATATTGCAAATTACAAATAAATTATATAATTAGTTATATTTTATCTATATTTAATGTTCTATGCATGTGCCGCAAGATTCAATGTGATAAGAAATTTTGAAATTTTTTTAGATTTTAGGTTCCTGAATTTTTTTGCAAAGTTTTAAGATTTCCAATCACATATACATGAAAAAATAAATATAGTTAATTATCAAATTCAAATAAAAATACTATGCTAACCAAAACAAAAAGTTTCACCGACTTCATCTCAAAATCAAAAAACTTTTTAAGATTTTCTATTCCATTAAATCTTACGACACATATATAGTATAAAACATTAAATATAAATAAAAAATAATTAATTATATAATTTATTTATAATTTGAGACATGAATCTTTTTAAACCTATAGTCACAGCACTGAGAAGCAAGACAGTACTCCACCGGCATGGGACTTGAATGCAAGCGCAGAGAGCAGAGAGCAGCATGTAGCGCAGCGCAGGCCCGCCGCAGTTGGACCGTGGAACGGGTGTACGAGTACCCCCATCTCCCCGGTGCACGGACTCCGATGTAAACAAAGGCGAGGCCATGCGGTCATGGCATGCTGTGCCGACTGCCGGTCTGCCCGCCCGGGCCCTCACCACCAGGCGCCAGCATGATATTACTGCTACTGCCTACTAGTGCCTGTGGTAGTATCTCGTGTCCTCTTCCGTCCTACAGTAATCCCTGCCTGCACCTGCAAGATCTCCTCCCTTTTCACCCTTGCTTGGGTCTTGTTTAGTTCCAAAATATTTTGCAAAATCGACACGGTAGCTCTTTCGTTTGTATTTGACAAATATTATCCATTTATGGACTAACTAGGCTCAAAAGATTCATCTCGTCAATTTCGTCCAAACTGTACAATTAGTTTTTATTTTTGTCTATATTTAATACTTCATGCATATGTCTAAAGATTCGATGTGACGGGGAATCTGAAAAATTTTGCAAAATTTTTTAGGAACTAAGGCCTTGTTTAGTTACCAAAAATTTTCAAGATTTCCCGTCACATCGAATCTTGCGGCACATGCATGAAGCATTAAATATAGATGAAAACAAAAAATAATTACACAGTTTACCTGTAAATCGCGAGACAAATCTTTTAATCTTAGTTAGTCTATGATTGAATAATATTTGCCACAAACAAACGAAAGTGCTACAGTAGCGAAATCCAAAATTTTTCTCAAACTAAACAAGGCGTAAACAAGGCCTTGGCCTTTGCCCTTCGCTATTTCTTGCAATTTGCACGCATGCCCTGCAAACACCCCGCGGTGGTGGTAGTCTATTCTAGGGTTCTTTCCAAGACACTGCATTAGCAGCAGTAGTTTAGTAGTACTGCTCCATTGGCTAAGCTTAGGGTACTGTAAATTACTACTAATACATGAGCAAACAGTGACCCAGTCCAGAGCACATAAAACAAGTGCTCCATGCCTCATCCATTCCCATTCGCGGTGAAGTTTTGATTTCGCACAGCTGTGATGTGAGCTTTAAGAGCAAGTTTAATAATACAGCCTACTTGCTGACGGTAAGGTTTCTTGCAGCTTTCTCCAGCCCACCCATACAATAGTTAGCTATTCACTATTAATACATGGCACGCTTGTCTCTCTCACAAAGTTTCTTGGTTCCTGTGCCTAAGCTGGCTGTAAGCTTACAGCCCACTTCTCCTCTCTCTCTCCTCTCTTCTCTTCTCCACCTCAGCATTTAGCCAGCTTACAGCCTACTATAATACTTGCTCTCAGGATCGGACGGACACAGCACTGCTTGGGCATACTACTGTTGCTGTGCAGATTTTTGGCCTTTCCCTGCTCGCCTCCCTCCATAGGGAATGCTGCTGGTCTTCCCTTCTCGCAGTGGCGTGGGTGGAACTAGTAGACCCTAGCAGGATTGGAGACTCACTCGATCCTAGCTTCACATTTTCCTTGCACCTTTTGATGCCACCCACATATGGTTTCCGTCTTTCCGATATGAGTAGAGTATTTTTGTGATAATGATGATTTTTTATTAAGGGGCTGCCTGGGGCTGGTGGCTGCTGGTCATCTCGAGGGAAGAGGAGAGAGGGAGGGAGGAGCCCTTGTACTTTGCTTTGGCATGAATGGCAATTTCCTCCCTCCTAGGACAAGGTCACAGTCACACTCCTCACAGCCGCAGCCCAGGAGCCGGCCGGAGGGAACAGCAAGGGGATAGTTCCACCCATCCCATTCAATAGCTCGAGTGGGAAAGGCAGGCAGCGAGACCGTTTTTAAAATCCAAAAATCGACCCACCGCCCAGGCTCCTGCCGTCCGTTCCTGTGCTGTTCTTCAACTTGAACCATCATGGGAACCATCCTCGCCTGCTTCTGATGTGCCTGGATTCTTGAAAGCCCGCTCGCTGCCGCCCCCAGTGAGTTCGCGTTCCTCCCCCATTTGACCTGTTTCCTCAATCTTTGTTTTTTTTTTGATTCCTGAGTCAAGACTCAAGAACAGCATCTTCAGATTGCTGCGTGTTATTGCTACACTCTTTTGTGCTGTTACTAGTAGTTTTCTGAATGAGATGCGGTAGTATATTCTTTGTTTCTCTGAATATTTTTTTGGGTGGATTCTAATAAGGCTATGTTATTTTCTTCCCCTTTTGCTCCAAATGTTTGATAGGGAAGGGAAGGAAATGAGGTGCGCCAGATCGTGCGGCACTTTCCAGCAAGCTTCCGAAGCTTTGTGATTCGGTGGTAGCCAAGCCATGGAGGACGACGACCGAAAAGCGCCGAGCTTTCTTGATGTGCCCAAGGATATTCCCATTGCCACCACCAAGCCCCTCACCATCCGGACCAGCGCCGCCGCCGCGTCCGGATGCGGCGGCGGCTCCGACCGGTCCTGCCCCATATCACCGGCCATCTCCATCACGCCGCACCTCTACTCGCCGTCGCCGCCGTCGTCCGCCTTCGTCTCCGCGCTGCAGTCCCCGTACATCTCGCCTCGGGTTCTCGACCCGCCGCCTCCTCCTCCGCCGGCGGCGCCGGAGCCGGAGCCTCAGCGGCGGCAGGAAACCAAGGCCGCCGCTGCTGCCGGTGCCGGCGCCAGCGCCACCACCACCGCGGCGCCGTCGCCGACGTCGTGCTCCAACGGGTCCGATATCGACGCGCCCAGCGCGTCCCGCACGCCGCCGTCCGAGCGCTACGACTCCAGCGGCATCGACGCGGCCAAGATTTCCGACGGCGGCGGCGTTGGAGGCGCTGGGCCCCTGCTGCCGCCGCGCGTGTCGTTCTCGTTCCCCGTGCCGCGGGTGTCCTTCACCAGGGGCTCCGTCGCGTCGCCGTCCTCCAACGCCAAGCTCCGCAGCTGCGACGTGTACATTGGCTACCACGGCAACGGCGGCCTCTCCAGGTTCTGCAAGTGGCTCAAGTCGGAGCTCGAGCTGCAGGGCATTGCCTCGTTCGTCGCCGACCGTGCCAAGTACTCGGATTCGCAGAGCCACGAGATTGCTGACCGGATTATTTGCTCCGTCGCGTTCGGCGTCGTGGTGGTCACCATGTCCAGTTTCCTCAACCCTTTCAGCCTCGAGGAGATCAGATTCTTTGCTCAGAAGAAGAACCTGGTGCCTATACTGTTTGACACCGAGCCAGCAGAGATTGCCGGGCTTTTTGATGGTAAATTGGAGGATAAGGAAGGGAAGGAAGCGTTTGAAGGGCTGATGCGATGTCATGAATTCAAGCTTGAGGCGAACGAGAGCAATTCGAGAAGCTGTGTGTCGAGGACGGTTACGCTGCTTCGGTCCAAGCTTGGACGGAAGAATATCGCCGAGAAGGAGAGTGAAGCTTCTGAGGGCCTGCCTTTTCCGCGCAACCGGCATTTCGTGGGAAGGGAGAAGGAGCTGAGCGAGATTGAAGGCATGCTCTTTGGGTCGACAGTGGATATCCAAGAAGTGGATTGCCCTAGGGCTTCCAGTACAAATGAGAGATCAAGCGGTGTGTCTGATGGATTTGCTGATGAGGATAGTGATACCGCGAGGAAATCTAATGCCAGGTACATCAGTTTGGAGATGCGCAAGTGCAAGGAACCCACACTGGAGGCTTGGATTGACCCCGTGATTGAGTTATCATCTGGTAAAAGCAGAAGCCTGCAGAAGCAGAGATCAAGGCACAGGAGGTCAAGGTTTCGGTGCAACAGCAAGGGCTATAGCGGTGCCAATGTAATATGCATCAACGGTTCTTCAGGCATTGGCAAGACTGAACTGGCATTGGAGTTTGCTTACAGGTACTCACAGAGGTACAAGATGGTACTGTGGATTGGTGGTGAAGCTCGGTATTTGAGGCAAAACATACTCAATATATCCATGAATTTGGGACTGGATATCAGTGCTGAGGCTGAGAAGGAGAGGGGTAGGATTAGGAGCTTTGAGGAGCAAGAGTTTGATGCATTCCAGCGGGTGAAGCGGGAGCTGTTCCGCGACGTGCCCTATTTGCTCATAATTGACAATCTTGAGAGCGAGAGGGATTGGTGGGAAGGCAAGGATCTCCATGACTTCATACCGAGAAACACTGGAGCAACACATGTCATCGTGACAACACGTTTGCCACGCGTGATGAATCTTGAGCCGATGCAACTGCCACAGCTCTCGTACATTGATGCGATGGCCTTGATACAGGGGAAAAGAAAGAAGGACTATCCGCCTGAGGAAACCGAAGTTCTCAGAAAGTTTGATGAGCGGTTAGGCAGGCTGAGCTTTGGCCTGTGGGTCGTCGGTTCACTGCTATCTGAGCTCATGATTTCTCCTTCCACTCTACTTGAGGCTGTTGATAGAATATCATTGAGCGAGAATTTGTTTCCCATTGGTTCCAATGACGATGGCTTCTGCCGTAACAATTCTTTCTTGATAAAGGTCTTGGTCTTCTGTTTTGCTTTGATGGACCGAGCAAAAGGAGGAAGCCTTACGTCCAGAATGGTCATTGCTGGTTCTTGGTTAGCTCCTGCTCCTGTGTCATCCACGCTATTAGCTGCAACAGCGAGCAAGCTACCGATGAAAGGCAGTGGTATGCACCTGTTTGGTGAATCCCTCAAGACTGCATTTCTATGTGGCACACACTGTTTCCTAGCTCCAAATGGACGGAAGGCTGAGGTGGAGTCAGCGCTCCTGCTTGTTAATCTTGGGTTAGCAAGAAAGGCAAATCGACATCCTGGTTGCTGGATCCAATTCCATCCTATCACACAGCTCTTCGGCAAGATCAGGGGAGGTTTAGCACCTACAACTGCAGCAGTGAATGGTGTGATGAGGGCTGGAAACCCCTCAGTATACTCTGACCACCTATGGGCTAGTGCCTTCCTCGTGTTTGGCTTCAAGTCTGAGCCACCCGCAGTCCAGCTTAAAGCAGTCGACATGGTCCTCTTCATCAAGAAGACGGCGCTGCCCCTGGCAATTGACTCCTTCATGTCGTTCTCGCGGTGCGGCTCGGCTCTGGAGCTGCTCAAGGTGTGCACCAACGTCCTCGAGGAGGTGGAGAAGTCGTACGCGTCGCGGATGCAGGACTGGAACCGCAGGTCGCTGTGCTGGAGGAAGAAGCTGCAGCCGAACCACCGCGTCGACGAGTTTGTCTGGCAGGAGGTGACGCTGCTCAAGGCGACACTGCTGGAGACGAGGGCGAAGCTGCTGCTCCGCGGCGGGCTGTTCGACACTGGCGAGGAGCTGTGCAGGACCTGCATCAGCATCCGGACCGTCATGCTCGGCCATGGGCATGCCCAGACGCTGGCTGCTCAGGAGACACTGGCGAAGCTGGTCAGGTACAGGAGTAAGATCTGAGATGAGATGATGTCCAAGACCCTCGCATGCTCCTTGTATAATGTGACATCCCTCTGCTTTAATACAAAGGGTTCAGAAGTTATCACGCCCTTTTTTTTTTCTGAATCTGGCAATACCACTAGCTACAGTTTTGTTAGCGATCATCAGTATACTAGCCGAGGTCCATGATGCCATGTGTAACTTATTTTAGCGCAGGTTGGGGCCATGTGTAAGTGGAGGTGTTATGTACAGTACAGTCCATCTGCTATTTGGTAGAACTTCATTTTCGTCTCTTACTACAACCATTGAGCTTCCCAGGCTGAACTTTCAGAAATGAAGATGTTCTTCCTTTAAACATGAGTTCAGATTTGGTGAGCAAAGAGCCGCATCATGCCATAAAGTTGCTGGAAAGTTCTATGTTTCCTCCAAAAAAAAAAAACATGCATCTATGGTCAAATCTGAATGCCCAACAGCAAGAATCTGTAGTCTTTCTGCAAGGTTTTCTTTGTCACCGCACCATCATCATCAGGTGGGTGGTAATATAGCTATGAACAGTCCTGTTGCTTGTTGCCTGATACGCAAATTAACTCTCGTGGTGTTTACAAGCTCAGCTTTTGATGCAAGGATTGCCGGGGAAAATGGCGACGTCTGAGTCTGATCTCGCGACATTTCACCCAACGAAACGATTCTCTTTCGCCGAAAGCAAATACCAAGCACAAGGGAAGCAGTAGTAGAGGGAGGCTAGCATCAACAGGCGCCGCCCTTTTGTTCGTCCAAAGGATCTTTCCATGCTTTTGAGAGTTTCGTCTACATGGACAGCACGACGACATGTCTGCACTTTGACCACGACGACGAGGACAATGGGTGTTGTTGATCTGGCTGGCGATCTGCCACCCGATTTGTGAGAGAGTGACATACTGACATGCCTGCACTCCCAGACCCAAGTGGGCTGCAGCTGCAGTGGAGTGGAGGCCTACCAAACCAACTCGTGTGGTCAATGGGCCGGCGGTGCCTGTCTTTGTCGGCCCAACACACCCCACCCCACCCCACCCCGACGATGACCAGCCCGAGGCGGGCGCCTGCTTGCGAATACGAGCTCGCACGGGGGGCTATTTGCAAAACACGCGCGCACCCCACCCAGCCCGAGCCCGAGCCCGAGCCCGACCCACACGGCCACACCCACCCAGCTTTGCTTTCCTCGTCCGCTTCCCCTCCCCTCCCCTCCCCTCCCTGCTCCGTCTCCGCCCCCCATCGCCAACCGCCGACGAGATCCGGCGGGCGAGATCGCGGGACCCGTACGCACTCTCATGCGATCCCGGTGAGCCCGGGCCTTCCTTCCCCCCGCCGCTGCCGTCGCCTGTCGCCATGGCGGGGAGCGACCTCGAGCCGCTGCGCACGGGCGCGGCGGCGCTGCCGTCCTCGTCGGACCCGGACTCGCCAGCCGCGACCCCGCGCCGGAGCCGCGTGAAGGACCTGCTGCGCAACCTGGACCGCCGGCTCTCCAACCGGAGCCGCGGCGGCGAGGGCGTGGGCGTGGGCGCGGCCGCGGGGCACGGCGGCGGGGAGGCCGGGGTGTCGCCGAGGAGGGGCGAGGAGGATAGCGACGAGCTTGGCGACGGCGCGCCGCCCGAGTGGGCGCTTCTGCTCGTCGGTTGCCTCCTCGGGCTCGCCACCGGCATCTGCGTCGCCGCGTTCAATCGCGGAGTGAGTGTCGAGATCTCTGCTTGTAGGGGAATCGCGTTGTTTCTTACGGAAATATTCTGGGGCATCTTTTTATTTCCTACCGGTATGCTAGTGTTAATTAGTTTATTACCCGTTAGGATCGTGATTTGCTCTTTAGGATGCTATAAGAGTTTTTTTTTATATAATATGAAATGTCATGCCGTGGGTTGGTAGCATGTTTCACAGTATTTCGATTTCGACTCTGCTGTCTGAGGCTGAGTTTGCAGGCAGAGTCATATGTTTAGTGCTACTGACTGCCTCATTTTTTTTTTGCCTCCTAAATATGAAATGTCATGCCGTGGCTTGGTAGCATGTTTCACAGTATTTCGATTTCGACTCTGCTGTCTGAGCCTCTGAGGCTGAGTTTGCAGGCAGAGTCATATGTTGTATTTTAGTGCTACTAACTGCCTCATGTCTTCTTGTTGGCCATTTTTGTGAACGACTCTGTTTTCTGTTTTATGCTTTCAGTTGATCAGATAACGCCTGGCAATACTCAATTCATTAGGTGGATAGCTATTTTGTTTTCCTCAGAATGCGCATAAAAACAAAAGCCACTCACAGACACAGAATTTAAGCTAACAATATGTAAAGATGACTCAATTTGTTGTTTACTATTTAGTGCTACCAGTGAATTAATTAACATGATTCTCAATTTTCTGAGTCACTGGTCTTTGGAGTGATATCTTGATGATTCCATACCATTTGGTGTGGATTTATTATTCTATACAATCAAGGTGATTTTATCACCTGTTTGCTCTCTTACTGTGATCTTGAGCCACTGACAATTGGTTAGCAATTTCCAATACAGGGTTATATCTATATCTGTTGCACATCAGTTGTGCTGTGTACTTAAGCCAGCTATTCAAATCAAAAGGAGAATATCTTACTTTGGAAGAACATATAGCCCTCGTATGAGGGCTATACAATTGTGTTTGGCTGTGTATTTTTTTTATTTACACAAAGTTTTTATTTGAACCTTCCCAAATGTCTGTTACCCTGTCTCAGAAGTGCCTGCCTGGCTTTTTCAGGTACATGTCATACATGAATGGGCATGGGCAGGCACTCCCACTGAGGGTGCTGCTTGGCTTCGTCTGCAGAGGCTTGCTGATACTTGGCATAGGATATTGTTAATTCCAGTGACTGGTGGAGTAGTTGTGGGTATGATGCATGGATTATTGGAGATTTTTGAGCAGATAAAGCAATCGTTATCATCTCAAAGGGAGGGTATTGATTTCATGTCTGCGATTTTTCCCACAATCAAAGCCATCCAAGCTGCAATTACTTTAGGGACAGGGTGTTCACTGGGGCCAGAAGGACCCAGTGTTGATATTGGTAAATCGTGTGCAAATGGGTGTGCTGAAATGATGGAGAACAATAGGGAGCGTAGAATTGCTCTTGTTGCTGCTGGATCAGCTGCTGGAATCGCTTCAGGTATTTTGATTAATTATCTATTCCGTTTGTGATATGGACTCAATGGATCAAAAATGAATGGGATGTGCTTCCAGTTTTGTTTCAGCTTGCTAAGATATTTGCCATTTTTATCTCAAAAACAAAATTGTAATTTTCTTTAGGAAGTGGGAACATGGGATATTTTAGGAATAATAAATCTTTTGCTTAAATTCCTTTTAATAACCGTCATGCTACTGAGTTTCTTGCCCTATATCCTCCCCTAACTTGTGTTACTATGTTCCTTTAGGTTTCAATGCTGCAGTTGCTGGATGCTTTTTTGCTATCGAAACAGTATTAAGGCCACTTCGAGCAGAAAATTCTCCACCATTTACTACTGCTATGATTATATTGGCATCAGTTATATCATCAACTGTTTCCAATGTTTTGCTAGGGGAAAAGGCAGCATTTATTGTCCCGACGTATGAACTAAAATCTGCTGCTGGTATTTTACCTTATTCTGATCATTTTTGGTGTTAATAAGGTAGATGTTTCTTAGTTACCTTCAAGTATAGGGAAGCATGTGTTGTCACCTTATTTTTTGCTCTAATTTCCATCTGTATTTTTGAGATAATTTCAGTGTGTCATTATGTGATACCAGTCTGGCATTGCTTTTTTTTTGTGAAATGATACCAGTCTGTCATTGTATGATACATGGCCTGTCACTTTTTGCGCTTTTGCTATTTTGAGAAACATTAATGTGAGTGAAGATCTGTAATCAACTTTGTTGCGAACTTCTGATTGTAAATCATTTATAGCTATTCTTCATTACCATGCCATCTCATGTCTCCAACTTCTATATTTTCCTCCAGCAGCCTGTCTAGCATTCTCTTTTTGAAACCTGGGAACTCAAAATCTCAAATAAAGATTATATTTCCTACTTTAGGCTCTAGTGCCCAATCGAACTTTATCTGACTCCTTAATTGTCCTCTAGGCTTATGGTAAGAGCTAGAACATTTTTTCTTTTTGCTTTTTCATTTTGGTGTTAATTGCTTTCCCAGGAGCAAAAACAGATAGTTGTATTACCCTTCTGTAGTCTTTTAATAATCAAATGTGGCAGGTTCATGGTTTTGTTGCTGTTCTATTTACCACCACGATGCAGCACGTGTGATTCCATGTAGAAGTATTTACAACTCTGTTTTATTAGTGTTTTCATGAGCTAGCATTTTTTTATTGCCATTTAGAATTTGGTACCTTGCAATACTTTGTGGTCTAACATGAGCTGTATTTCTCCAACTTTTTTATTGTTAATGTTACTTTGTTTCAACATAAAACTGACTAAGATATATATTCTCCAGAGCTGCCACTCTACCTTATTCTGGGCATGCTTTGTGGTGTTGTGAGCGTGGCATTCAGGCAGTTGGTTGTTTGGTTCACTAAGACCTTTGACTTGATAAGGAAGAAGTTTGGCCTTCCTGCTGTAGTATGTCCTGCTCTAGGTGGTCTTGGAGCTGGTTTAATAGCTCTAAGGTATCCTGGAATATTGTATTGGGGTTTCACCAATGTCGATGAGATTCTACATACGGGTAAAAGTGCTTCAGCCCCTGGAATCTGGCTCTTGGCTCAATTAGCTGCTGCGAAAGTTGTAGCAACGGCACTTTGCAAAGGTTCTGGTCTTGTTGGTGGCCTTTATGCTCCAAGTTTGATGATTGGCGCTGCTGTCGGTGCTGTTTTTGGAGGCTCAGCAGCAGAATTAATAAACTCTGCGATTCCAGGTAACACTGCTGTCGCACATCCTCAAGCTTATGCACTGGTAAGTTTCTTATCTTTTGTTACTCAGTTGAACGCTTGATAACTCCAAGAGTGTGCTAAATTTTCATACGATTTAGGTGGGAATGGCTGCTACGCTGGCTTCAGTGTGTTCTGTTCCATTGACGTCTGTGCTGCTGCTCTTTGAATTGACTAAGGATTACAGAATTCTACTTCCTCTAATGGTACTGTGCATTGGGTTTGCATTTTTTTTACTGCCCTGTAATTCAATATATTCATTATTTGTGCTGATTAACAGGGAGCTGTTGGTTTAGCAATATGGGTGCCATCTGTTGTAAATCAATCTGGTAGCAAAGATACATTCGAGGCAACATCACCTCGTCATGGCTATTCGTCACTGTTACCTCCCACAGATAGAAATGAGACAGATTGGAGGCGACAAGATGGAGACGATGTGGAACTCGCAATTCTAGACGTTGATCCCTACCACTATGGTAGTAACAATGAGGAGATGCTTCTTGATGACTTGAAGGTTGATAATTGAAGTTATTCTCGTTTTTGTCTGTACAAAGTTATATGATTAATACATTTGTGAAATGTGATGCTCAAATTATTTTGTAACTTCCTAACATCACTTTTCCAGGTATCACAAGCAATGACAAAGCATTATTTGAAGGTCACAGCTACATTCACTATCGAGGAGACTACAAGGCTTATGCAAGAGAAGCAGCAAAGCTGTGTTGTTGTTGTAGATAACGAAGATTTTCTTGAGGGAATTGTAACATTAGGTGACCTTCGTCGTAAAGGATTTGTGCCAAGTGAAAACTCTGATAGTACCCAGGCAAATTCATCGACCTTGGATGTATGTAAACTGCTCATATTGTCGCTGCAATTTTAGTCCTTCCTGTTATTTACTCATTATGTTAGCACTACAAACATTTACTTGGCACCTTCGCAGGCAAATTCTTCTCTTGTGTCATCATGCCTCACTCGAGGTTTTCAGTTCCATGGCAATGAAAGAGGGCTAGTGACCTGCTTTCCAGATACAGACCTGAGCACTGCCAAGGTTCTTATGGAAGTTAAAGGGATTAAACAACTACCAGTAGTCAAACGTGGTGCTGGCCGTAGAAATGATGGGAGGCGTAAGGTCCTTGGCCTTCTTCATTATGATTCAATAGGATGGTGCTTAAGGTGATACCTTTTCCCTGTTTATGTTTTTGGTTTATTACTTTACTTGTCTTATTTAATAATCTGCTTCTTGTTTTCTATGTTAACATATATTTGCTTTGTTAATGAGATATAACCAAGAGTAGTTGACTTCCACATGTACGGTGACACAACCAGGGTTTGGAAAACTTGAAAGTAACTAGATGAAAAACTGGAGGTGATCATGTTTTGGTTTTCCAGCACCCATTCTTCAGGGCTCAGATACCCTGTAGACCTCCTCTCTTATCATTAATTACACCAAAATTCTTAGAAAACCTTGAAATTTGCAAATCTAAAATTGAATTTGAGAGGAACAAACTGTTTTGGCACCCAGATACCTCACACAGAATACTGAAAACTTAGGATTCTGTTTTCTGGGCCCTAAAGTTTCTAGCACTAAATACTACCAACCACCACATTTTCCCTAAGAGCCTGATTGTAGAAGCATTTCAGCATTTGACTGTAACTGAACAAGTGCGAGGTAACTGATTGACTGACATAGGAGAATCCTTGTGCTTCCTAGTACCTTACAATAAAAATAGTCTGATGCTAATGTTTGGGCTGTTATCCATCTGCAGGGAAGAGCTTGAGCGGTGGAAGGCACTATACCAGAGAGAGAATTTCCAGCAGTCAACAGTTAATGGGCACTGAATATGTGGAACTGCTGAAATTTTGTTCGTGCCTTGTAGCCAAGAAGATACGAAATATATAAAGCGACATTCCGACAAAACTAGGATTAACTTAGAACGCATCTGTCAAAGAGTCCCCTCGTCAACTGTAAAGCCTCGAGTCTTACCAATATATGCATTTTGTATCAAACATACACATAAGAGGTTTAAGAGGTGATGATCCATATATAAGAGACGATGTGTGTGGTCTGCCATATCAGATTTCGTTGTGAAGTGCTGAAGTTCGGACATGGTATTGTACAGAAACCTGATTTGGTCGCCCTTGTTCAGTGCAAGAGGTTGCTACTCAAATTATGGTTGCTGGAAGAGAGAAATTACAAGGATTCTTTTCGTTAGGACAGTCATTTGATCTTCCTACTTTGTTATTACTCCTTGGATCAAAACAAATGGCGTTTGGAAAACTTAATTAGTAGTTCAAAATAAACTAATTTGTTTGTTCTACTATGATATACTTTCTCTATGCCTGCAAAGAAAGTCGTTTAGGACGACATGGTCTTAAAAGCGTAACTTTCACTCTTTGTTTTTATAAACATATTTATCAAAAAGTGATATGTATATTTTTATAAAAGTATTTTTCAAGATAAATCTATTTATATGGTTTTTATATTTTTAAACTTAACAATTTAAAAGTTATTCATAATTTATATTCTCAATATTTGATCCAAATCTTGTCGAAAATAACTTTTCTTATATGTATAGAGGGAGTACTTAAAATTAGAGTAATCCATACACCGTATTTTCTTGTGGTGCATAATTATTGTTATTAAAGCCTTGTTCAAAACTGGCTATAATTATAGTTTTGTCATCTATACCTAATCTATACCTTAATACGAAAGAGGCAAAATTTCAGGCAAAATTTTCGTCTGGTGATTTTTTCGTCTTATAAATAAAGTACTTGTTTTAATAGGGTAATTGCTGGCCAAAGTTGTATCTTCGTGAAACGAAAACACGCCAAGAAAACGTATGGACAAAATCACGTGCATCCGTGCACCTACCGGCTTTGTTATCGAAAAGATATGGAAAGTATTTTTTTGCTGATTTATTGTGAGAGGAAAAATACTGTTAAATGATTAGTAAATTCGGTTAATAATCTCAAACGAATAGACACTTGTCAACCAGAAAAAGAAACTAAGGCCAAGACAACATGCGCCCTGGAATCTGATCATTTTGAGGTGCTCAGATGCCAAACCACGGTCAGATTAAGATCTCTCATATTGGATGCAATTACCTTAGTGTTGCTGGCCCCTACTTACTAACTACTATGATTGGATGTCTGGATTGGATCATGCAGGACTCCGAGACCCCCTACGTTGTCACTAATATATGCGCAAACCAAGCGAATGGATATCACTTACCTGATACCCCCCCCCCCCCCCCCTCCTCGAAAAAAAACATGGAACACCAAATGCAAGGCACAATATATAATCAGTCGCCCAAGACAATATATGATAGAATCACATTGCAGCTGAAAGTCACCAGAATCAAGCATGATCCAAGTCACACCTGATGATCAAGTAATGTTCCATCAGAGAAGGGCCAAGATCGATCGTAACATTCAGCAAAATAGCACAAGTAGTGTTCCAACAGCATGCCATGGACAGAATTGGAGCTGCAAACTGAACGTGCAGCCAGACCCCCAAAGCATGTCACCGGCGCTGAGCATGCCATATCCCACCCAAAACATGTTACCAGCCTGAGTCCAGCACTGCTAGCTAAACCTGGATCAAAAGGAAATTTCGGCAAAACAAAGTCACATTAGTAAACGCCTGCCTTGCATAATGTGGGAGAGTTAGAAAGAGCAAACTGAAACCATGTATGTGCGTGTGGAAATGAGTTAACCTAGTAGGGAATTAAACAGCTGCAACCACTTCCTCCCATCCTGAGCTCATCCAATGAATTTCATCCTCATGTTACCAACCAAGTGGTAATCACCGGGCATTTTCGTCGATGGCAACGCTTTGGTTGGTTCAGATGAGCCGATGTCAGACGACCAATTCACCAGTCCTTCAAGTGAACCAATACTTGTCAGAATACAACAAAAGGCATTGCACGAGTGTGGATTATTTATGGTGGGTCAAGCTAAGCTCAATCATTGTTTGGATAGCCATGCGTGTAGAAAGATGAAATGTTTTACAAAATAACTAAGATGAAATGTACAAGCTAGAATAAACATTACAATATTCATATACAAATTAAGCAGTGAGACTACAAATAACTTGTCTCATTGTGATCAAGGATTTAGGTAAAGCTTTGGCTGCCTAACTCAATGCAACATAATGTGACCAAAAGATGTAAACACCTACGCTACACAAAACCACAGCACATAACCAAAAGTGCACATTTCCTAAAGTTAGGTAGCCTCAACTCGTGGTAGCACCAAGAGTAATAACTAATCTAATAGCACATCACCAGTGAAGGAAGAGTACAGGTATCTCAGCATCAACTATTGAAAGAAAATATGTCAGCACTATAGACTCCGAACATATAATTAGCACTCCTTGATCATCAAGTACAGTGCAAGAAATAGACATATAATTGGTTTTGATCATCAAGCACATCACTTTAGTACTCCTTGCCAAGAAATATCAGCATAGATCTTGAACTTAAGCACATGAAGGAATATTTTGCAGACATGTAACCATGAAACATCTACAGCTGGTGAATGCATCGATCAAGCTATCAGCAGTAGTATATATGTCAGTTGTTAGTGAATGCAGCAGGCAGAAGTGATCAATCAAAAGCCAAGAATTTGAGCAGGAATAACTTCACTTCAAATGGCATTGGCCATCGAACTAACTTGATCCGACCATTTATACCACTACAACATAACATTATTTGCATACAAAGCACAAGGCTGAAGTAAAGCATGTCCTACAGTAGCTAGTTTCAGTTTGTGTTAGCATCAATATAATATCTCAGTCATCAATTTTAAAGAGAATATGCCGAACCAATTTATGCGCTCCAACCAAATTAAACATCAAGTATAGCAAATCAGCATAAACTTGGTACTACGATTATCATGTGCGTCGCTTGAACTTGAGCACATATCAGTAGTGACCTGAAACAGCTACAACTGATCACGCCATGCATGAACTCAATAAACTAAATAGTATATATGTCCGTAGTAAGTAAATGCAGCAGGCAGAGGCAAGCAATCAGTCAAAAGCCAATGCCTTTGCGGATATACTGTATAATTGTGCAACACTGATCCCTGCCTGGACAAAATATATAGCATAGATCATGAACTTGCACAAGCATGAAAGAGAATTTGGCAGACATGTATGTCGAAACCATGCAGCTTACGATTGGCCACTGCATATTGACCAAGGTATGAACTAGAGTAAGTGAATGCGGCAGGCAGAGGCAAGCGCAATCGATGAAAAGGCAGCACCTTTCACAACAATATAGATGAACATCTAATAAACAGCAGGGCCAGAGATGAGAATGAGCCGAGATAGTGAGATCAGGGCATGAGGCAAGGCACGGCATATACCTGAGGAGACTGCACGAGGCAGCTCCCACGCGCGGACGAATCGGTTGGCGATCTCGTAGTCGCGGGGAGGTGCCACCAGGTGGTAGCGGTCGCACTCCACGACCTTGCGGGCGGGCACGTCGACGGCGAAGAGGTAGTCCTCGAGGAAGAAGTAGACCACTGCGGGGTTGTGGGGGTGGATGAGCGCGAGCACGGGGATCTTCTTGGGGAGGCCAGTGGCCTTGTACGTGTCGTCAGCCCAGATGTCGGCGAAGGTGGCCTCATGCTCCAGCATCCACTCCGTGGCGTACGGGTGGGGCAGGGTCCAGACGGTGACCTTGTTGGGGGCGCCTTCCCGGCGGTAGGTGTCGACGAAGCGCAGGCTGCCGGCGCTGATCCCGACGTAGCGGAGCTGGTCGAGCACCCCCCAGGCCTCCCTGCTCTGGAGCACGCAGGGGCGGGGCAGCGGGACGAAGCTGAGCACGGGGTAGTCGGCGAAGGGGTCGGCGGTGATGACGCCCCAGGAGTAGTCGGCCCACCAGAGCCTGCCGTGGAGGGCGAGCGTGCGGAGCGGCGCGAGCGGGCGCGGCGGGAGCGGGTAACGCACGCTCTTCTGGACCCACTCGCCGACGTCGAAGTAGTAGCAGCGGAGGGTGGCGGTGTAGGGTTTTCTTTTTCGGCGAAATTTCGTCGAAATTTCCGAAATTTCGCATTTTTCAGTGAGGTCCGAATTTTTTTTGTATCGGTCAAATTTTTCGGTTAAATTCATGTTTCGCTTCAAAATTACTCCAAACAACAATAAAATGACCCACCATATCTTCTAGTCTTATCAAAGCCCTAAATTTCTTCAAAATTATTTAATTTTCTCACTCACATATTTGGTGACACTAGCATATGCAACTCGCCCACCGTCAGTCCGCTATACTACCGCAATAATATATTGTGTTATTTCGTTAATATTATATAAATTTGTGATGAGTCATATATTAGAAAGCTTTTTTAGTAAAATGATGTCAAATTTTTAAAAAAATCAATTTGAATTTATTTAAATTTCATCCGAAATTTCCGAAATGTCCGAAATTTCTTATTTATCGGCAGGTGCCGAAAAAATTTTCCTACCGAAAAAAAATACACCGTGTCGCTGCCGATGAGCGGCAGGAGCTCGGAAACCACGTAGCGGCCGGCGCCGCCGGGGCAGGCGAGCAGGCCGAGGAGCGCCTGGTGCTCGACGGGCTCCTGCGAGGCCGGGTCCGGGAGGCGGAGCGCGGAGCCCGTGGCGGCGTCGAGGACGAAGTAGCGCGGGTCGTCGTCGCGCCAATACATGGACCGCCGCGTGGCGTCCGGGCGGTCGACGTCGACGCGGGTGAGCGGCGCGTCGAGGATCGCGGAGAGGAGGAGCAGGCCCGAGGGGTCCGTGGCGAGCACGAACGGGAAGCTCTGTGGCGTGGGGCGGTCCGGGAAGACGCGCGGGGAGATGGACAGGCGCGACACGCGCGGGGGCGCCGTCAGCGCCAGCGACACGTCGGCGGCGCCCTCGATCTCGGCGACGCGCGGGATGCTGCCGAGGATAACCCACGGCGACGTCGGCGGGGGCGTGGCGGGGTCGGCCGCGGTGGTGATGCTTTGGCGGCGAGCGGGGAAAAGGAGCGTCTTGGTTGGCGCCGGCGCGAGCGCGAAGGTTTTGGCGCTGCCTCGCCTGCAGGCCGCCGCAGCGGAAGCAAGCCGGTGCAGGTGGAATCCCATCACCGCCGCTTCCACCGAGGAGACCTAGACCACTCCACGGAGACCCGGAGACCCGGACGGCCTGAGCCTGACCGGGTGCCAGTCGCTGAGCTTTCAGCTTTTGCAGGGTTGGAACGTGCCCTCTGATTCTGACCTCCTCGGCCGGACGGCCGGGGTGTGCCGTGGTAGGCGGGCAAACGATCCGGTGAATCCAGCAGCCTCCTGTGAAAAAAAATTGTACGATTTTCAATAATAGAATCACATTGCATTGCAGCTGAAGTCATTAGAATCGAGCATGATTCAAGTCACAACTGATGGTCAAGTAACGTTCTATCAGCAAAATAGCACAAGTAGTGAGTGTTCCAACGGCATGCCATGGAGGAGCTGCCAACTGAACCCCCAAAGCAGTGCAGAGCATGCGCATGCCATATCCCACCCAAAATATGTTACCGAACTGACTCCAGCGCTACTAGCTAAACTTGGATCGAAAGGAAATTTTGGCATTAATAAAGACGCATTCGTAAACGCCAGCATGCATAATGTGGGAGAGTTAGAAAGAGCAACTAAAATCACATATGCGTGTATGGGAAAAATGTGTTGACCTATTAAGAAATAAACAATTGCAAACACTTCCTCCCATCCTGTGCTGCTTTCAAAGCTATGAACCTGAATATGTTGGTAATTTTGATTGAAACCATTTTACATTCACGTTGCTTGCACAGGAATCAAAGCAACAGAGCAAGGAAACCAAACAGCTTGGATTCACACAGTTTCTTGTTCGGCGAGGTGAGGAGAGTTTTTTTTTTTTTTTTGGAGAGAACCAAACAGGCCTGTTTGTGGGACCCACGAACTAGGCGGTAGGCGCTCCACCACCGACACGTGGCCGCACCGGTGACATGCTCGAGGGGAAGCAGCTCAAGCTCGTACGGACAGGGGGCTCCACCACTCCACTCCACTCCACGCTCGCTTTCTTGTGATCTCGTCGCGGCGCGGCCACACCCAAACGCCCAAAACCCTCTCTTTTCTCCCCGCTCGCCGGCGCCGCCACCGCGTACCACCACCCTCCGATCGATGGCGCCCGCCACGCCCGACCCCACCCCACCCCCGCCGACGTCGCCGTGGGTCATCCTCGGCAGCATCCCGCGCGTCGTCGAGCTCGAGGGCGGCGCCGACGTGTCGCTGGCGCTGGCCGCGCCCCCGCGCGTGTCGCGCCTGGCCGTCTCCCCGCGCGTCTTCCCGGCCCGCCCCACGCCGCGGAACTTCCCGTTCGTGCTCGCCGCCGACCCCTCGGGCCTGCTCCTCCTCTCCGCGATCCTCGACGCCCCGCTCACCCGCGTCCACGTCGACCGCCCGGGCGAGCAGTCCGTCCGCTTAAGCTACTCCGACCCTCGCTACTTCGTCCTCGACGCCGCCACGGGCTCCGCGCTCCGCCTCCCGGACCCGGACCCCAAGTTGCCCATCCAGCACCAGGCGCTCGTCGGCGTCCTCGCCTGCCCCAGCGGCGCCGGCCGCTACGTCGTCGCCGAGCTCCTGCCCTTCATGGGCACTGACAAGGGCGACCTCCGCTGCTTCGACTCCGACGTCGGCGAGTGGGTCAACAAGCGCGTGCGCTACCCGCTCCCAGCGCGCGTGTTCGCGCCGCTCCGCACGCTCGCCCACCACGGCAGGCTCTGGTGGGCCGACTACTCCTGGGGCGTCCTCACCGCCGACCCCTTCGCCGACGACCCCGTGCTCGGCTTCGTCCCGCTGCCCCGCCCCTGCGTGCTCAAGAGCAGGGAGGCCTGGGGGGTGCTCGACCAGCTCCGCTACGTCGGGGTCAGCGCCGGCAGCCTGCGCTTCGTCGACACCTACCGCCGGGGAGGCGCCCCCAACAAGGTCACCGTCTGGACGCTGCGCGACCCGGACGCCACGGAGTGGACGCTGGAGCACCAGGCCACCTTCGCCGACATCTGGGCCGACGACACCTACAGCGCCACTGGCCTCCCCAAGAAGGCCCCCGTGCTCGCGCTCATCCACCCCCACAACCCCGCAGTCGTCTACTTCTTCCTGGAGGAGGAGGAGCACCTCTTCGCCGTCGACGTGCCCGCCCGCAAAGTGGTCGACTGCGAGCGCTACCACCTGGTGGCGCCTCCCCGCGAGTACGGCATTGCCAACCGATTCGTCCGCGATTGGGAGCTGCCGCGAGCGGTCTCATCAGGTATACCATCGTCCTGATCATCTCATCCCATCTCTGGCTATGCTGCTCAGTGTGTTAATTGGACTCATTAACTCATCGTTCGCTTCTCTGTATTTGCCTGGTCTGGTGCCTCCATTATAATTGCTCTACTAGTTCATGGCTTGATGTTTCTCCCTGAGAAAAGGAAAAAAAGTTCATTGCTTGATTGTGCATTCGCAGCGGTAGATGTTTCAGGATTAAAACTATATGTCCCTGCAGAATTGTCTTTGATGTGCTCAAGGTAAGAGCTACGCTAATATTTGGGCAAGGGGTCCTGAAGTGATCCACATGATGATCGATAAATAAACCAATTATGTCTTGCCTCCTTAGATGGTTAGAGTGTTGAAATTGATTAACTTGTTTTCTTGATGCTATTAGACTACTTTATTATAGTTTTTGTTAACCACAAGTTGAGAGTACGGAGTAAGTTTTTGTATGGTACATATTAACACATGCATGCTTCATCTGTGAATAAAATGTTTGTGTTGTGTATATTGGTGGATCTAGTTAGGCATCCATCAATGCCTTTTCTTACACATAACACATATTTGATCACCAAAATTCAAGAATAATTTGTTGATCGATCACAAGTTGAACCTGAAATCACTAGTCATCAAAGTTATTGTGATGTTTCATTCTTAATGGACCATTTTAGAATCTGATCACCATAAGCTTCCTATTAGTTCCTACACATCTGCTTTTGAATTTTATTTCCTGTTGCTAGCAGGCAGTATATATTTTGTACCTAGGAGCAATTAATTAGGCTATCCAAATAGTGTTGGAGAGAAATCCAAATTGGCGTAAAGCCTTTGTTTTGACTGCTGAGTTTTGACAAGTGTTGGTTTTGCTTGAAGGGCCAGGCAATTGGTCGAGTGACATTGGCTTGACTGAACCAACTGAAGCAGCACCACCGTCCCGGCCAATCCCTGGCGGTTACCACTTGGTTGGCAACACCAAGCAGACGTTCATAGGATGAGCTGAGCAAGGGGTTTGAAGCTGTTTAATTTCCTTTTAGGTGAACTTGCATTGTTTCCTCCACACTGATGTGAATATGTGGTCTCATTTCCTCTGCATATCTACCTTCCCACAATTGATGCATGCATGCAGGCTATGCAAGCTGCTGATTTCTGTTCTGCCCAAATTTCCTTTGATACAGGTTAAGCAGCAATGCATGGGCTCAAGTTATGTTATGGCGACGTGTTTTGGCTGGGACGGTCTGTCTTTTGGGGGGTTATGCTGCAGATGAACTCATCGTCTCTGCTACTTTCGTCAGATGGCAATATGGCATGCTAGCCGTTGGAACACTGTCTATGTTGCCTGAATGTATTCTTTGATCGAACCCTCGTCAGGTCGAAGTGGAACACTACTCGATCGCCATGTTGTGGCTTTTGTTTCTCTCTCAGATTACGGTAACTTGAAACGCAAAGCTATGCTATGATATATGCCCCGATCCTGGGTGACGAATTGGCCCTTGCATTTGCTGTTTCATGTTGTTCTCTTTGTGGTTTGTGAAACCTTACTCTTTCATTAGTGTTAGCGTGTGTGCCTTGGATCATGCCTGATTACGGTGACTTAAGCTGCAGACTGCAGTGCCATCTGAACTGATTATTGTTCAACTCCTATCTGAACTGTGAACTCAGACTTGACAAACAACTCAGGACGTGGGGAAGGTCAATCAATCACATAATTAGTGCTTTATTTTTTATTAAAAAAAATGACCAGCAAAATACTGGCCGATTTGTGGGATGGACTGTCTTTGAATGGTCACAGCGCAGCGAAAGAGCAGACATTGAGGGGGTGTTTGTTCCCCTTCAATTTTGGGTTTTGGTCTATCATTTTGCATAATGGAACCAAACACCATGCATTTTTTTTTGGCAAAAAGTGGCTATTCTCCTTTTCGATTTTAATCTCAAAAGACCCAAAAAAAAAAGCCCAAAAGAGCCTCAAGAGGCCCTCATGAGAGTAATAAATTCTGCATTTTAGATGAAACTAAATAAAATCCTGAAAATTTTGACATTTTGCATTCCATAATTCCAAAATAGTTGATATTTTGTATTTTATGGGGAACTAAACACCCGCTGAAGCTAGTTACTACTCCAGGACCTTAGTCTGAATAATTCAATGAACACAACAGCAAAGCCTGATCACCCAAGTTCATCCCTTCCCCTTTCCCTCTCCCTCACTATTATCAGAATCATCTTACTAAAGCCTGAAAGCAAACAAAGGAGCTACGGTAGAAGAAACCTAATTTCATTGTGTATGTACACAAGCAAAAAACAAACCCTATCGTTTCATCTTTGTGCCTGCTGGAGTATTTACATCTGATGACCCTGAGGCCACCTTCCCATGAGCTGCTGGTAAGTTGCTGCCGCATTCCCATTCGCTACCGGCAATCTGGACTGCTGCTCTGGGTTCACCTTCTCCTCACCTCTCGGCAGCATAAGGCCTGAACAACCCTGCATTGGTGATCCATGGCCAGGCATCTGCGCTGGCATGAAGTTACCCAGAGATGGTACTGGAATTGCCATTGCCATTGCAGGGGGGAGCATTCCGAAGGAGAAACCCCCTGAAGCTGCATTGAGTTGTGGTGGGAGACAAAGTGAACCGTAGGCAGCGGCGGCAGCAGCGTGAGGCATGCTGAATTGTGGAGGCTCTGGCCTCCGGTGAAGACTGCTACCCTGTGGTGCAGCACTGGAGCCATAGCTCGGATGCCCATTGCTGTTCCTGGCAGCTGGAACTTCATGGTTGTGTCTCCCCTCATATGTTGTGATCACGGACTTGAGATCATTTGAGGCCCTCTCCACATGTTTGCGCACTGAGCAGCCAGCATAAGTGCATTTGTAGTAGCTCCTGCATGCAAATAGAAGGGTGTGTATTGAACAATTGAAATGGCTAAATTTCCATTTGGTTTCCTGATAAAAGGATGGGCGAGACGGAAATGGCACCAAGACTGACCTTGGGTTTGGGTTGCCTTTCACAACTTTCTGTCCATACTTGCGCCAGCGGTAGCCATCGTCAAGGATGTCGACCTCACTTGTTGTTTGCACAACAATCCGAGGCTCCCGGGCAGTCCTTGATGCCATAGCTGCCATATCAGTGACAATGTTGGCAGTGTTACTAGCGACAGAAACCTCCATTTTCCTGGAGAAGAGTCAAAGGAACAAATGAGAATTCGTTGACTAGTATGGTAGTTATAATTATGTACTTGGTTGGTAACAAGGTCCAAACCTTCTTTTAGATTCAGTCTCGTCTTCGTTCATGTCATTGGTTGAAGGAACGGCACCATTCATGGCCCTATCACCCTTCTCATTGGAGGAGAGTGTTGATGAGACATCCATAGACTCCATAACAGACGTGTCAGCAATCTCAGTTGTAGTAAGAGAGCCAGACAGTTTTGTTTCAAGAGCTCCGCTGTGCACATCTTGGAACTGACCTTTTGGAGCAATTCCCTGTGAAGTTGACGAGTCATAGCCAGGCCCAGGCTTGGAACTGAAGTTACCATCAGCTTCTGAATCATTGAAATGCGACAAAGGGACACTTGGCCGGCTGTTGGGAAGAGGCAGTGGGTGACTATGAGAACCTCTGTAGACTATCTCCGTTATATGACCTTCTAGAGAACGCTCCACCATTTTCTTGACAGGACATTTTGGGTGAGTGCATTTGTAGTAGCTCCTTGGGTGTTCACTTTTTTTCACTTGCTTTTCTCCATATTTTCTCCAGTTATATCCATCATCCAGTAGGGGCATGCCCCTCCTGTTTACCCTCAAAAAATATCCATCATCGGCGGTGCCAGTGTCTGGAGCTGAAGAATCTTCCCCATTTTGGATTTCCTCGCTCTGTTCATCAAACATGGAATCACATGTCTTAGGTTTAACTAGATTTTCCTCAGTTTCATGCTTGGTCGCAGTTGGGTTAGCATGAACATTTAACCCCTGACTATCCTTCGTTAAGGACTGGGTTTGGTGAACAACACTTGATCCCTGACAGTGCAAATTCATCAAGGCAAGTGCATTATTAACTGCTAGATATGCTTTTGCAGATTGAATTAGTAGAAAAAAAGAATATGTAATTATAAGAAATAGCAATGGCAATAAATAAGTGCATTCGAGGCGAGGATGCGTCAGCACGAGGCAAAGGTGGTGGTGAACCAGGCGGGACATGGCGCAACTCCATCTGGGAACCATGCGGGTCACGGTGCACCTCCTGGTTCGTCTCTGGTGACCTCGGCAGGAGGGACGCTCACGGGGGCTTCGGCTGCAAATGTGCAGGCCGAGACATCGGCAGTAGGCACACAGTCTGGGCTTGGTTCTGCTGCCGCCCCGGCAACAGGACACAAGGGCGACACTCAGGTGGCGGGAACTGATGCGTTCCAGACAACAGCAACGACAACAACGACTACGGTGCCAGCTACCTCCGAAACTATGTCATTGGCTACTGTCCCACAAATTAAAATTGTCCCAAAAATGCAAAATGAAGTGCCAGAGTCATCTCTTCAGGGAGCACACAAAAGCAAGGGTAAACCTTATTGTTATCGGTGCCATACTAAAGGTCACACTTTATCTGTTTGCACTGCAACTCTTAGCTGTGATATTTGCTTTGGAGACCATGTTACAAAGGTTTGTCCGAATTTGAAGAACATGCAAACTACTGCAATTCCGTGTGGTTATGCTGTAGAAGGTTTGGGCTTTTATTTCATTCCACACGCTGAAAATCCAAAGATAAATTCCGAGGAAAAATCAGCCATGGTGCGTGTTTTGGAGGGTTCTCTTACTGCTGATCAATTGGCAGTGGAACTTGAAAAACTTCTGCCAGGCAAAAACAAGTGGGTAATTGAGGAGAAGGGCACAAATGTCTTTATCACTAATTTCCCATCATCTGAATTGTTGAATCACATGGTCAACTGGGGTCCTATGGATACAAAGACAGTGAAAGGGAAAATTCGTTTTGAAAAAGGAGTTGAAAATGAAGTTTATAAATATGAGATTGACAAGGTTTGGGTTCAGTTTCGTGGCTTACCAAAAGAACTGCGAGAATTTCCTATTCTTTGGGCAATTGGCTCAATTTTAGGTGTATCTCGTGCCGTTGACATGAAATTCACAAAGAAATTTGGAAGGTCAAGAATAAAAGTAGCCGTACTTGACCCTGATCTTATCCCAGACCTAGTGGATATAGTTATTGGGGATTTTGTTTATGAGCTACAATTTCGTGTTGAGACGGATATGACCGTCGGTGAGCCAGAGGTAATTGATATGGATACTAATATGGATGAAGATAAACCTGCAGAGGATAAAGAGCCTGAAAATATGGATGAAGATGGCAAGAAGTTTGAGAATCCATCTACTGATAACGCTAATGCTTCTGATCAGCTGCCACCTGGTCCAGGCGTGTCAAGTGGACAGCAGCCCGGTTCCAACTCAGCAGCAGTGAAGTCTAGTAAAAAACCTATGATAATACTTCCTCCAAGTGGGGTGACATCAGATGGATCCGCACATCGGATGGCTGATCTGATGCCTACCAAGGACGACTCTGGCCTTTTCAGTAAGTCTCGGGTTCAAAACAGTGGGACAGCTTCGCCAGTGAGAGCTAGTAAAAGGAATGCGTCAACTTCGGATCAAGACTCGTTGGAGAAGGCAACAAAATTGAAAGCCCGAAGGAATTTGGATTCTTCTTCAGGCAAAGGTAAAGGATCTCAACCTCTCTCTTTCAGTACTCTTGATGATTCTGCTTTTTTAGCTAGAGCTAATTCTTTAGGGGTGGTTCTTGGTAATAATGAGCAAGAAGTGTCGCACTCTATAAATACTTTTAGAGATTTAGAATTTCTTAGACTGGAAAAGGTTGACCAGCAAGCTGCTGGGAATAGTTGTGTGTTGGATGTTGCCTCTTCAGTTTGTTCTTTAGAAGATAATCTGGAGTTACAAACTTTGAATTTGATTTGCTCAGAAATTTCTGAAGGCCTAGGTGATGGGGGCTGTGACTCATTGTGTTTACAGACCCCTGTATCACAAAAAACAAAGGCACGCTCAAAGAATAGGAAAAAAAATAATACAAAGCAATCTAGATGAAAGGAATATTTTGGAATTGTAACGGTTTTGCTGATACTAAGAAGTATAGATTTTTATCTGACTTAACAAAAGAAAAATGCCTAGATTTTATTGCTTTATCGGAAACCGGCAGAGCCAATTTTTCGCAATCCACCTTGAATAATATTTGCGCTGGTAGAGATTTTTTGTGGCATTGCATGGGGCCAAAGGGTCGGTCTGGTGGCATGCTTCTAGGAATAAATTTGGTTTCTTTTGATATTGGTGAAATTGAGGAAGGTGACTTCTCTATTCGGTTCAAGGTTCGACATAAGGAAGACGATTTTAAGTTTAACCTGATTTCAGTTTATGGGCCGGCTCAAGTGGATCTGAAATCTAAATTCTTATCTGAAGCAGTACGAATATGTTCAAAAGACACCCTACCTATTGTTATAGGTGGTGATTTTAACATTATTCGTAGTCCTGACGAGAAAAATAATGTTAGTTACAATGATAGATGGCCTTTTCTTTTTAATGCGGTAATTGATTCTTTGAATCTCAGAGAAATAGAAATGTCAGGTAGAAATTTTACTTGGGCCAACCACTTACAAAACCAGACTTTTGAGAAGCTAGATAGAATTTTGGTTTGTACAGAGTTTGAATCCAAATACCCGCATACCACTGTACATGCTCTATCGAGAGAGATATCTGACCACACTCCGTTGTTATTAAGCACAAATAATGCATCCTCATCTTACCAATCTCAATTTAAATTTGAATTGGGTTGGTTGTTGAGGGAGGGATTTTGTGACTTGGTACGGGATGTGTGGGAAAGTGTGCTGGTTGAAGGCACTCCTTTAGAGAGGTGGCAAGCTAAGATCAGAAGGTTACGCCAATATCTCAGAGGATGGGCTAAAAATATAAGTGGTGCATATAGAAAAGAAAAACAAATGTTATTAAATAAACTTGACGAATTAGATAAAAAGGCAGAAAGTTCTTTGCTTGATGAAATGGAATTAAATTTAAAACATGTCTTAAATGAAAGGCTAGCTGAATTACTTCGAGAGGAGGAACTTAAATGGTACCAAAGGGCTAAGGTGAAACATCTGTTGGAAGGGGATGCAAATACTAAATACTATCATCTGTTGGCAAATGGTAGACACCGAAAAACTCATATTTTCCAGTTGGAGGATGGAAACAATACAATTAGTGGTGATGCTCAACTCAAAAAGCATATTACTAACTATTATAAGAATTTGTTTGGCCCATCGGAAAGCTCTCCTATATTCCTCAATGAGCAACAGATTGAGGATATCCCTCAGGTATCTGTACTGGAAAATGAGTACTTGATAGATGATTTTTCTGAATCTGAAGTAAGGGCTGCGATTTTCCAAATGGAACATAACTAGGCACCTGGCCCAGATGGCTTTCCTCCTGAGTTTTATCAGGTTTTCTGGAATCTAATAAAAGTTGATCTGATGGCTCTATTCAAGGAATTTCATCAGGGGCATTTGCCTTTACAAAGTTTAAACTTTGGAACAATAATCCTTGTACCAAAAACGAAGGATGCGAAAGTGATTCAGCAATACAGACCAATCTGTTTGTTGAATGTCTCTTTCAAAATCTTCACAAAAGTAGCAACCAATAGACTGAATACTATTGCCCAAAAGATCATTAGACCAACTCAAACAGCCTTTCTTCCAGGAAGAAATATCATGGAGGGAGCGGTAATTCTCCATGAAACAATACATGAGTTACATTCAAAAAAACAGGACGGGATCATTTTTAAAATAGATTTTGAAAAGGCATATGATAAGGTAAAATGGAGCTTCCTACAACAAACTCTAAGGATGAAAGGGTTCTCACAAAAGTTTCGTACCTGGGTTGAGCAGTTCACGCAAGGCGGGAATGTTAATATCAAGGTTAACGATCATCTAGGATCCTACTTCCAAACAAACAAAGGTTTACGACAAGGAGATCCAATGTCCCCGATACTATTTAATATAGTGGTGGATATGTTGGCCATTTTGATTGCTAGAGCAAAGGAAGCAGGTCTAGTAGAAGGGGTCATCCCTCATCTTATTCAAGATGGTTTGTCTATCCTCCAGTACGCAGATGACACAGTGATTTTTATGAGCCATGATGTTGAGAAGGCAGTAAATATGAAACTGGTTCTTATTACCTTCGAGCAACTATCAGGACTTAAAATAAACTTTCATAAAAGTGAAATCTTTTGTTTTGGTAAAGCAAAAGAGCAAGAAATGTTCTATTCACAACTATTTGGATGTGATATTGGGACATACCCCTTTCGTTATTTAGGCATACCGATGCATACTAGAAAATTAAGCAATAAAGATTGGCAAATAATTGAGAATAGAATTGAAAATAGACTCAGTGGTTGGAAAGGAAAATTGCTCTCGACAGGAGGCCGTTTAGTTTTAATAAACTCGGTGCTTTCTAGTCTACCGATGTTTATGATGTCTTTTTTTGAAATCCCAAGAGGGGTGCTAGAAAAAATTGAATGTTACAGATCAAGATTTTATTGGCAGAATGACCAACACAAACGAAAATATAGATTAGTTAAATGGGAAATTTTGTGCCAGCCAAAAGTACAAGGTGGCTTAGGAATACAAAATCTAGATTTACAAAATAAATGTTTATTGAGTAAATGGCTTTTTAAATTGTTAAATGAAGATGGTATGTGGCAGGAACTCTTGAGGAATAAATATGTCAAAGACAAAACTGTAGCGAGCTGCGTCAAAAAAACAACGGACTCTCATTTTTGGAAAAGTCTGATGAATGTTAAAGACACTTTTTTCAGTCTTGGTTCTTTCAAGGTGAAAGACGGAACACAAACACGATTCTGGGTTGACACTTGGCTAGGCAATCAACCACTTAAGGACAAATTCCCTGGGTTGTTCAACATAGTAAGAAGGAAACAAGATTCTGTAGCAAAAGTACTTAGCTCAATCCCACTAAATATTTCTTTTTGTCGGAATCTAGTGGGCAGAAACCTAAGGGATTGGCACAGAATTGTTGCCTCTTTACATGATGTGAGCTTACAGGAGGGTACAGTTGTGTTTGTGTGGTCTTTACAATCATCAGGAATTTTTTCCGTCAAATCTATGTATGATGCGTTGATTAACAATGGGGTTAGAGTGTCACAGGAAATATGGCAAATTAAAATTCCTACAAGAATAAAAATTTTTTTGTGGTATCTAAAAAAAGGTGTGACTTTAACTAAAGACAACCTTGCTCGACGAAATTGGAATGGCGATACGAGGTGTAGTTTATGTCACTCACCAGAAAGTATTCAACATCTCTTTTTCGATTGTTTTTATGCCAAATTCTTGTGGCGCGCTGTACATTTAATGTTTGGAATACCACCTCCTCAGAGTATAGATGACTTGTTTAACAGGTGGTCTAAGATGGGTGGTAACAAACATAATTCGTTGTTATTGACTGCAGCATCAGCTTTGTGTTGGGCAGTTTGGATAACAAGAAACGAGGTGGTTTTTGACAAATGTAAACCAAAATCTTTTTTGCAGGTTCTTTTCAGGGGAACCCACTGGCTCCGTCAATGAGCAAGACTGCAGCGGCGTGATGATCATCAGGATCAGCTGTTGCTGGAGACATCAGCTTTGCACTTCTTTGCTTCCAAGGGGTGGTTGTCAAATAGGTCTATTGGTTTCGCTTAGTCAAAAAACTGTACTTCGTTTTAAGATCACTTTATGGCTCATATGCCAGCCTATGGGCTAAACTTTGTAATAATTGGTCTGATTCTACCAGTTGGTAGATGAAGCCGGGTATGAACTATCCTTTATCTAAAAAAAATAAATAAGTGCATTATTAACTGCTAGATATGCTTTTGCAGATTGAATTAGTCAAAAAAAAAGGAAATGCAATTATAAGAAATAGCAATGGCAATAAATATGTGATCAGGCAAATTACCTTCTCTGCAGTCCATAAGGTTGATGGTTTAGACCTCAAAATGGGCTGGAAGGAAAACGCAGAATCTTCATGTGAGTGATCTTCAGACTTCTCGGGGACGGACGGCATTGTTGATTTAAAATTATTAGGCATCAGGAATGGCAATTTACCAGTGGTAGGAGAAGGTTGCGACTGCAGAGATATAAACAGTTACGGAATGTTCAGACAATAAAGATTGGTTCACCTTTTTTTCATCTTCGAAAATTCCACCTTCGCAATAAGACATTGGAAAGTGGTAAAAAAACAACCAATTAGATTATCAGGTTAGAAGATAGTTCAAAGCTACTGGCCAGCCTATCCTTCACAGTATCACCCAGACAAAAATCTCACAATGAATACAGACACTTACAGTGGCATTTGGAAGGAAAACCGGTGACTCAAGAAGTTCCCTTGGGCTCACACCAGGTGGAATTGTCACCGGAGACCGGATTGGTGCACCAGATGAACTGACACGGGACGTGTCAATTTTCAGGACACCAAAACCCGCTCTTGCGGCCATCCTCTCTGCAAGACCTCCTGGAGAGGTTGATTTCTGATTTGCGCTGAAAAGGTTTGATTCAGTCTGTGGATGGTCTTTCGTATCTTGAGAGGTTTCTTGAGCACTCGAGCCAATGAAAGTTTTACTCTTCTCGATTTCATCCAGGGGTTTGTTGCTTCTATCATCACTGAAGATGTTGGAGAAGGGAGCAGAGCTGAATTCTTCGTTGAAGAAGCTTGGCATCAGTGTTCTTGGGCTGGGTGAGGGAAGCATCCAATCCTCCATGAATGCGCTGCGGTTGACTGTCCCAGCAATAAGGGAAGCAACTCAGACTTAAACCTTAAAAGCAAAACCATTATGTTAGTTGAAACACAAAACAATCGTGTTAATAAGATCAAGCCAGTGCAGTATTTCTATCAACTGTGCATAGGAAAAAGCAAATGATATTGCTAGACATGGCACATGATAGCACAGCTGGAAATGAGAACAGCTAACTGAAGATCGAAGCAGTCATTTAATATACAGACACTTGAGCTCAGGATATGGACAGGTAATGGGGCAACCTTTGCACATACTATCCAGCAACAGTAAAGTAACTTAATTGAGAGTAGACTACTTTACTGCTAAACCCAGGAGATTATTTAAGGTATGGAGTTCATGCACACGAAAATACAGAGTAAACATATAAACATGAGTTCTTTCATGCCTACTGAACGAATTCGTAGTCCTATGTGCAACTAAATTACAGCCAAACCAGCTGACCTTAAATCACTGACATTTTAACTGAATCCAAGCACACCACTGCAAGATGCAGTTCGACTCAAGCATGCCAACAACCACGGTGTAAAAATGAAAAGAACGTCAGGTCTCCAATTCTTGCAAAACGATCCACGAACACAATTCCCTTACACAAACCACAGGCAACTAGCATCTCAATTTTGCAGTTTTTTATATGAACCAAATAAACCTCGAACTCGACACACGAATCAAACAATCCAAGGAACAAGCCACAAATCGTCGGCTTCGATGACAAAGGCGCGGCCTTTACCACAAACTTTTAAAAACACGGAGGAATTAAACGCGACACGGCATTGAAATGGGCACCTGAGGTGGCTGGAGGCCTGGAGCGGTCGACGGCAACGATACGGCTGTTCCTTGACAAAGCAAAGCGACGGGACAGGAAGAGGCGGCGAGGCGGCGGATGTGCGAATGGCGGTGGATGGATGGCCTGCTGCGGAGACGGCAAGCTGGTCAAATCGCTCGCCCGCGGGGATAAGAACAGAACAATCAGGCCTCTGACTATGGACAAAAATTGCCGTCTTTCTACGGCTTTTTCCGGCTCCTTTTCACCCCGCAATTGTCTCACCAAATGACCACAGCAAGAACCTACCGTCCACGGCGGCAAAAACCTTGTCAGGGGCAGTGGAAATCAGGTTCTTGCCCCCCCACGAAGAAGAATTTGTTCCGAGACGACTGAATTGGATTCACCTCTCTCTCTCTTTCTGTGTGTGTGGCTTGCTGATATTTATGGGGAGCAAGCAGTTTTTTTTCCCAGGAAAGGGAGAGGAGATGGAAGAGAGGAGGAGGAGGAGGAGACAAGCGCGGTTGGCCGAGAGGAGGCGAAGGGAACGGCGGCAGAGAAAGAGAAGCTGGAGGGATTCGTTGCAGCAGGCGATAGGCTCGCCGAGTTGCAGAGCTGTCGTCTTCCCCACTCACTTTCCCCCATCTTTTATGGAAGCGGTTGCTCTTTAACCGTCTGGCGGTTTAACTTTAACCATAACCATCTTTACATGCGTCATTATCCCCAGAAGACATGTTCTCATTATATATTTTTATGTTTATAGAAAAATGATGCTTCTTTTCTCAACCACAAAAAAAATTAAAAAAAAAATCATAGAGTCCAGTTCTTTTCGGGAGTGGCAGTAGCACTGTTACCGTGTGCATTAGGTTAGTTAGTTATTAAACAACACATATCCAGCGTCCACTGTCATCTCATCTATTTTTAGCAAACTAAAAAAACGAAGAAGACCGTATAAGGCCTTGTTTAGTTCCAAAACTACCCAAAAAATTTTAAGATTCCTCGTCACATCGAAACTTACAGCACATGCATGAACTATTAAATATAGATAAAAACAAAAACTAATTGCACAGTTTGTCTATAAATCACAAGATAAATTTTTTGAGCCTAGTTAGTCCACGATTGGATAATGTTTGTCAAATAAAAATGAAAATACTACAGTACCCGAAGATAAAAAAAATTTAGAAACTGAACAATGCCTAAATATCATGCCACTCCACGTCAGAGATAGATATTTTGCATTTTGTTTTTCATGTTCCAAGCATCTTCCTACAGGTACACACAAAAGTGCAGTAGTACTCCGGTTAAAGAGGACAGGACAGAGATGCCGCAACCCTGCATGTTGCAGCCGAGCTGACAGCTCCACTCCTTCACTCCCCGGCTCTAGCAAGTGGTGCCGTGCTCTGAACACTGAACAAAAGAAGGAGGGGATGCAGAGGAGGTGGCGAGGTTCATCTTCTCTTCTGGCTCGGTGGTCTCATCCCAATCCCATGGCGGCAGCCATCTCCTAGTCCTAGGGCTAACCACCAGTTTTGGCACCATGCAGACCATGATTTATAATTGGATTCATCCTGGATCACTCACGATGAAGATCGACTGCAGCAGCTGAACAAGTGAACTAGGGTATCAATTAGTTTTTGGATTTTGACACAGTAATATTTTTATTTTATTTAGCAATTATTATTTAATCATAGATTAGCTAAATTTAAAAGATTTATCTCACAAATTACAAGTAAATTGTGTAATTAGTTATATTTTTATCTATATTTAATATTTTGTGCCGCAAGATTCGAGACGAGAAATCTTGAAAAGAAATAGATTTTAGACTAAACAAGTCCTAGTATAAACCAACTGCAGTAGCTGAACTCTGAAGTCTGAACCAATAAAGGCACTGCTGCACTCGGAACGCCTGCCTGCGTAGAACTGTGGGCTGCATCCTGTATGCAAACTCTCAACTCTGAACTCATGCAGCAACGTAATTTATAAATATTGATTTATTATCAGAGAAAAATAATGTTTCTTTACTAAAAAATATAATTGATAATCAAGGCCCAGAAGGCATGGGCATTATGAATTTGTGATCCGCGGAATGGAGCCATTCTCCCTTAGCCTTAATACTATGGCCTTGTCTAATTCATTCTAAAATCTAATTTTTTTTAAAATTTCTTACATCAAATCTTACGACACATGCATGGAATATTAAATATAAATTAAAAAATAACTCATTGTACAGTTTGTCTATAATTTGCAAGCTGAATCTTTTAAGACTAGTTAGTTTATGGTTGGACAATAATTACTAAATACAAACGAAAATGTTATGATGTCAAAATCCAAAAGATTTTGGATCTAAACAAGACCTAAGCTAAAATCTGAGAGGAAAAGATGGAGGAGTAACATGATACTAGTACGGTGTCTCTATCCTGTTGCAGTTCCTGGAAATTTTTGTTTTTTTGTACTGTCAACGCGCTGAGATTTTTATTTCATTGATCTAGGCCCCTTAAAGGTAGCCCATCTTGTTTTTAAATTGCATTACCTTTTCTGAAACTCAAAATTTAGTTGTGTGTGCAGTGGTCAAATAATTATAAACTCTGCACAAATTTGGTTACCGAGCTAGTCAGATTTGAGCGCGATCATCTTGCTTGCTTGTTACATTAAAGATCAACTTGCGGTGATTATCTGCATATATAAACCATATTTCTTGCCGACCTAGATGACTTGTCTGGTCAGTCCAATTAGGGTAGAAATAGGAAAAAGCTTCTGGAATTTGCTTAAGCCTTTAGTTCCAAGTTCTTGATAGTATGGGAGATCTAAAGGCTCCAGGGGTGGATGGTATGCCAGCCCTTTTTTACAAGCAATATTGGAATATTGTTGGGGAGGATGTTGTAAGAGAAGTGAAGAATCTGCTAAATGGTGGCACTGTGCCTGAGGGCTGGATTGAAACTATTATAGTGCTGATCCCAAAAGTGCAAAAACCAGAAAGGTTAAAAGACCTTAGACCGATCAGTCTCTGTACTGTTGTGTATAAAATTGCATCGAAAGTTCTATCAAATCGACTGAAGGTCATCTTACCTGAGATTATTTCTTTGAATCAAAGTGCTTTTGTACCTGGGCGTCTTATTACAGATAATATCCTTCTAGCTTATGAAATGACACATTTTATGAAGACAAAAAAGAGGGGATCAGATGGTTATGCAGCTGTCAAATTAGATATGAGTAAAGCGTATGACCGTGTTGAATGGTCCTTCCTGGAGAAGATGTTATTTAAGTTGGGCTTTCATGCTGAATGGATCCAGGTTATTATGAATTGTGTCTCAAGTGTTACTTATCGCATCAAGGTCAGCGGTGAACTAACAGAGAAGATTTCCCCCCAACGTGGACTCAGACAAGGTGATCCCCTTTCTCCCTACCTTTTCCTGATTTGTGCTGAGGCGTTTTCTTGTTTGCTACATGAAGCCGAAGTTAGAGGGGAGTTGACTGGGGTTAAAGTGTGCCAAAATGCACCGAGTATAAATCATCTTTTGTTTGCTGATGATTCTCTGCTACTCCTGAAAACTGATGAATGGAGTGCATATCATCTGCAAAATATTCTTTCATTCTACGAGGATTGCTCGGGGCAAACTATTAACAAAGAGAAATCTTCAGTCATGTTTAGTTCAAATTCCAGAAGTGCAGAGAGAAATCAATTGATGTCAGTTCTTGGCATTACATCAGAAGCACGAAATGAGAAGTATTTGGGACTCCCAATTTATATGGGGCGGTCAAAAAAAAGAACTTTTGAATATTTGAAGGAAAGAGTTTGGAAAAGAATACAAGGGTGGAAAGAGAAGCTTTTATCGAAGGCAGGCAAAGGTGTTCTTATTAAGGCTGTCGCACAGGCTATTCCAAGCTATGCAATGTCCTGTTTTGATCTGACAAAGTCTCTATGTGATGAAATCAGTAACATGATAAGTAGATTTTGGTGGGCTCAGCAGGATAAGGAAAATAAAATGCATTGGTTATCTTGGGAATTACTATGTTGCAGGAAGGAAAAAGGTGGTTTGGGTTATTGTCGACGAAAGCTGGTCGGCAGTCTACCTTGGGGTATACCCACGGTAGTAGTTTATCGGTAGACGGTGCGCAAACTACGAACTCGATGGTGACGCGAGACTCGGACAAGCTTTTTATCCAGGTTCGGCCGCCGAGTTGGCGTAATACCTACGTCCTGCGTCTGGTTGTATTGATTTGTGTTGAGAGAATCGTATGTCCTAGGGGGGTCCCTTGCCTCTCCTTATATAGTCTGAAGGGCAGGGTTACAGATCTGGAAACTAATCCTAGTCGGTTACAATTGTCATAGATAGTTCGATATCAATTCCTATTCTAACCGACTAGAATCCTGCTTGATCTCCACATCTTGTTTCCTTGCGCGAAACTTCAGGTTGTCGGATCAAGCCTTGAACTCGTCTCGTAATGGGCCAAGCCTCCTGGCCGAAGTCTAGCCGTAAGGGTATAGGGGTTTATACCCCCACAGCTAGTCCCCGAGCACCATGTATTGTGATGTAACACGCCGTCTTGAGCTTCTTCGATCAGTGAGACTTGACGTCTTCAATAAGTGGGAAAGTCGCCCAAACAGTTGCAACAGTTCTTTGACCAGCTCAAAAGATAGTTGATCAACATTGACATCGAAGAAGCGAGTTGTTCGAAGAATGCATGGTGCTCTAAATTAAAAAGATTTCTTTCCTCGTGAAGTGTGTCCACTTTACTTTTCTGAAAAGTATAGACCTCAAGAAAGCAAGCATATTCACCGCAAGGTGAAGTGTGCCCACTTAGTCCCCGAGCCTGGTAGTAGGTGACGTAGGCACGTGGTGCCAGGGTCAAAAGAAAAGTCCTCAAAGAAATTCTGAAACTGAGATGCATCGCCAGATGCATCGTACCGATGTAGTCCCCGAGCTTGCTGGAAGGCGAAGTATGAGCCTTGTAGCAAGGTCTAAAAAATTGAATTTACCAGTCCGTCTGCAATTGAATAGACTAATCGACCAGTCCCTGGGTGTATGACGACCAGTCCCCAAGCACCAAGTGCGCTCCTTAGAATTCTGCGTTGCTATACTGTACGACCAGTCCCCGAGCATCGAGTGCTCGGTGGTTGGTGCAGTCTTTGAAGTTCCGAGCTGATAGACTGGGCGACCAGTCCCCGAGCGTCGAGTGCTCGGTGGTCGGTGCAGTCCTTGAAGTTCCGAGCTGATAGACTGGGCGACCAGTCCCCGAGCCTCGAGTGCTCGGTGGTCGGTGCAGTCCTTGAAGTTCCGAGCTGATAGACTGGGCGACCAGTCCCCGAGCGTCAAGTGCTCGGTGGTCGGTGCAGTCCCCGGATTGTTGACTCTCTGGCATATTTGTCTTCTTTTTATTGAAACGATCTTTTCAGTTAAAGTTGACATGACGAGACCTCCTGATGGGTTGTCAGATGGACGCATGAAAAGTTGCGTCTGGCAACTGTACAGCCGCCCTTTGCGTGGTTTGAGAAAAAGGGAACCATCAATTGGTACGAAAACTCCGCCGCATTAATTGTCTATAATCATTATAAACCGAAACGCCGCATCCGCCGCATGACCCGCCCACTTCCCGAGAATACGGGAAGTGGGAGAGGTGGAGTTGCGGGTTATAAAAGCCTGACAGTTCCGCCTGTACTCCTTACCCTGCCATTGCCCTCAAGCCTTCCATTTTCGCCTCCTTCATTCACCTGCATCTTCGTAACCCAAATCCACTTCTCACCTCCAATGGCGAAGAGCAACGCCAAGAAGAGGGCTGAACTGATGGCCAAGGAGTGGAAGAAGTCCCGCAGCACCACCAAATCCCTCGGTGACCTCGTCGACATGGGACTCCTGCACAGCTCGGAGCTCGGCGGCTGGAGAGCACCGGAAGGAGAAAGCTTCCCCGACCCTCGTGCCGGTGAGATCGTCGTGTTCGAAGATTTCGTTAAGAGGGGCTTTGGGGTTCCGGTTCATCCTTTTCTCCAAGGTCTTCTTCTGTATTATGAGATCGGGATTTGCAATCTGCACCCGAACTCAATTCTCCTTATTTCCACGTTTATTCATCTGTGCGAGGCCTATGTTGGCATAGAGCCGCACTTCGATCTTTTTCGTTACCTTTTCTGCTTGAGGAAGAAGGGAGCAGTTGGAGGCTCCAAGGTTGCAGGTGGAGTGTACCTCAACCTTCGTGATGGAATGAAGAATCACTACCTGCACTGTACATGGAACACTTCCTTGACCGAATGGTATAGGAAGTGGTTCTACGTCAGGGAGGAACCGGGCAGCTCCACGTTCTGCGACGTGGGGTACATTCCCGAGAAGAGGGTAAGCTGGACCGACCGCCCGGAGTTCGACGGTCAAGTGGCAGATCTGATGAAGCTGATCGACTGGTCGCGCCTGGATGGGCTTGGCGTGGTCGGCAACTTCATTTGTCGTCGGGTGATGCCCTGCCAGAAGAGGGTGCACTCGGCGTACGAGTATTCCGGAAGCGTGGACCCGACCAGGATGCGACCGGAGATCTTGGAGAAGGCGGAGGTACAATGGCTGTTGAACGAGCTGTTCAACTTTGCGGACGGAGGCTTCATCCGCGGCAGTGATCGAGTGCAAGCCTTCAAGTTAGGCCGACCAGCACCAAAGGTATGTTGCAGAGTATTTTGTTTTAGCATTCGTATATCGTCTGTAGCTGACTCATCTTTGTTGCTTTTGCAGATCGACGATGTCGACCGGTGCACAGTGTATGTATCACTGGCACCGGGGATGGAGAATCCTGCGGGAGAAGATCTGCCAGAAGACGATGCTGCTAGGTGTACTCGTTACACCAGCAGTGAGGAGGAACAAACCCGCCCCGTCCCGACCACCGAGGAGAGGGTAGCGGGGAAAAGGCCATTGCCGGCAGATCCCTTGCCGACACCGATGTTGCCGGCAGATCTACCGGCGGAGAGCAGCCAAGCGCCGAAGCGTCGTCGGCTCGTGCGGATCGTTGACGACGACGACGACGAGGAGGAGGCTGCACCGTCGTTAGTCCGACGGCCTCGGAGCCGCCCAGATAATGCGCCGGCCGCTACTGATCGAGTGGCCAGCGACCCCCCTGCACCGCAAGTTGTCGAGATGGGGGCACAGGTGCCGACCGGCCGGGCGAGGAGGAGGTTCACCGCGACCCACCGTCGATCAGACCTGTAAGTGTTCGACTTACGTATTTTGGAATCCTCTTTGCTTTTTTTTTACACTTTTGTTCCTGTAGTGCGGCGTCGGATGTCGACGCCAGCCAGGCTGCCAGCCAGGGGACGGGCGAGCCTGTCCGCGCTGCTGAAGATACGGCCCCCCAGACCACAGAGCAGCCTACGGCTGCAGCCGTGCCTGAGAGCGCCGAGGAGTCCCCGGCCGCGGCACCGGCTACGTCGAGCAGCCCGCCCAGGGTTGAGGAGGCTATGGGGACGCCTCCCCCAGCCAGCACCACGGAAAGGGAGGGAAGGGCCCCGACCCCCCCTCCCGCCGGGGAGGGTGAAGTCTCCACACCGCCCCGAGCAGGGGCCGCTTCGACTGCAGGCTCCCCAGGTCTGGTCCGGGGACCAGTAATGCCTGGGACCGCTACCGGGAGCAACACAGCGCGGGAGGAGGGAGCTCAGGCGGCCTCCGAGGACGAGGTGGAGGAGATTGAGGGTCGTCCCCGTGATGGCCGCCAACACGTGTATGTGTGGCGCCAACGCGGGGATCACTTTATCGGGCATGAGGAGCTCGCCGAGACCGAGGAGGCCGCCAGGGTGGAGCGCGCGGCCAAGCGCCTCGTCGACGAAGTCAAGGTAAGCGACTTTTTGTACTGCTGTACATTCTATGCCTTGTCTTGCATGGTCGTTATATGTTCGCTTTGTAGGGCGCAATGAAAACGGCAAAGTACCGGAAACGGTGCTTTGACCAGATAGAAGGCGTCGTGGCCGAGAACAAGGCCCTGGCCGCGGAGGTAGACCGGCTGCGATCGGAAGTCGGGGAGAAGGTGGCCGAGATGAGCGCCCAAGAGGAGCGTCGTCTCGACCTCACTCGTCGCTTGGCCGACTAGTACCGACAGCGAGAAGGTTAGTCACACGCTCCGAGCAGCTTTGCGTACTTGTGTAGCTTGCTTTACTGACCAGTTTATGATTCACGCAGACTTGGAGGAGGAGGTGGCACGCCTCCGACAAGAGAAGGAGCAGCTCAGCCAACAGCTTGCCGGTGCGCTGGAGTCCGGGCGGCGAGCAGGAGAGGAATTGGGTCGAAAGGACCGGGAATTATCTGGTAATGGGTGCCGCCTTGTTAGCTGCTGCTTGTCGCCCCTTTGTTTGTTTGGTATGCCGAAAATAACGCTTTGTTTCGTTTGCAGTGCTCAAGGTGAACGCCAAGAAGCACCTGGATGATCTGATCAAGGACCGGGACTCCTGGAAGGTCAACTGTTGCAGGATCTCGAAAGGAGTGTCCCCGGTCCTAGACCTGATCAGTCCCGAGCTCCCGGAGAGCCAGCCCCGTGCGCCACAGTTGACCCCGGTCGAGAAGGCGCAACGGGCATGGGACTGGCTCCAGCAGTTCGTGAAGGACGCCGGGGAGTTTGCCGGCCCGCACGTCCTCAGCATGGTGCGCGCCCACTACCCCCTGGTCGACTTGAGCAGGCTGGAGAAGGGGTACCCGAAGGAGGTCGGCCCACAGGAAGCGGACGAGCTTCAGGGTAGTCTGCTGGACTTGTCGTCGACAGTGATCAGCGACATCAATCTGTGCGGAACGGCCACTCCCCTAGACCAGCCGAGTTCAGATAGGTCGGCCAAGGAGTTGTCGGGCGCGTCCGTTGCGGGAGATGGGCGGTCGACGCCTGCGGTCTCGACCAGCCAGACGCCGGTGGCCCCGACCCCTTCGTCCGGGCAGCAGGGCCAGGCGGGTGATCAGCCCGAGCAGCTAGGCCAATAGAGTAGTCTGTAGGAATAGACTAGTGTCTGCCCGTCAGGGTATTTATTGTAAACTTTGTATGTAAACTTTGTAATAAAGTTTGCTTTTTGTCATGACTGTTGTTTTGAGCGCTGTAAGATTATCTGAGTGACGTGTCACCGTATTCGTCTTGGTAGTCGTTAAGAGCATCCATTGCAGGAGTTTTGCCGAGTGCTGTGTGCGACAAGGTATAGGCAAAAAATAGAGAATTTCATTATCAACAATTATAAGATACTTACAAAGGAAAGTTATTAAAACTTTATGGATAGAAACGTCGCAGTTTGTCTATGTGCCAAGAGTTAGGCACTCGTGTTCCGTCTGGGTATGCCAATATGTAGGACGTAGGTCGTGTGACCTCGGTCACCACGAAGGGTCCTTCCCAGGGAGTGGATAGCTTGTGCATTCCCTCCTGGCTTGTTTTCCATCGAAGTACCAGATCGCCGACCACGAAGGAACGGTCCTTGACGTTCCTGTTGTAGTATCGCCTGACTGCCGCGAGATATTTTGCTGTTCGGAGACAAGAATCTAAACGCTTTTCCTCCATGCAATTGATTTCGAGTTCTCTGGCGTTGTCGGCGGTCGCCTGGTCGAAGTGTTCGATTCTAGGAGATCCGAAGTGTATGTCAGACGGCAGGACCGCCTCTGCACCGTACACCATGAAGTAGGGAGACACCCCTGTGTTTCGACTGGTCTGAGTTCGGAGGCCCCAGACCACTGCCGGCAATTCTTTCATCCATCGACCGGGTGCTCTGTCGTTTTCGGTGTACAATCTTTTCTTTAGGGCGTCAACGATCATTCCGTTAGCACGTTCAACTTGACCGTTGGCACGTGGATGTGCCACTGACACGTATTTTATGACTATGCCTCTGTCATCGCAGAAGTCCCAAAAAGTGGTGCCAGTAAACTGAGTGCCCAGGTCGGTGATTATGCTGTTCGGGTTGCCTTGACCAGAGGCATGTACTCAATCCACTTGGAAAACTTGTCGATTAACACGAAAACAAACTTGAAATTGCCCGGGGCTGGTTTAAATGGCCCGATCATGTCAAGCCCCCAGCAAGCAAAGGGCCAAGACGACGGGATGGTTTGAATTTCGTGGGCAGGTACGTGGGTCCTCTTAGCGAAAAACTGACATCCTTCGCAATGTCGAACCAGTTTTTCTTCGGTGGTCGCATGTCGAGTACCGCTTTTACTTTTGAAGGGTTTGGTCGTATGCCGTCGCGGCGGACAACGTTGCCGAGCAGTAGACCGGAAGGAACGCCGAAAATGCATTTCTTGGGGTTGAGCTTCCACTTGTACCTATTGAGTGCCTTGAAAGTTCGGTCTAAGTTGTCGATTAGGGTGCTCGCGTCCCTTGTTTTTATGACCACGTCGTCCACATAGGCCTCGACGAGGTCATCACGAATCTCGTCGTGGAGGCATTGCTGGATGACCCTTTGATAAGTGGCTCCGGCATTTTTGAGTCCGAAAGACATGGTCGTGTAGCAGTATGCGCCGAAAGGTGTAATAAAAGACGTTTTGATCTGATCTTCTTCCTTTAGCGAAATCTGGTGATAACCAGAGTAGCAGTCTAGAAAGGAGAGGAGTTCGCATCCGGCCGTTGAGTCGACCACCTCGTCGATGCGAGGGAGACCAAAAGGATCTTTAGGACAGTGTTTATTGAGATCAGTGTAATCAACGCACATTCTCCATTCATTATTCTTTTTGCGTACAAGAACCGGATTGGCGAGCCAATCGGGGTGATACACTTCTTTTATGAATCCGGCTGCTAGAAGCCGTGTGATTTCTGTCCTAATAGCCTCCTTTTTGTCACGAGCGAACCGTCGCAGCTTTTGCTTGATTGGTCTTGCGGTCTTCGAGACATTTAAGGAGTGCTCAATCAGGTTTCGTGGGACGCCGGGCATGTCTGCGGGTTTCCATGCGAAAACGCTTACGTTGTCCCTTAGAAACCTGACGAGCGCGTCTTCCTATTTTGGATCCAGGTTGGCCCCGATGAGGGCCGTCTTCTCGGGGCTGCCATCGACCAGTTGTACTTCTTTGTGCTCCTTGGATTTTGAGTTCTTTCTGGCTGTCTCCTGCTCAGGTAATCGGAGCTGGTCGGGAAGCAGCTGCGCGGCTTGAGTTGCTGTTTCTGCCATGCGGATTGAGAGGTCGATTGCTTCAGTGACCTTGAAGCTCTCCTCTTCGCAGGTATACGCAGTGTAAACATTGCCTCTGACGGTTAGGACGCCCTTCTCCGTAGGCATCTTAAGGACCAGGTATGAGTAGTGCGGGACTGCCATGAACTTTGTCAGCGATGGTCGGCCCAGTATAGCGTGATAGGTCCCGTCGAAATCGGCGACCACGAAGTTGATGAACTCCGTCCGGAAGTGGTCGGGTGTGCCGAATTGGACAGACAATGTTATCTGTCCGAGAGGCACTGAACTTTGACCCGGCAAAACCCCCCAGAATTGGGCGTCGTAAGGTTTTAGTTGTGCAGGAGATATCTTGAGGGCGGGCAGGCTGTTGCGAAAGAGGATGTCAATGGAGCTTCCCCCGTCCACGAGCACGCGCTCGAATCTGATGCTGTTGATGCAAGGGTCCAGAATCAGGGGGAAACGACCCGGCTCTGGGATAGCGGCCCACTGGTCCTTCCTGCTGAACGAGATCTCCCTGTGGGACCACGGGGGGAATTTTGGGTCTGCGATCAGCCCGTCCGTGCTGTCTATGTTGAGGCAAGCTCTCTTTAACAGCTTTCTTTCTCGCTTAGATTCAATGGAGACCTTGCCCCCGAAAATGGAGTGGACCACGTCAGTGGGGCTGACGTACTGGTGTCGGGGGTCCCTATCTTGGTCCTCGTCCTCATCTTCGTGGTCGTGCCCGTCTCGCTTGTTGTTTTTCTTGGCGGAATCGTCTTGGGCGGCCCGCCGTGTATAGATGCTTTTGAGGACGCGGCACTCTTCCATGGTATGATTAGACTTTGGGTGCAGTTGGCATGGTCCCTTCAACGTTTTGTTGTAGTCTTCTTGGTAGTCCCGTCGTCCGTTGGGATGCTTGACCGTGTTTACTTCGTGGTCGTAGTCGCGAGGGCGCTTTCCTTTGAAATCGTCGCGGTTGTCGCGCCGCCGATCCCAACCCTCTCGGTGATCGCGGTTGTCGGAGCGGCGGTGGTTTCTGCTGTCGTAGCGACCACGACCGTCATCTCGCCGGGGAGGCTGGTCGGGACCTCTCGCATCGTCTCGGATTAGTTTTTCTGCGTCATCGGCATCGGCGTAATTTTTGGCCGTGGCGAGGAGCTCTGCTACCGTTGTTGGACGTTTACGCAACAGCTTGTTCCTCAGCGCTTCGTGGAAACGCAGGCCCTTGATGAAGGTTGAGATGGCCTCGTCGTGGGAAATCTTCGGGATTTTGAGGCGCATATCCGAGAATCGTCGGATGTAATCGCGCAGAGGTTCGTTCTTCCTGTCCCTTATCCTTTCAAGGTCATACTTGTTTCCAGGCTGCTCGCATGTGGCGATGAAGTTGTCGATGAAAGCCTGGCGTAGCTCTTCCCAAGAGTCGAAGGAGTCCTCGGGCAAGCCGAGAAGCCACTGATGACCAGCCTGGTCGAGGACTACGGGGAAGTAGTTAGCCATGACGTGCTCATCCCCTGCCGCTGATCGGACGGCGATTTCATAGAGGGTGATCCAGTTCTCTGGATTTTCCTTGCCGTCGTATTTTTTAAGTTTTTCGAGCTTGAAATTGCGGGGCCACACGACCTGGCGGAGGTGTGAGGAGAACTGTCTTAGGCCCGGAGGACCGTGCGTTGCATCGTACTCGATGCGGCGCAGGTTTTCGTGGACTGCTCTCTCTGCGGCGCGCCTGTTGATGCGGTCCCGGGCATCTTTGGGAGGGATGTTGTGGCGGAGATCCCTGTGCTGATTTACTTCTTGGCCGCGTACGCGGTTCTGCTTGCGGCGACCGTCGGCGTCCCGACCACCATCGTCGCGCCGTGAGTCCCCTCGACGGTTATCGGGGGAGCGGCTGCGGTGACGCCTGCTGGGTGAGGCCCGGCTACGATTAGTCTGGTCGGAGGCGGCTTCCGTATAAGAGACGTCCTGCACTCTCTTGAGCAGAGTGGCTGTCTGTCCTATTGCAGCGATCAGGTGTGCTCGGATGCTGGTCCGGACTCCCTGGCATTCGGGGGTATCAGGAAGCCGATCTAGGTTAGCCATGGCGACAGCCACGTTGGCGCTTGGCGTTTTGTAGACTGGCTGGTCCCCGACCATGTCAAAGGCATCGTTGAGATTATTTGGTGGCATTTGTTGTTGCTCGTCTGCGCGTCGTCGGGCGCGATCGGCGTTGCGCTGTTCGCGGAGTTGCCTCTGGTCATCTGTTTCTCCATCAACGACCGGTTCGTCGGCGCTGACATTGAACACAATATCCCCTCGCCGGGGGGGAAATATCGGGAATCGGTTGAAACCCGGAGGGTGTGAAGGAAAATCCAGGTCGTAGTCCTCGTCTTCGGTGTTTATAACCTCGGTGGGGACGGAACCGGTGCTTGAGTTGGTGTTGGAAACCTGGCCGTCCCGTAGTTCTCGGATTGTCACCATGTTGACGTAGTGACGATTGTTCCTTGTCGGCGACCAACCCGCCTTGCTGAAAACGGATTGGGTGTGCTGTGAGTAAACAGAGGCCGAGTTGTTCAGGCCCCAAGGATAATCTTCCTTCTTGAGCTCGACGGATCGTCCTGAGGGTGTTGAGGTTATCGTCAGAGACGTTCCCAGCCGTTCGTGTGTGGCGACACGAGTTGGCCGGCGGGATTTGAAAAAATCCGCTGGAGCAGCTTGGTCGGGCCGACGCAGAACTCCGCCTACTAGTTGGGAAACTTCGAGTAGCTTGGAGTCGGCGCGATCAAGCGCTTGGAGAAGGTCCGAGCTGTCGATCTTCTTTCCCTTGTAGAGCGGGAACGGTGGTCGGGCGCTCGGTGCCGCCACGTGTGTGGTCGGAGACGGCGTGACCTCAGATTGGATCTGGGTCTCTTTCGAAACCGTGGTCGTGAGGCCGCCGCTGCACGTCGTCCACGTGATCTGGCCAACGGTGAACGTGAGGCCTTCAGGCACGGTCGCGGAAGCTGGAATCGTGACCATCTTGTTCGCCGGAAAAGTTGCACGCACATTCCCTACCTGGCGCGCCACTGTCGACGAAAGCTGGTCGGCAGTCTACCTTGGGGTATACCCACGGTAGTAGTTTATCGGTAGACGGTGCGCAAACTACGAACTCGATGGTGACGCGAGACTCGGACAAGCTTTTTATCCAGGTTCGGCCGCCGAGTTGGCGTAATACCTACGTCCTGCGTCTGGTTGTATTGATTTGTGTTGAGAGAATCGTATGTCCTAGGGGGGTCCCTTGCCTCTCCTTATATAGTCTGAAGGGCAGGGTTACAGATCTGGAAACTAATCCTAGTCGGTTACAATTGTCATAGATAGTTCGATATCAATTCCTATTCTAACCGACTAGAATCCTGCTTGATCTCCACATCTTGTTTCCTTGCGCGAAACTCCAGGTTGTCGGATCAAGCCTTGAACTCGTCTCGTAATGGGCCAAGCCTCCTGGCCGAAGTCTAGCCGTAAGGGTATAGGGGTTTATACCCCCACAGTTATAGGGACCTGCACCTTTTCAATTTAGCTATGCTCGCAAGACAAGGGTGGCACCTTCTTCTAAATCCTGATTCTCTATGTGCTCGGGTTCTGTGATCTAAATATTTTTCAGATGGTGATCTCTTGTTAGTAGTGGAGAAGCCGGGAATTTCTTATGCATGGAGAAGCATTGTTCGGGGGGTACAAGCACTAAAAGATGGACTTATTTGGAGGGTTGGTGATGGCACTCAAATCAATATTTGGACAGATCCTTGGATCCCACAGGGTGTTACTAGAAGACCTTGTACGCCTAGGGGACAAACAATTTTAAATAAGGTCTCTGAACTAATTGATCCAATTTCTAGTGAATGGGACAGAAATCTGGTAACTGATATATTCTGGGAAGCAGATGTAAAAAACATTCTTTCTATACCGCTGAAAAATGGAATGGAGGATACTTTGGCCTGGCATTATGATCCTAAGGGAGACTTCTCAGTCAAATCTGCATATCATGTTCTTACAGATATGAAAGAACTATCAAAAAGAAGGCAAATTGGAGAAGCTAGTGCTAGCTTGATTTCTCCCTGTAACAACAATTGGCACAAGATCTGGAAGCTTCATTGTCCACCGAAGGTGAAACTTTTTTTCTGGAGGTTTACACATAATAGCTTGCCCCTTCGCATGAATATTCTTCGTCGGGGAATGGATATTGATACACGTTGTCCTGTCTGTTGGAGGCTAAATGAGGATGGTGGACATTGTTTTCTTAGATGCAAATTTGTCAAGAAATGTTGGAGAGCTTTAAACTTAGAGGAGCTTCGTCTAACTTTGATTGATCTTAACTCTGCAAAACAGGTTGCCATCAAAATTCTTTCTCTCGAGGAGGATAAAACATTGTTAGTGATTGGTTTTCTTTGGCTTTGGTGGGATGCTCGTAATAAGGCGAATGTTGGGGATAAAATCATATCTACTGAGGAGATGGTTCACAAGGTGCTTTCTATGAAATATGTTGATACTCTTCATACACAGGACAGACCAATTAAGAGGAAAAGTGGGATTTCTTGTTGGGTTCCCCCTACAACTGATGTTCTAAAGATTAATTTTGATGGAGCCTTTTTAAAGGCTGAGAAGAAAGGTGCTTGGGGTTTTATTGTGAGGGATCACACAGGTGCTTCAGTGGTGGCTGGAGCAGGTAGAATCAATGTGGTACATGATGCATTGAGTGCTGAGTCCCAGGCTTGTCTTGCTGCCTTGTATGTAGCAATAATTCATGGTTTGTCCCAGATCATCTTGGAGACTGATTCGACAACTCTTGTTGATGCTCTACAATCCCGCTCTTATGATTTTTCAGCTTGTGGCGTGTTGTTTAGAGAAGCAAAGTTTCTGATGTCTATGAATTTTATTCGAGCTGATGTTGTTCATGTGCCACGCTCTAGCAATAGGTGTGCACATGAGCTTGCTCGAATTGGGTTGAATTGGGACCCGGATCGGTCGCATGTTTGGATTGATCCCCTCCCAGAGTTTGTACAAGAACTGGTGTCTCATGATGTAAATGATTCTCTCCAGATATAATAAAGCGCAGACTTTTCAAAAAAAAATGAAAGGCAATAATTAGCACTACTTGTAACCTAGCTTGTTGTCAGTCCATAAACAGCATGATAGCATCCTGACCAATTCATCCCCTAATCTTTGTTTCGAGGAAATTATTGTATATATTTGTGGCCTCCTCTTCTCATGATTAGCATCCAACAAAGGCCAAAGCGAGCTTTATCTGTGGACAGCAGCGCTTTGTCCACCTATTTGATTGGCCTCTTGATTTGATATTTAACTTTTGCGCTCATTGCTAGCTTTTGGCTGTGTTTACGTACGTGGCATCGGATCCTTGCTTATCTGGCCGGCAAAAAATTGGATTATCTCCCTTTTGGCTAATCTGCAGGAAAACAAGTAGCCATCATGCAACGAGCTGAGAACAAGAGAGAATGGTTTGGAAGCAAGAGAGCATTTGTCAGTTAGCTTAAGCAAGGAGACAGTCAATAGCAGGTTGATCTTATCTTTTTTTTTCAAACTCAATATATATGTATCGTAAACACTCTTCCCTATAAACACATATACACACTTTGTGGCTGTAAGGCCATTCCAGTGCTAAATTCCACCGGGTTGTCTCGAAGAGTAACTTCATCTTCTAAAAAAACTCAATGATCTTGAGATTGAATAAATTAACACATAATTTCTTTTATTACTAATTTGTATAGTATCCTTTTTTATATGGAACAGAATTTATAGCTTGTACCGGTGAATAAAGTGAAGAAGAGAGTGAGAAACTTGTACCAGTAAAAAGTGAAGGACCACCGTCCACTAATAAAAGATAAAGGCTCTCTTTGGTTTCCCTTACTAAATTTTAGCTAAGTAAATTTTAGTCACTTTAGTAGCTAAACTTCTAAACGAGCCAAAGATTGTGGAATGCGCCCGAGCTCGTCCACAAAAACTCTCACGCCGAGCTAATATGTATTGCTGGGCTCAAGGCCCATACAAGGCGTAACTGGCCTTTCCTTCCCCAAAAGGCCCATCCAGCCCAGTTGCAGGCTTTTGGTTGGGGGAAACCGTGGGCTCTCGCCCACCGCTCGCGAGTCCGCTGGACGGAGCGGTGCGTTGCGCCTCCACGCCGACGCCGCCGCCGCGCACTCCTCTTCCCCGCTCTTGTCCCCTCCTCACTTCGCCGCCCACCACGCCCATGGCCGCCGCAGCCGCCTCCGCGCACTAGGCTCGAGCCCCGGGATCGAGCGAGGCCAGATGCTCTCCCTGGGCGCCCTCCACAAGCTCTGCGCAGCCTTCGACGCCGTCGCGCTCACCGTCATCGCGGCGGGACTCTCGCGCCCGCCCTCGGGCCGCCACCCTTTCTCCTCCGCGCACGCGCACTCCCCGCACCCCGTCGACTTCCCCACCATCGCTGCCTGCCGCGCTGCGGTCTCCGCCTCCAAGGGTGACCGCCGCCGCCGCCGCCGACCCGGCGGCGGCCAGCCCTCCCCCTCTTCCTCCCCCGCAGCCGCCGCAGCCGAGGAGAAGGCGGAGGAGGAGCAGCAGCAGCAGCAACCGGTGCTGGTCAAGATCAAGCACGAGCGGGACCCGGAGCGGCTGTACCAGCTGTTCAGGACCAATGCGCACAACCGCCTCCTGGTGGAGAACCGCTTCGCGTTCGAGGACGCGGTGGCGCGCCTGGCTGGTGCTCGGCGGAATGACCTCGTCGAGGAGATCCTCGAGCAGCACAAGGCGCTGCCCCAGGGGAGGCGGGAGGGGTTCGTGGTCAGGATCATCGGCCTGTACGGGAAGGCTGGAATGCCGAGCCACGCGCTGCGGACGTTCCAGGAGATGGGGATGTACGGGTGCCCACGCACCGCCAAGTCGCTCAATGCCACCATGAAGGTGCTGCTGCGGGCACAGATGTTTGATGAGGCTCTGTGGCTGTTTGAGGAGGGGCCGGAGAAGTACGGGGTTGAGCTGGACGACATCTCGTGTAACACGGTGGTGAAGATTTACTGCGATATGGGGGACTTGCGTGCGGCATACCGGGTTATGCAGGGGATGGAGGGGGCTGGTGTGCAACCGGATGTCGTCACGTACACGACGCTCATGGCTGCGTTCTATAAGTGTGGCCAGCGCGAGGTTGGGGATGGTTTGTGGAACCTCATGAGGCTGAGGGGTTGTGAGCCGACACTTGCTACCTACAATGTGAGGATCCAGTTCCTGATTAACAGGGAAAGGGGGTGGCAGGCGAATGAGTTGGTGCGGAAAATGTATGCGGTGGGGATCAAACCAGATGAGATCACATACAATCTAATTATCAAGGGTTTCTTCATGATGGGTGAGCATGAGATGGCCAAGACAGTCTTTGGCGCGATGCATGGGAGGGGATGCAAGCCAAACAGTAAGGTTTACCAGACAATGGTCCATTACCTCTGTGAGAGAAGGGACTTCGATTTGGCATTCAGGTTCTGCAAGGATAGTATGGAGAAAAATTGGTTTCCAAGTGTCAATACTATTAACCAGCTGTTGAAAGGCCTCATGGCTATCTCAAAGGATAGGAATGCGAGAGAGATAATGAAGTTGGTTACTGGGAGAAAACCTCCGTATTCAGATGGTGAAATGAAGGTCTTCAAAGACATATTATCTCATAGGAAGACTGGAAGATAATTGATATCTGGATAGGAAATGTTGCTGTAAATCCACCACTTGTAACTGTAAGGCTGTTGTTGACATTCTTTCATCACTTTGTTTTCATAGTCAAAGTTGAAATGAGGTAGATCAAAGGGTTTCTTATGTTGAACCATCCTGTCGGCCTCCTCAGATAACAAGAAGAAGTTAGTATAAGTTATAGAAATTCCTTTACCTCTAGCAGAAATATCACGGATGACAAGGACTTTAAGAGCTGAAGGTTCTGTTTTATACTTTCCGTTAGCTAATGTTTAGAAATTTTCTAAAAAGGTTGCAATCATAATAATTCAACATAACTACATAAGAATGTGTTGTTGGAGCATTCATCGGGAAAACATATGAGTGTGGCTGGAAGAAGGAATCAGTGGTGCCACAGGTGTTGAGGATAGAGTTTGGTCAGGAGTATTATCATATCAGTTCAGTAATGGTTTGTTCTTATTCAGTTAGAGTCTAGACTTTGTTTTATACTTTTAGTTGGAGAAAAATAAGAGTTTGTTATTTAGCTGCACCTACTTAACATCAGAGGCGTTCCAGTTGTAACCAAGAAGAAACAAATTTGATTCCATCTAAACAGGTTGCTCAGAGCCCCCTTATGAGGGCGAGTATACCATATTTATCTTCGGTGTCAGTGTTGATGAAGTAATGAAGTATTCTGTGCAGTATTTAAACCTATGTTTGGGGAAAATATGATCTTATTATTATTTTTTATTTTTCTATTATGTCATCTCACCAAGATAGAATTGTCTACTTGTTAAGAAGAAGAAATATTTTAACTGTGCCGCAAAGTTTCTCTACCCTAAGATTGATGATTCTTTTGACATTGGTGAAAAGGCGTGGGACAAACCAAAACAAAATCAACTGGATTTGTTTCCATTTTGTAGGAGCCATATGATAGTACAGCTTTTTAAATCTGTGCTGCATGTTTCCTGTTAAAAATATTAATTTCCTTCACAGCAATGTTCAAATTTGTGATTGATCAATAACAGTTTTTGGTTACCATATAGTTACTACTTTTCATCAGTCATCACTGAATGACCAAAAAGTAACTAACATTGCATGCTACTTGGTGTATACACCTCTATGATGCATTAGTTCAGATTATTAGTTAGTCATGTACATTGCTAAAAGTAAAATAGACTAATGTGACTAAGATAATATCTCTTAGACCTGTGAAAACTTTGCACCTAGGGTATGCGATATGAGTGAAATGTTGTGATTCTTAACATGATTGAAATGATGGACATGACCTTTACAATTATACATTACTCTTCTGATTATTTTAGTTGATTATTTTCATTCAGTCATCATTAAATTTAAATCTTTTTTTTTGAAAAAATATCATTAAATTTAAATCTACACTGGACATTTCATCATATTTTTGCTAATATGGGCACAGCTCTTTTACCCCCCTTCCACCTGTTGATAACCATGTAGCTTTTAAGTTCTAATGTCTGCTACATTATTTGTTAAATATTGTTAAAAGGTTTCACATGAGCGATCTCAGAGAGAATCCTGTATTCCGCTGAAAAAATGTGAAATATCAGCGAATAACTGAAAGTTAAAAAAATCAAATAAATCTAGGCTATCTATATGAAACCCTACTTTAAAAACATTTCAATAGTGCTTATCTTAAAATCCTAGTTGTTTTTCACTGTTCTTGAAACAAATTATGAGAAACGATGGGAATTGGGAGGAGACTTTGATTTGGCATTCAGGTTGTGCAAGGATAGCATGGAGAAGAACTGGTTTGCCAGTGTTGAAAGGCCTCGTGGTGATCTCTAAGAATGCAAGAGAGATAATGAAGTTGATTACTGGGAGAAAACCTTCGTATTCAGATGATGAAACTGATGGTCTTCAAAGACACCTTGTCTCATAAGAAGACTGGAATATTATCATTTTTCCCTTTTATCACTTTTCCCTTTTAGTTCTGCAAGCTCAGTGCTGTAGAAGTTTAATCTAGGATTGATGATTCTTTTGATACCAGTAAGAAGGTACATGAGACGGTCATTTGAATTATTTTTTGTGAGCTTTTATGATAGTTAAATTAGTTTTCAAATACTTTTATGTTAGCAGCTGCAGAAGAAGAATTGAGAACTAATATATGTACTGAGGCATGAGGAAACTGGTGTAATTGATACTTGAGCCACTTGAGGTATTTCATAACCTCCCTTCTCAGCAAACTTGGTCATATTTACCTTCACTGCTCAGAAAACTTTGATACTCTACCTTGCTTATCTCCATCTACCACAGAACTTTGACTGCCAGTGGGAAGTACTCCCTCCGTTTCAAATTATAAAACATTTTGATTTTTCTAGATGCATCGTTTTACTTATGTATCTAGACATAGTGTATATCTAAATGTATAGTAAAAGCTATATAATTAAAAAAAGGCAAAATATCTTATAATTTGAAAGGGAGTGCAATAGTACACGATTTGGTTTCTTTATGATGGAGAAGACTTTTTTTTTTGGGTGGTGGTCGGTGGGGGGGGGGGGGGGGGGGGTTCCTCCAGTGTAGTTACTATCAACCAACCGTTAGAAGGCCTCACAGCGATTAGAAAAGAATAGGAATTTGAGGAGGTAATGAAGGTTACCTGGAGAAACCTTCATATTCAGATGATGAAATGGAGGTCGACATTGTTGTTTCATGGGGTTATGGAAGATATGTTTACAGCTTGATTTGGAAGTTCTGAATCCACCATATGTAGTGTAAAACTGTTGTTGTATTCTTTTGTTTTTTTTCTGTCAAGTTGAAAAAAAGAAGATTGAGAGGGTTCTTGAATGTTGTCATGATAATCTTTTTGGACTCAGATGGCAATTGTTCAGCTGCTTAGTAGATGCTACTATAAGTTACAATGCTACATGATACCTTTACGTGTAGCAAAAAATTATCACAGTGACTTTAAGAGCTGAAGAAATACCTGTACCATACGGACTATTTTTTTAAAATCTATTAAACAGGTTTTTTGTGTTCAAAAGAAATAAACATTAGAACGCTTCAAAACATAGCAACTGTTGAATACTGATGAAGTAGGGAACGTACTCTATGCAACCCAGCTTCGTGTGCAACCTATGCAACCATCAATTAAAGCCGCAAGATCTAGATCCAACGTTTGAAGTTTTTTTTACTTAAACCCTCCCATCTGGATACGCACGGGTTAGATTTAAACCCACAGGTGGAGCATTTCGTATGGTATTCCGAACTGTATTCTGCTAACTTCAGCAAACATAATTTTTCTGTACCAAACGCGCATCTTTTCTCTACATATCTATCTTTCATCACATGATGGGTCAAAAAAAATTTAACTTTAGAAGGCGCGCGGATTGGACGTTAGTACTTATATAGGAATAATTCCTTTAAGCTACCGAAATCCAAATCTTTTGTTAGTCGGTGGCTGTGGGGAGGGCCCACATGTCATAGACACAGTTTTCTCCTAACCCCAGGCATCCGAACACCGTGCTCGTGTGGGCCCTAGGTGTCAGCGGCATATCATGTGACTCTCGCCCCCGTTCCTCTTCCTCCCTGCAAATCTGTGCACTTCGCAATCGCTCCGCTGCAGGCGGCGGGGCCAGGCTCAGAAGCGAAGGGGATGGAGGACACAGTAGCGGAGAAGAAGCCCCGGACCGCCGGCGACGGAGATGGAGACGGCTGCAACGGCGAGCCGTCCGGCACCGCAGAGAGCGGCGGCGGCGGCGGCCTTGTCGAGAGGCTCCCCGAGGCGCTCCTGGTGGAGGTGCTGGGCCGTCTCGACCTCGACGACGCCTGCTCCTCCGCCGCGTCCTGCCGCTCGCTCCACGCCGCCGCCAACGCTGCCCTCTCCGCTCTCACCGCCCTCGACCTCTCCGTGAGCTTCACCCTCCCCTCCCCTTCTCACCGCCCGCCAAACGGGTTCCTTTCCCTTCACTCCTCCACTAACCCTTCCTCTGGGGTTTCGCTTCGCTTCGGTCGGTCGTCCGGTCGCCCGCCGCAGGACTTTGCCCCGTCGAATGCCATCCTAGGCAGGATTCTCGCGGGGAACGGCGCGGTCCGCAGCCTCACCGTCAACTGCAGCCTCCTTGACGACTCCGCCGCCTCCGTCATCGCCAGGGGTAGCCTGCGCGAGCTCTCGCTGCTCAAGTGCTCCTTCTCCATGAGCTTCTTTGTGGCTCTCGGTGGTGCATGCTGCAATTTAAGGTGCGGTTCTTCAGCTCTCTCTTGTTCATGCCTTAGCTTATGCACGCGAATATATTTCTTTAGAGTGATTGAGAAGTCCAAGCATGCTTTAACCCGAATTTGGATTCAGGTCGTTGAAGCTGGAGATGGCAGTTGCTCCAGACATTCTATATTCTCGCTATTCTGGATTCGGTACTTGCCTAGCGCCTATCTATACGGGATGTGTTTACTTGGAGGTGAGAGATTAGATTTGTCTGGTACGAATATGATATTCTTCCTCACTTAGAAACATAGCTATTTTGTATATTAAAAAATTTGTTTGCTTTCATTGTCTTTTGATTTCCAAGCATACATAGAATCAAATAAGATTAACCATTGTCTTAGAATAATTTTATGGAGCTTTTAGAAAAAATTCAGTTAATTTGGTTGCTTGCTCTAAGCAGTCTTTTTTTCAACATTCAATACAGACTCTTTGGGTGAAGTTCCCTCTGCTAGATCCACGCACAGCTGATTATGAGACTGGAACTGGATTGCCTCTCATTCCTAGTAACATCAAAGACCTGTTGCTACAACCTGTATCTCATTTGAGGGCAAAGACAGTCTTCGTGAAAACCACGAGTCTGAACAAACACATCACTGACAATTTGGAATCACTCTCTCTAGTTCTTGACACGATAACAGATGAACTTGTTACGTTGATCACCAGTAATGTCCACAAGTTGGTTGAGCTGTGCCTGGAAGATGAACCTGTTACCCAACCAAATTTGCCTGAAGATTTGACAAATGTCGGGCTTCAAGCACTTGGCTTGTGCCACAACTTGAGACATTTGTCTCTGACACGGCGTTGCTGTGACTTCAGACGGGTAAATGACTTTGGGATACTGATGCTTGCTGATGGATGCAAGCAACTGAGAACCATTAGATTTGGTGGGTTTTCTAAAGTAAGTGATGCAGGGTATGCAGCCCTTCTCCACTCTGGAAAAGACCTGAAGAAGTTTGAGGTCAGCAATGGCTCATGCCTGTCAGACTTGGCATGCCTAGATCTTGATAAGGCAGCTCCAAACATTTCAGAAGTGAGGTTGCTTAACTGTGCTCTCCTAACTAGTGATACAGCCATATCTCTAGCACCCTGCACTAACTTGAAGGTTCTCGATCTCTCTGGTTGCAAGAGCATTGCAGACTCTGGCTTGGTTTCCATCTCACAGCTTCCCAATCTAACTCTACTGGATCTTGCTGGAGCTGACATTACTGATGCTGGTTTATCAGCACTCGGTAATGGGAGGTGCCTGATATCTTCTTTGTGCTTGAGAGGGTGCAGAAGGATCGGCAGTAATGGAATAGCTTCACTGTTGTGCGGGACTGGCACCATCAACAAAACATTGGTTTCGCTTGACATTGGGAATGTACCAAGAATATCATGTCGAGCTGTAACAGTGATTGCCAGAAATTGTGAGCAGATAAGCAGCCTGTGCCTGCGGAATTGCCTCCTCATAACCGATTCGTCTCTCGAGGTGCTAGGTTCTATGAGATGTGACTCCAGTAAATGTTCCCTGAGAATGCTTGATCTTGCCTACTGCAGTAAGCTGTCTCGTAACTTCCTGAGACACTTTGAGCCACCACTGTTCCGAGGGCTGCGGTGGCTTGGCGTCGGTAAGAATGTGGTGCAACGCCGTGGCTGCAGCCCGACAGTTGCCGAGGTTCTGGAGCGAAAGCCTGGATTAACCATCTGCTGCAACGCCTGCGACATGGGCTGCAGGAACAAGTGCCATCCAGACATTCGTTTTCTTCAGTAGATGTGCTGCAATGCCTGCAACATCGGCTGCAGGAACAAGTGTCATCTAGCCATTCGTTTTCTTCAGTAGATGTGCAGGATTAACCAAACCATCTGTGGTAGTGCCTGCGAGGCAGCAACATGGGTTGCAGTATAAGTGTCGACAGAACATTCATTTTCTTCAGTATGTGTTGTTATTGCCATTTGAATTGATACTGTAATGCCCAATTTTACTTTTGATTAAACATGTACCATTTGTGCTCTATGGTTCCTTGTGTCAAAGAACTCTTCTATGGCACCTTTTTTTTTTGGCCGATTTCTTCAGGATTCTATGGTGCCTTTTCTTATTTTGATTTGATATTTTTGACGATAACTAATTAAGTCAGCCCATCAGCCCAGTAGGAAGAGTGGCTGATTACATCACAGCCAATTTCTTCTGTATTGTTTTGAATAATTACATGTATATTCAAATCTTCAAATAATATATAATTCTGCCTATAGGATCGGCTCAGCTGCGTTCTGCCGTGCCCATCGATCATAGCGTTACGTTTCAAGTTTTGTGGACCATGAGCATGACGCAAACCAGGATCAATATCCATTTGCCAGTCAAATAGAATAACTAGGGAGAGAAACTTTACAGATCAACTTCAGCACAAGTGGGATGTGATACAGTTCGAGCAAATCATCATTTTTTGCCTAGAAAGTTTTAAGTGACTCAGAGCTGCCGTATAGACGATTGCGCATAATAGATTGCATGCCAAAAAAATGCCTCAGGAACATAAGCTATTTCCAAAAATCTCCACAGATGAAAGCAGCAGCAGGATCACGGCAGGTGAGCTACATGAAAGCACCTCGGCCTCCTCTCCTGGCAGTCGGTCTTTCATAGCTTGTGTTGATCTTCTCGACCAACTCGTTCATTGTGCTGCAAATTAATCATAAAGTTGAAATCAACACAAGTGAAATTTACAACAAAAAACGATCTTGGGTATAGAAGAATTAAGAAACTTCATCTGTGAAAGACGTGAGAGCATACCTTGAACAGTTAGTGAACATTGCCAAGTAAGTCATGAGGAGAGTGTCGTTGTATTCCTGGAATGAATGAATGGCATCATAATTACTCATACAGGGTTAAATATGCACCAGTGAGAAAACTACAGAAAATCGATCTTTACTGGCAACATAGCTGGTATGCCAAATAATACATTCATATAGGGAATATCTTTCCACAGCAAAAGAGAAAGCACTTGTCTAAGATGAGAAATGAAACTAGCATACCATTAAGAAGTCATCTTGGAATTTCTGTGACTCCATAGCTGGTAGCCTTCTTACGAGGCTTGAGACTTGCCTAAGCAGTGAATTATCCACTGGAATGTCACCTGCAGTTGAAGAAAAGGCTTTGCAGTTAAGTTCTTAAGCCAAAAGTCCAACAGGGTCATTAACAAGTTTGGGAAATTAAAGTTCTAAAATGTTTAGGTTTAAAGAAGAATGGAAGCATGTTTTGGACAACAAGCACTATAGAGCATTGTCTCAGAAGTGGGAGATGAAGCAATGTAGCACTTCATATATGTACGGACCTTTTTGCATGGCAACAAGATACTGATGGATAACACGGACCCTGCTATTGAGCATCTTGATGGCACTGTGTATTCCTGTAAGATGAGCAGCCACTGCACAAAAGCATCAATTAGTACAATTCTGTCCAGAAAATACCTCACATAGTGTGACTAATAATGTTAAGAAAGCAAAGCCACAGGGAAGGCACCCCCAGGGCTGTCTGATGAGAGGTCTTCAAAGTATAATACTTACACTGAGTTGCTGCTGAGCCACCATCAGAAGGTTTGAGATGGGCAACATGGTCGACAGATATCCTCTCAGCCTCTACAGTCTTTGATAAACAATACTGATGTCAAAAACAAAAACCATATATAGCTAGACAAACACAAGGGGGAACACTTACCTCAATTGTATAATTGGATCTTACAAAAATGAGCTGAGGACTCCCATCGATGACATGCAACTCTTAAAATTACAGAAAATAAAGAAACAATCAGCAGACAAACAGACAAAAGAAAAGTGAGAGTGTGACAAGAAAGCATTGATAAAACTGGGATAAGTTCAGGGGCTATTCATGTTATACTTGTATATGGCAGAACCTAATGGCTTATGTAGTTAATAATGGCACCTGGAAATAAACTTTAGGGGTTGCTGGATAAAAAGTTAAAGAAAAAAGAGCATTTACATTTACATAAAAAAAGGCAATGTGTCAGAGAATCAAAGACAAGAAATAAAAAAGTTTAGACTTATTAATACATCAGCAACAAACTTCATAAATTCATAAATATCCTTTCTTGCTCTGAACCATGAATTTAAAGAGCAATATGATAACTAGGATATCAAAGCGACTTGGCAATCTAAGACTGATCAAGATTCGGAGTTACATGTAGCATAACTGAAACCGAAGTACACACAAAATCAAGCACTAATAGTCAAAAGCATTCAAGCACATAAAAATCATCGAAGTCGCATAAACAGGTTCAGGGTAGAACCAAACACAGGAGAAACAAGTTGCAATACATTAAAGATTCAAAACTTTAATCCATATTCACTTACCACTCTCATAGATAGTCACAGGGAGATCCTTCTGGGAGAGGTTGATTGTAGGATTTAATAGAAGATAAACAGGGCTTTCGTTAACATCCATCAACTGGATAATACAGATAAAAGAAGGTTAGGCAGAGTCAAATGAATATATACATCACAGATCAAACAAGTCTGCAGGCAGGTAATTTCTCAACTCTCTCAAGCCAAAATCATATATCTGCCATTCCATTCAGTCACACGAACTCAGGTAAAGTTATATAGAGGTAAGTAATATATGGTTTTGCTGCACAGAAGATAAGCGATTTTTGCATATAAGAGGGAAACTTAATAAGTTAATACTGTGAAAATTATCAAACATCCAAAGCTACTTCTTGTTACTTAATTCTGCCTTGAAGTTAGGCTTTGAAAGATGCAACTTTCTTGACATTTTCATGTGTTAATTATGCTACAGTATACTGTTTATAAACGTGAAAACTCAAAAGAAACCTTATTAGAAGCATAATGGGTTACATTATTAGGTTATTGGCAGCTATAGTTACTAGACACCTGCTTCAGTACCAATCAAATGTGTACAGTGAGAGAATTCCCAAATTCCAGAAACATTGAAGCAGTCTCTTCACTTGCTTCACTTACTAAACTATTAGGCACTTTAAATAGGTCAAACATGTATAGAAATAATAAGAATCCTAGGTGCCACCTACTGTTAGGTGGCATCAAGTAAACGAATGGTAAATTACAATATGAAACAGACACATTTTCTCCATAGCATGAGCAAACACCAATGTCCAAACACAATGTGACATCGTGAGACAGATTAAGAACTCACGGCTTTGTGGATTTGCATGTCGGTCTCGTGCACATCACTTCCAGTGGAGTACCAACCAAGCACGTAAAAGTCGGGGAACACCTTCTTATCTGCACATCCACAGCCATAACAAAACACTCATCAAACCATCCACGAAACCCTAGCACTCCCTTATGATTCCAGGCGTCGTAAAAGGTAAAACCCTAAAAAAATCCCCCAGATTCGAGTAGGAGCTTACAGAGCTCCTGCTTCTTCTCGAGGAAGGCGCGGTCGAGGGTGCCGGAGACGGGGTCGAGCACGAGCTCGAAGCTGTTGAAGATCTCCACGGTCCGCCCGCGCTGCACCCCGATCACGCACCCGAACACCCTCGGCGGCTGCCCGGACCCCGCCGCAGACGAGGAGGAGGAGCTGTCCCCGGAGCAGGCGGCCTGGGCCTTGACGCGGGTGTGGTGGTCGGAGACGTTCACGATGACGAGCGGGTGGAGCTTGAAGGTGAAGCCGCCGCTGGAGGAGGCGGCGGCGGTCGTCGTGGGCGCGGGCGCGGCTACTGCCGCTGCGGCATCGGAGGGCGCCGACATCGTCGGAGCCGGGGGGAGAGGTGGCGTGGCGTGACCTAGGTAGCGTGCGCCGGCGGGGGGAGTTGCGATTGCGACGGGGACGGGGAGGATGCGCAGGTGGGGTTGGGGGTTTTGCGCTATGGGTGGGGCTTGCGGGTTGCGTGCGTGCGAGAGAGAGAGGCGCTATGTGGGCTTACTGGGCTTTATGTGGCGCTTTTGTGGAAGAGAAGTGCAATGGTCCAGATGGGCCGTCACGGACGTCTAGAAAACGGCCTGATATGATAAAATGTAATTGATGGCCCAATAAGTGCTGAATCTCGGAGAAGATGTATGCTGAAATTTTCACTCATTTTCTGAAATTTAAATAAAGTTTGAAAACTTAACACTCGCCCCTCTAACATTCAAAAAATCAATTTCTTGGCTCCACCCTAGTGCTGAATCAAGATAAAAATAAGTGTTGTGAACACGAGGGCTAATAGATCTTTTGTGTTTAGTCCTATGTTGGAATCGTGTGGTATGGTGTCTGAGCCAAGGTGATACCTCCGAATAATATATCCAATAGTGCTTGAGTCTCTATGCTGACGAGAATTAAGCAGGGATTCTGTGAGTCCCCCAGCTGTCATTGTGGTTGTTTTCTAAATCTCACTTTCACAACTTTTTGAGTGACTGCTGTGCAGATAGTCACAGCTAGAGTGGTTGTTGTAGAGTGGCTGCAGCGAACTCAGCCGTTCTAGCTGGCCGATTAGTATTTGTTGATCTATGGAAAGTGGACGAGCGAGTATTTATAGGTATGTAAGGTTGGAAGAGTGTCACTATGGGTGGATCATATGTGGGTGTTGCGAGTCTCAAGCCCTCTCCGCATGCGTCGAGGAACCGCGAAATGAATAGAGAGGAATAGAGAAGAGAGGAGAAGAGTGAAAAAAAAGGAGGGTAGAGGTTGGAGATGAATGAGATACAAACACCTATTTACTTCTTTCTACACCATGAAAAAGAAAAAAGAAGTGATCCTTAGAATTAAATTATTATAACTTTATTTTGTTGTAACGTGATAATTAAAATACAAAAAAAATCACTTAAGTGACTTTTGTGTGACTTATTATATACGTGAAAAAACAAATGATATGCATTACAGATTTGGAAGAAAAAGGATGACATAATTATAACCTCATATATGCAAGAAGCTTGAAAAGATGACCCCTTTCCTTGTCCTTTTACTTTTGAAGGTCTATTTGTTATCTACTTCATGAGGAGTCCTCAAATCCATTTCATTGTGATATTGGCACGTGAAGCCCACTCATCATTCAGCCATATCTATCATCATTTCAATCGACTGAGCTACGGGTGCGCAATGGGCCCAAACACAAGGAGCAATGGATAGGATGTGCGGTTGACCCAATTTTTTACAATTTGGCCCTTTTCTTGAAAAAAGTTCACAATTGGACCCCTGGAAAACTTAAATGCAGAAATGGACCCCGGGGTCGGCGCCATGCATCATGGCGTCGAGGTTTCACGTCTCGGCGCCGTGGATCACGGCGCCGAGGTGCCTGGCTGCCTTCTAACGTGGATCTGACGTGGATCTGACGTGGCAGGGAGCTCGGCGCCACAGATCACGGCGCCGAGCTCGGCGCCGCAGATCACGGCGCCGAGGTACTGAAACAAAACACCCACCCGACGTTGCTCGCCCGCGGCCGCCTCATCGTTCTCCTGCCCCTCCACGCGCCCGCCGCATTTCGCGCCCGCCCGCCCACCACGCCCCCCCGGCCGGCCCGCCGCTGCGCGCCCCGCCGTTGCCCCCGGCCGCCGCGGCCCCCGCCGGTGCCCCCGGCCGCCACCGCTGTCGTTCTTGGTGGTGGTGACAGAAACGGCGAGGACGACGAACAAGACGAGGAGCAGCAGCACGAACGAGTTGAAGTGGCCGCGGCGGAGGCCGAAGCTGACGGTGACGCCCCACGCCGCCGCCCTTCCGTGGGGCTTCTTCGCCGGCGGCTCCGACACCAGCCACGCCTCCTCGAGTGCGTCAGCGCCGGCGTCGGCGCCGGCCGAGATCCGCCCCTTCCGCGGCGGGGTGTAATCGGTCATGTTTCCACCTGGGACGACGACGTCGATCGGGGCCGAGGAACTTTATTTGCAGCGTCCGGCTCCGGCGGTTGCTCGCAAGCACCGGCACTGCATGCGCAGGTAGGTGAGCCGTGAGTGCACTGGCACTGCACTACTGCAGCAGGTGCTGAGCTAATCGATCGCTTGTGGTAAAATATTCCTTTTAGGTGAGACTGAGAGTTGTTGCCCCTTGATCTCGTAGGTTTTGGTGCATAGCTACTATGAACTGCATCAACGCCTCAAGTCCCCTCCAAATCAAATTAGTATTAGTATTAGTTCTGTGCGTGTATATAAACACTGGAGATGGAGAAGTTAGGAGGTGGTTCTGACCGATACACAAAGAAATAAAGAACAGCTGAGACAGGCTTGGCTTTGATGTTTCCGAAGACAATTTGTTCATTATTTATAAACTGTACTATTTTCATGTCGGTCAACAGTATTTGCCAATGATAATGTACGTATCTGCCAACCGTGTCTCTTTCGGCTGCATATTCATCATGTTTCTGAAAAGAAGCGAATGAATTGCAGCCTGCAGAGCATCATGGACTATAAACAAAGACATAAAGTTAAGAGAGTTAATCAAAAGGAAACAGGCCAGTCAGGTTAATTGGACGACCGAACTGAAACTCAAATCAAATCCAGGTCTTCCTTCCCTTCTAAGAGACCAAGATTCTATGGCTAAAACTTGTCGAGGACAAAAGTTTTGGAAGAAGGCCTTTCGTTGTCCATATCATTTCTCTACCGTCAACTGTTGTGCACCTCGCCATCACGCAATGCGAGTATAACTGGCTCTTCAATATATATGGATCAAATCAAACTTTTGATGGTCGAAATATTGAATCCAATGTTCGTGTTCGGTTTTTAGAGAGGAAGAGCCGAGAGGGGAGAAGAAAATATGAAATGCGTCCACAGTTAGCGAAGGGCGTCTCCTGGTTTGTAGTTCAAGGCTCGGCGCCGTGATCTGCGGCGCCGAGCTCGGCGCCGTGATCTATGGCGCCGAGCTCCCTGCCACGTCAGATCCACGTTAGAAGGCAGCCAGGCACCTCGGCGCCGTGATCCACGGCGCCGAGACGTGAAACCTCGACGCCATGATGCATGGCGCCGACCCCGGGGTCCATTTCTGCATTTAAGTTTTCCAGGGGTCCAATTGTGAACTTTTTTCAAGAAAAGGGCCAAATTGTAAAAAATTGGGTGCGGTTGAGTGTACATTGTTTCCTAAAAATTTTAGCTTTGACTACTGTAGCACAATTATTGTCCAATCACAGTTACTAGACTTAAAAAATTCATCTCGTAAACTATAGATAAAATATATAATTAGTTTTTATTTTCGTCTATATTTTGATCTATATTTAATACTATACGATACGAGAATTCTTGAAAATATTTGAGAACTGCCTCAGTCCCAAGGGCTCCGCCGTGGAGCCACCATGCCGGCTGCAACGCAAAACAGAGTTGGGGCAAAAAAAAAAAAACCTACGGCACTTGAGTTGATTTGAAAAAATCCCAAGAAACAGAAAGGGTTTCCCTATGCACCCATAAAAGATATACAAGATGTGAATGAGGGGGAGACATGGAGGTCTACGTAAAATAGAAACGTGAGTTAAGGCACCGTTGGATTAAGTGTTTTTCTCTAGGATCTTGCTTACGGTCCTGCTAGAGAGATGCTCATGGGCAGAGCTTTGTGTTATTATAAGACAAAAAAAAATTGGAATCTAACCCCTCTGCCTAAGAAAATCCATCAAAGAAATACCTATTTCCACCGTTTGAGTGCTTATGAATTGCCCTTCAACCATTTTTTTTTTTTGGTTTCAGAGCCTGTTTGATTGATGTCTAGGCAATAAAACGCGATATGCCTAATTTGCAGCGTGGCTGTTTTGATCTTTCTTGAATAAAAAGGCTCTTGTTCTCGTGCACACACGTTTGATAATTGATAGAGCTTTTGATTAAAAGCTCTTGCTTTCATTCTGGAATTTGTTCCAAACAGCTCAAAAACTCCACCTTGTAGTACCAAAATCCACCATGTGTAGCTAGCAAACAAAAACAAAATAGAAAGACGACGAAGAGTGGTAGTAGTAGATCGCTGTCGCTTCTCGTCCCATCCAGAAGCACGAAGCAGGTGCTCGTCGTCCGTCCTGAATCTGATCCTGATCCGCCTCAGAATTCATCAGAGGCAGAGCTCGCGACTGTGACTTCAGTGCACCTGGATGTTGACGACCTTGCCGCCCGCCGACAGCTTGGGTATGGTGAGGTACAGCACGCCGTCCTTCACCTCGGCGGCGATCCTCTCCACGTCCACGTTCTCCGGCAGCTCCACCCGCGTCCTGTACCGCCCGAAGCTCGCCGCCGGCCACGCCTCCCCCTCCTCCTCCTCGTAGCCACTGCCAGCCGCTTCCTGCTTCTCATCAGCGCCAGCAGCAGGTTGCTTCTTCTCGGCGACCACGACGAGCGTCCGGTCCTGCACGCTGACGCGCACGTCGTCCCGCGCCATCCCCGGCATGTCGAACCGGACCAGGTACTCCCCCGCGCGATCCCTGACCTCCCACGGCGTCCGCCCCCGCCGCCCGTGGTCGGCGCGCGGCACGGCGGTGGGAGCCCCCGCCGCCGCCGCGTCCGCTGCCGGCACGACGACGCCGAAGCGGACGTCGTCGTCGCCGTCCATGAGGCGCTCCATGGTCCGCACCATCTGGTCCAGCGTCCTCGCTTCCGGGAAGCTGTCCCACAGCCCTGTCAAGCAAGCATCGATCAAGAACGCACGCAATCAAGAACGAATTCAATTTGGTGACGAATTGTTACCGGATCGGAGTATCATCGTCATGAGAAAAGTTGAGGACACGCGCGCACGCACTCACCGAACGGTGTGGTGTGGATGACCCTTCTAGGCCTCGGCTGCTGCTGCTGCTGCTGACGCTGCCTGGCCATGGACGCCCTCTGCAGGTGGTCCAGGCTATCCGTGGAGGCAGAGCCATTGCCGCCGCCGCCGTTCCTCATGGAGGAGGAGGAGGAGGAACGTACCCTTACCGACGACGAGGGTCGAGCATTGGGCCAGCTCGCACGACGAGGAGCAGGGGACGATGTGGTGGCGACGGCAGGGTGAAGGTTGTTAGAGACCGCGGCGGCGTGCTGCATCGTTCGTGCTCCGGAGTCGTAGTAGCTGATGGAAGCAGTGGTGAGGTGAGACGGTGATCAGTGCAGATGCAGGGAAATGGTGGCGGTGGCGCGTGCTTAAATTCAGGTGAGGTCACGAGGGAAGGGAGGGGAGGAAGAAGAGAAGGACGTGGTGGTTTCTGGAGAGTGGTGCGGTGTTCCAGAGCGCTCTGGACCGTACTGGACATTCGGTAGCTGGATATTTGCATCAGGGTCAGGCTCACCTCCCCGCGCTCAGCCGGGTCCATGCCAACCACAACGGCCAGAGGAAGGGCTTGTTTACTGGATTTTGACATTGTAGCACTTTCATTTTTATTTGACAAACATTGTTTAATTATGGAGTAACTAGGTTTAAAAGATTCGTCTCGCGATTTACAGACAAACTGTGTAACTAGTTTTTATTTTTATCTATATTTAATACTCCATGCATGTGCCGCAAGATTCGATGTGATGGGGAATCTTGTAAAGTTTTGGGTTTTGGTGTGCTAAACAAGGCCAAAGTTCACGTTACCTGCTCCAATTTAGGTCTTGTTCGCTTACTAAATATTAGCTAACTAAAGTTTAGTTATATTAGAGCATCTCCAACAACTTGGTAAAATTCACTTATCAAATCTTGAGTTATAGCAAGTTGCTAATTTGTTTAACAAAAGAAAAAAAAGATGTGTCTCCAATAAGTTGCTATTCTCACTTGGTAAAAATAGAGGATGACAGATGGGACCCGCTCACTTGGTAAAAGAATATGTGTCTCCAACAAGTTGCGCTCGGGATAGCAACTTGGGATAGCAACTTGACAAATCTCGGCAGTAGAAACCTCTGGATAGCAACTTGGGAAATTTAGCAAGTTGAGATAAGGAGTTGTTGGAGGAGGATTTTTATGCTTTTAGCAAATTTGGTAGGATAACATGTTGAAATACCAAGTTGTTGGAGATGCTCTTAGGCCTTATTTGGCTGGGTTTTTTCAACGGCTTTCACAATCCGTTTTCTGCCAAATAAGATAAAACGAAATGACTCTATCAATAGAGCTCCTAAAAACATGTTCTCACATAGGTTTGAGGTGTGAAAGAGCCAAAAATAATAACTTCTCTTAGCATCATCTTAGCCTACGTGGTATTATGTAAGAGCATATTTTAAAGAACAAGCTATTTTGCCAAATAATTTAATAAAACGGAGTCTTAGTAGCTAAACTTTCAAACACACTGATTGAAAAAAAGCTAAAATATTTTAGTCTCACTAGCTATCTAAGGGTAACTAAAATAATTTTAGCTGGCTAAGATTTAACAAGGAGAACCAAATAGGGCCTTAAAGTCTATTTTCGGTCAATGAAATTTAAAACTGGGTAAACCACTCCACTGAATTTTAAAAATGGTTTGTTAGGTTATAAGCGGGCGGAAGGTATATATGATCTAGTGAGTATAAAATTTTTATTATAGTTCAAGTATACAATATTTAGCTGAAAAAATATACTTTACCCTCTAATTATGGGGTGGACTAATTAACCCCCTTAATTTTAAAACTGAACGTTTTACTTCCTAAACTTTTTAAAAACCGTTCAAATAACCATCGAGACGGTTTTCGGTGGTGGTTTTGCTATGATCACTATGTTTTGCTACAGTAACAGCGGTTTTATCTTTTTTTCCTTTTTATTTATTTCAGTTGAATTTTTGAAAAATCATATAAAAATCATAAAATAAAAAATCCAATTTTCTTGAAGTCCACATGAGTAAGATCTATACAGTGAATATATAATATGACATACTTTAAACTATCTCCAACAATCGTCACCCAAAATACAAGACTCATTTGTGCTTTAGATAGCGCTACAGCTAAAAGGTTCCATACATATTTTTAATCTTCTCCAACAACAAGACCTAATAGACAACACTCTCTGCAAATGAGTCTCGAGGAGAGAGGATACCCAAATTTGGGTTATGCCTCTCCTGATATCCAAAATGGGTCTTCTATCTCTGTTGGAGACTATAGGTATTGTGTTGGAAACCTATTTTGGGTTTGGGTTCCCAAATGAGTCTCCTATTGGAGACAGACTTAGTACAATATTTTTGTTGTATATTTTATAGAAAATAATACAGTGAATATATAATCAAGCTCACCGGCGCCCGCAACACGCTCGAAGTCGGCATGTTCACGGGCTACTCCCTTCTGGCGACGGCGCTAGCTCTCCCCGACGACGGCAAGGTCATCGCCGTCGACGTGAGCCGCGAGTACTACGACGTCGGCCGGCCCTTCATCGAACGCGCCGGCGTCACGGGCAAGGTGGAGTTCCGAGGGCACCGCGCGCTGGAGCACCTGGACGCGCTGCTCGCCGACGAGGGGAGCACCTGGACGTGCTGCACGCCGACGAGGGGAGCACCTGGACGCGCTGCTCGCCGACGAGGGGAACGTCGGCGCGTTCGACTTCGTGTTCGTCGACGCTGATAAGCCTAACTACCACGAGCAGCTGCTCCGCCTGGTGCGGGTCTCGGGGGAGTCATCGTGTACGACGACACGCTGTGGGCGGGCATGGTGGCGATATGATGCCGCCCGACGCGCCACTGTCGGAATTTGACCGCCGGACATCGGCTGTTATGCGAGACCTCAACGCCATGCTCGCCGCCGACGAGCGCGTGGACGTGTGCCAGCTCACCATCGGCGACGGCGTCACCATCTGCCGCCGCCTCGTGTGATCATCGGCACAGCGATGTTCTTCTACTAGTTCCGATCCATTACTTGTTATTACTATCACGGACTCTCCCAGAATATCTATCGCCATGTATATTGTCATATGCTACTAGCTCCTTTGTGTAATATAATAAACAAAATAACTCAGTATCTCACAATAACGACCTGTATATCTTGAAAACATGACAATGAGGACCTCCATATGGTACAGTGTACTATATATATGATCCAAAATAGTAAACGAACTTCCGTGCTAATTTATACTTGGTTTCTCATAAGCACGCTTTCACACACACAGCCACACAGGCAATGGTGAAAATTGTATTTTTCGCAGGCAAAATTTTACTCATATATAATATTGTTAGACAAATTAAGGAGTTAAGCCATTCTAATAAGCAAAACATGCCACATTACGACCAGAAACAACCCTTTCATGTCCAACATGGCCAACCTGAATACACTACTGGAATCAACTCTTGAACCGAACACTTCGGCTGACATTCGGGTTGATGCCAGACATTTCACCTCCATATGGACCAGACGGCTTCTTGATATCACGCACTTGGCCTTTCCGCTTGACAAGCTTGTTTTTATGTTTATCCTGAAAAGACAAGTAAAAAAAGAGCAACTGAGTTATGGCCCTAGCAGTTCAAATGGCAAACAAGTCACATATACAACTGAGTTATGTTACTTACCCTGTAGTTCTTTCTCGGATTCTTCTTTTTCTTGTTCCTGGAACGAGTCAACCCCCGGTTCTTCAAGATCTGCAAGGGTTTGGATTTAGTTAGAAGCACATAACAGGAAATCAAAATCTATAGTATGTTACATGATGCACTAGGTGAAGATTAACCTGGTATGAAATCGTCCTCTTGCCGTCGCCTTCAGTTTCTTCCTCTGGAGGTTCAATGCCCGGAGTTCTGTCATACAGGAAAAAGTAAGCAGCAATAGAGCATTTCACCAGAAACCCCATATTTATTACCTGGTATATTCAGTGGAACTTACCTCGAGTACAGAGCATTCTTGATTGATAGTTTTTCAGTCCTCTGTCTTTTAACATCCTCATAGAAGCCATCTTCAGAAGCATCACCACCTTCTGAAGACTCATGGTCATCTTCAGAAGCGTCATCTTCAGAAGCGTCACCATCTGGCAACTCATGATCTTCCACTGAGTTAGCTCCTACTCTTGATAGAACGCGAAGCTCGTGTTTTCTCCGTCTTTCTCCAATATTGTCTCTCTTCGGAAGGTCATCATCACCAGAAACAAACTTGAACATACAAAACAAGGGGTTAGACACAATCAGACAACCAAAAGCTTATAACTCCGAATAAAGCTTAAGACACATCATAGCTTATACTGAGCATATATGCAGCTCACTGAAATTCCTTTTTCTCCTTTTCAAAATATCATACTAAGGGCAACAGTTTCCAGGGGAAGGGAGGGGGGCAAAACCTAGATGTATCACAAAAGTTTACCATCACATGAAAACACACCCTTTTTCTTATACTTTTTCTTATACTTTTTTTAGGTGAGCCGCATAAAACTGAAACAAATTTACAAGAACCCCAAATCAGAATGTAAAATTCACCAGCATTTTCAAACTCAGTAGACTAATTACTTTGGAACTACAGATATTCTTGATATTATAATGTTCAAAATATAGCCGCATGAAATTATTCCCAACCTAAGATGACTAAGACCATTGATGATGCATGGGGAATTTACATATTATCACGTTACAAAAACCTAGGGCCATAGGAAACAATTAGATATGAACTAATACAACAAAAACAAACAGCCTGTAACTGAACAGTGTAGCATACCATGCTTTTATTTGATTTAGCAGCAGCTGCAACAAGCTTGCTAGGTTTCATTATTTGATTATTCTTCAGCACTTCATCATCAAAGTCATCCAATGTCTGCAGGCCCCTTCTACATATAAAAAACAAATATTACCAAACCACAAAGAAAGAAAAACATTATTATGTAACAGAAGTACAGAACTACAGAAGAAATACATAACGGATAACTCACTTATTACTAGTTGTCCTGGTTTTTGACAACTTCTCTGGCTTCGACTTTTTCAAATTATAGAGCCCTTTTTTCTTTAATCTTTCCTCAAGATCTGCTCTTACCTTCAACATTTCCAGGCTATGCAAACCCATATGTTCATCCTGTCATTTGTAGATTACAGATTTCAGGCAAATACACTCTTATTTAACAGGAAAACAATGAAAACTGCATGCTCATATCAGATTAACCTTGTTCTTCTGTTCGTTGACTTCATGGAAATCATTTTTAGAAGGCTCACTCTTTCTTGATTCAGAGACTTCAGCACCCTAAATTATCAATCATGTGTTATTTGGAGCACCTAGGTAATAAAGTAATAGACACAACAGAGCAGAAACAGTACTTGGATCACTTTATCCAGTGCTAGTACATTGCTAAATTTGCCTTCCTGTTTGTCCAGTGCGACATTCTTATCTGTTTGGATGGTGCCGCTATGCATAATATGGTCATCAGTGCTCCCTTTTTGCCTCGCTGAATTCATGGTGACTTGCTTTATCTGTAATAGAGAGGACATTGAACATATCTCACAGTCCAAACAACTTTCCAAACGACTCAAAGAGAAATTATCTAACAAGCCCTAAAATAATGATATTCAATAACAGAACAAATTCTTCCATGCTACCGATTCTACTAAACTTCCTTTTGGTCTACCAAGACTAATTAGAACACCAACCCAATAACCATCAACACAAAGATGAGGAGGAAAAGGAGGGGGTCATCTGGCAGGTAAAGAGCAGCATGGCATGCCTTCTGAATTCAGTACATACAGGAATAAGGTTTACTAAGAACAAACCTTCTCTACCATATTCTTGGTCTCTATCAAGCGAGAAATTACAGGATGATCCTGTACGGACAACCCCTCAGATTTCATAAGGAGATAGAAGGTAATAGCTTGACAATGAGCAAGCAAACAAGCTTTCTTCACTTCAAAAGGTTGCATTTTATCTTTGCCTAGACAAGACGTGACCTGCAAAAATATTCATCAATTATCAAAGGCAGCAAGATATAGAGAAGGAAGACTAAACAGGCTACAGGCACTAAGATCACGAACCACAAAAATTAGCAGTGAATCACAGTAGTGAAACAAGGCAACTCAACTAATGTGATATAACATAAGTCACAAAATTCCATGAATCACCAACATGAACCAGGAATGAATGATAATCACGAACCAAACCATACTAGAGCAAGCCCAAGCTTGTGTGTGGCAGTCACTAAGCAAGAAATCATCATAGTGGCATGGAGAATAGTGCCAAAGATGGCATAGTAGATGAAAAACAAAATGAAAGTATGAGTACTTTCACCCATTAGGCTATTTGCAACACTCTTTAGCTTTATTGTAGGGACAAGGATAGGTCCTGTTTGAATCACCATATTTGAAATTTTGTACAATAGCACATAACATCTAAGCTTCATGAATAGTATGCAATAAAGGGTTACTCTGAAGGCAAACAAGCAAAGACTGGTAAGCTAACAAATACTGATGTTTTAAGTTTCACAGTTCTTCCACACATGCAAGTTAAAGTCTTCAGGCTACACAATTGTTCAGCGAACACTATTTTGTTTCAATTGTGAGTGCAGCAGTAATTTACCTCACTGGTAAGCTGTCCTATAGCCCTAAGTTCTTCATGGGCATCCTTCAACTCAGACAACAAGCTAACGAGTTCAGGGGCAGAACTGATGAGTTCAGAAGCAGAGTTCAGAAGCAGAAGTGCAGAAAATTAATATATAGATGTCACCATCCATTGCACTTAAACACATAATGACAATGTCAGTTCAAGTAGTACACAATTTAGATGCTACAAGCATTACAAATCTCAAAATTTCATTAATGGACATGCCAATTTAAGCTTTACTTGAGTGGAACTAACCATTACAATGATCGTTTTCAATGGGTAAAAAGTTTCTTCATGCACTGGTGAACGGTAGATACATTATGTCATGAGGATAAACATTGTGAAGGAACTAAACATACAGCACAGAAGTGAAATGACAGACCTGTATACCACATCCATTTTGTCATCGCCTGATAAGACAGCAAAGTCTTCTTTCATTTTGGTTTCATGGTTGGATACCTGCTAGTCAATGGGTAAATAATTGCAGAGGGTATTATCCGATGTATACATCAACAAACATATATACTCAGAAAAAGTATTAGCCAAATGAGCAGGTAGAAGACAATAGAAATTCGAATCCTCATCACTGAACAAGGCAAAGATAGTGAATATAATAAAGGAAAACTTTTACTCCCTCTATCCCTTTTAAAGGGTCATTCTCACTTCACGAGAAGTCAAAGATACTGAACTTTGACCAAATATTAAAAAAAATATTAATATATACTATACTTAGTATCGTTCAATAGATTGCTGAATCTATTTTTGTAATAAACTTATTTGGAGATACAAATGTTGCTAACATTTTCTACAAATCTAGTCAAACTTAAAAAAAATGACCGGCATGCACCCAATAATGACACTTAAATAAGGACGGAGGGAGTACTAAATCAGAACCCCTAAATAACCAAAGAATTTTACCCCTTAAAGTATTGAAAACTGCCTAAATAATGCCTCATGATGGTTTTGAAGACAGTGTTTCTGGCATAGCATATTACGTGAATGATAAAATGGATGTGAGTAAGCAAACAATAGTAAAAGGTCTACATAACCACCCAACATAAATGACCCTTGGGATTGTATTCCAGGCCTGTTCTGCCACCATGGCCCGACATGCTAGCCTGATTGTCTTGCATATGCAGGTTGGCAATACCCCATAATGCAAGTGAGAATAATTCCAGAACTATTCAAAAATATTTACTAATTTTAGAATTCAAAAACTATTTTGACCTTAGGTCACTTTGCACACCAACAAGACATCACCTAAAATCAAGTTTCAATAGTTGAGGATTGAAAACAGAAAAGTCTCAGAGTTGAGGGTTGGAAACATGGACGGTTTCCTAAAATAGACTAAAATTGTATAGTTGTATAATGGAGAATAACTTATTATGTGATAAGAAGATGTCCTGAGGAAAGTTTAGATGGTTCTCAAAGCCATCCCATGGTTGAAGCAAACAAGATAGTAACAAGAAAAAGAAAAAGAAAAAAGACGATCACCTTTGTGACATTATTCTCTTCATCACTTTCACCATCTTCTAGTCCAAAATCTTTCATAGACAGTTTTTTTTCCTGATTTTTTTGGATCCTTTGAGCCTCCTCGTAATCCACCTCATCATCACCAGACTGTTCACCAGCAGCATAGTATGCATTTTTACCTCTGCCCCAAACATTTTCTTTTGTTTCATCCTCCTGCTCATCCATGCTATCATCACCTCCAGCAATTTGTTTGACAGCCCTCTGTGCCCTTTTTACTGTTCAAACACACTAAGTTATTGATATGCAAACACCACATATCAGAAGAAATAGGAACAGCTAAATAAGAGGTTCAGTAATTTTCTTATTCATTTCATTAACGGTAATGCAAATTGTAACAATTGAGCCAAAGCTTGCATTGAAGCACTACATAAATTCTGAAAGTATAAGAAATCAGCACTAGCATTTTATGTACCAACGGATTTATTCAACACTGAAGAGGAAAGTCAGTATGCCCTTTACAGTTACAAAACATTGTACATTTATGTAATTTCTGCAATTAAACTTAAAAATAGCATCACCTTTGTTGGCGGCTAAGTATATATTTGTAATAGTTCACCTATATCAATATGTGGACCTAATTATTTAAGCCACAGAAACATATTGCTAAACAGAAACAAAGAAATACACTAACAGGATAGTACTGTGCCAATAGATATTGTGTAAGAGCTATTCACAAACTCACATTTTGAAATATACCCTTTGTCCCATTCTTCATAATCAGCTTCAGCCATGTCACCAGACTCTTCTCCTTTGCTGTCATCACTTTCGCTATCAGAAACACCCTAAATATAAGATCATAGAATAAGTCAAACAGATAGAAGATAAGAATAACATCAACTGGTAAGAAGTACAGGTTTTTACCAAGGTTCCAAAAGATGCTAGGCAGTGGCCACGGCCTAGTACCTAGAGCGCCTAAGTGCAGATTAAAAGTGATTAAGTGTTTCTGCTTTTTTTATAATTTATTAGATTATTTGCTGCTGGGAGCCAAATTCAGGAGGCACCAGCACAGATGAAAAAAAAATAGAGTATTAACAGAAACAATTTCAGAGCAAACACGGCACAAAACAGCACAAACAAGGGACATTTATCAGGTTATTAGCATTTGAGAACAGAGTATCAGAAGAAAATTACGACAACAGGGAAGTAATGACTAATGAGTTTTGCAAATAGAAGCAAGTTCAAGAGAAAACAATAGAAATGTATCTTACAGAGACAGCTCAGCGCTGTTCATGCACAACACACAAACACACTGCAAAGACGTGCTCTATCCACCAGTTTCACACGAGGGGGCACATGAACTGCGAACACTGACACCCCAAAGCCCAACAGCCCCACCACGCTTAGCTGACTCACATGCGCACTCGTACACAATCGATGGGAAGCTGAGAACTAACAGGATGAAGGAGAAGGGAACTGAGACGAGGCTACGTTGGCGGCAACATGAAGTGGTGAGGAGGTCTCGCAGCTCGGCAGCTGGCAGCAATGCGAGGAGCAATGGCACTTTGCTTCTCTTGTAAGTTGTAAGGGTTCCAATTACCAGCTACTCGTGTCTAGGCGTACGTTTAATACCTTTTTTGGAACACTGATTTTTAACCATTTGGCACTTAACATGTCAGGTTCATTTACATTACATAGGGGCCAGCAGTACAGCATAATGTAAAGCCAGTAATGTGTTGTAGTTGTATTATCAAAGCAGATTCCATTCACATTAGCAACACAATGATGAGAAATCAAGCCAATATCGTGTTTGATACTAGCCATTTGACCCACAGTACCCCTTACAAGGGAGAAGGCAGCACTCTGTAGTGTATACCAATGTCAACCCAGAACCCAGAAATATGGTGGCAACATGTTACCCCCAAAATAAGCTATCATCAAATAAAAATGGAAAGAACACATCAATAACAAATCATATGAGCCAGCAGCACACAACAAATCCACTGTTGCAGCACTAGTCTAGGCTAAATGAGCAAAATAAATGGCTGGAAACAAGGTAAAATGCAGTTGTGGTATCCAGCCAAACATCAATACTTGCATTTAATCATCCAAAACCCTTGAAAGTTACCACCTATATAATTTGTAGCTTTCTACATACAATGTGAACTCGTGGAGAACTCAGTCAGTAATGGGTAAAATTACCTCAAGGTCAAACACAGGCTGCTCCACATCGTCGTCCTCCGACTCCCTTACTGAATCACAGGGGAAAAAAACAGCAAAAGGAAAGAGAATCAAAACGTCTTGGTGAACTGCACGCAGATGGACGAAGAAAATCGAAATTCCCACAATAGCACCAAGACTAGAGCACTAACCATCACTGGTGTCAAAGGGGATCATGTCCCGCTGCTTGTGGACTGCGAAACAGAAATCAGAGACAAAACAACGACAAAGCACGCATCAGCCAACAGGAACAACCAAATGCATGCTCTTCAGAAACGAAGGGAGGGGGGCTCATAGCTCCTCCATCTTACAGGCATCAATTTCGTCGTTGTCAGAATCAGACATAGCCGCTAGCTCATCGGTCCGCTTGGACTTTGGTGCCTGTGCGCGCCCGGGAGTCTTCCTCTGCCTCTTCCCCATGCTAGGCTACTTCCTAATAAGAAAAGGTTCAATAATCGATACAAAGGACCAAAACATAGTTTTTGCTTTAACTTCACAAATTAACTGATTTGTCCTAAGTTTCAACGCAAAAGAAATTTACCTGAAAGATATATGCACACTACTATTAACTAAAAAAAAATCAGTGAATCGTCACCTTTGCTGTGCTGGCTGCAGTCCGCTGCCCTTGCCTGCTGACCACCCGATGTCCTGTCTGCTGCCTGCCGCCGCCACTCGGCCCCTCCGGCCTTCCCCGGTGGCCACCGCCGGCCGACTGCCCTCGCCCCTCGGGCCTCGGCCTCAGCCCCAGCCGGACAACCAGATGTGTCTAGGAGCCCCACTAGGAGCCAGCAAAGCACCCAGTAGCCCTGCCGCCCGCAGCTGCCTGGAGCGAGGAGCCCCGCCGCCGGTCGGATGCCTGGAGCGAGGAGCCCCGCCACCGGGTAGTAGGGTTTTTAGGGACGAAAATGGGGTTTGGCGGCGTGCGGATTGCGGTGCCTGCTGCGTCCGTTAGAGTCGTGTGACTCGTGGCGAGGGGTGGTGCCCCGGGTGTATGGAGTAGTGGGCTTAGGCTTGGGCTTGTCTCCGTGGGCTGAGTTTCCCACTTGGGCCTTGTTTAGTTCCGAAAAAAATTCGGATTTCGATACCGTAGCATTTTCGTTTTTATTTGACAAATATTATCCAATCATAGATTAACTAGGCTCAAAAGATTCATCTCATGATTTACAGAAAACTGTACAATTAGTTTTTATTTTTGTCTATATCTAATGCTTCATGCATGTGCTCCAAGATTTGATGTAACGGGAAATCTTGAAAAGTTTTTGGTTTTCGGAGTGAACTAAGACTTTGTTTAGTTTACCCCGAAAACCAAAAAGTTTTCAAAATTTCTTGTCACACATGTAAATCATGAGACAAATCTTTTGACTCTAATTAGCCTATGATTGGATAATATTTACCACAAACAAACGAAAGTGCTACAGTAGCGAAATCTAAAAATTTTTACATCTAAACAAGGCCTAAACAAGGTCTTGGCAAAACTCGATTCTAGAGACTGGCCTTCTAGGTGGGGCTAGGCCACTAGAGCTCAGGCCTTGTTTAGTTGGCAAAAATTTTAGATTTTAGGTACTGTAGCATTTTATTTGTTTATGGCAAATATTGTCCAATCAAAGACTAATTAGGGTCAAAAAATTCATCTCGCGATTTACAGGCAAACTGTGTAATTAGTTTTTGTTTTCGTCTAAATTTAATACTCTATGCATGTGCCGCAAGATTCGATGTGACAGGAAATCTTGAAATTTTTTGCAACTAAACAAGGCCTCAATCGCAGACCGCCCTGGTGAATAACGAGCTATAACTGCATTCTTTTTTGAGTTTTTATTAAAATTAAAATAACCTTACTTATTATAGTCTCATGAATTATGTGTGTGTTTGAGATTCAACTTCAAATTGAAATTCATGGGCCGATCCGAAGTCAAAATTCATCAAAGATTAAGTTTTTATGCTATAAGTGTACATTTCACGCTTCGAGAAGTCAATCAATCAAAAGTTTTTAAACTAAATAAGATATAAAAGTACTAGTACTTATGATCAAATAAATATCATTAGATTAATCATGCAATTCATAGCAAATCTACTTAAGATATACAAATGTTAATGCTACTTTGTATAAATCTAGTCAAATATGAGATTACAAAATGGATACAGGTCTGTTATTTGATTTTGTACTATATGTCTAGTTCCTTCACAAAGTTTATCCTCATGACATAATGTATCTACTGTTCACCAGTGCATGAAGAAACTTTTTTACCTTTAACAATGATCATTGTAATGGTTAGTTCCACTCAAATCAACCTTAAATATGCATGTCCATTAATAAAAAAAATTGAGATTTGTAATGCTTATTAGCATCTAAATTATGTACTACTTGAAGTGACGTTGTCGTTATGTGTTTAACTGCAATAGATGGTGACATCTATATACTATTTTTGTGCACTTATGCTTCTGAACTCATCAGTTCTGCCCCTGAACTCCTTAGCTTGTTGTCTGAGTTGAAGGATGCCATCAAGAACTTAGGAAAGCTTACCAGTGAGGTAAATTGCTGATGTACTCACAATTGAAAACAATGTTCTTGTTTCCTTAATTAGGCTGGTAAACTAGAACTCACAAATGTTGTGATGTCTGCCTTACCAACTTCTTAGATGTGTGTTCTTCTTTCTTCCCAACGGTGTCATCAAACTCATTGATAAGTATAGAAAACACTGCCTATGAAGAGGTGCTGATATCAATTCCAAGAAGCCTCCAAAAGCAGCTTGGCAAATGGTTTGTAGACCGAGGGAGGAAGGTGGCCTAAGAGTTATTGATCTTCAAAAACAAAATGAAGCTCTTCTCCTGAAGAACCTGGATAAATTTTTCAACAGAGTTGATACCCCTTGGGTCTCTCTGGTTTGGGAAAAACATTACCCGAATGGCAAATTACCAAATCACATCAAAAAAGATTCTTTCTGGTGGAGGGATGTCCTCAAACTTCTCAACTGCTATAAGGACTTCTCCTTGGTTGAAGTAAAGAATGATCAATCTTGTCTATTGTGGTCAAATAATTGGAACACCCAGCCTCTTCAAACTCAAATCCCTAAATTGTGCTCCTTTGCAAAAAAAGAATGACTTTAACAGTCTCAAGTTTTCTTTCTCAAGACTCACTGCAAGGTCTGTTCAGCCTGCCTCTTTCTATTGAAGCTTGCCAACAACTACAAACCTTGCAAATCATCAAAGATGAGATCATTCCAACCAAACGTCTCGACTGCCACTTGGGGTAAATTCTCTCCATCACGCACCTACAGATCCCTCATTGGTCATACTCAAATCCCCCGGGCTTTCAACTGGTTATGGGAAACTTTTTATTAGACCAAGTACAAAGTATTCTTCTGGCTACTATTGAAGGATAGATTGAGCACTAGAAACATCCTGAGAAGAAAACATATGCACTTTTGACTGTGCATTGTGTCTAGATGCAAATGAAGAAACAATGGAGGGCTTGCTGCATGCGCCTAGGCACCCTTGCCAGCACAATGGCACCAAGACAATCCTAAAACCAGACAAGTGAGTGAGAGAAAATGTAGATCATGAACAACTAATGAACCCAACGTAAACAATTACCTTTAGGTATGGATTCCACCTATGACTTCCCAAGACCTTAGGGTGAGTGGTGGAGCTAGGTCCCTTGATGATTTCACTCCTAAGCTCACCAACAGCATACAAAACCTAATGAAAGTGCTTGTGTATTGTTTGAATGAATCTCCTAAAGGAATTGTGCACTACTCTAAACCTTTGGTTGTGGCCAACTACATGGAGGAACATGGCAATCTGCTCCTCTACTGAGACCCCTTCCCTATCATTGTCTAGCTGTCTCTCTCTAGAAATAGTGCACAAAGCAAAGAAAGGAGCTTTCCTCATTCTAAGCATGGAAATGCACTCTACATCAGTGGAGTGGTAAATGAGGCTCAATATCCTCTGTTTGTGTTGTTCATTTTCTTCTCTGATAGTAGGCGCCAAAGGGTCAGGCACTATTTCAGGTTCAGGTATTTTTCTCTTAAGCCTGGTACTTACAAAAGAAACCATCACTACTATCAAGGCAACAGCCTGCCTACACATCATGTCACGGCTCAAAGAGGGATCCATCTACATGCATACAAAAAACAAATATCAGTTCAGCTAAAGAAGCCCTGCCAGGCATCACCATGTTTGCACAATAAATGATCTAACAAGAACAACACGACTACATCATACAGGTGATGCCTCCCTGTGCTTAAAATGGACAACATCATCGACCCAATCTAAAAACATGATAACCATATTCGCATCATGATAACCGGATAGAACAAAAACACATACGAAATCACACATGAAGCAAGAAAGAGTACAACAAATCGTAAAGATCATATTGTTGTACCAAACTCTAACCAAGGAAGAACAATATTGCACTTGGATTTCACCTTGGGCTCGAGGTCGTAACCACGTAGGCAAAGAGGAAGTAGATCTGGAGGTAGGGGAAGCAGATCCAACAGGAGACGAGGTGGAGAGGAGGAAGAGGCCACCACCACCTTGGAGTCCCGGCAACAGCAACTGTGCGCCGACGTACTAGCAAAGGGGAACGGAGACAAGACCGCCGAAGGACGACGCCGTCGCTGTAACACCCCAGGTGTTTGTCACTTGCTAAGTACTAGGTTTGAGTTCAAACATGACAAGTTCAATGGTAATAAAGAGGTCAAAGTCAATCTATGAAAGTAAACCCCAACTTGGGCTTGGTGGATGCAACCTTGCTTGCATATATGCCTTTTTAAAAGGTATGCTTTGATGATGCTAATGGAACCTTTTTCATGTGTCTTATATCCATCCCAATCTATGTTGATCTCTGGAAAGGTTTGGTTAAGTTTGGAATCAAGAAGTCACATGAAATGATAAGTTATATCATTGTTGGAATGGCTCTATTAAGGAAATAGAATCATGGGTCATGAACCAACCCTTCCAAACTTGCTCATAGGACTCTAGATGAATTATACAACAAAAGTCATGAAGGGTTCATATTGAGCTTATGTCAAGAAAATGCTTCAATTGGCCTAAAATCCTCTTTGGAGCTTTATCGGGTTACTGCTTTGACCAAAGTGAAAGATTGACTTCTATTGCAGTTACGAGGTTTGACCCTAAATGAAAGTTGTAGTTTTGCTTGTGTAGAAGAAACTTTATTCAAGGGTCAAGAACCAAATCAGCATGCAAATAGTTCAAATAGAGGCTCTAAGTTCGAATCAGCTGCTGCTTTTTAGCCCTGAGAAATAATTCCAAGTCCCGGAAAGTGACAACAGCAAGTTAGTTTCTTTGTGACATTTTAGCATCCAAATTCATATAGTAACTCAATTAGATTCCTTAATATGAGTTGGAGTACTCTTCTTGATAAAACCAATGGATCAAGTGTTATCAAATTTGGAGTTCGTTTGGATGTTCAAAAATAGCTCCCAAAACAGTAAAAGATTAATTTATTTGCTAAACGGACGTCGACCCGTTGGCATGCCGCGTTCTCGTGTTTTTGTTAAGCAACTAAAGTTAGTCCAAGAATAAAAGTGGTGGACAATTACTTGGAGAAGGTCATGTAAAAAGTTGCATCAAGTTTGACATGGTTTGGATCATCAATTCTTGGTTTTCCTAATCACCATCAATATGTTGATACTTGTGACTTGGCATCTAATTATCTCTTAATCTGTTGGTCTAATGATCTTGGTGTCTTAATCAAAGTTGTAGTGCACGATGTGGTGAGCAAACTTCATTTTAGGCCCAAGGTCCAATTCGGCCTAGAAGTGGCCCAAACTGGTGTCCCACCTTCCCTACTTCGTCGCCCGCCACGTGCTCGGTGAAATGCGCCTGTGGGCGACGCGCGTCTGGTGCGTGTCCTCCATGCACCGAGCTGCGCTGCGCCTCTCTGCCATCGCCTGCTGCTCGATGGGGAGAGCTAAGTGCGGGTCGAGCTCGCCTTGCGCTCCCTCAGTCGTTCCCCACTCTCTCTCGCCCCTCTCTAACTCTCTCTCGTCGCTCTTGTGCAGCAGAGTCGCCATGGCCGCCGGCGAGCTCCGGCCGCAGCCGTTCTCGCTCTCCCATGCCCCCATAGCCACAGCCACATGCACCACCACCTCGACCTCTTCTGACTCTCCGGCCAGCGCACCTCAGCCGAGCCGACCAGAAGGCCGCCGCCGCCGGCATGTCCGCCACCGGGCCGCCTGTGCATGTGGCCGGCTCGCTTCGGGCCGCAATGGAGCAAGGCAAGGCGACCAGCAAGTGCGCACGATCCCCCTAAGGCTCCCCATCAACTTCCCTGCCGTCGATGTGCCCTCCTTCGGCCGGAACAGGAAGCTCCGGCGAGTCCTCTGTTTTCTGGGCGACCAGGGACCTCGTATTGAAATATGAAACAACTCAGGGTTCCAGATGCGAACCACAGACTCAGATGAATAGTGCGTTTGGACTGCGGTTGATTCGTGGAAAACTCAGGGTTCCCGGTGCAAAGTCGTTTTCCTTTATCCTTTGTTTTTGCAGATTTCTTGTATGAACTTTGGAAATGCAAAGTAATTCATAGAAAAGTCGTAAAATAGCAAATGTGGACTTTTTGGAATCCTTGTGAAATTCTATATGCAGTAGATCTATAATATGGCATGGTTTCGTTTGAAGTTTTAGTCGTAAAAATAGATTTATGCAGTTAGGTTTTAACTGCTTGTTATATTTGTCTTTTTCATAATTGCTGTAGTATGGCTCAAAGAAATGTTGAAATATTGTGACATGCTTTCCATATGATAGTTGATGTCTGGTAATTGTTTCATGAATTTAGGAATGGTAGATTAAGAGTTATAAAAATAACAAATGTCATGTGTTGCTTTGCTCCTATTCTGAGTGGATCTGCATATTTGTATTGTTTGGCTCAGTTAAGTTGTGAATCTTTCCTGGATAAAAATATATAAGTTTTAGTAATTTTCATAAGCTTTCCAAAAAGATAAATAGAACAATTTTTGGTTATGCACATGTTTAGTTATAGTGGTTTAAAGTGCTGTTCCAGTTTCTGTCTAAACCCAGACAGGGTTGCATTATTTGTAATGTACGACCTTGTTAGTGGTAGATTTAGCTCTAGATGTTTATAAAAAGGTTGTTCACAATTTCGTAAGCTTTCTAGAAAGTACACAACTATAAATTATGGACATGTGAACCTCAAGTTAGAGCTGTTTAATGTAGCATGACAGATTCTGTCTATGTTTTAGACAGAGATGTCCTTATGGGATTAATTGACCTTGTTAACTCTAGATTCATATTTAGATGATAATAAGAAAGTTGTAGATAACTTTATAAGATTTCCAAAAATATAAGAATCATGTTTGGTGGAGGTCTACAACTCTAGTTATGCTGTTTTGAATTGCCTATCAGTTTTCTGTGTAATTGTACCCCTACTGTTTGGCAGCATGAGCAGTTTTATTTATGCAATTAATTCCATGATATAAATGATGTTTGCTGTGAAACATGTATATATAAAAGATGTAGATAACTTATTAATATATCTTGTGGTAAAGTTTCATATCATTTGGCTAAGTGGTTTGTGAGTTACAGTAGTATGAATTTCATGCTTTAAAATGCTTGTTCTCTGGAAATTCCTGGACCAGATTATATGGTCATACATGTTTGACTTGGTTAACTTGCTAATCATGCTAATGTGATTAAACATGAATTGTAGATAATTTGATAATCTTTCCAGAATGTCCTATTGCATAGTTTTTGGAGTTGTGTAACTCCAGTTATGATTTATTTACTGAGTTGTTGCATGTATGTCCAGAATTGCTGAAATACCCGAATGCTTGATTGCTTTACTTGGTGTGTGCAAACTGTGATTCATGCCTTTAATGGTGATTAAGTAATACACTTGTAACCTTGGTAAACTTGCGTTATGATTCATATGTTTTCTAAATATTTGGTTGTGTGATGTTAGTTAAATAACTTAGAGGCATGTGTCTTGTATACTTTTATGTAATGCATGTTGTGTCACTATTTCGCATATTCATGCACTTGCATCTTGCATCTCATCTAGGTGCGCTAGATGTATCACGTGAAGGTCTTGGTGTGGGAACAAACCCGAAGACGGTGTTGGGTGAACCCATCGCGAAGGTGGAAGGACTAAGCAAGTGTTGCGACCTAAGATGTCATCAAGATGGAGCAACTAATTAAACTGACTCCGTGTTGATCCCAGGCAAGCTCCGGAGCATTATAAGTCTCCCACTACTTTTGAATGCAATTGAGAATATATGTTATATATGTATTGTTGCATTAAGTATAGGAGTTGGGTGAAACCCTTGCTGCATATATCACTCCTTGTCCAGCAAATATACCTATAACCCTATGTAGATTCAGGATCGAATCTAAATGCTTAGTCATGCTTAGACCGGTAGAAGCCAGGTGATGTCCTGTCACCTGAGCGAGATAGGTGGATACCTGAAAAGGTTGGCTATATATGCTATCATGGAAATAACCAAGTGATAAGGATGAATGAATAATTGGAGACTGGGCGGGACGATGATAGAGAAGTAACAAGACATGGAGGTCTTGGGTGCCTATCTATCCCCGCCTGTGTCGATTAAGGACCGATCGTTGACGGCCCTCTTGTCATGTTGAACGCATGCCCCACACTTAGCTGGAAGGATAAGTCGTTCCGACCGCGAAGCCTGAGCACTATCCGGGCCGGGAATCGGCCCGATGTACGCGCTGTATTGGTGATGGTTGAGGAGAACGACGAGGGCGCGGCGTGCAACCTTGGTATACCTTGGATACCTCGGTCGCCGGAACGGTCCTCGGGTACGGGCGGTGCCTGTCGAACCCACGAATTGGTCCTGGATAGTGCAATACGGTGATCTGTAGCTCACTTGATCAGTGAGTGTGGTTTGTGTGGGGAATAAACTCGCCAGCTGGTCAGAAATCGATTCGAATCGCCATCGCTCCTGGATAGTGAGCACTTGACTTGAGCCCCGTCATCGTAGTAATGTTTATGGAACACTTGGATGGTTATGGTATGATGATGTTGGTAATGCCACATCAAATATGGGTACTATGATTGTATCGTAATCAAGTGATTGCTTTAGTACAGGTGCTAATCTAGATGACAGGTTAATGATTATTAACTTGAGCCAAATACCTGAAAGGTTACTTAGTTGCAACTTAAGCTTTTTATGCAAAAAGTGTTGTCAAGCTAGCTCCACCAATAAAGCCTTGCATACTCCTTGGTGTCATATTATTTCTAGTTTATGACGGGTAAGTCTAGTTGAGTACCTTCTCGTACTCAGGGTTTATTCCCACTTGTTGCAGGTTGTGATGTATCATGGCTACTGCAAGAGTTGGATGACTCCTACCATATTAGAGGAGTAAGATCATGGGCATGATCCTTCTTAGTTACCTCATCTGTGTTGCTTTTGTTGGAGTTGACCTGGATACTGGCATGTATTTGAAATAAGGGCAATATTAGTTTCAAATTACTTTGCTTCCGCTACTTTTCAACTCAAGTTGTAATAACTATATTGAACTCAGATGTATGTCAAACTATTTGTGAAATGGATGTAACATGTGACTTGTTATGTTGAATCACTACAATCTTGGCTGGTATGTTGGTTGGTTTGAAATCCCTCGTGATTTCACGGACTACCGGGTTTATGAGAGTTCGATTACGGTAAAGCAACTGCTTTGGCGGGAGTTTTTCGTAGTTGATCTCTTGTAAATTGGACGGTTCTGTTACAGTCGCCACGCAACACTGCTCAACGCCGCCGGTATCTCACGAGGAAGGAGGGAGGCGAATCACCGAAGAGAGGAAGGAGGATTCGACAACAGCGACACCAATACTTATAGGCGACCGATTTCGCCGGGGTGAAAAGCGCGGATGGAGGTTTCACCTCCCCGTGCGAGCCCGCCTTAGCCACCCTCGCGCCCACCCATCGCCCCCAAATCTGCGACCCGCGCGCCGCGGCCAGCTGAGCTCTAGAGAATCGAACCCTAGCGGCATTTCTGGAAGGCCAGGCGCGGACGCCCCTTTTGGCTGCGCGAGGCTGGGCTATGGCTTGGGCCAACCACACAAACAAGCTGCATTGCAGCCCAACGGCACAGCCGGCCTACTGGGCCACCCTCACAAACACGCCCTTTGTGTCATGGCTGGGTGCCTTGCTGACTACTTTCCTTGCTCTACATCTTGTGTTGCAGTTGTAGCCTACATGATTTCTGCCTTCTTGATTTTTCATCAGTGTGTCTTCGATATAAAATTTTTAACAATGACACTATAAGTTATGATTAGCCTCTAGACTCCTAGTAGACAGTATCTGAATGGGTAATGCATCTGCTGCCAAAGCACGAATATCAAAGGATCTTGGTAGAGATGATAGATTCGGCGGAGTGGTTCGACGCTCAAACAAGGCTAAGGGTCTGTTTGGAACAAAGGAATGCAAAACAGAGAAAAGGAATAAAATGTAGGATTAGAGTGTACGTGTTGTGGGAAAATAGAGGAATAGAAAAACGCAGAAAACATATAGATAGAGGTGTTTGGAACACAGGAATTACGACATACAATTGTTAGAACATGAGGTTCTGATTAAAAGAGTGAATACTTCTTTTATTATTCAAATATTTGTCATTACAATGTCAAGTTTTAATTAACAAATAAACATATATGTAAAGTTTTTTTGCAAGAATTAAAGAAAAATCAAGTAGCAATTTAATGTAATTAATAGGCGCGAGTGTTCATTGATGAGCGAAAACTCGGTGGCCGCAGGGAGTTTTCACACGCAGGATGCAGCTAATTCCTTATCAAAGCCGTGTTTAGTTAGAGGATGAAAATTTTTTGGGTGTCACATCAAATGTTTTGTAGCACCAATTGTCATATCAGAGTCATCTAATTACTTCTTCTCTGTTTGTGTCGGGCATACACGAAAACCAGAGCTCGCGGTGGTGTTTTTGTGGACGAAAGCTGGTCGACAGGCTATCTAGGGTATGCCCAAGGTAGTAGATTGTCAGTAGATAGGTGCGCAAGCTACGAACTAGATGGTGACGCAAGACACAGACAAGGATTTTATCTAAGTTCGGCCGCCGTGAGGGCGTAATATCTACGTTCTGCGTCTGATTGTATTGATATGAGATGTAATGTGATCTCCGACTTGTCCTCTAGGGGACCTCTGCCCCTCCTTATATGGGATAGAGTTATAAGTAAAATATCTTATTTGGTATAATATCTTTTTTAACCTTGCGGTGCGCGCTAACCAGCGTTGTGCGCCGCACGCTTTCATCTTGTGGGCCAGGCCACCTCCGATGGTGCGGTCCATGTCAATCCATAAGAGTATTGGGATTTATTACCCCCACAGTTTTATTTCCTGCATTTTGTGAAGGACTTTCCTTACATTTCCTTTCCTTTTCTTTGGAACATAGGGACTCATTCCTTCGTTCTAAACAACAATTCTCTAAACCTTTTAACTGGATTCAATTCCTTTACTTTTTCTTTGGTTTCCCTCTATTCCAAATAGGCCCTAACTAGGCCTTGTTTAAACTTTTCAAGATTTCTTGTTACATCGAATTTTACGGCACATGTATGGAGCATTAAGTATAAATGAAAAAATAAAAACTAATTATATAAATGGCGAAACAGATTTTTTAAGTCTAGCTACTCCATAATTAAACAATATTTGTTAAATATCAAAAAACTTTTTGGATCTATACAAAGCCCTAAACGAAGATATGCGAGTTAATGTACAAGGTTTTCAAGACTTGTCTCCAATGATCGTCCTGCATATCTGCTTCGTCATCTCGTCGTCGCGTGCAAAGAGCTTCCCATGACCAGGAACTGCGCGACACGAAGCCGAAGCCCGGCGTCGCTAGCGTTGCAGGATGATGGTGATCCTGCTGCAGACAGAAGGTCTTGTCGAGGTAGCTGTGGAGCCTGGTGGGCAGGAGGCCGGGGGACGCGTTGCAGACGCGGCTGACGAAGTCCAGGGAGAGGATCTCGCGACGGAGGAGTTTGCACGCGGCGGCAAGCCTGACGAGGGTCGTAGCATCGGACCGCGCGGCGATCTCGCGCATCATTTCCACCGGTAGCATCCACACCGGCGGCGGCGGCGACACGTCCGCGGATGTGGTTCGGCTTCGGCGCCGGCGTTTGTGTGGTGACACCCATGGATGGAAGTGATGCTTGCAAGTGTACTGTATATGCGTGCGGACGAAAGTGAATTTGGATTGGATCCGCAGCGCACCTACTCCTAGCCAGTCCTATATTATACGGAGGAGACCGTATCGGAAACGAGCTGGAGCTCACGGCGAGGGAATACGAAACGAAACGGAAGCAGAGTCCGCATCGGAAACAGAGCTCGAACTGCCATCGTCTCACGGCAAAGGGACCGCCTGTCACGCTCGGCCTCGGCGGTGCCGGTAACAACGGCGGCGAGCGCAAGTCCTGGCCCTGATCCGAGGGCGAGCAAGTGTTGGCCGAGCCCCACAATCACACCAGAGCTAAAGCTGGATAAATTATCTCTCTCAATTTTTTAATAAAACTGCCTTAAAAAAACGATATATAATATGGTGACAATCTTTGAAGGTGCATTTTGCGTACAGTGACAATCTTTTTCTTCTTTTCTTTATTAATTTCTGTTAAAAACTTCCACGATTGTCTTTTTCTTCTTTTTTTATTAATTTCGGCCAAAAATTATAGTAAATTTTAGAAAAATTATAAAAGAAAACATCTAATTTTGTTGAACTTCACATGAGTAGATTATATAATATGGTATGTTTTAGTATAAACATTTTGCTATGAAGGTTTTGTTTTTTATTTATTTCGGCTAAATCTTTGAAAAATCATAGTAAATTACACAAAAATCATAAAATAAAAAAATCCTATTTTGTTAGACTCCATATGAGCATATCTACACAGTGAATATATAGTATAGTATGCTTTTATATATTTTTTTGTTGTAGTTTTAGATCTATGTTTTTCTGTAATTAATTATAATTAACCCATAACTGTAGCTTCTATAATTATTTTGTTCGACTAGAGCTTATCATATTATATATTTATTGTCTACATCTAGTAGCGTGGAGATTTTCTATTTTATGATTTTTTTCTGTGATTTTTAAAGATTCGACCAAATAAATAAAAAAGAAAAAGACAAAATCTTCATAGCAAAAATTTTGTACTAAAGGATATCATATTATATATTGACTGTGTAAATCTAGTCATGTAGAGTCCAATAAAATTAGATTTTTTCTTCTATGTTTTTTCCTATAATTTACTATGATTTTTTCAAAGATTCAGCCAAAATAATTATAAAAAGAAAAAGACAAAATCATTGTCACTGTAGCAAAACTGCCTTTAAAACCACTTCAAAGGGGTAAAGTGCATGGTTTGAAAAGTTAAGAGAGTTAGTTTGTTCTGTTTTGGAGTTGAGGAAAGAAAAATAGACTTTTATGAAAGTTGGAGGAGCAAAAACTAGAGTTTTTTCTCGGCATATTAACCATTATCGCTGATGTTTGCTTCGAAGGATGAAGGACTCGGCGGGAAGAGTAAGGGTTTGTTTGGCACGACTAAACTTCACTAGTAAAGTTATTTTTTAGAAAATAGCTTCGTGAGCAACTTTCTAGATGATGCTGAGTTGTTTTAGAAAAAGTGTTTGGTAAAATAGTTTCACCAACTACTTCATGTATATATGAGAGAGAGAAATGAGGGAGAGAGCTGTAATAAGCTACTTTTTCCAACTTTATCATAACTTATGTCTTTGCAAGAGAAGAAAAAAACAGCTTCACCTATAAAACTATTTTATAAATAAGTGTTTGAAAAAAACTCACAACAACTTATAAAACTATAACGAACAAGCTCTAAAAAAGCCGAGGCAGCTTAAGAAGGAGAAGTCAAGAGAGCAGGCCCAAGCTAGCGAGCCAACGAGCCCAACCCGAACTATACTGGCCCAAACTGGCTGCACCAGCTGTCCGAGAAGTGAGAGGCAGGAGAACGGTAACTAAGGGCATGTTTGGTTGTCTTCTCAAACCAACCAGGCTAGCTCTAGGGAGCCTGTGCGTCTTTGGCCTAGCGGAAGGCATGCAGAAGGGTGTGTTTGGTTGCATGTATCAATCGAGCTCGGTTTGAATGATCCAGTGTTTGGTTGCATGCATGTATTACTAGATTAAAATTCCAGATGCAAGAATGAGTGTTTGGTTGCCTGCATCTGCAAAGTTCTAGACACCTCTTGCATGACACTGGTAATCTTACCACCCACACACACATGTTGTTACAGCAGCTTCCAAATAAGAAAACCTACTAGCAGAACTACAACTAGCTCTTCTCTAGTTGTTCTTGACAACTCTAAATCGTTGGTTATGACCAACAATGTGGAGAAACATAGCAACTTGCTCTTCAACACAAGAATTAATGTTGTTCAACAAAGAAACCAGATCTAGCGTGCCTGCATCCTAGATCAAAACATCTCATTAGCTAGGGTTTCGAATCAGAGAGAAATATTGGGGAAAGAATGGAGAAAGAGATGGGAAACTCACTTGCTTGGAGTGGGGGGCCGACGCACGAAGCCTGCAACAGATCGATTCAATCAAGAACACCTCGAATCAATCAATAACACAGGCGACATTTCGGGAAAGAGGCGAGAGGAAGACCTACCGGTGGTGCAGACGAGGAGCGACAAGAAGAAGAAGAGAGGGAGGAAGAGGGAAGGGGGCTATATAGGGCAGCGAATGGCGGGAACGAGGGCGGTGACCCTAGGGTTTTCGCGCCATCTCCACGTGCACGGAGGGAGCCAGGCGCGAGCACGGGAGGCGCACGCCGAGAGCCAGGATGGGGAGAAACGCCCGATTCGGCCGTTCCTCGGCAGCCAGGCCCGAGGGGCTCTTTTGCAGGACGGGAGCTAGGCCAGAGGACGGATGCAGGCAACCGAACTGGGCTAGGTTGCATCCCAGGAGCCATGTATGGCCTAATACGGGCAACCAAACAGCCCCTAAGCGTAGAGAAGAGGGAAGAGAGGGCAAGGAAGAACACGGAATTGAACCCGGCCGGTTGCGTTCAGAGAACATGACTGCTTGCAATCAGTTTGGACGGACTATAGTACTTGTCTCCGGTCGCCCTAACCCTCTCGAGTCTAAGGCCTTGTTTAGTTTCTAAAAAATTTTAAGATTTCTCGTCACATCAAATCTTATGACACATGCATAGAGTATTAAATGTAGACGAAAATAAATACTAATTACACAGTATATCTGTAATTCACGAGGTGAATCTTTTGAGTCTGGTTAGTCCATGATTGGATAATATTTGTCACAAACAAACGAAAATGCTACAGTAGCCAAAACCAATTTTTTTCCTCAACTGAACAAGGCCTAAGATTCCCAGTTTCCGCGGGCGCCGCCACTAGGTCTCTAACTCCACGGCACCGCCGTTGATGCTCCTGTCTCCATCACCACTGGTTCCCCTCGTTTCCTTCTTCGCCATATTGTTGAAGGTTGGAGGGAGTTGGGATCCATCGTTTTTAATAAGTTTTTTCTGGTAGATTGAGTCTTTAGGGTTAAGTGTTCTCCATGTCAATTTTTAATCAGTTAGACTGCAATTTATGTCTCGGTTAAATATCTGATTGGTGTTGGATGGAACCTGTGTGCACCTGTTAGTGATCTTCCTGTATAATGAGCTGTGATGGGTTAGCAAAGTTGCAGCCAGGATGGAACCTGTTAGTGATACATAAATTAGTGCAACTTTGCTGACAGGTTCCATCCTTGCTGCAACTTTGGTGACCCATCACGAGCTCATTATACAGGAAGATCACTAACAGGTTCACACAGGTTCCATCCAACATCAATCAGATATTTAACTGAGACATAAATTGCAGTCTAACTGAAAGAAGACAGTACAGAAATTTAACTGAGAACCATTAAGGTATCAGGTAGCAGTTAGCTGAGAATGGGTAGCAGCAGTCTAGTGCTCAACTCGATTCACACTACACACATTCAGAAGAATCAATGTTCTCTGGAACAGATACCTTAGCTTTGACCATGTCAATCTTGTTGAAAATGATATGGTAAGGTAGTCCCACCGTCTTGAGCTCGTGGAGGAGAAACTCAACAGCACCCGCATCTAGGAGTGGATCATCCATGGAAAACATAATCACGATCTGGGCGATGGTCGCCGCCTCTGGGGACGGGGAACGACAGCGGCCGTCCGAGAGGAGGCGGGGGTCTGGGGTGCGAATACGCTTGCGGTGGAGGTGGAAGCGAGGCATGTCGGGCGAGTCGGAGGTCGGTGGAGAGAAAGAGGGGCGGGAGCGAGGAGCGAGGAAGGGAAAGGGTTTAGGGTTTGCTCGCTGCAGCCACCGTGGGTATACGGAGAGGGAGAGGCGCATAGCGTTGCTGCTTTAGGGTGAGTTTGTTGGTAAAATTGTCTATCTTTGGTGTCCGTGAAAACCTTATTAAAATTATACTTAGGAGTTTTAAAATTTTTTGAAACAATGCATATCAATAGTACATCTATATACATGGACGGTGACAAAATTTGAGATTCAAATTTGTTTTGTAAAATGAGTTTGAATATCAATTTTTGTGAAGGTGCACATCTATATATCCACTATTGATGTGTATAGTTTCAATTTTTTTTGAAAACTTCTAAGGCCTTGTCTAGTTTCAAAAAAGTTAACAAAATTTTTCAGATTTTCAGTCACATCGAATCTTGCGGCACATGGATAGAACACTAAACATAGATAAAACAATTAATTAATTGCATAGTTTGCCTGTAATTTGTGAGATAAATTTTTTGAGCCTAGTTAATCTATTATTGAACAATATTTGTCAAATACAAATAAAAATGCTACAGTGTCTATTTTGCAAAAAAAAAACTAAACAAGACCTAAATATGATTTTGCAAAGAGCTTTTACAATTGCATCAAAGATGTAGTTTGCACTAAATATTTTGCACACAGGTAGCTGTTGTGTAACCACCAAATACACGATTCAACTTGGCGCGAACACAATTGACTTGAACTCGAGAATTTTCTCCCAAATTCTGTGTGACTTTCAAGGAAACTCACAAAGTTCTGGTGCCTTTACACAATGGAAGCACAAGAAACAGATAAATTAAGGAGGAAGTTGTTACTCGTTGTCTTGTTCCCCCAGCTAACCGCGAAACTTAAATAAAGGTCTTTTAGTTCACTCTAAAAATCAAAAAAATTTTAAAATTTCTCGTCATATCAAATCTTACGACACATACATAAATCATTAAATATAAATGAAAACAAAAATTAATTATACAGTTTGTCTGTAAATCACGAGACGAATTTTTTAACCTAGTTACTCTATAATTAGATAATGTTTATAATTAAAAATGAAAGTATTTATATAGTATCAAAATCTAAAAAGTTTTTGAATCTAAATATGGCCAAAGACAAAAAAGAAAAAAAAAGAAAAACGTTTCCACAACTACCCATACGTAGGCGGGCCACTCTGTCACGTGTCCGGCGCGGTTACCTGTGTGGCCGTGTGGGCTGTGGCCATATCGGGTCAGGGTCACACCCGCAAAGCTACCGCCGCACGGCGACTCCGACTCCTCCGCGGTTCAGCTCACCATCCCCTCGAGGCGGACCTCACGACGTCGCCGGTGACCGAAGCGGCGGCCGTAGCCTCGCGCCTCCGGCGTCGGCGAGCGCGCCCGTCCGGCGGCCGAGATGGCGCTGCGGCACCTCGTCACGGGCCAGAACAACTGCACCCCGGACGGCGCCTCGTCCTCCAACCCCCTCAACGCCCTCGCCAACGCCTTCCTCGGCCAGTCCTCCAAGGCGCAGGTGAGCCCCCGTAGCCGCCCTAGTGCCGCCAGCACAGTCTCGAGCGTAGAGGCTTAGCCGATGCCGCGGTGGCTTGGATCGTGCCGCTTAGGTTGGATAGCTGTTGTGGATGGACGGAACGATTGCGCTGATTGTTACGGAAGCGGAACCGATCATGCTGTTCTAAGTTGGTGGTTTGATCGTTCCATGACGTTTAGGTTGGTAACAGTGTCATGTGTGCGGTGTTTCGCGGGGTACTTTGTGGATGCCTAGTATATCACCACCACCAGTCTGCTAGATGCGCCCAAGAGAATTACTGATCTCTGTACTGCGCGGCCATTTGGCTCTGATTGTGGTGTGTCCGTTTAGCTGGAACTGAAATTGCCCATTATATGTCGTTGAAGATCGTTTTTTATGTACAGTCTCAGTGACTGTTCCTGATACTTGAGTGCCTTCCAAGTTCCAAGCTTCCAATTCCAGTTAGTTCATCTATCAAATACCAAGTAGTGGTGAGGTAAAAATTATTCAATTTTGCTTCATTTGGCAGCATGCTTAGTTTCCAAATCAAGTGCTCAAGAATTAGCGATCCTAAGTAAGAATTTCTGGTTCACCTACTAATCCTGCCATATGTTTCAGTGATACATGAATAGGAGTGAAATCTATAGATTTCTGCAGTGGTTGATATCCAGATGCTTTTATATGTTGTAGTAAACATTAACACAGGTCTATCTATAACAACACATTTTTCTTTGTGCAGTCAATAAAGGAACTTCCTGGTTCTGTTAGTGTTCCATCTACATCAGACTTTAGCACGCCTGCTCCCATATCAAACATCCCTGGTGCAGAAAATGAGTTCAAACAAGACCAGCGACCTCTTGCACGGGTAAGGGTTATTATGAACATTCCGTTTTTTTCTTCTTCCAGGTGCTCCTAAGTCCTAACTGTAACTGAGCACCCGCAGGGCGCTGACTTTATTCGTGGTGGTCCTGCTAATGATTGGATCGAGTCTTTTCGGCCTCCGGGGGTTCCTCAACTTGGAGTAGAAGCACAATTCCGAGATTTTGAGCAAATTTATAACAATACAGGGACAACCTTTCAACCGCCATTGGATGGTAAATTTCTAGATTTTAGCCTTTCCTTTGACCAGATGTTTGCATGTGTACCACATGGCACATATGCAAATTTAACCTTATGATAAATTCATGCGTTCGTTGCGCCGCACCAGTTTTTTTCTTGGCAATATTCCTAACTTGCTGAATAAATGATGTAATGTTGTACACTTGTACAACTTAATAGTTATTATTGTGTGGCCCATGTTGGGTTTCATTTCACCTGTGGTATACTTGATACTTCCTGCTCCATCTTGCTTGGGACAAATGTTTTGGTTGCATCGATAGTAGGCGCTAGTCCTGTTTTAATTTACAGTGCTCACATACTCCAGAATATTCGAATGCATTGGAGGGTTTTTCTTATGCCAAATTATGTTGGATTACGAGGATTGAAGTTTAATATATTGGGAACAAGCCTTAATGCTTTGATAAATTGATGCATTTTCTGCTAACTTACTATATGAAAATGGAGAATTACCACAGGGTCCACAGTATTTCCTAGTTTTACCGTTTATAATGATGCTGAAATACAAAAGCACTATAGTGACTGTCAACATAATTAATTTCAGGTCCACCACAAAGAGTGTTGTCTGGTGTCTTGCATTCCTTTCTCACAAGTGGCCCAGCTGGTGTGCCATTTCAACCTCTTCCTGTACCAGCTGCTCTTGGTTTATCTGAAAGTGACAAACAGTGCATACGTGATCGTAGCTGCATAATGGCACGGCATATATTTTCTGACCAACCAGAAGAATATATACAGGCTCAGGTAACTTATAATTTCTACCCATGTGAATCTCAAAACTCAAAATTATCTAGGAGGCTAGGACCATTTGAGGTTTGTTCAAAATGTTTCTGTATTCCATTTGCGTTTAACTAGAATCGTATGGCACTCTCAAACTCAAAATTATATATGTCCTTCAATTTTGGATTCTGAGTGTATTTCGCTTATTTTCTATTGATGATCTCACTGTTTTATGTTTGGCAGGTCAATACTTTGCTGCATTCGCTTGATATTGACAACCGTATGAGAGGACCTATGCATGGACATTACCCAGAACTACAGGAGTACTGGAACCAGTCCCAAAGTTCTATGGGTCCTGCCCCGATGCATAATGCTGCTGATAAATGGATTACTGAGTTTGACAAGCAAAATAATAATCCAGAAAATTGGGCAAACTCTTTCGAACAACAATATGGCCCCAATGGGTGGGCCTCTGAGTTTGAACAGGTCAGAGCCTTCAGCATTCTTGTTTAGCATTCCCAAAACCTAAAGTATCAATTCTGAAAGATGCTCTTTTGCCCTCTACATTAACAAGTTTGTTAGACAAGGCCTCTTAGAAATATTTAGGACCGTATGACGTGGAATGGCTATGGATTTTCCTTCTCAGTATTATTTACTCCTAATCCAATTCCATAGCCAGTCTGGATTCTTGAAATTGAGTTGCCCCTTCTTTGATTATCCTTGTGCCTGACAAAGTTCATTTTAGTATATGTGCATCAAATTCTCATGAATTCTTTATATTGTGCAGCATCAGTCTCAGATGGCCATGGGCCCGATGGGAGGAGCAAACATGGGCAACCTGGCTGCTATGGAGCAATCCCGAATGCTTGCACAAACTTTAGCAAGTAATAATGATCCCAAGTTTCAGGTATAAGTGATGACCTGATTTGATAAATATTAGGGATGCAAATTGCTGCCCCTAAGGGTCTCCATCGAACCCCATTAGTTTAGTTATTAGCACGTTTTCCGAAAGGCGACTACAATATAAACCTCCATTTTATATTTGCACTATGATTTGCTAGATACTTTGTATCTACTTTTTTGAACTTGAGTTAAACTTTGACTGAATCATAACTTGTGATATTTTACTATGTTTGTATGATTAGTCTGTGCACACACTTGATTGGCTGGATGTGATGCATTAATAATTAAAACCCATGGCAATGTGCACATCTTGATATATCGTTTTGCTACATGTGAATGCAGTTCATTTATATCATTGGATATTCAAGCTAAGTTGAGTGTTTTTCCTATCATATCCGGTGAAATTTTGTGATAGAGGGCTTTGCTGCATTTTATTCTTATAGATAACATGTTAACTTCAATAGATGACACATATTCACCAGTTTAGTAACTTTTTGCAAATTCCATTGGACGTTGTTTTGTGGAGGGATGTTTGATTTCTTTAAAGTTAGCATGCCTTAATTATCAAAATATGGTATTGCTTTCTGGAGTGACACACCGTAACTCATTAGATATCCAGAGAGGGCATGGCGTTCATTACTTCTTTGATTGTTCACATTGTATACCGTGCTATAGTTAGTATATCGTGTCATATCTCAACCATTGTTGTTCAGTAAGGACTAAAGTATTTTTTAGGACTCAATGTCAACCAGCCTTATGTTAACCATAGGTCATTTGGACCATCCTGTTTAAGGACCTGACAATACCATTTTTTTTCTTTTTGGGAAGAATTCTAAGTTCTTCCAGTTTGTTTCAAAGATGAGCCGGGGTGAACTTATTATAGAAGATAATCAAGTAAAAGAAGGTTCAGCATCCCAATCCAGTGGCTGGGCTGATGAATTTCAAACACAGTACAATGCTAATGCAAACTCATGGGCGGATCAGTTTGAGCATGAAGAGGTAATACTAGACGGTTGGATATATGCATGGCATGCTTAATGGGGATCAGTTTTCTCTGATCATCAGAAATGAAAATTCATACATCGTTGATACTCCATGGCACTTTATGGCATGCAACATTTTAGCTTTTGTACCTAGGAACGTGTGGGAAACTAGAAAGTGTCAGGATGATTTCATTCTGTATAGACTAGCAGGACTGCTGAAGCTTCTAATTAGATATCCCCAGACCATGGTGGCTGGATATCATTCTCTCTAGGACACTATGATGAAATGAGCATCCTTTATACAAATTGTCTAGCATTCTGGCATACCTGGTGTTGGTGTTGGCAGCCTCACACTTTTTGCTTCGTTCACACAAATCAGCCGTGCTCTGATGATATTTCCCCATTATTGTTTATTCTCCAGCTTTCACATGGGGCGGATAAGTGGGTTAGCGAGTTCTCTAGTCAACATAATCAAGGTGCACTAAATGAGAACTGGGTTGATGAGTTCTCGAAATTAAATGTCACTGATGAATGGGCAGAGGAATTCAGTGGAGGTGGTTTTGGTGAAAGCTCTGCTGATCCATGGGTTGATGAGTAAGTAGAAATTTCGTGTGCCTCTGTACATCTGCTTTGTCATGGAATAGCATTATAATTGAGTTAAATTTCGTATCCCTTGAGTTTTGTCAAACCTATCTTTGTATCAGATACTGAAAGAACTTTGTAATTGAGTTATTTTTTCCAACATCCATCTAGTTTAGTAATTTGTTAATACAATTATCTAATTAGTTTATATTGACGTTGGTGAACTATGTTGATTTTTATAGGAAACCCTTTAGTATAACTATTGTACCAGTAATCCTTTTTCATTCTTTCTTTGTAGGTTCCAAGAACACATGTCGTCTTTCAAACAAAGTTCGGGCACCTCTCGAGGGGTTTATGTTTTTTCTGAGAACAACCCGTATGTTGGTCACCCTAATCCAATGCAGGAAGGACAGGAGCTCTTCCGCAAGGGCCTCTTAAGTGAAGCTGTTCTTGCTTTAGAGGCTGAAGTTTTGAAGAATCCTGATAATGCTGAAGGTTGGAGGTTGTTAGGCGTAACACATGCAGAAAATGATGATGACCAGCAGGTGATATATCTCCTTGAAACCTTTCGTATTAATTAGGATCATATTAAAATACACGATAGGGAACCCAGCACGTGAGACATATATGCACTGTTTTTTTGTATCTATTTTATTCAATGAGTTTTGAATAGATGAATTTCTAAGAATTGTTTAACCAGCCAGTATTCTTGTAGCGTAGGGGTAAGCTCCCTAGTTGAGGGAGACACTGGCCAGGGTTGGTGGCCCCAAAAACTTTGTTAGCGACCCAAAAAGTAGTAGCAGGGTGCCAGCCTGTGGCGCCTTTTGTTGTTTTTTGGGCCCTCCTACCGTAGTTGGGTATGGTGAAACTGGGCTTGGAGGGATGGGGTTCTCGGACTCTAGGTTGGATTGGCTGAGGTTCCTTCTCATCAGAGTAAAAAAACATGGGGGAGGTCTTTCCCCACCAGCTGAGTTTTTAAAGAATTGTTTAACCAAATCAGAGAGGCAAAAGACAGACTGAATTTGTTTGTTTATAGTTGTCCTGCATGCAGAATGCTTTTCATGAGGAATATGTGAACCATGCTTCATTGCAGTTCTGTGTCAATTGCAATAATTACACACATGATATGCATGCAGCTCAGTTTTATAATCTGTCAGGAAAATGTACTTCTATTGATAAACTTTAGCATGGTAAACTATTGTTCTATGACCTAGGGGTTCCATGCTTCTGCTTTTAGCTGATTTTTGTCTATTTTTCTTTGCTTTGAATTCAGGCCATTGCAGCAATGATGCGTGCGTTGGAAGCTAATCCGACAAACCTTGAAATTCTTCTTGCTCTTGGTGTTAGTCACACAAATGGTTAGTGCTTGGAAATGTTGGAATTGTGGTTGTAATTGGACACCCTGCTTAATCTGCTCTAGCACTCTTGAGATAATCTAGTGACACTTGTGATTTGGAAGTAATCTTATTTCTGAACTGATGTGGAGCTATTTCACTAGGAACAGTGAACAACTAAACAAAACTTATTAAAATGATTCATGATTGAGGGAAAACATGTCTATTTCCTTTTCTATGTTCAAAAAAAAAAGAAAACTTTTCTATGCTCTTCCAAGCTTTATGTCAAATAATGGAATAGCAATTATTCAATATAACATTCTGATTTAGTTAGGGTTTAATTCTTCTAGCAATTGATGCAGAATTGGAGCAGGGAGAAGCGTTAAGGTATCTTTCTAGGTGGCTTCAGAATCATCCAAAATATGGTGGCCTTGTCCCTCCGCAGTCAACTGATTCACCTTATGGTCCTGATGTAAGTACACAACTGCATGTAAGCGTGTATGTTTCAGTTTAGTCTATTAACTTACTGCACTCTGCATCTTCAGATTTCAGATGGGTATGCTGTATACAAGATTAGATGTTTTTAGCTATAGTCATGTACTTTTTGCCCATTTCTAATATCTTTCAACATATTAATTTCTCTAAATAGTTTCATTCTGCCATCAGGTTGTTAGATTGTTTAATGAAGCTGCTCAGATGTCACCTGAAGATGCAGATGTTCATATAGTTCTGGGAGTCTTATACAACCTATCAAGAGAGTATGATAAAGCTATAGCTTCATTTAAGACAGCACTGCAGCTCAAACCACAGGACTATTCACTCTGGAACAAGCTTGGTGCAACCCAAGCAAACAGCATCCAGAGTGCTGATGCAATATTGGCGTATCAGCAGGTAATTAGCTCAGAAACATGTTTAATGTTTTAACACTGGTCTTTTTGCTCACACAATTAGCTGAATTTGTATTTGAAATCTGGAACTAATTGCAATATGTTCTGTTTTCAGGCTCTAGACTTGAAACCCAACTATGTGCGTGCATGGGCGAATATGGGAATCAGCTATGCCAACCAGGTAATCCTTTTTTTAATAGAATGTTATCGTCTGTGCAATTGGTTCTTTAAGAATACCCACGCTTCCTGTGATGTGAAATGAGAGACAATATTTTGGTTTTGCTCATCTTAGTTTCTCAACAGTACAATGCTAACATAAATCTTGATTGGAACTATGTTTTTTTGTGAACTGGTACTTTTGCATGCATGGCAACAGGTATAACACTGACACATGACCTGATAACCCCTATTGATGCAACTTCCTCTATGTTGCTTATGCAGGGTTTGTATGAGGATTCCATTCGGTACTATGTAAGGGCAGTTGCAATGAACCCAAAAGCTGACAATGCCTGGCAGTACTTGAGGATTTCTCTTAGGTATGATGTGTGTACGCTTAATTTACCTACATGTGAACCTTACTTGGCAGCATGGTTTCTGTTAACTTATATGCCCCATCCATTTTGAACCAGCAATGCTTCGCGAGCTGACATGATTGCTGCATGCGACGCCCGCAACCTTGACGCTCTTCAGAAAGAGTTTCCTCTGTGAGTCCTCCCTCAAAGACATTAGCTATCCAGCAGAGATCTTCATCCATGGAAGGAAGCAGCACACTAGCAAGCCACGTGATAATGGTACCATTGGCTGCACTCAGGATCATGGACATGGACGTGGAAACCAGTAGCATCTTGTATTTGCCTGTTGATTCTTCTATTTATTTTACAAAGTGTGGGGATGTATAGGGAGTAGGGAAACAACATCCAGTTGATGTGAAGTATCATGGCGTGAGGCTATAGTGGCAAAGGGGGATTATACATCTGTAAGTACACACTTACGGAAGGCACAACAGGAATAAAAGAATGGTTGAATAAGAAATTGTTTATTTTGGGGACGAACCCCTGCTTGTTTAGTAAGAAATGCAATGCTGGTGCTTCTTGGTGGTGCCAGTGAGCGGTTACAGGTATGTAATGGTTCGCATGAACGGGCAATAACTAATGCGTTTTGTAACCTTTTCCATCATAATGTAATGCGCACGCGCAGAGCAGTTCTAAAAAAAAAAGATGAAACTTTAGTGCCTACTTGAAAAAATCATCTACAATTTAAATGAAAAGATGGAACTTCTGTGCGTACTTGACAATGATCTACAATTAGAACATGAATAGATTTTTTGTTCGTTTACTTGATAAGTTGATAGAAAGTACTGTTGGATAATTTTTTTGGAGAGAAAATACTATTGAATGGCTGACAGATTTGGCTGATAAACTCAAACGAACACGCTGGTACAATGATATACAAATCTTTTGTGTATTCGAGACAAAAAAAAAGGCACTATGAAACATGTACTGAAAAGGCAGAAATGCAATTAGAGAAAGTGAGAGAGGCCGGCAATTAGAGAAAGTGAGAGAGGCCGGCATGGCCATTAGATGTAGTCCCTCTATTTCAAATTGTAAGTCATTCTAAAAATCTTAGAGAGTCAAACTTTTCTAAATTTAACCAAATTTATATAATAAAATAATAATTATTATGATACCAACTAAATATCATTAGATTCTTCCTTAATTATATTTACTCAATTTACGTTATAAATCTTAGTATTTCTCTCTATAATTTTGATCAAACGTGAAAATGCTTTAACTCTCCAAGATTGTTGGAATGACTTACAATTTGGGATGGAGGGAGTATATAGGAGTGGACTGAACAAAAGGACGTTTTTAAGCTCTTTAAACCGAGTTCAACGAGCTGAGACAAACAAAAGGACGTTTTTAAGCTCTTTAAACCGAGTTCAACGAGCTGAGACAATTTAATTCCATGATACACCACGACATGGGGTACCTGAATGTTGGCCGCCAATGAGAAGCCAGATCGACCCATATACATAAGCAACTGTTTTACAGGCCTGAAGATCCGTCAGCAAGATGAAATCCGAGGCTATCATTCTTAGGTGCAATTTAAGCCAAATTCTGCATCAAAAATTTAAAATTGAACATAAATTTCCTGTTATTGAGAACAGCTGTTGTACATAGCCCTCAACTTTTCACGTACAATACTAACACGAACACGACGGCAAGACGAGTCAAGCAAACAACAAAACAATACAGCAGGAAATTCACCGCCTGAAGGCATTGCCTTCAGCATCACGGCCACCCTGGGAGTAAAAAGCACGGCGCCTGATGCTCTCTTCAATTGTGGCGCTGCCACCTTTATCTGTTCCAAATATGCTCTTCTTTTCATCTTCCAAGAAGTTTTTCCCTTTGAACTGGTTCACATTCACAGTTGCTGCCTCTTTAGCATCATCGTCTGCAGCTTTCTTGAGCCTCTTCCACCTCTGCTCCTCATGGACCTCAGCATCAGCCTCCATCTGGCGCAGCCGAGCTAACCTCTCCTCTTCCGACATATGGTGGACACCACCCCGTCGACGATTGAATGAAGGACCCTTGTTCCTGCCATGTTCACTTTCTCGCCTTGTCTGCTCGCCAGAGCCTTGTTCAGAGCGGGAATGGTGTTCAGAAGTGGAATTTCCAGTTTTGTGGCTATCATCCACTCTTTTGGGCCTAGAGTCTGAACCATCATGCTTTGAGTTTGCATGATGGCGGTCTGGAGGTGAATGATGTCTCCTTTTCCTATCATCAACATCAAAGCGATCATATCTTGGACGGTCAACGTAGCCTCTTTCCCTTGGTTTCTCATCATCCTGCCGTCTTCCCCTTGGCTCATCGTCGTCCTGCCGTCTTCTCCTTGGTTCATCGTCGTCCTGCCGTCTTCTCCTTGGTTCATCGTCGTCCTGCCGTCTTCTCCTTGGTTCACCGTTGTCCTGCCGTCTTCTCCTCGGTTCATTGTCATCCCGCTGTCTTCTCCTCGGTTCATTGTCATCCTGCTGTCTTCTCCTCGGTTCATCGTCGTCATCCAGTCTTCTCCTTGGTTCATCCTCATCACGCCGTCTTCTTCTGGGTTCATCATCTTCTGATGCATCTTGCTTTCTTCTCTGTGGTTCATCGTTATCTGAATCTGATGAATCTTCTCTGTGCTGCTTCTTATGTCTGGACCTGTTCTCTTCTTTCTTATGGCCAAGAGAAGAATGAGCCCTCTTCCTTCTCTCATCCTTGCCATCACTTACTTCATCTGAATCTGAATTCTCATCTGAGTGATGCCTCTTACTCTTTGACTTATGGTGGCGATGCTTCTTGTGCCTTTTCTTCTCTTTCTTCTCTTCTTTTTGCTTTTTCTCAGCTTCAACCTACACGAGAGCAAGATTGTGTCAAGGAGTATGTTCAAAATGAAAATGCTTTAAGAATGGATACTGAGATTTACAAAAAGCAGATTCCCAACCAAATTCAGCAAACTTCACAAATGTTATTTGGATCAGTGTTATATGGACTTGCGAGTCCAAATTTGTTTGCTGTAACAACACGTATCCCTGTGTGGACATGCACGGGACTTGTCTCTGGCAAGTCCAAGTGGCTAAGTAGGGAGGGGAGATCAAGCAGAGAGCCTAGGAAAGAGCCAGCATAGGAAAAGGGCACTGGAGAAATGAGGCAGGCACAGGCAACTCATTTTGCTAACCAAAGGTGAAAGGAGGCTGCACCCACCAAGAGAAAAGGACAGCAAGGGGGAAGAAATGGAGTCGGTTACTTGGTCTGCGTTCTGTTGTCCATTAGCTGCCTGCTCTGTCCCAAAGGATTTAAATCGACTTTACATTAAAAAAAACATATATGCTAGAAATCCTCTAATCCTATTTTCAGACTGCCTAAATCATGCACCCAAACCCAAGTCCGACTCCTACACTAAACTTCTGTCCACTAGTTTGAATACTTGGTTGTGAATAACTAAAATTTATTTCCACAACCTTGTCAAAAAAGGCTTTGGGTATCCACCTTCTTGACAAACCAATATAGTATCTTCCGCCTTCCTTGCATTGAACAAATCACCTATCAATCAAGAGTTACTAATACTACGATTGTCTTCTGGAAACTTATCTATGAACTTGTGATCCCAAACCAACAATTACAAACCATCTGTCAACAAGTTTGACTCTAGTTAAGCTACTCAGAAAGCCTAGATTCCACATTATAGAAGGAAAGGAGAACTTACAGATTTCTTTATCTCGGCCATCTTGATTGGATTGTTTTTAATCCTTGCAATTGCATCCTGCTCACGCTGCCTTATTAGGAGTAGAGGATCAGAGTGGAGCTTTCTCCATGTATCATTTGCAGATTGGGGTTTATCCTCAAATAAAGCTCCTGGTGTAGCTGCCTGAAACGTGCAAAGGAAAATGAAGAAATGTGACTATTAGATCATGTTTCCACCATGATAGCAATTCAAAAACAGGACATCACTAGAAATGTAGCTCAAGGTAAAAATCAAGTTTAGACAAGAAACTGAGTGAAACCTTGAAACCATGTTCATGTTGCTTAACACAAAGAACTGTTGTTAGCATGCAAGTTTAGTGATTTAGTGAATGTAACCCAGTGTTCAGGATTCACTACTAGGAGGCCACGTCTGTGCTGCATCTCTACCACTTAATTCTGTAGATATGTTTAATAAAAGAAGTGATGCAATGCAAGGAAAATACTACTAAAACTGCATATATGCCAGCATCAACATATTCCATGATATTTTCTCAAATACTTAAACAATACAGAGACAGAACAAATAAATAGTTTTGAGTGCTGACAACCATAACATGCAGTATTCGCTGAGATATAGTATCAAATGAGCTAACAATATTCTACCACAACCAGTGGGCAGCAACAATCACGCATCACTCTAATTTATATTGGCATTTTTTATTTTACTTAATAAATATAATCGGCAATAACAGGACACCTTTATCTGCTCCCCCTTTGAATAACACTGAATTCAGCTGATCCAGACACGCAAATGAACTACAATCAACGATGAGGCAGGAATTAAGTACCTTGGAAGAATCAGCCGCACTCCCCTGTGCAGAAGTGGACGCGGCAGCTGCCCCCGGTGCAGATTGCTGCAGCGCCTGGAACCCTTCGGAGCTCTTGCCGACGGCCAACCCCGACTCGTAGAGGAAGTCGAGCCTCTCCTGCGCCCTGTACCAGCCATCACGCGGTTAGCACATCAGACAAAGCCAGAAATGGCCCGAACCCCATCGAACCGAAGAGAAACCCTAGCCGGAAAGGCTGACGGCCCTCTCAGATCCAACCGAAGAAAGGGGGAAAACCCACGAGAGAAGGATGAAAAACACTTACGGCCTGAGGCCGGCGCGCTCCTGCATGGCCCGGAACTCGGCCTTCTCCTTCTCGGCGGCGACCTGCTTCTTGAGCTCCTCCGTCTTGCGGCGCTCCGCCTCCTCCGCCTGCTCCGCCTTCCATACCCGCTCGATGTTGCGGAGGGACCCCGTGTGCCACCCCTTCTTGTTCAGGAACTTGAGCGCCATGGCTGGAGCCCCGCCTCTGCCCCTCTCAACCGAAACCCTAACCCTAGCGGCAGTCTGGCCTCTCCCTCCTTCCTCCCTGGCGACCGGAAGACGGAGACGAGAAGAGAAGAGAAGCTGAGACCAGGACGGGAAGCCAAAGCCGGCCGCCTCGGCCACGTGTTTTTTCGTGTGGGGTCGGTGGGTCGGGCCACCTCATAGAAGTATAGGCTTTTCCACCACTTTTGTATTTAATAATTTTTACTCATTAAGACTTAAAACATTCATCTTCTAAATTACAAATAAAATATATAATTAATTATTTTTATATATATTTAATACTTTATATATATTAAAAGATTCGATGTAACGGAAAATTTTAATCATTTTATAAAATGGTTCCGGAACTAAACGGGGCTTAGGTGGCGAGGTTTTAGTGGGTGAAGGGGGGAGGGATTCTTTGAGAGCATGACTGGGTGGGTGGCCCAGCTGCTCATCGCACAGCATCAGCAGCCGGCCCGACTGGGTGGGTGGCCCAGCAGAGCCGAGCAGTGCGCGCGACCTTTTTTTTTTGTTCGGCTTTCCTTTGGCCCAGGCGAAAAACCGGCCCATCGGCCCAGACCCGCGCGAACTTTCCCGCCCCCAGGCCGCAACCTGGGCCTAGGCCGGGAAACTTCCAACCCGCCTGGGCCAAAATTGGCCCAGCCAGCGCCACTTCAATCTCAACCGTCCATCTTAATCCGACGGTCACGAGTGAAATTCGGAGATAAAAAATCCGTGCTGGCCACAGCCCCCTCCTCAACCCTAGTTTCATCTCTCTCCCTTTGCTCTCGCAGAGCCCAGGACGGCGGCGGCTATGGTGGCCACCGGCGCCGGTGGAGAAGGTCCGCCGCCGTGCTGATCCGGCCGCTCCCTCTCCGACCTTTCTGATTTCTCTCTGCCCACGCACCGAACCAGAGGCGCACACTCCAACAGATCCTCCTCCACCACCGCTCATGGAAGCGGATCCGCAGGGTTCTCAACCAGCACCGCCCACGGCGGCGGGCCGACTCCCGGCCATGGTGTTGGTCGATCGCAGCGTCAGAATCAACATCCAAGAATCAGGTTTTTTGGGCCCCAGCGGCGTGCGCAAGGAGTGGCCGCAGTGGGTGGGTTTCTTGTTGGACCATGACGACGAAGTCGCCTACTTCCTTGGCGTGTTGGACGGCACCGAGCCTTGCCCTCCCCAGGTCGCCGACCCCCGCGACGGCCTCACTTCCCTGTCCCTCAACATCGCCGCTTGGCCACCCAACCGTTACGGGCTCAATCACCCCGACTGCGCTTTCATCGTCGGCTGCCACAAGAACTTGCTCCTTCTCTGCCTCCGCGACGAGGATGGCGGCTTCTACATGGTTTACAATACCAAGGCCAAGGCCAACTCCATCGCCGTCGTCCCGCGGCGAGTTTGCTGCTCATTGACCCACTTCCCCATAGCACGGGTCCGATGGCAGTTCCAAGGGGTCACCATCCTACGGCTCTCCACCAGCGAGGAGCACGATCAATACCTCCTCGCCGAGCTCCTCTTCCGCACGGAAGACCGGAGCGGCCTAGACCCCACAAACAAGGCCACTCTCTTCTTGTGGAGGTCGATCACTGCCTCCGACCAAGCAGCTCGTGGCCCCATCTGCAACCCTTACATCTGCCTCACCCCTGACAAAGTCCCCCCCTTCCCTCAATGCTTGGACATGTACCCCCAGCAGTGGATCCCCATGGAGGTGGAGCTCCCCCTCCCCACTGACAGAGACCACCACCCCTCCTTCCGTGCAGACATGACGTTGGCAACTGGAGCAGCCACGCTCTACTGGGTTGACCTTCTGCAAGGGATCTTGGTCTCCAACCACAAAGATCGTGGTAATGGTAAGCAGCAGCAACCGTTCCACTTCATCCCGTTGCCTCCTGAGGCATATGCAGATGTATCCATCAATAGCAACCCGCACGAGTACCGCTCCATGTGCTGCATCAAAGGTGGGGCCTTGAAATTCGTCTCAATGGAGGGCTACAACAGAGAAGATATCCCCATGGCCGAGGTGGTGCTCATAACATGGATTCTGACGAATCCCCAGAGTCGTACCAAATGGAAGTGGCAGTTGTTTGAATCAGTCCGCATCGGAGATCTCTGGCACAACCCGCACTACCATGAGTTGCCGCTGCTGCCACATTTTCCGGTCATCAGCACTGTGGAACCTCATGTCATCTACTTCACGGTCTTTGACTACAAGTACGATCCCGAGTACGAGGTGATGGAAGTCACAGAACGATATGTGCTCGGCGTTGACATGCATCTTCGGAGTGTAGTGTCAGCGTTCATGGCCTCTTCCTCTAGGATGCTTACTTCTCACTTCACCCGCTACATAAACCAGGTACTTCCTCCCTTTCTTTCCAAAAATAAAAACAATGTTATAGTACCTTAACCCAAAAATTTTTGGGAACTAAACAAGGCCTAACAGTAGCACAGGCATATTTAACAAGCAGAGCTCTTTCATGTCAGGTAGCGAAAAAAGCTAACAAGTGTATTCATGTTCTTCATTATCTTCCTTTAAGTAAGATGAAGGATGGGGGGGGGGGGGATTTTGTAGTGTGCCAAAATGACTATAAGCATAAAAATATAGAGAGTTGTATGTGGTAATACCATGGGAGTAGGAGTTGTGAACTGCATCAAATATGTAGTTGTCCAAACTCTGGCTTACTTCTTAAAAAGCACCTGGCAGGTGGCTTAGTGGTGCCTCGATGCTGACTCTTTCTTCGTTATTTTGTGATACAATGAAAATAACTCTGTATAGAAGGGATTAATATTATAAACAGAAATTTCACAGATAAGCCCTTGGTTGTAGCAAATGTTGTATCACAAAAGGGCATTTACTTGTTAGAGAATGGTGCAATTTGGCTTTTATTTTTCTTTAGCATCAGTTTGGTCATCAATGTCCTTGTCACAAAAGCATTGTGCCTTTTTTATTTTTCCTTTTATTTGTGTGTGTTTTTTAGATTGCGATAGCTCCTCTTTCTGGGGCGTTGCTGGAATTTGTTTTTAAGGAGTCTGTATGTGATGGGTTCCTAGCATAAGTTATCATATGAAACACTTGTCAGTTTTTATTTTAACTAAGATATCTTGTTTCTTCAGAGAACAGTTTGCCCAATGGAGAAAGAGGTTACTGATGAGGGGGACCCTGCTGCATGGGCTTCCGTCTGGATTTCCACCAAGCCTCTTGGAGTTTCTCCAGTAGAACCAGCACACAAAGCCGGCAGACTTGGGGGACGTGTTTCCAGTGATGGGGTCGCACAGTTTATCAGCAAAACTGGACCAACCATGTCATCAATCACTCCAGTGATCGGTTTGCAGTGTGTGCTAGGTCACTAAGTTATTGTCGTGAGGAAACTCCCTTTTTTGTGAGGAAATCTACCTCCCTCTTCATTAACAATTAGGTAATTGATCGGGTGTATCCTTGACTTGTTTCCTAACTAGCAACTAGCAAGCTTGGATGGTTGTTCTACCTGTGACAACTACGTAAGCAGCCAGGAAGAGACCTTTGATGTAATGTTCTTGATGCTTCTCGCGCCAGGGCTGGCTGGCTGTGATCTCGCTGATTTTCATGTTTTAATTTGTGCACCAGTGGCTGTTTCAACCTGGATCGGCGCATCCTGCTGTGTTCGTCAAATTTCTGGGTTGTTGAAGGCTGAGATTTCTAAATACCAATCTTTTTCCCGGCCGGACTAGCTTTGAAGTAGAAATCAACAGTAATCTAGGCTTTCGCCGCTTGTGCAAATTTAGGAGCTTATTAATTGAACTAACAAGTGGCCAAAACTAAGGCTTTGTTTAGATCCAAAAAGTTTTTGGATTTTGACACTAGCACTTTCATTTTTATTTGATTTGACAAACATTATCTAATCATGGAGTAAGTAGGCTTAAAAGATTCGTATCGCGATTTATATGTAAACTGTGCAATTAGTTATTCTTTTTAACTATATTTAATGCTCTATTAGTATACAATTAGTATGCATGGAGCATTAAATATAGTTAAAAAGAATAATTAATTACACAGTTTACAAAGTATACCGCAAGATTCGATATAATAGGGAATCTTGTAAAGTTTTGGGTTTCTGAGTACATCTAAACAAGGCCTAAGCCTACCAGTGCCCACAGGGCATGGACATTCTGCTTTTCAATTTTGGAACTATAGCAAAATCCAAAAGCTTTTTCTTCCTACCCTTTACCTTCGCCTCGCGTAGATCCCAATTGGAGACAGGTGATGTAACAAGCAAGCAATATAGACTGCGCTCAAATTTGTAGCTCAGTAACCAAATCTGTCCAGAGTTTATAATTCTTGGACGACATACATATATTTCCCAAAAAAATTTAATTTTGGGTACCGTAGCATTTTCATTTTTATTTGACAAATATTATATAATCATGAACTAAGTTTAAAAAATTCATCTCGCGATTTACTAGCAAACTGTATAATTAGTTTTTTTATTTTTTATCTATATTTAATACTCTATATATATGCCACAAAATTCGATCCGATAAGAAATTTGAAATTTTTTTTGGTTTTTGGGTGAAGCCTAAAATTTGCACGAATTGCAACAGAATAGAGACACTGTACTACTATCATGTCATCTTTCTCTGTCAGATTTTAGCTCATGCCTAGCATCCGATGTCAGCAATCTTGTTTTATGCTATGCAGGCAGGCATTTAGGCCTTGTTTAGTTCCGAAAAATTTTGGATTTCGCTACTGTAGCATTTTCGTTTTTATTTGACAAATATTGTTCAATCATAAATTAACTAGGATCAAAAAATTCGTCTCGCGATTACAGACAAACTGTGTAATTAGTTTTTGTTTTCGTCTATATTTAATGCTTCATGTATGTGCCGCAAGATCGATGTGATGGAGAATCTTGAAAACTTTTTGGATTTCGGAGTGAACTAAACAAGGCCACTTTTTAGATTTCGGAGTGAACTAAACAAGGCCACTTTTTGGATTTTCGGAGTGAACTAAACAAGGCCTTAGAGTCCAGAGTTGGGTCTCGTAAGGCTTTGTTCAGTTATCTCTAAAATCCAAACACTTTTCAAGTATCACATCAAATGTTAGTCACATGCATAGAGCATTAAATATAGATAAAAAATTAACTAATTATACCTGTAATTTGTGAGACGAATTTTTTAAGCCTAATTAGAGAGTGTTTGGGATTGCTCCTCTCCAATTTTTCCAGCTCCGCGTTACCAAATACGTTTAACTCCACAAATTCTGCTTTGCAAAAGGTGGAGCTAATGTTAAGGGTACTCCAGTTTTTGGAGTGGTACTCCCACATAGAGTTGTGAAATAATTATCCACATTGCCACTCATTAATCACAGATTAGTTCTCGTAAACGCTTCCCCTCGTGATGCCGTGACCTCATTTCTTCCTGTGTGCGCCGCCCCTCATCTCTTCACCTATGCACCGTCTCTGTTAATTATTTGTATTTTAATTATGGCCTCTGTTGATATTCCATCATTTGATTTTTATTTTGGTCAGAAAATATCAAGAGCAATTTTGGTCGGGACATAAGGACCATCCCCGTACTGAACTTTACCCACCTTGTCACTCATTAATCACGAATTAGTTCTCATAAACGCTTCCCACCCCGATGGCGCGACCTTATTTCTTCCTGTGTGCGCCGCCCCTCATCTCTTCACCTACGCACCGTCCCTGTAAATTATTTATATTTTAATTATAGCCTATGTTAATATTTCATCATTTGATTTTTATTTTAGTCAGAAAATATCAAGAGCAATTTTGGTTGGGCCATAATGAACCATCCCCGTACTGAACTTGTTTTGTGGAGCAGGAGTTATTATTTGGGCCTTGTTTAGTTCCGAAAAGTGAAAAAATTTCGGTACTGTAGCATTTTCGTTTGTTTGTGACAAATATTATCCAATCATAGACTAACTAAGATCCAAAGATTCGTCTCGTGATTTACAGCTAAACTGTATAATTAGTTTTTGTTTTCGTCTATATATAATGTTTCATACATGTGCCACAAGATTCGATGTGACGGGGAATCTTGAAAACTTTTTGCTTTTCAGGGTGAACTAAACAAGGCCTTGGTACACAGAAGATATTATTTGGCACACACCTCTGCTCTAGCTTCAAGACGGCAACACTTCCCGGAGTATAATATAGGCCAGAGAGCCAGGGAGTACGGCAACACTTCCTGGAGTATAATATAGGCGTAGGCCAGAGAGCCAGGGAGTGGAGCTACCAGCTCAGCTGCAACTTGCAGGGTTGCGGCACGTGGGCCTTGTTTTTTTCGGCTGCTATATCAATTTCATTTATATTCGGTAATTATGGTCTAATTAGACTAGTTTTAATAGAATTTTTATTAGAGTTTCATAAATATTAAATATACTAATGTAACATCATATTAATGAAGATAGATGATAAAAATTTTATAGAAATAAAGAAAGTTTATGAGTATGAAACTCTTCTGCATTGTTTCCAAAATATAAATAGATTGAAAATTAAACCATAAAACATGCACTAAGGATAGCCTTATATATTAACTAAGCTCAAAAGATTCGTCTCACAAATTACAGATAAACTATGCAATTAGTTATTTATATTTATATTTAATACTTTATGTATGTACCATAATATTTGATGGAACGAGGAATCTTAAAAAGTTAACTAAACAAGGCCGAAGTACTACTGCACTTTTGTGTGTAACTGCAGGAAGATCCATGGAACATGAAAAACAAAATATCTCTGATCTCTGACTTGGAGTGGCACGATATTTATACGCTTCGTTTTATTAGTCTGCTAAAAATAGATGAGATGACAGTGGATGCTGGATATGTGGTTTTTAATAACTACTCCCTCGGTCCCAAAATAAAATAAATGAAGTTAAGAGAGGTGTGCTGGTCTGTGCTGGTCAAACTTTCTCAATTTTGACTAAATTTGTAGAAAATAAATACAATATTTATATATCCAAGTTTATTATAAAAGTATAAAATATTGATTTTTCTCAGGATCCAAATTTGTTTGTAATTTTTCCCATCCATCAAAGAAAGCGCAACGCTCAAGAGACAACATAAACACTGTTCAAATCACACCATACAAATGTAATCATAGAGGGCAGCAGCTAGCAGCCCAGAGAAGCAAAAGAAGAACACATGGCATTACTGTAAGAACAGTCATCCAAACCGACAAAAGATAGTCTCAGTAGCAGAGATTATGGTATGTTCAAGGTCATAGTCTGAAGTCTATAAATTCTGCAAAGCACCAAAACACAAACAGGAGGCCACATGTTGGCATAGGTGGGAAGACCTAATAATTCTTAAAGACGCATCGACATGTATGAGTAGTTCAGATTTCAGACATAGAACATATAATAATAAAGAAATATCATATGAGAAGTTGCCAAAGAACATACAGGCAGTGATCTGCAATCCATCTGGCAGGTCAAATTCACCTCAATTAAAGATCCTAACCACCCATTTATTAATTTATTCCTAGTTAGAATACAGAAGCATAACAAAAATTATGTGGTATTAAACCTGAAAACGACAGTAGCAGAAGCTATGCTATGTTCATACCCAAGAAAGGAAGTCACTGCAATACAGAGCAAATAGCGTTCTTGCCAACTCACCAATAGCTCCAACGATAGCAATGCAAAGAGAAATTGACATTAGACTCAACTCTTCATTCGCAAAAGCAAACTGTTTTTCTTGGGGGGCTCTGATGCATTGAATTTTCTGAACGTGTTGAACTATCCAAAGTGCCAGAGCGCTTGTCGTGGCCATTTCACCTCCAAATTCTACAATGGGGAAGCGGCGAGGTACACATCAAACCACCAGGACAAAAGAAACCACCAAACAAGAAGTTTGCAGTAAGAATAGCAAGATAATATGACAAAGGTGTTCACTTGATCTCATTCTTTACCTCCACTATACTATGGCTCAAATTTTGTTCAGGACTCTGAATCAATTAATATAGATATAAACAGAAATTATGGCTATTTTGGTATCTTTGAATTGCATGCTGCTAACACAGGCTGTCAATATAAATAGCAAAGTGGTCCTATATTATAATTTTTTCTTATAGATCCTATATATTATAATCGTTATTAATCGAGTGCATCCAATGTTGATGGAAATTAGAAAGGGCAAATTCAAGCCAGAAGTCTGTTTTGCCTGATCAGATGCTCCCCCGTGCCACAGTGTCCGCCCAACGCCACCAAGCTGCAGATGCAATAGACGGAGATCTACCAGATCTGACCGCAATCGACGACCTTGACCACCTGCGTGGGGATCCCGCTGCAGGAGCCGGCGGCGCTCATGTTCAAGACAGTCTTCCTGCCAGTTGCGACGGTGCCAAAGACGACGTGCTGATCGTCAAAAATGGGGGCCGCTTTGAAGCAGATGAAGAACTGCGATCCACAGGTGTAGGGGTAGGGACCGGTGTGCTTCCTTGGAATCTTGGGGACTGCGTGGGCCGTGATGAGGTCAAATGGCCTATGCCTTCGTCCCGACATCTCTACGTCGGGGAACTTATCGCCGTAGATGGTCCCGAAGCGGGTGCCGTCGCGTTCCTTCAAGTTGCCGCCTTGGCACACCAAGTCTCGAATGATGTACGGGAAGATGGAGTCCTTGAACGAGACCGGTCTATCCTTGGTGCAGAGGATGCGGAAGTTTTCAGCCACCAAGGGGACCTCGTCCCTGTACAGATCTATCTCGACCCGATCCTGCTGGATACCGCCGATGGTGATGTCCAAGAACACGCGAGGGTTCACCGCCATCTACGCCCGCGGGGGATCGTTCCTGCAACAAGGATACTGAATCAGCCAGCAGTACCAACAATTCTCATCCCAAGCAAACTTGGGCGGCGCCCCGGGATCAAGTCCGAGTAATAATCCTGGCAAGATGCAAATGGAACTAAACCGAGTAATCCATCCTTAGGGTATTTTTAGTTCCCAAAGAATGCAAAATGTCAACTATTTTGAAATAATGAAATGTAAAATACTTTAGGGTGGTGTTTGGCATCGAAAACGCAGAATTTATTGATCTCTCGAGGATCTTTTAGGTTTTTTTAGTCAAAATCTAAAATAAAGAATAGCCATTTTTTTTTGCAAAAATTTTGTATGGTGTTGGAAACGCCGAGACGAGAAAAATAATCGCAAAAGCAGCACCCTGCTGTGTTCGAAGGAAAAAAAAAAGCAGCAACTGATACGGGAAGAGAATTGCACGATAGAATTCGACCGGGGGACTGCGGCTCCCGGGGCGGAGAGGGGTTCGCGTTGCCTCACCTGCGACGACTCGACGGCGGCGAGGAACGAGGAGGTCTGCAGCTGCTGGCGCAGAGGGGAGGAGGGCGGCGACAAGGGCAGGAGCAGGAGAGGGGGGAGGCGCAGGATAGAAAGGGAGAGGAATTGAGGGAAGAGCCGCTGCTTGTAGGCCCGGCAAAAAAATCAGGTCTGGACTGCTTATATTGATTTGATTTGGACTCTTCTTTCTTACCAAACCAATCTTATCCTATTCCTAAACAAACCAAGTTTAGTTCTAAAAAGTTTCAAGATTCCTCGTCATACCAAATATTTAGACACATACATAAAACATTAAATATAGATAAAAATAACTAATTATATAATTTGTTTGTAATTAACGAGACAAATTTTTTAAACCTAGTTAATACATTGTTGGACAATAATTATCAAATACAAACAAAATGCTACAGTAGCCAAACCAAAAATTTTCGCGAACTAAAAGGACCTTTATTTTATTTTATTTTCTAACCAGGTAGCATGCTCGTGCGTTGTTAGGCCTTGTTAAATTACACCCAAAATCTATTTTTTTCAAAATTTTTCATCACTTTGAATCTTGCGGCACATGTATGAAGCATTAAATATAGATGAAAACAAAAAGTAATTACGTAGTTTGTTTATAAATCGCGAGACGAATCTTTGAAGCCTAGTTAATTCATGGTTGGACAAAAATTACCAAATACAAACGAAAATGCTACAGTACCCAAAAACTTTTCGTGCAAAGAACTAAATAAGGCAAGGAATAGATAACAATTTGTACTAAAAATACACTGGTCGCACGATAAAATAACAATACTATAAAAATTAAATATTATTATTAAATTAACATTTAATAAAAAAATAAAGTTTGTGAAATTAGTACGGTAATATCAGGGTGGTCATCTAATGAATAACAAGGACAACAGTACGCCTAGCACTTGCTTTGCTTAGCACTTCCTTCCTACATATTGCGCTAATACTATGAATAGAATCAGGAATCAACTATTTTTGGCTCGAACATGCATGAGTTGCATATCATATCATTATATGTGATACTTCAAATGTATCAATGCACTTATGTCTAGTAAAGAAATAAAATTTAACTATGTTCTATTTTGTGATGTGTGTTTTTTTACCTTTTAAATAAGCATAGGTGTCACAATTTTCTGTCCTGGTGCACCTGTTGCTTGCAGATTAACATTTCTTGTTTCCATATGGAGTCAGAAGTGGAAGAATTAGACCAAAATCACAATATCTTCAATGGACAACAGATACAATTTGAACATGTTATGATTTTAACAGAGACAAGAAAACTATATGGTTTGCTTTGAAAAATATCCAACAAGATACAGAAAACTTGCTTTAGATTTTAAACAACATATTTACAAGGGACAAATCTTGACTCCTGAGCAAACAAATAGGATATTGGTCACATAGTAGTGACACAAGATATTTCTATGGAAATGCAAGAGCACCTTGCCTAAACATAAGGATCAAATCAATATGAATTTTGATTAAAGATACCTAATAAAAAACTGGAAATCCTTATCGCCTACCACCCTATTTCCATATGAATCCTAGCTAGCACCTGTTTTCATACCTACAAGATCATAACTCATATTCCTTCTCGCCTTTTTATATTCCCTATACATTTTTAATAATTGAATATTGATATGTAGAAAGCATCCTATTATAATGTAAATTAATAAGGTACTTATCCCTTGTACATTATTTACCTCACTAAATGGTAAAGGATGCAGCAACCCAATAGAAACATACTGATGCTCAGTGGGCAATGCTGGGTCACTGTAAACCACAACAATCTTTGCAACCATGATTTTCATTTATGCTCAAGCTTGGCCAATTATGTATATTCCCATCAGTTAGATCATAAGTGGTTCCATCAATCTTAAGGCTCCAAAGTGTATCAAGCCACCTCACAATAGCCACAAGCTTCATTGCAGACATCTGGTTCTAGTATTATCAGCGCAAATCACAGCTATAAAAGAGTTAAGTGAAAAGAAAAGATCGAGAGGGGTCTATACTGTCCTACGTCAAGATATAGAGACGGGTTCCAATTGCACTTATGAATGAACCTGAGCATTGTAGTGGATGCCAAGATCATTGTCTTAAGCTTGTGATTGTCTTTGACATAGGCTTGGTATGGTTGACATGTTTGGCTGACAGTACAAATAACCTCTCGCACACACATGTCTTTGACTAACTTTTGTGATAACCTACAAACTCTAATACAATAAAAATTTGATGAAAACAAAAGTCTAGAAATTAGTCTCTAACATGATGTATGAACACTGCTTAGGGTAGTTCCTTGTACACATTTGTTAGCACTATGTTGATTTCCAGCTTATGCTTGCTATGTTCTACTTTCATTGGTGAACACCCTCTTGATTTGCTTAAAATTGTTCAAAAATTTTTAAATGTCATATTTTGTTTCACTTGATCAGTTTGAGCATTTGCTAGCATTTGTATTTGTTGCTATACACACATGATAGCACCTATTAGAGCATCTTTTCACTCTAAATGCTATATTCCTGAAGCTCCTACATTTCTGCATCTCTTGCATCCATAACATGTTTTGAGGGGGAGTTATAACCTTTGGGCTTTAGCTTGATAAGTGCATGTGTTAACAAGGGGGAGGAAGTTACACACAAAAGTTGAGAAAGATACAAAATCCACGCAATGAAGTGCATATATTCATTTAGGAGAGATTGCATTTGTTCAGGGGAAGATGCATTTGAGTTGCTTTTGCTAGATGTGTTGAGCCTTTGCCTCTTCTAGAGGATCTAGCAGTTTTATAGCTTTTCGAGCTTTCTAGTGATGTTGAGCCTGTTGTCTCTTCTTGATTGTTAGTTGTGTGTGACATGGTTGCATTGAGTCATTGCCCATGTCTTTGGGGACCAAATTTTTGCAAGTGTTTCTCATTTCAAATGACATTGTCCTTGGCTTCTCTTTGGCTTTTGGTCATTTGGGTGAGTTTTATTTTCTTCTTCTTATTTTTATTTTGCTCAAGTTGATCGTGTGTTGGTGTTGACAATGCAAACTCATTAAGGGGGAGATTGTGAACACAAGGTTGATATGTGCCCTTGTGATTTGTTTTTGTGATGAGTGATTATCAACGCGATCCATGACCTAGGTTGAGTTGGTGACTAACTATTGGCGTGAGTTGGGTCATGCAACATATCTCTTGGCTTATGGTGTGCACGTGTGGAGCTCGGAGGCAGTGGTCGATGGTGAGGTGAAGGACAAGAAGGGACGTGTCATGCCGATGGACCGGGAGCGATGAAGGACGGACATAAGGCTTAGACCGAGAGACCAGGAAGCTAGATGACCAACCATGATGGCTGATATTTGGGACGTCGATAAGTGTAAGTGTACATGAGAGTGACTATGTTGATCGAGTCAAGACTGCGGACATATGAGTCGAGCGAGGCTCGGGAGGACTTGGTGGGCCAACCGGCCGAGGATGACGGTGATACATGTCAAGTGGCGTGGGACACGTATGGAAAGTGGCGTGGGACACATGGAGTACGCTACTCGCGGGTGGTTTGGACCTCAAAATCATCGATGGCGAGTGAAAGGTCCTAATATGGCTAGAGGGGGGGGTGAATAGCCTATTAAAAGGTTCTACAAATTCACTAGAGCAAGAGGTTAGTAAATAACAAAGCGAAGATTTTTGCTCTAGCTCTAAGGGGTGTTTTCAAGCCACCTATCCAACAATTCTAGTTGATATTATCACTAGGCACACAAGAGCTATGTCTCTACTTACACTAGAGATCTACCTAAAGTTTCTATACAAGTATGTAAGCTACTCTAGTTAGCAAGAAAGTAAGGGAGAATGTTTGATCTTTATACCACCGTGTAGAGGGGATGAGCCAATCAATAATATGAAGTCCAATCACCGGGAGAAATCCAAAGTACAATCACAATGGAGACACAAGATTTTCTCCCGAGGTTCACGTGCTTGCCGGCACGCTACGTCCCCGTTGTGTCGACCAACACTTGGTGGTTCGGTGGCTAAGAGGTGTAGCACGAACCTCGTCCTCACTAGGACACCACAAGAACCTACCCACAAGTGAGGTAGCTCAATGACACGAGCAATCCACTAATGTTGCCTTTGGCTCTCCGCCGAGGTAGGCACAAACCTCTCACAATCACCGAGAGATGGCCACGAACAATCACCAACTCGTGCCAATCCTCCTCCGCTGCTCCAAGCCGTCTAGGTGGCGGCAACCACCAAGAGTAACAAGAAAACCGCAGCCAAATCAATCCCCAAGTGCCACTAGATGCAATCACTCAAGCAAATGCACTTGGAATCACTCCCAATCTCACAAAGATGTTTAATCTATGAAGGAGATGAGTGGGAGGTGTTTGCTTAGGCTCACAAGGATGTCAAGTATGTTAGAATGCCAAGAGAGTGAGCCCTAAGCCGGCCAACAACTATTTATAGACCCCTCAAACAAAAAGAGCCGTTGGCTCTCTCACTGGGTAAAACTCAGGGTCACCGGACGCTCTTAAAGGGGCACCGGACGCTCAACACCAGCGTCCGGTGCTCCAACGTCAGCCGCGTGTCAGAGTCTAACGGTAACCTGCAGTGCACCGGACGCTGAGCAAGTTAGCACCGGACGCGTCCGATGCACACCGGACTCATGCGCAGAGAGCTCCGCAAACTTGCAGGGCCACCGGACGCAAGCCACCGGACGCACCCTGAGCGTCCGGTGCTCACCGGACTCATGCGCAGAGAGGTTTGCAAAACCTCCGCACACCGGACGCACACCACCGGACGCTCCAAGCTGCGTCCGGTGCCTATCGTCCGGTGCCTAACCCTAACCGAGTCAGGCAGCCTGCACACCGGACGCTCAGACACAGCGTCCGGTGCCTCTGAGCCAGCGTCCGGTGAGTGTTCCTCAGCGAGAAACACTCCCGCGACTTCTTCAAAATTTCCCACCGGCGCAATAGAAAATATGCACTTCATTTTCTCGAAAAGCGCCGAATCCCGCCTCGCAAGCTCGGCGGGAGGGAGAGAGGAACCCATCCTCTCTCTACCTTCCAAGCTCCACCTCCTTCTCAAAGTGTGCCAACACCACAAGTGTAAACCAACAAGTGTGCACGTATGTTAGCATTTTCACAATCATTTTTGTAACACCCGGCCCAATGCTTAATAGGATTAATAGGAGACTCATACCAACAAGTTGTAACTTCTTTTCCGGGAGCCTATCTCGAAAGAACTCTAAAGTTAAGCGTGCTTGGCCTAGAGCAATTTAGGGATGGGTGACCGACCGGGAAGTAGTTCCCGGGTGCGCACGAGTGAGGACAAAGTGTGCAGAAAAGACTAGTGTTGGTCTGTGGGGCTGACTATCACTAAAAAAACCTGCTAATCAATGACAGAAAATTTCCGTCATAGATCACCAAAAAAACCGTCACTATGTAACATCTGTGATGATTTCAGATATCGTCATGGATTGAGCGTCATGGATTAACAGCCGTGACGGTTTAATGAAAACCGTCATGGATGAACAAAATTGGTGACGGTTTTAAACTGTCACGATAGAGCCCAAGGCCTAGTTAGCCCAGCCCAAGTCCATTTCTTATGACAAAAAATAACCGTCACAGATTGATTGCCACATCATCATGGCTGCTTACGTGGATGATGACGTGGACACTAACTCAACCCACTTTTTAGCGGGCCAAAATCAAAGTTGGGCCAATTTTTAGCCCATTTTCAGCAACTTTGCAGCCAAATTCGTCACCAATTTTTAGTGCTTTTTTAGCCCATTACTAAATCACATACAACCTATATACACAGCCCAATCATCTCAAAAAAATACACAGCCCAATTCACACATTTAGCCCATATACACACCAACTAATAATTGTGGCAGCATATCAAATTAAAATATTATTTTTCCATCAAATATCATATCACATGAATTTTCATCCAATATCATATTACATAAGCTTTCATCCAACATGAGTTAACATATAAAGTCCATACAACCTTATAGTTTACCATGGCACAAGCTAACAACAAATAGAGATTCCAGTGACTGATTCTCAATGACAAATAGAGATATCCTAGGTATCCTTTATTTTTCATGATGGGAGATTTGATGTCATGGTGGACTGCCGGATAGAGATATCCTAGGTATCCTTTATTTTTCATGTTGGGAGATTTGATGTCACGGTGGACTGCCGGAGTGTTTTCACCTGAACCACCAAAAAAATCAGTAAGCAAAAAATATGCACTGTTATACATCCTTCGAAAATGCTAACCCAAGCGGAGGCTTTTTGAAACTGAAATAGTATAGTACAACATTAAGGCATTAAAGAAATACAATTAGACCCAATTGAGGCCAAATAAAAAAGAATTGTGCCAGACTGAACAAACTAGAACTGTACACGTTAATTTAGCAATGTATAATCTAAGGATTCCACTATATCTACTTTTTGTTAAAACCCTTCCTACAATTATCAGTACATCCGCACAATATGCAGAGAGAAACTGAAATTGTTGATCTGAACAGGGTACTGCTTTGCTATTGCAATTAAAGTATGCAGATTCAAAAGAAATTCAGAACTAAAACATCATTGAGATGCTGCTAATTCAGAAGAAATAATTCAGACCCTAAAAATAACAAGGTTCAGACTTAAGGATAGCATTTGTAAGTGAAGAATAGCGTTTGCACTGGTGTAAAACCAAATAAGTTTCTAACCTTTTCGAGCAGAACCATGTTGGTGTGCGGAGCTTCAATAGCAGGCGGCTCCGTCAAACACAGGAGTCCAGCTCCTGATGGCCGTAACTGGGCAGGACCGCCCTGCAGGATGCGGCAACAACCCGGACTACTCTCCAACCTGGATAGGAACCCGTCGGGCAGGGAGCATGGCCACCACGTCGCCTAGGCAGCTAGGCCGGTGTCAGTTAAGGTCGAAATGCATGACCTCCTCGCAACAAAGATCCAGCGACCAATGCTCTAGCCACCGTAGATCCAGACACCTTTGTCGAGAGGCCATGGATCGAGATTCAAGAAGGCCAAACCCAAGGATTGGAGCAACACGATGTGTCAAGCATGGAGGAGGTTGCTTCCTCCGTTCCTCCCAGAACCGCGGGACGCCAACAACCTGCCGGCGGGCTGCTTCATCTCCACTGCCAAAGAGCCTCCACCCCAAGCCGTGCGCCGCCCTATGCAGGGTGCGGGTAGGGGTCGTGCGCCCCTTCGTCGGATCCAGCCATCCCCTTCAGTGCTGGTGGAAGGAGAGAGAGAGAGAGAAAGAAGTGGATTTCGTGAGAGAGCGAGAGGGTTGGGTCTATGTCTGGGGCTTGCGGCGTAGAGGAGAGGTGTAGTGAAAGGCAAGCTAGGGTTGCAATGGTTTTATATGAAGCCTAGTGAATATCAGCCGTTCATGTATTGATCCAATGGCTAGGCACGAGATAGAGTTAAATTGGGCTAAATATGAGCATCTTTATCAGGCCCAACATGCGTATTTTTTTCTTTTTCCCTTCTTTTTGGGCAAAATACATTTAAATTTAACATGCAGACTATAGTAGCTGTAGTTTACATGATTTGTATGTGCCCCCACATAATTTTAACATGATTTTCAAGAAATGTTGAAGTGATTTGCTATTTTCTAAGGTTTAATTGGTTTATGACTTCGACTATACATGTAGTAATATTGTAAAGTGGTCCGAATATCCTATAAATTGCTATGTGGGCATATTACGGATATATAAGATTTCCATAAAAATTTCAAACCATTTTAATAAACTGGGGCTATATTGTTTATAAATTCATACATCTCTCGCATAGTTACTTATAAATATATATGAGAGATGTATCCATTTGTGAATAATGTGCAATACTACTTCGTTAGAATCATTTGGAATTTTTATGGGGTGAATATGCACCAAAACTATGTTGTCATGCAAGTTTGTAGAGTTTTCTAACCGATTTTTATATATTATTACATTTATTATATGGTAATTCAATGGATAATTATGATAATTACTAAATTTGGTCAAAAAAATCTTTAAACCGACGCAACAACATATTTTGGGTCCATAAGCATTTAATAAAAAAATCAGATAATTTTAATAAAGTGAGGCTATACATCATTCACAACTAGAACCATCTCTCACTTAGTAACGGCACAACGTGTGAGACGTATATATTTTGGCATAGTAAATGATTTTGAAATGATAAAAAAATTTAAACAAAAAAGTCATCATTAACAAAGTTGTAGAACTCATCAAGATCTATAACTTTTGTTTTATCCAATTCTCCATCAAACTTTGTTTGGATAACTCAAAATTTGAATTTTGAAATTTGAGAACTTAAAACAAAATTTTGAACTAGTAAATGATTTTAAATGAAAAAAATTCTACAACAACAATGTTGTATAACTCGTCGAAACCTACAAGTTATGTTTTGGTCATTTCTTCATCGGAGTTTACCTAAATAATTCAAAATTTGAATTTTAAAATATCGCAACTTCAAACGACTTTTTAGGATATAAATGATTTTCAAATGGAAAAGTGATCAAGAGAAAAATTGTAGAACCTATCAAGATCTACAACTTTTGTTTTATCTATTTCTTCATCCAACTTTGCTCGAACAATTTAAAATTTTAATTTTAAAATACTATGACTTCAAAATATTATTGTTTTCTACTCCGGTACAGGTCTGCTAGCTGCTCGCTTGTGGGCTGGGCTGCCCCGCATGTACGTGTAATTGGCCCATATGGTTGACCTGGTTGACGCCTTTGTTATTCATAAAAAAACAAAATAGTAATAAATATACGCATCGAGCGGGCTAGTGTAGTGGTAATTAACTAGCAGGTGCTGAGTTCAAGCACTGGTCGGGGCTTCTTTTTTTACCTGCCCGAACGTGGTCAGTAAATTACAAAACAAAATATTTATGAAAACAGCAGTCAAGCCACTCCATCTTGGAAGGTCTTCACGCCACGCGCCACTCCATCAGTCAGCCACGCTGTTTCGGCATACAATTTAAGTCAAATTACTTTAATTAAGCAATTAAGATAAGAATTATTAATTAAGAACTAATACTTGACTAGAACTTGAAGCTGCATCAACCCACGAAGCATAGAACTACTCATATAGAGCACATTCATTGATTCTTTTTCCATTCATATTTTTTATTTTTCAGTCTAATAAATATTAATAGTGAGCCTATTATTTTGGACTAACTAGAGTATGACGATTTAAAATCATACACTATGACGGTTCAGATAAAACTGTCACGAGTTAGTGGGCCAGAAATATCCACCAGTGCACATCTATGACAGAAAAAAATTATCGTCACAGATTGCGTCTAATAGTGACAGTTTGTAAATCCGTCACGGATTAACAAGTTTCTTGTAGTGTATGTCCTAGAAAAGCTGCCAGATGTAAGCGGGCCCGGCCTTGTGGAGGCGGGACGTTACAGAATGGTATCAGAGCCGACTCTCGCGGTTTCACGGGCGCGTGTGTCGCAGTTGCGCAGGCATGGCGTGCATGGCTGGTGTGGACCCAGAGTGGTCACACAGCATGGCACATGCGCTGGCACTGGATGCACGGACGTGGCCAAGAGAGGACGTTCCTGGCTTGGGGTTGATCGACGAGGACGTCGATCTCTTAAGGGGGTGAGGATGTAACACCCGGCCCAATGCTTAATAGGATTAATAGGAGACTCATACCAACAAGTTGCAACTTCTTTTCCGGGAGCCTATCTCGAAAGAACTCTAAAGTTAAGCGTGCTTGGCCTAGAGCAATTTAGGGATGGGTGACCGACCGGAAAGTAGTTTTCGGGTGCGCACGAGTGAGGACAAAGTGTGCAGAAAAGACTAGTGTTGGTCTGTGGGGCTGACTATGTCCTAGAAAAGCTGCCAGATGTAAGCGGACCCGGCCTCGTGGAGGCGGGACGTTACAATTTTCTTTGAAGGAGTTAAGTCAGCTCACTAGGTTCTAAATGCATGCACATGAACAATGACACCTAGTGGCACTTGATAACCGCTTAGCCAAAGAATTCCCCTCTTTATAGTACGGCTATCTATCCTAAATGTGATCACACCCTCTATGGTGTCTTGATCACCAAAACCAAAACCCTAAGCAATACCTTTGCCTTGATCTCCATAGAGTTTTGTTTTTCTCTTTCTTCTTTTCCAAGTTGAGCACTTGATCACCTTGTGGTCATCACCATGATCATCTCTTGCTCCAACACTTGGCATGTACCAACCTCATTAAGTCTACACACACTTAGCATAGAGGTTAGTACTAGGATTTCATCAATTATCCAAAACCAAACTAGGGCTTTCAGCGAGTTTCGCGTGTTAGGGCCTCAAAACCCAGGTAAAGGTTCTAAGGAGGAACAATGGCACGTTGTGGCATCGAGGAGTTCGCGTCAAGGCAGAGGTAGCTCATGAAAGGCGCAATAGCCGTTGGATAAAGATTACCTAGGGTTAGACCATTACACCCTTGGGTTAAGTGGTTCAACTCAAAATATCTAGGGACAAAACTAGAAATGTATAACAACCCTATTAAATAAGATGAGGGAACCCCCATCTCCCTCACCTCTTTGATTTTTTTATTTTCTGTCATCCACTCTAGTTTTCCTTCTTGAGTGGGAGAGGTCCAAGAATACATGTGATTTGTGTAAGAACCAAGATTTTGCAGTGGGAAAGGTGGCTCTAACCACCTTGTGTCCTCCATGATTCAATTTCTAAATCGTGTTCTTCAAGTTCTTCCCAAGTTCCCCCTTGCCCCTTTCCTTTGGTGGCTTGATTCATTATTTTGGGACCATTTTGATTCGTTCTTTTTTCGTTGGCTTGATCTATGACGTGAGTTGATCTTCTTCACTGAAGGAATTTGTTTGAATCCTCACTATTTTCTAAATTGGGGCAAATCAAGTTCGTGGTGCGGTTTTTGGCCATTTTTCGTTCTCTCTCGACTTCCCATTGATTGGCTTTAAATTGAACGATTATCTCTTAGAGATAGCTCCCCTACTACCTTGTGATCTTGTGTACCAAGTTTGGTGGCAGTTGGTGGATTTGGCCATAAATCAGGTGAATCAAGGAAGGAGGCGATTTTATGGGTGCTCTATTTTTTCTGTTTCACGATTCGTGGACAGTTTGTCCTAGACCCATGGACAGTTTGGGATTGCTGCTCTAGACTTGACTAGAACCAGTTCTCTCGGTCAAGCTTTGGTTTCTTGAACGTCGGATAGTCTGGGCGTGACCTGTGGACAGTCCGCCGATCGAGGTTCGACAGGAGCAAAACTTGTGTTGTCTATCTGGTTTCTGTCACGGACAGTTCGACGAGGTTGCAAACAGTCCGCTGTGAAGCAGTGTCTAGAACTTGTTTCACTCGGTGTGTTTTCTGATAAGTGACCTGCGGATAGTCTGGACCTCGACTATGGACAGTCCTTCGCTGTTGCTAGGGCCTTGTTTAGTTCACTCCAAAAACCAAAAAGTTTTCAAGATTCCCTGTCACATCGAATCTTTCGGCACATGTATAAAACATTAAATATAGACGAAAATAAAAACTAATTGCACAGTTTAACTGTAAATCGCGAGACGAATCTTTTGATCCTAGTTAGTCCATTATTAGACAATATTTGTCACAAACAAACGAAAGTGCTACAGTAGCGGAATCCAAAATCTTTTCACATCTAAACAAGGACTAGGTTGTGTGCAATGTTCCTGTTCATCTACCTGTTTTCAGGGTTAGTGCTGGAGAACAGTCTGACGTTAGTGCTGGAGGATAGTCTCACACCCTAGCCCTTGTGACGCGGACAATCCACCACCAGACCCCCGAACAGTTCGGTAAACAACACTATGTGCAATTTTGATTTGCTCTTCGAGGGTTCATTTTCTTCAGTGTCTGAGTGTGGCAAAGCCTGATACATGTAGCTACTTGTTACCTCGTGTATCATACAGTCTTGAGTAACACTCATGTGTGTGTTACTTTCGGGGTTTGAACTTGGAACAGTGGTCAAATATTTCGAAAGAAATTTAAGGCAAACATTCAACCCCCTAGTTGCCTTTTCGGTCCTTCATTCTCACAGAACAAAAACTTTGTTATGCACAAACTGACACAGAGAAGCCCAAGCATGGAACACCTCCCGGCAAAAGGCACAAGAATGAACAAAGAATCTGGAACGCACGCGCCTGCCGTCAAAACAATCGGAGTAAGCCTAAAAATCAGCTGGAACAAATTCCCAAAGACTGAAGGATTTTACACGCGCCTGGCAAAAAATGCCAGTACTGGGTTGAGCCGTCCCTCTGCAAGAACCCCCACCTGGTGAAGAATTCTAGGGGAGCTTCCTCACCGCCGCTTCCTCCAGCTGGTCGATCTCTTGTCGCCAGACAGTATTCTGGGGAGGTTCAGGAGGGAATTCACCCGCGTCACACCTTCGAGCGCGGACCATTCCTCTTCCTCGTTTGTCGATATGCAATCTGCCAGGCTGCGAGCAGACCCACACCTTTCAGGCTCCTTCAAGATGGGTGTTTCGTCGACCGGTACAATCTCATCGACCTCCCTTAATGTGGTGGAGTGTTCCAATGTGGCCTCGGCACTGTGCTCTGCACTGGATACATGTACACTAGCATCTGCAATTTCTTCATCGACCTCTGCACTGGCATCCTGTGTGGAAACCTCCTCCCCGGTGGGTTCTGCTGTCTCCACACTGGGTTCACTCTCTTGAACCAAGTCAGCTGACTTCTCATGATCCAAGAATAAGCAGACAACAGCACAGTCATCACTCTTGGATGTTGGGAACTTCAACCTCCACGATCTGACAGCACAGTCAACAAGAGCCCTGGCTGCCGTTGCCCGAGATGGGGCTGATGCTACTATGTCAACAGCCTCCTTATTTGAGAGAACATCCCACACCTACATGCATTAAGATTTACGGATATGAGAAAGTTGATGCAGATATATTTTGTAAAACTTTTTTCTGTGAAGGTGCTAAAAGGATAGCTACTCCAAGCAGGGACTGGAAATTAAAACATGATGATTAGCATTTTAAGTAAGAATCTAAGATGATTAGCATACCCCATCGGTGGCTAGTATTATAAATTCATCCTTTTCAGTAAGGCGGCGATACGATATCTCTGGAACAGATATTAAACCATAATCTTTAAGGCAGAAGTCTCCGAAAGCTCTTGCCATTGCCAATCCAGGAGAGTCGTTATTTGGCAACCATACTCTGGCAACTTCTGGTTCATCCTGAAGAGCAAAAACTCGTCCTTTACATTGTTGTATCCTCGCAGCTTCCCCTAGAAAATAAGAGATAAAGATTAAATATTTCGACAACCCAAAGGAAACATCAATCTGGACAAGCATCTTATTCACATCATAGTTCGATCAAAGGCACCTCGAGGACAGAAAGGAAAGAAATATCAGATATGCAGACTACAACGGTCTTGAGGACCAATGAAATGATCAAAGTGAGAATTGAACGTACTGGGAAGGTTAGGCTTCAAATCAACTGTGAGTTGAAGAGCAGTTAGATTGTTAGAGGCGTCTCTTGTCCCCATAATTGCTCTTGAGTCCCCAAGATTTCCAATTACAAGGTCCAATCCCTAACAAAAACATGTCCAGCTCATTCAGTAATTTAGTTGTACTTCTACCATTTTTCTCAAAAGCTTCGTTATGTGCAAACAACAAGGCAAGTTTTGAAGTATCAATCACCTGTTTCACCAATGTTACTGCCGTAGATCCACTGCAGAAACAGTCAACTGTGGGATGCAGCTTGAGTTCCTTGTCCATCAATTTGAAAGCTTTCAGGTAAGATTTCTTAAGTGGAAGAAACATCTCAGGAAGCTTTTCAGTGTCGTCACCATCACCCCATTCATCATCAACAATAGAACCTGTTTCTTCGGAGTTGATACTTCCAGAGATGCTTCCATTTTGATGAGGACTAGAGCCCCCATTAGCACTAGTTTGCCATTGTGTGCGCAACTTGACAGGAAGTGAATCTCTAACTTTCTTGGCAACAAAATGACCGTATGGCCCATGGCCATCAAACACCCCACAGAAGATGCTTTCACTTGAATCAAAACTCTGCAGTGACAAAAAAAAAATTCATACAATAGTCAAGTAATAGCATTTATTACACTATAAATTTTGTACCCAATAGTCCAATCAGGTAGTAATGTCAGTGAAAAGTAATGAGATAGACTGATTGACAGGGTTTCAACAGACTCTGCTGGTTGCATCTTATTTATCCACTAGTTTTGCAGTATTAAAAGAAAAACTTCAACAAAAAACTATGGAGAAAATCAGCAGCTAAGCAAAGAAAAAGGGGAAAAAAGACATGGACACCCAATCAACCATGGAATGGAACTAGCAAACTTTAGGAATGATGACACACAATAATATAAACTGAGTAGGTCTGTTTCACACTGCAACTGGCTATCTTTGAACTATGAAATATTCCTACACTAGATTAAGAAAAATCCTATCAGCAGGCTGCAACACTGCAGCATGAATACTGTGAGATGTTCAAAGATCAGTACAGAAAATGAACTCCGGTACACAATGGGCATTTAATGAGAAATATTATCGAAGAGTAAAACCGAAACCTCAAGATGGAAACAAAAGCCCATCACCCAATTCTAAATTTCAACAAGACTAAAAAAATGAAAAGGAAGTACCATCTAATTAAGGAAGTACCTTTTTGCCTTGAATATTAGCTATCGGTAGCATCATTCTGAGAATCTATAGGCATAAAGTCTTTTTATTGTCTTCTGAAGAACATGATTCGCAATGCAAATTAGAGAGAGGCTGCCATTACTTCTTTGACTTGTGATAAACTAAAGTGTACAGATATTCTTTAATACTCACAAGACAGCAACCTACATATGTTAGCTAGGCCTAAAAATTGTGTGAGCCATCCATAGGTCAATTTCACGCTCTATCACTGCTATACTCAACTTATGAGATAAGGATCGCAACCTAATGTGTAATAGAATCAATTTTTCTTACCAGTTGCTTACCAATGAAACTAAAGAGAAATTGATAATTGATTATGACAGATCTTAAAAAATGGAATAGACAGCTACACTTAGGTCCAACCAATTGCTTGACAGCACAAGCACATCAGGTTCAAGAAAGGAGCAACATGATACCATTCGTCGAATAAAAACAGATCAATACAAAGAAAGGTACAAAAGTTAGCCAAAGGATCACAGGAAAGAATCTCCCCTGGCCTAAACTGCAAACAAAGTTTAGAACCAAAAGCAAAGACGGTAAATGAACAATGCTCCAATATCCCAACCACTCAAGCTCCCCTTCCACCATTCCTTTTTGTTTTTTGAGAAATCGATTCTTTTTTGCTTTTGAGAAACCATCAGACGAATTTATGCAGGTAATTTTCAACTCCTCTGAAAACTTCATTTTCAGATAAAAAGCTCGATTAATCTACAGGAAACACCGTGCATTTGGAATAAAGCCGTCCCGTCCGTGGTGTAAAAGGGCGCGAATAAAAAACAAACAATAAAAAAAATATTCGAATTCGAACAACAGCTACAGATCCGAATCTATCTAAATCACTACTCGCTGCAAAGAACACCTTACAGAAGAGTTTATTCTGCGTCCTAACCAAGAAATCAAAACGAAACCGAATATCAAATATGTCCCCAACCAAGCCATTACCCTCAATCAACAGGTAAAGAATGCTTTGGATTTTGTACGAGTATATATAACCGCGATCATTTCCGGCATTCAAAATCATGCGAAAAAAAACCGTGAAAAAGGCGGTGTTTGGAGGACCAAGGATCACAAACGGACCGAGCAGCCGCCGCTGTCCACTGACGAGGGCTCAGAGGTCAGCGCCCACCGGAACGAATCACCACCCGGCAAGAGAGAAGCGGTGGATTACGAGCTCACCTCCCACACGACCATGGCGTCCTGATTGGTGCCCTTCCGCCCCTGCTGCGTGTGGAGGCACGCCACCGCGCTGGCGCCGTTGCCGCACATCCTCCCGGAGACCCGCGCGAGCTCGTCCTCCGTCATCTCTCCCCCTCCTCCGGGCAGCTTCTTGCCTCCGCCGGCGCCGGCGCCGGCGCCGGCCGCGCCCTCCCGGCTCCCGCGTCGCCTCTTCCGCCACACCGCCGGCCCGGCGCCGGCGGCGGGGGCCTCGGAGGAGAGGCAGGAGCCCATGGCGGCCAATAGGAAGGAGGCAACACGGTGGAGCACAGGGTGCGGGTGGTAACTGCTGCTGCCTGCCTGACTGTTGTGTTGTGTCCGCTGGCTGCAAACTGTGATGTGGCTGTAGGGTTTTGATGATGCTTGCAATTTGCAGGTCTTGTGGAGTTTTTGTATCATCTGGATCGTATGGTCTGGTTACTTGGAGGTCTGTGCTTAAAAAATGTTATTTTAGTTTTTAATTAGGGTTTGGTTGGATGTTGGTTTAATTGATTACAATTATCATGATGATGCTCTCCTCTCCTTGTGGGTGATGGAATCCTATGATGGGGAAATGGGGAAAATTTTACTCTAAGATAAGGTCACTTTGAAGTTATAATGTTTTGCCATGTGTGATAATGGTGACTGTCTGGATAAAGACATGTTTTTTTTTTAATTTACATTCACCTATTCAAGCTATATGCATCCTTAAATTTTTAGATATGCCTATTTTGGAAGTTGTAAACACTTTATGTTGGTTTCTAGTTATTTTGATCCAAAAATCATATAATTTGGCTCTGTACATTTTAATAACACCATGATTTTAAGTTTTATAACAATACAATATGCAAGGAGCAGTAAACCAATGCAAATATTAGCACCGAAATAATTAATAATATGGGAAAAGGTAACAAAGGGTAGCCACAGCAAAGCATGTGCCCCTGTCGTCTTAAAACACACTGATGGGTACAGCCGTACAAAACTGCATTTTTTTTTTGTATTTGCAAGTGTCAAAGAATCTTAAAAACTCAAGTATCCTGTTTAACAGTCAGATCTATTTGATAGCACTAATCCAACCTGCCACATGATGAACATATTGGATCTTGACGGCTGTACTACTTATAGAACTTCTAAATAATTGTCCTTACATGAAAAATTGTAGAGTCAATGACTCAATCCAAAAAATCAAATATAATGCAGTTGCGCTTAAAAATGCATAATATAATCCAGAAAATACTCTCATTTCTTGACAATTTTTCAACGTTCTATGCACAGCTAAAGAAAGCTTTATATATATAATATATATCGGTCACCTATATCTAACAGAAGTAGCAGCTAGCAGTCCAATCCACTCATCTTTCTCAAACCACTTTTGACACAAGGGGAACTTTTTGGTGCATCTCCGGTCCTCTTTGGATTCTAGATTGAGATTTTCCCACTATACGTTTATAGTACTCTCTTTGTCATAGCCTTTTTGTCAGCATGGAGGGGCTCCCCTTTGTCCTCATCAGCAGTTCAGCACAAGTGCATGCAATAGTTTACCTGATAGTGCTCCTTCAAACCATAGTTTATCATGTTGCTGAGCACCACAACACTGTTCACTAATCCGCATTACATGGGCAGTGATGCCAGGGATGGCTACACTTATATTTATCTGTCTTATTTAGTTCAGAGAAATAGTTCTCTCTTTCCCTTTCTATGGAGTTATCGATCTCTTTCCCTTTTTATATGAGTTATTATACTCTTTTCCTCTTTTTATAGCATGTATCTCTTTCCATCTTCTTGTTGGAGTTATCCCTTTCATGCAGGGACGGACACAGCTGTGTATATCCATGGCTACTAGTATTGTTATATTTTCCCCCCTTGTTTAGAAACTGGAACCAAGTTAATGCACTTGTAAGATGTGCTATATATTTAAAAGTCAGGGAAGCTAGGTGTTGATGAATCTGTGGGCATGCCCAAATCCAGTTCAGCTGAGGTTTCAGACGTGGTCTGTCAAACTTTGGAATAAGTGGGGTTGCTTGAGTTGACTTGGCCACTCAAAGTGCAGTGGGACAAATTGCGTTGACCCCGTTTTTTTTTCTGTTAAACCACACAGAGGAAGTAGATATCTTGTGGTTGGCCAAGAAGACCTCCCCGTGACTATATTAATGAACATTTGTGATCCAGGAGAACTTGGTTGCCAAAACGGTGTTTCTCTTCTAGGAAATCCTTCAATAACTCATCATATATAAACAATGTTGAGCCTTCACCACCACCAGATATATATGCTCTTTAGCTCGTGCTCATTGGGAATGAATTTGATGATTTTGACAATGACGACTATAATGAAAGGTATGTCTGGTGTGTAGACTACATGATTACTATCGCATCTACAGTTTCACATACATGATAACTATAACGTCTTCATTTCTCACCCGCGGTTGATTTGTACTATTTTTTCTATAGCTATATTATGCTTAAGACATCAGGTTGCTAGCATGGTCCAGTCCAGCATACTAGTACATAGATGCTATAAGCCGGCGGTGGTAAAAGCTTTCCACATGCGGTTTTAATTATCGTGCGTCTGTGTTATAAAATTGTACGGCGAGAATTAACATAGGCGGTTCACATAACTGAACCGCCTATGTTAATGCTCCATTTACATGATGATATATAAATGTTTATAACAAACATTTATATATAAACATTTATAAATGTTGATAACAAACCGATTTGGATATATAAATAAATGTTGATAGTATTTTTTTTATAAATCTAGCTAAACTTGAAATTAGTAGTTAACTTCTCAAAACCGTACCCATGCATGCGAGTACACATGCCGCTACATATATAAATGGCATCCGCGTTCACGGAACGTTTCCATCCTTTTTTGAGATCAACCTGAGCGATCTTGCTGTCGCGGACAAGCATGGCCGGCGTCGATCGGCAAGGCAACGCACGGCCTGATGGCGGATCGAGCTGCATGTGGGAGCAACGTGCAGGATCGGAGAGCTAGGGAGTACACGCATGTCGTCTCGCTCGTTGTCATCTGAAGCCGAGGCCGCAGATAAATAATGCACATGCCCCGCTGTCGTCCCGGACTGTCCTGTCCGTGCGTCATGCGTGGCTTCTCGATCGACCACCGGAGGCGGATCGATGCAGGCGTACGTTTGCATGCCAGTGCCGTCTCGTCGGCGTTGTCCCCTGCTCTGCTGCCGCCTCGCTGTGCACATGAATATAATGTTGGCTAGCTACCACCACCTGTGCAATTAGTTGCGGTGGAATGGCCTTCCCTCCCGGCCGGCCGGCCGATCAGGCAGTCGCTCACCTCCTCCGGCATGCAGTAATGCCGGCAGCCGGCAGTGCGTTGGTGTGCTGTTGGCGTGCGTGCAAGACAGGGCACAGGTCGTCGTCATCGCTGCCTGCAATGCAACGCCGCTGGATCAGAGATGGAGCTCGGCTTTGCCAATGTTCTTTCTTTGCATTGCATCATCCAGGTGGTCACACATGCATCTGCTGCAACTGCAAGCAACAGTAGACTAGTCCAGCTTAGGCTTTGTTTAGTTCCCAAAAATTTTCAAGATTCCCCGTCACATCGAATTTTTGGTCGTATGCATGGAGTATTAAATATAGACGAAAATAAAAACTAATTGCACAGTTTACCTGTAATTTGTGAGATAAATCTTTTGAGCCTAGTTACTTCGTGATTAGACAATGTTTGTCAAATAAAAACGAAAGTGCTACAGTTGCCAAAAAGCAAAATTTTTGCAAACTAAACAAGACCTTAGCTTACATTTTTACAGGTCTCATTCTTTGTCAGTACAGCCGCCAGCTTCGGCGGGACTAGTCCAGTACGCTGCTGCAAGTTGTAATTTCTTCTGATAATTAATTAATCTCAGCCATGATTTCATTTTCATTATTAGCTACTAAGTAGTCCAGTACTCCGGCCGGGATTGAATTAGGCCTTGTTTAGTTCACCCTGAAAATCAAAAAGTTTTCAAAATTCTCCGTCACATTGCATCTTGCGGCACATGCATAAAGCATTAAATATAGACGAAAACAAAAACTAATTACACAGTTTGTCTGTAAATCGCGAAATGAATCTTTTGATCCTACCAAACGAGTAGCAAAATCAAAAAAATTTCACATCTAAACAAGTCCTTAGCACACGTGTTTGCATTGCACAGGTGAGCAACCCAATTAATTAGACGTGGGCACGTCCGTCACCCACCACCAATGCGATGCAAAGCTGCCTGTCTACCTGTGCCTTTGTCAGCAGGGGAAGGAAGAAGAACCGCGTCGCTTGCTGCATTTCCAAGCCAATCTCACTGAATCCTCATCCTGTCGCGGCTCCATCGATCGGGCTCGTCGTCGTCGCCGCCGTCCAAGAGAACCACAAGCAGATGCGAGAGCGAGCTCATCGCGCGCAATATATTTCCACCAAAAAAAAAAAAAAGTTAACCACGCACCGAAGCGGTCCATGCAGTAAATGCGGCGGCGAACTCGCCGCCCACGGCGGTCCACCACCCCAGTCCCGTACGTCACCGGCGCACCGGCGCTGATGGCGGGAGGTCGTTCTCGCTCAGCTCGCGGCAGCGGCGCTCTGAGTCTGATCTGCCGCTAGCTCTCACTCAATTTATTTAGCGGATGGTGATGGTGACGAGAGTAACTCAACAACCCCCCACCACACGCCGGGCAAATCTCTTGGAGCACAACCTGTAGTGTTTGGTAACTCACCAAATCATACTATGAAAATATACTTTATCATGCATGTACTAATAATAAAATTTGGTGTCATAGACATTGATGATGCTCTTTTTTAAAAAAATGTAGCCACGTTAAAAAATAATTTTATTCTAGAACGAAAAAAGTATAAATGTGGCTCATTTTCAGCTCACAGGATTCGTGTTGAGACCGCGTTCTTATCCTGTTCTTGTTGTCACATGAGTCCAGTACTCCGATCCTGTTGAGTCGAAAAATTGGTTAGACAAGTCTAACCTTCCAATTTTATTATCAAAGATGGGTGACTTTTGGGGACCGCAAGATGACAATTAGGGTGGGCGCAACCATGAAAGGATCGAGAGCTAAGTGGATTGTCAGAGGTTATAGAGTAGTGTGGATGACTTGAATTTAGGTTCTGCTTAGTTGGCTTCCAAAATTTACCATGATAAAGACTTGGCAAGCAAAAGTTGCTAAAACTTTGAAAATATATTTACCATAGATCACAAATGAGAAACTGGCAAATTTTGATAGCAAATTAAACCAAATAACAGCCAAAAGCCAAAATCTTAGTTTGCCCAATCAGATTTTAGCTATCAATCAATCAGTCTCTCTTAGACACTCTCATCTTTCAATCAGTCTCTTAGACACTCTCATCTTTTCAAGTAAATGCCAGAGTTTCTTTTTCAGATGGGATTAGCAGTTTGCACAGAATGATCAGATCCTCCATCATCATCATGTATGGTCCGGGCCATCCATGTGTACTGTTGCAATCATGCTAGTACATTACTACGCACAGTAGGATCAAGATTCAAGCACTGATGAATAATGTCGGGTCTGCATGAAGGAGACACCATGATTCAGGGCCAAAAGGATGCCTATCATTCGATCAGTTCCTGATCTCTAATGTTAAACTGAGCCAAACGGACAAATATTAACCATGATAAAAGATGAAAAGTTCAAATAACTACTCCCACTGGTGTCTGGAGATTTAACGATGACGTTTAGGATAGCCAAATTGCATAGCGTGCAGGCCCATTTGGCTGTCTTAAACGTCTTAGTAGGTTAGGTCACACTGCATATCTGCTATATATATAGTGGGTACCACGGATGAATATATACATTCCATGGTTCCATGCATTTTTTCTGCATTTCCGTTCACTTCACACAATGGACAACAGTAGTAGTAGGTCACTAACCTGTCGCCATGCTTCTGAAAGCTTTGTGGCTTTTCTTCACGTTTCAATTTTTAAACATCTTTCTTTTTGGAGTCTTCCGGCGTCATTGTGTGGATCAAAAGAAAGTGAGAGCTGCTAAATTGGGGGTGTTGTTCATATTTTGTGGAAAAGCTATGAGAATTGACAAGTGGTGATGAGAGCCTTTTCGGCTCTTTTTTTATGTTGACTTGCTTGTGCACGGATACCAGGATATGTTGTGGCAAGGATTTCATTGGGCCGTGTGGGAGTACGGTATGTTCTTTTCAATTCGTTTTGCCAAAATGTGATATTGGGTGTTCCTTTGGTAGGAAAACAAACACTTTCTGACATAGCTCCAAGTTATTTGAGAAAGAAAAATTAAGTCCCACGGTGTGGGAAAAGACGATGCTGAAAAATGAGAAAGAAAATTAGAGCATATTGATTTGCACGTACACTGCGCAGAGAAGAAAATTTGTTGGCATCGAGGATTGTTGTTGTCTCGATGTTGAGTTTGACAACATGCATGTACATGAGAGGAAAAAAGCAGCACAAGAGAGAGAAAAACTACATAAATTTGTTGCTTTTTACTGTTTATTGGGTCCTATACGATGCCTGCCCATTCCAGCTTGTCGATGTTGAGTTCCTGCATTTGGTTTTGGGCATCGATGTACACATTGTGGCCAGTCTAACTCAAGTTTGTCAATTTAACTCCTGCATGCAAATATAAAATCAAATATTACAGTGGTGGTTTCATTGACGTGGCTCTCTGACCTATATGGCATTCAGGCTCTCTTTTTTTCTGTCTTTTGTATCGCATGTACTTGGACTTATACCTCGTCATCTCTCTCTCTCTTCTACCTTCATTGTTTTCCTCCTTTAAACCACTTGATTGATAGAGAATGTAAGGTGAAACTACTACTTACTAGACCATCATGCTCCACGACTAAATGTTGCATGCAAGATGTGGACCATAACGTAAGAGTAAAAAAGAGAAGGAAAAGAAAAGAGGGAAGTGTGACATGGTGGTTGATGTGTCATATTCATTTGTATTATATTGTATGTCAAAAACACTATAGAGAGAACAATTTCGATGGGATTAAGGATAGAATACCTGGTTTTATAGTTCAAGAGGTTAAGCGGATAAACCTGCGTGGTCAATTGAACTATATATTCGTTTTTAGGTGATGGTTATCCCTACCATCATAATTTATTGGAAATGTAACTATGCTTAGTTGATAAAGTTTGTTGTTAGGTTGATTAAACACACATATTCAAACCACTTTATTTTTATCCTAAAAATTCTAAAACACATGTGGATCTTGGAGCTAAAGCTACGCCAAAATGGATCCTTTATGGACCATGCCTCCACCCAGGCCCGGTCCTGTGAATTTATAGGCCTGTAGCGAAGTAAGAAACATGGCCCCTTCATTTTAATTATAATGATATACATACAAATTGTATCTATATCTTTTTTCTATTTTCACTTTTAAATGCATCCATTTTTGGTAACACGAGGGCACTAGAAATTTAGAAATTATCAAGTACCATTGTATTAGATTCACTTCAATGTTAATATATAAAATAAACCGAGTGTTCATAAATTACCAAGTTCTTGTTGGTTTCTTTTTTTTCTGGAGAGTTGCTAAGTTGAGAACCGATATAATAATTATTCACTCCTCTCACTGCATCGTTAATTATTCCTCAATTCAAATTATAATCTCAGAAGAGGTTCTAAAGAATCAACAAAGGGGCTTAGGGAACAAGGGCAATTGAGCACAACACTTTACCTGGACAAGTATGGGCTTGAAGACGTCTTGTACACTCCTAGTGCCATACTTGCTTATAGGCATATACATATTTTTTATTGGACTGAAATCGTATACCAGCTATAACTAATAGTATACATACGTAGACTAGAAATTGGGCCCCTTGCCTCTGAGGGCCCTGTGCCATTGCACAGCTCGAACACCCCCGGACCGGGCCTGCCTCCACCTTCCAAGAATTTCTATGTCACCACTAGGCACTACTAGCTCTAGAAATTCTTAGAGCTACATATTTGGGCAATGTTTGAAAGTATCCCGTTGAGCAATTTTGTTTATGAAATACGTATGTACAAATCACTTTAACTAATTCAGACGGCGCTTGGCTAAAGACCCAAAGTTGCATTGGCTCGAGCTACTGTAAAATGCTACAGTTGCACATTGGAAAAGCTACTACACGCTTTTCCACTTGAGTTGAGACATTTATATATTATATCAAAAAGGACTTTTAGAAGAATGACCTACTACTGACTTGACTTGGTAGTCGCTCCAAGGAGCGCTCGTCTTAATGTACGTGACACCTTCATTGACATTTCCAAGTCCGAAAGCTCATTTTCGTTGTCAAAACTCAAAAGCCAGCCAAGGAAGCAAAGGAAAAGTAAAAATAGTCATAAAGACGAGAAAGATAAACCAGACAAAGAGGAAAAGGATACATCATCTAGAGCAGTGAAAGAGGATTCACCACTGCCATTATACGTACCAACCCTGCATCTATCCACCTTTCACGTTCCATCAACATGACAAACTTGTACACAGTAGATCTAGTAATCGCTGTCTGCAGCTTTAATTAACAAAGTGTCAGTTTTAGGAGGAATGCTATTATTAAGTTTGACTGTCTCCTATTATTTTTCCTGATTATGTTAGGTAAACTTTTAGTTGTGGTATTACGTAGATTTGCGTCAAATAGTTGATTTATAATATGCATTGCAATTCTATTATTTTTTCCTCATAAACTTCATTTACCAACGATAAGTGCTATTTTAAGATGCACACAACATATACAAGCAGAATTTGATCATTGTTTGGTTGAACATGTAAAATTTTGTCATGTTAGATTTTTCATGAACGAAGAACATATAGATTTACGGTTTCACAACTTTGTTATGATTTGAACCCCAAGTTTTTGTTATGAAAATTAATTATGGTGTTAGCTAGATTCGGAACAAATAGTTGATTTATAATATACATTGCAATTCTATTATTATTTTTTTCCGTAAACTTCATTTACCAAAGAATGCCATTTTAAAACGCACACCGCCAACATGCGGAATTTGATTTGATCGCAATTCAAAAATACATGATTTGTTTGAAATTGTCAAATCTTGTCATGAGCGAAGGAAGTTAATAGACTTATGATGTCACAACTTTTGCGCTGAAGTTTTCCTGACCCGATGAACATTTGTGTGTCAGTGACTACTGACTAGTACACGGTACACCGGAGAGAACAGTGCTAGGTTTATTGTCAAAAAAAAATGTTAGGTTAGCCATCGCAAAACAAATGCTAGCTTAGGCCTTGTTTAGTTTTCAAAAAATTTCAAGATTCTCCGTCACATCGAATCTTATGACACATGCATGGAGTATTAAATGTAGACAAAACCAAACACTAATTACACAGTTTATCTGTAATTCGCGAGCTGAATCTTTTGAGTCTAGTTAGTCTATGATTGGACAATATTTATCACAAACAAACGAAAGTGCTACAGTAGCCAAAACCAAAAATTTTCCTCAACTGAACAAGGCCTTAATTACTAGCAAACCAAAATAAAAAAATGCCAGTTTGAGGATTACATAAAAAAGGAAAAACTCGAAAGGAACTCACCAAGATAAAGAAAGAAAATATGCAACTAGTAGTGGCGATTCCTAGCTCATCAAAGCTCCTCTAGTAGCAGACGCAAAGAATCCTGCGCGAGCAAGGAATGGCAACGACAACGAAAGAGAAAAGGCAACCGAAGAGCGACGAAAAGCAGCAGCAGCAGGACGCCAGCCGCTGCTGCACTTGCCGGCAAAGGTGCGGCTGCCGCTGCGCTAGCTTGCGTGGAGGTGGAGGTGGAGCTGGAGCCTGGAGGACGGCAGGTCTCGGCAGGTGGCACCACTAAATCCTCGCGCTTTCGGCCGTGCGCCAGTTTCCGCGTGGGTTTCGCGGAGAAGCCGCGGGAGTCGGACAGAATGGCAGCAGCAGGCAGGGGCAAGCAAGCAATTTGTTGCCAAAGAAGACACGCACTGCACTGCACCGCAACAGCGCCGCGGCACAGTAGCAGTAGCGCACCCATCGCCCACCACTCCGCGTCTCCGGTCTCCGCCCCCCATTCCATTCCCCAATCCATCCTCGCCGCCCGCCCTTTCCTCGACGCCGGCCGCCCCGATCCGATCCCCGGCGCGTACACGCACGGCACGGTGAGCACCCTCCCCTCGCCCCCGCCCTCGATCCCCTGCGCCGCGGAGTGACCGATCGATCGTTCATCCGGCTGCTGGTAGTAGGCTTCAGTTCGGGGAAGGTAGCCGGCGGCCGCGCTGGGACTTTTTTTTTTTTTTTTTTTTTTTTTTTTTGCTTGTCCTGGCCGGAACTGCGTGCCTACGGCTGCGTGCGGTTTCGATTGGCGTCGGCTCGCCGGCGGATTGCTGGTTTTGTGGTGATGCCTCGGTGGCACTTCTTGTTAGGTTTTGCTTTCTGTGGAACTGGCCTGCCTGATTATGGTGATTCTGATTTCCCGTGGTTTATGGACGCCTGTAGTAGAAATTCAGCGGTTTCCCTTTCGGTGTGAAAAATCCGCATAGATTGGGTGCAAAGTTGTGCTGCCGCTTCAGTTGGTTGGCTGCTTAGGAGATCAGACTGCATTTCGGTAAACTTAAACCCGATGCATTGGTGTAGTTGTGATGCTACATTGGCACTCCCTAGTGGAACCGTCTGTGCAGCTCAGCATAAATTCGGCAGACTCTTGTTTCATTGTGAAAATTCACATAGAAATATAGAATGGGTGCAAAGTTGTGCTGCTACAGTTGGTTGGTTCCTTCCTCAAGTGCTTGGAGATCAGAATGCCTTCTGTTACACTTAAACCTCATGTTATTACTCTTACACTGCGTTGATGTTGGTGCCATGGGTTACATATGTTCCTAAATAAAATCGCCATGCTGCTGTGTGATCAGTTTTGAACAGCTTTCGATTTTGGTTCTGAAATGCATTACTTGTTGGTCTGGCCATAATATGCCATTCTGTGAAATATGTTGTTGGACTATGTCTGTGCTCAAAGGCTTTGTTTTTCGTGTGTTCTCTTGCAGGAATCTTCTATTGGATAATGTGGTGTGACGCTCAAACCTCTGCTCTCTATCCTCTACTTTGACTACATCTGATCCAATTAGAGTACTGGACCACCTCTTTTCGGCCAATGGGGATTGTCAAGATAGCAAGTCGTGAGCCTGCAGCGGAGAGTGGTTACAGTTGTGGAGTTGAGGAATTCACACGAGAGGACAAAATTCTTCTTCAGAGCTTTCCTGATCCTGAATCTCTTGGCTCTGAGCAGGCAGAGCTGGACTGTGAGCTTGCAGTGTCCAGAGGTCAGATGTGCAATATCCCCTATGGGCTTTATGATCTGCATGACTTGACAGAGGTTCTTTCTTTGGATACATGGAATTCGTGCCTGACGGAAGATGATAGACTCCATCTAGCAGCCTACCTCCCTGACATGGAGCAACAAGACTTCGCCACAACCATGAAAGAGCTGTTCAGTGGCGATGCTATGTTCTTTGGAAGTCCACTTAGAAGCTTTTTCCTTGGATTGAACGGTGGCCTTTATTCTCCACAAGTTTCTCAGGCAAGGGAGTTACTGATGATGCTTCAAAGACGGAGACATTACCATTTCCTCAGGTGGTACCACGATGGTATGGTTGGTAAGTTTGCATCCATGAGCAATCTGTTGAGGAGTTCTGATACGAGTGCTAGTCTTGGAGAGAAGGTTCCCATCTCGCGCAACCGGGTATATGAGAAGCGTTTCCCATGTCTTAGTCTTAGCAGTACCACTCCACCAGTTACTATCAAGGATGAAATTGCCACTGTTTCATCACCAATGAAACGAGCCAAACTCACGGATGGGCCATTAAGCACTCATTGTTCAACCAGACATCATGAAACAGCCCATGTAGCCAAATCAGCAGAAATGAACTCATTGGAAAGTCAGAACTTCCATCCTATCAATGATCCCAGGCAAAATTGTAGTAAACTACCCAGAGGTGTACTGAAAATAAGGACTGGTTGTGCTTCTGTTATTGGTGACAGTGAAGGGACACGTCATAGACCTGGATTGGTTCGAGCTGATCAGCCAAGAACACAGAGCTCCAGATTTTGCACTCCGCCTCTTGTTTCTGCACACGATGTTTATGGTTTTTCTGAGAATTCATCTTCTCACATCAACAGAATCAATGGCACGTCTGCTAGTTCACAACATACTCCCTTACAATGGGATGGTACACTAGAACCTTATGCACTGATGGACAAAATCCCACTAGGAGTCCCAATGACAGTTCCAGAGGAGCACAGTGCAGTTTACCCTTCCATGATGCTGAGAGGTTTCTATGAACCAGCAGCTAACCATAGCTTAGCATATCCCAGTGAAGCATATGACACCAGAGAATGTGCCCACATGAAAGACCTTCTGAAGAACTTCGGTGGTCAAAACATCGTAGTCCATCAAAGTTCTCCTGATCCATTTGCAAGAGTCAGTGACAGTCATCAAATGAATGGATACTCCACAATGCACAGTTTAAGAAATGCTGAAAGTGTCTCAGAGATGTTGAGCCTTGGCACAAGGATATACCCACCTCATAACAATGTCTCAGAGCAGCGGGAAACCACGTGCATGTACCATGATGGCACGAAGCTGGAGCGACCTCCTGCCAGGGCTGTTGCTGAAGCTGAAGAATCTCGTCAATTCGCTTACACCTACGCAAGGAGGAAGCCACCCAAGAGACCAACTATGGTGGAAGATCCAGTGCCACCAAGTGTGCTAGACAGCATGGCCAACATGAAAGCAAATGCAATCAAACTCTGAACTGAAGCTTGGCGGTTGCAGACATTGAGAACTGAACATAATTGGGGTTGGGGACAGAATTTAGCATCCATCTAACATAGTAAATAAGTATGAACTTTTTTACCTTCCTACTGTAATATCGATAGACCAAACCCTCCAGTAGATTATATGTCTGTTGCCATTGTCAAACGGGATAAGTAGCTTACACATTTATAGCTCAAATGTTGAAGCATGTAGATCAGTTATATCTTGCTCCTATTTTCAGGAGGATTTTTTGCCCTGCTATTATAGATATCCAGGATTATTGTTCGTTGGCATCCATGCTGAGCTGCGTTGTTTCTTCTGTTGCTACAAATGTTGTGCCTTTTTAGCAGAGCGGATTTTGTCCTACCTTCTCCCGCGCAATTGAGTACCCCTTGAGCGCCTCCATTTTATGGAAGAGGGAGGAGGGATGAAGGAGAAGACAGGAGAGGAAGAAGCAATCCTCTCTTGTATTTCTGTCGCTTTCAGCTGTCAACTTCAAATTAATTTTGAATTTGATTGGTCGCTGTCTCACTGATCAGTTAAAAATTGATTTTTGGATGATTCTGAGTCCCATTCAAAAAACCTTCTTAAAAAATATATGAATTCATCTGGCCACTTCAGTTTATAAAATGTATGAATTCTTTATAAGCTGCAGTTCCGAACCGTGATCTCAGCCGTCCGATGCCGATCGAGATAATAATAAACTTTCAAACGAACACTCCCCGTCCTCCGCCAAAACGGAAATGCCGGCGCCACCTCGCCTCCTAACGCTCCTCGGCCGCCTCCTCGTCGGCGGCGAGATTCGCCAGAGCCCGGACCACCTCCGCCTCATCATACCCCACCTTCCTTCGCACCCGAACCTCGCCGCCGCCCTCTCCAGCCTCTACTTCCCGCTCTTCCCCTCCTCCGCCACCTTCCTCCACAACCTGCTCATCCACGCCTCCGCCGCGTCCCCTTCCCCGCGCCTCTCCTTTGCCGCATTCTCCTCCCTCCTCCGGTCCGGATACCTCCCCGACCATTTCACCTTCCCTCCACTGGTCAAGTCCGCCTCCCGGCTCTCCTCTTTCCCGCGCACGGGCGCGCAGGTGTACGCCCAGGCTGCCCGGCGCGGGTTCTTGGCCGACACCTTCGTTGTCAATTCGCTGCTCGCGATGTACGCCGCGTTCCGCGACACGGCGTCGATGCGGGCCGTGTTCGAGTCGTGCGCGGAGGTCGCCGACGTGGTGTCCTGGAACACGGTGGTTTTTGGCTACGCGAAGTGCGGGGAGATTGGGAATGCCAGGCGCGTGTTTGACGAAATGCCTCATAGGAATGGCGTATCTTGGAGCGTGATGGTGGGAGCTTATGCGGCTGCTGGGGAGCTGGATGTGGCAAGGGAGATGTTTGATCGGATGCCAGCCATTGGGAGGAACATCATCACATGGAACTTGATGGTGACAGGGTTTGGAAGACATGGGCTGTTGCCGCTGGCGAGGAAGATGTTCGATGAGATGCCGATCAGAAATATTGTGTCGTGGAATGCAATGCTCCGGGGGTATGCGATGAATGGAGAGATGGATGTTGCGAGGGAGTTGTTTGATGTGATGCCAGAGAAGGATGTCGTTTCTTGGACGTGCATGATTTCTGGGTATGCACAGGCTGGGCGATATGCACAAACCCTTGAGCTATTCAGGACAATGCAGAGCCATGGCGATATCAGGCCTAATGAGGTGACCATGGTGAGCGTGCTCTCAGCATGCGCACATTTGACTGCTCTTGAGGAAGGGAGGTGGGCTCACGTCTTCATTGATAAGCACAAGATGGTGCTCGACAATGAGTTCAATCTTGGTGCTGCTCTCATAGACATGTATGCTAAGTGTGGGAGAACAGACTTGGCTACCAAAATTTTCCATTCCTTGGACCAGAAGAATGTCTCCGCCTGGAATGCACTCATCACTGGACTGGCAGTAAACAGTGACGCTCGGCGATGCATTGATGTGTTTGAGCAGATGAAAATGTCAGAAGAGAAGCCGGATGACATCACATTCGTCAGTGTGCTCACAGCTTGTGCCCATGCTGGGCTGGTTGATGAGGGTCGGCAGTACTTTCAGAGCATGTCATCTGCTTGTGGTGTGCAGCCGGAGCTCAAGCACTATGGTTGCATGGTTGACTTACTTGGCCGAGCAGGGCTGCTTGATGAGGCAGAGGAGCTTATTCGGGGCATGCCGATGGCCCCAGATGTCAAGCTTCTGGTTGCGCTACTAGGTTCTAGTCAAGTGCATAAGAGACTTGATGTAGCCGAAAGAGTACGGAGCAGGATCATCAACCTCAATACAAAGCAACCCTTTTATTCCTCAAACATGCGGGAGAGCTGCGTGTCGTTGGATTAAGAAGAAAAAAGAAAGGGGGGCTAAGAGCGGGCTCTTTCAAACACACACCACCACACACCCAGATTTCTCATACGCGCCTATTACAGAATACAAAGCAGCCTGGCTGCCATGTTCTGATATCTGACATTTACTCCACTGCTGGCAAATGTGCTGATGCCCCAAAGGCAAGGGGTTTTATGCAGAAGTATAAAATCAGGAAATTAGATGGATCATCCAGTTCAATGTATTTAGTTTGAGTTCTTGCAGTTGCAGAAGCTTTAACATCTTACTGGATCACATTCTTTACTGGCAATTGTAGTGCATACCGGTGCATAAACCCCAATAAGCTGTAGGGACTAGAAATTGTTGTTCACGAAGCAGTTCTAGTTTCAGAACTGTCTGAAATCATCAGATCCTACAAAAGCATAAGATTTGTCTTTCTCCTGCCACAACTGATGTCTATTCAGTTGTCTGTATTGTCCTCAACAATGTCTGTTTCAGTTCTCATAAAACCATGGACAATAAGGCAATAATAACAAATGTCACTGTGCAAGGTTACATATGCATCGATCGCCTATCTCAGATGCCCACCTCATGGTCCTTATGATTTCCTCAGGGAATATGATTGCTTTCATTCCAGCATTTCATTCAGCCGTCCTATCTTCTCCAAGCAATCTCATCTCTCAAGACAGTTCATTACAGTTAAGCCTTGATATGATGACTTCAAATTTCTCTTGATTTGACTAACAGGTCATATGTTACCATCTATTATGTCAACCAGGAGCCCGGCACATTTCCAGTTCAAATATATGGATGCTTCTTTAAAGCATCATGTGTTTCTTAAGATGGTGCTCTGGTTGAGTTGAGAGAATCTGCAAATAGGCAAAGGGTGCTTAGAAGTTTGAAGAAATTGGACCACACATATGTCTTCCCCATTGAGACTGGCCTCAGCTGGAGCATCCAGCTCAATTCAACAGGATAGGTTATAGGGTTTGGCTTGTTGGGGGAATGAAATCCTTGCGAACATTCCAACTAGTTTCAGATGTCTGAAACCGTCATGCACAAGTCTAATCACAAATGGATACTGCAAAAGGGGAAAGGCTCCATGTGCATCTAGCAGTTTTAGATAAATACTGGTTGATTTTACTTATGGCACTTGATTTACTAAGAAGCTATCTCCGCTGTTAACTTGCTAGAAATTACATTTTTGGCCAACCAATAATCATGACATGGATCCAGGATACGAGGAGTTAGTTAATGTGTTTTGCCATTGCTGCGATTAGTTACTAGCAGATAAAAGCTGATCGAGGAAAACAACAAAAAATTAAAATAATTGAAAGACAGCAGGATAAACGGATAATAGCAGCACTATTATACCAACATTAACGTACTTAGTTCGATAACACACGCATCCAGCCCCAGCCCCATTACATTGCAGGCTAGCAAAAGTAAACCACACAAAATAAACCGAGATGTTCAGACACGCTCTTCAGCCGGGACACAGGGTACCCCAGGCTTAGTCGACCTCCTCCATCTTGCTCTCGCCGGCGTCGTCCTCCAGAGGGGGCATGTCAGTGTCAGCCTCCGGGGCCTCGTCCTCGTCAATGCTCAGGCCCAGCTTGAGCATGCGGTGGATGCGGCTGCCGAAGGTGTTGGGGTCGTCGAGGCTGAAGCCGGAGGTGAGCAGCGCCGTCTCGAACAGCAGCATGACAAGGTCCTTGACAGACTTGTCGTTCTTGTCAGCCTCCGCGCGCTTGCGCAGCTCCTCCATGATGGCGTTCTCCGGGTTGATCTCCATCGTCTTCTTGGAGGACATGTACCCAGACATGCTGGAGTCCCTGAGCGCCTGGGCCTTCATGATCCTCTCCATGTTGGCGGTCCAGCCGTACTCACCAGTCACGAGGCAGCAGGGGGAGTCCACCACGCGGTCAGAGACCACCACCTTCTCCACCTTGTCGCCCAGCACCTCCTTGATCACCTTGCAGAGGCCCTCGAACTTCTCCTTGAGCTCCTCCTTTTTCTTCTTCTCGTCCTCGCTCTCATCAAGCTTCAGGCCCTCCTTGGTGGCAGAGACAAGCTTCTTGCCCTCAAACTCCTTGAGCTGTCCAATAGCGTACTCATCAATGGCATCCACCATGTACAGGACTTCATAGCCCTTCTTCTTCAGCTTCTCAAGGAAGGGAGAGTTCTCCACAGCCTTCTTGCTCTCGCCAGTGATGTAGTAGATGTCATTCTGGCCCTCCTTCATCCTGGTAACATAGTCCTTCAAGCTGGTCAGCTCATCTCCGCTCTTGGTGGAGTGGTACCTCAGGAGCTCAGCAATCTTGGTCCTGTTGGTGGAGTCCTCGTGGATGCCAAGCTTGAGGTTCTTGGAGAAGGCCTCATAGAACTTGTTGTAGTCCTCCTTGTTCTCGGCAATCTCAAAGAACAGCTCAATGCACTTCTTGACAAGGTTCTTCCTGATGACCTTGAGGATCTTGTTCTGCTGGAGGGTCTCACGGGAGATATTGAGGGGAAGATCCTCAGAGTCAACAATGCCCTTGACAAAGCTCAGCCACTCTGGGATCAGCTCCTCACAGTTGTCCATGATGAAGACACGGCGAACATAGAGCTTGATGTTGTTCAGCTTCTTCCTGGTGTCGAAGAGGTCGAAGGGGGCCCTCTTTGGCACAAAGAGAACGGCCTTGAACTCAAGCTGACCCTCAACAGAGAAGTGCTTCACGGCAAGATGCTCCTCCCAGTCGTTGGTCAAGCTCTTGTAGAAAGCAGCATACTCTTCCTTGGTGATCTCCTCAGGCTTCCTCATCCAGATTGGCTTCTGCTTGTTGACCAACTGCCACTCGTGAGAAACCTCCTTGATCTTCTTCTTTTTCTTCTCCTTTTCTTCCTTCTCCTCATCAACATCCTCAACCTTGCCCTCCTCATCCTTCTTATCTTCCTCATCTTCATCATCAGAAATTTCCTTCTCAGTGGTCTTCTCAATCCAGAGAGAAATTGGGTAGCTGATGAACTCTGAGTGCTTCTTGATCAGATCCTTCAGGCGGCGCTCCTCAAGGTACTCCAACTGTACAAAAATAAAAGCATTTTGTAAGGAAGAGTAGACTTATAACTAGCCAAATTATAAAAATAGTAGCAGCACAAACTCTTTGAATGTTCAAGTGGAACAGCAAAACTATACATCTATATTTTAATATCAGTTCACCAATCGTTGAACCTAATTGTCATATTTGTTGAAACAACTCAAAACAGAATAGTTATTATCATCTTTGTACATCGGTCATTCAACTTAGTTCCATATCAATGCTATGGCTGAATACATGCACAACAGATTTAAAACAAAAACAAACATTTTTCCATTATTAATCAAGAGAACTATATCATTTAACAGCAGTAACAAAAAACTGTAAGCTAAACCAATCAAACCTTAATTAAGGCAGTGAATTAATTTAATAACTGAAAAATTGGTATGCAATTATCATTTTTAGCATCCACATTTACTATCAGATCATTAAGTCATTTTAGATTTAAATTTATATATATGGCATACCAGCATAATTTCCACAGCAGCTTAAAAACTAGACCCACTATCCACATAGTAGCCATGTGATTTCAACAAAACTACTATAGCCAAAGTGCATTAGCAGCGCCATCCAGAAGTGATACATAAGTTAAACATTAAATTACCAAACATGGATGCATGAAGATAGAGACTAACACTAACATGCAAAAACACTAACTCGAGTAAATTACATTGAACAACCAACCATGGCTGCATGACAATAGAAACTAGACGCAACATGCCAAAACATTAAACAGAGTAAATTTCTGCTATACCTGATCATCCTTGAGGTAGAGGGTCATCTTTGTACCCCTGCCAAGTTGCTCCCCAGAGGTGTCACGTGTGACAGTGAAGGAGCCACCGGCCTGAGACTCCCACACATACTGCTCATCATCGTTGTGCTTGGTGGTCACAACGACCCTCTCAGCAACAAGGTAGGCCGAGTAGAAACCAACACCGAACTGGCCAATCATGGACACATCGGCACCAGCAGCCAGTGCCTCCATGAACTCCTTTGTGCCGGACCGGGCAATAGTACCAAGGTTGTTCACAAGGTCTGACTTGGTCATGCCAATGCCACTGTCAATGATGGTCAGCGTGTTGTTGGCCTTGTCAGGGACAATGTGGATGAACAACTCCGGCTGGGCATCCAGCTTGCTCTTGTCCGTCAAGCTCTCAAACCTGATCTTGTCCAAGGCCTGTTCAGAAAACAAACAGAGAAACATAAGTTGTAAGTGGTTTGATTCATACATCATCCCACAAGGGCAAAAGAACTCCAAAAGTCAACACAGCATAACGTGAACAATTTGATTAATCAAGTAGTAGGAGTGTAGCACTAGCACTAAGACATTAATTGAGGGGAACGTGCACAGCTTTGGCAAGCATATGATGTCATACAGTTTTGTCACCACCCAGCACGCATTGCAGATTCTAGACAAACACAGTATTGAATTAAAATAATTGTAAATTATAAACCAATTTACTGATGCCATACTGATCACATCCCTAACATATATAGTACTTTCAGAATAAACTTCCTAGCATGGATAATAACGATCCTTGAAGTCTAAACACATCTTAACTACAACAGATCGTTGAAAGTAGTTACAGAACATGCAGATAATAATAATAATAATAATAATAACGACACGAGATACATAACAGATCCAACAAGATTTATGGCCGGCGTCTGCTCCAACAAAGTGGAGGAAAGCGCCGCCAGCAACAGTGCAAAACCCTACATAACCCATCACCACCACCAGATTCAAATCAAGTCAACACGCTGCGTAAGGCCGTTAAGGCTCCGATCTATCTATCAGACGGCGCGAGGGTTTAGCGCGCAGATCTAGTTCTACCCTAAAACCGCAAAGGTAGGAGCACGAGCGGGGTCGTCGGGGTGGGGAGGTGAAACTCACATCGGACGAGTTGGAGATGAGCTCCCTGAGGAAGATCTCCTTGTTGGAGTAGAAGGTGTTGATGATGAGCGAGAGCAGCTGGTTGATCTCCGCCTGGAAGGCGAACGTCTCCGTCTCCGAGGCCATGGCTGGCGAGACGACCTTCCCGGACGCTAGGAGAGCGCGGCGAGCAGGCGGCGGCGGCGGCTTGAGGGCAGAGGAGAAGTGCACGAGACGAGGGTTTGTGGGACGACGAGATGGGACTCGGGAGGGTGCGGAGCGGTGGGGATTTATTTGGCCAGACGAGGGGTTCTCGAATGTTCTACCAGACACGGGAGGCCGGGGAGCGGGGGGTGGGGTTGACTGACTTGCCGTTGGGCCCGAAGTCGCGCGGGCCCCGTCGTGGTGGGTCCGGACTCTCCTGTCCCGCTTGTCAGTGGGTGGTGCTGGTTTTGCTTTGTGTATGTAATGTAGGGTCGGAAGGTTCTAGAGTGCGGGTCTAGGAGCATGATTATACGGTTATTATTAATATTAATAATAATAACGGACAGGAGTTGGCACGTCCATCTACGAGCTCTTGTGTTGGCTATTACTAGTAGTCAATTAGTATACCTCTTTTTTTGTTTGTTTGGATTTGGATTAGATTTGGGAAGGAGTCCAGTATAAATCTCTAGAAGAACTTGTACTGCTTTTTCATAAAACCGTCCAAATTTTGCAGTGTTATTATCAACAAGGAAATAATCATTTTGTATAGTAATACTCATCTTTTGGTTACATCGGCAGCGACCCAGTCCTCCCTCCGCCTGTGCAATTTGCAAGGAACCTTCTGGAACTGTCCTGTGCAGGCATGTGTTGCAGGCTTATACAAAACCGGGCCGGCAACGGGAAAACTTTAGGCGAGTCTTCGGAAGGCTTCAAGCTTCAGATCAGAATCAGATCGCTGAATTTCTAGTTACAATTACAAAGTAATCCTACTAATTTTGGCATCATTTTTGTATTAGCCTTCAGCAATTTGCCAGAATACAGACACGGTAAGAGAAAAAAGAGTACTGACAGGGTACTTGGCTCTTTTCTTTTCTATATATATATTAGGAAAAAAAACAGGGTATTTAGCTGGATCCTCAACTGCTGAAGTGCTGATAAGAAAGGGGGAAAAGCGAAAGAAGGATCCTTTGCTTGGCACAGGAAGCGACGGAATCATACCTTGTTGTTCCTTCTCCCTTGGAGGAAGGTTGAAGCTCAACAGCCAACACCCAACGGGAAACGAACCCGAAACATACTAAACTCACGTTATCTGATAGTTCATCCTCGGCGTTCGGTTCTTCAGTTTGGTTTGATTCGGTTCTTCGTTTTTTTACAGAAATTTGATTCTCTACAGATAGAAATCGATCAATTCTTCGTAAATTTTGGAACCGAGCAAAATTGGTTTCGGTTACTTCGGTTCGATTCCAGTTCTGACCAAACTAACAGAAAATTTACACAAGCATAAAAAATGAATAGAAAAGTACGAACAAAGATTTTTTTGAAAAAGCAAGATGCCATTATTTAAAAAAATATGAGGATGTGAGGCTATTAGGGGGGTGTCATTCACCTTTTATATCTAGGGATAAGGTGGTATTAAGCTTATGTTGGGCTTGTTTTTTAATTTTGGTTCTTTCGGTTAACCGAGCCTGGGAACCGAAATTTGATTGGTTAGTTTGGTTCTTGAGAATTGAGAACCAAACAACTAACCGAAAAATTTGGTTTCCATTCCTTCGGTTCCTTCGGTTTTGGTTTTGGTTTCGGTTCTCGGTTATTTTTGTCCAGGCTGACTCACAGCACGACAAACATTATAGGCGCAAAAACGTTGAACCTGGTCCCCCTCCCTAGGAAAAGCCGCTAGGGCGCGTCTCAGCGTCGCCGCCGCAGTCGCTTCTACCTCCATCAGCGTTGGTCCCCCTCTCTCCCCCTCTAGTGATAACTAACGAAGGCCGGAGGGAGTGGGGACCCATCGTTTTTTATAAGTTTTTCTATTAGATCGAGTCTTTAGGGTTACGGTCTCTTTATATCAAGTTTCTTGGTTTTAGGGATTTATTACATCCTCATCTTCTCCGGTGACGGTAATATGGTAGGGTGGTACCTTTTTTCATGGTGACTCCGTTGAAGATGTGGGCAACAACTACGACGTCGGCATCCTCATCGATTTGACGACATGTAGACTTTTATTTCCGGACGGTGACATCAAGACGGAGATGGTGTCGCCACAATAAAATAATTTTCTATGGTCTCTTCTCCATTTTATTGTGGTTAGATCTGACCATGATGAAGGACTAGGGAGAATAAGTTTCAGATCTATCTTCTCATTCTTCGATGGCAGAAAGAAAGAAGAAAGACACCAAAAAGAAGAAGTTTCTCAACTCTGCCTACATGAACGTTGGTCGTCGTTCATTGAGTATCTGCTCCCAGGTCTTTTGCCGAGTGTTTGCCTATACGGTCATCCATATTGCAAAGTATCGTACATGTTTAGTTTTGAGATCCGGAGGTATTCACAGTTTGGGTACAATTTAGATGATTTTTTCTATATATTTGTGTAACGTATTCATGTACCCAACTATTATCTAATATAATTATTCTTTCGTCGAAAAAAACATCAAACCAAACAGCTCTTAAGGCCCCGTTTAGTTTTTACTTAAAATTTTTCACCCGTCACATCGAATGTTTAGATACATGCAAAAAGCATTAAATATAGATAAAATAAAATAACTAATTACACAGTTTGCATGTAAACTATGAGACAAATATTTTAAGTCAAATTAGTCTATAATTAGCCATAGTTGCTACAGTAACACACATGTGCTAAAGACAGATTATTTAGGCTTAATAAATTCGTCTTGCGGTTCCCAGACGAATTAAGTATTCAAATACTCCTTCCGACATCACATAAAACATCCGATGTGACATTTAAAAAATTTCACCCACGAATTAAACAAGGTCTAAATGAAATTTTTACTTTTTCTTTTCTTTTCCTTTTTATTATTAATATATAAATGTTGACTCCATGGGGCTACGTTTACTAGAAACAACTGCTGCGGGTAACATGACGTTTAGTTATTTTATCACGTGTACTGCAAGTACTACACGCCTAGTGTAAGTGATGATCTACTTAGGCCTTGTTTAGTTGACCCCAAAAATCAAAAAAAATTCAAGATTCTCTGTCACATCGAATCTTACGGCACATGCATGACAGGCGGATCCCATCTGCATCCTTTACTTTTACCGAGCGAGAATAGCAACTCGTTGGAGAGAGGTCTTTTTTTGACTTGCCAAATAACAACTTGCTAAAACTCAAGATTTAGCAAGTAATTTTTACCAAGTTGTTGGTCTACATGGGTTGGGTTGGATCTATTACTGATTTTTTTGGGTGGAATGTGTCCTATTTCATATTTGTTTGGTTGGTTGGGTTCATCCTTTTTTCTTCCTTGTTGCCTTGTTGTCGATGGTGTCTGAGAAGTAGGGTCCCCCATGTGTCATTTATTGTTTTTCTTTCTTCCTTCTTGAACTTCTTCTCCACACGCGCCAGGGCTCCACTTCCACGGCTTGCCCATACACTATCGCTGCATCCTCGTCGACCTTGAGCTTTGCCCATGTTGTCACCCTCAAGCTCAATCCTAATAGTCATATGTGTCACTACCCCGACCAACTTATCGCCCTCATGCTCATCCGCACTATCGTCTACTCTTTGGCTTGCATGTCGCCACCATCCTCACCGGCGTGGGGCCTCCCTTACGTCAACTAGGCATCGCCGCCTCACTACTCCTCCACATGCCTGTTGTCGCTTGCTCACCCTATCCCACTCCTAACCCATCTCAAGTTCTTCTCTTATGCGTTGTTGTTGCTTACCTAGGAAGGAAAGTGAAGTAAGGAGGAGAATTTATGGTTGTTTGTCGAAGCAATTGTGAGAGGTCCCAAAAGATAAAAGGGAAAAGGATATGAGGTGTGATCTCATGTGCACATGTCTAGGAGGTGAATTTCACATAAGCATGGGACATTCTACGGTGCGGTGAGGTTGTCCATGGTTGTGTCTTAGTCAGAGTAACATCAATGTTGTGTGGTGGAGGAGAGGCATTAAGACACCAGGAAGGCTTAGAAGGAGCACGTACAGACTAGGAGGATCTCAAAGAAGAGAGAAGAGAAGGCCAAGAGGGGTTGATGATTCTCACCGAGTAGTGGTGAAGGGCGAAGTGGCCAAATGGTGATGGCATTCGGTAGAGAAAAGTGAGGAGAGTAGATGAGACTTCAGAGGAAGATAGAGTGTGTGATTAGGGTAAAGGAAGCGGAGAAGGAGAAACACATACATTATTTACATGACAAATCACGAGGCCTTAATCCTAACCACACCTGCCCCGAGCCTAGACCCTCACTTGCACTCCTATGGATTCTCCTCAACCCTAACCCTAGCAACCACATCAGTGGCACTATGCTTTGCTCTAGGTTCCAGATGCTCTCGAGGGCAACATGCTCTCCTCTAACCACACACTGGCAGTAGCATGCTTCCCTCCCATTGCACATCGGCGGTGTGCTCCTCTCCAACTGTGCATTGAGTTTTGTGGTGACGTACTCCCTCCAGCCATGCATTGGCGCGACGACCAGCGGGCAAGCGGTGGTGTGTCGGGATGGTGAGCGAAACGATGAGGGGTGGTGGCATGGTGCAACTGTGGTGGTGCGACGCATCCGACCGAGCCGAGGCCCTCAACCCTCTGCAATAATCTAGCTAGTGACTTAATGTTGACATCTAGCCTCATCGATGAGCGCGGGAGCAAATAACATAGCTTGATTTCAATAAAAAACCGAACCGAGGAAACCGATCAATACCAAATTGGTTGGTTTTGGGGTATGTAAATGGCTTGTAAAATCTAGAAAACCAAACTTTTCATAAATCAACATATCGAACCGAAATGTTAGTTTAAAGCATTGCCCAACCCTAATTATTTATGGTATTTGAAGTTAGTTGGATATGATGTCATATCAACTCAGCTTGAGCTCAGTTGGTCTATGAGCTTGGCACCAACAACTATAGAGATGATGGTAGCGCCTGCAGTAGCAGGAGAAGAGACACGGTTACACGAGCGGATGAGATTACATGTGGTGGCTATGCGCTTAGTGAGTTATGGTGGCTACTTATGAAACTAGAAGATATCCCGCGCATTGTTGTTAGAATTTTAAAAAAGAATAAAATTAAGTTCATAGCTTGCATTAAGGGGTTGAAAGTTAATAGGGATGACATAATTATTAGTGAAAGGTATAGTTAGTGGAGGATAATGTGGATGGCTTGCATGTAAATATAGACTTGTAGTGAGGATTAGCTTTGTACGGTAGATCCACTTAGCTAGTGATTAATGGATTAAATGTAAAATGTAGGTATGGATTTCACCTTTTTTTTTAAGAAGATGTCATCGGAAGGGTGAGAGCCCCACAAATAATTTTTCGTTGAAACCGAGCGAGTCAAAAGAGAAGTATATGCATGAGTGGGACAGAAGAGAACTACAACTCTTATAACATAACAACGACAAAAAAGAACATATACTTCTTCCAATTTTCATTCTTCTTCGTGGAGATGCACCCCACCATGGGACGGTTTCTTGTTTTAGCTGAAGGCACACAACGACAAAACCCCTGCTTCTGTGATGATGAACTGACGACTCAGAATAATACACCACGAAATATCTCGAGAAAAGTACACATTGCCTCGTCACGTCCAACGAGTATACGTACGATTGTCGTCTTCGACTATTCTCCCTTGTTAGTGCATGAACACGGGGGCGCCACGGCAGACGCCTGCACCAGCCACCAGCCTGCCTCGCCTTGCTTTGCTCCAGATCGTCGTCTCCGATCCTAATCCCTGCACTGCACGTACTGCCCAGTCATGGCGGGACCTTCGGCTTACCACTCCACCACGGTTCCGTGCACACACGGCGGCGCCGACCCTGCCGTGCCCGACTCCGGCACCGGCATCCCCGTCGTCGACTTCGACGCCCTCGTCAACGGCGCTGCCGAGCAACGGGCACAGGCGGTCCGGGACGTCGGCCGGGCGTGCCAGGACTGGGGCTTCTTCATGGTATGCATGCATGCTGTTCCTCGATCTCGCTAGCTACACGTACAATTACAAGATCCCCGGCCGTCTCAATTTTCGCTAATTATAATAACGGACTGTCCCGGTCTCTGGCATGCACGACACGGAAGGTGGTCAACCATGGCGTGTCCGAGGATCTCAAAGAAGCGTTCATGGCGTCGTGCGAGGAGCTGTTCAGCTCACCGTCCGAGGAGAAGGCGGCGTACCTGGAGGCCGGGCCGATGGCGCCCGTGCGCGTCGGCTCAGGCTTCTACGCCGCCGTCGACGGCGCCCGGTACTGCAGGGACTACGTCAAGATGTTCGCGCACCCGGAGCTCCACTGCCCCGCGAAGCTAATAAGGGCGGAGGTCGCGACGGAGTACGCCGCGACGACGAGACGCCTGCTGCTGTCGCTGGCCACGGCCGTCTCCGAGAGCCTGGGCCTCGCCGGCGGCCGCGTCGCCGAGGCCATGCGCCTCGAGTCCTGCTTCCAGATCCTCGTCGCCAAACCGCTACCCGGCGCCGTGCACCGGTCAGGGCGGCGACGACGACGTGGGGGTGCCTGCTCTGGGCCTGCCCGCGCACTCCGACCACGGCTTCCTCACCCTGCTCTTCCAGAACGGCGTCGACGGGCTCCAGGTCCACCACGGCGGGCGGTGGCTCCTCGCCACGCCCCTGCCCGGCGCGTTCTTCGTCATCGCCGGCGACCAGCTGGAGGTAGTTCGTTAGCGGCGGCGCATCGCGCTCGCTTCTGTTGGTTTATTTCACGGGTTCTCTTTCTTGTCGGTCACTGACTGTGACTGTGCGTGTGCGTGTGTAGATCGTGAGCAACGGGAGGTACAAGGGCGTTCTGCACCGCGCGGTGGTCGGCGGCGAGCGCGCGAGAATGTCCGCGGTGAGCATGATCTCGCCGTGCCTGGACGCCGTCGTCGAGCCGGTCCCGGAGCTGGCGGTGGACGGGCAGGGCTTGGAGTTCCGGGGCGTCAGGTACAGAGACTACATGGAGCATCAGCAGAGCAACAGGCTCAACGGGAAAGCAGCGCTGGACATCGCCCGGGTGCAGCGTGCCGTTGCGGAGCCAGATAACTGAGATTAGTAATGTGCTGGCGCTAAAGAATAAATCGTCTTTTAACTCTTAAGAGTACTATGAGTTTATCCATAGTAGCAGCTTGACGAGCGATGGCCACTAGTCACTACGGAAACAAGTGCATCTCTCTATATAACCACGACGTATCAAAAAATGTATCACACAAGATTTAGAAGAACAACTAAAAAAAAAGGTTTCAATAGGCTATTTAAACCATCCTTTATCTTTTCCACTCTCCAAAACCATCATTACAACTATATATCACTCTCTAAATAAATTCAATACATATGATAGTTCTTTCGTGAATTTATTTTTATTTTTTTGCATAAGGAAATTTATAATAAGCCAAGAAAGTATGAAAACAAAACTTAGAGAGTCCGTCGGAGACGAGGGTTATACAAAGACAATATTATAAGATGATTTGATTTTTCTAGATATATTATTTCTACTAATATATATTAGACTGGTGTATGTCTAAGTATCATTCGAAAAGATTTGTATCTAGAAATGTGAAAACATCTTATAATTTAGAATTGAGGAATTAGCATTTTAGCATTCTCTCCCACTTTAGAGGGCAACCACTCACATCCCCTCAGCCTACACTATAATGTGTTTGGTTGGGAGTTGGGTGGGTTGGGTTGGATCCAACCTAGTTTTTTGGGACGGAGCCAACCCAAAAGAGTGTTTGGTTGCACTTCGATTTTGGAAACAGACCCAACCCGTTTCAATGTTTGGTTGAAGGATTGGGGACAGAGCGGCTCCGTTCAGTGTTTGGTTGAAGGAATTCAGTGTTTGGTGAACATCAACCCGGCTGGAGCGGCTCCGTCCGCCAGATTTTGACGGACGAGTCCAACCCACATCTGAGAGGAATATTCCACTCTAGAGCCAACCCAACCCTTCCATCCTCCAACCAAACAGCCATGAGAATGGATTCGCTTCGACTCGGCTCGCCCCGCTCTCCAACCAAACACACGGTAACACTGGTCGCCCGCGATCGAGTGAAGAAAAGCAAAGAAGGTTGACCCGCACCCATTTGAATTATTTAGGGCTTATTTATTGCTACTAATAAACAGCACAACTTCACAACTCTCCGCCTCCACATAGGCCTTGTTTGGTTTCGTCAAGTTTTTCACCCATGTCATTGAATGGTTAGATATATATATCTACAAAATATTAAATATAAATAAAAAATAATTAATTGTATAATTTGTATGTATTTTGCGAGATAATTTTTTTAAATTTAACTAATCTATAATTAAATACTAATTGATATAGTTATAAATGTGCTATAATATTTTAATTTTTTTTTGATTCGCGAACTAAACAAAACGCCTTGGGAGAAGGCGTACTTTCAGACACCCGTAGGCGTAAAAGGAGCCCGTCAGCCGTGACGTAGAGCAACGGAACACGAACGGCCTTCTGAACCGCTCATAAAGACCAACCCCTCTCCGTCACGACTCGTCAGTCGTCACCGCAGAGGCCAGAGGGGTAGCTGCCGGCCTGCCGTCACCGCCATCGCCGCCGCGTGCGTTGTCGAACGTTCCGGTGGCCTACAAATACCCGTTCCCCCCAGGCCGGCGACGCCGACGCGGTCACGCCTTCCTCCGCCGGCTGGTTCACGACGTGCTCGACGACGGCGAGCGAGCGTCTGTCTAGGTGCGTACGGGACGGCGGGCGCTCAATCCGTCCAGCCGCAAACTCGATTCGCTCGATTAAATTGTTTAAATCGAATCAGCGGCTGTTTCTGTGGCCGGATAGTGGTTCTCGTTCCCGGGGAAGACGAATTCCGCAATTCCATTCTTATTATAATTGGGGCTGGATTTAGTTGTTTGGCTATAGTTTGGCTCAGGGGTAATTTGTTAGATATAAAACTGGATTGCTCATTTTGGTTCATGATGATGATTGACTAGATGATGTTTATTACTCTTACTAGATTAGATGCGCTTGAGGTTTCGAGCTCTCTTTTTTCATGACTACTAATTCCATAGCTTCCTTGCTTGCCAGACGGATAACCTGATTAGTAGCACTATCACATTCTCTTGGGTAATCCGAGGAATTGATAGCATAAGGTGGCCTGTATTAGGAACACGATGGAAGAGAGCAGAATAGCTCCGATTTCAGTCACATGGAGGGGCAGACAGCTTGATGTGGATGCCGATCCAAGCTGTACTGTGAAAGAGTTTGGGCAACTGCTGCAGGACTTGACTAGTGTTAAGCCAGAGACATTGAAGCTCATTGTTCCACAATCTACAAACAAAGGCTCCAAGCTCATCACGCCATTTTCAGATCCACATTCGAGGTTGACACTGAATGAAGCGGATATTAGCGAGGTAAGATGTGGATAGCGAGTGCCATTCGCGTACTTATTGGCATTTCGCTTGCTAGTGGATATTGTAACGGCGGCAGCTGGCTGTTGAAATCGTTGTTTCTGATTTTTTTTTTGTTGATACAGGGAAAACCTATCCGGATGATGGGGGTTTATGATGATGAAATTGAGGAGGTATCTGACAATGGCAAAAGACCTGACCAACGTTTAATTGGATTTGATGAAGAAGAACAGCGGCTTAGGCAAAGATCATCAGGCAGGCCACAGATTTCACTCAAACTTCCTCAGGGACAATACATCTTCTGTGATTTTCGGACACTTCACTTACCTGGGATTGAGGTTAGTCAACCCCCCTGCTCCCACCTGCTTTTTTGTGCCTAGTGCCCTGCAGATGTCCCAGTTTCTTTTACAGTGCCTTGCTCCCTCAATAGGTTCATTCGAGCAATGTACTTTAACTATTGGCTAATGGTTTAAGGAACTACATCAGTGTACTTTTGCACAAACTTCTGTCTAGGACCGCTTGTAAACACTGGGAGCTGGAAAAAAGTGCTAATTGCTTTATAGTGTCAACAATAAAATGGTTTTGGTTGTAAAACCTTGTCTAGAACATACTTGTGCAAGTACACACATTTCTATTTTGTATGACCTTGTATATGCAATCAGGCTGTTTTGACTTAAGCTTCTGTGCCTGTTTGCTTATGTTTTCCCTGCCAGCTGAATCCTCCACCTTCGGAAGCTCTGAAACGAATGCACATGCTTGCATGCGACCCTGGTATAATTGCGATCATGAAAAAGGTAATGGCCTTGAAGAAGTAATCCTATGCTTATTAACAGAGTTCCATCATTTTTATTTGACTTCGTCGTTGTTGTTCTCAGCATAAATGGAGAGTCGGAATCATGACTGAGATGGCTCCTGTTGGATATGTAGGCGTTAGTCCGAAATGTATTTTAGGTTTCAATAAGGTGAACATAAACCGTCACACTTTATATATAATAGAAAAAAGTAGCGCATTAGTTAGTTTCTGAAAATATACCTGTGGGTCTTATGCAGAACATGGGAGAGGAGATATCTCTTCGCCTACGAACTGATGACTTGAAGGGATTCAGGAAGTACGAAAGTATCAAGAAAACTCTACTTCATGAGCTTGTATGTAATTTTTGGCTTCGCTAAAGATTTCCCTTATAGTTTTTGTTCAGTGCATTGGGTCTTTTGTATCTTACGCTGAGTGCCTATATTGCAATTGCAGGCACATATGGTGCACTCTGAGCATGATGCAAATTTTTTTGCTCTTAATAAGCAGGTGTTTCCTAGATACTCCCATCATATTCGGTTGCTCTCTCTTTACATTTGAGTTTATTCAGTCTTATATTTGCTTTTAATATCTTGCAGTTGAATGAGGAAGCTGCTTCCATGGACTGGACCAAGTCTACAGGTCATATGTTGAGTGGTCGCAAAATCTTTGATTCATATGAAGAGGAATTTGTTCTAGAACCAGAGATAACTGTTGCTGGTCACAGGCTTGGGGGAGAATCAAGTTCGCTGGCTAGTGCTCGTGCATTGTCAGGGGCTGCTGCTTACCAGCGCTTTTTGGATGCATCTGCTAAGGCGGATCATGATGCTTCAGGCACTAAAATTGAATATAATCCTGATGATGTTCCTCAAGATTTTGTTCATGAAACTTTGAAGGTACAGCCAGATCCAGATGATGCTATGCATGTGGATTCAGCAGCTGGGATATCATTGGCAGGACAGCCTACTATCAGTTACTCTGAGCCTGATCCTGATGATGTTGAGAAGCATGAGAAGCAAAGTTCTGATAGATGCCTACAACCTGATCCTGATGTTCCCTCAAATGCTAATAATCTGAACCAGGAGCTGAGGTTTGATGGAAGACCCCATAGCAAACCTGATCCTGATGATAGTACTAATGAAGTTGTTCCGGAATCTGGAAACAAGATGGAAGTGGATAGTGAACTGACAAACAGCGTCACAGTCTTGAAGTATGAACCTGACCCTGCTGATTCCTCAAATGCTATTGTCAAACAGGATTTGGTCATCGATGGGAAGCATGGTGAAGAACCTGATCCTGATGATACTGCTTGTCAAGATGTTTTAAAATCTGGAAATTTGACAGAAAGGATAACAGAACAGAGCAGAAACTCCACAGTTTTGAAGTCTGAACCTGATCCTGACGATCATGTTGTTGATTCAAACAGCAATGAGCTGCAAAGGATTGAAGAACCAGTGGCAGCCCTCTGTTCACGACTCCAGAAGTCAATTGAGACGCTCCGGTTGCAAGCGACACCTGCAGAGGCAGAGTCTGCTATTCATACACTCTTTAAGATTATCAAGAATGTTATAGAGCATCCAAATGATATTAAGTATAAGAGATTGCGTAAGGTATACTTGTTTGTAGCCATTTCTCATTATTGTTGCATACTATGATGCATCATTCATTTGCTAAAGCAAAAATTCTCACAAATCCTTCCCATTTCCCACATCTGCAGTCCAACCCACATTTCCAAAGGAGTGTAGCAAACTATAAAGGTATTATTGTTAGCTCCACCAGTTGCCACTGCTTACTAGATTCCTGAAATATATTCGATTCCTGAAATATATTCTATACTAACTGTTTAATCTCTTTTACTCGGAAACCAGCTGCAATGGAGGTTCTTGAATTGATTGGTTTCTGCGAGGATGTGATCTCAGATGAGATTGGGCGTGCAGAGACTTACCTGGTATTGAAAAGGAACGATCCTGGATTGCTATGGCTGGCAAAATCTTCTCTTGAAGTCTCTCTGGCTTGATAAAGTTTGATACATCATGGTTGCTATTTTTCTTTGTGGATATATTTGATTATTTGAACAAGAGGGTTGCACCATTTTCCTGTATAGGGACTGTTGTATACTTGTATATGAAAAATACACAAGAATGTAATGCTACAACTTTCTGCTCTTCGTTTTCCTTATCTCTGCCTTTGTCTTGGATGACTTTTCACTCCCATGTGATGTATCGATGAAACCTAGCCACATGTGAGCAAGATACCGAGTTTGACTGATTCAGGATTTCATTGTAAGTACTTGAATTGCCAGATTATGCTGCATTTGAAACAGCCAGTGTCTAGTTGCCTCTTGCGAGACTTTAGTGTGCATAGTTTTTCTGAGAGGGATGGAAGAAGGGAATGGTGTAAATGGCAGCCATTCTTAGAGAGTCCTCTCAAACAGCAAAGCCCTGCCGGTCTTCCTCCATTTTGATTATTGTTTCCCATTTAAGTACTGGGTTTGGGTTGTCAGATGATCTTGAAGCAACTAGGGTTGCTTCTTGTTTTTATCGCCCTTCCCAGTTTTTGTTTTAAAAATCTGAGGAAGATGGGTTGGTGGCTCGTCATCCGGGCAATCTGTGTGTTTCTTCCCCATACGCAGATTGTGGTCGACGAAGATGCCTATATTTCGAACATCCAGCCTGAATTTAACGCTTCATGTACAAACTGGACTTGGGAACTATTACAAGTTTTTTTTGGCATCAGTTCTGAAATACAGGACGGGTCTACACTCTACAAGTAGGCGACGATAGAGAATAGGGTGCGGTGGCAAGGCAGCACTTTGTTGCCTGCCGGCTGCCCCTGGTTGTGATTTTATTATGAATTTAAGAAATAGTTGCACTTAACCAACAAACATCACAACATAAGTACATGAAGCTCACAACAATTTTATTAGGATTGAAGCTAAGAATTATAGCAGCTAAATGTTACCATAATAATGTCCAAACGAGAGCGATAGCGTGAAGCTAGAACTGGCCTCATCGTGGATAGGTGCCTGACAACAATATTTCTTCTTCCATAGTGTATTGTCTACTTGCTTCCATAGTAAATCCTTCAAATGAAATATAAGGAGCAACAGTTTGATTCTCTGTTGCTATATTCTGACGAGTATGCTTCTTTGAGATTCTCAAGTTTTCTAGTGTCATCTCAACTTCCCTCATTGTAGGCCGACCTTCTCCATTCAATTTTGTACACAATGCTGCTAGCTTGGCAACTTCTTCGACCTTTTCAACCTCTGCCTCTTCCATGATTTGAGGATCTATTATGCCAACTAGGTCACCTTCAGCGATTAGTGATGCAAAATGTGAAACAAGGCTATCACCGTCACTAGTCCGCACAGTAGGTCTCTTTCTAGTAAGTAATTCTATAAGAAGAACACCAAAACTGAAAACATCACTCTTATCTGTTAGGCGGGATGTATAATAATACATTGGGTCTAAGTAACCAATGGTTCCTTGAATGGCCGTAGTCACTCCAGTTTGATCAATTGAGATGTGCCTTGAAGCCCCAAAGTCTGATACCTTTGCTGTTAAATTGTCATCAAGAAGTACATTAGATGACTTGATGTCTCTATGAAGTACTGGTGTTGAAGCAGCTGAATGTAGATACGCTAGAGCTTTGGAAGTTTCGAGGGCTATCCTCATCCGGTCATCCCATAGGAGCGATATGTTACCTTCAACATGAAGATGATGAGCAAGAGTGCCATTTGATATAAACTCATAAACCAACAGTGGAACTTCTGTCTCTAAGGCCCTGTTTAGTTCCCCATCCAAAATTTTTTCGTCCATCCCATCGAATCTTTGGACACATACATGGAACATTAAATATAGATAAAAAAATAAACTAATTACACAGTTTAGTTAAGAATCGCGAGACGAATTTTTTAAGCCTAGTTACTCTATGATTAGCCTTAAGTGCTACAGTAACCCACATATGCTAATGATAGATTAATTATGCTTAATAAATTTGTCTTGCAGTTTCCTGACGAGCTATGTAATTTGTTTTTTTATTAGTTTCTAAAAACCCCTCCCGACATCCTTCCGACACATCCGATGTGACACCCAAAAAATTTTCGTTCCCAATCTAAACAGGCCCTAAACAACACCCAAGGAGTTTGACAATATTCCTGTGGTTGATTTGAGAAAGAATTGCAACCTCATTTACGAAATCATCAATTTCTTTTTGTACTATGATCTTTGATTTCTTAATGGCTACAACTTGCAGGTCTAGAAGTCCCTTATAGACGATACCATGCCCTCCACCACCAACTTCATGAGATGGATCAAAATTGTTTGTAGCCTTCTCTAGCTCTACCAAGGTAATGATCATTCTTTCACCAATATCCGAGTTCTGTGATACCAATTGTTGGAGTAGAAGCCCATGATTTTGCTTGAAAAATCTTTGTTTTGTCTTTTTAACCTCATGCTGCTTGATTTTACGTGCCACGAAGGGTGCACCAATTGCCAAAAGCAAAAAAAACCATGCCACCGCCGACAGCTAGCCCGATTTTCAACACTGAAATGTATGATTAAGAGGTAACATCATATATAATTTGGATTCAGCAAGCATGTCCAGTAGAGAGAAACAATTTGTTAGTGATTATTTCACACTATACGGCAGCCTATGGAAACATGTGATTAATAAGCACCTTGAACTAATCAGATATGTATGTTTGGGTATAGAGATACAAATTAAAAATCAAGTTACTACAGATGTTAACATAAACAGCGCGTCACCTGAGAGGGAGCTGCAACCTCCTTTTGTGAAGGGGTCTCCGTAGTAGGTTCCTTGCTTACATCGGCAATGGAAAGTTCCAGGCATATTTATGCAAACCCCGTAACATGAGTGGAGCTCCGGATGAGCACATTCGTCGACGTCTGAAAAAATACAGCATGGTGAAAATATGAACATGTTGCCTATATTATTGGAGAACCGAACCATATAAATTACAGATGGGTAGTAAAATTTATGAAAATGTTTGCAATATGGAGTACCTTTGCATCCGCTTGGTAGAGAAGCATTGCCCACGAAGCCTGTAGGGCACTCGCAATGATACCCTCCTTTGGTGTTGTTGCAGACGCCATAAAACTGGTACGTGTTTGGATCCTCGCACTCATTGACATCTGAACCAATAATGCAAGAGCACATGCATGCATTATAGCATAATTAACTCGATACAATTAATAATTAACCAAGAGTGGAAGAAATGATACTAATGAGCATGCATGCATATAGCATAAGTTATTACCTTTACATCCATTGGGAAGGTAAGGGTTGCCTTGGTAGCCCTGGGCGCAGCTGCAGATGTGCCCTTGATCAATTCTATAATGCATATACTCGCAAAAGCTGTTGCTGCTGCGGCACGCCGCCGAGGACCCATTGCCGTGGCATGTCGTGTGGTTGATCCTCCAGTCCAGCACCGCGGGAAGGCTACTGAACCCGGCATATATATAGAGTATCAAAATCAAGATCCGAGTCCACTATCCAAGCCATCGCAGGCGACTTGGGGCCTAGCTGGCACCCCGTTCGTGGACACAACCTTGAAGCCGTAGGAGCTGCGCTCCATCAAGATATTGGCCTGGCAGCAGAAGATGCCGGAGCTAGCAGTCTGAGATACCAGGATATGACCAGCTCTGCTCGTGCTCGTCCCAGTCGCAGAAGGTGGCGCAGGTGCTCAAGGTTTTACTACTATTATTGGGGGGAGCCCCAGCCCCCTCGAGGTCGTCGTCGTCGAGGAGGACCTGGACGTTGCACCCGATTGCAAACAGCCTGTTGCTTCTCCAACCCAGGGTGTACACTCCAGCCTTCCCCCCCTTCCCGAGAGCGCCGCTCCATGGAGCATCTGTTGTTATGATGGGTTTAGGGCCGAGGAAATTGTCCTTATCCGTGCCCGGGAAGTAGGCGAGGCTGGCATTGATGCGCACCGTGGCGTTGGCGATGGAGATCTCCAGCACCTCCACCGTGCCGTCGCCGAGGAACAGCTTGGGCGAGCTCGAGCCATGGCTGTCGTCGTTCTCGTTCCTGCAGGTGACGTTGAAGCCCGGGAGGTAGCACCACGGCTCCACGCCGAACGGGTGGGGGATGCTCATGTCCCCGCACTTGCTGGTGCAGCCCGGCAACGCTACATCGGTCGCCGCCGCCGCTGCTGGCAGCAGCAATGCAACCACGGCCGCCGCCACGAATACTCTCCTGCTCACATCGCCGTGCTCTTCGCCAAGATTGTAAACATATTTGTTGTTTCTTCTCCTAAGTCCTAACACTGGTTCTCCTGAGCGAAACAGTACAGTGCTGTGCTCCTATATATATATCAGCCAAGCTGCTAGTCACCTTGCATATAGTGCTACTAATAACCGGCCGGAAGTTAGCTAGGAAACAACGAGGAAATGGATCTGGATTAATGAATCACGTGGCTAGATATGCAGATTTTGAATCCAACAGTAGTTTACAGCTCCCGACAAGCAATACTTAAGCTAATCCCCTGAATAAAGATGCATGCAAAGTTACGTTCAGATTATGCCAAGTTTTAATTAATTTGGGTATCACGCATGCGGCCAACAGAAAGCAGCAGGATTCCCCCTCCCGCGCGCCTGGTCATGACACGCTTAATCAGTACAGCTGTTCGATTAACTTTTTACTTAATTAATAATGACAGGATTAATAAGTACTCCTATACATCTTTTGGTCCACTGAATTGAAGGAACGAACGCACATGTGTCTCCACCGCGTTAGGTAGCTTTTCTCAAAGGCACAAGTTATAATAAAATTACAGTAGGGGGCAACCCCTCCTGATTCCCTAAAAAAAAAACAAGTTAGGACTTCAAAGATGTGTCCATCACACTGTCACGAGTGTGTGTGCAAAGAGAAAAAAGAAAAGCTTAGCTCAATTCGGGCGGCGTGAGGTACAGTCAGTGCTTCAGTTCAGTGACGACCAACTTAGTTCCATGGTAAGAAATCTAAAGTATCAATTGCATTCAACAAAAGTAGAAATGTTTTTATATAATGGTCTAGAGACATAATGAATTGAGTTACAAATTTTCTTGCGAATGAAAAATACAATGTATGCATGTAATATATAAGAGCTGAGTAATTCTCGAATAATTACAAGAGAACAAAAGCAACAATTGTTCATTTAAGTCTCTAAAACTTCTGAATTTTCATATTTGAGTCCGTAAACTTGTTCGACAGGGTCTCCAATGGAGAGACGTCTTCCGCCGTCCTGCCGCCGCTGACCGCCTCGGCCACCAGCTGCCAGCGCACAGCACGCCGCCGCCGCCGTGCTTCCGCGCCGCGGTCACCGCATCGGGCCTCAGAGCCCTGCCACGGATGTAAGCTTGATCCTCAGAAGCAGCAGCAACAGGAGCATGGCCGATGTATCCTAGCCTTGTTGAGTTTCCAAAATATTTTGTAAAATTTCTCAGATTCTCCATCACATCGAGTCTTATGGCATATGCATAGAGCACTAAATATAGATAAAAGAAATAACTAATTATACAGTTTATCTATAATTTACGAGACGGATCTTTTGAACCTAGTTAATCCATGACCGGATAATATTTGTCAAATACAAACGAAAATGCTACTATTACTATTTTGTAATTTTTTTTGGAACTAAACAAGACCTGAGTGCTCGGCTTGAGTCTTGGGTCGATGCCATGGATCTCCTTGGCCTCTGCTCCCATCGAGGCGTGGGGGTCCATAAGGTCATCAAGATTCAAGAGTAGGTTTGGCTGCTTAGTTTCTTTTTCTGGTCTTGGCCGACCTTTCTTCTTGGTTGCTTCGTTTCGTCACTGCAAGTTTAAGCTTTCGCCTCCCTCTGTAGGAGCCATCCTTCAGGCCACGATCAGAGGTCGTGCCTCTAATTTTGAGGTTCTAGAGCTCTCTGATAGAGTTTTTTTGCTTTTCGGTCTTTTTGAGCTCGGTTGGTTTTCACATCGCGAATCTACGTTCTTTTGATTGCTCTTTTTACAAAGTAAACTTCCATCTTTGGGGCAATGGAGGCCCGAACTAGATTCGGGAATGGAAAAAATTTTTGTGCCGAGGAAGAAGCACCTTGGTAGTAAGGGGGTCAATAAGGGGGGCAATAAACAAAAGGCTTGGAGTAAAGATAAATCTTTGACTGTGCTAATCAATGGAAAAAGCCATCTTGATTAGACTGAGCCCATTGCATCGGGAAATGATGTAGTCTCTGAGCCGCAAGGATTGAGCCCTATGGTATTTACATCCTTCTCTGCTTGGGCCAAGGCACATGCGTCCTCTTCAAAGACCGCACCACCTGCAGCGTTGTTTATCGTTCCCGGGCCACCCTCCCCTCCGGCTATGGCAAGTGGGCCGAGGGCTTCGGAGCCCCACTTAGCAGATACAGGTCACCTTGGTCGTGGTAAAAATAAGTAGGCTGTCCCCGTACACGTAGCACTCGTCTCATAGTGGGCGACAAGTGAATTGGGTTTCTTCATGGGGCTGATGGTGCCATTGATATTCTCGAGGTGACCGTTTCTGTTCGCCTAAATGGCCATTTAACTCGTTTAAACACCATGTAAACGCTACACAATGGTATGCTGTTTTCGTTTAATCATCATATCCATAGCCCGTTTAATTATTCGTTTAGTCTATTTAGTGGACTGTTTAGGCCAAATAATGGCTAAACAATAAGTGACCAACTGTTTACTGTTTAGCATTTAGGAAAACATGATTAGTGACGAAGGGCCATGTCATGTCAGCGGGGTTGGGGAAGCCAAGGCAGAGCATGACATGATGCGAGTGCGCTGGCGTGTCATCGAGGGCGTTGCCAGACCCAGTGTCGACCATGCAGAGGTCCCCGAGCACAGTGGAGTAGTAGCAGTGGGGAAGCTAGAGCAAATTGTAGGGGTGCACTTGCCCTACGGGTGCATATACTTGTGCTAGGGAGGGTGCATATATGGTGAAATTTGAGTTAAAACCACTATTTTTTCATTTTTTGGGGGTGCATTTGCACCCCCTACAAATAATGTAGCTTCAGCTTCACCCCTAAGTGTATCCCACCAGGACAAAGGTGGTATCATAGTCGAAGAGGGTAGCGGTCACTAAACAAGTGGTATGGATCGAAGACAATAAGAGTGGTGGAGACGTGGACGAGCGAGGCGTTGGTGGTGCGGGAGATGGAGGAGGGGAACAACAAGAAGGAGCATGGCTAGGATGAGGGCTTAGAGCTGAAGATGCGGTCCCAGCCATCGAAGTATCCACTGGTGATCTCAATGAAGGAGGCTCAGGCGTCGAGCCAACCGAACACAAAAAATGGGCGCTAGGCGGGCTAGGAGCGGACAGGAGGCTGGGGCAGTGGTGGGAGTAGAAGAAAGTGGATAGGGAGTTATCCGCCGCTGCATGTATTAGGAGTAGAAGCAGGAGGGGGAGAACAAGGAGCGGCTGGTGCCTAGGGTTAGCATGGGGTGGCAATGGTGCCTCCATCTTCTGGTTTTTGTTCCACTAGGCTTAGGACGAGGAATTTTTCTTGTTCCCTTTTTCATGGCTGAATTCATTGGAAATTTTTCTTCTTTCTTTTTTCATGGCTGAATTCAGTGGGATTTTTTTCTTCCCTTTTTTATTACAATGATTGATTTTTGTTTCCTAGATCCACTGCAGACTTGCCATAACAATGGATGAATGATTGATTCTTATTAAATCTACATGAGCAGTGAAGAAATTATTTACATTCGCCCATGTCGATGGCACAACCTTAACTTTTCACACAGTGAATTTCTCATGTCCATGCACCAAAGCATTTGTATCCTTAACTATTTCATGTAAGTTACCTAACCGTTTAATACTAAGTGCATAACTGTTATATTTATATTATTCATGCAAAGCACCAAAAGACATACATAATCATTTATAAGACAACAAATTGATGAATTCATCGTTATTCAAGATTGCACAAGTTCATCGAGCGTAGCTTGTTGACAAAAATGTTTCTTCTTCCATAGTGTATTGTCTGCTTGCTTCATTTGTTATCCGTTCAGGCATGTATTCAATTATAGTTTCATCCTCAGGGGTCCTTGGTGCCGTAATGCATGGAACAATATGCTTCTTAGATAGCAAATTTTCAAGTGTCATCTCCACTTCTCGCATCGTAGGCCGGTCTTCTCCCCTTAGTTTAGTACATGCTGATGCTAGTATAGCTACTTCTTGGACTTCTCCATCTTCGCCTTCCATGACTTGAGGATCTATTATGCCAAATAGGTTGCCTTGTGCTAGCAGCTTTTCAAAATGTGGAACAAGACTATCATTATCGCTGGACCTATAAAGGAATGGTTTTTTCCTTGTAAGCAATTCTATAAGGAGAACACCAAAACTAAAGACATCACTCTTATCTGTCAATCGGCCTGTATAATAGTACATAGGATCTAAATAACCAATGGTCCCTTGAATAGCTGTAGTTATTTCTGTTTGATCAATTGGAATATACCTTGAAGCTCCAAAGTCTGATACCTTTGCTGTTAACCTATCATCAAGAAGTATGTTGGAGGACTTAATATCTCTATGGAATATTGGGATAAAAGTAGCTGAATGTAGATAGGATAGTGCTCTAGCAACTTCAAGTGCAATCCTTATTCGATCACCCCATTGTAGTGATATTGGTCCTTCAACATGGAGATGTTGATAGAGAGTTCCATTTGAGATGAACTCATAAATTAGTAGCGGGACTTCTGCCTCAAGGCAACATCCAAATAGTTTTACCACATTTCTATGGTTCACTTGAGAAAGAATAGCAACTTCATTGATGAATTCTCCTATTTCTCTCTGCACCACAATCCTTGATTTCTTGATTGCCACAACTTGTAGGTCTATAATTCCTTTGAATACAGTACCATGCCCTCCTCCACCGATCACACGCTCGTTGTCAAAATTGTCAGTAGCCTTCTCTAGCTCCCTTAACGTAATGATCATTCTTTCTCCAATATCGGCATTATGTGATATTAGCTGCTGCAATAGTAGCCCATGGTTTTGTTTGAAAAATTTCTCTCGCATCTTTTTCACCTTTTGCAACTTTATTTTACGTGTTATGAAAGGAGCACCAAGTGCTAGTAAAAGGCTTGTTCCACCACCTAATCCTAGTCCGATGCTTAAAGCTGGAAAGAGAAAAATGGATGGCTTAAATTCATAAATTGGAATCGTCACAAACAAGCATTATAGTGTCGGAGCACATGTAACGCAACATTGATAATACTATGGAAAGTAAGTTCCTAGGTAGCATAGGTGTAGCGGCTTGTCACCTGTGAATTCTTTCTTTCTTTGTATTGTAATGCACCCATCTTTTGTGTAAGGATTTCCGTAGGTTCCATAAGGACATTGGCATTGAAAACCTCCTGGGTAATTTTGGCAGGTTCCATAGCACGAATACGCTTTTGGATTGGCACACTCGTTTATGTCTAGAAAATACATGACAAAGAAGACATGCATATTAATTGTGAACTCACTACTGAAAATGGGAATTTCAAATATCAGTGCAAGGAAAATCAACACGTTAACTAACAATTCACTTGTTGTTGGTCAGACAATAACTGCACCAAAATATAATCCAAGTACTAATTGGATACAAAATATATATAATCAAGGCTAGATTGATAAATATGCTAAGCATCGTCTTTGTGTAGCTCGTGTGCTTCACACAGGGACACTGTGTGACAAATACTAATAAGCATAAACACTCTATTGTTTGTTATTACTAGTACTTGTGTTGGAATCATCAACCTTGGTCGTACCTTTGCATCCATGTAGGATAGAAGCATTGCCCATATAGCCAGCAGGGCACACGCAAAGAAAACTTCCTGGGGTATTCTTGCATTCACCATAGCAAGAGTAACTCTCTGGAGTATTGCACTCATCAATATCTAAACAAGTACATACATGAACATCAGTTAGGTATTTAAGTTTACAGATCATGTAGGTAAGGTATATATATGAAACCATGCATACTCTATCCATATATACATACATACTTACCTTGGCATGCATCGGGTCCATCGGCGACGTAAGGATTGCCTTGGTAAGCATGGGAGCACTGACACGTGTACCCATACGCAACAGAGTCATCATTACTTGCAGAAAACAATGAAAATGCGTCTTGGCAAATGCTGTGGGTACTGAGGCATTCCGGAGCAGACATATTTGCAGTTGCACGAGTAGGACAGGAATGATTAGCTATAATCCAGCTTAGCATTACCGACACCGGTTCATCATCATCATCAGGATGCCAATAGGTATAATTATAATAATCCAGATCAGTTACGTCGATCAAACCGACAAGATCGATTGTTGCACTAAGCCTGCGGATTTGGATGTTATAGAAAGAGTGGCCTATATGGATGCTGTACAAAGAGTAGCCCATGGTATAGTTACCATCACCTATATTTGGCATATTGACAGCAGTGCAAGACATGAGTTCGTTGGGCCTTCTAGGCAACTCGCAGCCAGCATCATCTATCATATTGTACGAGTCAGACAGGAGGTACGGGTATGACCCGTTCTGTGTGAGGTCAACCCTCCATGTTTCATTCACCATAGAATGAGCTCTGTCAATGATAGATTTCGGACGGATGCTGATACGCACCGTGGCGTTGGGAATGGAGATCTCAAGCACTTGCAAGCCGTCAGCGAGAAACAGCATGGGTGGCTGATGATGGTGGTGGGAGCGGTCACAGGTGAGGTTGAAGCCGGCGGCGTGGTAGCAGCCGGGCTCGATGCCGAACGGGTAAGGGATGCTGATGTTGCCGCATCTCCTGGTGCAGCTATTATTACTGCCCAGAAACCTAGTGGCTGCTGGTGCTGCAGCGCCACCAAACGGCGGGAGCATCAGCAGCAGCATCGCTACTAGCAGAGCAGCAAGTGCTACAACTGTTCTCCTCACTACTACTATGTTGGTCGTCATGTGTGCCCTGCGTATATGGAAGCGCTTATTTTTGTTTCTTTTTTGGGATTTGGATGCACTACCCATGTCGATCGCCCTCCCTATAAATAGCGCCTGACACACCTGCACCCTTTTCTCCAGTGGAAGTTTAATTCACGACGCCAAGGACGAAGACGAACTATAAGTTATTATTTAGGGCTTGTTCAGGTTGTAAAATTTTTTAGATTTGACTACTGTAGTATTTTTTATTTTATTTTACAATTAATATTTAATTATGGACTAATTATGTTTAAAAGATTCATCTCGTAAATTATATGCAAATTTTATAATTAGTTATTTTTTATCTATATTTAATGTTTCATGTATACGTCCAAAAATTCGATATAATAAGATGAAAAGAATTTTTTTGAGAACTAAACAAGACTATCACGGTGACTTGACTGATCTAGTTATGGTGCTAATTAAGATATTTTATCTCTTTCACACTCCCAGAGAAGATCAATAGTAGCACAACACAATTGGTTGCTGTTTGATTAGTGGCAAGCTAGTAGCCAACTTTGCTGTATTTGTTCTTGGTCACGAAGCATTAGCTTTGAGCTTTATGAGCCTTGAGTTTTGTATATAGCCGCAATTTGTTGGTTGAGAAGTCAACAGGTGAACAATTAAAGTACCACGACACGCCAAGGACGAAGACGAGCATGTACGATTTTGTTTTTTTATCAAAATTGTTGAGACTGTTGTAATTTGTTTTGCCTTTTGCGTTTGTGTACATCTAGTCAAATTTTCTGAATGAAAAGATTGAGATCGATGTATCAAAATCTTCATCGCGAAACAAAAAATGAATCAAAATACGAGATCCATGTGTCTCTAAGAGTCGTCCTATAGTAGTGTTATTATCACAAAATTGAAAATTTGAAAAACAAATAATATACATAAACGGCATTAACAGATTGCCCAGCTAGCTCACGCTTGAGCTGAAGGCAAAAATTGTTCAGCTGTTCACCACACTTGACCTCTCAACCAACAAATTGCGTCCATAAACAAAGCTCAAAGCTAATGCTTCGTGACGAAGAACAGATACAACCAAGGATGATGGCTAGCCACTAATCAAATAGCAACCAATTGTGTTGTGCACACTACTGATCTTCTCGATCTAGGAGTGGAAGAGATAAAATATCTTAATTAGCACCATAAATGAGTCAAGTCAAGTCACCGCGTTCGCCTTGTTTTTTATTTGATGGATGGCGAAATTAACTTAACTTACCTTTATAGACATTAGCTATGTATACACCTAAACTCAATGAAGCTTCATCCATTCTCTGTTTTATCAAATGGCTAAAATTATGATTCGGTCGTAGTGCTAAAGGTGTTTTTAGGCCCGAAACCACCAGCTTAAAGTGGCCTGACACACGACTTGGACCTGCGTTTATAGTAGGAGTATGCATGCTCTATACTATTCCTCTTCGGGCCTTGTTTAGGCCTTGTTTAGTTGGCAAAAACTTTGGTTTTTGGCTACTGTAGCACTTTCGTTTTTATTTGACAAACATTATCCAATCATAGAGTAACTAGGCTCAAAAGATTCATCTCACAAATTACAGGTAAACTGTGCAATTATTTTTTATTTTTATCTATATTTAATGCTCCATGCATGCGATCAAAGATTCGATGTGACGGGGAATCTTGAAAATTTTTGCGAACTAAACAAGGCCTTAGTTCCAAATTTTTTTTATAAAATGGACACTGTAGCATTTTGTTTGTATTTGACAAATATTATCTAATCATAGACTAACTAGGCTCAAAAAATTCATCTCACAAATTACAGGCAAACTGTGCAATTAGTTATTATTTTTATCTATATTTAATGCTCCATACATACGCCGCAAGATTCAATGTGACGGGAATCTAAAATTTTTTACAATTTTTTTGGAAACTAAACAAGGCCTCAACTAGTAATGCAAGTAATGCATTCTATGGTCTTAGCTGAAAACAATGAAAGTCTTTTAAAATACTTTGCACCGTGCATATGTGAAGGACCAAAAATAGCGACCAGAGGATGATTGAATGAGAGCCTCAAAAATCTTTTAAAATCTTTTGGTCCATAGCTCGCAAATAACCCAAAATAAACACTCACCAAAGACGTGAGATACACGTGCTAACTAGCAGCAAGATATATCAAACGTGAACTCTTAGGTACACCCAAAAAGTACTCGAGCACCAATAGAAACAAACTCTCAAAGAAACGGATCGAAGTGCACAAAACTAGAGGACCGTCTGCTACAGTACATAGTACATCGCTATAGTACCGTGCAGTCTACTACAGTACCATGGCCGGTCTGCTACAATACCGTGGACTATCCGCAGTTCAAAAAACAGAAACACGAACTTGCTGCAACGGTTCTGAGTCTTGGCAACAAAAAAAAGAATGGCGGATTGTCCGCGAATAATTCCCGGACTGTCCGTAGTTCAAAAACCCAGAAACACCCGAAACCACGCAGAACTGTCCCCGACACCTGGACTGTCCGCGGTTCACTATCTGACTGTCCGTGAATCGCGAATCAGCGGGAGCTCCAAAAATCACCTCCAACCAAAAATCTGATTGTTGAGCTATCAAATCAGAACCAATTGCCACAAGATTTTAACCACATGGTCACAAGTCAATAGGTGAGCTACCTCTAGCTCTAGGAGATCATCGTCTAATTTGAAGCCAATCAACACGAAATTAAAAAGAAAGGGGAAAAGCGGTTTCTTGAAACCTAGCCACAAAATTAACTCGATCTATGAGCTCATGAGGAATTAGTTGATTTTCTTCGTTGGAAAGCCTCAACTCACGTCATAGCTCAAGCCAACACAAAAAGAATAAATTAAATCGGTCTCAAAATAGCAAATCAAGGCTAGAACGAGAAAGGGAAAAACAAGAACCCAAAGAACACGAATGCGATTCACACAACCAACTCACAAATTGAATTCCGGAGGACACAAGCAGGTTAAGGCCTCCATTCCCGTAACAAATCATAGTGCTTACACAAATTCTTGGATTTGTGGACCTCTCTCTCTCACACACATAGAAGGCTAAGGAGAGGGGGAAAACCTAGAAAGGATGATAGAAAATGAAAATGGAGGAGGTGAGATGGGTTGGGGGATGCCATCTCTTATTTATAGGCCTATTACATATTTCCCATTTGCCACAGGGGCATTCTAGTCCAACTTGAAATAATCTATATCCGATGGCCACCGCCCTTCATGAGGTAGCTTTGCTTCGATACAACCTCCTTGATGCCGCCACGTGTCGTCCGTTCCTCTTCAGAACCTCCACCCGAGTTTTGAGGCCCAAACCCACGAAACCCGCCGCGAGTAGCGTACTCATACGCTCCTCCACCACTTGACACGTGTCACTGTCGTCCTCGATCGGTCAGCCCACCAAGTCTTCCTGAGCCTCACTCGACTCGCACGTCCGTCGTCTTGACTTGGTTAACACGGTCACTCCCATGTACACTTGCGCTCATCGATGTCCCAGATGTCAGCCATTGCGGCTGGTCACTCGGCCTCCTGGTTTATCGGTCCAAGCCTCACGTCCGCTCTTCATCGCTCTAGGTCCATCGGTATGGCACGTCTCTACTTGACCTTCTCTTCGCCGTCGACCACCACCTCTGAGCTCCACACCTGCACACCATGAGCAAAGAGACATGTTACACGACCCAACTAGGGTTAGTCACCAACTCAACCTAGATCGTGGATCATGTTGACAATCACTCATCATAAATCAAACCACAAGGGCACATTTAAACCTTGTGTTCGCAACCAATATTTCATAGAGATATAAAATCCTCTAACATACTTTTTGATGTGCTTTAACTGCAAAGGTATCAGACTTTGGAGCATCTAGACATATTCCAATTGATCAAATAGGAGTGACTACAATAGTTGAAGGAACGATAGGTTACTTGGATGCAATGTATTATAATACGTCTAATAGACAAGAGTGATGTTTTCAGTTTTGGTGTTCTTCTTATAGAATTGCTTACTCGGAAGAAACCATATGTTTATAGGTCCGTCGACAATGATGGTCTTGTTTCGCATTTTGACTCGTTGTTCACAGAAGGTAATCTGGTTGACGGTGACCTAATAGACCCCCAAGTCATGGAGTAGGAGGATGGAGAAATCCAAGAAGTAGCCAAACTAGCAGCAATGTGTACAAAATTGAAAGGGGAATATAGGCCTACAATGAGGGAAGTGGAGGTAACCCTTGAAAGCTTGCTAGCTCAGAAGAGGCTGGTTCCAAATAATGTCACATCAGATCCAACTGGTGGGCGACTACAACTCGTAACATGTCAATTGATCGAGATATTAAGGACGTTAGCAGGCAATATGCCTTGGAAGAGGAAATTTTGTTTCAGCAAGCTATCCTCGATGAACTTTAATTACCTTAAACAACTAGGCATCATATATACCCATTAGTAATCCTGTGGAGCATACAAGATGATGCACAAACAGTTTGGCTTGTTTTGTTCTTGTCCAAATAATTATGTAGATATTTGATTAATTAGGTACATTGATGTGACATATATTGGTTTATTGTGAACATGAACTTTAATTATTCTTGTGCTTATTATTCATCTCATGACATTACAGTAATCTCATGAGAAATCTAAATTTTATTAATTGTTATTGTTCATATATAAGTAATCTCTTGACATTAGATACTTATTAATAATCTTGATGAACTTAATTATTTTTGTGCTTATTGTTCGTTATTTGAACATGAATGTTTGCCCTATGCGCAAGTTTTCTTATTCAAAGAAGAGCACTAGACACGTCTTAGCATATTCTATTGCAACATATATGTACCTAATTAATTAAGCATATGACCAATAACAATGAAAGAGTGTACAATATGGCTAAGATTAAACAGGATATGTATCTCATACTTATACAATACCGAAACTTGATGGAGCAACTCTCATGAATGCTTTCTTGGAGCGCATGCCCTAATGCTGGAATAATTGTCATCAGACTAGTCGCTGCCGACGTGCACAGCGCGGTCTATATGTGATTATGTGAGATGTCGTCCTCACGTACGCGGCCGGCATAGAAATAAGATGCATGATTTAGATGCACGTCAGCACGACTTGGTGGAGAGCTGACGACTAGTATATATATTTATATACACTAGCTGCTGGTGGTGGACGCAATTGGCGATGCCCAGCTGCAAGTGTGCCTACCCTTGCTGTGGTTCATGGGCGACGTACATACGTAGTATACGCATGCAGTTCAGGGAGGGCTGAAAATTGAGCTGCACCATCGGAGCTTAAAGTTTATAGTGAGGACACGAGCTTAAAATTGAGCTGCACCAAGTCGACCGTTGAACGGTTGTCGAGGTGTTAGTCAATTGTCCATTGCATATATATATATATATTTACATTGTGCTCTGTCAGCAGTTCTGGGAAGCACCTTATTCTCCGTGCTACTGCCACTTGGAAGAGTAACAAGGAGATCGAAGAATTCGTCCGGCCTACTTCTACCTTCTCTGAATTATTTATATAAACACTGTTTTATAGTGAGGACACGAGTAGCTAGTGGCCCTTTACTAATTTACCTCTCATCCATTTGTGCTCGCACACATGAGGATGAAGGTAGTAGCTAGTGAAAAAGCTGTGTTAGCACTTGCTGCAGTACTCGTCGCGACGTTGCCGTCTGGCGGCGCGGCAGCACCAGCTGTGACAACAGCCACTGGGTTGCTGGGCAGTAACCACTGCACGAGGAGCTGCGGCAACATCAGCATCCCATACCCGTTTGGCGTGGAGCCCGGCTGCTACCACGCCGCCTGGTTCAACCTCACCTGCGACGACTCCTACCAGCCACCCAAGCTGTTCCTTGGCGACGGCACCGTGCAGTTGCTGCACATCTCGGTCGAAAACAGCACGGTGCGCATCAACAGCACCGCCGTGCAGTTTCAGTATGATGCTAGGACCGTTTTCGGGGCATGGGGCGTCGCTAACCAGACATGGGGCCTCGGGCTCCCAGAGACCGGGCCGTACTTCCTGTCCGAATCAGCTAGCATGGTCGAGGCGATAGGGTGCGGCATCCAGGTCAGCATAATAGGACCGTATGACAACTTGGTCAGTTCTTGCTCTGCTATATGCCCCTTTTACAGGACGTCCGAAGATAGTGTTCCCGTTTACTGGACGTCAACAAATGGCAGCGGCAGCAGCTGCACTGGCATTGGTTGCTGTCAGGCCAGCATCGCTCTAGGCTACTCTTTCTACACCATCCAGAGTGACCGGATTGCTCCCTTGTCATCCTTGCACGGACCTATTTCTGTACACATAGTCGACCAGAGTTACTCGAATTGGAATGACAAAAAAAATAATCCTGAAGTGCTTCTGGCCACACTAGACTGGATAATTAGTAGGAGTGATTCATTAGTATGTCCAACAAATAATAAGACCACCGCCCCCGAGTGTGTCAGTACCCACAGCTATTGCCGAGACTCTTCTTCCTTGGTCCATAATGGATATACGTGTCAATGCGCAGTTGGTTATCAGGGTAATCCTTATGTTCAAGGTGGATGCCAAGGTACAGTATGTAGTGACTATATATTATACTATATATTAGTGAATCGATCTTTTTTAACAATATTATTACTCAGCCCTGTCTACACAATCTGCATACTATTTGGTGCCCCTAACAAATACTGTACCTTTTGTTTTGCTATAGATATCGACGAGTGCAAATACCCGCACCAATATGTTTGCTATGGTGTCTGCAAGAATACACCAGGAAGTTATATTTGCCAATGCAACACGGGCTATACAGGCAATGTTACCGTCCCAAATTCATGCACAGGTAATCTTACGACTACTTGCTCTAGACTTAGGCTCGCTAGCTATATATTGACAATATAATATATAACATGACCTTAAAAACATACTCCATCTGCTCCAAATTTCCTAGATATTGATGAGTGCAAGCACAAGGAAGCATACTCGTGCTATGGGACATGCCAAAATTTCCTGGGAAGTTTCCAGTGCCAATGTCCTGAAGGAACCTATGGAAATTCTTCTATAAAAGGGGGATGCATTACAATCAAGAATTCCTTCACAGGTTATATAATTCACTATGTGCAACATATTATCTCACAAACTAAACATTTTTCACCTCACTCATTAATCAAATTCACATCTTGATATATTATTTTGCTTTGAAATAATGAATGCGTTCTGTTATATATTGTTTTTTCTTAGGTTTCAGCATTGGGCTAGGAGTTGGTGGTGGAACAGGTCTTTTGCTTCTAGTCCTTGGTGGACCCTACATAATACGTATAATCAAGTTTCAAAAGGTGAAAAAGAAGAAACAAATGTTCTTTGAGCAAAATCATGGGTTACTCTTGCAACAGTTAATATCACACAACACAGACATTGGTCAACGGATGATAATTACCTTAAGGGATCTAGAGAAGGCTACAGATAACTTTGATAGAGCTCGTATAGTTGGTGGTGGAGGACATGGAGTTGTGTTTAAAGGAATTCTAGATCTGCATGTTGTGGCAATCAAGAAATCAAAGATAATAGTTCAAAGAGAAATTGATGATTTCATAAATGAAGTTGTGGTTCTTTCTTGTTGGGAAGAGGCTCTCCGCACTCCCCAGCAGTACGATGAATAGAGAACCTTCTCACTCGGTGCCGTGAGAGGTCTGAGCTCCAACGAGCAGCGGGCTCAACGGTAGGTGAACACAATGAATGCTCTCTCTTTTATTAATGGCGGTGTCACGCCCCTTATATAGGGCCTGGAAACCGACCTAATGACATTTACATAAATGCCCCGTGACGGTGGGGGAATATTCCAGTATATTCTTTTATCGCAGTCTACTGACCCTAATACACCTGCGTAATTTCACATTGCAAACCCTTCGTTCATCCTTTGACTGGGGCCTCAGCAGGTCGGAGGCTTGGATCCTCCGCCCAGTTGCGGATCCTCCGACGCTTTGGTGTCGGAGGTTCCGCAGCCCGGCTGGTCGGAGGTTGCTCGACCCGGCCACCCCGGGAGTTCCTCCTTTAGCCTGGTCCAGTCGGAGGTTCCTTGGCCTGGCTGCGTTCTCCCGCCATCCTCGGACCCGGGAGGGTCGGAGGTTCCAACCTTTCCTCGCTCGTGGACCTCCGCCGGTGTCTCAGTCCCTGCACACACACCGCACGAGCAGACGAGTCGTCAACATTATCATTTCCCGTCGAAGGATATCCTCCGACGTTTCAGGCGTCGGAGGTTCCTCAGGTGAAGGATAACCTCCGACGCTACCAGGGGGAAGGATGCAGCTTTTTCCCCAACAGTTCCCCCTTTTTGGGCTAATGGCACTCCTGCGGTCCATGTGCTCAAAAACATGCTACGCTGCGGAGACTATGAGCACGGTTGCTGCCTTCCCCCCTGGTGCGCAGGATGTGTTTGTTAGCAGATGTTGGATAACTGTTTCTTTTACTTAGTCATAAATTTTCTTGGTTTCTTTATTTTGCCGGGATCCTCCGATCATTGCTGCTATGTTAGTCTGATATCCTACGCGCGTTAGATTGTGGAGGATATTATTGCCGTTGGAGTTTAGCCGTTGGCATTAACGAAGCGCAACGGTCTGGCCGATTCCTCCGCTTATAGCCGTTGGGCGCGGGGAATCGCAACGGCCGCGCGGTCGCAGGCCCCCCCTATAAAAGGGGATGCTGGGGAGCTTTGAGCTCTCACCCCTGCTGCTCATTGCCTGCACACCTTCCTTCGCTACATCTTTCTCTCTGAGCTGCTCGCGTGCGTTTTTGTTTAGTTCTAAAGTATTGTCGGAGGTTTTAAGGTGGCTCAGCTTCCTCCACCGCGTCCTTCGAGGTCAGATTTTTCTGGTCCTTTGCGCAATTTGCTTAGTGTGAGGTCCGGAGGTTGGTTGCGGAGGTTTGAGGAGTGGATGCTTGAGGTGGCCGCAGCTCGAGATCTGGAGGAGACGTTATCTGACGTCGAAGCTTCAGTTGGTGATTTGATCAGTGCGAAGGAGTTTGAGGAGATGGCGGCGATTACTTTTGAGTTCGGGCAGTCGACTGTGAGGACGGAGGATATCGCTGATATGGTTGAGGCTAGGTTTTTCAAGGATGGTCGGGCGGAGGCTCCTCCTGCGGGTCAAACGGTGCCTGCGCCTGGTGAAGGTTATGCGGTGGTTTTTAGGGATTTCTTCACCTGCGGGCTTCGGATGCCTCCATATCATTTCCTTCGCGAAGTGATGGAGAGTTTCAACGTGGAGCTACAGCATTTCAGTCCCAATGGGATACTAACACTTAGCAAATTCGCCTGGGCGTGCGAATCCTACGGAGCCATGCCCCACATTGATACTTTCTGCTCGTATTTTGAACTTTAGCGTCAACCTAAGAAGGTGAAGGATGCCGAAGGTGTTGAGTGCATTGCGCAGTTTGGAAGCTGCGCGTTCATGCCGCGCCGCACAATGCCTAGGCCAAGGTGCGAGATCTCCTACTGCCAAAAGGGCAAGTGGGAGAAGGATTGGATGAGAGCCTGGTTCTACGTGAAGACTCCCGCTGCGTCGAAGACTTTAGATGACGGCAGCGTTGATAAGGTTTATCCTTACGCGTCGCTGATGAAGGAGCTGAAGCCTTTCTCGAAGGTTGATCCTTCGCAGGAGATGTCGGAGGAGCGACTGGCCTGTGATAAGGCATTTGCGCTGGCATGCCGATATTCCGGAGGCCGGGACTTGGTTGAGGAGATGGTCGCTGCTGACTACTGGCCCCTTGGCCGCAGGACCGATGAGTTCACCATTGAGATGGTGCAAGTCCCTGTGTTTGGTCCTCCGGAAGGTTTGCCTTTTCCCCGGTTTGGCGCGGGTATTCCGGAGGATGAGACCAAGGAGTCCTTCCTTGATCGAGTGGAGGTTTCCACTCGGAGGATCGTCGGGAAGATTTCGGAGAAGGAGTATCTCCAGCGGAGGTCTGCACTGGGCACGATGCCCCGCTTTAACCGGGTGTTTGAGGAATTGGGGATTGAATATGAGGATTACGTTGTTCCTCCGGATGTTTTGTTGGGGTTGGAGAAGAAGAAGGATTCCTACAAGGCCGTTGCTGCGGCGGAGGCTAGGAAGAGGAAGGGTGGCGGCGCTGTGAAGCAACTTGCTAAGAAGCGCAAGGCGGAGGTTGTGTTGGAGACTCCTGTGGAGTCTTCCTCCGCTCGCTCTTCTGCTGCCGAGTCCAACTCTGTGGCTTCTGTTCCTGCGGAGGCTGCTCCTGCTGGCGGAGTTCCTGAGGTTGAGGCCTCACGCGCGGTCTCTTCTATACGCGCGCCTTTCGCGTCCCTTCTTGGGGAGGAGTCTTCCGATGCGGAGGCTCCTGAGGCGAGTCCTGCGCGGGAGGCGAATCCTGTGGTGGCCGAGAGTCCTGCGCGGGAGGCCTTGGCTGGAGGAGGATCTCCGCCTAAGGAGGTTCAGGTGGAGTCCAGCGACGAAGCTGAGTCCGCCTCTGTTCGGAGGATCAGGAGGGCGGAGGCTCCACTTCGTCCGGCTGGTGACGGTATTAATTCGTTGTACATGGGTAATGATTTTTTGTTGGTTATTTGTTTTTCTGCAAGTTTTGATTGACTTGGTCTCATGTTTTTTGTTTATCTCTCAGCGGATGTTTTTGCTGGGCTGGCTACCGCGGAGGAGATGGCTAAAGGCGCCAGCGTTGCGCAGGAAGGACTTGCCGTTCCTCCGCCGCGTGAGCCTGCGCCTTCTGCGTTGGCCAACAGGCCTTCGCCTGCTGATGTTCTTGGTCCCGGTGAGTTTCTTCTTTTTGGTTCAACAGTTTGGTCTGTTTTTTGGCATTTTATTCTAAGGTTTGTTTTTGTTATGCGCAGGTGCTTCTGATCCTTCGATCACAGGTTGGACTGATGCCTTGCGCGAGGTTCATTCCTTGGTCGGAGGTTCGTGTTCTGGCCTCCGCCAAAGGTTTTTTTTTGTTTCTTACGATGTTTTTTCTTACTTGTTTTTGCTTTACAGATCGTTTTCGTCAGAAGCTCCGCGGCATGGACTTTGACACGCTCCTTCGCGTGCAATATGAGCACCATAGCCTTGTATGTTTGTGATTTGTTATATCTTCCTTCGCGGTTTTTCACTCGGAGGTTTGTTGTAACTATATATATATTTTTTTTTGAGCAGGGTCATCACATGGCTGCCGCCTTGGAGGAGCGTTGCTCCCGGGAGGTAATCTGCCGTGATGAGGCGATTGGTGCTCTGAAGAAGGAGAACGAGACCTTGGAGGCTGAGAAGGCTCGTCTGTCGGAGGAGGTTAAGGAGTTTTCCTCCGTCAGGAAGGAGATTGATTCCCTGAGAAAGGAGAGGGATGACTATAAGGCTGGATCGGAGGTTCTGAAGAAGGAGAAGGAAGATGCCGAAGCTTCGGCGGCGGTCCTCCGCACAAGTGTCGCTGAGGCGGGGAGAGTTAGGGACTTAGCCCTGCAGCGAGCCGAGAAGGCGGAGGACATTGCTGAACGCCTTCGCAAGGAGCTTGACGCTGAGCGGACGTCTGCGGTTGAGCTGCAGACTCGCATACAGAAGGCGGAAGCGGAGGCTGCAGCTATTGTTGGGCTCTATGCCGACTCGCTCGCGAAGTTTGGGGGAAGCACCTCTGCTCCTCCGCCCGGCGGCGATGTTGGGGCTGCCCTCGCATGGCTGAAGTCTCATATCCGCATGCTCCCCGACTTTGTCGGAGGTGCTGTTGATTTTGGGGCTTTGGCCGCGGTTAGCTCCTTCGCTAGGCTTTTACGCCGCGGAGGTTGCTCTCACGCGGAGGGAGTCGCCAAGGAGGAATTTGCTGCGGCGGAGGACGTTGGCGAAGGCACCCCTAGCCTGCGCAAATCTGTCCGGAACTTTATCAGTTCGTTCTGGATTAGGTTTGGGCGGGATGAGGCGAAGAAAATGGCGGAGGATCGTCGAGCTGAGGTTTGTATTTTTTGGTTATTTCTTTTTGTATTTTGCTTTGCTGCTTTGCGATGTTACCTAAGATGGGTATTTTGTAGGAGATTGCGAAGAAGAAGGCTAAGGTTGTCAAGGCCGGTCCTTCGCGTCCACCGAGGGAGACGTGTCCTCCGACCCAGGCTGAAGCGGAGGCTGGTGATGCTGGTGCCAAGGCTCCGGAGGGATCTGGTGCCAAGGTTTCAGAGACGCCCGAGGCTTCTGCTCCTCCTCCGCCTCAGGTGTGAGGCTTTTTAGTTTTTAGGTTTTTCTTAGCCTTTTTTGCGTCCGAGCATGTGACGCTTTTTTGTAAGTAAGGCCGGAGGTTTTGCTTTAATTTGTAAAGACTGTTGAAAATGTAATATATTGAGTTGTTTTCAGATAAGCCTTTGTTTTACACTTTGATCCTGCGCAGGTCTCTGGCGGAGGACCTGCGCAGGATCATTTCATTACTCCCCTTTCGATTTTTTACAAAGGGGTTTATGTTTCTGGCGAATTGTGGGAGTACTGGCGAGTTGCCTTCCCTAACATGAGATTGGTGGATATGTTCGAGTTTGTTGGATATGATATTGATGGCGAAGGATCTGGATTTATCCGGTCGCTTGCGCGCCGAGGTTCATGGCCTCCGGCTTAGGTGGAGGTTTTTGTTTTTCTTTTCGTTTATCGTAGGTTTTGCTTGTATTTTTTGACATGATTTGATGTGTTTATGTAGTTGCCATATCCTATCCTTCGCATCTTTGGTGAGAGGGATAGGGTACGCTGGGTGGCGGAGGCTTCTGAGGATGTTGCTGAGCCTTTTCTTCAAGGATATCCGGAGGTTCGAAAGCTTCGTAAGACGTTTTGGTTTTATTCTTTGTAATACGTTTTGGTTTTGAAGTTGTTATTTTGTGCGCAGGTTGTGAGGTCTGCTCCGTTGGAAGATCTTCCTTCGAACTTTGTCGAAGGGAGTTACGTTACCTCGGTGACGTTCAAGCGTGGAGATTTGTACGCGAGGGGTTATCTAATTGACTGGTGGCGCCATAAGTATCCTACGCGTAGTATAGATGACTTAGTTGATTTCCTTGTTCGTGATTACTGTGATGATCTTAGGCTTTTTCCAGATTCGTATGTTAGAATTGTGCGAGGGTCTTAGAACCTTCGACGTTTTACGGTCGGAGGATGTTTCTCGTTTTTTTTGTAAGCTTCTGTTATGTACATTGTATATGGTTAATAAAGATCAGACATTTTTACCACATGGTCTTCGCACCTTTTAATTTTGACAACCTTCGCGCTATAATTTGTACGTGAATCATAGATCCTTCGGTTGTTTAGTCGAAGGAGGATTTGTAAGTTGAACTTGTACAGGCTACCTATAACCTTCGACTTTTTATTTGTCGAAGGATGATTTTATTATTTTTTTGTAAACGAAATTTTGTAATGATTTCTTCATCAATAATGAAGTTTTTAAGTTTGCTACAACCTTCGATCTCATTTTTATTACAACCTTCGCGCTACAACATTTATATATTGCAACGTCACGGTGGTGTTGATCATAAGGATCTTTGTGTTGCTGTGGCTTGCTTGTTCTTGATGCATGATGTTGCGAAGGTGTTGTTGATTTTTTCTTGCGCGGAGGGTCGCTGCTTCTTGGCTTTAGAACCTTCGACTTTTTTGGTGCGAAGGATCCTTCGCTGAATTGTGCTATTTTTTTCCTTTGCTCGACTCCCGTGGAGTGTTGTCGAGGAGAACCTTCGGCTATTTGAGTCGGAGGTTCTGAAGGGATGTTACGAGACTTCGTGCGATACCCTTCAGAGACCTCTGAGTCTGACTTCCATTGTTTCTGTTGTGGCTGTACACGTCTTTGTGGTCGATGTTCATCACAACGCCGCAGTTCTAGTATTACGAAGCTTCGTGCGATACAAACTTTTGTTGCTGTTGTGAGGCTAACTCCTGCTTCCATGGTGGCCTAGATTTTTGCTTTTTGACTGCTAGGTTTGTACTCGATGATCGGGTCTTTGTATACTGATCCTGATTGAGGGTGGGGGGCAGGTTTAGTCTGGTTTTATAGGCTTTCGTGCATTTATTTTATGTACTTAGTTAGGTTAAATTTTATTGTCGGGTTATTGATGGTTGTTGTGGTAGTTGGTTTTGCTGTACCTGACTGAGGGTTACTGTAGTTTCGTTTTAATTTCACACTTTGTTTGTTGGGGGTCTGCTTAGAGTAGCTGGATACCTTCGACCTTATTTTGGTGAAGGTTATGTGAATTTTGTTGAGGTCTGTCTTGTGAATGTTAAACCTCCGCTGCCTTTTGGCAAAAATAATATAGTTCCTGATGCTTGATTTTCCTCAGGTCTTTGTCAGGTTTGAAGGTTTTGTTCCTTCTGGCCATGTTGTGATGCCTGAGGAGGACAGGACTTTTTCACTTTTTGGCAATGTTATCCTTGCTGCCCGGCTCTTGGCTAGGTCTTTTGCTAAGGATTTGGTGTTTTTTCACCTTTGAGGACGTTCCGAGCTTTCTTATCTTTTGGATGAAAGCTGCGGAGGGTCCTTGTGATCACGTGATGTTTTGTCGAATGCTACAGCCTCGTTGCTGGCTGTTTTTCGACTTTGGTTCTGGGGTGGATTCCTCTTTATATTTCAGAGGTTTTTACATAGGTTCTGCCTCGTTAAAAACCTCACCTCCTGGTAGGAGTACCCCTGTGAGGAAAAGAGTGCAGACCTTGGAATGCGAAAAAGTACAGAAAAAGAAAACAAGGGTATTTAGGGATGTGGATGCCGCCGCTTATTTTGCAGGGGTCATCCTTACACTCAAATGTAAAATCTACGTAGATTGTCGATGTTCCACGTGTGGGTGGAGGTTCTACCTTCGAGGTCTTTCAGGTAGAAGGATCCCGACCTGCCCGCTTGTATTGCTGTGTAAGGTCCTTCCCACTTGGGTTGCAATTTACCAGCGTTTGGGTGATCTCCTTTTTTCCTGAGCACCAGGTCCCCATTTTGTATGTCTTTTCGTACTACCTTGCGGTCTCTCCAATTCTTGGTTTCTTGTTGATACCTGGTAATGTTCTCCACTGCCTCAAGTCTTATTGATTCTAAGGTTTCCTTGCAGTACTCTTCATCTTCAGCCAGCTGCTGCTTCATGGAACGCAGGCTTTGATGCTTGATTTCTTCGGGCAACATTGCCTCTTCCCCATACAAGAGCTTGAATGGAGTGAACCCAGTTGTTCTTGAAACTGTTGTGTTATGTGACCATACAACTCTTGGTAGTTCTTCAACCCATTTCCCCTTGCGTAGGTTGAGTAAGGTCTTGGAGATTGCGGAGAATATTGTTCTGTTTGCTCTCTCCACGGCCCCATTTGACTCTGGGTGATAAACAAATGCGAAAGCAATTTTGGTTCCTATGTGATGGCAGAATTCCTTGAAACTGTCTGAATCAAACTGCTTCCCGTTGTCAACTGTGAGCAAGCGTGGAACTCCGAATCTGCAGACTATGTTCTGCCAGAAAAATTTCCTGATTGTTTCAGAGGTTATGGTTGCCAGTGGCTTAGCTTCGATCCATCTTGTGAAGTATTCGATGGCCACGACGGCGAATTTGTTTCCCCCCTGGGCAGTTGGCATTGGTCCTACCAGGTCCATTCCCCATCTCTGCAACGGCCATGATGCTGGTATGAGCTGAGTTAGTGCTGAAGGTCCTGATTGAATTGGTGAGAAGGTTTGGCAGGCTTTGCATGTCTTCACTATTTCTTCAGCATCTTTAATGTGAGTTGGCCAGTAGAAGCCTTGTCTTAATGCTTTAGCAGACAATGCGCGAGGTCCAATGTGAGACCCGCACATCCCGGAGTGTATCTCTTGTAGGAGTTCTCTGCCCTCGCTTTGTGATATGCACCTCAGCAAAGGTTGGACTACGCCTTTCTTGTACAGGGTCCCGTCAATGAAGGTGTAATTCCTTGCTCTTGCCTCCATCCTCTTGGCTGTTGCTTCGTCATCTACAGCTGTCTCGCCTTTGAGGCAATCAGCTATTGCCTGCCTCCAATCCTCGCTTTCTGTCAGCAGGACTGAGCGAAAGGCTTTTGGCAATGATTCGGTTGCGGGTGTTGCAACAATTTGGTGGAAGGTTCCTTCTGGCAAGGGGGTGTTGTTGGCTGCTGCTTTGGCTAGCTCGTCTGCCTCGTAGTTTTCGGCTCTTGGAATGTAATGCAGAGTGAATCCCTTGAACCTTCTCTCCAGGCCTCTTACGACGGCCAAGTATCTTGCCAGCTCCGGGTTGTGTGCTAGGTATTCCTTCTCCACTTGCCCTGCCACCACTTGGGAGTCTGTTTTGATGAGTAGTGTCTTTGCTCCCGAAGCCTTAGCTTTGTTCAGCCCGAGGATGAGACCTTCATACTCAGCTATGTTGTTTGTTGCTTTGAATTCGAGTCGTATAGCAAACTTTAGTTTGAGTCCAGATGGTGCGATTAGAACGGCTGCCGCTCCTGCCCCCGCTTGACCCCAGGCGCCATCTGTATACAGCGTCCACGGCTGATCGATTACCTTCTCCTCGTTTTTGTTCGAAGGTGTCCAATCTGCCATGAAGTCAGCCAGGGCTTGAGATTTGATGGAGGTTCTGGGGACATAGGTGATATCAAACTGTGATAGTTCGGCTGCCCATTTTCCTATACGTCCGGAAGCCTCTTTGTTCCTAAGGATATCACCCAATGGCTGTGAAGTGGGCACTTTAATCTCATGGCTTTGGAAGTAATGCTTGAGCTTCCTTGATGCACACAGAACCGCGTACGCGATTTTTTCTATCTCCGTGTAGTTCAGCTTTGCTCCTGACAAAGCTTCGGACACGTAGTAAACGGGTCTTTGCACCGTTCCTTTATTGTCGCTTGTCTCGTGCACTAGAACACCACTGACAGCGTGCTCGGATGCAGCCACGTACAATAGTAGTGGAGTGTTTGGTTCGGGCACTGTCACCACCAGGTTGGTTGCAATGTAATTCTTGAGCTGCCTGAAGGCCTCTGATTGCTCTGGACCCCATTCTGTTTTACCTTCTCCTCTCAGCACCTTGAAGAATGGGAGGCTCCGTTCTGCAGATCTTGAAATGAATCTGTTGAGGGCTGCTATTCGGCCGGTCAGTCTTTGCACTTCTTTCTTGTTTGAAGGTTCTGCCATTGACATGATTGCTTTTGTCTTGTCTGGGTTGGCTCTAATTCCTTCGGAGCTGATGATATACCCCAGCATTTTTCCCTTGCTGACCCCGAACACACACTTCTCCGGGTTAAGTTTCAGCCCGGCAGATCTAAGGTTGACGAAGGTTTCCTGCAGGTCCTTGATATGACCTTCCTTGCGCTTGCTCATGACGACAACATCGTCGACGTAGGCTATGATGTTTCTCTGTAACTGACTTCCTAGAACCTTCCCCATCATTCTGGAGAAGGTTGCTCCAGCGTTTTTGAGACCTTCTGGCATTCTGGTGTAGCAATACGTGCCGAATGGGGTTGTGAAGCTTGCCTTTCCTTCGTCTTCTTTTTTGAGCCAAATTTGGTGGTAACCGGAGAAACAGTCCAGCAGTGAGAATCTCTGACAACCAGCTGCTTTGTCCACAGAGGTATCTATCCTTGGCAAGGGGAAGGAGTCTTTGACACAAGCCTTGTTGAGATCCGTAAAATCTATGCACATTCTCATTTTGCCATTTTTCTTGGGGACCAGGACCACATTTGCCAACCATTCCGGGTATATGACCTCTCTGATGACCTTTGCGTCCAGGAGTCTTTGTACCTCTGCCTTCGCGGCTAAGGTTCTTTCTTCAGACATTTTTCTCTGTCTCTGCTTCTTCGGCCTCATCCTCGGATCAATGTCCAGCGAATGCTCTATTATGTCTCTGCTGACTCCTTGTAAGTCAGCGGCACTCCAAGCGAAGATATCTTGGTTCTTTTGCAACATGTCTAGCAATTCGATTTCCTCCTCTCTACCAAGGGTGGCGGAGATGGTGACCTTCTTATCTGGAACAGCTTCCTGTAGAGGGACACATTTCGTTTCCTCCTGATCAGCCAGGTCTGTTTTCCCCCTTGGCATGTCTGGTGGCTGGTAAGCTTCATGCTGCGTAGAGTCTACGGAGTTTATGTTCCGGAAGGACTTGTAGATTGCTTTCTCTATGTTTCTTGCCTCCTTTTGACTTCCGTGAACCGTTATCACTCCGTGCAGAGCCGGGATTTTCATGCACAGGTATCCCATATGAGCGGCTGCATTGAACTTGTTCAAGAATCCTCGCCCGAATATGGCATTATATGGGTAGTGCAAGTCTACCACATCGAAGGTGACGTACTCTGTTCTTGCGTTTTCCGTTGTGCCGAAGGATACGGGCAAGGCGACCTTCCCCAGAGCATGTATTTGCTTTCCTCCGAACCCGATCAGAGGTGACTCCGAAGGTTGGAGTTGGCTTCTACTGAGCTTCATTTGGTCAAAGGTTCCAGCAAATATTATGTCTGCGGAACTCCCTGAATCCACTAAGATCCTGCTTACTCCCCAGCCCGCAACATTTGTTGTTATGACCAAGGCGTCTGTGTGAGGGTAGCTTTCCAATCTTAGATCTTCCTCGGTGAAGGTTATTGGGGTTCTGGACCAATCAGTGCATCTCACTGGCCCTTGAACTGCAACGTTGTTGATGAGCCGGAGGTGATCCTTCTTCTGTTTCTTTGTCTGGAACTCCATTGAGGACCCCCCAGCTATTGGTAAGATCATTCCAATCGTGGGCAGGGGTGTATGAGGTCCGATCTGATTATCGGGGTGGGGTTCGGTTTTTGGTGGTGGTGGGGCTTGGAGTAGCTGTAGCTGGTTTGGGGGAGGAGGTAGTGACTGCTGGTGGGGTTGCGGGGTTTCGATGTACGTGATATGTGGAGGTCGTGGAGGAATATAGTTTGGTGGAAGGTTGTGGTCCGCGGTTTGCTGGGTTGGGCGCCAAGCTGGCAGGAAGCTGGGATAGTAAGCGGAGGCTAGCGCGCTGGGCTGAAGTGGAGCTGGGTGCTGCTGGTTTGAACCTCCGACATATGAATGGTAGTAGGTTTGAGGGAATGTGTGATTTACTTCCCGAGGTTGAGCAACTGGTATCGGAGGCTGCGGAGCTGACCTGCTCTTGATCCTCTCTTGAGTTTCTTTTGCATCTGGGCAATCTCTGGTGGAGTGACCCTTCTCCTCTCCATGGAAGAAACAATACTGTTTCCGTGGACGCTGGCTTTGATTTTTTCGCCATCCCGCATTTCGACCCCCTCTTCCGACTTGATTGGGTATGCGTTCCGAGCTTTGCGCTTCTGCCGGTGGACGGTTATTTTCCGGTCTGTCAATTTTCGGTTGCTCGATATTCATCATCTGTCCACCAGCCTCTCGCTGTGGCCGGCGTTCATCCTGTCTGAGGTTCTTCTTCTGTGAGTTTCTATCATTGCTCTGCCTCTTCTGAGAGTTTTGGTCTTCCAACCTTTTGCGGTAGTCGTTGTCTGACCTGCAATACTTCTCAAACTCGTGGTACAGCTCGTGCATGGATGCTGGCTTTTCTCTGGCCAAATGAGCCGCGAAGGGCCCTATGCGAAGACCCTTGATGGCCGCTTCAATGGCAACCTCCTCCGGCACGCCGGGTGCTCTCGCCTTAGTCTGCACGAACCTTTGGAAGTACTCCCGCAGTGCCTCTCCCTGATTCTGGCGACACTGGAACAGGTCCGTGGAGGTTAGTGATTCAACCGCGAATCCCTGGAAATTCGCTAAAATCTTGTCTCGAAGGTTCTCCCATGAATAGATTGACCCGGGTCTCAGCATTGAGTACCACGCCAAGGCATCTCCCTCGGCCGCGATCACGAAGGATTTTGCCATCACAGTCTCGTTCCCTCCAGCTGAGACCACGGCTGCTTCGAAACTCATCAGGAACTGGCGCGGATCGGCCTTTCCGCTGAATTTAGGGAGCGTGATAGGTTTGTAGGTTGTTGGCCAAGGCGAGGTCTGCAATCCTTCGGACAAAGGGGAGCGAAGGTCCAACATGCCCCGCAGCATGCCACCGTAGTTTGCCGGTTGCGCGTCTAGTGTTGGGCCGGCGCTGGTCAGAACAGCGGGCTGGATTGTCGGCTGAGGTGGAGGTTGCATGCTAAGGATTTCTGCCTGCAGGAGTGAAAGCTGCTGCCTGATCTCGGCCGCTTGCGTCGCGGCTACCGCTGCCTCTTGGCTAGCGGTGTAGGCGGCAGCGATTCGGTCTCGCTCTTGCTGAAGGTTCTGCAATTGTGCTTGCAGCTGCTGGAGCTCTTGCGTGGCCGAGGGTTGCGCCGAGCCTGCGGCGGGAGGAGGTTCCTGGCGTGTCTCCGGCTGCTCGTTCTCTGGCTGCTCGCCCTCAGAACCTTCTCCCTCCACGGTCGCGTACGTGCTCCGGACGGCCCTCCTCGGCCTTCCTCTCCTGGAGGGCTCTCCCCGAGGTCTTGTAGTGCTTGTTCTCTTTCCAGCCATCGCAGGTTATACTTCGAGCCCCACGGTGGGCGCCAATGTTGGGAAGAGGCTCTCCGCACTCTCCAGCAGTACGATGAATAGAGAACCTTCTCACTCGGTGCCGTGAGAGGTCTGAGCTCCAACGAGCAGCGGGCTCAACGGTAGGTGAACACAATGAATGCTCTCTCTTTTATTAATGGCGGTGTCACGCCCCTTATATAGGGCCTGGAAACCGACCTAATGACATTTACATAAATGCCCCGTGACGGTGGGGGAATATTCCAGTATATTCTTTTATCGCAGTCTACTGACCCTAATACACCTGCGTAATTTCACATTGCAAACCCTTCGTTCATCCTTTGACTGGGGCCTCAGCAGGTCGGAGGCTTGGATCCTCCGCCCAGTTGCGGATCCTCCGACGCTTTGGTGTCGGAGGTTCCGCAGCCCGGCTGGTCGGAGGTTGCTCGACCCGGCCACCCCGGGAGTTCCTCCTTTAGCCTGGTCCAGTCGGAGGTTCCTTGGCCTGGCTGCGTTCTCCCGCCATCCTCGGACCCGGGAGGGTCGGAGGTTCCAACCTTTCCTCGCTCGTGGACCTCCGCCGGTGTCTCAGTCCCTGCACACACACCGCACGAGCAGACGAGTCGTCAACATTATCATTTCCCGTCGAAGGATATCCTCCGACGTTTCAGGCGTCGGAGGTTCCTCAGGTGAAGGATAACCTCCGACGCTACCAGGGGGAAGGATGCAGCTTTTTCCCCAACATTTCTCAAGTGAATCATAGAAATGTAGTGAAGCTCTTAGGATGTTGCCTTGAGTCCGAAGTCCCTTTGCTAGTTTATGAGTTCATTTCAAATGGAACCCTTTATAACCATCTTCATGTTGAAGGACCAAGATCGCTATCATGGGAAGATCGAATGAGGATTGCAACAGAAGTTGCCAAAGCTCTATCCTATCTACATTCATCTGCTTCAATGCCGATATTTCACAGAGATGTTAAATCCTCCAACATACTTCTTGATGATGCTTTAACTGCAAAGGTATCAGACTTCGGAGCTTCTAGATATATCCCGATTGATCAAACAGGAGTGGTTACAGCAGTTCAAGGAACATTTGGCTACTTGGATCCAATGTACTACTACAAAGGCCGACTAACAGGCAAGAGTGATGTTTTCAGTTTTGGTGTTGTTCTTATAGAACTACTTACTCGAAAGAAACCAAATGACTATCAGTCTATTAATGGTGGCAGTCTTGTTTCACATTTTGTCTCACTTCTAGCAGAAGGAAAATTAGATGACATAATAGATCCTCAAGTCTTGGAGGAGGAGAAGGATAGAGAACTCCAAGAAGTGGCTGCACTAGCATCATTGTGTACAAAATTAAACGGAGAGGACAGGCCTACAATGAGGGAAGTGGAGATGACACTCCAAAATTTTCTTGTTAAAAGGAGGCAGGTTGCAAATAACCAGAGTCATGATGCGGACATTACTATGCCTCACTACTACATGTCAACTCAACGAGCTAAAAACGAAGCAAGCAGGCAATACACCATGGAAGAGGAGATATTGTTGTCAGCAAGCTTCCCACGATGACCTTAATTTATTATTCCTAGCAATAATGCTTCACATACTTATTTCTATTGTTCTATTAGTGTTTATACTGCACAATAATTTTAAAGATCCAGCTTCATATCAATCTTGATCCCATTCATATGAACCTAGTCTAGAAGCTTATCCTTTGGATAGGGGAGAGTAAACATATGAAAAATTTAAATTTCTTGCAACTCTTGCATAATAATTGGCTGGTTTTAAATATTCTTCGACAAGGGAAGAAGTTTCTCCAAGAATGATTTAATTATGTACTATGTCATGAAACTATTGAAGAAACTATACAACACCTCTTATTTGATTGCTCAACACCTATTACACCATGGTTCTTGTAATGACCCAAAATTTGGTTTGCCAAAATCCCTCTGCTAGATCTTAGTTAAACCAAAAATACTTATGATGAATCTTGGTCAAACCCAAATTATCTTTTCTCACCAAAAAAAAAATGGTGAAACACAAATCCACTTTATCACACAATCTTATTGGTTTGGTTTAATTTGTGGATGATCTAACACACTGGTCTACATTAACGGCATCACCCCACTTGGGCACACCTTAGTGCTTGTCGAGCGGTCTAATGTTGATAGGCTAAGCGTCTGATAATGCACAATGACACATGTTCCATGCAATGCATAAGGTGTCACACCCCCCCTTACTTGGCCTCACCTATATACAACTTCATCATTAGCTCCATATCCCACTCATTCTCTCTCCCATCCTTCCTAAGAATAGATAACAACAAGAATACAATGGAGAGAAATAAGAGAGAAATACGAAACAAGAAGAGGTGGACAAGGAGGAGGACCTCACAATGCAATCGAGAAGGTACACACCATGTTGGCCGCCCCTTCCTCGTCAGAGTTGAGAAAAAGAGCTTTTCCAACTTTGCTCCATCCTCCCTAGCACATATGAACATGCTCAATATTTGATGATCTCCTCCAAGCCATCTTGAGCTAAGCTACTCCACCTAGAGCTCATCCAATTGGAAAACCATCCCCGTGCTTCTTTCCCACCTCTACCGGATCCCTCATGAGCTCCATAGCCTTCCAGTTGCACATATACATTATTAGGGATGAGCTCCCAAACTCTCATGCATGCTAAAACTGTAAGGTCCAAATGGCTAGAGGGGGAGGTGAATAGCCTATTTAAAATTCTACAAGCTCAACTAAACAAGTGTGTTAGTAAAATAAATGACGTAGTGATTCTAGCACTAGCACTAGCACAGCTAAGCTATGCAAGCCACCTACACAAGTTTAGTTTAAAGGCTAATCACTAAAAGAAAACAACAAGGCACTACAAAAGCTAGCTACACTCCTAAAATCACTACTCCTCCACCTCTTCTTGTTTCGTGTATCAAAGTTGTAGCTATAGATTTTGATATAGCCCGAGAGGAAGGACGAAGAAATGAAACACGCCTGAGATAAAGAAAGTTGGCTGTAGATTTTGAATCTAGGCTCGATGCCATGATTTGGTGTTGATCGACACCGTGATTTACGGCACCCAGCTCTCTGCCATGTCATTAGCCAAATCAAGTAGGGCCACGAAGGTCGACGCCGTGAGTCACAGCGCCGAGACATGTAACCTCAATGCTATGACTCACGACACCAACCCCAGGGTCTAAAGATAAGTTTACTTCTCCCAGAGATCTAAATGTGAATTTTCTTAAAAAAAACCAAATTGAAAAAAAATTGGGGCCATGGGTGATGGCATTCTGGATGCCCAAGCAGCGAGCCAAAGAGTTGCCGCCAAAGGAACTTGAAACAAGGACAGCGATAGAGATGAGGATAGCGCCAGGGATGGGTTGGGCTGGCCACGAACGTCCGTCTCCTCACCGTCGTTCCCGCCACCGACACGTCTTCCAAGGTCATGTCTCTAGCACACGTGCTGCGGAACAAAGAAGGATGGGATGGACGGAGGATGGGGTCCGGACAATGTCTGTTTTTTCCCTGCATCTATATATTCGGCACGGTATTTTAGTCTTCTCCCCGTGGCCTATGTGGAACTTTCATGGCAGAAGCAAACGGAAGCTAGGGCAGTGTCAAATAGGAAATAAAAGATGAAAGATGTGACAAATAGAGAAGTTTTGAAGTTTTGGTGTCAAATAAAAAAGGACAAATTTTTGTAGTGTCAAATATGAAATTTTCTCATGTGACGTGGCTCCTGGCCAAGCACTCCAGCAGCGCTGATTGGCTCCAGGCCGAGCAGCAGCAGCAGCCGAGCGTCTCCGTTCCCTTTTCCGTGCTGCAGATCGTGGTGCACCAGGTCGAGTTTACCGGTTTTTGTCACCGGTCACCACCAGCAGGCAGGCAGCGCGGTTAAAAGCACTCGCTCAGGTAGCGTGCCGTGCCTAGCGCCGAGCGCTGCCTCCGGTCTTTTTTTACACCTCTCATCTAAGTACAATCAAAACACACACCAACACTACCATATACACCTCACTCACATTCTATGTACACAAACAAATTCAACAACTACACGTAGATTTGAAGATCGTATTCTTAAGGAGATTACCGAAACCATCCAAGTTGCATAGATGACGGGCACATTGTTGCTATCTTTTTATGGCTCTACACGAGAAAAGTTACATCTATTAACATAGGAGAAAACCTCTATAAGAATCATAACTCACGACCGGCCGCTAGCTCCACCACCTGGAGTCTTACCGCTCGATCGCCCTCCCTACGGTCTTCTCTCTACCGGAGGGTACAGTGTGCACCGCCCTCTCTGTGTCCGGTGCACAATCCAAGGTTCCTGTACGGTGCCAAGCATCTTATTTTCTACTCCTCGATTTGGTGTGTGCCCTTGTTTGGGTTGCTTTTTGGTGTCTCATTGTGTTCTTAGGGAACATCCACCCACTCATTTGGATCATGGACGTCACAACATTCGATTTACGTGTTTGACGGTAATTTTGGGAGAGTTGTCGAAAAAGTTTCAAAAGAAATTTACGGCTCTTATTCACCTTCCGCTGGTCGCCGTTTTTTATCCTTCATCGTTCACTCAAGTCATGGTAAGCAAGCACCTGCCTCGTCGTCACTACCACTGCACCTGCGCTGCTTCGCGGACGGCAACGACTCGCACAGTGCTGGTACCAACAGACATGATCTGGCCGCGCTACCAGGCAGAATTTATTTTCTTCATTTGCAACTTGTATTTGTCGAGGCCTACATTTCAGTGTCAAAACCTCAAGAATACAGAGACCAACTTATTACTTAATTACTCTGTTTAAACTTCGTGGTAGTAGTCCTTACAGAAAACAGGAAAACAAATCAAGAAGTAAATTATTCATCACAGACATTACACATAATACTATCGTCTTCATATTATTCACGAAAGGAATTATATTTGTGGAATCAACAATCAAGAAAATGCATCCACTGAAAGTTTACAGATCAACTTGGAAGCGCAAGAAGGAATAATGAAGTTCGTTATTGTTCGTGAATTGAAAGCACAGGTTTATCGGGGGTAGCTTCCTGACAACAATATCTCCTCTTCCATAGTATACTGCCGGCTTATTTCGCTACTATTTGCGCCTTCCATAGCATGTCGCCTGTCTGTTGGGTTATTTGCCATTTCAATCGACATGCTATGAATCGGAGTTTCATCACTCTCACCATGCCTCCTTGTTCCAATATATGGAACCTGCTTCTTCTTAACCAGTATGCTTTCTAGTATTATCTCCACTTCTCTCATTGTTGGCCGGTCTTCTCCTTTCAACTTAGTACACATTGTTGCTAATGTAGCTACTTCTTGGACTTCTCCATCTTCCTCTTCCATGACTTGAGGATCTATTATGCCAACAAGATTACCTATTGCGAGCAACTTTCTGAAATGTGAAACAAGATTATCACCATGCCTGGACCTATAGACAAATGGTTGCTTTCTGGTTAGCAATTCGATAAGTAGAACACCAAAACTAAAGACGTCACTCTTGTCTGTTAGTCGGCCTGTATAATAGTACATGGGATCTAGGTAACCCCGTGTTCCTTGAACCTCTGTGGTTACTCCAGTTTGATCAATCAGGATGTATCTTGAAGTGCCAAAGTCAGATACTTTTGCTGTTAAACTATCATCTAGAAGTATGTTGCTAGACTTTATATCTCTATGAAATATGGGCATTGAAGCAGCTGAATGTAGGTAGGATAGAGCTCTAGAAACTTCCAGTGCAATCCTTATTCGATCAACCCATGGTATAGACACTGGTCCTTCAACATGGAGGTGTTGATAGAGGGTTCCATTTGAGATAAATTCATAAACTAATAGTGGGACTTCTGTCTCAAGGCAGCATCCTAATAGCTTCACCACATTCCTATGATTGACCTGAGAAAGAATAGCGACTTCATTTATAAATTCATTGATCTCCCTTTCTACTATAATCTTTGATTTCTTGATTGCCACGACCTTCAGATCAATAATTCCTTTGAACACAACACCATGTCCTCCTCCACCAATCACACGTGCTTTATCAAAATTGTTCGTAGCCTTCTCTAGATCCTTAAAAGTAATTGTCATCCTTTCTCCAATGTCTCCATTATGTGATACAAGTTGCTGCAATAGTAGCCCATGATTTTGATTGAAAAATTTCTCTCTCATTCTTTTCTCCTTCTGCGACTTTATTTTACGTGATACGAAGGGAGCACCTATTACTAGCAAAAGACTTGTTCCACCGCCCAATCCTAGCCCAAAGCTTAGACCTAACAAAGAAAAGACGAAAGGGTTAAATTAAGTAGCACCACTATTAAAACTATAAATTTTCATGTAAGTTATTCATCTCTATATAGTTTGATAAAAGATAATCCAATATTACCCATTAAATTTGTATATAAATTAAACAGACCATTGTTACTAAAACTAAACTCAATCTCCATTAATTCTAAATCTAAATTACATACATAGGCTGTTTCAGAAATATCATAATGATGCTTAATAAGATTCTAAAATATCCACTTCTACCACTATTAATATACTCCCTCCGTTCCAAATTATAAGTCATTCCAAGAATCTTGGAGAGCAAAACATTTTCAAGTTTGACCAAAAATATAGAGAGAAATATAAATATTTATGTGATAAAATAGGTACACTATGAAAATATAACTAACAAAGAATCTAATGATACTTGGTTGGTACCAAAAATGTTATTTTTTTGCCATATAAATTTGGTTAAACTTGAAAAACTTTGACTCTCCAAGATTCTTGGAATGACTTATAATTTGGGACGGAAGGAGTATAGAATCCTAGGGTAAGTATATTCTTCAACCTTCAAATTGTATGTCAAATCGATTTTCAACCTTGAACTACAAAACCAAGTAATAAAGCACCCTCCAACTATTGAAATCAGTTAAATCTAGTCTTCCTTTCTGGTTTCACGGTTGGTTTTCTGTTTTCTAAAATAATAAAAAAACTGTTTTAATCTCTAAAAGTTCAGAACTAATTTATTTTAAATTAGAAATATGAAACTAGTACCAATCTTTTTAAAATTTTATCTACCTATTTATGGTCTATATATAGTTAATTGAACTGGCTTATTTCTGTTCCTATTGCTTTAATGCTTGTAGTTGTGCTTAATATTTATTTTTAAAACATAAGATCCAAATAACTCTAAAATGAGTGGTAAACAGATAGATAATACTTTTAGAAAACAAAAGAAACTTGTTTTATATTTTTCTAATGTTAAATGAATTACTTATTAATTTTTAGATTAAATTAGATTTTTTTATTTAAGAAAATAGAAACCCACCTTTAAAACCAAAAGGACCAAAGTTTTCTAGTTCTGATAGTTGGAGGGTAATTGTTACCCGGTTTTGTAGTTTAGGGTTATATATATATATATATATAGTTTAGCAATCATGGAAATGATCTGTTAACGGTAAATATGCAATTTAAATTGTGTTGATATTCTAACATAGTAAATTATACTACTATACATTTCATTTTGCGCAGCGTTTCACATAAGGACTCTGAAACAGACGTTATTCGCCACGCGGTTATTCACGACCGGCTGAAGCCGGCTAGCCCACCGGACAACCGCTACGGTTAAAAATTAACCATGGCGGGCATTGTAAGGTAACCGTTAATAGGTATTAACTGTGGCGGTTGCTTATAATGTCCACCACAGTTAATAGCTAATTAATCGTGGCGGTTACGTTATAATGTCCGCCTTAGTTAATGGTTACAACAAAAAATAATTCATAACTTTTTCATATGAATTTGGATGAAAATAAACTTTATATCAAAATTGTAGCTGGTGATGAGATCTACAACATTGTAGTTGAAAAATTTATGAACTGAAACTGTTTAGGGTCTAAAAAGTACTATTAAGTGTGTAGATTTTGAAACTTAAAATTTAAAATTATCAAACAATCTCAGATGTTGACATGGTCTATACAAAAGTTATAGTTCTCGATAGAATCTATAACTTTATAGTTGAAAAGTTTTTAATTTGAATATATTTAGAGTCTCAAACATGTGTTCGAAGGTTATAGATTTTGAAATTTAAAATTTTGAATTTCTAAATGATCTTCAATGTTCACATAGTTAATGCCAAAGTTTTAGTGGTCCACCTGATCTACATGTTTGATATTGACAAGTTTTTGATTTAAAGTCACCTAGAGTCTCAAATATTTGTTTGAAATTCATATATTTTAAGGCTCAATTTTTTGAATTTTTTCAAACTATCTTTGATGGTGATACATTATATATCAAAGTTGTAGTTCTTGACAAGATTTACAACTTTGTAGTTAAATGTTTTTTCAGTTGAGTTCATTTAGTAGCCAAAATACACAATGTAAGATTATGAAATATTGATATAAAAATATAGCGTATTATATATATGTGTAAATGATTGTGTGGTGTAGTGGTAGAAGGTGATAGTGTTGAATGGGAGTTCTTCGGTTCAAATCTTCAAAATCACAATTTTTTAGTTTTTTGGGTTTTTACGCGAACATTAACCAAGATTGGCGGTTGCCTTACGTCACCCGCCACGGTTAAAGAATTAACCGAGGCGGTTCATGATTAACCGTGACCTTATGGCCGTGGCGGTTGCAAAAACCACCACGGTAAATGCAAAAGACCCGTCCCGCTACGGTTAAGTTTTTATGTAGTAGTGTTATATATGTTATTACTACACACATAATTGTTGATGGAGAATGTAACACCTTGAGAATTGTGGTGTAGCTAGCCGGAATGATTGTTTATGTCACTGTAGTAGCTAAGAGTGAATTCTACAAACCAATAAGCATCCGTATTTATAATAAAATAGAAAAGAGCGCTTTGAATAAGGAGCAGATAATGTATCTTCTACTTAATACAAGGATAAAAAAATTGTACTAATTAATAGGACAAAATAAGGAAAGTCGCCATCTAGATTCATGAAGTCCCAGTCCCAGTACATTGGACTCCAACTAAAACTAGCAAACTCACACTGAGGTTCCAATTATTCAAGACCTATGAGGTGCGTAGCAAGCAGAGGAGGAAAATTATGAATTTAGATTAATGACATATTGTGTAATTGGTAGTAGAAGATCATCAGGTAAGAGTATTCTGTTTAAAATGAACGGACAGAGTGTGTGGAAAGATAAAATATAATGTCTCCTAGAATATAGAGGCGCGCATGGGGTTGATACACTAGTGATCATAATATGGAAAATATAATGCGATAATTTGCGTCCCCATATAGTGTGGCTTGTCACCTGTGTAGGAATTCTTCCTTTTTGTCATAACACACCCATCTTTTGTGGACGGACTTCCATAGGTTTCCTTAGGACATTGGCACTGAAACGTTCCTGGAAAATTTTGGCAGATTCCATAGCAACTATATGCTTCCGGGTTCTCACACTCATTTATGTCTGGAAAATACATGCATAACAAAGCAGCCAAGTTATATATATATATATATATATATATATATATATATATATATATATATATATATATATATATATATATAATTTAATTTAATGTTGTGTAAGATTCTTTTACAAAATGAACCAATACGCAAAAGAGCTGGATAATACAATATTATAGCAATAGGAAAGAACATCTAAAAACAGCATCACGTATACATAAAGCAGTAAAGTTTATTTTGCCTTTGAGGACATGTGTTCTCATTCTTTCTCACCCATTGGATTTGCATTGAAAAATGTGCAAATACACATCTTAATACAAAACTGCACTGAAATGTGTGTTTGCACACTTCTCAATGCAAATCCAATGAGTAAGAGAGTGAGAGCATATGTCATTAAGGGCAAAAAAAAAAACTGCCTTCATAACATAAGCTAAAACTGTGTCGTTATTAAGTATTCATAGCATTAAGGCGTGCAATCATAAATCTGGGTTTCACTTTGATACCTTCGCATCCATTTAGGACAGAAGCATTGCCCCTGTAGCCAGTAGGGCACAGGCAAGTAAAATTTCCTGGTGTATTTGTGCAATTGCCGTAGCAAGAGTAGCTCTCTGGAGACTTGCACTCATCTATATCTAATAAACAATCAGAAGCATGAATTTGAGTTAAGTTTGCAGAGATGCTTGTAGGTATATATATGGCTATTGCTATATAAATTAATATACCTTACCTTCGCATCCATCGTCGATGTACGGATTGCCTTGGTAGCCAGGAGCGCACTGGCACGTGTATCCAATACTAGTACCCATGAAAGTCGACTTGTCAAGGCAAGAGCTGTGGGTACTGCGGCACTCTGGTGGAGCAGACACATTTGTGGGCGGACACGTCAAATTACTAGCTATTACCCAGCTTAGGGTTGCCGGTACTCCTTGAACTGGCTGCGTTTCAAGGTCGTCTCCTTCGCTTTTGCTGAAATTGAAATCCTGCCTGCTCGACTATGTAGACCGAACTAAAGCTAAAATCTTGGAATAATAATCCATTGTTGAGCATGTGGATTTGGATGGTGTAGAAAGCCTAGCCTATGTCGATGCTGGCCTGACAGCACCTAATCCCTGCGCAGCTACCATCCCAAACAAGTGTTGCCGTATCATTCTGGGGGCCAACGGTTGGGCAGATGGCGGTGCAGGAAGCGACCAAGCGGCTGTCGTCGTCGTTTCCCCCCAAGAGGTCGACCTGGACGTTGCAGCTCTCCACGCGTAGCAAGTTCCGGTACTCGTACTCCTCCGACAGGAAGTAGGGTCCGGGGTTCGGCAGGCCATCCCCCCATGTTTTGTTCACCGCCAGCAGCTGCTTGTTGTTGCGTCTGGTAGCGTCGTCGTCACCAACGTCGCTAGTGAAGTCCACACGGGTGCTGTTGATACGCACCGTGGCGTTGGCAATGGAGATCTCCAGCACTTGCACCGTACGTGCCGTCGCCGAGGAAGAGCTTGGGCGGCGCCGCCTGGTGGTGGGATGAGTTGGAGTGGCCGCCGCCGGCGGCTGCGTCGTTGCAGGTGAGGTTGAAGCCACCGCCACCGCCAGCGCCGGCGTGGTAGCAGCCGTCCTCGATGCCGAAGGGGTACGGAATGGAGATGTTGCCGCACCTCCTTGTGCAGTCGTCACTTCCTCCGCCGACTCCAGCAGTGTCCGCCGCCGCGATGGCCAACGGCGGGCGTATGGACAACGTGGCAGCTACGATTATTACTACCGCAACCAGCATCGCTCTTACTCCTCTCCTAGTAATCTTATTATCCATAATGCTCTGTGTTTACAGAAGATCAGATCGATAAACCACTTCTTCTGTTGTTGGGAGAAAGCTAGCACTCCTGGCCCGGCCGGCCGGCCGTTATACCTTACAATGTTTCGTCAATGGAGACTAATATAATTGGTGGTGCTCGCGTAGTTGGTCGTCCACGGTGTTGACTGACTTTGACTAGTTCACTTGCTGCGACTTGCATGTGCTGGTGCAGTGAGCCACTTGTCAGTAGTCTTCGTCTCTCTTGAATATCTCAGGAAAAACGTGTCACTGCTGGGCCTACTAGAAAGTGCCAGCGAGCGACCGACCCAATGCAATGGCAGCGACCACTTGTGTTGTGGTAACATAAAGATAGATTATAGCGAATGTATATATATAGTAAAACTTTAGTCAAATTTATTATTTTTGCATTTTTTTTGAAGGGTGCATTTGCATCCCTCAGATGCAACGTAGCTTCGCATCCGGTAGCGTACTAGTGTACTTAACAACAGTTTTTTTTTCTCTTAGGGGCATGTGCTCTATCACTATTAGATTTGCATTTTAAAATATGCAGACACGTCTCAATGCAGATTTGTATTAAAATATGTGTGCACATTTCTCAATACAAATCTAATATTAATGGATGCAAAAGAACATATCATAAGGATAGATTTAATTTTACCCGGTGTGTCCGAGATGCCACATGATTACATGATGTATATGTACCTGTGCAATAGCAACTTCTCTATTTAGAGTAATAGTTTGGCTATATATAGATGTGTAACATGTCCATAATTAAGATGTGAATTTTTATTGAATCTTTCTTGTGAGGCTTTTTCTTATAACATGACGTGCTGACGTGCATGTGCAGAGTGCATAGCATCAGCCCTGCTCGTCAATAGAGACAGCCTGATTTGTGATGCTCGCGTAACTTTAGTCGTCCACACGCCACAGGAGCCTATTCGTGAAAAGTCATAGCTAAAAGTACTGTTCGTTGATTTATTATAAGAAAAAAATATTATTGATTGACAGAAAAAATACGGCTTAGACAAGCGAACAGGCTTATAGACTGACTTTGACCAGTACACCCATACTTAATTACTGTGATTAATCATTTGCAGTAACCATCTAGATATATATAGACCTCTAGCTAAGTTTCCACACCTATCTTTATTGCGAGGTAGACTATTAGACTGGATATCATTATCTCAGCACATAACGTTCGTTCCCTGGTCACCAGTCGTCTCTCCATCTCCCTATCAATAGAAGAGGAAAAACGTTGTCTCTCCATCTCCCTATCATTATCTCCCTCCCTCCCTTGAATGTCGACTCACCTCTCCCACCATAGCCTCCGCTGTTGTCCTCTGCCAAAGCCCGTCCCTGCTGAGCTGCTGCCACCTCCTCGTCCGCCTCCTCTCCATGCAGACCTAGCTCGCAACCCCACCGACACCGACCACCCTGGCTGACCTCTCCCACCTCAAGTCATCCATCCGTGATGTCGCCACCATTGCTCCTCCACGCGCCTAAGGAGACTGTCCACCGAAGCTCCTCCACGCGTGGACTTTGAGGGTGTTGGTTGGAGCTCAAGTAGACTTCACGCCAAACCACAGACTGTCCACCAGTAGCAGCGGTGGCTCCTCGTCATTGGGGAACGCGGACGAACCATTGATGTCGGGGCACACGACGTGGTAGTCGAGCATCGCGACGTGGAGGCCCGCCACGCCGACCACCAGCAGGAGGAGCATGCTCAGCAGGGAGATGGTCGCATATAGCACGGATGATAGCACGCTGCCAGCCTCCATCTCCAAGACGATCAGGCGGTCGCCTCCTATGGTTCTATGCTGTCTGTAAGGTCACTGTTACAGAGAAGATATAGCAGTACCAACTAATCTAGCTAACCAAACAAAAGCTAACCAAACAACGGGAGTTCCAGTGCCGTCTCTATGTGGTAATTTTTACAAAAACACGTCTCTAGCATATGCGCGAGACAGCAAGGCCATCGCCTCGCGAGACAACGGCACGGCTCGTGCTCCCATGCCCTATGTCGATGTAGTGATGGGTTGGATAGATCCCGTACAACTGTACAATATCACGTCTTTTCGATGCAAGAAGAAGAGACATTGGCACAGGAGAAGAAGGCGCGCATCGACACCGGAGCATAACGAAGTGGCCGAAGGTAGCAAGTGGAGCGGAGGACCAACCATTGCCCCTGACTAGTAGGGTAGCTTGACTTGGATAGACTAACTCAAACCTGACTTATTTTTCTAGCCGGGCTATTTAGAGCCACACAACCAAACACACTTGTGTCTAACTTTTGTTTAAAGCTTACTAGAGTATATTCTTGCAAAAAAGGCTTACCAGAGTACTCTCTCCACCATCCACAAAATAATTAATGCAATTCTCGCATTTCGAGTAGTCAGACAGGTTAAACTTTGTCTAAAATAATATACAATTATACTAACACTCGTAAAATAAAATAAGTATCATTAGATTATTTATAAAATACATTTTCGTAATAAATTTATTTGAAGACATAAATGATAATTATATTTACTATAAATCTAGTTAAACTAGAGCTAGTTTGAATTACATGTCTTTTTTTATGCATTCTACACATGAATTCATATGGAACCACAGCTTTGCCAAACATCGGCAAACTCATATGGAACCACAACACTATTTGCCATGCCGTGTGGTGCTTCTTAGAAAGCAACATAACTCACACATCGGCAACAAAAGCCATAACCTGAATGATGTGGAACACACTTAAAAGGATTGCAGATTGCGCTTGAGTAAGCATGTGCTCCACGCTCATTCATCAAGCAAGCTTCATTTCTTTCCTCGATTGCAGATTGCATTTGTGAGTTTTGTCTTAACAACTTTTAGTGCATACAAATATACTTTGCAAGGTTCATTTCGTTTCTTGAATATATATTATTCTGTAGCTAGCTACAAAATATGTTATTCTGTAGCCACCCTCAACAATGCAGAATTGCAAACTCATAACCAATACTCTTGCTTCAAGAAATAAGCATATGAAAATTAGTATCAAGAATTATAGGATTATGATACATTAATGGATGGAAGTATGCAAACCGAAACCAACTGAATGTATTCCATGAAAATTTGTCAACATAGTAATTTCGATGAGAAGACATGACAACTTTTTTTTGTCTTGATATGCACTATGGTATTAGAAATGTATATCAAGTGCACATCTTCATAGTACTAACAAAAATTCACCGAGGATAACTTGCTGATAACCAAATTTCCTCTTCCATAGTGTATTGCCTGCTAGCTTCATTACAATCTCTACCAATTGCCATGTAATGAGTTGTAGCTTCATCCCCACAGTTACTCATTGGTGTTCCATTATATTGAACCAGCCTCTTCTTATTAACTAGCAAGCTTTCAAGGGTCATCTCCACTTCCCTCATCGTAGGCCTATCTTCTCCCTTCAATTTTGTGCACATTGCTGCTAGTGTGATAACTTCTTGGATTTCTCCACCTTTCTCCTCCATAACTTGAGGATCAATTATGTCAACTAGTTTGCCTTCTGCAAGCAGTGAGACAAAATGTGAAACAAGACCATCATTGTCTACTGACCTGTAGACGTATGGTTTTTTTCGAGTAAGCAATTCTACAAGAAGAACACCAAAACTGAAAACATCACTCTTGTCTGTTAACCGGCCCGTGTAATAATACATTGGATCCAAATAGCCCATTGTTCCTTGAACTACCGTAGTCACTCCTGTCTGATCAATCGGGATATATCTAGAAGCTCCAAAATCTGATACCTTTGCAGTTAAAGCATCATCAAGAAGTATATTTGCTGACTTAATATCTCTATGAAACACTGGCATTGAAGCAGCTGAATGCAGATAGGATAGAGCTTTTGCAACTTCAGTTGCTATTCTCATTCGATCATCCCATGGTAGTGATATGGGGCCATCAATGTGAAGGTGATGACAAAGGGTTCCATTTGAAATGAACTCATAAACTAGCAATGGGACTTCTGTCTCAAGGCAACATCCTAAGAGCTTCACCACGTTTCTATGGTTTACTTGAGAAAGAACTGCAACTTCATTTATGAATTCATTGATTTCTCGTTGCACTACTATCTTTGATTTTTTGACTGCCACAACTTGTAGATCTAGAATTCCCTTAAACACGACACCATGCCCTCCACCACCAACGATGCGAGCTTTGTCAAAATTATTTGTTGCCTTCTCTATACCACTTAGGGTAATTATCATCCTTTCACTAATATCAGTATTGTGTGATATTAACTGCTGTAAAAGTAGCCCATGATTTTGCTTGAATAACCTTTGTTTCACCTTATTCGCCTTTTGAAGCTTGATTTTATGCATTATGTAGGGTCCACCAAGGGCTAGAAGCAAAAGACCTGTCCCACCACCAACTCCTAGCCCAATGCTTAAACCTAAGAAAAACGAGATATAAAGGAACCCGTTCATGATTCTAGAATAAAATAATATATCAAGCTGTGAATTTGTTCTGTGGGTGAGGTGAGAAAGGATATTAGTTTGTGGGATAGTGCATAGTGACTTGTAACCTGTGAAGGAATTCTTGATTGTAATGCATCCCCCTTTTATGGAATAATTTCCAGAGCTTCCTTCAGGACATTGGCAGTGAAAACTTCCTGGGAAATTTTGGCATATCCCATAGCACGAGTATGCTTCCTTGTGATTGCACTCATCAATGTCTAGGAAATTTAGAACAGTGAAGTATGTTTTAAGTTCATGTCACAGTGTCGTGTTCAGTACACAGAGAGCCTTGTAACTCTAGAACAAATAGTCGTAAATGTATAAATTCATGATTTCCATATTATACCTGTGCATCCATTTGGGATGGAAGCATTGCCTGTATAGCCCGTGTTGCATTGGCAAATATAACTTCCTGGTGTATTCTTGCAAACACCATAGCAAACATATTGGTTGGGGTATTTGCACTCGTCGATATCTATATCAAAACAAGGGTATTTGTTAGGGACACTAAATAGTATGTTTGCAGATTAATTCTGTAGACAGGCTGAGTATAAAATTATTAAATTAAAAAAAAGATTGATTCGCTATATATAGTCAGTTAGTCACTACGTATTGTACCTTGGCATCCACCATGAACATAAGGATTGCCTTGATAACCATTTGCGCATTGACATGTATACCCACCATGGCCCAACGAAGAGGAATTTTGGCAATAGCTGTGACTACTGAGACATTCTGGGGCGGTCTTATTGTTTGTAGGACATGTCGAAGTACCAATTATCCAGTCTAGTGTGGCCGTAGTAAGGGATCCAGGAATTCGTTCTCCATTCGAGTTGATACTGACAAAGAAACTCTGGTCGACTATGAATACAGAAGTAGGAACGTACCAGCCCGGGCCAGATATGCGTTCAATCTGGATTGTGTAGGAAGAGTAGCCTACAACGATGCTGGCCCGACAGCAACCAATGCCAGTGCAGTTGCCATTTCCTATCGTTCCGCTGACGCCACCACCTTTGGAGAAAATAAGTGGGCAGATAGCAGTGCAAGAACTCACCAGGCTGTTATTCAGTCCCCCTAGGATGCTGACCTGGATGCTGCACCCTATCGCCTCGACCATGCTAGCTGACTCCGACAGGAAGTACGGTCCGGTCTTTGGGAGCCCGAGGCCCCATGTCCCGTTAGCAGGACCAATTTGGCTAATGCTATCATACTGCAACTGCACGCCGGGGCTGTTGATGCACACCGTGTTGTGTTCAACAGAGATGTCTAGCACCTGCACGGTGCCGTCGCCGAGGAACAGCTTGGGTGGCTGATGATGGTGGTGGTGGGAGTGCTGCTGCTTGCAGGTGAGGTTGAAGCCGGCGGCGTGGTAGCAGCCAGGCTCCACGCCGAACGGGTACGGGATGCTGATGTTGCCGCAGGTCCTTGTGCAGCTAGTACTGCCCAGACCAGTGGCTGTTGTAGTTGCAGTTGCAGCTGCTTGTGCCGCGCTGCTAGGTGGGAGCATCGGCAGCGTCGTCGCGACTAGAGCAGCAAGTGCTACAACTGTTTTACTAGCCACTACTACATTGGTATTCATGTGTGCCTCTGCGTATATGGATTATGGAAGCGTAAACAAAGAACAACAATGGCCTCTTCTCTTTTCTTTTCTTTTCTTTTTGTTTGGCTATGGAAGCACTACCCATGTCGTCCTCATCAGTTACGTTCCTCACCATAAATAGGCCATGCCATACACAGTTTCTGCAGTAAAACAATAGTAGCACGACGCCAAGGACCAAGACGAACTATATTTACATCTGAGAGCGGATCAGTGTTTTAGGATTTGGCGCTCTGCCAAACACCGCCTAAGTTAAGTGAATTTCGCCGTCCATGAAAACAACGCCGTCAATGAAAGCAAAAACAACGCGCACGCGGTGAATTGACTTGCTGACTGATTTTATGGTGCAAACTTACTTTATATCTTCCACTACCAGAGAAGATCAGTATTGCTCACAATTTGTTTATCAGCGGCTAGCCATGCATCCAATGTTGTAATTGTGCTTCGTCACGCGGCCTTAGGTTTGAGCTTTGCCAGTCAGTCGTCCTTTGTTTATGTCTCCAAAACCATGAGTTGACTTGAGAGAGAGAGGTCCATCTAGAGCTTTGTCAGATTTTCAAATTCAAACTTTTAGATTTTTCAAACTTATTAGGTCGAGACATCCTTATATAAAGTTGTAGTAGTGCTCCACGGCCGGGATCAAAAATTTTATAGTTAGAATCCTTATAGTTCGTGAAAAATGATTTCTAGTGCATGAGTATGTGTCAGCAACCTTTTCTAGAAATTGATTTTGAGAGTAGGGTGTATGTGCAGTTGTCCATACTCCCTCCATATCCTAAATAGAAGACGTTCCAGAGCACACACCGATTGCAGTATTAGATGACGTTCACGTTTGCGAGGCTTAGTACACTTGGCTGCTGCCAGGATTTGAATCATCGCCCTCTAGGCTCAGGCTATAGAGTCTTGATCAGCTGAGCTACAATTGATTGTTATATAAATAGCACCGCGCGCTGTATTTAATAAGGGCAAGACAGGAAAACTAATCACCCCTTGGTAATCGTACTCATGTCCTAAACGTCATCTAATTAGGATACAGATGGAGTACTAAGGTCTTGTTTAGTTCACACCAAAAACCAAAAACTTTTTAAGATTTTCTGTCACATCGAATTTTGCGGCACATGTATGGAGCATTAAATATGGATGAAAACAAAAATTAATTATATAGTTTGCCTGCAATTAAATTACGAGATGAATCTTTTAAGCCTAGTTACTCCATGATTGAACAATATTTGTCAAATAGAAATGAAAGTGTCACAATATCAAAATCCAAAAACTTTTTGAATCTAAACAAGGCCTAATTTATTCTAACTGTTCCTACAAATATTCTCTATGTATGCGAAGCCAAAATAATCTGATAAGATAAATGAAAAACAGAAGTATAATTAACCTACGTATTTTCATCCATTTTTTTATTTCGCCTCGCAGAAAATTAAACTACGTACACAAAGGCTGACGGTACAACAAAACTACAATGGGTTCAAAGACATCAACGATTTGGATAGAATTCAAAATCAGACAACAAGAATAAAATAACAACATAAATTTATTAGATGGTAGCTACTGGCTAGTCACTTAGACAATAAGCACTTAACCTTGCAACTAGGACAGATTATTATACTGTACACCCAAACAAATATGAAGCGTCCATTATATTCTCTGTTTTAGCAAATGGCTACATGATTCAGTCGTAGCGCTAAAGGTGTGTTTAGGCCCCAAGCCACCAGCTTAATTATTAGTGGCCTCATAGTCTCATACACGACCGGCCGGGGTGATGACTTGACTTGGACTTACCTGTAGTGTATATGTTGCTTTAGACCTCCAACGAACTATTGACACTATTTTTGTTACAAACTGGATCTTCACGTACGAAAGTGTAAATAATTAGATTTACCGAAAACCTTAATTAGATTTACCAAAAACCATTAAAAATAATTTTAGGAGACACCTCGTTTTATTTACACAGGTGGGTCAAAATTGTCTCTATATCCTAAAATAGTCATTTCAAATTTTAGAAATGTTGGATCAATTTATAGAGACAGCATAATATGCAAATGTCTCTAAAAATTGATGAGTAGAGACGGACATCTTAAAAGTGTTCGGAGTTAAACTTTTAAGTTGCCCGCCTTAGTAAGTGTGTCCTGAGGTGGTCCATAAAAAAACCTAAGGCCCCCCCTTCGCATCTGGCCTCCTCTTTTTTTCTACAATTCCAGCACCGTCGTCATCTCTCAATACTCAAGTCCTCTCTCACTTGGGGCACTCGACCCCCTTTTCCTCTGCAACTCTAGTGTTGTCGCCCTCTCCCATTGCCTCAGGTGCCACCCTAGCGTCAGAATGGTTTCTCTTTCAGCTCGGATATGCCACAACTCTTCTCCTATGCTAAGAATAAGTACATCATTGTGCAACAACTGTGTCAGTCTGCTCATCTGCATGACCTCTTTCATTTACCTTTATCAGAATAAGCTTCCCAACAGTATTCCCAACTTGCAGATATCATTAATTCTCTTGATACACCAGGTAGTTCTAATTCTTGGACATATATTTGGGGTTCTAATTGTTCACCTCTAAGAAGGCCTATGTTCAGCTCACTGGCTCTAGGCATGTGCACTCTGCCTTCTCCTCGCTCTGGAATTCCCGTTGCCAGAACAAGAGGAAGTTCTTCTTCTGGTTACTGCTTAAAGATAGACTCAGTACAAGAGATTTGTTGAAGAGAAAAAGAATGATCCTTGATGACTATAATTGTGTATTCTATCATCTGGGGGTGGAAGAGTCCTTGATCCATTTGTTTTTGGATTGTCCTTTCTCCGTTTCTTGTTGGGGAACTCTTTGCCTCATTGTTCAAAACTCAGCAGATCCTTATGTGATTTTGGAATCTTTCAAAAGTCAATCAGAGAAGCCTTTCTTCATGGAGATCATAGAAATGATGTTATTTTCATGAACATTCAACCTTCCATTACCCTTTGCAAGACAGTCTTCAAAAGAGAGTTTGCTCAAGTTATTCTTAGAGCAAAAAGTAGTTTAGCTCCTTTGTTAACCCAATGGCTAGAAGCCTATGTGTAATCTTATAGATTTTCTTTATTTCTTTATTTGTTTCGTGATCGTCTTTGTAAGATCTTTGTACTGGTCTGTTTATTTCAATAAAAGCACAGTAGGGCGCTTCCCCTCCTGTTTTCCTCAAAAAAAAAACACACAATTCAACGTCACACCATAGTCATTTCAAGCTGACAATGACAATGAATTCGTCAATCATGCTAACACTAGCTTCCTTTCCGCCCGTGGTATCCAACTGCGGCTTTCATGCCCATACACATCTCAGCATAATGGTAAAACTGAACGCATGCTTCGCACCATCAACAACACAATTCGCACCTTGCTAATCCACGCGTCCATGCCACCACCCTATTGGGCTAAAGCCCTAGCTACCGCCACCTTCCTGCTCAATAGGCGCCTTTCCACGTCTGTTCATCACACCATCCCCTACCAAGTCTGCACCAAAAACTTCCAGATTAATCCTCTCTTCACGTATTTAGGTGTCTTTGCTATCCAAACCTCACTGCTACGACTCCCCCACAAACTCTCCCCTCGCTCCACTCCGTGTGTGTTCCTCAGTTACCCCTCGTCCCACAAGGGATACCACTGCCTGGATACATCCCCTCATCGTATCATCGTGTCCTGACATGTCATCTTTGATGAGTCAGTGTTCCCTTTCGATATGGCTGCCTCGACAGCCTCTGTGCCTGTCATCATTGGATTTTTTGATGCATGGTCTGGCTAGTGTACACCTATGACTGCTCCCTCTCTCTCAGCAAGGATGAGCAGCCTGATCTCGAGGACCTGACAATCATCTACGCTAGCCAGCTCCTACCCGGCCGTGTTCCACCAGCTGCCCCTGCACCTGCTATTGGCGTGGCACCACCATTGGGCGGGTCTCCTGCTCCTGCAGGCTTAGGCGGGTCTAGGCGCTTTGGTGTCACCTACTAGCGATGACCTCAACCAGAACCTACGCCTTCGACAACGACATCACCAACTCCGACAATGATGGTGTCCTCCTCCTCCGCTAACCCAATGCTGACAGTGCCCCCGGCACCAGCACCCCCAGTGCCGAACATGCGATTGGCGCCAACCGGTAGCATGCGTCTAGTGGTGCGCCTCAACATCTCTGCCACGACTGCCTTGCCTGTTCCAGCAAATTATCGTAGTGCCCTCGCCGATCCCAACTAGCGCACTATGATGGCCGACGAGTACAACACTCTCATCACCAACAGTACCTAGTGCCTTGTACCTTGACCGCCTGGTGCCAATGTGGTCGCTGGCAAATGGTTGTTCAGGCACAAGTACCACTCCAACGGCTTCCTCGCCCGACATGAGACACGTTGGCTAGTTCGCGGCTTCTCACAATAGGCCGGCGTCGACTACAATGAGACGTTCAGTTCGGTTGTCAAACCGGCAAAAATCTGCATCATCCTCAACATCGTTGCCTTGCGTTCCTAGCCCATCCATTAGCTGGATGTGAAGAACACCTTCCTCCACGGCCACTTCGAGGAGACTTTTACTACCAGCAACCGTCCGGCTTCGTCGACCCTTCCAAACCTGACTATGTTTGTCTTCTACAGAAGTCCTTGTACGGGCTCAAGCAGGCGTCAAGGGCCTGGAACCAGCGCTTCACCACGTACATCTGCAGCATGGGCTTTACTACGATCATGTCACATGTCTGCTCCTCTACGTCGATGACATCATTCTCACGATGTCATCTTGTGAGCTACTACAGCTCATCACAACACGCCTCCACTCCGAGTTTGCCATGACAGATCTTGGCGACCTCCACCACTTCCTCGACATCTCTGTGACGCGCGACAGTTCGGGGCTGTTCTTGTCGCAGCATTTGTGCGTCGCCAACCTCCTCCAGCAGGCTGGAATGTCTAAATGCCACCCTACTGCTACCCTCATGGATGCACGGAACAAGTTATCTGGCACCACAGGTGCCTGACCCCTCCGAATCCAGTCACTCACTTTGATGCGGCCTGACTTGGCATATGTTGTTTAGTAGGTGTGCTTGTTCATGCATGATCCTAATGAGCCTCATTTCGTGCTGATCAAGTGTATCCTTCGATACATCAAGGGCTCCCTCTCTGCCAGTCTTCACCTAGGCACTGGATCGGTCAGTCAGCTCACCGCCTACTCCGACACTGATTGGGCAGGCTGCCCCGACACACGCTGCTCCACCTAAAATGTGGTCTCTTGGTCCTCCAAGTGCCAAACTACGGTGTCCCGCTCCAGTGCTGAGGTGGAGTACCGTGTTGTGGCCCATGTGGTGCCCGAGTGCTACTGGCTATGACAACTTCTTCAGGAGCTGCACATCTCGGTTCCCTTTGGCGACAATCGTCTACTGCGACAATGTTGGTGCTGTCTATATGACCGCCAACCCCGTCCATCATCGTCGTACCAAGCATATTGAGATCGACATCCACTTCGTACGCGAGAAAGTTGTTCTGGGACAAGTTTGTGTTCTCCATGTCCCTTTGGCAGACCAATTTGCTGACATCATGACCAAGGGTCTCCCCATATAGCTGTTTTTGGATTTTTAGATCAGTCTATGCGTTCGTGATCGTCCCGCTACGAGTATTGTCTATTTATAGCTAGCGTATTGTATACATTGTACTTGTACATGACCCTATATATGAAGGCACCCCCCCCCCCACAATGGTGTGTGGTGATTCTCCCTAAACCATTCTACCTTTCTACAAGGGTATATGCGTAATCGTCCAACCCTGTTAAGTTCATCTCGGGGAGATAGAATTGCTTCCTTTCCTGAATAGAGGGAGTACTGTGACCAGTCAATCGCAAATGTTAAATCCTGTTGTACTGCTTTGAGTGGATGACCCAAGATAAATAAATTACCATAAGTCAGCAGCAGTCCTAGGGGTGGAAGAGGCAGAACAGGAAAGAATTGTGAACATGTTTAATTGCAAGGTAGGCAGTCTTCCAATGACCTATCTAGAAATCCCAGGGAACGGATTACTCAAGCACTTCAGTGGTGCCATCAGGAGCAGCTTGGGTGGGTGGTATGAATGGTCTTATAGTTAGGGCCTCAGGGGCGAGGTTGAAGCCGTTGTGGTAGCAGCGAGGTTCAATGCCAAACGCCCAAGCGTGTAGGCAATGCTAGTATACTGATAGAACGAGGCTGCTGATGGCACTAGCAACACTGCAACTACAGCCAGTAATACTTTGCTATCCTCCCAAAATGCAAATCTAGCTATCTAACCTGGAAGTTAACGACATCAAATCCCGGTTCATGTCATGAAGCATTTACATGGATTCAATTGACTTTGCACAGATTTCATGTTCTGTCAGTTAGCATGCTACAAAGAAGATACGTTCGATTTGCACAATGCGGGGCAGGGCATCCACAGATTGCTGCAGGATTTCTGGAATCGATGGCTATATTAAACGTTTCTAGTAACTAACTTCAGACTAAAAAAACACGTGGAGCAAGAATGTTAATTTCATATGAGAAATCAAATTACAATAAATGAATCAAAACAAGTGGGCACGTTGATGGTGCGATGGGCGGAGGACGGGAGGAGGGGTTACCTCCACTGATCGCTGTTGCCTCACCAGACCCAGAGCCGCCACCGATTTAATTTGTCTCACCTCAGCTAGTCCGCATCCTCCTCCGATCTCGGATCAACATTCAACACCCCAACTCCCAGGATACCCTCGCCACTGTCTGCTACCGGGATGCGGATGCGGACACGCCGCTCTGGAGCCGCCTCCATTTGCTGGCTGCTCTCGCCACTGTCTGCTACCGCGGATGCGATGCAGCGCTCTGGAGCCGCCTCCATCCGCTGAACGCTCATTCGCATCGGTGAGGCCACCGTCGCCGGAGCAAACAGTGACGGGCGACAGCGTGGATGAGATAGATTTTTTTTAGACAAGAGATGAACAATATCTAGCCTCTACGTCCAAGAATGTACACAGTCAATTATTACAAAGTTTAGAATTAGAAAGAAGTAAAAGAAAACCATGGTCTGAAACATTGATCAGGACTCTAAAGTAAAAAGTAAATATGTTTCCGTCCTTTATTAAAAATCTCTAAAGCAATAGTTTCTAATCTTTGCTTATCGAAGATAGAATGTTCTTGGTTTGCTCATCACGCTGCAGTGGGGCCCAAAAACGGAGCCAATACGCTCTCCTAAAAATAACATACATAAAAGAGTTAGTTTTGATATTGTTAAAATTAGCGTCATTCCGGCAGCGCCAGATGGCCCAGCACATGGCAGCAACCTCAACCCAGATCACATCTCTAAGCTTTTTATTTTGATTACGAAGCCATGTACGAAACATATAGTTAATAGATCTAGGTGGAGTTCAACTAGTAGCAAAGAAAATAATCCTCCAAATCATCTTGGTGAAAGTGCAATCAATGAATAAGTGTTGGATAGTCTCATTCTTATTACAACAGACACATTTCTAGCTCCCTTTCCAATTCTTCCTAGCGATCAGGCGATCGCAATCGGTTTGCCAGGCCCTGCAGCAGCGTTCTTGGTGCCGATCCATTGTGGGAGGTTTATCAATCACCGCTATGGCTGAATTCATACACCTTTGGCACACGGTGAGGGACATTCAACTCTCGGACGCGCCTGATAGCCTGAGGTGGAGGTGGACCTCGAATGGGGCGTTCTCCGTTGACTCAGCCTACGACGTGCTGCACTTACCCTCGCAAGCGATGCCATGGGCGACGCTCCTCTGGGACTCCTGGGCGCCACTCAAGACGAAGTTGTTCCTCTGGCTTTCATGCGGAGGCACTGGACAGCGGACCACAGGCGCCGTCACAGCCTGGACACACATGCCAACTGCCTTCTCAGTGACCAAGAGCCGGAGACCATCGACCACATTGTCGTCACCTATTCATACCCCAAGCAAATCTGGTGGAACATCAGAGCGGCACTAAATGAGACAAGTGCGTTGAGGTATTGTGACAAGGTCCTGGAATGGTGGGAGGTTTGGCGCAGCCTCTGGGCGGGCGAGTACAAGCAAGGGGTAGACTCCATCTTCGCTCTCGTGGCATGGGAGATCTGGAAAGAGAGGAATGCTCGGCTTTTCCGCGGCGTAGTGACACAACCCATGCAGCTACTGGCCTCCATCAGGCACCAAGCCGAACTCTGGTGCAAGCCGGTGCCAAGGGTCTTGGGAGTTTATTGGAGCGAGTAGTACACTAGTAGTTCCAGAACTGGGGTTTGGCTGGTTTTTCTTGCTTCATGTGCTGAATCCGACTGCAGTGTAAAACTTTTACCCTTTCTCTTAATACAAAAACGCGCAAACCTTTTGCGCGATCGAGAAAAAAAAGTTGTCTTTGGTTAGAACAACACCCATTTGTATGAACCAAAGAAAAAATTTGATCTTTAGAGGATTTTTTTTTCTAGAGTTTCCTGTGGAGAAAAGGTGGTTTTGTATCAATGAGATGTAGATACAGTGAACGAACAGAAAATAACCCGAATTTGGTTAAGTTCCATCTAAAATAGTCCAAACCCGCCACCAATTGAACACTAGAAATCTGTGCTACTAAATTAAGTCATTCTAAAAGTTTATCGCCCACCAGTGTCGTGCGAAAGGAGATATTGAGGGGACTAGTGGTCATCACTTTGGACACAGTTGCATGGCGATCACGCACAATATTAAAAAGAGAAGAGTATTTTACTTTTAGTGGCTTATCTCCCACCTATGTGTCTTCCCAGAACCTCGTCTTGGTTCCATCTTTAACATCAAAGGAACCTTTAGCCAGCACCTCATCTTTAATACGCATGAGGCCTCTCTAGAAATGTGAATTATTTGGTTTGGCTTTGACTTGGGTAAGGGTTTTCGATCGTAAGTATTTATTTGTCAAGAGGGTCTGCCATAAGTCCTCTGTGTTGAGTAGATTTACCAACCACTTGGACAATAAGCATTTATTCTGCAATTGTAAGTCTAGGATACCTAGACCCCCTTGGTCCTTAGGACGACACAAAATGTCCCATCTGGCAAGTCTATAACTATGCTTGTTTGAGGATCCTTGCTAGAAGAACTTTAATCTCAAAAAGTCAAGGTTCTTGAGTACTCCTTTAGGAATCTTGAAGAAGGACATCATAAACATGGGCAGACTGCTTAAGACGGAATTTAGCAAGACAAGTCTTCCTCCATAAGACAAGTATTTTGCTTTCTAACAAGAGAGTCTTTTTTGGAAACATTCTTCTATTCTTCTCCATTCAGAATTCAGGAGTTGTCTATGGTGCATTGGGATTCCCAGGTATGTGAAGGGATATTTCCCTGCATTACACCCAAAAATACTAGTATAATAAGGCTCCATCTCTCTAGCTGCTCCATAGCAGAAATTTTGCTCTTGTGGAAGTTGATCTTAAGCCCAGATAATTGCTCGAAAGCACATAACAAAAGTTTCAGATTCTTTGCTTGTTCTGGGTCATGGTCTAGGAAGATAATGGTGTCATCTGCATATTGTAAAATAGATAAACCATCATCAACAAGGTGGGGGATGACTCCTCTTATTTGTCCATCAACTTTTGCTCTATTAATAAGAAGAGCTAGCATATCAGCGACGATGTTGAATAAAATGGGGGAAATAGGATCTCCCTGCCTGAGACCATGTTTGGACTGAAAGTAGGGGCCAACATCATCATTGACTTTGATCCCCACACTTCCACCAGTGACCATATTATCTACCCATCTGCACCATTTAGGGGAGAAACCTTTAATACGTAAGGTTTGCTGTAAGAAAGACCACTTAACCTTATCATATGCCTTTTTGAAATCAATTTTGAAGATGAACCCATCTCATTTTTTAGTATGTAACTCATGAATAGTTTCGTGCAATATCACTACTCCTTCCATGATATTCCTGCCCGGCATAAAGGCAGTCTGTGTTGGGCTCACTACAGTTTTTGCGACCATATTCAGCCTGTTTGTGCCTACTTTTGTGAATATTTTAAAGCTCACATTGAGGACACAAATCGGTCTATATTGCTGAATTTTAGTAGCATTTTGAATTTTTGAAATTAAGGTAATTATTCCAAAATTCAAGCTATAAAGATCAAGAGCCTCTTGATGGAGATCAGCAAAGAGGTGTACGAGGTCGTCCTTGATAACTCTCCAAAATACCTGATAGAATTCCACAGGGAATCCCGTCCGAGCCTAGAGCTTTATTATGCTCCGTTTGGAATACTGTGTCCCTCACCTCAGATTCGGTAAAAGGACTAATAAGGATATCATTTTATTCCAGAGATACTTGTGGAATATCTAAATATTGATCTTCCGTAAGAGTGATCTCGAAGTGTTCCAGTGACCACAAAGAGATTTTTATAATACGTAGTAATATGGCCTTTGAGGCGCTCATCGCCAACAACCGTGCCTTGATCATCTTCAAGTTTATGGATGTGTTGCTTACGATGTTTCCCATTGGCCACTAGATGGAAGAAGCTTGTGTTAGCATCTCCCTCCAATCAGGTTTTGACTTTGGCTCGCTCATACCATTTCAGTTCTCTTCTCACAGAAGGGTAACAAGGCTTTCTTTTAGATAGTGTTTAAGATAAATTTCTTGATCAGAAAGATGAGTAACCTCCGCTTTCTTTTCTAGCACCTCTAAACGAGCTAGCCAGGTTTTTTTCTCCTTTCTATATGTCTCCGCAGGTGTGTTTAGCCCAACCTCTTAGATATTGTCTGAGCCTGTGGATTTTTGACTGCCAACGTTCAAGCGGGGTCAACTCAGAGCATGGTGTTTGCCAAATATTTGTAACCATGTCATAAAAACCATCACGTATCAACCAGCCTCTCTCAAATTTGAAAGGACGGTTTTGGGTTTGATGGGTTGAGGCTCCTGTGTTAAGCACCAGGGAGTATGATCTGAAATATTTCTGTCTCTAGACTCGACAGTCGTCAGCGGGAATTGGGATTCCCACTCGGTGCTTACAAGGACTCTATCTAACTTTTCAAAAGTTGGGTAATCCTCTGGCCCCGCCCAAGTATACTAGCGGTCTGACATCACAATCTCCTTAAGATCCAGGGATTCGATGACAGTATTAAAAAAATTAGGCCATTTGGGATCAAAGTCACCTGAACTTTTATCCTTAGGACCTCACATTATATTAAAGTCCCCCCTATGATATAGGGTAGAGTTTCTTTGCAACAAGTGTTGGCGAGTTCCACTAAGAAAGCACTTTTGTTCTATGATTGGGCAGGTCCATATACTGTATATAAATTAAACATAAAGTCATTTAATTTGCATCTGAGGGTGAACTTTACATAGAAATCTCCCTCATCAATGGCTCCAATATCAAAAATACCATGAGGAGCCATGGTGTGCCAAATAAAGTCATGACCCCCACAAAGATTTTTGAGGACATGATCCGGGAAAGAATCTGTCGACGAAAGCTGGTCGGGCAGTCTACCTTGGGGTATGCCCACGGTAGTAGTTTATCGGTAGACGGTGCGTAAGCTACGAACTTGATGGTGACGCAAGACACAGACAAGGTTTTTATCCAGGTTCGGCCGCCGTGTGGGCGTAATACCTACGTCCTACGTCTGATTGTATTGGATTGTATTGAGAGAATAATGTGTTGAGATGTCTATGACCTGTCCTCTAGGGGACCCCTGCCCCTCCTTATATATTGTGAAGGGACAGAGTTACAAGTAAACTATCCTATTTGGTACAATATCTTGTAACCTTGCGGTGCACGCCGACCAGCGTCATGCGCCGCACGTCTTCATCTTGTGGGCCGAGCCACCTCTGATGGTGCGGCCCATATCAGCCCATGAGGGTATAGGGGTTTATACCCCCACAGCTAGTCCCCGAGCACCATGTATTGTGATGTAACACGCCGTCTTGAGCTTCTTCGACTAGTGAGGCTTAACGTCTTCAATAAGCAGGAAAGTCGTCCAAACAGTTGCAACGGTATTTTGACCGACTCAAAAGACAGTTGATCAACATTGACATCGAAGAAGCAGGTTGTTCGAAGAATGCATGGTGCTCTTAATCAAAAAAGATTTCTTTCCTGGTGGAGTGTGCCCACTTTACTTTTCTGAAAAGTACAGACTTTCAAAAAGCAAGCATGTTCACCGCAAGGTGAAGTGTACCCACTTAGTCCCCGAGCCTGGTAGTAGGTGACGTAGGCACGTGGTGCCAGGGTCAAAAAAGTCTCCATAGAAATTCTAAAACTGAGATGCATCGCCAGATGCATCGTACCGATGTAATCCCTGAGCTTGCTGGAAGGCGAAGTATGAGCCTTGTAGCAAGGTCTAAAAAAATAAAATTACCCCTCTGTATATGAGTCCAATTCATATGTAACTGAGAAAAACAGTTCCCAAGCTGTGGTTGGAGAGTGATCGAAGTAAGCCCCGAGCACAGTAAAGGGAGTGATTGACGAGTCCCCGAGCACGGTTAAGAACGTAGACGTGCTCGGTGGTCGGTACAGTCCCCGAGCACGGCGTAGGGACCGGTGGACAAGTCCCCGAGCGTGGTTGTGAACGTAAACGTGCTCGGTGGTCGGCACAGTCTTCGAGCACAGCATAGAGAGTAGTCGACAAGTCCCCGAGCGTGGTAGGGAACGTAAACGTGCTCGGTGGTCGGAGCAGTCCCCGAGCACAGCGTAGGGAATAGTCGACGAGTCCCCGAGCGTAGCTTGTCGACTGGGCCAAACTCCTAAAAAATAAATATAGAGAATAGGTAGTACATAAATAAACTCTAGATAAAAAACCAGTACTGAGATAAGTTTTAGATTTTTTGTTATAAAACTAACACGAGTAGTTAATTCATCCTAGAGCTTATACCAGCTCTGGTCTAGCCAACAATCAGCATGAGATGCGGAACCTAGACATGCGTGGGATTGCCAGCCTCGCCAGAGAGCTACTGCCGACCACCCAGAACGCAGAGGGCGGATATCATGCACGTGTAGGGAGGAGTCGGAGACAGTAGCGGCTCTGGAAAATTCGTGTAGGAGAAAAACCTAGTCGGCTAACAAAAAGTTGTTTTGAAGGATAATAAAAAATATTATACCAAAATTAAATAAAATATTAGAAGTGTACTTATCTTTGGACGAAAGTCTGGTCGGTGTTGACAAAATTGTTTGGCCTTCGAGCTTTTTGACTTGTTGTCATGACGGTGGTCGCGGTTGTCGTAGCGCCGTTCTTCGCGGCGATTATTATTGTGACAGGTGGTCAGAACAAGTAGGCCAAACAACTTGGTCAATAGCCCGAGCAGGTCAGTGTCGTCGATCTGCCTCCCTTTGTAGCAGGGAAACAGATGACGCGTTGTCGGCGCGGTCGGAGACGTTGCTAGAGTCGTCGGAGTCATAGCCAGCATGGTTGAAGCCGCGGCCGACGTCGATGAAGTGATTGCCGCAGATCGGATCTACGCCTCCTCCGTGGTTGTGGCGGTGAAGCTGTTGAAGCTGACGGTGAACGTGAAGCCGTCCGCCATGGCCGCGAAGTCGGGTATGATAGCCATCTTGTTCGTCTGGGAAGCTGTACGCACATCCCCTACCTGGCGCGCCACTGTTGACAAAAGCTGGTCGGCAGTCTACCTTGGGGTATGCCCACGGTAGTAGTTTATCGGTAGACGGTGCGCAAGCTACGAACTTGATGGTGACGCAAGACACAGACAAGGTTTTTATCCAGGTTCGGCCGCTGTGTGGGCGTAATACCTACGTCCTGCGTCTGATTGTATTGGATTGTATTGAGAGAATAATGTGTTGAGATGTCTATGACCTGTCCTCTAGAGGACCCCTGCCCCTCCTTATATATCGTGAAGGGACAGAGTTACAAGTAAACTATCCTATTTGGTACAATATCTTGTAACCTTGCGGTGCACGCCGACCAGCGTCATGCGCCGCACGTCTTCATCTTGTGGGCCGAGCCACCTCTGATGGTGTGGCCCATATCAGCCCATGAGGGTATAGGGGTTTATACCCCCATAGAATCCCGTCCAGTTTCAGAGAGAGCAATAAAATTAATTTGCTCCTCTTTAACTAAATCAGCCAAAAATCTGTGTTTAGCCAAGTCTGCAAGACCTCTGCTATTCTAGAAAACTCCTTTCATTTTATAATAATTTTGGAAGGGATCTTTGGCTTTTGGGGAAGTCTGCCTTTGTTTGTATTTTTAGCATTGTTATATTTTTTTTACGATGGAGAGGAGAGAGATCTATAATTTGATCATCCTCCTGGTCCGAAACATATTGCACAATAGACTCAACACAACATAACTTGAGCCTTGTTTAGATCCAAAAAGTTTTTGGATTTTGACAATGTAGCATTTTTGTTTTTATTTGACCAACATTGTCTAATCATAGAGTAACTAGGCTTAAAAGATTTGTCTCGCGATTTACAGGCAAACTATGTAATTAGTTTTTGTTTTTATCTATGTTTAATGCTCTATGCATGTGCCGCAAGATTCGATGTGACGGGAAATCTTGAAAAATTTTTGGTTTTTAGAGTTAACTAAACAAGGCCTTGACACTTTCGATTATTCATTATTATAATCAAGCACGTATGAAATATGAACTTAGCTAAAAAAACCTCAAACCTTTTAACTCTTGTGTCAATCATGCATCACACATAGATGAGACCAAGGCAATTCTCAATTTGGTCTCTCACTAGGCACTGTTTGACAAGAGAGTGCTATACTCTCCCTCACTTTTCGATTGTAATAGCAATACATGCATGGTGACATGAAACTACTCATAGCAAGGCAACGATCATGGATGAATAATTATTCGTTATGTAAAGCACAGTGTCTCTTGTAGTAATTTAGGTCCTTCCCCATCCTGTTTCAAATCATGAGAAAAATGGGCAAGGTGCCCGTCATCTAGGCAAGCTAAATTTCTTTTCCCCGTTTTAGATCATTCTTGTCGATGCCAACATTTAACGATTCGCTTACATTGCTTTTTGCCATATGCACAAACAAGTAGTACAGTCCGGAAGCAATTCTATTTTTCAAAAAATATATATATATATATAAGATATGCACAAACATGAAAACACAGAACAATTATACTGCATCATCTCAACAACGCATAGAAAAATCCAGAATTATTCATTGAACAAGAAAACATGCAAATAGGAAAAAATATCTCATGTTCAGCTAACAAAACAAGCACAAGAAAATAAGCTTTATATTATTTATAAATATTAACATGCGGAACTAAATTAAACTAATGTATTTCATAAAAAATCTACATGATTATTTATGAGAACAAAAGGAAATAACACTTGTTTGCCGTCTCGCTGCACTATGAAACAATAGATAACTGAGTACATGAATTGTGCACGTGTTCAAGACAGTAATTAATCAAAGTTCACCGGGGAAATCTTGCTGATAACAACATTTCCTCCTCCATCGTGTATTGCCTGCTAGCTTCCTTAGTTCCTCGGCTAGTTGACATGTAAGGAGTCGAATCAGTTTCTCCTGTTTGTCGTGTTCCATTAAATGGAACCTGCTGCCTTTTCTTAACTAGCAAGCTTTCAAGTGTCATCTCCACATCTCTCATTGTAGGTCTGTCTTCTCCCTTCAATTTTGTGCACATTGCTGCCAGTGTAGCTATTTCTTTGATTATTGCACCGTCTTCCTCCTCCATGACTTGAGGATCTAATATGTCAACCAATTTGCCTTCTGCTAGCAGCGACTCAAAATGTGAAACAAGACCATCATCATTAACTGACCTATACACATATGGTCTCTTTCGAGTAAGCAATTCTACAAGAAGAACACCAAAACTGAAAACATCACTCTTGTCTGTTAATCGTCCAGTGTAATAATACATTGGATCCAAGTAACCCATCGTTCCTTGAACTGCCGTAGTGACCCCTGTCTGATCTGTTGGGATATATCTAGAAGCTCCAAAATCTGAAACTTTTGCAGTTAAAGCATCATCAAGAAGTATGTTTGCGGACTTAATATCTCTATGAAATATTGGCATTGAAGCAGCCGAATGCAGATAGGATATCGCTTTGGCAACCTCGGCTGCTATCCTCATCCGATCATGCCATGGTAGTGACTTTGGTCCTTCAACATGAAGATGATGACAAAGGGTTCCATTTGAAATGAACTCATAAACTAGCAATGGGACTTCTGTCTCAAGGCAACACCCTAAGAGCTTCACCACGTTTCTATGGTTCACTTGAGAAAGAATGACAACTTCATTTATGAATTCATTGATTTCTCGTTGAACTACTATTTTTGACTTCTTGATTGCCACAACATGTAGATCTAGAATTCCTTTAAACACAACACCATGCCCTCCACCACCAATGATGCGAGCTCTATCAAAATTATTTGTTGCCTTCTCTATATCACGTAAGGTAATTATCATTCTCTCACCAATGTCTGTGCTTTGTGATATTAACTGCTGCAATAGCAGCCCATGATTTTGCTTGAAAAATCTTTGTTTCATCTTGTTCACCTTTTGGAGCTTGACTTTACGCACTATATAGGGAGCACCAAGGGCTAGAAGCAAAAGACTTGTTCCACCACCGACTCCCAACCCGATGCTTAAACCTAAGAAAATATTTAAGGACACGACACATTCAGGATTCAGAGTTACATAATATATCAAGATGATGCAACATGTTTATTCCGTGAATGAAATGAGAAAGGTTAAGCTTGTATTGCACATAGTGGCTTAGAACCTGTAAATGAGTTCTTGAATGTGATGCATCCCCCTTTTGTAGAAGAATTTCCATAGGTTCCATCTGGACATTTGCAAAGAAAACTTCCAGGCAAATTTTGACATATCCCGTAGCAGGAGTATGCTTCCTGGTGCTTGCACTCGTCAATGTCTAGGATATACATGTTTAAAGAGGAAATAAATAAACATGAACACCGTATATATATGTTAGGTGGGGGATTCATGTCGATTCAGTAAGCAGCATCATAATAACTACAAGACTATATATATGTCATTGGAAAATGGATGGGTGAAGCGGAAATTTGAATGGCTCTACAAGATTTCCTAGTCATGACATAAGTATGTAGTAGAACCGGTATTGATCTTTAATTATATAACCATGAACTTCGATTGGCATTGTGTGGTACCTTTGCATCCATTTGGGAAAGAAGCATTGCCTGTAAAACCAGCAGGGCACTGACAAGTGAAACTCCCAGCTGTGTTGCGACAGTTTCCATAGCAATGGTATATGTCTGGAGATTTACATTCGTCAATGTCTAAAACGAAACAACAGGACGTTAATTAGTATGAGCAGGAGATGATCAGAATATTAAACAATTATATATATATATATATATATATATATATATATATATATATATATAGTACGTACCTTGGCATCCACCGAGGACATAAGGATTGCCTTGGTAACCATAAGAGCAATGGCACCGATGCCCACGGTAGCCAACATGGGTAACGTAGTCTAGGCAAAAGCTGTTGGCACTACGGCACTCGGCAGCGGACTTGTTTGTCGTCGGACATTGGGAACCGCTGATGACCCAGTCCATGGTAACTGGTGGACCGCCGTCCAGGCTAAGGCTACGGGTGTCAATAGAAGAATCCCGATCAATTATGTAGATGCCAGCATTGTTAAGACTGGTTGCGTAAGAAGGCGATGAAATGCTACGGTTTTGGATCTGGATGCGGTAGAAAGAGTAACCCAGAATGATGTTTGCCTCACAGCAACCAAGGCCACCACAGCTACCGTTGGGCAAATACGGGTATGGTAAAACAGAGCTGTAAGGATCAAATCCATCGAGCATTGGGCAGACAGCAGTGCAGGAACCTACCAACGAGTTGCGATTGTAACTTGCCACATCACTCGCATGGACGTCGACCTGGATGTTGCACCCTATCACCAGCACCATGCCCTTCGACTCCGACAGGAAGAACTGGCCGCCCTTTGGGAGCCCGCCGCCCCACGTCACACTCCCGTTGGTGATCCGGCCACGCGAGTAGGGTCCTTGCCCGAACTCCATTCGCTGGCTTTTGACGCGCACCGTGCCGCTGGGAACAGAGATATCCGTCACCTGCACGGTGCCGTCGCCGAGGAACAGCTCCGGCGGATCGCCCTGCTGCTGCCTGCAGGTGAGGTTGAAGCCGCCGGCGGCGTGGTAGCAGCCGGGCTCCACGCCGAACGGGTAGGCGATGCTGATGTTGCCGCAACGGCTGGTGCAGCTGCTACCGGCGGGGCCGGATGCTACCGCCGCCGGCGAGGCAACGACAACCCACGGCAGGACGAGCGTGATGACGAACAAGCACACTGCGGCTCCCATGCTCTCAAGAATGCGCTAGTTTCTCTCTATTTTCTTAGTCAAGCACTTCTCGTCTCGTTAGTGCGCATGGCATGGCATATATACACATGGTGAGGTGATGATCTCAGTCATCGGGAGTTCTGGACCGCCCTCCGGTGACTTGGACTTGTACCTGCCGAGTTTTCAGTCATCGGGAGTTCAGGACCACCTTCCGGTGACTTGGACTTATTTATACCTGCCGAGTTTTCAGTCATGGACTGCTCCCTTTTACGTATGTGCACTAACTTTTTTCCTTTGGAATATTTGTACCTGCCTTATAACTGCTCCCTTATAACTTTTTTTTAAGATAATAGATATAAAATCCGGCTTCATCTACCGAAGTAGAATCAGGCCTCTTATTACACAAACCATGCTCAAAGAATTCAAAAGTTGACCACGTTGACCAAATCTTCTATCCATTAGAACCAAAGAAGCGGAGGGCAGCAACTTCGATGTGTTGACAAACTTGGATTAGCTGATTCTTCAGATCTTCACACCTTTGTAGCTTTGCCCACTAGCGTAGCCAATGTGTTCCTCTGAATAGAACCTGCAAAAAAAAGTTTTTGGTCTTCTACCACTTCATTTCTCGTGAGCCAGATTGACCAACAAGGGCGGCTGCTGCTATTAACATCAAAGTATTTTGATTACCACTTCCCACTTCTGACCAACGATTAAATAAATCATCAATAGTATGAGGAGGTGGAATAACAAAAAGTAAATGAACCACACGCCACAGGAATTTTGCATAGTAACAATCAAAAAAAAGGTGTTGGATAGATTCTGGTAAGTAGCAAAAGCTACACCTTTTATCTCCCTCCCATTTTTGCCTAGCTAGGTTATCTTTAGTTAAGGTTACACCTTAGGTACACAAAAATATTTAATTTTTGTAGATATCTTTACACGCCAAATATCCCGTGACACTCTAGCATCATTATTAATTAGAGCAACATACATAGATTTTACTGAGAATCTCCCTGATGAATGTAGCGACCAACTGAAGGTATCTCTACCCTCCTGGAGATTCACCTCTAGTAAAGAATTAACAATTCTATGTCAATCCCTTATATTCCTCCCAACTAAGTTTCTACGAAAAAAAATATTTAGCGGGAACGAACTGAGCACTTTGGACACAGTATCCTTCTTCCTTCTTAATAGATGAAAAGAGCCGGGAATCTATCTTTAAGTGGTTGGTTTCCAAGCTATTTGTCTTCCCAAAAACAAACTTGCGAACCATCTCCCACTTTGAAAGACCCTAGACTCATAAAGGTCTCTTTAATATTCATCAATCCTTTCCAAAAGTGAGAATCGGATGCCTTTTTAACACAGACCCCTAACGATTTGTTTTTTAAATATTTATTTCTCACCAATTCTTGCCACATACCCTCTTCATTTAATAGTTTAAAAAGCCATTTATTCAACAAATATTTATTCTTAATGTCTAAGTTCTGTATACCAAGCCCTCCGTGTAGTTTAGGTTGGCAAAGCACCTCCCATTTGAGCAATCTATATTTTCTTTTATGTTGATCGTTTTGCCAATAGAAGCGTGATCTGTAGCAATCTATTTTTTCTAACACCCCCCATGGGATCTCAAAGAAAGACAACGTGAACATCGGTAAGCTGGATAGCACTGAATTAATCAGTACTAGTCTGCCACCGGAAGACAACATCTTTCATTTCCATCCAGTGAGCCGCTTCTCAATTCTATTTTCAATTTCTTCCCGGTCCTTATTACTCAATTTTTGCGAGGACATTGGTAAGCCTAGGTAACGAAATGGGAGCCTGTCTACATCACACCCAAAGAGTTGTGTGTAGTATTCCTCGTGTTCCCTTGCCTTTCCGAAACAAAACAGTTCGCTCTTGTGGAAGTTAATCTTAACACCTGATAATTTCTCAAAGGTGGTCAGTATCAATTTCATATTGATAGCCTTCTGAAAATCATGACTCATAAAGATAACCGTGTCATCCGCATATTGCAAGATGGATAACCCATCTTGGATCAGATGCGGGATGACGCCTTCCACTTAGCCGACTTGTTTCGCTCTGTTGATCAATATGGCCAACATGTCTACCACTATGTTAAATAGAGTCGGCGACAATGGGTTCCCTTGTCTCAAACCTTTTTTTGTTTGGAAATAGGACCCTAATTGGTCATTGACCTTAATATTCACATTACCACCTTTAGTGAATTGCTCTACCCATTGGCACCACGTTTGGGAGAACCCTTCATTCTAAGGGTCTGTTGTAGGAAGTTCCAATTTACTTTATCATATGCCTTTTCAAAATCTAGTTTTAGGATGATCCCATCCTGTTTCTTAGAATTTAGTTCGTGTAGGGTTTCACGTAAAATGACCGCCACCTCCATTATATTCCTGCCTGGTAAAAAAGCCGTTTGTGTGGGGCTTATAATATTTTGTGCCACTGTAGTAAGTCTGTTTGTGGCAACTTTTGTGAAAGTTTTGAACGAAATATTTTTTTTTTTTGGTAGCAAAATTATGTTACCAAAGTTTAACCTGTGCAAAAGTAGAGAGCCTTGATGGAATTCCTTGAATAGATCCATCAGATTATTTTTAATCAAGTTCCAAAAAAACCTGATAGAATTCTGAGGGGAATCCATCCGAACCCGGGGCCTTATTGTGTTCCATTTGGAAAATTGCTGTCTTTACTTCATTTTCAGAGAACCCGTCAACCAGGAACTCATTTTCCAAAGTGGTCACCTGGGTAATATCTTCAGTTTGCTGTTCATCTAGAGAGATTTGAGTATCTTCCGACGGTCCGAAAAGATTCTTGTAATAGCTATTAGCTAGTAATATGCTCTTTCACGCGAGCATCACCAGTAATTACATCCATCCCATCTTTCAACTGGAAAATACGGGTTTTACGGTGTCTCCCATTCGCAAGCAAATGGAAATATTTCGTGTTTGCATCCCCCTCCATTAAATATTTTGCTTTTGATCTTTGGTACCACTTTAGCTCCTCTTCCCTAAGTAATTCTGCCAATCTGTCATTTAAAACGTGCTTAAGATTTATCTCTGTTTCACTTAATATGGAAACTTCGGCTTTTTTATCTAATTCGTCCAACTTATTTAGCAATATTTGTTTCTCCTTATTATAATTTCCACTAATATTTTTTGCCAGCCTCTTAAGTATTGGCGGAGCCTTCTTATCTTAGCCTGCCACCTCTCCAAATGGGAGCCAATTGCAATCGTGTTATCCCACACCTCATGTACTAAATCACAAAATCCTTCCATCGTCAACCAGCCTAATTCAAACTTGAATTGTGGCTAGTAAGATGAAAAAGAATTATTAGTATTTAGCAACAAAGGTGTGTGATCCAAAATTTCCCTGGTCAAGGCATGTAAAGTAGTCTGTGGGAATTTAGATTCTAGGTCTGTGCAAAAGAGCACTCGGTCTAACCTTTCAAAGGTCTGGTTCTGCAACCGTTTGGCCCAAGTTAACTTCCTGTCCGACAACTCCACTTCCCTCAGATTTACGGTATCTATGCATGTGTTAAATAGGAAAGGCCACCTGTCATTAAAATTATTATTATTATTGTCCTCCGGTCTACGAATAATGTTGAAATCACCACCTAACAGAATAGGTAAGGAATCCTTCGAACATGTTCTCACAAGCTCAGCCAAGAAATCAGACTTTTGTTCTTGTTGTGCTGGCCCGTAAACCGAAATTAAATTAAATTTATAGTCCTCTTGCGTGAGCCTTAGCTTAAATCTTATAAAGAAAACACCTTCCTCTATCTCCCCGATATCAAAGACCACTGGATTTATCCCTAGCAGCATACCACCCGAGCGACCCCGAGGAGCCATGCAATGCCAAATAAAATCTCTACCTGCACAGATATTATTTAACATGGCGTTCGGAAAGCTCGCACATCCGATTTCCGATAAGACTATGAAGTCTAGGTTTTTCTCTTTTGTAAGGTCAGACAAAAACTTATATTTCTTGAAATCAGCAAAGCCATTACAATTCGAGAATATACCTTTCATTGTGAGGAATTGTGTTTATGAGGTTTATATTAATTTTTTTTATTTTTTTGCGGCCTTGTTTTTTGTGATACGGGTGACTGTAAACAAACCGGATCACAACCCTCATCACCTAGCACTTTAGCCGCCTCAGCATAGATTAAGTTCAGTGCTTCATAATCCAAAATGTCCCCTTCAGAGCCCACCGATTGTCCATCATCTGGTAAAATGCACGGAAGGTCCTCAAACTTTTAGGGCGTTCCCGTCTAGGTCCTCAAACTAAAAAAAGTGACCATTTGAATCCTTAATCTATTATCGTCGCACACCAATGATTCAAAACCCACCACGTCAGCGCTAGCATCTGACATGGACATGCCACGTAGGCAGCTTGTAGGTCAGGCCATCATGCCAGCGCTCTGCATGCACGACGGGAAGAAAAGGAGGGGCGGCGCTGCTACAGAGCCATGCTCGGTGGTGGGGTCCGGCCGTCATGTGGCATCCACATGCTTCTCCCTTGCCTAGCGGGAACAGGAGAAGGGACGTGGGTGCCGAGCCTGAGCAACAGCGTGCGCATGGCACGGGGCGCACGCGGCGGGGCGGAGCTAAGGCGTGGGATCGCACGGCGCTCGTGTGATGGCAGGGTGGAGCCAAAGCATGGATTGCACGGCCTCTTACACTAAGAACGGAGGCTGCGCCGCCTGCTCCCATTCAATCATGTTAGAGTAAATAGGAATAGTACCACATTGTGTATCCACATAAGTTGTTAGTCCTATGTACCCTATATAATCAGCCCATGAGGCCCAATGCAATATATCAAATATTCCACCAATTATATTCTCCTTCATGGTATCATTCGCCTAGGTTTAGATTCTAACCCTAGCCACCGCCGCCGCTTCCACACTGCACGCCCCTGGGGAGAGGTCGATCTCCGCCGGGGGCAACGCCCCGCTGCCCCTCTTTAGGCGTCCGATCCTATTGATCCAGTTGCCATCGTCATCGTCGCACAGCAGAACGGGATCTCCCCTACGTCATCGCCAGGTTGCCGCCGCTGCCTTGTCCCCGGGCCCGTCGCCGGCTGTCGCCATCAACACCTGACTTTCATCGCAAGGAGGCAAATGGATCTCGCCTCGTCCCGTGCCCCGTGGTGGCAGCCAGGGCCCTTCAAATCAGAGGAAGAAAAAGTGGGGGTGGGAGAGGCATGCGGTCGCAGTCCTCTCAGGTGACCACATTGACGACGCAGACATCCTGCTCCAGCACCCTGCACTGCTCGCTGCCCCTGGGCAGCATGGCGTCCAGTACGTCAAATAGTGCCTGAGATGTAGAAGAGCGCCTCCCGGAACCGCGTCAAGAACAAGTTGCCGCACAGCCCGTTGATGACGCTGTGGGTAAACATGGCTTGCCTCATCCTCCGGATGTCGCCTAGGATGCTGTCCAGGGGGCTCGCCCTGTCCATCACTAAGTTGTCGTTAGCCAGCGTCTCCAACTTGAACAGGCTGTCCACCACCAGCACCATGTCAGGGTCACGGCCGACGCGGACGGCGTCCCACCTAGCCGCTGCGACCTCGCGTGCCTCAAGGGCCTCCACGAAGCAGTGCGCTAGGCGCTGTAGGCGTCCCACATCGGCGATGCAGACTGCTCGTCCGCCGCCTGCACGCAGCACACCAGCCGTGTGCGCATGGCTGCCTTCTGCCGCTGTGCCTCCTTGCTGTTGCTCATGACTGCCTCGCCCGCCATGGCACGTTCAAGAGTTCCATCTCTTCCATGGACACCTTGTAGGCGATCGGGAGTCAGCAGTCCTCAAAGTGGTCGCCTACGAGGACTGTGACTCCACGCCTCTCTCACCACCACTCTCTGCTTCCTGTAATCGCATGAGAGTAGGCACCATCGTCTCCCTTCTTTGCACGAGCACCACGCAACCCCACGCCACGGCTTGCCCTGCCGCGTGTGCCCCGCGCCATGCGTACGCTGCCGCTTGGACCAGCACTCGCGTCCCTGCTCCCGTCCATGTTAGGCAGGAGAGCACACAGATGCCACGCGCCACCCAGACCCCACCACTGGGCACGGCTCTGCAGCCGCACCCCGCCCCCTCCTTTTCCTCTGGTCGCGCGCGCAGAGCGACACGGCATGCCCACGTCGACCGGCATGATGGCCTGAGCTGCTTATGTGGCATGTCCACGTCAGATGCTAGTGCTGATGTGGTGGATTTTGGACCGTTGGTGTGCGATGGCAATAGATTAGGGACTCAGGTGGTCACTTTTTTAATTAGAGGACCTAGACGTGTCACTTTTTTAATTGGAGGACCTAGATGGGAATCGACTAAAAGTTTGAGGACCTATAGTGTATTTTACTCTTATTTAATTTTCGTGTACTAGGCTTCTCCGCTTCAGCAAGTCTGCTAGATTCTAAATCCCTAAAATATCTACAAAACTCTCTATTTTAGGGGCACTATTACCCAGAGAAATACCTAACTGATTTGTATTTGTTAAAAAGGTAGAAACATCAAAGGTATAAAGGAAGCAATTTTTGAACCTTTACCTTTGCTCGTGGCGCCCTCCAAGTTTTTGGTGGCCTTTAGCTTTGAAGCCCTCTCCAACGAGTCTTGACTTGAAAAGGAGGCCATGCGTTTGCTCGATCTTACTAGTGACACTGTCCCCTCCTTCAATGCTCTAGATTTGTCTCTAGAATTGTTCCTAGTAGACATCGAGCTCACCTTGCACAGCTTTCCCCCCACATCCGAAGCCCCGATCCGAGTGAGTAAAACAATTGGCTTGTTTGCACCAGAGCTATTGTCACTCACAACCGTCTGCTGTTCTATGGGTTGGGGCTGCTCCTTGGCATTTGGCGCCTTTGCAGCAGGATCAGCTGGCTTTTCAGGAGCCGTGCCTGAAGCCTTTGTCCCTTTGTCATCCAATTTCTCCGATGCTTTGTTCTGTTTCCCTTTTCCGTTTTCATTTTCATTTTCATTCGGTTCACTCTCCTTTGGGTCCTCATCCATAGGGGCATCCATATCAATTACTATTGGATCATCAGAGTCCAACTCGTCCTCGACCTGAAACTGTAACTCATAAATGAATTCCCCTATTCCCACATCCACTAAATTTGGAATGAGGCTCGGATCAAGCACAACTACCTTGAGTCTTGCCCTTCCAAATTTATCTGTGAATTTCATATCCACTGCACATGGAACTCCCAAGATTGTACCGACTGCCCAAATAATTGAGAATTTCCACAAGTCTTTAGGTAGCCCACGGAATTGAACCCACACTTTATTCATTTCATATTTGTACACTTCATTGTCTACCTCCTTCTCAAAGCGGATCTGCCCCTTTACCTTTTTTAAGTCCATTAGGCCCCAATTGATGGCACAATTGAGAACATCCAAACTTGGGAAATAAGTGCAGAAGGTTTTGCTTCCCTTCTCCTCAACCACCCAGTCTTTCATGCCAGGCATAAGGTTTTCAAGTTCCACTGCCAAATCTACAGCAGTAGGGGAACCATCCAACACACGCACAATGGTAGAGGTATCAAGATCTTTGGACTTTGAATTTTTCAGTTACTGGAATATGATAAAATCCCAGCCCTTCCACGACATAACCACAAGGATTTGTAGATACATTTAAACACTTTAAATTTGGGCAAACCTTCTTAACATGGTCCCCAAAACAAATGTCACACTTGAGTAGAGTAGTGCATTCATTAATGGTGTGACCCTTTGTGTAACAGCGAAAGCAATATGGCTTATTTTTGCTTTTTTGATTGCCCTTGTTGGATGACTTAGGGATTTCAAGCTTTGCTGCGGAAACTGAACTAGCAGGGGCAGTGTCGGGTAATTGAGCGAAAGGGATTACCGAAGCCGCGGTAGCCCCTCCTCCTTCGGTGATCGTGGAACTCTCTCTAGCTTCTTCAGTCTTTGCATCCCCATCAATAGTTGGTACAACAGAGAGATTCGCTCCACTTGTGCCACTCACCAGAGTTCCTCCTGATGAAGACCCACCAAGGCCCTTGGTAGTAGATACTACAGCAGCAAAGCCCCCTCCTCCAGGTAGGTAGCGGCTTTGGCATTACCGTCGGTGCTTCCCATCGGCACTCCGAATATCAATGTCCCACGTGCAGCGTTTGGGCCAGCATGAGGACCAAACCCAACATGGGTAAAACTCCCACTGTCACCACCGAAGCCACTTCCCATTGCCGCCTCCGCCTGATCAGTGGCCACCGGATGAGCACTGGTCAACCCGAACATCGCCAGGGCATTTGGTTGTGCAGAACCGAAGGCCTGTCCCCGTGCCGCTTGGTAGGATGCAGGAGCGTGACCATGGTTCTCAGTCCATCCGCCATGGCGCCATGGTGTCCACGGTTTTGGAAACCACCGACATTGACGTGGGCACCGCCCTACCCACCATAGCCTTGCACCCGCCGGCCACGGTCCCGAGACGGGAAGCCTCCTGCACGATTTCCTCTAAACCCTGGATTAAACCCAAGATTGAACCCCGGGTTAAACCCCCTTCTGTTCTGGTTTGCCATACGCCTCCGCCTCGGACAACGTCGGCGTACGATCTGGTTGCACGCGCGTGAACGACGAGCTGCCGTGGCGGCAGCTTTGTACAAGTTTGCGAATGCCTAGGTCGAGTGCCTGTTCTAGCGAAGAGGGCACAAAGACCAACGTGGGTCGAAACACCCAACCTAGCCCAAGGGAAATTTTTTCCGGGCAGAGAGATCGGTCTGGGCCAGGCCCCTTTGTCAAGTGATCGTGCGATCCCACCGTCCTTTTGGCCGGAAGGGTTGCAGCACTCAGACTCAGGTAAGCCGGATCTCCCCCCGCGAGATTTTCGTGGTTCGAGGTTCAAAACTTTTTGAATTCTCCTCCATTGAACTCATGATCGCCCCCGATGGTGGCCTGACCAGGCGCGACGGACGCATCCGCGAGCTACTCTTTTGGAGTGTCGTCGATAGAACATCGCCCAGCGTTCTTGGTGGTGACACCCTCCTCGCCGGCAATGGACCTTGCCACGGCTCCACAGCCGCCATCTTCTTGTGAACCAAGTCTGCGACCAGCGCAAGAGCACGACGGCGTTCAGCCAGCGCCTTCTCAGCTTTGGCGAGATCCTCCATCAAGTACCCTGCATCCAGTGCTTCAGATATTAACTCCGCCGTTGACGGGCTGCCGTCATCGTCGTCATCATCGGACTCTGGACCTGCCCAGAACTTGAACGGGATTGGTGTAGATTCGCCCTCCCTCGAGGTGATCTTCGTCGCCGGTCCAACTGCAACTTCCCTCACCGCATGGATTGGCTTAGGTCTAGGGATGAAAACGGATCGGATACGGACGGATATCATTGATATCATATTTGTTTTTATATTTTTGGTCGGATTCGGATTCGAATACGGATAATATCAACCATGTCGGATAAGATATGATTGGATGTCGACATCACAAATATACGATTTAAGTATTCGGATACGGATACGGTATCGGATGTTGAATATTCGGACTCGAATACGGACAGATTTAAACCCCTCTAAACGAATTCGGTCTCGAATACGGTCGGAAAATATCCGTACCGTTTTCATCCCTACTTAGGTCGGACAGTTGACGCCACAGCCGCAATCAGCTGCGACAGAGCAGCACGCCCTGTCTTGCGCTTTTCCTCCCCTTCGTCATCGTCTTCGGACCCTCCCTCCAGATCAGGCTTCGCCGGCCGCCTGCCCACTCGCCAAAGGGAAGGAGCGAGTATCAGGCGACTCACCGTCCGGGCGGACCTCACTCTTCCCCTCATTCTCTTACCTGCTCCCTTATACCTGTCGAGTGGAATGCAATTATGTATAACGCTGTCCCTTGAGTAAAACTATCTAAAGTTATATATATAGAGAGAGAGAGAAACTACTCTGTAGCCAGCTGTAGAATACCTTATTTTGTAGCCAAGCCAGACAGTCGAGTCACCCTGCGGCCGGTCCGGTCATTCAACCACGCAACAGATCCTCTGCCCAGATTTACGTGACTCATCATTGCCTGATCTCGTCAGCGCATTTACTAAAGATGCTGAGCGGCATTAGCGTAGCAATAGTTAGCGGTCATATCTTTTTGAAACTGCTAGCGGTATTACAGAGAACCAGAAAGTAGCATTTACGTGAACCTGAGAACCTACAAGAGTGCTTGCTAGCATTTACGAGAACCTAAAAAGTAGAACGTGGTGTCATGCTCCCAACTCCCAAGGCTACATGGAGTTTACCACAAAACGCTTACAACAAAAATAGTTACCATATTTTAAATGTTCCAAAATGGTAATTAGGATGGGAGAATATTTGGTCAGGTTACGAGAACACTTGGTCACCATATAATTTAGCATCAAGCAATTTCGATTAACTAGTTACTATAATGTCAAGATCAATTTACCATAGAATGTGGTTACCTTAATTTCAATATAACTAGTTACTATAATGTCGAATTCATTTACTATGAGATAGTTACGAGAATAAACATTGACAATTAGCTCCACTTTGTACAGGAGAATAGCTCAACTACAATCACAAAATGGTACCACAGATCACTTCTGTAGTTGTTAGAAATGTTTCATTCACAATCTAGAATTCACCTCAACAATGCAGAATTGCAAACTCATAACCAATACTCTTGTTTCAAGAAATAAGCATATGAAAATTAGTATCAAGAATTATAGGATTATGACATTAACGGATGGAAGCTATAAGTATGCAAACCGAAACCATCTGAATGTATTCCAAGAAAATTTGTCAACATAGTAATTTCGATGAGGGATCGCATGTGGGGGCTCGCATCGCACGGGCAGAACGACGAAGTGACATGCGATTGTCACACTAAAAACTGTCTACTCTTTAGTCTTTTTAGTTGTGAGAGATTATGGCTTGTGTTGATATATCGTTTTTATTATATCTCTAGACATAATGTGTATATATCTAATGACCTGACTTCCCAATAATACAATATGCCGATGACATTCTGATCATCATGGAAGGGGATCCACGGCAACTGGTCTTCCTCAAAACTGTCTTACAAAACTTCTCTGAATCCACTGGTCTCAAGGTGAACTACAACAAATCGATGATGGTACCAATCAACATATCTGAGCAAAGACTGGAATTGCTAGCTAAGACCTTTGGCTGCTCAAAAGGAACCCTGCCTTTCACTTACCTAGGTCTTCCTCTGGGAACAACCAAGCCAAGAATCATTGACTTCATACCTTTAGTGAGCAAATGTGAAAGATGGTTAGGGGGAATTTCGGCCATGCTCAATCATGCTGGAAGGCTACAAATTACAAATGTTGTTCTCTCTGCCCTACCAACCTTCTACATGTGCACTCTGGAAATTTCCAAAGCAGTGATCAAGCAGATTGACACGTTCAGAAAAAATTGTCTCTGGAGAGCAAGCAATGTCAATGGGAGAACGCAACCAAAAGCAGCTTGGAAATTAGTCTGCAGACCAAAAGTCGAAGGAGGATTGGGCATCATCAATTTAGAGGACCACAATCAAGCCCTCCTCATGAAAAGTCTTGATAAATTCTTCAACATGGCTGACATCCCCTGGGTAAATATGATATGGGAAAAACACTACAAAAACGGTAAACTCCCTAGTGAAGTTAAGAAAGGATCGTTTTGGTGGAGAGACATCCTAAAGCTACTCACAAAGTTCAAACAATTGGCGTAGGTCCAACTAGGCAATGGCAAAACCTGCTATTTCTGGGAAGATTAGTGGACAACACAAACAATGCTACAAAACTTCCCTCAGGCACACTCGTTCGCAAAGAACAAACGAATTACTGTACATACAGCTTTCAACCAGGAAGAAACACTATCTTTATTCAACCTACCACTCTCTCAGCAAGCCTTCCAGCAGGTTACAAATATTCAATGCAAAATAGACAGCATAAAACTAAACGAGCACGATAAGGATATTTGGATCTATTTCCACAGAAAGTCTGCTTACAAGTCAGCCACAGCATACAAAATGATAAGAGGACACAGCAACGTGGATCCGATATTCAGATGGATTTGGAAATCTTACTGTCAACCGAAACACAGGGTATTTGCGTGGCTGTTGGTACAAGACAGACTAAGTACTAGGAATATTCTGAGGAGAAAAAGAATGATCCTGGAATCTTACAACTGCGAGTTCTGTCATGTGGCTCACGAGGAAACAACACAACATTTTTTTTTGGGAATGCCCCTTTGCACAGCAATGTTGGGGCATATTGAACTTACAAACTGTTCAAGCAAGCGACACACCACAAAATTTTCAGGCAAACAAAGACCAGCTTAACAGCCGTTTCTTCATGATACCACCGATACTAATGTGTTGGACAATCTGGAAAGTGAGAAATGAACTCATCTTCAACAACAATCAAGTTGGGATACAAGAGGCCAAGGGCCTTTTCTTCAAAGAAGCAAAACTAGTCTCCTAAGGGTGAAGAGAAGTCTTTCCACATAATAGGATCAATGGATTCAAAACTTAGCATAGATCATCGCCTTAGCTTCATCTTTTTTGTTTCTTTTTTCGTTTCTTAATCTTTCTTTGTCCCTCTTGCAACTTTGTAATTTGCTGTTTACTCCATATTTTTAATAAATTCCTGCAGGGGCCAAGGCCCCTCCAGTTTCATCAAAAAAAGAATACATAAAAAACAGTAATGTGTATATATCTAAATACATAGAAAACAATGTACTAGAAAAGCCGTATTTTGGAACGGAGGAATACATATACCCAACGTCTAGCTTACGTCTACACGTGTGATGAACTGGCAGCCACTACTGGGGCCGTCGTCGAATCATTTTCGTCCTGATTAGTCGTATCACTAATAATGGTATTTTTAGCTAGGGTTGAAACCACAAAATTTAGCACTGGCCAGATACAAAAGTTAGTACGGGATGGTGACTTGACTTGAACGGCACTGCTACTATAGGTCAGTGACCTGGAAGGAGCAAATGGAGAATGGAGCTTGTGCGCCATGCTGTGGCGCAGTGGAATGATCACTACGATCCAACTCATGGTCATGGCCAACGCGGTTGCCTCTTACTACTCCTAGTGCTGGTCATCGTCGTCCTAGCTTGGTGGAGAGAGACCAGGTATCACTGCCACCGCCGGCTAGAACATCTGAGGAGCCCGGCCGCGTCAATGCTGTAGCAAGATTTAGTGGCATTGTTTGCAGAATACTGAAGGACAACAACAATTGGAGTACCCAGCAAACTGTGGATTACAAGCAAGGGTTGCAACCTCTCTCCAGATTCTGTTAACATGCTGCATGAATAATATGCAAGGCCGGCTCTTTTTATTTCTCACCATTGTATATATGAATTTGTATGGAACCAACTTGGCCAAACAAACGCTGCAATTCAAAGGTTGACAGAATCACAAGAAAAACTGCATTTCCCTAGCCTTCCCTTCCCGTCAAGGAAAAACCGGAAGGATAAATATTTGTTCTCTGACAAGAAAAAGGTTGACATCATAGAATCATTTAGAGACGAATTGATGATTTTTTTTCTCGAATACGCAAAAGATTTGTGTATCATTGCTATTAAGAAGAAAATAGTTTGCAGTACAGACAACGCGCATATAGTGCGCTAGGTGGTCTAGCAACTGAACCAATCTAGCAGATTAAAACCTAATCTGATATTACAAAATGGGACAACCATCGTGCAAACACAGCCGCGTCCTACGGGTCTTCAATGAAGAGCTCCCACGCACGCCCGTCGAACGCTAGAAACAACACGTCAAGGGCCTCCACCTGGCCCGAAAACAAGGTTCCAGAACACAAGGTGTTGAGTAATCCCTTTGGCGCAGATGAAATCAGAGCGGCCGGCGGCGCGATCCTCATCTGCTGCATGAGGAGTACCTCACCTCGCCGGGAGGGCGGTATGTGTGCCAACGGTTGGGCAGCGATCTGTATCTGTATGCTCATGTGTCTGATAGGCAGGGACCTCCTGGATCTCGCCCTCTGCCGTGATGGGGAGGAAACCAGTGGCAGCTCCCGTACGACCCAAGAAACCATGCGAGGCGCCGAGCGGCCTCACGTGGCGTGGGCGTGTCGTCGCCAATCTCGACGTCGGTCTGACCCACTCGAGGAGACGTGAGCTGCACCAGCTCCTGCGCTGATAGCTGATGTGAGGAAACAGCCACCACCGGAGTCGGCTCCGCAGACCCCAAGGAGGCAGGCGCCACAACCGAGCAGCTCGCGGCGAACGTGGCGGCTAGGAGCTCCTCCAGCATCGGGTCGAAGGAGACGACCAAAGCAGGAGGACTATCGCGCGCACACATCGCCTCCGCAAGCGGGTCGGGCTCAGGGAGGCACAACATGGGCACCCCCACCGAGGAGCCATGCGGCGCTTGGCCAGCCCAGGTGGTGACACCCGTTGCCGTCGCGATGTCGTCGGGCTAGGCGATGCCCCTAGGCAGAGCTTCGGAAGCAATCGAGGTGGAGGCCAGTGCTGTCTGTGCATACTCAGTTGCCCGCCCGCGATGCCTCCGACGCTTGTGTCGCCTCTGCCTTGGTCGGCACTAGCCATCTGTGGAGGGGGCCGTGGTGCTCGTCGTGGCTCCACCATGGCGGCACGAACCACCAAGGTCCGCCGTGATGCTCAATGAGGTTGCCATACTTTCTCAAGTAAATCACAGGAATGTAGTGAACCTTTTTTGGATGTTGCCTCGAGACAGAAGTACCGTTGCTAGTCTATGAATTCATTTCAAATGGGACGCTTCACGAACATCTTCATGTCAGTGCTCCACTATTATTGCCATGGAAGGAGCACAAGAGGATAGCCCTTGAAATTGTGAAATCTCTTGCTTATCTGCATTCTTCTGCTTCCGTGTCAGTAATCCATAGAGGCATAAAGACAACCAACATACTGCTAGATGATCGGTTAATAGCAAAAGTGTCGGACTTTAGAGCTTCTCAAGGTATCCCCATTTATCAAACTTCTGTCACAACAACCTGGATCCAGAGTACTACCAAACAGGCCGGCTCACCGAGAAAAGTGATGTGTACAGCTTCGGCGTGATACTTGTTGAGGTGTTGACGCATAAGAAACAGTCATCTTATGTCTCACCTGAAGGCTTCAATCTAGTTTCAGAATTTTCTTCATCGGTGAGCGAGGACAAGCTCTGGGAGATTCTAGATCCTCAAGTCATTGAGGAGGCAGAAGAAGAAGAATCCAGGGAAGTGGCAGCCATTGCCATGATGTGCTATAACTCGAAGGGCGTGGACAGGCCCTTGATGAGGCAAGTTGAGATGAGATTACAAGTGTTGCAGAATTCGGCAAACGATACTAGAAGGAATCAGAGCACTAAGAGCAACTCCAACCCACCTCCTAAACAGACTCCTAATCTAACTTGGTCAAAAAAACCCACTCCAGCACACCTCTTATTTGGACCCCCATTTTCCATGTCCTCTCAAATTATAATTTGAAGTCTCCAGATCCGGCAACCCCCTATCCCTCTCTCTCTCTCTCTCCCGTCTTGTTGGGACACCGACCCCAACAAGCTCGCTTTCGTCTTCGCCGCCGTCCGGGACGGTGACGCCGGCGGCGTCGCCCGCTCCCCTTGCTGTGGTGCATCCTTGCCGACATGTGTGCCCGCATCCGTGCCAGCTCCGTCCCCAAGAATGTCGCTTTCTTCGCTGTCCGAGACGGTGACGCCGGCGTCGACGACTCGCGCCCCTTGCCATGCTGCATCGTCCCGGACATGTATGCGCGCATCCGTGCCAGCTCCACCCGCAGCGCCTCGTTCTCCCGCGCCAGCGCCGCGTCCGCCATGGCCTGCGCGCGAGCTCTCCCGGCGGCCGACGACGAGCAGGTCCTTTGCGGAAAACAAAACTACTCATCCATCCATTCATCTCGCGATCTCCTCGAGCCTCTTGAGAATCTGTCTCATGTTGGGTCTCAACGATGGCGACGGGGAACAGCAGGCCGTGGCGAGCTCGAAGAACGCGTTCAGGTTCTTCTCCTTCCCGGACCTCTTGCAGTGCCTGGCGAGGTCAGAGCTGAACGCGTCGGAGATCTTCCGCTCCAGGACCAGGTTCTTGAAGGAGCTGAACGCCGAGCAGGTCCTCTGCGGCGCCGCGAGTACCTCGGCCAGGACGAGCTCCGCGTAGCTCCCCGCCGCGGCACCACCACGGCTGGGTCCGCGCGGCGGCACCTTAGCGTCGTGACGACTCTCGCAAACGAGCACGGCGACAGCGCCGCCAGCTCCACCTTCCACCACCCGGGGAGCCGTGACGACGCCGCCGACCCCAACGTGGTCGTCGTTGTCGTTGTCGGGAACAACGCCTCGCGGCAGACGGCAAGCGCGACGGCATCCGCGGCGCGGCGCGCGACGCCGAGCTCCTCGGCGGCGGCACGGAGGAGGTCGTGGTTGGGCGCCTCACATGACCGGAGCACGGCGACGGCGCCGGGCAGCGTGCGGAGCGCCGACCGCGCGAGGAACTCGTCCACGCGCCGTGCTAGGTCCGCCGACGGGTGGCGCATGTCGAGGAACGCCGCGGCGCAGCGTAGCGCCGCCGCGTTGGCAGCGTCGGGGGGCAGCGTCGGGCGGGTGCGCAGGTTGCGTGTGTGTAAGCGCAGCGCGGCGCGGCGGTGACAGCGGCGCATGGGCGAGGCGTCGTTGCTGGCGGCGGTGACGACGGCGTGCAGACGGGGTGTGGGTGGGGTGCTGGAGTTGTTGTCCAGTAGATAGGTAGTTGGGCTGGAATTGAAGTGATTTTTGGACCCCTATTGTATGCAGCCCAGCATGCAAATGAAATAAAATAAAGACCCAATTTACATGCTGGGCTGGAGTTGCTCTAAAGAAGCTGCAGTTGGGCTGAACGGTCGATCAGTACAGGGCCGTGACGATTCCTATGCTAGTGCTTACAACTTGAGCAGGCCGTGGTATAGCATGGAACAGGAGTTTTGGTCGTCGATGAGCTTTCCTCGTTGATCATCTGCTCCCGTCCAAGTTAAAAATTGTTTCTCCTTTTATATGAATTTGATCATTTGAAGCTTCTTTTGAAGCATCTGCAGTCAACTTTTCCACACTATATCTGTATAGGGCTATCTATGGTCACTGTTGTTTCAATACTTGAGAGGTTGCACATCCTTCCTGTCCTATGCATGTTGTAATTCGTAATATAGGTCGAATGCTATTGTGATTTAAATTCATGCTACAACTCTTACTGTCAACGTGCTATTGCGGTACTAAACGCAACCAAAATTGTGCTCCAGTTTCTTGTGCTTATTAATGCTATTTCTTCTGAATAAGAATGGAGACAGTTAGACCGTCCCCACCAATTGCTTCGCTGCCGGACCGAACCTTTTAACATTTGTTTGCTGTGCATTTCTTGACTCTTTTCATGACGGTGTAAAGTATAACAGCTAGTGTTAGGGCGTGTTTGGTTCATTTTTGTGGTGAACCTGGCACGAACGAGGGAGCCCAGGGTAAAGTAAAATTTGCCCTTAAGAGCAAGTATTATGGTGGGCTGTAAGCTGGCTAAATGCTGATGTGGAGGAGAGAAGGGAGGAGAGAGAAGAAGCAGACTGTAAGCTTACAGCCAGCTTAGACACAAAAACCAAGAAACTTTGTGAGAGAGATAAGTGGACCATGTATTAATAGTGAATAGCTAACTATTGTATGGGTGGGCTGTAAGAAGGCTGTAAGGAACCTTACAGCCAGCAAGTGGACTGTATTATTAAACTTGCTCTAAGGATACATGTTTTCGCAAGGTGGACCACAGGATTTGCTTTAAGACTCGTGCCCAGTAGTAAAGAGACAATTGGCATGAATCTCAGAGTGAATTTTATGGTCCACGATGCGAAGCCATGTGCCCTGCGTTCGAGAGCCCAGGCTCCGGTTGCCAGGCCCGACGCATGCATGCGAGAGTGATTGGTTTGTGAGCTCCTTTCAGCCAGGCTGAAGGAAGATGATGATTGGTTTGGTTGCCTGGTCCAGCAGCTGCCGCGGTGATTTTTTACCTTGGCGCATGTATCCGTCCGTGTTCAACTGCACGGAACGAGTCAGGCCCGAGAGAAACGAGCATTTTCTCCGCATCGAGCGAGCCTGGCCGGAGGACTCGTTTTGCAACGAGCGGACCTGGGATAACTAAGGCCTTGTTTAGTTCCCAAAATATTTTGTAAAATTTTTCACATTCTCCGTCACATCGAATCTTTAAACGCATGCATTGAGTATTAAATATAGACGAAAATAAAAACTAATTGCATAATTTGGTCGGAATTGATGGGACGGATCTTTTTAGCCTAGTTAATCCATGATTGGACAATATTTTTCACAAACAAACAAAAGTGCTACAGTACCTGTTTTGCAAAAATTTTTAGAACTAAACAAGGCCTAATCGAAATTGACTATCCTTTTTCTCTCAAAAAAATCGATTGTCCTTGCTCTCTCTAATGATCCGGTTGATAATTTACCAATTACTCTATATATGGTCAAAGAAATCTTTATAATAATATTAGTTTCTTTATAAATCTTATGGGATATATAATAATAATTAATAAAAAACTAATTTACTTATGGGATATATAATAATATTATTATTTTGTTATATAAATTTAGTAAAACTAGAGATATTTTGACTCTACATGAAAGTTAGAATGACGATGGAGGGAGGGTTACCTTTTTATTCAATATTTCCTATTATAGTAAAAAAAAAGTTATATACTCCACTTTTAGTGTAATGGGCTAATGGCATAACATTTGTTTCCATCTGTACACAGCACTCGAAATGTTGAACTTACCTATCAAAGAAATTATATGTAGTAGTATTGTTCTTTAAAAAAATATTGGTTTTGGCCTCAGGAGGAAGAGGAGCGAAGGCAACATCTTTGATCTTCGTGACATTGCCCTATCTATCCATTGAGAAGTGTAATAGGAATTGTTATCTTACATCCATCTTGTGTTATTCTACCCGTTGCTTATCATCTTCACAGTCTTCTGCATATGCTCCTCAAATGACTTCTATTCATCGACCAAATCTTTTCAAGATCATTGTTGATGATGTTGTCAGTGTCGATCTCACTAGGTACAATACCTTGCTGCCAAACATGGTTGTCATCTATTGATATATCTCAATCTTCAATCCTTAGCGTAGTCGTCAAAATATGTTTCGTTCCATTTAGGTACACCAAAATACTTGAGCATGTCGTGTGCATTGCACTGGACTCGTTCCTCTTAATGAAAAACGGATGAAGTCCCGGTCTCGAAAAAAAAGTGCATGGCACTGGAACACATTTTGCAGCAATAGACAACAACCGTTGCCAGTATGAAGAGCATTGGCAATAATTGATCTCCTTGTCTCGATGCCCTCTGGAGTCTGATTAGGTTGTCCTATTCAACAGACCCCTTGAAAATGTTTTGGACCAAATAATAGCAGATCGTGTCACCTCTGTCCAAAAACAAAGACGATGCAGATATTTCTAAACACTGTCAAAGGCCTTAGCAATGGCTAGCTTTTGTAATTGCCTCTGCCAGTACCCGAAGTGATAATAAAAGTAGGAATGTTGTCACATGAACAACAATGGTGTTTTGGCTTTGTGAAAGAGGTTAATTGCACCTTGTACATATACCGGAAGTTGTCGAGGATGTATGCTTTTCCCTTTGATGAATGCACTCTAGCTAGTTGTTGGATACTACATTTGGTAACTAGTGCCAAGAGAGTGGCTAAGATTTTCCCCATTATTTTAGTGACACTATGCATAAGGCTAATTGGTCTATAGTCCGCCACGGTATTTGCCCCCGCTAACTGACCTTCCGTTGAGTTATCATGGCGTTTCACGCTCCAAGACTATTATGCCAAGGCAAGAGATGTATAAACAACAAGAACGTTTCTCAACGGCAAATTTCCAAACATAAAAAATCAAGATATTTGTGCAAAATGGCGGTGTAAACAACAAGATGCATGATCAATGAGGACATGTTTATTCCAAGTTTCCTCCTAATATAATCTTTCCTTGATGCCAGTGGGTATATCCCTAGCTATTTGTAGAGAATCAGCTGATAGCTTTTTAACATAAAAAATCTCCATAATTACATTATATTTTTGTCCTCTTCTCTCTACTTGTTGGGAAATGCCGACTGTACCTCCCAGCAACACGATGCACAACGAATCCTCTCACGCGCTGCAGCGAGAGGCCTAGTGATAACGGACAGTAAGGGTGGGAACAGTAAATACTCTCTTACTTTTAAGTGTGGTTTCATTCCTCTTATATAGAGCTCGGAAACCGACCTAAGACTATTACAAAAATACCCCGTAACGGCGGGGAAATATCCTGGCATATCCTATGTTACAGTCTCCTGACCACAAGTCACTTAAGTAATTTCACGCCACGAGCTCCTCACGTGCTCCTCGCTAGAGGCTCTAGCTCGATGATGCTTGAATCCTCCGTTCGGTTGCGGAACCTTCGGCGTGGAGGTGTCGAAGGTTCCTCGACTTAGGCACGCCGAAGGTTCTTTGGCTCAGGCACGCCGAAGGTTCGTCGGCTCTGCGGTGTCCTCCGTCTTGCCTTCACCCATCCTTCATCGCGGGGAAATCCGAAGGTCTCTTCCTTCTCTCCTTGCGACCTCCGTCGTCGACTTGGTCCTTGCATTCACTCGGTATCACACGAGATACGTTAACATTAGTCTTGCCTAGATCCTCCGTACTACATTACTCGAAAGTTCCTCGTGCGGAGGGCTGGAGGTGATCCTCCGGAGCAACCAAGCGGGCGAAGGCGGTATTCAGCCCCCAACACTACTAATACATGATTGGCGGACTTTTCAAAATTATGACAAGAAGCTAGCTTTCTCTTCTCTTTCCCACAGGTACGGTGGTGCGATGGTCTGCCAGTATTGCAGGACACGCTGTGGTTCCAGACCGTAACCTTCTACGAGCTCATGGCGATAAGGATTAAGGAAGATGACATCGAACATGGTGTAATTCCCAGTAGCCTAGCTAGTTCCAAAGTCCAATGTTTGTCCCTTTTTGACCCTTGCTATAATCACCACTGCCTGTCCAATGTTGTCGTAACTCGTAACAAAATTTATACAGCACAATCATCTCAGTTTCCAAGGCTGATCCATCCATATGCATGCTCTCTTGGCCACATCCATATATACATGTCACCACACCAAGAACAGGTGTGAATTTTCTTTCATCACCATCCCAGATCACCACCTCCAGGCCGGCTCTCTAGAGGAGAGGAGTAATAATACTGTCGTAAATAAAGAGGATAAAAAAAATGTGCCTTTTACAGTGCTGTTACTCTTGCCATCTCAAGGTGATCTTGGACATGATGGTGCCGAGCTGCCTGCTGCAGGACCCAAGGCAGAGCGAGAGGCTGGCCCTGGCGGTGGCCGGAGCGGAGGCGGCGAGGCACGTCACCCTGGAGGAGATGCTGTACCCGGCGCCGAGCTGGGAGACGGAGGCTGCTGCAACGCCGTCGCGGCGCAGCTCCCCGAAGGTGTGCCCGGTGAACCTGGCCGACTTGTTCTCCGACGAGGAGGAAGAAGCAGCAGGCCCCGGGAGCGGCGGCGGTTACTCCCCGCCGGGCGTCGTCAACGAGAGCGTGTCCATGTCGTCCTTCGTCAGCCGGGCGTCGCTCCCGAGCCTGAACAGCGTATCCCGGAGGGTGAGCTTCAGGTCCCCCGACGAGTCCGACGTGTTCATCATCCCGGCGAGAAGCCACTCGGACGACGACGACGACGAGGAGTGGAGTAGTGACGGTGAGCTAAGCAGGACGTGACGTGAAACCAAGGAGAGCTGGAGAGGAGAGGATTATTCAGGCGTGAGTATATGCCAGTGGCATGCATGACACGTCCAGGATTATTGTTTGTTTCTTGGCATGGAACCATACACATGTTCATGCTTGTTGCATTCTTGGCTTGTTTCTTGTCATGGAAACATACACCTGCATCGATATCTCCGGCGTTTCAGGGTGGTTTCGAGTAGTGGCAGGCCACAAATTCCGGCAGATTTCCGAGAATGGAGGAGGAGGTGGCGGTCGCTCCGTCGATGGGCAGCCCTCCATCACTCCCCTGCCGTCCGTCTTGTTAGGATCCTGAACAAACCACCACGCCTCGTCCTCTCCGACTCTCCATCGGCGTATTTGCGCATGTCCTGAGTAGTCCTGACCGACCACATCGCCATCGCCATCGCCATAGCATCGGGATCGAGCAGCTTCCCAAGGATGCTGCAGCTGGGCTGAGGAGATCGAGCGATCGAGAGATCATCATCGAGGGTCAGAGGTGTAGTGTGGTGTGAGCGAGGGAGGAAGAAAAGATGGAGAGCTACCTGAACGAGAACTTCGGGGGCGTGAAGGCGAAGCACTCGTCGGACGAGGCGCTGGGGCGATGGCGGAGCGTCGTCGGCGTCGTCAAGAACCCCACAAGGCGGTTCCGCTTCACCGCCAACCTGGGCAAGCGCTCCGAGGCGGCCGCCATGAAGCGGTCCAACCAGGAGAAGCTGCGTGTCGCCGTGCTCGTCTCCAAGGCCGCGCTCCAGTTCATCCACGGCCTGCCCCCGCAGGGCGACTACGCCGTCCCCGCCGACGTCAAGGCGGCGGGCTTCGGCATCTGCGCCGAGGAGCTCGGCTCCATCGTGGAGAGCCACGACGTGAAGAAGCTCAAGTCCCACGGCGGCGTCGACGGCCTCGTGTCCAGGCTGTCCACCTCGGCGTCCGACGGCCTCGCTGATAACGACAACAAGCTGATGGCGGCGCGGCAGGAGGTCTTCGGCGTCAACCGCTTCGCCGAGGCGGAGCAACGCAGCTTCTGGGTCTTCGTGTGGGAGGCGCTTCAGGACATGACGCTCATGATCCTCGCCGCCTGCGCGCTCGTCTCCCTCCTCGTCGGCATCGCCACCGAAGGGTGGCCCCACGGCGCGCACGACGGGCTCGGCATCGTCGCCAGCATCCTGCTCGTCGTCTTCGTCACCGCCACCAGCGACTACCGCCAGTCGCTGCAGTTCAAGGACCTCGACAAGGAGAAGAAGAAGATCACCGTGCAGGTCACGCGGAGCGGCTACCGCCAGAAGCTCTCCATCTACGACCTCCTCGCCGGCGACATCGTCCACCTCTCCATCGGCGACCAGGTGCCCGCGGACGGGCTCTTCGTGTCCGGGTTCTCGCTGCTCATCAACGAGTCCAGCCTCACCGGCGAGAGCGAGCCCGTCGCGGTGAGCGCCGAGAACCCGTTCCTGCTGTCGGGGACCAAGGTGCAGGACGGCGCGTGCAAGATGCTCGTCACCACCGTCGGCATGAGGACGCAGTGGGGCAAGCTGATGGCCACGCTCAGCGAGGGCGGCGACGACGAGACGCCGCTGCAGGTCAAGCTCAACGGCGTCGCCACCATCATCGGCAAGATCGGCCTCGCCTTCGCGGTCGTCACGTTCGCGGTGCTCACCCAGGGCCTCTTCTGGCGCAAGTTCGCCGACGGCTCCTACTTCAGCTGGACCGGCGACGACGCGATGGAGCTGCTCGAGTTCTTCGCCATCGCGGTCACCATCGTCGTCGTGGCAGTCCCTGAGGGCCTGCCGCTCGCCGTGACGCTCAGCCTCGCGTTCGCCATGAAGAAGATGATGAACGACAAGGCGCTCGTCCGGCACCTCGCGGCATGCGAGACCATGGGCTCCGCCACCACCATCTGCAGCGACAAGACCGGCACGCTCACCACCAACCACATGACCGTCGTCAAGGCCTGCATCTGCGGCAAGATCAAGGACGTGAGCAGCTCCGCGGAGACCAAGACGCTGCCCTCCGACCTGCCGGCGTCCGTCGTGGCGATGCTCCTGCAGTCCATCTTCAACAACACCGGCGGCGACGTCGTGCTCAACCAGGACGGCAAGCGCGAGATCCTGGGCACGCCCACCGAGGCCGCCATCCTGGAGTTCGGCCTCTCCCTCGGCGGCGACTTCTCGGCGGTGCGCAAGGCGAGCACGCTCCTCAAGGTGGAGCCCTTCAACTCGGCCAAGAAGAGGATGGGGGTGGTCATCCAGCTCCCCGGCGGCGAGCTGCGGGCGCACTGCAAGGGCGCGTCGGAGATCATCCTGGCGTCCTGCACAAAGTACCTGGACGAGCACGGGAACGTCGTCTCCCTCGACGGCGCCACCACGGACCACCTCAAAGCCACCATCGACAGCTTCGCCAACGAGGCGCTCCGGACGCTGTGCCTCGCCTACGTCGACGTCGGCGATGGGTTCTCGGCGAACGATCAGATTCCGATGGAAGGGTACACGTGCATCGGCGTCGTGGGGATCAAGGACCCCGTCCGTCCCGGCGTGAAGGAATCGGTGGCGATCTGCAGGTCGGCAGGCATCACCGTTAGGATGGTTACTGGTGACAACATCAACACGGCCAAGGCGATTGCGCGAGAATGCGGCATTCTGACTGAAGGTGGCGTCGCCATTGAAGGCCCGGACTTCAGAGTCAAGAGTGAAGAAGAACTGCAACAACTGATTCCAAAAATACAGGTGCATTGACGTTGATAGATAGATAAACTACTTACCTTGCCTATATTTCTGGAGTTCATTTGTTTGGGTGGTTTCATGATTCAGGTGATGGCAAGATCTTCGCCGCTTGACAAGCACAACTTGGTGAAGCATCTACGAACTACATTTGATGAAGTTGTCGCGGTGACCGGTGATGGCACAAATGATGCGCCTGCGCTACATGAAGCTGATATTGGGCTTGCAATGGGCATTGCTGGCACTGAGGTACTATTTACTTTATTTTCCTGAATTAGATACGGAGTCTTTTACATGACTGTGATCAGTATTAAGTGTACATCAAACTGACAATGTACTAATTGGTAGTTACACTTGTTCACCGTGCTTTTACCTCTGCTATTCTTTGATATCATTGTAACATCTAACTAGCAATTTTGTTAGTTGAACTCAGTGATCACCAGTTCATTTTTAATGTTTGTTTGAAGGTGGCTAAAGAGAGTGCTGATGTTATTATTCTCGATGACAACTTCTCCACCATAGTCACTGTTGCCAAATGGGGTCGATCGGTGTACATCAACATTCAGAAGTTCGTGCAGTTTCAACTGACAGTCAATGTTGTTGCTCTCATTGTCAACTTCTCTTCAGCTTGCTTAATAGGTAAATCTGGCAATGCTGCATTCATCTAAGGTCATTCCAGTCTGAAATAGACTGAATCTGAAACACGAAAACAATTTTTCGCCATAAAACTATACATTGCTTCACTAAGCCCATTGCTATGTTGCACCGCATCAGCTACTGCTGCAGACTCGTCTTTTCAAATCATCCATTTCCATATTCAAACATCAGAATGTTCATCTTAATAGGTGTACTAATACTGAAAATGATTTAAAATTTGACAATTATTATAGTACTGATGTAACAGATCTTAAACTTCTTATGTAGCTTCTTTGTGTAACAATATCGCTTATTGTTGTGCTTCTGCTTGTCAATTCAGGGAGTGCTCCCCTGACAGCTGTGCAGTTGCTCTGGGTCAACATGATCATGGACACACTAGGAGCACTGGCACTGGCCACAGAACCTCCAAACGATGAGCTCATGAAAAGAACTCCTGTTGGAAGGAAAGGAAACTTCATCAGCAACATCATGTGGAGGAACATCATGGGACAGTCCTTCTACCAGTTCCTTGTGATTTGGTATCTGCAGTCTCAAGGGAAATGGCTCTTCGGAATCGAGGGCGCTAACTCTGATCTGCTCCTGAACACAATCATCTTCAACTGCTTTGTATTCTGCCAGGTAATGTGGAGGTTCTTCTTGCACTTATGGCAACCTGGCAAAATTTGATTCCTGCAAATTTCAAATGCTTGTGAATACTGAACAAACGACATACCATAAACAAAATTTTGTTAGATTTTTTATCATGTAAGCTGGATTCTTGCTTCTCCTTATATGATATAGCAGTGCTCCTGCTGATTATTCCACCACAAAAAAAAAACAAAAAAAAAAACCTGCACTGAATTCATTCTCAATCAATCAGGTTTTCAACGAGGTGAGCTCAAGAGAGATGGAGAGGATAAATGTGTTCCAAGGCATTCTAGACAACAACGTGTTCGCCATGGTCCTCGGCAGCACCGTCGTCTTCCAGTTCATAATCATACAGTTCCTCGGCAGCTTCGCCAACACGACCCCTCTCAGCTTCACGCAGTGGATGTCCTGCATCGCCATCGGATTCATAGGAATGCCTATCGCCGTGGTGGTGAAGATGGTCCCTGTGGATTCTGTGTAGGGAAACTACTCTCTCAGAATTCAGAAAACTGAAGCCAGCAAGCAGGCAGTTTTTGCCATTGCTTGCCCACGTAACACAGCTATGTTTGTTTTTCATGCAGCTAGGTGAGTCACTGATGCCCATCTTCCTTGTTTATGATCTAGAATTCTAGAGGTCGAGCGCCAAGGCATGCAATGAGCTCGATTCTGAAAAGTGTTGAGTAGAATCTTGTAGCTCTTGATGTTTCAGTTTTTTTCCCAGATGTTCTTCCTTTGGAAGTAGTAACTGTTGGCTTGAAATGTTTACAGCAGCACCGATTTTTTTTAAGAACAGAACAGGCTTTATTCATTTGTGATTCTACAAAGGGTTCCTGCCTCTTGAGATATTATGCTGTAATTTTGTGCCACGGGTCGGAGAGCATAACCATGCTGCTCTTTTTTCTTGTAACATGCTCCTTGCTACATTAGCATGTTAAGCAAGCACTGAGGGGTGTCCATCAACACTGGGAGGCTGTTTAGATCCTAGAACTAAAAATATAGCCTGTCGTGTGATGATAGGTTAAAACACATTTTTTAGCAAATAAAATCTAATTAACGATCTCTAATTACCAATTGGAGCTAGTTTAGAAGAGCTCCAACTCCTTCTAAAAAGGTTTCTTTTTTTGCTTTAGTTTCTTTTGAAGTTGGAGCATCTTCTTTGATAGAGTGAACCACTTTTTTTATAAAAATATATATTTGACAAAAAATAACTCCAGTAACAATTTTGTAATTATTTGTATCTAGGGCTTGGCACATTTTCACCGAAAACCAAATCGCGAACTGAACTGAAACTGAACCAAACTGTTTTTTTTTACTCAGCTTTGGTCTTCGATTCTGAGAATTTCGATTGTCAGTTCAGTGTTCACTTTTTAAAGGAAATCGTAAACCGATCCAACCGAATAGCCCATTAGACTTGCCTCCGCCGCATGGTTTTAAGGGTTCGAGTACTACACCTATATAGCCATGGCCACAAACCCGCTATAGGTTGAGTCTTTTGCCCATTAATAAGCTTGTGTGTAGAGAAATTGACCCAGACTCATGCCCTAATAGGATAAAAACCTGTCAGGTTCTGAGTTTCAGGTACCCGTTGCCATCTCTAGTGCGGGGGCGCAGTGCGGGCATAGAGTGGGGGCGGCTACAAGGAGATGAGGCAGAGGCACGAGTAGGGAGAGGTGCGGAGGCACGATTGCGAGGTGTGGTGGCGGCGTGACACGGTTGGGAGGCATCACTAGTAGAAATTTCAACTTCTATGACAAATTGTTTTTGTTACTGAAGGGACCAAAATTATTTTCACTTCTATGACAAATTTATAAATTGTCATAGATGTGAGCCTCTTCTGTGATAAAAATAGACCGTCATAGAACTGCTTTGGAATGTTGTTAACAAGTGTCGTGATGGTGCTACCGGCGTATGCCATGTTGGGTGATGGCCATGTCGCGGTGCAACATGGCTAGGAGGCATAGGGTGATGGTGCCTTGACTTGAGGCAGCGAGCCAAAGAAAAAAGATGCAAGGGTGGAGGTAGGTTCGGGTTTCTCGGTTTATCGCTAAGCATGGATGGTCGTCCTTGAAAAGGCTTATGTAGCTTTTGGATGTAGGGTTATAGACAATGGGATAGGGAAAGAGAAATAGATGAACGGCTAGGATTAAATGAGAGGTAAAGAATGGATGGCTAGAATACAATATTACCCTTTGGAGAGTGGGATATCCTATCCCTATCCCAATCTCCATCCAAACAAACCATAAGCATTATTCAATTATCCCTTTGTTTAGTTTTGCTTTTTGAGAGTAAAAATAGCAAGAGTCTAGAACTGTAATAAGAATTAACTATGTGCAAAACACTTGCAAAGATTGGAATAAAATTCCTTTTCTAAAAAAAGCCAATGTAAAAAACCTGTAGGTTTTGGTTTCTAAATAACCCGGTTGTTGTTTCCTAGGAAACCAAAATTTTCAAAAACCAAAAACCTGAACCAAACTATCTGTTAAGACTGAATGTCGAGTTCTATTTGTGTCAAGTGTGTGAAGAGGGTTCAAAACAAACCATATTTATGTGACCCTAACTCTAAGGGCAGAACCAGGATTTAGACATAGGGACGTGTTCAAACCAATAATAATCATGCACGTCAAAATGCATACGGCAAGAGTATACATAACAACTAGATCAACATTTGTATTAAAATTACCAAAGAAAGTTGAAAAACAAAAAAAAAATATCATATAATAAATGGAATACAATTAATTAGCTCTAGATCTGCGTGACCAATCTAATTCTTAGGCAAAAAAAATCATTGTAATATGGTAATAACAAGAATAAAAGAGATAAGTAAGATAATACGGAGGCTAATCCTAAGTAATGTAAAAAAAATTTCTAATTATGATTAACTAGCTAACTAGAGATATAATGTGAGGATGAACTATATGATTGGTACGTAACAATAAAAAAACAAAGATATGAAAAAATAATAGAATGAACTAATGCTTAATTATATAAGATGTCATTAGAGAATGATATAGGGAAAGGATAAGAAATTTAAGCACAAGTATTATTATTATGTAGCTAATTAAGGAGGTATACTACAGATGAGTACTCGGAAGGTTGCGAGGTTAAGGAGGTATACTACAGATGTGAGTTGGACCCATGTAAATTAGAGTTGATTATTAAAATACAGCAGATAAGCCCTTATGTGGAGTCGATTTTCTATATATGATATTACTTTTTTGAGCAAATATAGGATATTACTTTTTTTAGCAAAAAAATATAGGATATTGTTGGATCCTCGGATTGTTAATAACCATTAGTGGACAGTGATGGCCCAATGAACAATCGTAATGCATCTTTCTTGTATGGCTCTTTGTTTTAACTTATCTGCAAGTTTATAAAATGAAATCTCTTCCTTCTATTGCCTTCCATCTGATTTTAGCACTTGACAGTGTTAAGTTAAGGGTATAATTATTTTACCCCTAGCAAAAAAAAATATAGAGTTTTGTGAATAGGGTGGTGATGGTGCAACGAAGATTCTCTTTGTCCAAGACCTAATTAATCTCTTCCTTTTTATCGATAGGAGTAGAGATTTTTGTGATTAAAATACCCTCCAACAGTTTCTTTGATTAGATTTTGAAATGTTGGTATTCTAGATTTCTTGCTAGGGAAAGATGGAGGGCAAGCTCAATAGTGTTGACTCTCTCGAGTACGATCAAGATATAGAAGATCCGTTGAAGGATGGAAAGATATAGAGAATAATTTTCGTTCAAATGACTCAATAAGTTTAAAAAGGACTCTTGAATATGCTTTTATAAGTAAAATTTTAGACTTAATTAGTATTGGTCATAAAATGCTCATAAGAATTTCCTAAAAAAATTGGTCATAAGAACTTATGATTTTGTATTTACTTTACTTATTTATGTCAAGTTGGTGTTTTGGACCATGGATTCCCATACCTACGTACTCCCTCTGTCCCACAAATAAACACATTTCTTTGACTTCTATGATTCATATTTGACTGTTTATCTTATTCAAAAAATTTTAATAAATAATATTTATTTTTTATGAGTTTATTTTATTGTTAGATATATTTTATAATGATTTATTTATTTTATTATTTATATAAAAATTAAATAAGACGAGTGATCAACCATAAATCGTAAATGCATTTGTTTGTGGGACAGAGTGACTAGGATCAGATCCTGGATATGCCAACCTGCAACCGTGCAGCGGACTGTAGCAGGCCGGCAGCGGGGCAACGCCCAAAATCCAAGGCGGCCAAGGCCCAAGACACTGTGGCCCGCAGCAGCAGCAGCAGCATGGCCGCATGGGCCAGCACGGCACCTGGGCCCGCAGCAGCAGGCCAGCAGCATTGGTGGGTACTCCTACGTTACTGACGTTTTATTTATTTATTTTTTGAATCAATGTTTTTTTTTTGATAATGTAGAATAGATACTCTACGTGGACGGAAATTCTGTTTGAACTATGAAAAACAAACGAGCGATCGAAACCTCCGTGGAACCAGTGCACTCCATACGCTTTTAATGCTTGTTCAAATGCAAATACATGTATCGACAGTGATTTATTTTTTTTTATTGAACTCGAGAATGAATCGTGGCACGTCAACACGAGGATCAAATAAAAAATATTCTAGACCCCGTTTGATATAAATTCTTCTCCCGCTCCTAGAGCAATTCAGCGCATCTTTTTTTTTAGGAAACGGGTAAATTTTGATAGAAACTTTATAGCTTCTCGCACAGAGCTTCTTAAATTATAGGAATATTTAGTTCCCCTTCTATTAAAATATTTTTGAGTTTTGGTCTATTATTTTTCATAATAAAACTAAACGTTATGCAAAAATTTTGGTAAAAATATGGTTATTCTTTATTTTAGATTTTGGCCTCAAGAGGCAAAAGAAACCGAAAGAGCCACAAGAGGCTCTCATTAGGACAATAAATTCTGCATTTTTTATGAAATTAAACATAACTCTGAAAATTTTGGCATTTTACATTTGATATGTCCAAAGTAGTTGGTATTTTACATTTTATGGGGAACCAAACACTCCCTAAGTTTTCACAGGGGCGCATGTGCCACCTGTGAAGGTAAACAAACAAGCTTCTACAAGCTTCATAGATATTTGTCTTCTCTCAACAATTCATGATAATACATGAGAAACGTTTGACCAAATGTTTTACCAAAATAGTTTTACCTTCACCAATAGAATTACACTTGGAGCCAAGAAAGCAAAGAAGTTACTCCCATAGCAAAGGAGATGTGTATCAAATGGGGCCTTTTTGTATCATTGGCATGGTAAACTTTTATCTTGAATCGTACTCTCTCCATTCCAGAAAGAATGCTGGTACGAGAGTTTATGCTGGTTAAACTTTTATAAAATTAATTAAATTTATAGAAAACTGTTAACAACATTTATATCTTTATGAAAATATATTTGATCATATTTAAATAATACTAATTGTATATATACTATAAATACCAATATCTTTTATAGATGTTTGGTGAAGGTCGGTCGAAAATCCTCAGCTTATCGGAGAGCAAGAATTAGGCCTTGTTTAGTTCACCCTAAAAATAAAAAAAGTCAAAATTTCCTGTCACATTGAGGCCTGGTTCAGTTCGCGAAATTTTTTGGATTTCGCTACTGTATCACTTTCGTTTGTTTGTGGCAAATATTGTCTAATTATAGACTAACTAGTGTTAAAAGATCCGTCTCGCGATTTACAAGCAAACTGCGTAATTAGTTTTTGTTTTCGTCTATATTTAATGTTTCATGCATGTGCCGCAAGATTCGATGTGACGGGGAATCTTGAAAAAAATTAGGAACTAAACAAGGCCTGAATCTTGCGACGTATGCATTGAGCATTAAATATAGATGAAAATAAAAACTAATTGCACAGTTTAACTTTAAATCGTGAGACGAAACTTTTAAACCTAGTTACTCTATGATTAGATAATATTTATTAAATAAAAATAAAATTATTACAATGTCAAAATCTAAAAAAATTGGATCTAAACAAGATCTTACAATGGATGCCTTTACAATGAGGGAGTACTCGTACATGCGAATCTCTAGTTTTGCACGGCAATGAGGAGCTGAGTACTCGTACAGTAGTACCCACAAACCCACCCGACACGGCCGCTGACGGCGTGGCTGCACGCACTGCCGGAGCATATTTCCAGCGCTGGGCAATCAATCGAAGGGTCCTGATTCCCCTCCTGCAAGAGCAAGGTCTTGGCCTTGTTTACTTCAAAAATATTTACAAAATAAATAATACAATATTTTCGTTTATATTTAATAAATATTATCTAAATATAAACTAACTAAATTTAAAAAATTCGTCTTATAAATTAAAGACAAATATATAATTATTTATTATTTTTATTTATATTTAGTGCTTTATACAGCACAAGATTTGATACAATGGAAAATGCGAAGTTTTTTGTAAGGCCTTGTTTAGTTCATCCTGAAAACCAAAAAGTTTTCAAGTTTCCCCGTCACATCGAATCTTGTGGCACATGCATGAAACATTAAATATAGACAAAAACAAAAACTAATTACACAGTTTAGCTGTAAATTACGAGACGAATCTTTTGATCCTAGTTAGTCTATGATTGGATAATATTTGTCACAAACAAACAAAAGTGCTACAGTACCGAAAATTTTTCACTTTTCGGAACTAAACGAGGCCTATAGTATTGTTTTAGGAACTACAAGGCCCAAGGGGCCGGACGGGGCCCAGAGCAGCAGGCACGTCGGCAGGTCCTGGACTCCTGGTCGCCACTCGCCGGCCGGTGCAGCCTGCAGCGGGCACGGCGGGACAAAACTCAAGGCACTACGTGCCCTAATCATGTCATCGATGGGTCACATCACATCCTGCCACCGCTATGGCCGATGAACCCAAGGACACCGCACCTTTTACTGCAAACGCTGGGGGACACGACACGACAGGACAGGACGTCCGGACAGCCTCTCCCTCTCGTCGTCTCCCGGCCCGATCAGCCGGCATGCCCACCATGGTTGGTTGGACTTGGGCAGTCTAGGCTGCAGTCGAAGTTGGACATGCATATAGCTTAGATATGTTCATATTCTCCAACGCAAAAAAAAAAAAAATACAAATTCGGAAGTTAGCAATCTAGCTTTTCACAACCAGCTTTCACCATCTATGGGTATCCAAATATAGTCTAAACTCGTGTCAACACAATGAATTTCAACATGGACTAAACTTGGGTCAACACTATAGTTGGCCAAACGGGCGGCCCGGCCCTGGCACTATACGGCACTATGTTTATCGTGCCATGTCGTCTCGGGTCATCGTGTCAAACTCTCGGCCCAGGCACGGCACTATGGCTCCTTAACCGTGCCATGCCGTGCCGTGCCGATAGACACTGTGGCCCATCGTGCCCGTGCCGGCCCGTGGCTTCAGGAGAAGTCGAGAAGCTCATTGCCCCTGCCTCAAGGAGAAGATGAGCGCTACCGCTGTCGTATAGTCACGCGGGAGAAAGAGTGACCGCAACAAGAATGTGTTTCCGCCGCCGACTAGGGAGTTAGGGTTTAAAAGGGTTGTGTGATGCTTATATACATGACTCAGAATACATTCAATGGTCATGATCTATACTCAAAGCATCAGATGATGGAAATAATAGTGCCAGCGTCGTGTCAGCCTATTAATCGTGCCGTGCCCGTGACGGCACTGCGGGCCAAAGTTGCGGCCCAGGCACGGCACTACCACCGGGCCGTGCCGTGCCTGGACCGTGCTTTTTAGTGTCGTGCTCGGACCGGCCCATCGTGTTAGTGCCGGATGGAAATCTATAGTCAACACTATGAATTTAGCCAGAGCTTTCATATGTTTGGAACGCACATCGTGCAGACAAACATAGAAATTTACGTTGGATTCCCTTTGATGAGAAATTAAAAGCCTCCAATCCAAACAAACGGGGATCAGGCAGAGCTAGGCAGCAGGTACTCTATAGCGCAGCGCAGCCGCATGCAGCGTCCATCGAGGCCGCGCGCTGCTCTGCCCGAGGCCGCCCGCCCGCCAGGAGCTGCCCGGCGCGGCGTCCATGCATCGAACGAGGCCGGCCGCGCGCTAGCTGCTCTGCCCGAGGCCGCGCATTGCCCCGCCCTGTGCCCCTGTGCCGGTGCCGGGCCGGGGCTGCTGGCCGCTGCAGCCTGCTCAGCCTGCAGGCAGGCTCACTCGCGTCGCGAGAGCATGCATGCATGAGCTCCGATCCCCTGCCTGCTGCCGCGAATTGAATCGGGCTCGAGCCATGGCCGCGGTGCGGGTGCCGTACGTACGTGTGCCTGCCGGCCGGCTGCCAGTGCCGTCGCCGTCTGGGCTGGCGACTGCCGGCTGCGTTCGCCGGTCGCCGGTCGCCGGCCGTGGTGCAGGTGAGACCACCGCGCGCGGGTCAGGCCGGTCAGCTGGAGTGGTCAGGCCGGCCAGCCATCAAGGCCTGTACGTGTTGTTGTGGGAGTCCGAGTTACCCTCGGTTGGCTCATCAGCTCTGCCTATTAATTAGCCATCAAGTCGCGGCAGGGAAAGGAGTACGAGCTGTCGTGCCATCCATCGCCATCGGGGGAGTCGTCGAGACCTCACTGGCCAACTAGGGCATCGCCATCACTAGCTAACGTGTCTAGCAGAAACCTAGGAATAGGATACCAGTATATTTGAAGCGCACGACTTCCACATGACATGAACTATATGGAAATAATAATTTTACAGCATGTAGTTGGTTTAATTTCACTGGAAAATTAAACTTAGATAAAAGAGGAATTCCTCCATTGTCGCCGTTGAACCTACAACTTCTTGTCAAGCCACTCTTCTTTGCTTGTCTCGGTGGACAATTATGTTGTGCCACAACCATTGAACAACTAGATCTAGGCCTTGTTTAGTTCACCCTGAAAACCAAAAACTTTCACATCAAATCTTGGAGCATATGCATGCAGTATTAAATATAAACGAAAATAAAAACTAACTGCACAGTTTGCCTGTAAATCACGAGATGAATCTTTTGAGCCTAGTTAGTCTATAATTGGATAATATTTGTCAAATAAAAACGAAAATGCTACAGTGCCGAAAACCGAAATTTTTTCGGAACTACACGCTGTCGGTGTAGGTTCCCTCCTTGCGTTGTGCTCGACTGGTGCAAGGACGATCATACACTAGAAAAGAGGAAGATCGAAGAGAGAAGTTGGGAGACAAGGGAGAATTGTGGCCCTACATATATAATAAAGAACCTATGCATTATGTAAAGGTATTCTCTCCGTCCAAAAGTCTAAAACGTGTAAGCAAAATTAAGATGATGTCTGCTGTTGTTTCTTGGTTTGTTGCACTAGGGCCTTGTTTACTTCTACCCAAAAATCCAAAAAATTTTCAAGATTCCCCATCACATCGAATCTTTAGACGCAGGCATGGAGTATTAAATATAGACAAAAATAAAAATTAATTATACAGTTTGGTCGAAATTTACGAGACGAATCTTTTGAGCCTAGTTAGTCCATGGTTGGACAATAATTACCACAAACAAACGAAATTGCTAGAGCGACACGAAATTTTTTGGTTCGGGAACTAAACACGGCCCTAGTAACTCCTCTTATGGCAAGCCAACTGAAGGGGTCACCGCCCACCCGTTCAGTCATGTTAGCTTGATAGACCCCCTCCGTCAAGTTCGTTCTTTCATCTAATGAGCCCCATGTAACGCCACCAAGCCACCATTAGCATGTGCGTTTACTCAAGAAACATTAAGGTGAACGCGATGATTAAATGAAAAGGGACAAGCCTTTATTCCTTCTAGGTCACCCTGCCTGAGGCTTAGGCATTTTAGACTTTTGGATGGAGGGAGTAGTTTTCTAAATGGAGTGATGCGGCATCCATAAACACTAGGTATAGCTTTCACTTGAGACTGCACTTATAGCAAGTGAAATAATCAAATATGCGCCTGCGTGAATCTTTAAACATTGATTGATAAGACTAGCAACAATTATATATATGTTAATGTTATATAGTGATAATTCCTCCATTTTTTACATGTCCTATTAGTTTTATCCTATTTACATCAAGCATGAATATAAGATCATGACATAAATTTATAATTTTAGATTTACTATAAGAAATACATCCATAATATAAAATTCATTTGTTGTGAAACTATAGGGATTTTGTTTGAAATAGATGGTCAAAGAGTGTAACGTTTGAAATAGGAAACTAATGGTGATATGTAAAAAAAACAGGAAGTAGTAGTAAGACATAGAGGTAACATGTTGGCCTGTAAGAAGCAATTACCATTGATTTTGCAGCACATCCGTACAAAAATGCTACTGGCAGATACTCCCCAAAAACATTAATGTCGTGTGTTGGCTACCTGAACAGGGTGAGGACAAGCCTGTAGGGCTCACAGCCTCAGACACAGAGTACCTTTTTTACTAGCCTTGCTGCCTTGGTAGAAACTCGACAGCATGCAAAACGCAGGTAGCCCCATGCATGCCATGCCTTCCGACAATATAGTGCAAGATTCCATCCCAGAACCGGTCCACACTAGAGAGAAACGGCCGAATAATCGAGCCTCTGCTGTCTCAACTTGACCACTACTACATATATATATATACTTGCTGCATTGTGTTCTTATATACTATACACTACAAACAGGAAAAAATCATCAGTGTACCTACGTTTAATTGGAACGTATACATACAGTACTCCCACATGCCAACGTCCATGCATAATCCAGCAATCCTGCAGCAGCTAGCTAAAGAACTTCCAAGAGACACGGTTGAAGCTAGGGGTGCAAAACAGCCAAAAGGCTTGGATAAACTTCCTTTACGATAGCACAAGCATCCAACAGACCAACATCTTGGAATGAAACTAACAGTAAGGGACAGGGGCAGCAGCGTCGTCTGGCAAATGCATCCATGCACTAGGAGAGGACCACACACCGCCAAGGCCGAGGCATGCAATCAAACAAAACTACGCTTGCATTAGCGGGGGGACCTCTACTAGGCGGCCAAAAAAAATCACCTATGTAGTATGATATTTATCTCACCATATTTTGTCAATGACATTTTTGGAAAAAAAATATAACGTTCTACCAAGGTATAGATTTTGCTTTGCAATATATTGATTTTGCTATATACCTAGATATACGCAATGTCTAGTCGTCTAGAGATATATAGGTAAAAGTATGTATCTTGAAAAACTAGAACAAAATAGTCAAGTAATTGATTTCTCTTGTATGTCATACGATGCAAGAAGTATCCCTAGGGTTATATTAAGCATATTCTATGCCAGTCATGGTGCCGTCAAGTTTAGTTTGTTTCTACACCGCACATCTTTAGTTGATCGATATTGTCTTTTATACTTCTAGATGTGTAGTTCTTTATTTCCTTACGAAGATCCCATCTATTCATTGCCAAAGCGTCAACACATACAGTTTTCTCAGCTCAAATGTTGAAGCAAAATAATGTGTTATGGTGACATTGTTGCATAGGCCACTTGGGTGCACTAAATACTTTAGGAGCTTTATAGTCCTCTTCTCTGTGCAATGATTGATTATTGTGAAAAACATCAGTGTTATCTCTCTTAAGCAACCCGACCCACACACGCGTTGTGGCAGAGTACAAAACTACCACGAGTCAACATTGTTGAGCATGGTTACATAGCAACTAGTAGCTCTGACTTCCTATGGTAGACCACAAACGACCTAACCTAAAGAACTTAGATACAGAACCAAAGCGAGAGGCCGCAACAGGTCATCGTTGGCAAGAACAAACGCACTATGATGAGCAGCTCCAACTTCTTTGATCTCTCGCCCTGCCCTCAACATTTGCCAGACCCTCTGAAGTAGAAACCTAGTCGATGAAGAGGGGGTCGCCTCATGTCATCAATGCTAAGCCACATCTCCTGAAGTAGCAACTCCAACTTCACGCTTCAAGTCCCACACCTCCACATGTTGTCTGGGCACCGAGAGGAGAGAGGTGAAGAGCATCCGCCAAAGGCGAGATCATGGCTAAGATGAATTTCCAAGCAATCTCTTCAGGAAGGGCATGACGTCGAAAATGCCACTATCGCTCGTCCAAGAAATGGATCAGGCCTTCACTCGTGGAAGACAATGTTGGAGAGGAACACGACACCCCCAACATGGAAAATGGCACCACCAAGGCTTTAACCCAAGGTGTCCCCAAGCATAACTTTAGGTCAAGATGTTGGACCATAGCCTGCTACCACCATCGTCATCGCTGCGGTACCATCCCATAGAAGCCCCTCTAGAGGGGCTTCGACATGTCGGCTGCAGCTGCATAGCTGTGTCAAGTGCCACCCCCTCTGACCAGGCACCGCACGGAACCCGACTTCTCATGTCGCGCATGCATGTAACACGGCCACATGCCCAAGTTGTCGCCGGTAGTCGGTGGTGGCTCCAGCACCCGCTGTTGACGTTGTTGGCCTCTTCCATCCTAGGGGTGCCAGATCTGATCACTAGGGCACTGGATCTGGTGCCCTGAGCCGGTGTTGCCACCTCCACCATTACCGCTTTCATGGGTGTCGTCATCCACCTGGGGGTGCCAGATCTGGTCGTCATGGCAGCAGATCCGGCTACTCGGGCCCTGAGCGGCCTTGACAGTCATCACCGCCGTAGCCAAGGCTATGGAGGAAGGAGGCAAGCAAAGGAGAAATGAGAAGCCCCTCCCTCCACCATCGCCTTGTGCCTACCTAGTAGGCCCTGGTCGGTGGCACTGCACCATGCAGCCCCTGCCGAGCCCCATGCTACTAATGCGCCGCCGACGCGTGGAAGAGTCCCGGCACTGCCATCTTGGCAAGTTGCACAACCTGCTCCGGTAGTGGTGTGGTTGGAGAAGGGAAGAAGGGTGGGATTGGTGGCTAGGGTTCGCTGGCCGCCTGAGTCGCCCGCGTGGGGGCGACACAGGGCGCATATGGGGGGCAGAGCAATTCTTTTTTAATTCATTAAGCTAGGAGAGAATTTTACAGCGAGACCAACACAATCACCAGCAATCCAGAGATTACCAGCGATAACCAAAAGCAAACAGCAAATTGAAGAAAAACAAGAGGAGAAAAAACACGCTACAGCCTGGCCAGGATTGGTCCGAGGCTTCTGTAACCAGCTAGACACCACTCACCGGCTTCTTCCAAAATCCTATTGGCCAGGGTAGGTGCCGCTGTTAACACTCCATTAAAAGTTCTATAGCAATGCTCTCCTTCCAAAATGACCAGCCGATAGAAAGAACAGCGAGTCAAAACCGTTTCGTAGATGCTTGTATTCTTTTGAGTGTCGTCATTATGAAAAAAGAGTTGAGTCCAAAACTCAAACCAATTTCAACAAAATCTCGTCGGACTACAGGCCCCTACAACTCGTTGGTCTCGGTCGATAGAAATTAGAACGAAATTAGAACCAATAAAGTACGTCTTCAGCTCACGATTGTATTCCCGGACCATGCATACATACCAAGTTTCACACTCAGATCCAGCAATCCATATGGACCCGTGTCCGGATAATGGACGATCATTAATTTGTTTCTTCTGTTCCCGTGTTCCTTTGCTGTCGTCGTCGTCGCTTGATCGTCTGAACCTCGCATCATCGCAGCAGCTTCCTCCTATTCAGTCTACTCGATCGCCTCGTCGCCGTCGACGCAATCCAACCCATGCGAATATAATCGATCGATCGACGCAGTGGTAAGCAACTGTTGGGGATTCAACGCCGCCGCCGACGACAGGGCGTGGCGTTGGCCGATCGTGCCGGGCTGCCGGCCGGGCGCGCAACTGCAGACAGCAGTACGCCGGTGTTGGGGGTGCTGTGGCCACGCCCTCTTGCTCTTGTCACGGGAATATTTTGCCGCCCTCCGCCCGGCTGTTGCTGGAGTCCGGCGTCCCGTCGCCGTCAGGACGACGAGCGTGCATCAGCATGCAGCTAGCGCGGCGTGCGGGAGTGGGATCTCTCTCCGGCCGGTCTCCAGCGGCCTCCAGTCTCCAGTCCGGCCCAGCAGGCGGCCATGCCGATGGCGATCGGGTGTCTCAGTGTCTGTCCCTTTCCAGGGCTTTGCATGCATTACGCTGCGTTGCATGATTCGAGAGTCAAATGTTTGGCGGACCACCACCGTACCCATCAATCATAGCCTCACGACCGCGCGCAAAATATCGACTGCAGATTCTGTTGTGCCACTAACCTAGTACGTGTACATATACAGTATGATCTTGTCTGACATTGTGTTGATTCTTCTTTCTCTGCTATATATATAGTTCTTCTTTCTCAATCAGCTCCACTACTACTAATAATACGCATCCGTTTCAAATTGTAAATTATGTGTTATGTATATCTAGGTATATAATATTATCTATGTATTACCTACAAACATCAAAAACAACTTCTAATCTAGAATGAACTACCTGTATTTAAGTATTTCTGAAAGTATAATGTAGGTTCACCGAATTTGTATATTAACTGCTTTGCTGCTCATGCGTGCGTGCGTGCATGCATGTAGACGGCTTAATGGCTTATCCATGTGAGTTTGCACTGTCGGCTGCTCTTATCTTTCAGTCAGTCAGTCAGTCAGTCAAATGACTGTTACCCGCTTGCGAAAGCATGCTGGATGATGCATGTGTAAAAGAGCTTTTTCCCGCGCCTGCCTGCTCTCAAGGCTTTTTCAGCAGCATCTGCACTGGCTCGAAAGCGAGGTCGGTTGTCACGCTCACTATCAGCGACATGCATGCATGACGCCGGATCGGATGATCAATGAAAGAATTACCATCGCGCACCAAAGCCGGCAGCATGCTGGTGGACGGCAGGAAGTCAATGTGCGTGCTCCCGGCTCAAAGCCATCATCAACTTTTGATCAGCTACAGTGTTGACAAGATACATCTATCTATCCATCCATATATTGCACCAACGGTTGCTATGCTATATCCAAACAAACCTCTAAATAAAACCCCGTTTCGTATCTCCTCTGGCACCTGCGCATAAGAGCTACCAAAGAGAGATGCTTCTGGAGGACAAATAGGCTGTCTAGAATCACGTTTTGGTGCTCCGGTCTCTCCGGCAGAAGAACGGGCGCAAGCAGAGCCATGCCAAACAAACACTTAGGCCTTGTTTAGTTCGCAAAAATTTTCAAGATTCCCTGTCATATCGAATCTTTAGTTGCATGCATAGAGCTTTAAATATAGACAAAAATAAAAACTAATTTCACAGTTTACCTGTAATTTGTGAGATGAATCTTTTCAGTCTAGTTACTCTATAATTGGACAATGTTTGTCAAATAAAAACGAAAGTGCTACAGTAGCCAAAAACCGAAATTTTTGCCAACTAAACAAGGCCTAAAATATATGCCAAACAAACACTAAAATATAGGGAAAATATGGGGCAGGACTGTCAAAATCTGCACAAATGCAATAGTCGGTGAAATGAAAAATTTTCGGCCATTGTAGCACTTTAATTTGTTTATGGTAAATATTGTCCAATTATAGACTATCTAGGCTTATTTACAGACAAACTGTATAATTAGTTTTTATTTTTTTAACTATATCTAATGTTTTATGCATGTGCCGTAAGATTCGATGTGATGGAGAATTTTAAAAAGTTTTTGGTTTTTTGGGTGAACTAAATAAGGCCTTAATCAAGTAAGGAGTGAGGAAGAGGAAGAGAAAAACCAATTGGTTCTGAAAGACAGAATTGCAAACGAAAGAAACACGTTGAGGGGTTAAAGTAAACTAGTACCTATCCCGGCCTAAAAACATTAGTGTAAACTCTATCGAAGAAGCAAGGTATCAGATGAGAGGGCGAGGGGTCTCATCAGCCCCTAGGAGGCTAGGGTAGGACGCCAGTTTCCTGCGGCACTGTCAGTAGCATCAGATCCCTAAAGTCAAAACCGGCAGCTCAAGAACAACGCAGGTATGCATCCTATAGTCGATTAAACAAAGGCGATCGAGACGGCGACGCCCTTAATTACTAGTTAATGCCGATCCACGTTTCGTGCTGCACAGTATGCTACTGTTACGGGGGGTCTTCTTCCACTTTTGTATACTCTTCTCTTGACTAACTTGGTCGGAGGAGTGCGCCCGAGGGTAGAAGAGAGCCGTACTAGCTATTTAACAATATTCTCTTATAATAAATCAGCGAACAATATTTTCTGTTATGGCTGATCAGCTAAACGATTTAGAACGATACTATTCAGTTAAAACTTGGCTAAATTTGATTAAATTCACATAGAAAAGTGCTAGCATTTTAACATACTAAATATGTATAGTTAGATTCACTATTAAAAAGGTATATGTATTTGAAAATATAAATGTTGATAATATTTTTTTTATAAATTTAGTTAAAGTTAAGATAGTTTGACTTAAACCTGATCTAGAATTATATCCTTTGTGGAACGGGGAGAGTACTTCCAACCTTGTAGTCTTCAAGAGGCTTCGATTTTTTTTTAATTTCCTGGGCTCAAAATATGAATTTGATCTAAGCTGTTATCTATTTTTCCTTCCCCTGAATAAAAAGTGTTTCAGAAGCACATTCTATAGTTCCTGCATTTGTTGAACAACCGGACAAAACCCATGACCCTTGTTGAGGAGCTCATACTTGGGGATTTAGAAGCAGGGCCTAGTGTAGTAGCAACATTTCACAAGCTTGAGGTTATCAATTAAATCTGCCAACCACTCAACAATGTTTTTCTCTCACAACAAATCAGTACTCTCTGTCACGGTTTATCAGCCAAACAAACAAAACATATTAATAAGCTTTTCGTATAACAAAAAGTTCAGTGACAGAACAGGGAAGTTCTTAATTGTAAGTAAGGTAAGGGAAGTGACCTGATCACCTGACTGGTCAAAAAAGAGCATAGGTCTTGTTTAGTTCCGAAAAGTGAAAACTTTTCAATACTGTATCACTTTCGTTTGTTTGTGACAAATATTATCCAATCATGGACTAACTAGGATCAAAAGATTCGTCTCGTGATTTACAGCTAAACTGTGTAATTAGTTTTTTGTTTTCGTCTATATTTAATGTTTCATGCATGTGCCACAAGATTCGATGTGCCGGGAATCTTGAAAACTTTTTGGTTTTCAGAGTGAACTAAACAAGGCCCTACTTACATGTACTGTACTGTGTGATGTAGCAACAGGAAAAGGGAACTATATGAACACTGCTGGTGTCAACCTGTCATTGAGAACATTGACAGGGATGTGATGTGATACAACATAAGAATAGTCTACATACATGCACATTATTATGTGGTTGTTAAGGGCACAAATATGTCTAGATGTGTGTATAGCTGTACACCATGCATCAGGCATCAGCACATTCCAAAACAAACCAGAGGAATATGGCTAAAATGACCTCATATATATATATATAAGCTACATGAATAATTCTATAAAGAAAAAAATTTCCCATCACCAATCACGGCTCAATCATAGAACGAAGCTATGCCCATCCTCATCCTGCAACACAACACAAAAGGGCCCGTTTGGTTTCGCCAATCACTGCCTGAATGTTATCTTTGCATTGTTGGGACCCCTGAAAATTTTTGCCTGGTCAGAATCAGAGACCTACCTCTGCCTGTATAAGTTGCCTGGGAAATCCGTCGCCAATCAGGCTGCCTGCCTCTAATAATGACCTCTCCCTTCGCCAATCAGTCTGGCTTGTCTTCTCCATGGATCCATGAGGCCATGAGGGGATCACAACACAAATTGGATCCGCCATTGAGGCCGGCTTCTCCCTTCTTGCTGCTGGCAAGATTAGTGTTTGGAATCCTTTTCCACTCTGCTGCATTTCCCCTTTCCATCTTTTTTCGGTTTTCGCTCGCAGAAGATTGCGATGTTGGGACAAGAATTCAGGGGAGTCTCTCAACACTGCACGCAAAAGGCACCTAAAAGACAAAAAGGAAGGAGTACTTGCACATAATGTGTGCTCAAGCTCAATGCAATGCATGATTCCTGCAGGGATGGGCAAGACGTAGTATCAAGTATTCAAGTTCCGAACGCTGCAGAAATCTACTGAGCACTGCTGTGCTTAGCGCCGAAAAATGGATGGAGAATCTATCAGGGATTATTGTACATTGTTATACTTACATGCACAGTAGTTGCAGTGAACAGTAACTGCATTGCACTATATATACACAGCTGAAACACAAACAAACAAACAAGAAAGAGTAGACAGAGGAGGGGGAAAAGGCAGGATTCATGGTTTCAGTTTCAGAAGCTAATCATCACTCAAGGACATTATTGCATCATCTGAGAAACAGAATATATATGCAGAGAGAGAGATATCAGAGTTGAGCTGTAGGCTGCAGTTGCACTTGGTCAAGTTGCGCATATTGCTAAATAATGGTAGCTAGCTTTATATACATACATAGACATATATATAGAGAGAGAGCAGAATCCACATGACCATTTCGATCTCCGAGAACCGATATTCTTAGTAGAATTGTAATTGGCAAAACTACAAATAGTTGGAGATCGGACCAAGAAAAGAAGAAAAAAAGAAAAGAAAAGAAAAAGGGTAAACCAACAACAAAAGCAGCAGCAGCAGCAGCTAGCAACAATCACCGAGGGTAGGAAAGCGAAAACGAGTCTGAATTGAGAAAAAAATGCCTGGCTTTCCCGCATGCCAAATCCGCACGCATCACCAGGACACGCACGGCTCCTTCTTCGCCAGGGCTCTCCTCAATCCGTTGATGAGCCGCTGGGTCTGCACGACGACGGCGAGCTCGCTCCATGTGTATGGCTTTGCTCCGAAGAAGAACGACGACTCAGAAGGCGAGAAAGGAGAAGCAGCTAGGGGTCACCGGAGCTGCGGCGGCGGCGACGGCCTCTCCGGGCCGACGGGGAGCGAGGAACGTCGTCGTCGTGGCTGGAGAAGAGACGGCACGTCGTCTCCGCTGGAGACGGTGGCATTGGCGGCGTCCTCCTCGTCCTTGTTCGTCATGTCCCGGCGGCCGGTGAGGAGTAGCTGCTGCTGGCTCAGAAGGCACCAAGAAAGCGCGTGTGTTTGAGAGGGAGAGGGAGAGGGATAGAGAGGGGAAGGTTTGTTTGCACTAGACTAGACTAGACTAGATGACTAGAGGCCAGTGCGGTAGATTATAATACTAGAGGTTTTTAAACACACACAACCTAGCAAGAGCTCACACCAGGATCTTCTGTACCTGCATACATGTGCCGCGCCTATCTCTTGTGCACATTTTTTTTCTTTTTTCTTCTTTTATAACCATATCTTTTTTCCTTTGAGAAGCCACCTACAATAAAATAGAGAAGAAGTAAGTGCACATGTTTAGGTTGCGTTTGGTTCAATTTCTGAAAAGTATTTCTGCTGCCAAAAAAGTTGAACGCCAACCAAACGGTAGAGCCACTAGAAGACGTTTTTTTGTTTAGAAGCAATTGTATTTTGCGTGGTATAATTATATTTTTGGTAGGAATAGAGAGACATTTTTGCAGTTGTTTCTAGAGAGACAAATAGAGGTAGGTTTCATAGTGTGTTTTAATTTTTTGATTCTAACATGCTACAATTACAAAGCACAAAGCCTCGGCTATAGTGTCTAGCAACTAATTATTGGTATAAGTTTTTTTTGTTCTTTCCTAGCCACTGCAAAGGCTATATTAAAGTCTTGATTATAGGAAAGTTATTATTTATGTGCTCATTTTATATGTAGTTTAAGAAATATTGTTACTCCCTCCATCCTGTAATAAATGTATTCTAGCATTCAAAACTTGTTCTAAAAAATAATGCATTTTAGAGGATAAAAACCAATTTTACATTAAATACTTTTCAATTATCATCCAATCACCATTAATCATGTTGATGATAGCACCTGATTAGGAAATAAAATGAGGTTATATGTGTCTTTTACATTCTCTTAATACGTCTTAAAATTACCAAGATGCACTATACTATAGGACAGGGGGAGTACTTTGTTAGAATCTGCATGCATGGTTCAACAGTAATGTAATTGTGTATTTGTGTAGGATTAATCTATCTGGGCTAAAAGACAAACTCTCAAACCTAAGTATTTGTGTAGGATTAAACTTGCATGTTTACATTCTTCCACCAGCGCATAGCAATAGTAATTAAATAAAGTCCAGATGCAGAAGATCTAAGCTCATAAAGTGAGATAAAGGAAGAAGATTGTTCACACAAGTAACTAACCAAAGAACGAACGAGCTCTAACGCTTTGGTTTGTTGATCAAAGAGACAGTATAGTGGTCCAAAAGTGAAAAAATGGGCCTCTTTTTCTCACCCACATGCTTGCACTCTTCCGACTTCCCTAAACAGTGAAAGGTGGGAAAGAAGTCATGAGGTTCTCTTCTGCCGTTAGGCTTAGCAACTTCCGATTAGCATTATTGGTGACTTGTTTTGTTTTATTTGCCCTTCAAATCTCTGTTCGGGAAAAGCGTTTTCAAGGAACAGTAGGCATGTGCTGTTGACTGGCCTTGTTTAGTTCCAAAATTTTTAGTAAAATGAGCACTGTAGCACTTTTATTTGTATTTAACAAATATTATTCAATCATGGACTAACTAGGTTCAAAAGATTCGTCTCGTAAATTACAGACAAAGTGTGTAATTAATTATTATTTTTATATTATGCATGTGCCGCAATATTCGATGTGACGGAAAATCTGAAAAATTTTACAAACTTTTTTGAACTAAACAAGGCCTAAGACATCTACCTTGCATGTGGAATCAGGCAGTAATTTGGTAGAAGAAGAACGTGTGTAAAACGAGGCATTATTTTTCTATGAAAACACCAACTTTCTTCAGGTTTTACACTGCAGTTCTGCGCTTCTGATCATGCGGTCATGCCACAGTTATGTGATCGATGGGACTAGTCATGCACCCAATTCAAAGACTTCCAGACCTTTTTTCACACTTTTGCCTCCTGTTTCATTCACAATCACATAACGATGACACTGAACATTTACAGAGATACATTTTGCCAAATAAAATGGTATGGATTCTCTAGGGTGCTCTCAAGATGTGACCCTTGCTTTGGCTACAAGGGTAAACACTGCTAACCACATATAGAAGATCATGGCAGTCTTTGTGAATCGTGACAACTCCAAAGGATAAAACCGGTCGTGTGGGAGGTACCGTAAAGTGTTTTCATGGGAGAGCAAAGAAACTTCATATGGGACTGTTGGAAACTCAATGTGTATATGATATGATGAATCCATCGATCCCAAAACCAGTCTAGGGTAAAGTGTGTGAGCGCTGTAATTAATAGCAAAAAAAGAATTAAATCTACGTCTGCTCTATTCCTTTACCTCTCGAAAATAAATGCGAAAAAGGGCCATAAGCATTTCAGACCTCCACAGAGGAAAAATGGGAATCCAGAACCGGCAAAGCCCACGGCATGGCTAGCAGGGCCTGGCCCACCATGCACCGCACCACGCGCGGCTCAGGTGACAGGCCGCCTACGGCCACGGGCCCACGGCCCACGGCCGCTTTGACCTCCCAGCTCCGGGGGCCACACGCCACTCCGTGTCCGTCCGTCCGGCCGGCCGGCCTCTGCGGCCACCGCGACCTCACGTCACGTGCAGCCGCGGCCCCATGCACCCACCCCGGGGGCTTGGTGGTCATTTCGGCCGGCACAGCCAGCCCCAGCCAGAGCACCGCCGATCGTCGCCGCACCGCACGTGCGGGTCTCCGCGGCCGGAGCCGCCGGTCGGGCGTTCCCGGGACCGAGTCCCACGACAGCGGCCCCGGCTCTTCCACCGATGGCGACGGCATGGCGCCCGCCCACCGAGCCGCGGCAGCTTCTATTCCGGCGCACGCGTCCGTCCGTCCCCCGTGGTGGTGGCTGTGGCATCCAGCTCCCTTCTCGGAGTGGCAACCAGTGGCCAGCCTGTGGAGTCTGGAGATGCACAAACACAATGACCAACAGCACGGATTGCAATGTAAGCAAATTGCTTTTTTAGCCATATGTTGAATACTTGAAATGAATGGCAGGCACTACTATCCAGTTCTTACTCGAAACGTCGTTTTCGGATCTGTCTGTAAAACATTAATGAAATTCATGGATATTTGAACTGTCCTTTGAACAAAAGACATGCATGTTCCCACTGAAAAAAAAAAGTTTCAAACACACCAGAAATGCCTAAACATGTACCGTGCTCTGCTAGCAGGCGATGGCATACATAGACGAAGAAAATATTCAGAATGCAAGTTGCAACAGGAAACCAAATCATCCAGCAAGGTACGCAGGCAACGAAAGATCTGTCCTGAATAATTCATTTTCTCATCTTTGCTGTCTCAGGCTCAAAGCCAATCAAGTCCGCGGACCATGGCAAGATGTTTCGTCAGAAAAAGTTACAGGCTCAAGCATAAGGGCATGAATGTAGTAATAACAATTAACGAAAGGAAATGATCCTCAGACTCCGAAACCAACTCTACCAACGTTAGCATAACCTCAGCATACTCCAAAGCCGGCCGTAGAATAAACTAGCTCACACCTGTGAAGACAACGCGAGGCACATTAGCAGCTATCCCCTACTCTACACAGCAACGATGTCATGGGCAGGTCATTTCACAAGCAGAAGAGGGATTTTTTTCCCCCTTGGTAATCTAGGCCTAATAGTCTTCATCCTCAATCCAAGCATTTGATGGCCCTTGATGGACGGCCTGATGGCCCGTGCCTTGGGGCAGGAACTGACGAGAGGTGTTGCATCCTTGCCGCAAGCGCAGTCCGGGGAAGGTGTTTCTTGGTGGCAGAGTTCTGGCATTATGCCTGGGCACAGGGGGCGAGTGGTCTGGCTGCCCACACCAGGAGGCAGCTCTGGGTGTTGCTGCTGCTGGCATGTGTTCCTTCGTGTCCGCTGCAGGCCTGTCCACTGGTGGTGCATCGCTCAGCTCTCCGTCCTCCAGGAGTGGTGAGTCTTCCATCATCCAATATTGAACTCTGCCTGCCCCTGATGCAACCCCCGGAAAATGATTCGGACCAGAAGCTGACGTTACCTCATCGTAATCAGCATCAACAGTTGGTTTCTCTGCCGATGCACTTCCAACAGCATCCGAGGCTTCAGAGTTGGTGCCTCCATGCTCTGGCATTGACAAAGCATGATCTTTTCTCTGAAAATCACTCTCTGACAATGAAATGCTCATATCAGAGCACGTGTCTGTATGATCATAGGTTGGATCGTTTCTTCCTGGTCCTGCAGTTTCATAGTTGCATGGTTGCCGCAATCTGCCATTGGTATCATTCCAGCAGTCCCCTGGAGAGGTTGTTGGGTCATGGAACGTGTCAGACATCAGCTGATCCAGGAAACAGGGAGGTATGCCTGCGACCTCTGCATCATCTATCTCCACATGCTCTGTGGTAGGTACAGATGCAGCCATGTCCCTTTGCAAATCACCAGAGGACGCAATTTCATTGGGGATGTGCCTCATTGATTTGGCAATGTCTGAGTGCCTCTTAGCCCAATCACTACGGCTCCACAGAGAAAGCGGAGGAGGTGACATATTCCATTGCTCCATCACCTTGTTGTCAACACCCAGAGATCCAGGTAGATAGAATGACTGCGTAGTTTCCATACAGAAAATGTCAGTAAAGAACATAGCAACATTCTGAGGATATGATGTACACAAGAAACTACTGTCCAGAAGTACCTTTCCCGAAAGCTGATCTGAGTCCTGCCATATTAGCTCATATGGTGGGTATTTCTTGTCCAATCTATCCAACATCAAGAATGGAATGGTATTAGATATCTTTTATAAAGAAAACAAAACATGCAGAAAGATAGGGAGAAGGGAAACCTTTCAGTTTCTTTGGGAACAATGAGTATTATAAGCTTTGGCTTGAAAGTGAGGGCTTTGTTGATGAACTGGTTCGCAAGAGAGGCTTTAAACCCAAAGGGAGGATTCAACCCCATGACCTGTGAATAACAGTAGTTGATCAACTTAAATAACTGAGACATTATGTCTCCAATGGGATGAGAGCAATTCAACTTGTAAAGCTCCTATGATCGTACCAGTCTGCATCCTGTGGGCAATTCATCTGGTTGAACAGTCATCCAGTCTCGTCTCTCAAAATTGAAATCATTCTACAAAATTGAAGATGATGTTCTGCATGTCAGCTGTGGCAGAACACTTCAACAATAGATTTAAAATGAAGTGGCAGAAGACATCAGGTGTGATTTCAGGCGGTCTCTAGTATGTAGCATAATCGAAACTTAAACAACTTCATAGCTGGCGTTACTGTTAGAGGTAACACAGATTTTGATTAGCCTTGAGGCAACTAACCCCAGGCGTCTCCTTCATATATATAGAGAAAGACAGATATTGCATTGATTACAAACAGCTCACTAGAGCTTTAACTAGATAGAATAGCTGCCTGGGTACCCGCACAACTCTTGGGCTACCCAAGGTCTTTAATGACAGAAATTAACTAGCACAGTTATCTAAGAAATGCTTAGGAAGCAGGGCTTATTAACTACATTTCTCCCCCTAAGACCTGCTTCAATTAATCTTGATCTCCTTGATCCCAATCCTGCTCCTCATCTCTTCCAGCTTGGTTTTGCCCAAAGCTTTAGTCAGTATATCAGCGAGCTGATCTGCAGTGGGAATGAACTCTGTCTTGATGCTACCATCTTCCACACAATCTCTGATGAAATGATGCTTGATTCTAATATGCTTGCTCCTGTCATGGAAAACAGGATTCTTTGCCAAAGCCAGAGCAGACTTATTGTCTACTCTGAGTTCCACCACTTCAACTTTTCTTCCCAACAAATCTGCAAACAGTCTTGACAGCCACAAAGCTTGGGTTGCAGCTGTTGTCATCGCCACATATTCAGCCTCACAGCTAGACAGAGCAACAACTCTCTGTTTGACAGACTGCCAGCTGACCAGGCTGGTTCCAAGGAAGAACAAACATCCAGTTGTGCTTTTGCTTGAATCAACATTTCCAGCCAAATCTGAATCACTGTAACCCACAAACCTTGCTTTGCCTGTTGATCTAGTGTAGCAGAGCCCATGATCTAGAGTACCAGCCAGGTATCTTAAGATCCTCTTCACAGCCTGAAGATGTTCAGTTGTTGGCTTCTCCAGAAATCTGCTAACATACCCTACTGCAAAGGCCAAATCTGGTCTTGTGTGCACTAGGTATCTCAAGCTGCCAACCAGTCTTCTGTACTGAGTTGGGTTCACTTCTTTTGCTGTGCTTTCCTTGCTTAACTTCAGCCTTTCTTCCATGGGTGTGGTGGCTGGATTACAACCTGCCATACCACCAATCTCAAGTATCTTCTTAGCATAATGGGTTTGCTTCAGAGTGATGCTCCCCTCTGATTGTCTCACCTCAACTCCCAGATAGAAGGACAGAAGACCCAAATCACTCATTTCAAAAGTTTGCTTCATCTTTGCCTTGAAGGCTTCAATCTTCTGCTGATTGACTCCTGTGATGATCAAATCATCAACATAGACTCCAATTACCAGTAGGGACTCACCTGATCCCTTCCTGTACATAGCAGCTTCATACATATTCTGCTCAAAACCCATCTGCTTGAGAGTCAAGTCAAGCTTGGCATTCCATGCCCGAGGAGCCTGTCTCAGGCCATACAGGGCCTTGTGCAGCCTGTACACTTTCTTCTCTTCTCCTGTTACAGCAAAACCTGGAGGCTGTGTAACATAAACCTCCTCCTGGAGTTCTCCATTCAAAAATGCAGACTTCACATCCATGTGATGTACTGCCCATCCCTCTTGTGCTGCTAAGGCAAGCAAAACACGCACTGATTCCATCCTTGCAACCGGTGCAAAAGCATCTTCATAGTCAACTCCTTCCTGCTGCACAAAACCACGGGCCACAAGTCTTGCCTTGTGCCTAATTACAGCTCCATGTTCATCCTTCTTCAGCTTAAACACCCATTTTAGTGAAATGGGACGGTGACCAGGACGGGGAGAAACAAGTTCCCAAGTCCCATTCCGCTCTACTGATCTCAGCTCCTCCTTCATCGCTGCTTGCCAATCTGGATCATCTTTGGCTTCTTCATAGCTTGTAGGCTCACCAGAATGGGTGAGATTCAGTTCTGCAAACAGCCGCTGCGCTGGCGGAGGGGTTGGCTGATTACCAATAATGTCATGAATCTTCCGATAGCGGAGTTCTTCATCGTCATGGTAGGCATCCACCCTTTCATCATCATCTTCCAGGGGGGTCACATGCTCAACCTGAGGACTTGCTGGAGCTGGTGTAGGTGTTCTGGGTGACGCAGGCACCTCTGCCTCCGCTGCGGGCTCCTCTGCTTCTGCTGCAGGCTCTCCTGCATCCACCGGAGAGAAACCAGGCGATGCAGGATGTGGCGGAGGAGATAGTAAAGGCGACGCTGAACTTCCTGCTTCAGGGAGTTCCTCCGCCCATGGGAATTCAACAGAAAACTCACTGCCCGCTGCTTCTGGTGTGCCTACTGCTGGTGATGCCCAGTCCCAGCCGCGGCCTTCGTCGAACACCACATCACGGCTGACACGCACGCGCTGGGACACTGGATCATAGATACGGTATGCCTTGGCCCCTTCCGCATAGCCGATAAACACGCCAGCCTCTCCGCGGTCATCGAGCTTGCGAAGCTGAGTAAGCCGCCGGGTATAAGCCACACAGCCAAAGACCTTGAGGTGGCCGACTGTTGGTGCCCGACCGTGCCATGCTTCATAAGGAGTGACATTCTTCAGCGCCTTCGTCGGGGATCGATTCAGGATGTGTACAGCCGTCATCACAGCCTCCCCCCAAAACCGAGAGGGCATCTGGCGTTGCTTGAGCAGAGCTCGTGCCATGGCCACCACTGTTTGGTTCCTGCGCTCAACAACACCGTTCTGTTGCGGTGAATAAGGGGCACTGAAATGCCGTTTAATACCTTCATCAGCGCAGTATGCAGTAAATTCTGCGACGGTGAATTCGCCGCCATTGTCGGTGCGCAGGACCTTCAACTTGCGCCCGCTTTCCACCTCTGCTGCCACCTTAACCTTCTTGATTGCTTCTGCTGCTGCGTCCTTGGATGGCAGCAGCACAGCCCACATAAAGCGGGTGGCGTCATCGACAAGCAGCAAGATATAGCGGTTGCCCGCCGGTGTCGCTGGCGTGACCGGACCGCACAGGTCACCATGCACCAGCTCAAGCTGATTCTGGGCACGGTATGCTGCTGCAGCCGGAAAGGAACGCCGCCTCTGCTTGGTGGTAACGCAGGTGTCACACACCTGCTCAACATGGTCGACCACCGGCATCCCGCGTGCCATCTCCTCCTTGCTGAGTCGCCGGAGTGCATCGAAGTGCAGATGGCCGAAACGCTCATGCCACTGCCACGCCTCTTCATCCTTGCGTGCCGCGAGACAGACAGGTTGTGCAGCCTCAAGATGCAGAATATACAACCTATTCTTCCCTCTGCGTACCTTGGCGAGCAGACGGCGACTCTTGTCCCAGATGCGAAGCACGCCATCATCAATCTCAACCTTGGACCCTCCTTCATCAAGCTGTCCCAGACTTATGATAGAGTTCTTCAGCGCCGGAATGAAATAGACGCCATGAAGAACCCTCTGCTCACCGGTCTTGGCTTGGAAAACAATAGACCCGACGCCCTTGATCTCAACCTTCGACGCATCCCCGAACCGGACCGTTCCTCGAACGCCAGTGTTCAGATCAGCAAAGAGCTCTTGGCGCCCGGTCATGTGATGTGTCGCGCCGGAGTCCAGATACCAGCCGCTGTCCACCTCTTCTTCGTCCACGCCGAGGTAGGCGCGAGCGCGTGGCTCAGAGAGCTCGACGTGCTGTGCCGTGTAGCTGTGCGCCGGCGTGCTCTGTTCCAGGCTGATGAAGCCATGTGCCAGAAACAGAGCACCATCTTCATCGCACTCAGCGTACTGGGCGCGCGCCTCATGCCTTCCTTGGTTCCCACCACGCTGCCCAGCCTGATTTCCGCCGCCACGACCTCCACCACGGTTGCCACCACCGCGGCCAGCACGGTTTCCCCCTCCACCGCCGCGCTCTGCATCTTCACGGCGCGGCTGGGGACACTCACGTGCCCAGTGGCCTTCCTGGTTGCAGTTGAGGCAGGTGTTGGGGCCAACACGGCCAGCGCCTTTGCCTTCACCACGTCCGCCACCACGGCCAGCACCTCTGCCTCGTCCGCGTCCGCCACCACGGCCGCGTCTGCCGCCACCGCCATGCTGGTTCTTGAAACCAGAACCGCCAGCTTCTTCTGCGCCTTGCTTCTCCTTCTTCAAACGCGCACGCCACTGCTCCTCGGTGTACAGCAGCTTGCCGTTGATGGACACCGGCTCTGTCACAGCTTGCGCTTCACGTTCATCCACCGCCTTGAGCCTTCCTGTCACCTCCTCAAGCGAGAGCGCCTCGAAATCGAGGAACTGCTCGATGGCGACGACAATCTGCGCGTATTTGGCAGGCACCGTGCGTAGAAACTTCTCCACAACACGCTTCTCGTCGATGTCCCTGTCACCATGAAGAACAAGCTGCTGGTGCAGAGTTGACAGCCGCAGGGCAAAATCCTCCACCGGCTCGCCAGGCTTGACATCCATGTTCTCCCACTCCCGACGCAGCCGCTGCAACGTCGCTCGGCGGACCCTGTCCACACCGATTCGAGTCGCAGCGATGGCATCCCATGCCTCTTTTGCTGTCGCCTTGTCAAGGAGCGGGAGCCCCAACTCCTTGGGCACAGACGCGACAATCACCTCCAAGGCTCGCCTGTCGTCGCGGTACTGCACTGGGCCTCCTTCGACAGCTTCCCAGAGATCGCGCGCCTGCATCCTGAGCTTCATCGTCTGGCTCCACTCATAGTAATTTGTCTTGTCCAGCATTGGCCATGATGTGCCGCTGCCGGAGTCGCGGTAAACCACCCTGCCTTGCGGTGATTCATAGCGGCCGCCGCCACGACGCCTTCTGTTACGCAGTGGTGACTGCGAACGGCGCCTGTCCCGCGATGGAGTCCTCTGGCTCCTCAAGTCCTCTTCCTCTTCCTCCTCTTCTTCTCCCTTCTCAGCAGCAATTTCGGCCCGCAGCTCCTGCGCCGTCCTTGCTGCCGCCTCTGCGGCAGCCGCCGCCTGCTGTGCTGCCTGGACCGCCAGCGCTGCTGCTTCCTCTGCAGCCTTCAAACGCGCGGCCTTGAGCCTGGCAACGCGCTCAGCAGAGGTCGACATGGGTGGAGGAGGTGAGGAGTTGGCCTCGTGGCTCTCTGGTGTCTAACCTAGCTCTGGTACCAAATGTTAGAGGTAACACAGATTTTGATTAGCCTTGAGGCAACTAACCCCAGGCGTCTCCTTCATATATATAGAGAAAGACAGATATTGCATTGATTACAAACAGCTCACTAGAGCTTTAACTAGATAGAATAGCTGCCTGGGTATCCGCACAACTCTTGGGCTACCCAAGGTCTTTAATGACAGAAATTAACTAGCACAGTTATCTAAGAAATGCTTAGGAAGCAGGGCTTATTAACTACAGTTACTAAATATTAAAAACGCAAACAAACGACACTAGCCAATGCAGATTTAACATGTATACCACCTTTGGTTGAATGAGATCATAATTTTTGTAGAAGCAATTTTTCCCAGAAGATTCCAATGTTTCCTTCAGTAACAAGCTAAAGTCATTTGAACCACAGCAAAAATCAACCACCTGTAAAGAATAAGAATAAATGACACGATAAGGCTCATAATAAGTGGCATCAGTTGATCATCTATTATGGTCAGTTCTGCTTAACACGAGAAAAAACACGAGGATAGAAATCCGAGTGACTTAATGTCTACACGAGCATCAAAATCATTATGCTGAAGATGAACTGAAGCAAGACATTCAATGAATAGGTATACATGCTATGATATTTGCAATGAAACAGAAGCATGGTGAATTAACATACATATATGGCATACAAAGTTATATGCTGTGGACAATAAACTGAACTAAGGTACAAAATTTTTCGATCTCTGGTAAAATGAAGAACTGACACTTTTTATAATATTTCGTTCTTATAAATACTGCTATTGTCCAACCAATTTTTATCTATATACTCGATTTTTAACCAGATTACCAGAGACATCAACAAGGTGTTTAAGTTTGTTATGGATAGAATATATCATGTATATCGTACAACAGCCTTTTCTTCTCAGAGATCTTCCTTAATCAATGAACAGCAAAATGTATTGCACAAATTCATGAGAACAGAAAATGTGAAAGACCATATATTCAGAATGCAGCACATAGCTTATGCACTTTCATAAGAGCACAATGTTATATCATAACCAAACAAGGGCCACCCAAATTAATGTAATAAAACGAAAACAGAAGTTTTACCGTGTCACCACTTTGAATATACCACTGTAGCTTATCAACAATCTGCACACATTTACAGCAGTTGCTTTAGTATTACAAAAGGATAATGCAATCAGCAAATGGTCAATATTAGCGTATATAACAAAGTTTGTAAGAATAATATTGCGTTCCAAGATAGATAAGTGACAAGAAACCAGCCTGCAAACCAACAGCTAATCTGTAATAATATAGTACATTGCGAAATAGATCTGTTGCCAGTTGTACAGCATTCAGTTTATAACCAATATAAATGGAACCATATAAGATGGCCTAAGAAGATTCCTATTCCTTACACCAAATTCATCCCAGGGCCACTACAGAACAGTGACGCATTGACACAAGGGTACATTTCAAGTATATATGCCAAGTTAGTAATATTGATAATGGTTATTTGATCCAACTATTTTTTTGACCAAAGTCAGCAGGGGAAACCCCAACCTATTTTTTTTATTCCAGACCTATTTAATTTGCTCCCAGTAGGCTAGAGGACCTTCCCCTTCGCATTTGATCCAACTATAATAATATTATTTTTAATTCTACTCATTCAAGGCTCAACGTGTCTAAATTTATAGACAGCATAATTTGTATCAAGGCCCCTAATAAATTTTACAATCGCATGTGCAACTCCATTGAATTGGTTACCTAGATGTTACAGCATAGCAACCATTTTTCGACATAACCATAAGAAACTTTGCAATTGGCTTTAATATCATAGTAATCCAAAACTATCAAATCCTATACTCCTTGTTAGAGTATATCACAACTAGAATATAGTTGGGGTTACAATCCTGTGTACCGGCTTGACCCCCAAGTCATGAACTAACCACATTGGTATCATATTACATGTATTCAAAAAACAAAAAGTGTTCCAAATTATCTTTTGGCATATGGATGCTAATTTATTATTTATCGTCCAACCGCATCAAAAGTATTACATAGTGGTTTTTTATGACAATTATGTACAGACTACAAATTCACAATATTATCCTCATACTCAAGAGAGCATGTCTCTCTGTTTATGTAGAACGCTATTGCCATGTGGCAATGTGATGCGTTGATTCTAAGAGAACAGGAAGAAAAGATTAGCAAATGCAATGTTAAGATAATCATGTCTTGTTTTAAGGACTAATGGTTGCACCTACCAGCTGGAGTTTATTCAGTTTCGTGAAGTGGCGCCCATAAGATGTGTAGCGCATGCCATGAAGAAATGGTGCAAGAAATACATTCAGCTTGTTCTGCAGGTAATAGAACATGTTAGAATGGATGCCAAACTTTAAATTCAACAAAAAGAATATTAACCTGAAGTACATAAAACACCATATTTAGCCACTCATTGCACCTTGCTTATAATACTACAAAGAATTAAAAAATATTTTCCAAGGTATCTGGTGTTCTAAATGGGTTATTATCTCTTTTGTTTCAGTAATACTCTCACTAGTCAAAAAAAAGTTTACATTTTTCACTTCTCATGGCCTTCGAGATGCAACCCTGACCACCATTTCTATTAGAATATATTTACAAAAGTTAATAAGTTTATGAGATTAATTATGAAAATACTTTTCAAGACAAACCCACTTTTTCTAGTGTGTTTCCAAGCTAAAATATTTCAAAATTTTCTGATAGTTAGAGTTTCAAAATTTGAGTAGATCTTGTCCAAATCGTAAATTAGTTGTGACTGGAGGGAATAACAAGGAGGTAACAAAGTCAATTAGTCTAAAAAATAAGGGCTAGAACTTGGCAAACTACTACAATAGTATATGCATACCATCTAAAGCTAAATATGTAAAAGAATAGTAGTAGAACATAATTTGTGTACAACAACCAAGAGGAGAGTTCCACATTTGCATGTACCTTCCACTTTACAAGTTGAAACAGAATATGAGGTGGGCAGATAGATTTGGCAGCTGCTATAGATGCACCATTTTCTAACATATGCAGAGCATCTTTAACCGCCTGCATGGAAAACAATGACATAAGAAACCAACCAAATCTATGGACAATCTTCAGTTCTTCAAAACATAGCAAAGTACCTCAACAGATCCTTCCACCTTTTCCAGTGTAATGTTATCAGCATTCTGATTTGGTGTGTGTGTAGATGGTACCACTAGCTTTTTCTTTACATCCTCCATTGTTATACCAGCTGCCACTTTTTGTGCAAACTCATACATTCTAGAGAGAAGGGTAGCCTCAGTGCATACAGTGCAGCTCATGGAAATAAAAGGATACAACAGTACTAAAGAAAGCATGAATTGAACAAACACTGCACACATAATGCCCATGCTTGAATTCACTCAAAATATTTTATACGATAACTGGCACAGAAATAAAAGTAAACCAAATAAATGTGATGGTTATGATCTAAGAGAATGTTGTTGTAAATGACACTTCCATTAGTGTAAATGAAAAAACAGCACACAGCGAACCTTAATCTTTTGAATGATAACCAAAGTTCCACTGAAACAAACGTAAACAAATCCACAAATATCTTATCGAAGTAAAATACCTTAACATTAAGAAACATAATTCATTGACTTTTTCATAACCTCCAATGCACAATGTTTACACTGAATTAGCAAGAGTTGTGAACAATGTTATAAACACTAGATATTCTTGGAGTTTATATTTACTGAAATTCTTGTTATTTTCTTTGTGGGAAAGCCCACACCATCAAAACTTTATCTTGTAGCAGAAGAAATGCATATGAAGCACAAATTGGTCGGAAAGAAGGAAACAGATAGTGGTAAACACAGGGATATAGACTTGCCTCATCTCAGTGTCTCTGTCAATGTCAGGGAGTTTTGTCATAACCACAGGTTTTTCTTCAGGCATAGTCACTTTCCTTCTTTTATTCATCAAATTTCTTAATGAAGAATTTCTCACTGTGCAAGAAGATCTTTTAACGTTGGACAATGGTGCAGAAGGAAGCTCCTCAAGACATCGTATCTTCACTGTCTTTTTGTTTATTCCATTGACACAATTGAGGGGCTTATCGGACAATGGCGCAGAAGGAAGCTCCTCGAGACGTCGTATCTTCACTGTCCTTTTGTTCATTCCATTGACACAATTGAGGGGTTTCTTGAGAGCAGTAGGGTCCTCAGGAAACTTAATATGATTTCTTGTGGGGGTTCTATATTCTGGATTAATTTCATGCTTCCTGGCCAAATAACAAGGTCCATTCAGAATTTTGTTGGATAAAAATAAAATCAGCGGAGCTACTTGACTGCAGGAAACATATCATACAAGCAATATATCAAGATTCGATTGTTGGGAAGAAGGTCATCCCACGCCCTTTGGAAAACACATTGACCATTCTCAGTGAACTCCTCAAAGACAATTTCCCTGTGGACAGGTAGACTTATATTGAAATGACTATAGATGGAATGCAAACTACTATGGAAATGAACAATGCAAATAAGTCTTTAATACCTTGGCAAGCATCTTCTATGGTACGACTTTGGGCACCGCCTACATACAGCGAACTGCAGCTCCTTATCCTCTTTGTTCTCCCCGTACTTGCAGATGCCACATTTGTGGAGGGGACATGCAAATTTTGCCCCACTGGCTATCTTTGCTGTATACTCAGTCGATTTGGCCTCGTTTTCAGGGAAGAGTAACTGAGCAACACACTTTGCATGATAGAAGTGACCGCAAGTTGATGAAGCACATGGAAACACCTAAAAGAAACAAGGAATTTCAAACAAAAAACTTTCAAAACCATCTGATACTGCATAAAGGATCATTAATAATTCTACCATATTTTTTCATTGCACTGGCAAAGTTATCATCCAATTTGTATATGATGAATTTTCTATGAATAATTTTTAGTGAAAGGGATTAACCTCTGGAGGATTAGTTTTAGCTGAACCTAGCCTTCCACAGGCAAAGCATTGATATATTTCATACTCACAATTCTTGCACTTAAAGACTTTCATCACCTGTAAATTTGCATGAGTTCATCAAAGGATTCCACAACAGGTTGGAGAATATGTTAAGTCAATAAAGTTAAACTCGTTCAACTGTGAAAGGATCATGACAAATACATCTAACTGCTGCCTGCTGTAGCCTAAGGTTGGACATTGTTCACCAGAATCATTAGTTGCATGAAATGACCTCAGACACCGGCCTTCGCAGCTGCAAGAAAGTACAGAAAAAAGTACATTTCATGAAATCAGAAAGAATGGAAAGGCATTAGAAGGTGTTTATCTAAGATGAGAAGATAACCATATAAGTAGAATTTTGTGCGTGTTCTCTTCAAAAAGTACAGAAGATGATACAAACTAGATAGTAATATTGGCCATAACTGGCAAAATGCGAGCCTACTGAGACCAAATACAAACAATACAGGCATTTTAGGCAACAAAAACGAGTAGTTTCAACCACAACCAAGCATTGTTCAATGAATCACCAATTCTGTTAGCTCACATGTGATACAGTAACTTCAAAAGACATTGCTAACAGAGTGGCGAAATCCGTTATGAAAAACAACTAGCAATTTCCAGGCCGCTGCATATATCTCTTGAAAAACTGCATGGGAGTATGGTGATACTCTAAAACAGAACTAAAAAACTAGACACCACTATGTTCCCTTTGAAAATAAATCAATTTGACAACCCTCAGCCCTCTTTTACCATGCCCATAATACTAACTAATGTAACTATATATATTTCCACCTGAAAAGGCATTATGTCAACAGATAGATTACATTGATCAGTCATGGAGCATTCTGAATATTTCACGTATCCTGGCAGGTGGTAGGAAACGCATAATGGACAGCAGAATAAAAAACTGGGAAAAGTGCACATGCACCTTACAATTTCACCTCCATTGTCACACAGAGCACAAACTAAATCAGCATTAGCGTATCTATCTTCACAAGCACGCCCAGCCATATCCTCTGGGTTAACAAACCCAAATTCTTGTTTGATCTCTCTACTTCTATGAAACCTGTTATAAGAATAATATGCATTTAGCACCACTTTTGACAAAAAGTAAAGGATTGTTTTGATAACTCAGATTCTTGCACCAGGAAAACACTGCATATAAATTTGTGAAATATATCATATAAGTGCTGAGTAAAATCACTCCAAAGCCAAAACTGAAACAACAACAGCACTAAACAACACCCACAACCCAAAATCAGGGGAGCCTACCGAGCATGAAGTTCCGGAAACCATAATGAGCCATAACAATCTGCGCTTAATTTGCACTGCTTTTTACACCAAAATCCAAACGAGGCACGGGCGTTATCCAACCAGCAAATCATTCCGGCATGCTCAAACTCTTCAGAGTTAAGAGATCTCCGAGTACGCAACTTGAGGCATAAATGCAGCTCCGTGTACATGGACGTTAGTACCACTTGGGTGTTTAGAACTGCTCCACAAACTCCACTGTGGAGCAGAGTTTGTGGAGCACCTCTCTCACAACTCCACCCTTTTTCCTCGAACGCGTGGAGCTGAAACCGTTTCTCCACCCTTTTTTCTCGAACGCGTGGAGCTGAAACCGTTTGGCTAAAAAACGCGGAGCTGAAAAATTGGAGAGACGAGTCCCAAACACCCCTAAATACCCGCGACCTAGCGACCAATCATTTCCTCAGAAATTGCCGGAGAACAAAAATTTAAACCCATGGACCCCAAACCCACCTACTAGAAAACTGCGGGTGTGCAAGAGAACTGGACGACCACGGATCGGTGCCGCTGCCCACTGCGGTCGCTCGAAATCCCGATGCGGTAGCGAAGTCGGAGCCAGCGACGAGGGGAGCGGCGGGTGCCGCAGGCAGCAATCGATCGAGCTCTCCCTAACTAGTGTACTACCCAGCCACCCTGAGCATTGAGCACATCAGCAGGCAAAAATCAAGGGCGAACACAGAAATTTCCGAGACAAAACCGCTAGAAGTCGGTCGAACCAACCACCCCACACCCGGCGCCAGTAGTTGTTCCTACTTCCTAGGAAGGGACCCAACCAAATCGGAGGTCCATTGTAAAGGCACAGCCGAAAAGCTCCTCCCAAATCCCAATGCGCGCGCGGAAACCCCACACCTGAACCACGAGAAAACGGCCCAAAAGCGCCGCAGAGCACAGGCATTCACCACAAATCCCTCCCGCGGAGCGCGTCAACCACGCTAGAACCCACCGATCGCGCAGCACCCCTAAACTCGCAGCGAAATAAAATCACGGGAAAAAAAAACAGAAAATAATTCCTACCCCCAAAGCCAGCCAAAGGACAAAACCTCTCGCACTCGCGAGAAGAAGCACCGTGGAGCGCGCGCGAACCCCGGACCCGGAGGCGCCGCCGCGGCACCTCCGCAGGCCGGCGATCGCCTCCGAGTCGCCGGAACCCAAACCCACCCCCATAACTAACGAAGGAAGCGGAGACGGGCGCGGTGGGCTCGCCGAGCTCGCGTACCTCTGCGGCGCCGCGCGATTCGAGCACCCGCACGCCTAAGCACCCGCCGCGGCGCGGGGGCGGGGGCCGTCCGTCGCTGTTGATTCCTCCTGGGAGCAAGCAAGCAAAACCCCAACCAAACCCCCAGGGAGGAGGAGGGAGAAGGTACACACACCCACACAGACGCTGTGATGAGCAGCGTAGGTGGAGGGAGGGTAGGCGTGTGACAGAAGCCAAAGCCTGCGAGGGGTCACGTCCGATTTATGCTCTCGCCTCGCTGGCCCCACCACCTCCCTCCGCGTAACCGCTGCACAGCGTGGAGAGTCAGCCGCTGTTACTGACCCGCGGGCCCCGTCGTCGTCGGGGCCATGAGGGAAGTGAGATGAGGTAGTGGGAAGTAGAGTGCGCGTGTAGGTGGAGAGGCTTGTGGAACCCACTTGTCATGCGACGTCGGGGTGGTGGCTGGGTGCGTGGTGCATGGCAGTAGCCGGCCGCGGCCATGGGTGCCGCCGAAGACGGGACGGAGTTGATGCGCGGCGTCACGAGATCTTTTGTCCGGTGCGGGGGCGCCGGTGCCTGGCCTCCTCCCTCCTCCGGGGAAAGCAAACTGTGGCGTTACGGCGGCCGTTCGGGTTGGGAGTGCCGCGGCGAGTTTTTACTGTGTGGCGTTGGTTCCCGGCGATGGCAGGCAGCAGCTTTGCGTCCGCCGGACGGACGGGGATTCCTTCCTTTGTGCAGAAAGGGCCGGGGCAGGGTGCGGGGAGAAACGCCAAACGCGCGCTTAGGTGTAGGTGGTCAGGTCGATGGGCGTTTGGGCCGAGCTCGATCCGCCCGCGACCGGCGACGGCCGGATCCCGTCCGGTTCCCATGGCAGATGGCATTGGCACCGCCGCACTGGCACCAGCGCGCCGGCTTGGGCGATTCAGCGCTTTCTTTTTGGTACGAACTACTGTATACTGGTACCACTGTATATCAAGCAAAGTGCAAAGTGTGCAACACTTTTGTGTGAACAACTTTTCGTCTTTTCTGGTAGAACTAGTGCTCTTTTTTCTCTCTCGGTTTTCTCTCTAGCGGACCATCTATTTGAGGTGCATCCGTGCATGTGCGGTCTGGCCACTCGCACCGTAACCTATATAATCGATAGAGGCTACAATTTTCATCCACTTTTGCGTGATCCTTCCGGCCGGCCAGCAAAAGTTTGCAGAGCATGTTGCATTGCTTTTTGGACACGGCCGCCGCATGCACTTCACCGGGCATGGACACGCAATATGATGAACCTGCTTGCTTGAGCTTTTTTTTTTTTTTTTTTGCTGTGACTATAGCTATTTCGATAGATGGCCAATGAAGAGAGCAAGCAAAACCCATTTGGTGAATCAAACAGCCCGCATGCAATTCACGTTCGATTTATGCTCCCCGCCACCTCTGCGTGACCGCCGCATCATATAGAAACTGAACCGCAGCTACTGACCCGTGGGCCCGGCACCAGGGTTTATTTAGATCAAAAACTTTTCAGATTTTGCTATTGTAGTATTTTTATTTTTATTTATTAATTAGTGCTTAATTGTAGACTAACTAGGTTCAAAATATTTGTCTCACAATTTACAGTTAAATTATATTATTAATTATTTTTTATATATATTTAATATTTTTGTGACTATTTATATTTAATGCTTTAAGTATGTGGCACAAGATTCAATGTAACAGGAATTTTTTAAAAAAAATGGATTTTGGTGTCAAGGCCCCAGTCGTGGTAGCGCCGACTTTGGGTGCGCGCGCCGGAGTGGCCTGTGCAGGGTCTGGGTGTGGGTGTTTGGTGGATGGTGCATGGAGTGACGGCCCGGCCCGCCGTGGGACGTGGGTACCGTACCGTGGAGCGGTGGAGGCGTGGAGACGGAACGGAGTTGATGCGCGGCGGCGTCTGTCTGAATGGTCTGATCTGATCCATCCTCTGACGATCTCTTGTGGCGATTGCGTGGGCGGCTCCTCCTGCTCCGGGGAAAGCAAAGCGACCGCCGTTTGGGACTGGACTCACTCCCGGGCTCCCGACGTGCGTCGAGTTACCGCGCCGCGGCGAGTTTTTACTGTGTGTGCGTTCCGGTGCCAGCGAGCAGCTTTTGCATCCGCCGGACGGACGGACGTGGAGAAAGGTACGATCATCGGTCCGATCCCATACACCGTCGTCGGGCAGAAACGCCAAACGAACGCTCAGGTCAGGTCCATGCGCGTTTGCCGTTTGGGCACTGGGCAGCTCCATCCCACGACGGATCCCGTTCGGATCCACATGGCAGTTGGCATTGACTTCGGATCCAATGACGTTTGATTTTCTGACACTAAATTTTTACCATTTATCTTATTCAAAAATTTATCTAAAATATTATTTTTTTATCATAGTTTAGTTTATTAATAAAATTTCTTTAAGAATGACTCAAATTTAACTATGTTTTCATAATTTTTTTTACTGTGCAACGTACTGCGATAACGATGGGCGATGGCACTATGGCAGCGGTGCGCTTTCGCATACGTGCAGGTGGATTCCTTCCGTTCCTGAGAAAAGGACGATCCGATGGAATACCATACGCCAAAGTACGTGCGGGGCCGGGCAAACGCTTTCAGTCGGTCGTTTCTCTATCGGGGCTTTGGCTTCTGTTCTGTCTTGTGGTGTAACATACTATGCAAAACCTATGCGATGCAAACATGATGATCGATCCACACCATCTATCCCACTCCCAGCTACCAACCGATCGACATCGACGGATCCAGGAGGCCACACATTCCCACCCGCCTGCTTTTTGGACACGTACGGCATGCATGCACCGTACACGCACACGGACACGCAATCGAATTCAAATCAACATGCTCGCTTGAGCTTTTCTATGTCGGTCATGCTCGCGCCTGTACGTCCGATGGGATTGAATCTCATCGGACGCCCTCCATCAGCACGCTGTATCAGCCCCCTCGCACCTATATAGAAGAAAAAGTGTATCCGCATCGCCCCCGTCTGTACGACCTCATATCGCCTCATCCACCCGACCAGAAGAAGAAAAACACAGACCCGCACTACCTCCACGCACACGGGAGAAGTGGATCGAACCCGCGCGCCCTAGCTCTCGCGCGTATGGGATCTGCTCCCTCTCTTGACCTCGTCAGCCCCCTAGCACCTTCGCCCGCCACCAGTTCGCCCCCAAAGCTCGGCCCCAACTTGCCACTCTCCCTTTGCTGCTGCAACATCAACCGAAACCTAATGCAACAACCGAAGAAAACCACTGCAACATTCAACCCAGATCTAATGCAACAAACGAAGAAAACTATTGCAACACCAAGCAAGTGAGCTCACTAGAACCCTAGCCTACTGTGACATCAACTGAGACCTAGTGCAACAAACGAAAAAAATAGATTGCAACATCACCCCAGATCTAATGCAACAAACGAAGAAAATCATTGCAATATCAACCCAGAGAGCTTGTCGAAACCCTAGCATACTGCAACATCAATCGAGACCTAATGCAACAAATGAAGAAAACCATTGCAACATCAACAAAGACTTAATGCAACAAACGAAGAAAACCATTGCAACATCAACCCTGACCTAATGAAACACACCAAGAAAGCTATTGCAACATAGTGAAGAGTTGAACCGCGGAGAGATCGTCGGAACCCTAGCCACCACCACATCTCATAGATCCAGAGGGAGGAGGAGTAGAGGAGGTGGAGGAGCAGATCCAGAGAAGGAGGTGAGGGGAGAGAGGCCTCAGATCCAAATATGTCCCTACCTACCTCATCGAAGCCATGCCGTCGTCATCGTCTCTGGATGTATGGAGGTGAGAGAGCGAGGGAGAGAGAGCAGGGAAGGAGGGAGGCATGCTCTCCTTGTCGGAAGCTGTCGTTGTCGCCCACGCTCTGGTGGCATAGAGACACACAGAGGTCGTTGCGAGGGGAGGGAGAGAGGGAGAGAGGGAGGGGTAGCTCGCCACGCGTCACGGGGTGGAGAGCGCGCTGACGAGCAGCCTAGGCGGGCGTGGCGTTGGCGAGCCGAGAGGAGGTGCGTGCGCTCAGGCGAGCGGTGCCGCGGTGACAAGCGACGAAGAATAGAGCAGGAGACGCTCGAATGGGCTGTGTAGAGGAGAAAAAGAAAATAAGATAAGGCAACAGAGGGAGTGGAGGAGCTTGCGCCACGTCCATCCAGGCGGTAAAACACGCGTCGAATGCCCTGTGTCAAGCATTTCCGCTACGCGATTAGGCTGTTCGCTTGAGCTTATTTGCACAATCTATCAGCTATTTAGCAATATTTTTCTCTTAAAATAAATTGGCCAACAGTATTTTTTGCTATAGTTTATCAACCAAACAAACAAGGCTAGTTCAAGTAAGGCCTCGTTTGGTTTCCTTCGATAAAATTTAATTTTTATCACATCGAATATTTGGACACATATATAAAGTATTAAATATATATTATTGATAAAACTAAAAACACAGCTAGAGAGTAATTTGCGAGACGAATCTTTTAAGCCTAGTTAATCCATGACCGGACACTAATTGTCAAATAAAACAAAATTAATATAATGTGTGTTAAACTTTAACACTCCAACCAAACACCCTTTAAGTATTATTATTTGCTACAGCGACCAGCGAGCAAGCCTACTGAGGAGATCAAAGCATATCACACTTGGCAAATCGAACAGTGCGTCCTATCTGCTCCTCTCTTGACGATTGGTCATGCACGACGTACGATTGGTTGACCGTGAGACGATAGCGGGCGAAATACACACAAGTCGTGTTCTGGGGAAAAAGAAAAAGACGGCAGCGGGCATTCTTTAAGGTACAAGTAGAACATGGGCTACATTTCCATCCGTCTTTGCGCAGCAAAAGTTTGCAGAACAGATTGCATCGGTTTTGGACACGGCGATCGCAGGCACTTCACCGGGCATGGCTTGAGCCTTTTTTGTGGCTGTGGCTATAACTATAATAGGACAGAGGTAGTACTCGTTTTAGGTCTTGTTTAGTTCCGAAAAAATCTCGGATTTCGGCACTGTAGCATTTTCGTTTTTATTTAACAAATATTATCTAATCATGAACTAACTAGACTCAAAAGATTCATCTTGTGATTTACAGGTTAACTGTGTAATTAGTTTTTATTTTCGTCTATATCTAATGCTTCATGCATGTGCTCTAAGATTTGATGTGACGAAAAATCTTGAAAAGTTTTTGGTTTTGAGGTGAACTAAACAAGGCCTTAGATGAATATGAGACTCGACCTTTTGGTCCTCCGTTTCTTTTTTTTTTGACAAAAATCCTCCGGATTCCTTGTTTCCGTTCTGGAGAAAGCGACGATCCAATATACGACAAAAGAGGGCAGGGCCATTGTGCTTGCAGCAGTGCAATAACGTGCGCTCAGGTCCATGTGCTCATGGTCATTTGTTGCTTGGGCAACTCGCAAGGCCTTGTTTACTTCCAAAATTTTTTGTAAAATATGAATAGTGATACTTTCGTTCGTATTTGATAAATATTGTTCAATCATAGACTAACTAGAATTAAAAGATTCGTCTCGTCAATTTCGACCAAACTGTACAATTAGTTTTTATTTTTGTTTACATTTAATACTCCATGTATGCGTCTAAAGATTCGATTTGACTGAAAATCTAAAAAATTTTGCAAAATTTTTTGTAACTAAACAAGGCCCAAGCCGTTCCGAAGAACGCCCGTGGCAGTTTGCACTGTCACGAGTGCACGGCTTCAGGCGGTGGATTCGGTCTGACCACAGCGCCACGGGCCACGGCACGGCTAGCCCGGAGTTCCTCTCTGTTTTTATCGAGCAAAGGCCGATAAAAACAACTTTTTCTCAGTGTTGGAATGATCCGGCAAAGATAACAAGGGTTACCAAGAAGCAAGGCAGATTTTGGTTTTGGAGACGATCAGGATGAAGTTGGGCAAAGACTCGAGACTCAGGAGAGGTTTCTTCAACCTCAGCCAAACGGGGACTAGCGTTGACAACAACCATGTTCAGGTCAAACCTAGCTACTTCGTGTTTATATATATGAAACAAAAGAAAATATATTACACCTACTCGTAGATCATACTAGTTTCGTAAGAGGAATTTTGTGTTTGGATGGGATCGGGATGGCACAAATCTTGCAATTCTACACCAATCAACTCAATCCTTGGAACAAGTCAACAATGGCTTTGCATGCGCCAAATAGTACTAGGCTGATGTTGGACTGTTGCCATTTGAGCTGTGTTTGTTTCTCTGCATGAGGTATGGCCTGTTCATCTCACATGGACCTGGTTACATGGAGAAAGGCTCAATATTTGCGAGTTTCCCTGTTTATTTAACTAGACAAGGTGTTGGTTGACCCAAATAAGCCTTTATTTGTTTGCCTGCACCAGCTGAGGTGACTTCTAGCATTTTTAGGCCCTGTTTAGTTCTCCACCCAAAATTTTTTCGTCCATCCCATCGAATCTTTAGACACATGCATGGAACATTAAATGTACATAAAAAATAAACTAATTACACAGTTTGATTGAAAAACGTGAGACGAATCTTTTAAGCCTAGTTACTCCATGATTAGCCTTAAGTGCTACAGTAACTCACATGTGCTAATGATAGATTAATTATACTTAATAGATTTGTCTTGTAGTTTCCTAATGAGCTATGTAATTTGTTTTTTTATTAATTTCTAAAAACCCCTCTCGACATCCTTCCGACACAACCGATGTGACACCCAAAAAATTTTCATCTCTAATCTAAACAGGGCCTTATTCACGGCAACTCTCTCACATGGCCCAAGGCTGCAACATCCCAAGCCACGCTCCATAATTCGTTTTCGTTTCCTGTAAGAGCCAAGCCCAAGGATACTTTGAGGCCCGTGGTACCCAGTGTAGAAAAATGACTAGAAAAAACAAGCAAGAGAAGCTGAGCTAGAGAGCCCGAGCCCGAGCCAGGCAAACCAACACGTCTTTGAGGCCATGTTTGGTTCCCCGTACTAAGACCCGTTTGGTTCTCTTGCTAGCTAAAATTGACTAATGAAACTAAAATATTTTAATTTCTTTTAGTTAATATGTTTAGAACTTTAGTTACTATAATAACTAAAGTTTAGCTAGCTAAAATTTTGCCAGAGGAACCAAACAGAAGCTGAGTGTGTGGTTGGCAATCTTGACCGTGGGTGGGGCCTGCTGAGCTACTGCCTGTTTCCTGCTTGGACATTGCGTGTTTGTGGCTAGCTGTGATATCTTTTTATTTCAATATTTTATAGCTTTTCATTTTAGGTCTAAATTAGATAAACAACATCTACTTTAATTATCTTGATGTACTTTTTTTCCGCAATGATGCAGTAAATTTTAAAATTTTGAGATTTTTTTAACAATGAACATTTGAATTAGGATTTTAAGTCCTTTTTGCAATAAATTGTAAGTGCTCCATATATTATATGCTATATTTAAATTATAAGTTGTTCTAACTTTTATTAGAGTTAAAGCATCTTAAGTTTAATCATAATTATAGAAAAAATTATAAAAATTCATGACATCAATTAGATTCATCAATGAAGTTACCTATGGCTTGCTGGTCGTTCCAGATTCTGGTTTGATTCTTCATCTGATTGAGGATTGCGACTTGGTCTCGTAATTCTTCTCCGATATTCTTTTTTTTTTAAAAAAATCTTCTCCGATATATTTTCCCCAAGGCAAGGGTTTGAGTTTTCGGTGGGACATTTTCGGTTGATCTGATAATCGCATCGATCTGCTGTCGTCGATTGCAGAGGAAAACGGTAGATTTTGCCGCAGGCGACCGGCGTTCCCCAAACTCTGTGTCCGCACATGAGTCCGTGCAGCAAGCTCCGCCGCCTGACGCGCGGCGACGACGACGCCGGCGACGGCAAGACGATGTTCCCGGACTGGGCGTCGCTGCACCAGGATCTGGTGGAACTCATCGGGTGCCGGGTACTTGCCGGCGACCTGCACGACTACGTCCGGTTCCGCGCCGTCTGCTCCCACTGGAGCGCGAGCACCGCCCGCCCCCGCGGCCGCGGCGTCCTGGACCCGCGTTTCCACCCGCGCCGATGGATGATGCTGCCGGAGGGCCACGGCCTCTACCCGGGCCACCCGGACCTCCGCGGCTTCGTGCGCTTCTTCAACCTCGACACCGGCGCCTTCGCCCGCGCCCACCTCCCGCTGCTGGCCGACCACGTCGTCCTCGATACGGTCGACGGTCTCCTCCTCCTCCTCCACCGCAACGACGAAACTGCCATCCGCCTCCTCCACCCCTTCACCGGCGACGTCGCCGAGTTCCCGCCGCTGGCGTCGCTCCTGCAACAGATGGAACCAAGCAACTACTACGAGCAAACAAACATGCGCAGGATGCTCATGAGAGCTCGCGCCTCCGTTACCGTCACCTCCTCCGGGGCCATCACTCTCGTGCTGGCCCTTGACCACCTGCATCGCGTAGCCTACGCCACCGCCGGTGACCAACGCTGGACTCCCTCTGCCTGGAAGCTCAAACCTTTTCTCAAACCCGTATCTTTCCAAGGCAAACTCTACGCATATCAGCTGTCACCCTTTGAGATTGGTAAATTATACATCTACCAATTTGACCCGCCATGCCCAGACTCCGGCGACGGACAGGGACAGTCCCGTCTGCCATTGCCAGTGAAGATTGCCGAATGCCCAATGGACAAATTGTGTTTCGTCCTCCACTTTGTAGAATGGTGTTCAGAGCTCTTGCTGGTTTCTTACAACGATGTTTCCTTTTCGAAGCTGCTGGTCTACAGAGTTGCTGACCTTGTCAGTGGAAAGATTGAGCCAGTAACGGACATCGGAGACCACACCGTGTTCATCGGCGATCGTTCTCTCTGTATCTCACTCTCACATAACAAGGGGAAGGGGAGTAGGACTAGGAGCTTTGCTTCCATGTCGCCGAACTCTATCATATGCATGCATACTTTCCATGAACCTTTTTCTGAAATGTTTGCTCGTTTTGAGCAATATGATCTAAGTACTGGCATCTGGACTCCAGCCAGCGACGGAGACGTTTACAGAAGACCACCACCGATCCCCCATACACTAATCCATCATATCTTTACTTCCTGTAAATACGATTTTGAGTAAGTCTAACCCTTCGACTATATGTCTGCTTGTTTTTTTAGCTTCTGCAGATTACTTTGACAAGTTGACGAGTGTGAACTTGTCTCTGCCTGCAGGAATAAAGGATCGATGTATTGCTGTACGATTTGAAGCACAGCCTATGTAGTTGGTGAAGCGAGATCTACGGCATGCGGTGAGTTTGTGTTCGTGTTAATTTTACCGCTCATATATTCAATTGTCTTTTTTGCTTGTTATTACACTATTGGCATAACACAGTTTGGTTCTAAAACTCAGTCAACATTAATAGTAGCTAATGTCGTTAGGCATTGTTTGGTTTGGATAAACTGTAACAAAATTTGTAATGTTTTGGTGCTACTATCGCGTAGCGGTAATATTGGATAAGATGACAAAGCACTGTATTGGAAGCTTTGGCTGTTCTACTGTATTTCAGCATTACTAAGATTGGTTTGTGTTTCATGTTTATGCTGGTATTCATAAGTCAGTTACAACCTAGCATTATGTGTATAGTTTATTTTATTGAGGGATTTAGAGACATGCTTCTGTAAAGGCTTTGTTATTTGCCAGATGTATAACTATCGTGCACTTTAAACATAAAAACTATAAAGGTAAAGTCGAGTATACAATATCTGTAAGATCTCGTCAGTTGTACAATATCTTTTTTACTAATGGTATGATATAAATAACTGCTGTCGATGATTTTGAATAATCTAACTATTCATATAAAAATACATTTATTTTGGTTTAACATATGTGTGTTTCTTCCATTTTTGAACATCTATATTGGTTTTGTTTGTATATTGGCTGTTTCTAACATTCATTTCATACCCTGTTTCTAGGCTTGATGGTCTCTTGTTGCTGCTGATTTTCTGACGCTCAATGATTATTGCAACCTCTGCCGCTCCATCTCTGTTAGTATGGTACACATCTATCTAGAGTGATCTTAATGTTTTTTTTTGAGTTGCCAGCAGCACAAGTGTTTCCTTTAAAGTGGTTGTGTATCTTGACATTTGGATTACTGAATAAAGTTATCAAATTTGCCTGTTGCTGGCTAGATTATGCAAGAATATATATTGGCTAATATCTATTATCTATATTATGAACTGGCAGAAGCCCTATTGGGCTAGATCCATTTGGATGTGCATATATCAATATAAGCATCACTGGTTGTTATCTTCCTTCCTTCCCCTGTGCTGCATCACTGCGTCGTCCCGTCCCAGTTGATCCCTCCACTCCCCTGATTTCACATCTGTTGCAGCTGCTTCTCGTCCCAGTCGCTCCCTCCCCCACAAATCTTCACCCCCATCTCTCGAGATCCATGCTCATGGCGGCGACCGGCGAGGAAAAGGCCGCCAGTGCGTGATTGGTGACCTAGTGAATTTCAGTTCTGAAGCCTGCCACGGCAAGAACTGAGGGAGGTCAGAGACACGCACATGCTGAAAAGCTCAGATCGTCACTGACAGATGAAGAGAAGAGAGGTGATGCCATAAATTAATCTTCTGGGATATCGGCAAGTTTTACGATATCAGACACATCTTGCAGTCAAACGATAAATAACTGTATGTGATAGAACACCGACTTTCGATCACTGATCGCTCGCACTTCATGCTGTTCCTGACAAAGTCACCAAATTCAGGAGTGAAGAGCAACTATTTGATCAATTAATTGCAAGTCAATTCCGGCTGCTGTGAGCAACTGATCGTATTTTCAGTAGCCAATCAGTAGCATGTCGTTAACTGTTAACACGATTCGATTTTCGAGCGCCATCATCCTACTGCTGAACATCGACTTTCAATCACTGATCACTTGCACTTTATGCTGTTCAATATTTTCAGTAGCCAATCAGTAGCATGCTGTTTAACTGTCAACCGATTCAATTTTCGAGCGTGATCATCCTGCCACTCAGTATAGTGTGGCAAACATGATACTGTCAAATTCCACTCAATAGCTCTAGGTGTTGGAAGTATGACTGGCAAGTATGAAATACTTTCTGCATACATGCATCGAATCAGGAGTATCAACAACGAGTAATCATAGAAGCATATGATGCAAACACTCAACAGCTCAATCCTAACACAAATGCCTACCATATGTCCAAAAGAATGAATCCAGAAAAAAACCCATATATAAATTAAACACGGGGGAAGCTTCCTAAGCTGAACCCTGTGCTTTGACATGGTCAGGAGCACGTCGATTCTCACCACAACAGCATCAGGACACCTGAGACAGCAAGCGCCAGGTAATGGGCAACGTCGGCACCAACTTGGTGCGACGAACTCTTCTCATCCGCCTTCGCCTTTGCGCTTGCTGATTTCCCTGACCTTGGGCTGGGAGCAACATCAGAGGCCTTGGAGTCAGGGGCGGGAGCAGGGGCAGGCGCCAGCGGTGGGTCGCTCTTGAAGATTTGCATTGGCAAGAGGACCTTGTTGACCTCGTACACAGCGACCGGGCGGGTTGAGTACACGCTGCTGCTGATCTTGGGGTTGGACCACATCGATTTCACTTGGATGGTGCCCATGTTGTAGGTGAGGTTCAGCGTGTACTGCGAGCCGGCAAAGGTGGTCACTGGGTTGAGAGTGCTCAGTTTGTCGAACTCAGCCAGGGAGTAGTATTTGGGGAACGCGTGGTACAGGAGCAGGGACTTGAGCTGGTCCTGGGTGAGGTTGGCAAATGTTGTCTTCTTGAGCGCGGCGAACGCAGAGTCCTTGGGCACAAAGATGGTGATGCCGTTCTTTGTGTCGTTCGCCTGGTTCTGGAAGGTCTCGATGACATTGGTCTTCTGCAGGTAGTCCAGGAAGGTGTGGAACGGTCCGGCCACACTGAGGAGATCAGCGAGGTCAACATGGCGCGGCGCAGGTGCGGGTGCTGGCGCTGGTGGAAGGATTGTAGCTGATGGAGCAGGTGGGCTCTTCTGAGCAACTGCTGGTGAGGACAGCACAATGGCTAGTATGGCCACAGTAAAAATGCCAGTTTTGAACTCCATCATAGAATCTGATTGCCTCCACTTGAATGAATGAATGAATTCCCTGAGGTCACACAAGAAGAATGCAGCATTAGACACTGAATATCTCATCATGCTTTCTTCATAAAAATCTGAAAAAACTAACACACCAGGTTCTTGGTTTGCAAATTCTAAACTGACAAGCTGCAAACATAAGTAAAAATGTTGGGGGGCAGAGATAGGCAAGAAGTATATACTGAATTCATACAATTGCTATTTGCTAGAAGTTGCTAGTCAGCTATGAGAGATCTAAATTGTGGTCTGGTTCCTACTCTGAATTGGCAGGGTGGTAACTCCTTGTTCTTCAGATTCACAAAGTTGCTATTTGCTACTTTTCTTTAACCAACCTTGGTAGCAGTTTTCATACATAGGAAGAAATTTTAGTTTTGCTTTTAAGTAGATAGAGAACAATCGGCTACCATAGCCTTAAGTTTCAGCTCTAGAAATCAATCAATCGGAGGTAAAGAACAAAGCTGCTCCCATCTGAAACTGCAACACTGGTGTTCAGATCCTTGTGGTACAGATTTGATTTGAAATCAGGAGTGAGCACAGCCTGAAAGAATAATTGGTACACCTTTCCCTATCACCACGAAAGACAAATACAGGTGCCAAGAAAAGAAACACCCATCTATGACCTCGATCTGGCCGAATTGACCGGCATTATAGAAGTGTCAGATTCCACCTACCAAATCACAAGACGCGACATAATAAACTACTGACCACATGAACCGAACAGCACCGACACCTCTCCTGCAGATCTCTGCGGCACGGGAGAGCCGGAATCTGAAGGAGCAAGTAACCAGCTACGAAACTGAACAGATTCCCACTGCTAAACATTTGCGTCAGCTTGAAGGAAACGGAGCACAGAGCACCAGGAAGATCTGTTCTTCCTCGGGTCAGGAAACAAGGTGAGCCAGATCCAAATGCAGCCGCAGCCGCAACTGCACTAGGCCACTAGCACAGCGAAGTGAACCCTAAGCGTCTCTGATCTACTAGCAGAAGTAAAAAAAAACTCCAAAATTGCAGCACATGGAGATGGATGCCAAGAAAAGCACAAGCTTTGAGCATTGCGGCATGGATTGGAATGAAATTCGATTGCAGAGCGAGAGGAAGAGGCGGGGAGACGGGGAGGAGAGTAGGAGACTGACCTGAGCGGGAGCAGGGGAGTGATGATGCCAGAAAGCCGAGCAGGACGGTGGAGGAATGGAGGTGGGGTGGGGTGGGGGTGAGTGTGCTAGTATATAAAAGGTGGTGCGTTGTGGGGATGGATGGAGTAGTAAAAGATAACGAGGCTCCATGGGGTGGGGTGGCAGCTGGTGGAGGAAGAAGAGGCTGGAGGTGGGGCCCAAATGACGTGCCACCTCTCTCCTCACTCCGCTCGAGCCGAAGAGGGGCAGGTGCAGTGGTACACCACGCTGCACACTGCGGCACTGGAAAGGGGGAGCCAGCCAGCCAGCCAGGTGGGGACTGGAGCTAGCTGCCATTTCTGTCCTATATATCCTATCCCGAGTGACTGCTGTAAATCCATTTTGCTCATCATTACTGGCGCGATTAGCGTCCATAAAACTGCAACGAGACGGTTTCTCTGGTTCTTGATGATGCCTTGCTAGCTTTGCAAGGCTTGCAAGTAAGCATGTCCCTGCCTTTTCTCAAACCAAGCTCTTGATGTGTCTTCTTTTTTTTTCCTAGAGTTTGTTCTGGTCCAGCTTGAAAGTAGATAGATGTTTTTTGTTAGAGAGAGAGAGAGAGAGAGGTGAGAGGAGAATTGTTTTGAGGAATTTCAGAATGTGATCACCTGTGCGAATAACAAAAGCAAAAAAGAGCCGGCCGAATTGTGGTGATCCAAGAAAAGGAGCCGGGAGGTTCATGTGACGTACTGACAAAACCACTGCTGTGTGGCCTTTCGGCCTTTTTCTTCTGCGAACAGGGCTTTCCTCCAGCTCTCATGGTGTCTGTCTATGCGCCCAACACCACCAACCAACTCATGTTCAATTCTATGCTGCTGGGGCCTTGTTTAGTTCACCCTGAAAACCAAAAAGTTTTCAAGATTTCCCGTCACATCGAATCTTATGGCACATACATGAAACATTAAATATAGATAAAAATAAAAACTAATTACACAGTTTAACTGTAAATTACGAGACAAATCTTTTGATCTTAATTAGTATATGATTGGATAATATTTGTCACAAACAAACGAAAGTGCTACAATTCCGAAAAGTTTTCACTTTTCGGAACTAAACAAGGCCTGGGTTATTGGAAGGTCTTCTTCCTTGGGACTGACACAATCAGACAATGTGACAAACAGATTAGAGATCTGCAGGTTTTTTTCCCTGCTGAGACTACTGCGCTATGTAATATTATACTCTAGTAAGTATTGTTTTTGAAACGGTGTGAGTCTGTGAGATCGAACAGAAGCTTCAGTGGCCGTTGTTGAGAATTTTGTTACTACAGTACGTACATGTGGAGGTCTGAAAGTCTGAACTGAAGGGAACCTTCGGTTTCCTGCAGGCACATGTTTGGTGGCCACAAGTTTTTGTAACACACCAGCTTTTGCACTGGTGTCTGGTGTGGTGTCACCGAGCAAATCATACAAGCAAAAAAAAATGCGAAAATGTTCTGATGATATTCTCACATGTTTCTTGTTCTTGTTTCCCTTTCTTTAGTCCACGTGGCCGCGAGTGCATGTCGGTGTCTTCTGAAACTCTGAAATCTGAATACGACGCTGGCCTTTTTTTCTGAACTGATACTTCCAATAATGGCACTGACGAAACGAAGGCGTGTGTGGCCGATGTGATTACGTGAGGTCGCGGCCAAACGCGATGCGGCGACGACGACGGCGACGGGGACGGGGACGCCGTGTCGGTGCGGCGAAGACGAGACGAGACGGCGGTTCGTTTCATCGTCGGCTACGTATCAGGGTGGGGCGGGCGGCCACTGTCGTTAGCTTAATGGGACAGCATCTCAGAATAATCAGTGGCTGTCCTAACAAGGCCCCGCCCTAATCATGAGAGGGGAGCTGTCAGCCTCAACTGGGCGGGCTCAGTCCCAACTCCCAAGCACAGGAGAATCATGGCCCGCGCTTTGATCAATCAGTCCCAACTCCCAAGCGATGGAGCGCGCTCCAACCGACGCGGAGGCCTTGGGCTCCAAACTGCCGCGCGAAACACCCAGCCCAGCACGGCACCAGCACCCAACTGCAAGCTTGGGCCTCCTTGGGCTGCATAGTCAACCACCTGCACATTCTTCTGCTGCCAGCTAGTAGCCTAGTACTACTTGGGCCTTGTTTAGTTCCGAAAAGTGAAAAGTTTTCGAAACTGTAGCATTTTTTTTATTTGACAAACATTATCCAATCATAGAGTAACTAGGTTTAAAAGATTCATCTCGTGATTTACAGGTAAACTGTGTAATTAGTTTTTATTTTCGTCTATATTTAATACTCCATGCATGTGGCGTAAGATTTGATGTGACGGAAATCTTGAAAAGATTTTGGTTTTTGGAGTGAACTAAACAAGGCCTAAGAGTATTTTTTCAAAAAAAAAACTAGGAGTAGTTTTTCAAAAAAAAAAGTAGCTTCTCTCTCAAAGAAAAAAAAAGAGTAGTAGCTCCGTGTGCATAGAGTTAACAGCTAGAATCAGCCGTATTTTTTAATTATAAAATAATATTTTTTTATAATAAATCAACATTAACCATAGGAGACCTCGGCTCTTCGACTCTCCGCTGGCTGGTTTCCTGGCTCTCTTGCCTGCTCTCTGCGTCGGTCTCCGACTCTCCGCTGGGTGGTTTCCTATGAGCCTTGTCACATCCATTAATCCTCAGTGCGATCGCGTCGATCTCCTCTACTATGACTCTATTTGCTTGAGTTTTTTCTACTAAATTTGTCAACCATTCAGTGGTATTTAGCTCATGACGGCTACCACCATGCATCCATCAATCTAAACCACTCATCAACATGCTAAATAATTATTTATGCTCCACTATGTTTTATACTGACCTACTACCAGATTATCGGTCAATCGTACGATCGATCTAGCAGGTGAGGAATTCGTCTGAACACACATTTCAGTCTCAGACTCTCAGATGGTGCTGTTTTCTCTATATATGCTGCGGATATTCTTGGTCACTTGCCGGATCTATTTTCCTTTTGCATTGATTTGATTCCGTGAAACAAGCATAGGTGTTCCTTCTTCCTGTGTGCTTGCCTGCACATGTCGCCAGCAACATTTCAGAAGCCAAATGACAGGCGCCAATAATAGTTGGTCCACCGTCCATGATAGAGTTTCGCATTATTTTGTTTGTTTGTACTACTTAACCTATATGCTACCGTAAGCCACTGCAGAGATAAGAGCATCTCTAACAACTTGGTAAAATTCACTTGTCAAATCTTGAGTTAGCAAGTTGCTAATTTGTTTAGCAAAAGAAAAAAGGATGTGTCTCCAATAAGTTGCTATTCTCACTTGGTAAAAATAGAGGATGACAGATGGGACCCGCTCACTTGGTAAAAGAATATGTGTCTCCAACAAGTTGTGCTTGGGATAGCAACTTGGGATAGGAACTTGATAAATCTCGGCAGTAGAAACCTCTGGATAGCAACTTGGGAAATTTAGCAAGTTGAGATAAGGAGTTGTTGGAGGAGGATTTTTATGCTTTTAGCAAATTTGTTAGGATAGAAATACCTTGGAGATGCTTCGCTCGTCTCGTGGATAAAACTTGCCTTGCTTCAGTGTAAACTTAACAGGACTTTTTTTTTTTGAGGAGAATGGATTGGATTCTTTTCCCCTGACGATTGGGCATTCGGTCGTGCCTGGAAGGCGCGTTTGGGTTGGGCCGACGGTTTTTGCAGACGGTTTGGGTTGGGTCAGGCCGACAGGTTTTGACGTGGGTAAGATGCTGTGGGCGCATCTGTCCGTGCAGGTTGCATGCAGCCCAGTGGAAAAAACGTGGGTTCGGGTCGGTGCCAATTCGTCTGTTCAGCACCAAGCCAGAAGAAGCAAGCCACCAACGGCTTTCGAAACGGAAGACGGATCTGCTTACCGTGGACATCAGGACACCTACACCAAACGACATTTGCTCTCTGCCATGGTCGGTTCCCGGTGCTTTATTTGTGAGCCAGAGTTTGCTAGAGGTCGTATAGCTGCTACAGTGTATGATATCACCTGATCCCATACCGCCTTTTGCGATGCTCAGGGTTTTTGACAATGATAAGTATTTTTCAACTCGACCTATATGGAGGTTGTTTGGTTCCTTGCATCCGGCTGAACTAGGCTGACCATGCACCCTGCATCCAGCCAGCCTGATTCATATAGGCAACCAAACATGACTGCTTGTATATACTCAGCCTGTCCCATATGAGTTTGGCTCTCAGATACGAACCATGCTCTATTCATACGGGAACCAAACAGGCTCTATATATTTTTTTGTTTGTATTTCTTTTCTACTTTTCTCAATAAATTGTATTTATCTCTACATGATATTAGTGTGGCAAATTTCTTTGGTCTGTCACTCTCTTCCCATTTTGCCCATCCTCCGAAACTGAGTCTAAAGATCCTCCCATTTTTTCCCACCTACAATGGCTAAAAATTTAGAGCATACTCATGATAAATGAATGATGCATCAACAATTATGGATGATCTGCACCAACATTTTGCATGCTTTATAAGCTAGATCAACATTGATGACTAATATATATATTTCTACTACTAATATGCCTACGGTGCCATCCAAAATGTTTCAAAAATAGATTTAATTATTATGTTCTCTTACAAAGAAATCTGAAACATTGGAGGAAACCAAAATAGCGTTAACTTTAGAAGCAAACAACCACCGTGAACAACCCACAGTACTCATGACCATCTGGGTCACTTGTATTTCCAACAATTACAACACCCAAGGTCCCGTAAAGGTGACTCAACATCCAGTAGAAAAGTAGTAACATGATGGGGACATCACTCCATCATGTACAATCTAAGGAGTGGAGAAGATCTTCTTCCTTATAATGTAGACACAGTCTAACTAAAATTGGAGATCGACGCATCCGGACTTTATTTTCGACGACCCATATATAGATGGAAAGCCAATTTGATAGCGAAGACAATGAAACTGGTCTCACGTAAAAAGGCCTTCAGAATCAATAGAAATTATCGAAACAAACCAACGTCAGAATCTGCCAAGGTGCTGCGACACTGTCATTTTGGTCTGTTGGACCGTGTTTTGGGCCCATTAGGGGGCGCGTCCAGGGGATGATGATCAAGACTCTATAATTAGGCCGCCACTTTCTTTAGTGTTCGAATTTTGTTGCGTTCTTGTTTTCATTGTGAATCATACATTGTTTGCTACGGCTGTATTGGCAAGATTGTTTGCTGTTAAACCAGGGCCCATCTTGTTCGCCGGTGGCGATTAGTCCTTTCGAATAAAGACTTGAACTTCTCCTTATATTCAGAGAGTCATATTTATTTGCAATTTCAAAGTGTGTTGATCTCCTTGCTTGTGTTCTCGATTCGCTTGCACAAAAGCCTTATCGGCGAGGTCAATCTTGTTCGCGTGGTTGATAACCAACGGAGCAGCGACTTTACGGTTGCGGGAGGTCCAAATCAATCTTAGTTCAAAGCCTAGATCGCACTACTACAATCAGGTACAACAGGGGCGGCTAAATAAGCTCTGTAAGGGCGGCTGGCCCAGCCGCCCTTATGCAAACGCTCTTACAGTGGAATTCACTGTAAGGGCGGTTCAGCACCAGCCGCCCTTACAGTGGCCCACTGTAAAGGCGGTTAGAAACAACAACCGCCCTTACTAGTGACCACTGTAAGAGCAGCTGGTGCTTCCAGCCGCCCTTATAGTGAGCATTAGTAAGGGCGGCTTGTGTCTCAGCCGCCTATTGTCTGCATTTGTAAGGGCGGCTCAATCTAGAACCGTCCCTACAGTTATTTTTTAGAAAAAAATAAAAATTACAATAAGCGAGTTGACAGCACAGCACAGCACCACATACATATATACATATATAATCAGATTCTCAGCATCACAGATTCACAATATAAATATCCATACATATACACAGCACCACATTTATAGTCCAACACATTTTAAGTCCAAAATGTTTCCAAGTCCATTACAAATCCATCCAAAAAAGTCCGAAATTTTTCAAGTACTAATACAAATCGATCATAGTCTATTCCAACAAGTTCACATGTAATCAACGACCTAGACATAATCGTGAACATGAGTCTCCACCAACCGACATTATCATGCCTATCAGAAGATTGGGCCTTGCCTACATCACAACATGTCATGATGATTCATTTGAATGTTTTGCCATTGTGATACTGAAGTGAGATTAGATCCATTTGAAAGATGATAAAAAGAAACTTGCCATAAAGTATTTATAAGCCTATATTGTACTTTATCAGGATAGCCTTTCAAATATAGCACTGTTGGATTACCGTCAAATTGAATGATAGGGTTCGGTGGCCTTACACTTCAAAATTGATATTGTATGTAGTGTATCCATATCATCCCCAAAGACTCGGCTTTCGCCGCACTGAAGAAGACAACCTACGCTTGCAAGGCCCAGCAAGGACCAGGTCAAGTCCCTACTCATGAATCACTCACTTCCTAAGTTCTACAAAGCCTCGCTATGCTGGGCAGGCGGCCGCGCAACCTGTTGTTGGCCACCTTTGCCGGTTCCAGCCTCCCGGTAAAGCTACGGCAACAACTTGGTGTGCGAAGTTGGGTAGCAGCGTGGCAGCGACGGCTCCGGCGGACGTGTGTGAGGTCAACAAGGCTGTCCTGCCAACAAATCTTCAAGAGCGAACCCAAGTAAAGAATTCATAGCCACTGTAAGCATCAGCATATATATCCTCATCGTTTGCTCTCCTAAATCAGGTCAGACCACAACAAATTCTTGGGATTGGGAATGACCAAATATAATTAATAACAGGTGTGAATTGAATTCTCAACAAAAATTACTCATCTTGACAGTTGAGTTACACAATGACAGCTTTAGGTAATGAAAGAACAAGCGTCAAGCAGTGCACACTACCTATATATAATAAGCAGTACTTATATGATGGTAGCAGCACTGTAATAACTCGATAGATGCAAAGAGTAAAAAACTGTAGTTGTGACACTTCAAAATCGCGAGCGTGAGCTTTATGCAGCTTTGGCGAGCTGGCCGAGCTCCCTGTCGACGGCGACCTTGAGGAAGCTGCCTTCCTCGACGACCATCTGCACGGGGAGGAAGCCCAGCCCGTTGGCCACGGCCAGCATCACCTCCTTCATCTCTGCCCGGAACTCCTGCCTGTCAACCTTGCCGCTGCCGTCCCTGTCGAACCGCGCGAAGAGGCTGCGGTACAGCCCTGCGAGCTCGTCGGGCGCCACCACCGCCTCGTCCACGCCGAAGTGCTTCTCCAGCACGCGCAGGCTCATGAGCTCGCCGGCCATCTCGGCGTAGGTGAGCAGGCCGTCGTGGTCGGTGTCCAGCACGGCGAACCGGCCGTCCACCGAGGAGTTGAAGGCGCCCTCGTCCTCCACGAAGCTCCGAACCGTGCTCCCGTCTAGGATCTCCACGCTCATCGTCGGTGCTCTTTGGGACGTGTTCGTGTGAGTGGAAAGTGAGAGAGTTTGCTCTGCTCTGGGGCTCTGTGGCTGCCTCCTGGTCCTGGCTGGTGTCTGGTGAACGCGATCAGTTGTCCTGGTGTTTTTATAGTGTCGCGAGCGGGTGATACGACTGAGCATTCGGCCATGCTTGGAAGGCGCGTTTGGGCCGACGGATTTTGCAGACGGGTTGGGTTGAGTTGGGTCAGGCCGACAGGTTTTGACGTGGGTAAAATGCTGTGGGCGCGACGGTTCGTGCAGGCTGCAGCCAGTGGACAAAGCGTGTGCCGGGTCGGTGCCAATTGGGCTGTCCGGCACCAAACAAGAAGCCACCAACGGCTTTTCAAGTGGAACACGGTTGCTGCTTATACTGTGGACGACAAGACGCCAGACGGTTGATATATATTTTTTACAACTCGAGCTATATATATTTTGTGGTTTATTCTTTTTCTATAATTTTCTCACAAATTGCATTATCTCTACTGATATTAGCATGGTAATTTCTGCTGCCTGACACTCTCTTCCTGTTCCGTCTGTCTCTCTAAAACCGAGTCCAAAGATCCTCCTGTCCCCCAATGTATACACTCATGGTAAATAAATGATACATCAACAATTATGGATGATTTGAACCAACATATTGCATGCTTATAAGCTAGATCAGCACTGATGACTACTATATATATATATATATATATATATATATATATATATATATATATATACCCTGGATGCCATATACAAAATATTTCAAAAAAAATAGAGTTACTGTTCTTCTCTTATAACGGGCTATGGAGGTAAAAAGGCAAAGAAATCCAAAACATTAGAGGAAACCAAAATACCATACTAAGCCAACTAGCTGGATAAGACTGTCCCACAAAATCCATCGTTAGGAACTACATTCGCATATGACAATAGCTAATATTTTAGACCATCCACAGTGGTGAGTCTATATTTTATGTGCCAATCAAATAAAAAATTATTGAACACATGCACAAGTTAAACCGTTGTTTTCCATCCCTTCTCTCTTTGTCTTCTTTCTACACGAATACTAGTTAGTAAAACAAATAGGCTTTTCATGGTCAGTTCCTGACACACTCCATGCATCGGATTACTGCAGTGGTATATCCATCGACTCATGCAAATTAAAATATTCCCTTGAGTCGCTTTAAAAACATCACTAGAGAGCCTTAAACACCCTTGAGAACATCAATAACATGGAGTTGGCGCAACATCAGCTTTTGGCTTAATGCCAAAGCCGTGGAACATGAGAAGATCACTCTAAAAGAATGTGGGTGTGCAATAATATAAACCTTGGCGTCACTTGTTTTGTTTTCATGCAACTTTTTTTGACCAATCATATTGTTTTGCTGCAGCTCCCAAGCATTTTTATTTGTATATTTTCACTCTTGTACACATTTTTCTTGTACATTGTTAATCAAATTATATCACATACATAGTTGTCACAACAATTTATGCTAATGAAATTATGTCATATTCATTGTTTCAAAATAAAATACATTATCATATCAAATTGATCACATGCATCAGTTAGATAAAGAATAAAGGTTTTTATATCTAACACTTTCCCTCTTTATCCTATTTTATTAAATAATAAATAAATAAATATTTTCATGTATTACCTTTAGGTAGTAATAGATGATTTAACCCTGTGAACTTATTGCATATAAAGCTTATAGTCATTTGAGAGTACGTATAATAGCAAAGCCCGTACCATCTTATGTGCAACTAAAACTATTTTCATTTAGAACTAATATCTAAAACTATTTGCGAGCTCTTCAGGGTCTACGATTGCTTCCTCCATGCCGAAGTGCTTCTCCAGCACATCGCAGGCTCATGAGCTCCCCGGCCACATCTCAGCGTAGGTGAGCATGCCATCGTGGTCGGCGTCCAGCGCGGCGAACCGACCGTCCACCGAGGAGTTGAAGGCGCCCTCGTCCTCCATGAAGCTCAGCACCGTGCTCCTGGATCTCTATGCTCATCGTCGGTGCTCTTGGGACGTGTTCGTGTGAGTGGAAAAGAGAGTTTGCTCCACTCTGGGCTCAATTTCTGCCAGGCTGATGTCTAGTCGTTCTGTTTTTTTATTGTGTCACAACTCGCGAGTGGGTCATATGATTGGGCATTTCGTGTGCCTGGTAGGCGCGTTTGGGCCGACGTCTTTTTTGCAGACGGGTTGGGTCAGTCCGATTGGTTTGTATGTGGGTAAAATGTTGTGGGCACGGTGGTGTGCAGGCTGCAGCCTAGTGGACAAAGCGTGTGCCGGGTCGGTGCCAATTGGTCTGTCCACCAAAGCTTCGAAATGGAAGACGGTTGCTGCCTACCGTGGACGACAAGACGACGCCACACGATATTTGGCGTTGGTATTTGTCCAACTCGAACTATACATATATTTCGTGATTTATTCTTTTTCTAATCTTCTCAACAAATTGTATTTATCTCTACTAATATTAGCATGGTAATTTCTTTTGTCTGTCACTCTCTTCATGTTCCGCCCATCTCTCCAAAACTGAGTTCAAATATCCTCCCTACCTTTCTCCCCCCCCCCTACAACATGGATTGTGCCATCCAAACTACTGCTAGTTGAATATTAGAGCACACTCATGATAAATGAATGATGCATCAATAGTTATGGATGATATGCATCAACATTTTGCATGCTTATAAGCTAGATCTCCACCGATGACTACTATATATACTCCTACTACCAATATGACAGGATGCCATACACAAAAATTATTTCAAAAAAATAGAGTTACTTATCGTGCTTCTCTTACAACGGGCTATGGATGTAAGAAGGCAAAGAAATCTAAAACATTAGAGGAAACCAAAATACTGTGCCAAGCCACCTAACATGGTAAGGCAGTCCCACAAAATCCATCCTTACAAACTATCTTCGCATATAGCAACAACTAACACCTTAAACACCCTAGCTTGCAAAGCCTCTCTACCGGTTTCAGTGACATTGAGACAGAAGATTAGCTTTTGGCTTGATGCTAAGGCCATGGAACATGAGAACATGACTGCAACGTTGTTTGGGGTGGTGAGTGGGAAATGAAAACAAACTATAACGTCGCTTGGGGTGATGAGTCAGTTCTGCACCTCGAAACCCCGAAACCGCGTAGCAAGACGAGAGTGTCCAGACACTCGGCGGCCATATCCATTCTCAAGCGACGAAACGATAGGAAATCCAACGACAACCGAAGCACAACGAGACTTGCGGATATGGCATCCCACATGGGTGGAGCCGAGCGGTGGCTGCGGCTTCCACCATGTATGGAGTTTGGCTCGGGTCAGAGGGCGGTGACTGCGGCAGTGATGGGTGGACTATCACTACCGGTTTGTGGCTTTACCTATAATTATTGGTTGAAACCACAAACAGGTAGTGAGAGGTCCACCTATCACCGTTGAGCCATAGTTTAAGCCTCTAGTGATAGTTTTTTTACAAAATATATATTCATTACCTTTTTATGTGATATCGGGTCAAGATAAACTTTGTATTAAAATTGTATAGTTTAAAGAGATCTAAAACTTTATAATTAATAACTTTTTACTTTGTGATTGTTTACAAGTTCAAATATCTAATATAAATTCTCAAATCCAAATCAAGATGATTAGCAATGTTGAATAGAGACAAAGTCAACATCAAAACTATAGTACTCAATGAAATCTATAACTTTACAATTAACAATGTTTTCATTTAAGATCATTTAAAGTATCAAGTATATAATATAATATTCAAAATTATGCAGTAGATAGAATAGTGCCAGCTATATATTCACATGTGTTGTGTAGCATAGCTAGTATTTGTGCTTGAGGGAACATGAATGTTAGGGGATCTTGAGTTCCATCTTTTTTTGTTTTCTGGTCTTTTTTTCAAAAGATTTTCACAATTACACCCCCTGGTAATTTGATTTCAGAATCTGGACTTAGGTCTTGGCACCATTGTCACTAGCACCAAGCTAACACTGCTTGGCGCTAGTGGCAATGGCGCCAAACCCACAAACGACGTGCACAACTACGCATCCTTAGCGCCATTGGTGGTGGCGCCAAGCTTGGCGCTAGTGACGATGATGCCAAGCCTGGGTCCAAATTCTAAAATCAAACTATCAGAGGTGTAATTGTGAGAATCTTTCAAAAAAAAGGGCTAGAAAACGAAAAAGTTGGTCTTGAGTTGGACATATTGAGAAACACATAATTTCTTATTTTCTGTCACTTGTCAGGTGCCGGAGCCAAATCCAACTTGATGAGGGATCTGTGGTAGTGATTTTTTTATCATTTATCAGTGTCAGTTCTAGCTCCACTGTCACTGCTGGAGCCAAATCCAACTTGATGTAAGTGATGAGTGATCTGTGATAGTGATGATATGGATTTATACTTGGACGCCCACACTCATTTTCTAACAAGGCGTCTAGGAGAGGATAGGTTAGGGTGATTACAGGTCCAAGGTCCCATAAAAGGTGTTAGTAAAAAAAGTAGCAACATGTCTTGATGATTTAGAGGTCTTGTCGATGTGATATTGAGGTGAGATTAGATCCCCGAATAGTAAGGGTTTGATGGCCTAACACTTCAAGATAGGTATTGCCCATAGTGTATCCATGTTCCACACAAGTTGTAGAATCACATCTTTTCGAAGCAAAACATATTTAAAATAGGGAGTAGTTTGAATAAATTGGATATTTCGCTGAATTATTATGAAAAGAAAAGGACATTGCACTTGGAATCCTGGCCCTTCTTCAAAATTGACGCAGGAAAGCTTGAAGATTCGGACGTGCGAGGCTTGCAGAGTTTTCTTCTTAATGAAATACACATGAAGTCGTGTTATAGAAAAAAAATCGAATATGCTCCAAGCGAGGAGGATCTCTGGAGATATGGGGGCTGGCAGGAGGAGGTAGAGATCCGGCAAGCGGGCAGTGTGGAGCTCCTGCGCCGTGGACTTGCCCGCCGCCAGTGGATCAAGGCTATAGGGGAGGAGGCGGCCGAGCCAAGGGAGGTGTTGTGGAGGGAGGCAGCAATAGGGATGGTGCGGCACCGCATAGGAGGGAGAAGGGGCTGATCGAGTGCATGGGAGGGGCAAGCAGGGAACACGACTCTGCGTTTTCCAAATCGCGCTGAACTCCCATTTCGTGCACCGTTGCGTTTTCCAACGCCAACGCATGTTCGTGTTCACCCCACCGTCGCGACCCGTTCAAAGGCGGAAACAAACATACATGCCCTGCCAGTCTCAATGGAGTTTCATGAAAGTTTCATGCACATTAAATATGCTGATGTGGCGCTGTAGTAATGAAGAGAGAGATGATAAGAGTTTCATGAAAGTAGAGAGAGTTTCATCCGCATAAAACTTCAATGCAATGTTTATAAAATATGGATGTGTTGAAAACTGGGTCACGAAACTTTCATTGAAAATGATCTTAGTTTATGTGAGTTTCACTTCCACCACACAATATAGAGAGGGAAAACATGTGACAGCTGCGCTGTGATGCGCGTCACTTTTGCTTCTGTTATCATTCTCACCCGGTTGCTGCGGCATGCGGATAAGCTAGCGCTGCGGAGAAATCTAGCTGCATGCCCATTATCAAATCAAATTGAAGTTTCCTTGTCCATGGCTGTTGCACTATATATTATGTTGTTTGTAACGAGGCTCAGCGAAACGACGACAAGAGAGAACAACCCAACAGCTAGGCTGTGTCAAATAGGTCAACAGACCATCCCCACTGAGCACCACATACACTCTCCCTCTAAACTCTGATCAGAAGCGCCAATAATAATGCAAGGTCTCCATCGAAATCATTGTTCAGAATCTGTTTTGTTAATTCCTTTCCTTGAGGACCATCCAAGCAAACAATACATATATATTGGAGGCGGCTGGCTAATTCTTTTCTGTTCCTTGCTCGATCTTTGGAACTATGCTGGAAATTAAGCTGGCTACGCCGTCACGCTTCATTCGTCGTTCCCGCGCTCGGCGCTCGTCGCTTTCCAACCCCATCCTTCCCGTCCGTGACCGTGATTATTTGCCGTGTGCTTGTTTCGTTCGTTCCTGCTCCTCTCACTCCTCGCACCTTGCGCCGCCGCAGCCCGCAGCAGCCATGGACGACGGTGACGTCGGCGAGGAGGACGCCAACAAGCAGCGCCTCGAGCGGGCCACCATGAACCTGGAGCGCGGCGTCGTCGCCGGCGAGAAGGGCGACGGCAGTGGCGGGAATGCGAGCCGGAAGCCGCCGATAGGCATCGTCCGGCTCTTCTTGGCCTGCATGGTCTCCGGCGGCATCCAATACGGCTGGGCGCTGCAGCTCTCCCTCCTCTCGCCCTACTCTCAGGTATTACTGTACAGTTCATGTCCATGTCGTCTTTTGTTCATACATGCATGGTTTTAGTAGTTTTCTCTGATATTTTCATGGTCTGATCATCGACGACGACCTTCTGGTGATGTGCTCGCCCAGACTCTTGGGATCTCACACAGCTACGTGTCTCTGACATGGATCTGCGGGCCTATCGCCGGATTTGTGGTACGTTCAGTCATCTTCCGGCCTAGCTCCTCCTTCTCCGAGGCCGGTTGGGGATTAACGTGTGGGAATTGATTTCTCGTTGGCAGGTGCAACCCATCGTGGGCTACTACAGCGACCGGTGCACCTCGAAGATAGGCCGGAGAAGGCCCTTCATCCTCGCTGGATGCATCGTCATCTGCCTCTCTGTAAGCACACATCATCGCATCACACTTTTCCGTGGCGATCCTACTATACATAGTGGCAAATGATCGACGATCGATGCTGGTGCTCGATCCGGCAATGCAAGGTGCTGATGATCGGGTTCTCGGCGGACATCGGGCGGCGCCTCGGCGACACCAAGGAGCAGTGCAGCACGTTCACCGGCTCCCGCTGGTACGCCGCCGCCGTCTACATTGTTGGCTTCTGGTTCCTCGACTTTGCCAACAACACCGTCCAGGGTCCGGCTCGCGCCATGATGGCCGACCTAGCTGGTGAGCACTGACCAAGCGGCTGTTTAATAATTTCTCTGGTGGTTTCTTCTGTATTTGAATTTGAATTCCAATTCGAATTCGAATTCGGTCAAAGATCGCACACATAATGTTTTGTGTGTTTAATTACTGCATGCTGCTGCAGCTGGACAGCACGGCCCCAACGTTGGCCAGGCCATTTTCTCCCTGTGGTTGGCTCTCGGCGGCGTGCTCGGATACTTGGCCGGCGCCAACGCGAGATGGCACGAGTACGAAGCTGGCCTCTGAATGATTTGATCATCTCCTCAAAGCCTTTCATGCATTCTTTTTTGTTTCGCTTTGCTTTCCTCAATCATCCACCACTGATGTGTTGTTGACTGACGCTGCTGCTGGTTGATCCATACTACTGTTCAGGTGGCTCCCTTGGCTCAAAACCGCGGCGTGCTGCGATGCCTGCGCGAACCTCAAGGGCGCCTTCTTGACTGCGTTGGTGAGCTACGAGCAGCAGGGCACCATTAATAATGTTGTTGCTTCGTCTCTCGCTGCACTGTGATTTTGATCGAGATCACCTTGTGGCTTTCCTTTGGTTTGTTGTTGATCAGATCCTCATTATAATCACCATGTCGGTCACCTTGTGGCTCGCCGGCGAGCAGCAACTCGACAAGGACAACGTCGTCGACGCCTCCGGCGGCGCGTGCTCCTTGTTCGTCCATCTCTTCAAGAGCCTCAAGAACCTTCCCCCTGCCATGCTCGGCGTGCTCGCCGTCACGGCCGTCACCTGGGTACGTACGCGCGCCGCGCCCAACACCATCGTCATTGACACCATCCGATTGACTGACTGTCTTTCTTGATCGCGCGCAGCTGTCGTGGTTCCCGTTCATCCAGTACAACACCGACTGGATGGGGCGGGAGATCTTCCACGGCGAGCCGCAGGGCGCGGGCGGCAAGGCGGACCTGTACAACGCCGGCGTCCGCGAGGGCGCCGTGGGCCTCCTCTTCTGCTCCGTCGCGCTGGGCGTCACCTCCTTCCTCCTCCCCAAGCTGTGCCGGAAGCTCACGTCCCGGGTCGTCTGGTCCATCAGCAACCTCATGGTGTTCGCCCTCTTGACGGCCATGGTCGTCCTCGGCATGGTCTCCATGAAGGGCTACAAGCCCTCGCTCGCCGCCTCCCTCTCCGCCGGCCCCGACCACACGTTCAAGAGCGCCGCACTCGCTATCTTCGCCCTCATCGGCATACCTCAAGCTGTGCTGTTCACTGTACCTTGCGCCGTGGCGTGTGAGATTGCCACTGAGGAGGGCGGTGGCCAAGGTCTCACCCTTGGCGTCCTCAACATTGCCGTCGTCCTTCCACAGCTGTTGATCGCGCTCAGCGCAGGCCCCATCGACGGCGCCTTCGGCAAAGGAAACGCCCCGGCCTTGGGCATCGGCGCCGTCTTCGCCCTCATCAGCGCGGTCCTGGCGCTCGTCCTTCTCCCAAAGACGAGAGGCGTGTCCAACGCCAGCGCCACCGTCATGGCGAGCGGCCACTGTTGAGTGATCTCCAGGCCTGTCGTCGCAGCAGCGGCTGCCCAGGCGAGAGTGGATGATCGGAAATCCAGGAATCTGCTACTTGGTCATTTTGTAGTGGCCGCACCCCGATTGAACAAACATACAGTAGTGTATCATGTCATGATAGAAAATGAATCTGTCGATATGGTAGTTGGCCGGCGTGTGAAGCAGCGGCGTGACGGCCCCCGCGGCGAATTCCACTCCTCTCATGCCGTCCAGGATCTGAAAACAAGGCACAACAGCACAAAGAAGGCCGGCGGCCGGCGACGACGACGAGCGGACTGCGGACAGACAAATAACATAAATTAAATGAACAAAATGTGCAGACATCTCAGCCTCTTCTGCCTTACAGAGAGAGCATCTGCGTGCCTGCAGTAACGAACTAGTATTCTGTATACTCTCTGTATGTACAGTTAATTTCCACACTCGGCTGTTGCTAGGGAGTATAATTTTGTGAACTACAGGCTCTAGTTAAACTTGGAATTAATCTCCATGTATAGCCCTGCCCAGTTTTAACTATATTTGAATTGATCATAGTAGCAATCAACTCTGCTTCTTGCCATGACGTAGTTTTTTTTCTTGAGTCTGAACTGAAATCAGGACAAACAACAAAAAGAATACTCTTACAAATTAGTATATTGCTCGTATTAAGTCTTTGCGTGATCATAGAACAATATGTACTTACTAGTACATGAGTAAGTCTTACAAATACTCTGTAACTCAATGTGAAAAATGGTGGTAATGAATAGTACGGCACACATCAAAATTTTAGTAATGAACTGAAAACTCCAAGCAAGCACTGGCTGTTGCGCTCCAAGAACTTCGATCAGGCAGCTTTGGCGAGCTGGCCGAGCTCCCTGTCGACGGCGACCTTGAGGAAACTGCCTTCCTCGACGACCATCTGCACGGGGAGGAAGCCCAGCCCGTTGGCAACAGCGAGCATCACCTCCTTCATCTCTGCCCGGAACTCCTGCCTGTCAACCTTGCCGCTGCCGTCCCTGTCAAACCGCGCGAACAGGCTGCGGTACAGCCCTGCGAGCTCCTCCGGCGCCGCCACGGCCTCATCCACGCCGAAGTGCTTCTCCAACACGCGCAGGCTCATGAGCTCGTCGGCCATCTCGGCGTAGGTGAGCAGACCATCGTGGTCGGCGTCCAGCGCGGCGAACCGGCCGTCCACCGAGGAGTTGAAGGCGCCTTCGTCCTCCACGAAGCTCCGGACAGTGCTCCCGTCGAGGATCTCCACGCTCATCTTTTTGGAATCTTAATTTGTGTCTCTTCTTGGAACGTGTGTTCGTGCGAGGAGGTTGGTTTGGCCTGGTGATGAGGAGATGCGAAGGTGAAGGCCGGGCGGGCTATCTTTATAGGGTCGCGAAAAGTCGTTTTTCTTGACGAGTTTGGGTTGGGCCGACGGTTTCCCTCGAGAATTCGCGTTGGGTTGGGCCGACGGGTTTTGACATGGGTAAGATCGATGCTGTGGGCGCGCGTTGCCTTTTGCTTGGGAGCGACGCGAAGTTTCCATGTCTTTTAGCCCGTGAGAAGTCGTGTGTCTCATCGGTCATCGCCACTAGCTAGAACATGCATTTCTATTTTAGCTCTAAAAATAGAACATGCATTTTGAATGTGCGCGGCATATGCTAGCTCGGAGTCGGTGCCGACAAACCTTTCTTGCTTTCTTTAACCTCTGGCTCTGAATGCATGACTACAGGTATACTTAGGCCTTGTTTAGTTCTAAAAAATTTTGCAAAATCGACACTGTAGCACTTTTGTTTGTATTTGACAAAAAATGTCCAATCATAGACTAACTAGGCTCAAAAGATTCGTCTCGTCAATTTCGACCAAACTGTGCAATTAGTTTTTATTTTCATCTATATTTAATACTCCATGTATGCGTCTAAAGATTCGATGTGACGGAGAATCTAAAAAATTTTGCAAAATTTTTTGGGAACTAAACAAGGCCTTATACAACGGCGGTCACATTTTTGAAGATCACGTACAGACCGCGTATACTTATACATGTAGATGTGCAACACATACACTCTACTTTATATAAGTATATACTCCCACTATCCTAAATTGTAAGTTATTTTAGTTTTTCTAAATTTATAACTTATTATACACTTAAATATGCGTTATGATAAATAAAAAAATATCAAAAAAAGCTAAAACAATTTATAATTTAAAATGGAAGTATGAAGATTGAGCCTTGGTAAAGTCGCCATAGACACACCGCAATCACATACTTTGACGAATACATCACTTGCCACTAAAAAAACAACACTTACCCCTCCAAAGACAAACAAGAATATAAATTTGGGTACATACAAGGGCAGACCTAGGGCTCGCACGATCTGGGCCCTTACGCAGGCTCCTCTCCGGTTAATCTCTTAGGCTCTAATACATGACAATAGATATTGAAGAAAACTTGATGTTTAAACTCTTGGCAATAGATTGAACCCATGTTAGCTTAACATTAATTATTCTGGTTTGTATGTGAAGTTAATTATCATAGTCCACCTTCAATAAATAGGAGTATGTAACATGGCTAATTTTCATTAAACACTAGTATGTCCTGAAAATCCTAAAAAGTGTATTGTAATGATTTTTGGACACATTACCCTAACTTGATCAACATATCTTTCCTTTAATTAGAGGATTTCTTGTGGTGAAACATGCTCACTTAGGTTAGTCCTTGACATTATACGGGTGCTCATGTTTTTCTAGATTTATTTGATTTAGCGGCGCTGTTATTCTAGTAGTAGACAACGTGTCTATCGACAACTAATGTCCATGATGACTTTGTCAATCTCAAGATTTATTAGTCTAATTTCAGAGGTGCTCATAAAAATAGGGTGTACATGCATGTGTTCACATGGATGACTATGCATTTTTCAAGTTTTTCTGGCCATGAGCTCTGATACCCTTTGTTAGAGTGCGCAGCGGAATTTGGCCCAACTCATTATACCACGAGCTGTCAGCCCCTCGGGCCTAGGTCCATCGAAGCCCACAACATATAAAGCCTTAGGCCTAACTCAATCCAAAAGACTAGCCTGGTAGGTGAGGGTTGCTCCCGTCTTATATGTTGTGCTCCCCGCCTCCTCCACCATCAATTACCGATGTGGGACTAAACCTAACACGTTGCTTATTTGCTTCACGACATGAGATTGTAGATTGAGGAACGGGTTGGGGAAACTGACCTGAGCAGAGTAGAGGAGGTTGAGGCAGGCAAGTAAAGTTGAGCAAGCAGCCCACGCCTAGAGGCACAACCCAAAGCACGGTGGTTTGGCCCGACCTGAGCACAGCATGGCCCGAACCCCAACTGTGCCCATGCCGCCCCAAAGCACATAGCAGGTCGTGCATGGGCTAACCTATCGGCCTGCTAGGCGGTACGACCTGGCCCACTTTTAACGACAGGCACGGTGGTTGCCTGGTACTAGGGAATTTATGAAACTTGAAGTATCAAATTCTATGACTTGTGAAACTTGTGACTTGTGGCTTGTGAAATATGATCTGTAGAGTATATTGTGTTATATGAATTATGAAGTATCAAGGTTTGTGACTTGAATGTGATTTACTTGTGCTTTGTTGAATTCTGTATTAAATCTGGCGTTTTTCATATATCGGGTTATGGGTCGACTCGATGGACTATTGGGCCTCGTGCTCTTCGGGACAGCACGGCCTAAAAACTGGCACACGTGTCATGCTTAGGCTGTCGAGCAGGTACGATGGCCTGTGGAGGCACGCCCCGATGGCACGACAGGCCAAACGGGCTCGTGCCCTATCGGGCCGTGCCTAGCACGGGCCTGTGCCATGCCGTGCCGGCCCAGCCCGTTGCTCAACTTTAGAGGCAAGCTGGCCGGAGGAAGAGTGAGCAATGGAGGGCGGCCGGCGTGGCGGAAATGAAAATCAGGAGAAGTGTAATATAAAATTGCTGTTTTCAAAGCGTGCGTTGGGATGGTATCTGGTGGTCCACCACATGACTTATCGTTACTAGTGGTTATAGTTTTCCAAATAGGTCAGGCCTGCTAGGCCGACATGGGCACAACCCTAGAAAGCACGACCTAGACACGACTCGGCTCGGCTCCCACCGTGTCCGTGCTTGGCATGACCCGGCCTTAGTGCTTTGCCTGGGCCGTACAATGGCCCATGGACTGGCCTAGGCATGACATAGATAATTAGCCAGACATGACATTGGCTCAGCCTTTTTGTCTTCCAACCGTTGATCCCCACCAGTGATTTGAATCTGACCGTTGATTTCTTACCGTTGTGGGCACGAGTATATAAGTCGGCTCCACTGTTGTGCCAAAGCATCCAGTGAACCTTAAATCATTTCCTCCCTCGTCCCATCCCCTGTCGCCGCATCCTCCTCTCGAGTCTCGGTGACTCCGAAGGCAATTGCGACTCGCCGACTCTTATCTCCTCCCTTGCCGTCGTCGTCCTCTCTTCTTCCCGTCCTCCGGTGGACTCTTGAGCCACCTGCTGCTGGCACTGGCACACAGCATGACCTCGTCTTGATCGCTTAGCCGTCGATGTAACCTTGTGCTCTTCTTGTCGTCTACCTCATCATCTCTCATCATTGTCGTCGACCTCGTCAAACGTCGTCAGCTCTAGTGCTGTGGAAATGTGGGTAAGAGCTACCCTCAAGATCTCTCTTCTCCCTATTTGTATGTATCCTTGGCTAATCCATGAGTTTCCTCTCTGTTTGCTTATATCGCACTTGATTCGCTACCATTGAGGAAATAGAGGGTTGGATCCAAGCTTTGTCGATGGCGCCGATGATTCTGGTGCTCCGGCCACCAAGGTACAGTAAACCCTAACCCTAACCCTAACCCTAAACCCTAAGTATCTCCTCTTTCTTTGAAGCCGTTGAGGAACCAGATGCCAGCGAGTGACGATGTCCCCTCCCTTTGAGGAGACGGTTGAGGTCACCGGCAATGATGAGAGGAGGTTGTGTGGGCTTGCCGGAGATGATGACAATGAGGACATGCGCGAGGACATGGAGTTGTTCGACCGTAGATCAAATGATCCCATCAACATCGTGACTTCAAGAAGCTATCCAGAAAAGGTCCCAAAGGTAAGAAGATCAGGTATGGCGCTATCTGCCTCCATTGCAAGAAGCAGTACTCTGCTCAATCTAGTGGTGGCATTGGTCACCTCATCCGTCATAGGAACAAATGCGCTAAGAGGTGTGAGAAAACTTGCATGTCTCAGTCTCAGATCTCTTTTAATTCGGATGGTAGTATGCATAATTGGGAGTACTGTCCTATGCGTGCTCATACTTAACTTTGACGATTGCTTGGTAGGCTAGATGTGTCTATCAGTATGGGTGAAGTTGATGCATTTGAGGAATACATTAGAAATGCTCATAATCCTAAGTTTGTTGTTGTCTCTAGACAAATCGCCACGATAGACATGGTGAAAATGTTCACTGGTCACAAGGCTAAGCTTGTTGAGACTCTTAGTTCTTCTATTAATTGTGTGTGTGTGTGTCTTACATCTGATATTTGGTCTGATAATGCTAAAGAGGACTAGCTTAGTGTTGTTGCTCATTACATAAATTCTAATTGGCAACTAGAAGAGAAGAGGGTGCTCGGTCTTGTGCTTATCAATTGTTCCCACAATGAACAAAACAGTAGACTTGTCGTTACTAGCGGAGTAGCAGTGTTTCATTTAATAATAATAATAATAATAATAATAATAATAATAATAATAATAATAATAATAATAATAATAATAATAATAATAATAATAATAATAATAATAATAATAATAATAATAATAATAATAATAATAATAATAATAATAATTAGATGTGGGTAATATATGGAAGAAATGAACGGCAAACAAGCTCCGGTTTTGTACCTTGAACTACGGAATCAGGTACTCGATCCTCCCAAACTGTCAAAGTATTTGAAAAGTGATAATAACACAAATAAATTACTAATTTATCTGTATCGTGAGCTCTGCGTAGTTGTCAACACAAATTTCCAATACATATTTTATGATTGTGCACAACCTGGGTCCCACATAAATATGAACATGACATGTAGGTCCCACATCTTGGTAAATTTTTTAAACAAAATATAGCCAATATTGGTCTTGATTTGTATATATAATTGTAAGGAGCATAGAAATTCAATCAGACTATAAATTAAATATATGCTTTAACATATATTGTGATTTGAAGGATCCTAGTAAAAAAGGTCACATTTACAACCTGGTACCAATCCGACGCCAGCCAGCTTTTTGCATGGCTACATGCACAGCCATGAGCTTCCACCCTCGAATTCCAGCAAACGCGCGCGCCAGACACGCAGACTTGAGACGGTTTCGTCAAAAACCGACGGGTTTAATCTGTTTTCATCGGTTCGATTATATATACGATTTTTTAAGTAAACCGAACCGATTTAGACTCTGGTTCGGTCTTTTAATGGTTCCGGTCTGATCTTAATAACTAGGCTTTCAAAGATGGTCTTCTATTTTGTTAAGATAGCAAAAAAAAGAAGGTTTAATCTCTCAAAATTCACAAGTTCTTAAATTCAAAAACATGAAACTACTATTTTTTTTTCTAAAAATGCTATCTATCTTTTTTAACCTTTTTAAAGTTATTTTATCTTATTATTTATGTTCCTATTATTTTATTGCCCATATTTGTGCTGACTATTTATTTAAAGAAAATAAAATTCAAATGAATCCTAGTAGAGTATCAATAGATAGGTAACATTTTTAGAAAAATTGATAGTAGTTTCATATTTTTCTAATTTGAAACTAGTTGAGAATTTTAGAGACAAACCAATTTTTTTATTATTTTATAAAAAATAAAACCACATTTCAAACCAACCAAAATACCAGGTTTGCCCAGTTTCAGTAGTTGTTCAATTCTCGGTTTTTTAGTTTTGGATTGAAAATCGAATGATAGTGTAATTTGAAGGTTGAAAAATAGACGTTACCATTTGTACATTGACTGAATTGGGCATAATGCAGAAAACAGCTTCAGTTCGAAAATATCATCTGGGAAATATGCCATCGCAGAATGTAATATGGATTGGGCAGTACAGTGTAGACATTTTTTTTACTGTCACACTGACGTGGGAGTATGATTACTGGGTGATACTAAACTCTGCCTATCAGAGTATCAGTAGGAGTAGTATTCAGTAATGTCGTCCGTCCGTTCCATTGATCATTAGTCAAAGCACGATGGGGAACTTCAATCGCAAAAAGCAAATGATTTTCTGCCCATCCATGGTAATCGGCAATTGTCTTCCCAAGCCGCCAGTGTCTGGAGTCATCATTCTCAGGCATCTTACCGAGTATGCTACTCATTGTTGACTTATTGACTGAAAAAATTGTTAGGTTTTCCATGACTGCTACGGTGCCTTTCTCATGACAATTTTTTCTTGTCACCACTACTGTGAGGATTGAGACATCTGTAGACCCAATCTTGTTGTAATTGTAACAGCTTTCCGAGTATATATCTCTTTTCCTTTCAGATTTCAAAGGAATCCAAGTACATTATTTTTTCACTTGCTCACATCACGGAATCCAAGTACCTTTTCATTATAGTAGAATTTTTTTCAACAGAATAGCATGCCCTTTGCCTTTTTCTCTGCCTTTTTTTTTCTTTTTTAATCATGAGCTCTATCTTTTTTCCGAAGGAACAGGAGGATCAAATCATCCCCTACTTGCATTAAATAAAAAAAGTGCAGTTACAAACAAGCAGAAAGAAAAAAAGGAGGGGAGAGGAAGACCCGGAGTTTAAGCTTAAAAAAAGGAGAACAAAAAATAGAAAGATTACCTAAATTGGAATACCTAAATTTCTGTTTAGATGGCCATCTATTTTTCTAGTACTCAAATTTTGCTTCCGATTCCAGTAGGACTACCTAAAACAGGCTAGCAAAACCCATTCTCCCAAAGAATGACAGGCGGGTTCCATGTGTCATCCTCTCTTCTATCTTCTTCTCCGTAAATGAAGTTGTCATAAGCGGAGGAGAGTAGGGGAAGGGCCGGTGGTGGTGTGGTCACAGTCGTGGATGCCGATGGAGGCGTGGCCACCATCATGGAGGCCAGTGGAGGCGTGAGCCAGCCACGGGGAACTTCGGCAAGAGAGGATGAAACTTTGGGGGAAGGGCCATCGTGCCGGTGGAAGGGATATCATGGAGGACCGCACCGCACCTGAGATGGTTCACTGGGAATCTTTGTAGGGAAACTGCCATCGCGGAAGGCCACGCCGGTCAGGGCTGCACCGTCCATGCCGAAGATGGCCATGCTGGCTGCACCATCAGCGCCGAAAATGGTTGTGCTAGTTGCGCCTGAGATGGATGTGTTGGTCGTCGGGGGAGGTCGCGACATCGGGGATAGTCCGACGACGGAGAAGGTGGGGAAGAAGGTACGCGTCGAGGGTTTCCGAGCGCTAGGGGAGTAAAAAGACGAAGGAAAAAAATAGATAGCGATATTTATTGGCCCAACATGTGTAGATAGTGGATGGAGAAATTTTTTGGGCCAATAAAAGTAGATAGCCTGATAAGTAACATGTTAGAGACATTTTTTTTGTCTTCACTATCTAAATAAAAATAAATATATGTAGTCTATTTAGGTAGCCTAATACTCTTACAAAAGGCTTTCCTATCTATGAACCGAAGGTAGAAAGTATAGACTCTGAGCTCTTTTTTGACCCTATTATAAGAACAAGGACAATTCCTTGATAAAATTTAACTTGTACTTTGAGTCATTTGGTTGAATACATTTGAAAATGAAACGATTCCTTCCAAGCCCAAATGCACCAGTATAAAAGAATGAAGAAGTCCACGAAGAATTGGATGTTGAACTGGGCTTTGAACAATTCCAAAGCTTGAAATCTTTAGCAAACTTGTGGGAAGTGAAAACTGGTAATGCTATAGTAGCTTCTAGCAAAGGAGCACTGCATGTAGAGGTACTCCAGAATTTCTTCAGTGCAAATTGTGCATATTCACAATCAAAGTTGTCCATGTACATATTTTCTTCGGTGTGCTCTACCTTTTCATTGGATTAGAAAAAGGTACCAAGGTCACATACTTGGCCCTTCAACCCGACCCTTTCCGATTATGCAAAAAAACACTGAACATCTTTAAATTCGGACGTCTGGGGCCTGGCTCCTGAGCTGCCTGGCAGGCAACATCCAAACAGGCCCAGTAACTTGATCGTGAGAAGACTTAACGCCAGTCAAGCCCCACTAATTTTTGCTAGAGAACAAGCGAGCTATAAAATGAATTACTTCTGAGGTTTTTACTGACGGCTACCTTTCCTGTGCATGCGGGAACATGTAAGTAGTCGTTAATTTCCAGTCTTTTCATGATATAATTTTTTTTTTGAAAAATCTGGAGGAGCCGGGGCTCCTACAGTTTAATTATTATTAGGATAAAAGTTACAAAGTTACAAAGCAATTACAAAAGTCGGGTAAATAGCACGATTGCGACTTCCCGTTATCGCTAGCTGTATCTGTAAGGATTGCGATATATGTAGACTCAACGATGTAATAGCTTTAATTTCTTAGAGAAGACTTCGCAGGTCAACACACCGATAACAATAGCTAGACATTTCTAACTTCTGTGAGAATTTGTAGAATTTATCCTTCTAGCACATGTCTTAAGCTAATCAGCGTGGCGTATCTCGTGATAGTTGATGTGAAGGAATCTTCCAATTAGTAACAGTAACTCAATAACTCGTGACTTTTCTCTCATTTTTAGGCATGGGGAGATCGAGAACAAGCACACATTGTTGTTTCAAAAGTCCAGGTCGTCCACTTGTAACACAGGAGGGGAATAGTCTTCTTGGCTCGGCTAGTCTTCTTGGCCCCAGAGACGACCGTAACATCAGATGCGACTATAGCACTGAAATTCCAAGTCCAGGTCGTCCTCCACTAATTACTAGCTACCGCTAGCTGGACTGCTTGCCCAACGCACGCGAGATTTTTATTAGTTTTTCTAGAGCTAGTTACTGTTATGGCATGGACGGACCTACACTTGTGCCATAGTATTCCCGGGCATACCCTATATTTTTGGAAAAAAATTAATAGGTATTTGAGATATATACATCTATAATATACATAAGGTGTTAAAACTACGTTTCTCTGTGTTTCTGGGTCATTTTATTCAGCAATTCACCTCTAACTCAAAAGCAGTCCCATAAGCCACGCGAATCCAGACGGTCCATGACTCATCTAACCTTCCCACTCACTTCCACTCCCCCAAAATCCCAAAACTATCAGACCTAGTTCGTAGGGGTATGGCAGCCGCGCACTGACGCGCAGGCAGGCGCTTTCGCGACTCTCGACCGCTCGCCGCCGCTTTCACCGCGCGCCGCCGCTCGCGATTCGCCACTGACCCGTAGGCAGGCGCTGCGGCCTGTGCGGACGCTCGCGTTGCCGGCGTCCCTGCGCTGCCGCTTCGGCGGCTCCACTCCCCGGCATCGGGCGTCTCCGTGCCGCCGCGCGGCCAGTCGGCCATGACTCCCCCTTTGCTTGGACTCAGAGGTAATAAAACTCAAATCCCTTTCCTTTTCCTTTTGTTGATTCTATTAAATGTTATTTTCAATTACAAAATAAAATTTATAGATATGCAATGCATTTGAACTACATGTATCTTTTATCTAAGTAGATTTAAACATTTTGTATCGTTCATCGAAATTTTTTTTACCATGGGCATACCCTGCTCCTAATTCCTGGGTCCGCCACTGTGTTATGGTCAGTATAAAACTGGGTTGTCCTCATGCACAAGCCTTACACACACACCTCCATCTCCTTAAACAAGCCTTACTACATACCTCCCATACAACCATGTGCTCCACCGGAGTGCTACTAGTTCGCTCATTCGTTCTCCTTGTGCTCTTGTGTTTGGCCGCGGTGGAGATCCACTTGACGCCGGCCAAGGTCCTTGCCGCCGGGACCGGCGGGGATGGGCTTCTTGGTGTCCCTACCAACACCGCCCTGGCGCACTGCCCCTCCCACTGCGGGGATGTCGAAATCTCGTACCCGTTTGGGATAGGGCCGGACTGCTTCCGGCGAGGCTTTGAGCTCACCTGCGACAACACAACTGGTTCCCCCAGGCTGCTCTTCCTGGGAAACAACTCGACTCAGGTGACTTATGTCGGCAACAATTATGTTTATGCTTCTGCTGTTGGGTACAACATCACCATGGGCTTAGATGTGGACACCTACACTCAGTCCTTGGAGGCCCCTACTGGTGCCATTATTGATGAATATAATAGTTTGTACATTGTTGGCTGTGGTTTGGACGTCTACATGTTCGGTGATAATATGACAGATCCTATTGGTTCTTGCATGAGTATTTGCACAGATAACAGAGAGATCATGGAGAGGGCAAACCTGGGTGGCAGTTTCTGTACAGGGTTTGGCTGTTGCGCCATATGGTCAAGGGGCGGCCAAGCGTTTACTTTAAAACTTGGCCGCCGTAATAGTACGTTTGCAGAATTAGATGAAGTGCTCCCTAGTATCAAGGTCATCCTTTCGAGGCAATATAAATTTGTTATAGATGATCTTTATGCAAGTTGGGTGAATACAAGCAATGTTCTCGGTATGGAACTTGATCTTGCAATCACGGACCAACCAAGCTGTGCAAGTGCCCAATCCCACGCGAATAAAGATACCTATGCTTGTAATAGTGAAAGCATCTGCTACGATCTTCCAACATCTCGAGGAGGTTACAATTGCTACTGCCCTGGTCAAATGGTCGGCAACCCCTATGTTGCAGGTGGCTGCATCCAAGGTTAGGTCACGCCTCTCTGCTTCTTTTTCGCATGACGTAGTTTTTAAAGTGCTTTGAGCCATTTTCTAGATTTGAATATTGCATTGTCGGTTCATACTATTACCAATCTGAAAGCACCCACGAATCATAAATTTTGTCATACATGCATGTGGATTGATGTGTTATTTATTCAACAAGATGAAAAATAATGTTTTGATCCCTACACTTGCAGTATCAAATGCCTTTATTAACGTTGAACTAAACTGACCAGTAGTTTCTTCTTCTATCTTTTTTTTTCCATATCATATACGGTTTGTCTTAAGTCAAATATTTTTAACTTTGACCATTAATTTTGTAATTAAATCTATGTAATTTCAGAACATATGAACTGTATATTATAAAAATATTTTTATAGTGAATCTAAAGCACATAAATTTTATGCTATTAACCTATAGATTTTTTCTAAAAAACTGGTGCTCAAAGGAAAAAAAAAATTATTTAGACAAAATTAATACCACGTATAAAAAACAAAAGGAGTAGCTTCCTTACATTAGTCCTAGCTAATTCCTCACTTTGTGCCATGAAGCAGATTACAATCCAAACGCGACCAAAGCGAGCTGTACAAGATCGTGTGGAAAAATGAAAATTCCATTCCCTTTTGGGATTGAAAAAGGTTGTTTTGCAAATGATAACCTACGACTCAACTGTACAAGTAATGGCACTACTCTTCTTGATCGAGGGTACGCACAGTATCGTGTGACCAATTTATCACTTGATGATGGACTTCTGACGGTTACAAACATGCTCAATGACACAAGCTTTAACAATATGGAGAGGGTAGTCATCACTAACTATGATGGTCACCTGAACGGTTACGAGGAGGAGGTTGTGGATGGTAATTTTGATTTCTCTCAGGAGGATATAATAATAAAATGGGTTGTAGCAAACTTAACTTGCCATGAAGCTAGGCAAAATAATGCTACATATGCCTGCATCAGTGACAACAGCTTCTGTGAAAATGTCACGCGAGAGAAAGCACTTGATGGATACCGCTGCAAGTGTTCTGATGGCTTCCAAGGAAATCCGTACCTTCAAAATAACTGTACAGGTCATATTTCTCTCTTAAATGTATTTTCACTAAGTTTCTTATTTATCTAATACTATTCTATCAATATGTGCTACTACATATGCTCAAATTTTAAGAGACACACATTAGTACATTTATTCCAAGTCCTAGATATAAATTTTGGACCAACAGCCAATCACAATAAATTATACATGTACTCTCTGTCTCTATTTTTTTGTAACACAATATGTGTACACAATCTGCAGTCTACTGATTGTGAATTTGTGATACACTTTACTTATCAACCACTATGTAGTGTCCGTCAATATTCATAGGTTGTGTTTAGTTACCGTGTTAACTTGATTTATGCTTGTTGTAGTTGTAGCCCATGTGGCGTGACTTAGTGCACACCAATCTTCGGTTAGTTGTTGTGAAACTTTTTATCCATTTGATAAGTTGAAACTATATACAGTGCTTATTGTGGCTTTCTATTCAGTAGCTCTTTTTGTATTTTGTTAATTATGGACTGAAGGTCCTAAACTAAACTCTTAGCAGTAACCCAGTTGATTAGCCTACACTTCAGTGCTCAAGATGTCAAATTTCCTCTATCAAATAATTATGTCTTTAGTAGTACATTTCTAATAAAATAAAGTGCTTACAGTTAAACTCATAATGTAGATATGTTATGGTAGTTCCATCAAGATGTATAAATCTGATGAGTATATGGGTCCTGACTCACGGATATCCTCACCATGGCCATGTGGCCGACACTCCTAGGCAAGGGCCGACCGAACCTGGGAGCGTCGCACCAACTCGGTGCATTGGCCGATTAGGAGCCCAAGTGAGACACGTTATCCTAGGCATTGTGAATAGCCACTTCATAGGATGAGAAGTGCATCAAAAATTTGAATACTTTGTAAGGGCAGATATAGTGCTAGCCATACATACATAGTATAGCAACTAGGTGCATTTTAGGTCATGATAGACACTGTTGTGGTACTAAGGCCAGTCTCAATGGGGTTTCATTAGAGTTTCATGCACATTAAATAAGCTGATGTGGCGCTATATTAATGAAGAGAGAGATGATAAGAGTTTCATGGGAGTAGAGATAGTTTCATCCCCATGAAACTCATATGCACTGTTTCCAAAATATTGATGTGTTGGTAACTGTGACATGAAACTCCGATTGAGGATGGCCTAATCCACATAACCAACATGGTCTACATTAATTGTACCTAACGATTATATTGGCCTTGGGTAACCCTCACCAGAGTCATCAATGGCTCCTCATGAAAGGGGTAGGCTAGACCTATTGGTCAAGGGTGAAACCGACATGGGGTACCTCACCAAATTAGTAGACAAGGCATAGAAGATGTACTCCCTCCGTATAGGATTTAGAAGTCCTTTAGGACAGCGACACGGTCTCCAAACACAACTTTGACATCTTATTTTTATAAAAATATTTAGGAAAAAAATAATATATGTATACTTTTATGAAAGTATTTTTCAAGACAAATCTATTCATATAATTTTCATATTTGCAAAGTCAATAATTTAAAAGTTACTGATGATTTATATTCCTAATGTTTGACCCAAACCTTGTCCAAAAGGACTTCTAAATCCTATATGGAGGGAGTACATGGAAATTGACTCAACATGTGGTGGTAGGGTTTGGGGCCCTAAGATGAGGGGGTTGTCCTTGTCACCACCACTCTAGCGAGCAGATTTGGCCATGCTATCTCTTATTCGATTGAATGGATATGGCTAAAGATGAATGGATGAGGATTCACCAAAATAGGAGCCCTATTTATATAAGTGGTCATTGGGGTAGGTGGAACTATTGCCCAAAATATGCTTACATCGAGATACACAACAAATCATTATCATAGAGTGTTCATATACCCTTCGGATGTATTAACCCTCCACTCAATTCTTCAAACTGAGAAGAGGCTCGAGGGCTACCTCCAATGTGTTTAGTTAAACAGGGCGAGAAGATGTTTGTTTAGTTAAACAAGGCCTTGAGGTTGGGCACTGAGGCTTGATGACCCAGAACATTTGTGCACTAAAGGAACACGAAGCACTCGAGCATCAAAGCACCCAAACAAGTCAAGCTAGAAGAAGTGAGAAAGAAGCTCAAGTATGAAGAACCCAAGTGCTATTGATGAGTACATGGATCACTACTGTAGAGTTCAACAAAGATGACGAGTACTTCAGAGATGGCTATTAGAACCCATCACAAAACAAATATTTGGATAGGTGAAATAACAAACCATCTCTGATTTTGTAATCCATGGTATGCCCATCTGTGATGAGTCCACAATTTTCAAACGCATGCATTAGCCTTCACTAAGTGCTCTTGACAGCTGTCTCAAAAATTTGCTTCCCTAGAGTAGTGGATCCTAGGTATTCCACCTAAGCAGCACGGCTAACATAGTACCCACTAGATATTTGTACCAGACTTTGGTAGAAAATTCTATAGAAGTACAAAAGATGGCGCATAATTACAACAACAATAGTCAATCAGACACAATTGTAAATAGTAGGACGATAGTGTTGTTGACCACCAGCATGTCGTTGGTATGTACCCCCACCCCGTTGTTGTATAAGGCATGGTGGCTCAAAATGTAGGAATATAAATTCTCATGATTCATCCCACCTAACTTGATATCAAGCGTAAGGGCTTGGTGCATAAGCAATACAAATACTTTCCATTCACTAGGCATAGGGCACCCAACTGCAATATAAATTCTCATTGTTTCACGTGTTAGCCCTCTAATTCCCTACCCGTGACACCAACATTACTCGTTGGTAGTATGAAACACTATCGAAACTTATCTAAAGTAGCAACTTAGCTAATTTATTTTCTTTGACTATTAATACAATTTAAAATCCATTGTGTCATTTGTATGTGACTTGTTAAGGAAACAATTTTCATAACTGCTAAACTAAGAAATGTGTAATTATATATAGCTTACGCATGGATACATATTTGGTTTGTATTGTAGCACATAATGTTATGTTTGCTTTGAGTAGTATTTTCTTATATACTAAATGGGTAATTTAAAGCACATTGAGGGTTCATTTAGTTTATTTGTAATAATAACATACATGGGTAATCAAGACAAAAAGTTAAGAGGTTAATTTATGATATCTTACATAATGTGGAGGTGTGTAGTTTATATGCAAATTTAGAGGTTAGTTTAAATTATATTTCAAGATGTGGGTATAAGATATAGACTAACTATATGTCTCAACAGTGATGAAATTAAGTCTATCTAATTAAAAGGAAAAAGATTCTCTAATAGTTTTAAGATTATCTTAACTTCATAATGCAACAAAAACACAATATCATTCATCTTATCTGTGTAAATTACAATTTTATACTACTCTATCTCTTTGAAAGGTCATGCTACTATTTGCACCACTAGTGGTTCTACATGATCACACATCACTTTACTTTTTCTATGAAATATCATTACATGTGTGCATGATTTGACTTTCTACCAACATACAACCAACTTACTGATACAGATATTGACGAGTGCTCTATTCCAAATAAATGCAATGGGATATGCCACAATTTTGAAGGAGGTTTCAATTGTACAAGTTGCTCTCATGGAAAACAATATGATACAAAGAAACAAAAATGTGTCATGTCAGCTAAGCAGCGTAATTTAATTCTTGGTGAGTCATGTATTTGTCCATCAAAATTAAATTTTCCAAGTACTCATGTTCGCATTTAATGAATGTAGGAATTGCAATTGGGCTTGCTTGTGGCCTTGGCTTCATAAGTTTTACACTAGGTGCCTTTGTACTCATCGGTAAGTGGAAGAAAGATATCCAAAGGAGAATACGAAGAGCATACTTCAAGAAAAACCAAGGTCTACTCTTGGAGCAACTAATCTCAAACGAAAGTGTTGCAAATAAAACAAAGATATTCACTTTAGAGGAACTAGAAGAGGCAACCAACAACTTTGACACTACTCGTGTTCTAGGTCATGGAGGGCATGGCACAGTTTATAAAGGGATTCTATCGGACCAACGCATTGTGGCCATAAAAAAATCTAAAATTGTAGAGCAAACAGAAATTGACCAATTTATCAATGAGGTTGCTATTTTGTCTCAGATCATTCATCGAAATGTAGTAAAACTTTATGGTTGTTGCCTAGAAGATGAGGTGCCCTTGTTAGTCTATGAGTTCATATCAAATGGCACACTGTATGGTCTTCTTCATGCAAACATTGCAGAAAAATGCTTGCTATCATGGGACGATCGCATTAGGATTGCAATGGAAGCAGCAGGGGCACTTGCTTATCTACACTCAGCTGCTGCAATACCAATTTTCCATAGAGATGTAAAGTCTTCCAATATACTCTTAGATAACAACTTCACCACAAAGGTCTCAGATTTTGGTGCTTCAAGATCTCTTTCACTTGACGAAACACATGTGGTGACAATTGTCCAAGGAACATTTGGTTATTTGGATCCAGAGTATTATCATACTGGTCAACTAACTGAGAAGAGTGATGTGTATAGTTTTGGGGTGATACTTGTTGAACTTTTGACAAGGAAGAAACCAATTTTTATAAATGACATAGGTGCAAAGCAAAGCCTATCTCATTACTTCATTGAAGGACTTCAAGAAGGGGCTCTCATGGAAATAATGGATCCACAAGTTGTGGAAGAGGCCAACCAAGAAGAGATTCATGATATTGCCACACTTATAGAATCATGCTTGAGGTCTAAAGGAGGACATAGACCAAGTATGAAAGAAGTAGATATGAGACTACAACTACTAAGAACAAATAGGCTAAGGAAGGCATATATTTTAGTTGAAAAAGATGGAGAGATGGAATCTTTCATGTGCCCAGGAGCTCAGAACCTGCATGAACATATTGATCTTGTCAATGCTACACAGTTACCACTACCGATGGCCTCCGGGTGCTATAGTTTGGAGCAAGAATTTGTGGCGACATCTAGTATGCCTCGCTAACTTAGGCATTGGACGTTGGACACAGCTAAGGTAGCCATATATTTTTTTTGTGAGGAACAATGGTATATTTTGTTCTCTTCTCATAAGATTATATCACATGGTTGCATTGTCTATGTATATGCATACTATGTATTCTAGACCATATTACTCATATATATATATATACCATATTGTGTTGCATGTACGCTACTCCCAATGTTTCATAACAGAGTTTGTTTTAGTTTTGTCCTAAATTAGACTTCTCTAACTTTGACTAAGTTCATAGAAAAATACACAAACATCTATAACATCAAATTATTCTATTAAATCCACCATGACATATGTTCTCATAGTGCATTTAATTAGTATCATAGATAAAATCCAGCATGAGATATATTTCTAATACAGTTGAGATTTGAGACTTAAAAGTTAAAACTTTTTTTAGGATTCAATAAATTTTGGAATTGTATTGTAATAAAATTGATCTAGACCCAGGTTGTATTCCATTAAAGCCATCATGCATGGTATGTGTGGGCTCAATGGGTGGTGCAGGCTCCAACACTTCTCTCTCTATCTGTCTCTTCCTGCCAGCTTCTCCTCACAACGCGGGTTTGGATGGTTAAAAATGGCATGGGCTTTGGTGGGCATTGGCACGGTGGTCTTCTCCCCTCAGTTCTCCTCCTCGCTGGTGGAAGGCCTAGGCATGGAGGCAGGGGCCACCAGTGGCCCAACGAGCGTTTAAGGAGTAGCGGCGGCAAGCAATGCATCCAAACCCGAGTTGTTTTCTTTCTTTTTTTTTTTGTTTTTTAAAGCTCACTAGATAGCATGCCCGTGTGTTGCTATAGGATAACTAATTTTTTTACTAAAAACACATAGATAACAACAATATAAAATTAAATATCAATGTTAAAGTAACATTTAATAAAAAAGCAATTTATGAAATTAACACAATCATAGAGAATGTTGTGTTGCGAGCTCACCAACTCTATTATATATCGTGTTGGCCCTTCACTCCCTCACCATAATCCTCTATCGTTTCTAAAAGAAAATAATAAATTCTCTATCGATTACATTAAGGTCGCTACAAAGGTGGAGAGAAATCGGAACAAAAATTATACCATGGAATTCAAAAACTCAAACGCGTGGTGCAACTGTTGTGAATCAAAGTCTTCAAACAGTGTATGAAAATGAGACTTTGAATGTGGCCAAATTAATGAAGGAGGGAGATGAATTTCAAAGGGTTCAAATCCTGTAGAGAGTTTGTATTCATTCACTACACCCCTCTATAAATAGGGGGTCACTTTCACCCTTGTAAAGCAATCAAAACCAGGAAGTGAAAAAGAAAGAGTGAAATATAAAAGCTTCTCATTCTCCTCATCTCTTTGTCTGTGTCCACAAGTAAAATTCGTGAGCACCCAGTGAACGATTTCTAACACGTTATCAGCACGAGCCCTACCGAGCTAAAAGGTAATAGGTGAGAAATCGATTCATTTGGTACTCACTCTAGTACTCTCTTGTTCTTGAACAAATACATGCACGATTACCGGCCGCCATCCTGAAGATGTGCGAGCAAAATAAAATCACCGCTGTCCTGAAGATGAGCAGATCCAGTCACTGCCGTCCAGAAGACGAGCAGACGCCGGCGCGACGTGTCCCGGCATAGCGCGGCAAGGCGCGGCCCCGGAACGGGCGCGGCGCGGCCAGGCGCGACCCGGCGCAGCCCCAGCGCGGTGGCCAGCGCGGCACGACCCCGGCGCGGGTACGTCCGCCGCGGGCGCGGCCAGCGCGGCGCGACCCGGCGTGGGCGCGGCCTGGCACGGCGCTGCCACCTTCCTCCATGCTCTTCTCTCCTGGCTGAGCCTTCCTGAAGAAGAAGAAGATAAGAAAGAGAGAAAAAAGAGGAAGAAGAGGAAATAGGGTTAGGGTTTTCACCCACCCTATTTATATGAACTCCGGGCAAATCTGAGCCGTCCATCGTGATGGACGGCCACGGTTGATTCGGCCGATCAGTTCAGCCCATGGAGGATGATTTTGGCCCAAGCGGCCCATTTAAAATGGGCAGCGCATATTTCTTTTTTTTGCGCAAAATAGTGGCCCAAAGTCCACTATAATAATAAAAACACACGGCCCGAAGCCCGTGAATTATGTACGGCCCGAAGTCCGCCATATTTATTTATTATTATTATTATTATTACTGCCATTATTTATTTTCTACAATTAATTATTGCATCTAATTCCGTATATTTACTTTATTACAATTAATTATTGCATCTAATTCCGTATATTTATTTTCTATATTTAATTGCGAAGTAATCCTGAAGATTACACCTGGGAAAATATATAGTCCTGAAGACTATATTAAGTCGTAATCCTAAAGATTACGCACCAACATCTACTAACCCTACGTATTAATTGTGCAGGCATGTCAGACATCGCAAAGAGGGATTTCGAGATGCTCGCCGTGGATGGCAGCAACTACCTCACTTGGGCGACCGACATCGAGATCAGACTCGATGGCATGGGCCTCGATCATACCATTGTCCAGCCTGAAGCTGGCAAGGATGAGCGCACAAATGCAGGACAAGGCAAAAGCGTTGCATTACCTGCGACACCACCTTCATCCTGACTTGAAGTGCGAGTACATGACGGAGAAGGACCCGCTAGTCTTGTGGCAGTCCCTGAAGGACCGCTTCAGCCAGCAGCTGACCATTGTGCTCCCCAGAGCACAACAAGACTGGATCAACCTACGCTTCCAAGACTTCAAGTCTGTGGCAGCGTACAACTCCGCATTGCACAGGATTGTGACCAAACTGCGTCTATGTGGCCAGAAGATCATTGACGCTGATATGATCGAGAAGACCTTGTCCACCTTCCAACCCCGGCAACATTGTACTTCAACAACAGTATAGAAACTCAAGGTACACCAAGTACTCTGAGTTGAGTGAAGTACTATCAGTTGCCGAGCAACAGAATGAGGTCCTCATGAACAATCATTCTGCCCACCCTACTGGTTCCATAGTTGTGCCTGAAGCACATGCTAATGTTGCTAAGAGTTCTCGCAACCGCAAAAGGAGCCGAGGAAGGGGAAAGTGGAAGGGGAAGAAGGGTGCCATGTTCAAGGTCAAAGGAAAGGGAAAGCCCAAGGGTAGGTTCGACCCTAAGAAGGAAAGAGGTGACCACAGTGGGGAAGAGCAAGGCGATTGCTATAGATGTGGAGCAAAGGGGCATTGGTCCCGTAATTGCCGCACCCCCAAACACCTCGTTGACCTTTACCAGCAGAGCAAAAACAAGAGTAAAGGTCAACATGAGTCCCACTTCCTCACTGAGCCTGAAGCTCGACCTGAGAAGCACGACGACGGGGTCGTCGGTGCAAGTGGAGACGTCCGAATGGACGAGAGTGAGGACAACCATCTTGATGACTTTGATATATTTGGAGACCTGCAGTAATCTCCAAAGAGTCATGTTAGCGATGCCCACATGTACTAGTTTGGTCATGTATGCTCCTGAAGAGCATTTGTAATGTAGTAGATGGTCCAAACTGTTGTAATGTTTTCCCAGGAATCATGTAATGTTGTCTTTATGATAATATATGTTTGTGTTAAATTCCTGTTTTTATTTTATGGTATTTAACAGAATCTGTGGGGACCCGATGGCGGAAGCGGAACTCTGTCTTGTAGACAGTGGTACCACCAATACGATATTGAGGGATACTAGATATTTCCAAACATTAACAAAGAAAAGTGGAAATATTATGACCATTGCCGGAAGCAATGCTCATATTGTGGGCACCGGAAGTGCCACACTAGTTCTCCATATGGGTACTCAAATCTTTGTAAAAGATGCACTGTTGTATCCTGACTCAAAGCGCACGCTTTTGAGCTTCAAAGATGTCAGTGCGAATGGTTTCCACATCGAAACCGAGATCGAGCAAGGTGCTGAATACCTGCTGATCACTAAATTCGACGGGTACCAAAAGCGAGTGGTGGAAAGGTTCCCTTCATCGCCAATGGGTTTGTACTACACGTACATAAAGCCCACAGATGAGTATGTTGCGATGAAGACCATATTCAGAAACACAGAATCATTTCGAATATGGCATGACCGCTTAGGTCATCCTGGGTTGGGAATGATGAGAAGAATCATCAACAATTTTGTTGGCCATGATGTCAGAGGCTTCCCAAATCCTGAAGATTTTGTTTGCACCGCATGTGCAAAAGGGAAGCTAATCACTAGACCATCCCTCCTCAAGATTAGGGATGAGTCACCTGTGTTCCTGCAAAGGATACAAGGTGACATATGTGGACCTATCCAGCCCCTATCGGGCCCATTCAGGTATTTTATGGTACTGATTGATGCATCTACCAGATGGAGCCATGTGGACCTGTTGTCCACTAGAAACCATGCTTTCTCCAAGCTCATTGCCCAGATAATTAGGCTAAAAGCAAGTTTCCCACATAACCGCATCCAGTCCATTCGGATGGATAATGCTGGTGAGTTCAGGTCGAAAGCTTTTGATGATTATTGCTTAGCCCTGGGCATTAAGGTAGACCATTCAGTACCACATGTCCACACACAAAATGGTCTAGCTGAGTCCTTGATCAAGAGGATCAAGTGGATTGCGAGGCCGTTGCTGCAGAATTGTAAGCTGCCAACCTGTTGTTGGGGCCATGCGGTGTTGCATGCTGCAGCACTGATCCAACTCAGGCCAACTGCATACCATGATACATCCCCCTTATAGTTAGTGCGTGGGAAAGAACCAAGTATTTCCCATCTGCGAATATTTGGCTGCGCAGTGTACGTGCCAATACCACCACCCCAGCGTACCGCAATGGGACCCCACCGGAAGTTGGGGATATATGTTGGTTATGTGACTCCGTCCATAATCAAATATTTAGAGCCTATGACTGGGGATCTTCATACGGCTCGGTACGCTGATTGTGTCTTCGATGAAGACCATTTCCCAGCATTAGGGGGAGATAGGCATTCGGGGATGCAATCCTTAGACCCACGCACTAGCGAATCTGAACTGGAAGTTTGGAGAATTATTCATTTGCAAGGTCTTGCAAATGAGCTGCCAGATGCCTTCACTGATCACAAAAGGGTGACAAGGTTGCATATACCTGCAGTAAATGCGCCGGAGAGAGTCCAGGTACCCCTGAAGGCTACCAACTCTATAGTCTCCCCTAATCCTAGGAAGAGGGGGAGACCTCCGGGTGCTCATGACAAGGTCCCGCGGAGACGTCCGCAGAGGCGACGGTCTGAGACACTTGCACCACTCAAAGAATCAGCTGAAGAAGCCCGACCTGAAGTCGAGAATGCCCCAGAAGTGGCAACTCAACCTGAAGTTGAGGAGGTCCCTGAAGGACACCATCCGGAAGATGGAAATCCTAATGCGTCGCGTGCACATCATCGCATTGGAAGATCGGAACGCCCCAACTCAATCGTTATGGGAAATCACGATGAGTGGGAGGACAATCATGAGGAGATCACCACTAATTATGTGGAATCAGGAGAGTCATATCATAGAAAGACCACTATTGTCGACATATATTTTGCCTCGAAAATTGCTGACTCAATGGATCCGGATCCAGAACCAAAGTTCATGATAGAGTGCCGGAAGCGCTCGGACTGGGATAAATGGAAAGCAGCAATTGAGGCTGAGCTGCGCTCGCTTTGCCAAAGAAAGGTTTTTTGGCCTGCAGTCCCAACACCTCCAAAGGTCATCCCTATAGGATGCAAATGGATCTTCCTCCGGAAGAGGAATGAACATGGCGAGGTGGTAAGATACAAAGCGAGGCTAGTGGCACAAGGGTTCACGCAGAGACCTGGCATCGATTACGATGAAACTTACTCTCCTGTCATGAGTGGCATAATGTTCCGATACCTTATATCTATGGCAGCTAACTTGAATTTGAAAATGCAGTTGATGGATGTTGTGACCGCATACTTATATGGGTCACTTTATTCAGAAATATACATGAGAGTCCCTGAAGGGCTCAAGATCCCTAGACCGAATCAAAACCGCAACATGTTCATCGTCCACCTGCAGCGGTCGTTGTATGGGTTGAAACAATCTGGAAGGATGTGGTTCAACCGGTTGAGTAACTTTCTCCTGTAGAGAGGTTACATCAATAATGATGATTGTCCCTGTGTTTTCATAAAGAAATCTAATGATGGATTTTGCATAATCTCCGTCTATGTCGATGATTTGAACATCATCGGCACTACAAGGGACATTGAGGAGGCAATGGCTTACCTCAAGGCGGAGTTTGAGATGAAAGACTTGGGCAAGACCAAGTTTTGTTTGGGCCTGCAGCTCGAACACCTCCCTGAAGGAGTGTTTGTACACCAGTCCACTTATACTAAGAGGGTACTGAAAGCCCTAGTTTGGTTTTGGATAATTGATGAAACCCTAGTACTAACCTCTATACTAAGTGTGTGTAGATTTAATGAGGTTGGTACATGCCAAATGACGGAGCAAGTGATGATCATGGTGATGATGGTGATGACCACAAGATGATCAAGTGCTCAACTTGGAAAAGAAGAAAGAGAAAAACAAAACCCTATGGAGATCAAGGCAAAGGTATTGCTTAGGGTTTTGGTTTTGGTGATCAAGACATCATAGAGGGTGTGATCACATTTAGGATAGATAGCCGTACTATAAAGAGAGGAATTCTTTGGCTAAGCGGTTATCAAGTGCCACTAGGTGTCATTGTTCATGTGCATGCATTTAGAACCTAGTGAGCTAACTTAACTCCTTCAAAGAAAATGATTGTGAAAATGCTAACACACGTGCACATGTTGGTTTACACGTTGTGGTGTTGGCACACTTTGAGAAGGAGGTGGAGTTTGGAGGGTAGAGAGAGGATGGGTTCCTCTCTCCTTCCTGCCGAGCTTGCGAGGTGGGATTCGGCGCTTTTCGAGAAAATGAAGTGTATATTTTCTATTGCGCCGGTGGCAATATTTGGAGAAGTCACGGGAGTGTTTCTCGCTGAGGAACACTCACCGGACGCTGGCTCAGAGGCACCGGACGCTGTGTCTGAGCGTTCGGTGTGCAGGCTGCCTGGCCCAGCTAGGGTAAGGCACCGGACGATAGGCACCGGACGCTGGCCTGTGCGTCCGGTGGTCCGTGTCCGGTGTGAGGTCCGTTTCACAGACCTCTCTGGGTGTGAGTCCGGTGAGCACCGGACGGTCCGGTGGCTTAGCGTCCGGTGACCCGCAGGTTTGCGGAACTCTCTGCGCATGAGTCCGGTGCCAACCTGCTCAGCGTCCGATGCTCTGCAGGTTACCGTTAGGCTCTGACACGCGGCTGTTGTTGGAGCACCGGACGCTGGTGTTGAGCGTCCGGTGCCCCTTTAAGAGCGTCCGGTGACCCCGAGTTTTTGCCCAGTGAAAGAGCCAACGGCTCTATTTGTTTGAGGGGCTATATATACGTGTTTGGCCGGCTTGGGGCTCACACTCTTGGCATTCTAACATACTTGACATCCTTGTGAGCCTAAGCAAACTCCTCCCACTCATCTCCTTCATAGATTAAACATCTTTGTGAGATTGAGAGTGATTCCAAGTGCATTTGCTTGAGTGATTGCATCTAGTGGCACTTGTGGATCGATTTGGCTGCGGTTTTCTTGTTACTCTTGGTGGTTGCCGCCACCTAGACGGCTTGGAGCAGCGGAGGAGAATTGGCACGAGTTGGTGATTGTTCGTGGCCATCTCTCGGTGATTGTGAGAGGTTTGTGCCTACCTCGGCGGAGAGCCAAAGGCAACATTAGTGGATTGCTCGTGTCATTGAGTTACCTCACTTGTGGGTAGGTTCTTGTGGTGTCCTAGTGAGGACGAGGTTCGTGCTACACCTCTTAGCCACCGAACCACCAAGTGTTGGTCGACACAACGGGGATGTAGCGTGCCGGCAAGCACGTGAACCTCAGGAGAAAAATTGTGTGTCTCCATTGTGATTGTTCATTGGATTTCTCCCGGTGATTGGACTTCATTTTATTAATTGGTTCATCCCCTCTACGCGGCGGTATAAAGTTCAAACCATCTCTTTTACATTCCCGCAAACTAGAGTAGCTTACTTACTTGTATAGAAACTTTAGGTAGCTTTCTAGTGTAAGTAGTGACATAGCTCTTGTGTGCCTAGTGATTATATCAACTAGAATTGTTGGATAGGTGGCTTGCAAACACCCTATTAGAGCTAGAGCAAAAAGCTTCGCTTTGTTATTTACTAACCTCTTGCTCTAGTGAGTTTGTAGAATTTTTAAATAGGCTATTCACCCCCCCTCTAGCCATATTAGGACCTTTCAGGTACTTGAAAAATTCAATATGAGCAAGTGCCACCCTCTTATGACCCCCATGGTGGTCCGATCCCTAGAAGCGGATAAGGACCCATTTAGACCCAAGGGCGATGATGAGGAAGTATTTGGACCCAAAGTTCCATACTTAAGCGCCATTAGAGCACTGATGTACCTTGCAAACTACACTAGACCTGACATTGCGTTTGCAGTAAATCTATTGGCAAGGTACAGTGCTGCCCCAACCAGGAGACATTGGGTTGGCGTCAAAACCACCTTGAGGTACCTACAAGGTACACAAGACCTTAGTCTATGGTTCCCGAAGAACCAAGCTCCAACCATGGTGGGACATGTGGATGCTGGCTATATGTCTGACCCGCATAATGCCAGATCACAGACTGGTTTTGTCTTTCTCTGTGGTGGTGCAACCATTTCCTGGCGGTCTGTAAAGCAGACCCTAGTTGCCACATCGACCAACCACTCAGAGATAATCGCTCTATACGAGGCTGCACGAGAGTGTGTTTGGTTGCGACGAATGATTAATCACATCCAGAAGTCATGTGGTTTGAACGTCGCCGACACCCCCACCATTATCTATGAGGATAATGCGGCTTGTGTTGCCTAGATGCACATGGGTTATGTCAAGAGCAATCTCACGAAGCATATTGCTCCAAAGTTCTTTTATCCCCATGAGCTCTAGAAGAGCGGGGAGATAAATATCCTGCAAGCAAGATCGTGTGATAACCTTGCAGATCTTTTCACGAAATCTCTACCCGCCTCTAGCTTCTATAAGTGCATCCATGGAATTGGTATGAGGCGGCTTAGAGAGTTGCAGGGTTTAGGGGGAGACCAGCCCTAAAGACATAATCTATGACCGTGGTCCTGAAGATCACGAGTCGGTCCTGAAGACCGACCTAAACATCAACTGTTGTACTCTTTTTCCCTTGATGAGTTTTTCCCACTGGGTTTTCTCATGCAAGGTTTTTAACGAGGCAACAGGTGCAGCATAAAGCGATGGTGTGATGTACTCTTTTCTACTACCCTTTTTTTCCCACAGGGTTTTTGGGGGAGTTTTTAACGAGGCATACACATAGCATAAATTTGGCCAAGGGGGAGTGTTGTGAATCAAAGTCTTCAAACAGTGTATGAAAATGAGACTTTGAATGTGGCCAAATTAATGAAGGAGGGAGATGAATTTCAAAGGGTTCAAATCCTGTAGAGAGTTTGTATTCATTCACTACATCCCTCTATAAATAGGGGGTCACTTTCACCCTTGTAAAACAATCAAAACCAGGAAGTGAAAAAGAAAGAGTGAAATACAAAAGCCTCTCATTCTCCTCATCTCTTTGTCTGTGTCCACAAGTAAAATTCGTGAGCACCCAGTGAACGATTTCTAACAGCAACGAGAGTAATGAAAAAACTGAGGACAAGTTTCAAAATCTGATCATGATAATTCAACTTTGCACGTATGTTCAAACAAGCCCTGCGGAGCAACAATCAAATATCTTTAAATAAACACGCCTTCCTAGATAGAACTGAAAGCAAAAATGCAATTTCTTGTATATGAATGCAGTTCAGTCAAAGTAGTGTTACAGAAATTACTTATGCGGCTTGCAATTGTCGACTGTTCTTGAATAAAACATGTAGCTAACAGGAATTACCACACAAGCATCGTGTTCCCTTTATAGCCAAGTCGTTGAACACATCTTAATCTCTTCTGCTTTTAGGAGATAAAGTATGCCTCACTATCCTTCTAAAACTTGTGACTGCATAAACCATCATACCAAGTAGAAGCTAGTGTCAGCCAATCAATCTAGAAGTATAAAAGTACACCTAAAATGCAAATCTTAACCAAGCACTTATATGTTCCATCTAAAATAGGAAATATGCAATATAGCAAAAGGGCTGTTTTTAGTGGCCGTTGATATGCAATAATTTTAAAAAAGGATGTAACAGAACAAGCCTATAACAAACATTGCAGAAGTTGCATGAGGAAAAATTTCTGGATGTCCATATTCATAAGTCGAATTCTTTAACTGACAAGATCTAGAAATAACCAAAAGAATTCCCTTTCCATGTGCAAATACTATAATATCTTTTTGCAATCATACATAGCAAAGCAAGACCATGACCACAACTTGTTTAAAAAATAATAACCACTGAAATGTTGAAACTGAGTTGCTATCAAGATTTTCAGAATTACTAGATTTTTTAAAGAAATCGAGATGTCACTATTACATATTCAGAGAGTTAATTTTTGAACATCTACATAGTCCCTGCACAGGAAATGCACTGCTCTTTTACTTACCTACATAAAAATCAGTAGTGGCAACATCAATTGCAAATTTTATTCTTCTATTATATCCAACACTCTCTTTTGCCGCACTGATAAGATCCAGGCCTGAGAATCCAGACATGTTGAACAACAGTAATACAAAAACATACATATAGCATAGTGAAATCCATATGTAGGTCCTCAAATGTGAAAACAAGAAATGTGTGATCAGAAAATAGTAAATTAGTTTCTCACTTGCCTGCAAATATTTGGAGCAAATCCACCAAGATCTCCAATGTTGCAGTTGTCTGTGCCACATTTCTCCAAGATAATATCTTGCAAAAATAATTATAGTAAGTAAATCTCTACAAAAGTGAGCAAAATAATCTAGCAATCTAAAGGCAAAATTTGTAAGAGCTAAGAGGTCCATAATGTAAGGGCTAGATTCAGAAAGGGAAACAAAGAGAAGGAATCAGAAAGGCTGAGCTCTAGAAGGAGCTAGGGTTCAGGTTAGCACTTGGAAGGATGGGATTTTGCAAATCTCAATCAAATATCAACTTTCCCCAAGTTCCCGAAACCCAAATTTGGTCAATCAAAACTTCTCCACAAATTTGGAACCCTAAATCCTGAACTGAGACATGAATCAGCGAATTAGTACCTACTCCGGTATTAGTGATTCCGCGCCGCCGCTGCCAGGAGGTTCCCCTCCCAAGCACGTCTGACGTGCCGCCGACATCCACCTATGTGCGCCGCTGCAAGAGATCTGGCCTGGTCGCTGCTTCTGCCTGGGCCGTCGTCGTGATGAAGGCTCGTTGTGCCTCTATAGCTACGCCGCCATGCGATGGGTGCCACATGAGAAAGCCACCATCGCCGACGGCTGGAGGAGCTCTGCCCTCACCGGTTGGAGGTGATGCTGGTGTGGGCTTCTCTCGATCAGCCTCTCTTCGCTTCGTCTGCGAGCGGCCACCTAGGCACGGCCCGTGACCTAAGTGGGCAAGTGTGGGGAGTGGTGTGCGGTCGCGGCGGCAGTGTGTGGGGGGGGGGGGCGAGCTGGCGTGGTGACGTGGGTGAGGCGTGCTGGCGTGGTAGCATGCGTGCGCAGAGAAAGGAGAGTCCCACATGCGATGGGGAATGGTCGCGGTGATTCCCGCGTGCCGGTGATTGGGGGTGATTTTTGGTGTGATGGTGTGATGTGGCACGGAATCGCATGGAAGGGCATGGTGATTAAAACACATATCACACCAAAAAGTGTTCATGTTTTGTTTTTTTAGTTGTAGGAGCGGTGGCGGAGCCACAGGGTATGCGAGACCGACAAGCATGGCATATGTATATACGTAATCTCTACAACAAAAAAGATCCGAATGATATCGTCATACCGAGCCATCGGCCTGCCTCCGTCGCTCGGGGAAAAAACATCGGACTCCCGAGAAAAAAAAGAACGCACCCACGGCCTCTGCGAACGAGACGGTCTTCCTCCTCACGCAACTCCCCCACGCCGCCAGCTCCACAACTGCCTGCTCGATTGGCCACCGCCTCGCTCCGCATCCCTGCGCATAGGTCACCGCCGCACCCTCCATCGCTCCCTGCGTCGTGGCCCTCAACGTTGCCATCACGGTTGCGCACGCCGGGGCTGACGTCTCCGCCGTTGTCGCGCTCATCGTCTCGCTGTGCCTTGCCGAGCTAGGGTTTGGGGTCACCGGCGGTGGCTACCCAGAGATCGATGACGCCATGATTTTCCCTCTCTACTCTTCCTCTGACCCGAACGGATCTCCTCCCGTTCTTCCTCTTACTGTCAAGGACCCACTGCAAGCGTCAAGGAAGCCACCCAGGCTGCCTGCCCGGCCCAAGCTCACAAGGTAGGTAATATACCTTCACTTTCCATCCAATGCATGAGGTTTTCTCTTGCGATTGTTCTTGCTATATACTTAGTTTCTAAATTTTTTGATGCCTGGGTTTCAAAAATTGTTGCTTTGTGCATGTAACTTGCTCGGCACAATCCCTGCCCTTGCCTGATGTAGTTGTTTACGCTTGGAGACACTATATGGTTTATTGTGTGCTTTATACAAACACATTCACTCTACCAGTAAATCAAAATAATTCTAGATGTCAGCAAATACATGTGAGAGAGTGATAATAGCCAGCAGTATCTCAAGATGATTAGTTCTGTATAGCAATTCTAGATGTCAGCAGTTGCCTAATATTTTGCATTATTACTTTAAACCGAATCAGTAAAGAGGGGGCACTCGCCACTGACCTTAAAGAAGAAACCCGTGAATTTGTTTTTTTTTTGAAAAAGAGGCCTGTGAATTTGTTGCCCAATTCAACAGCTAAGCTGCCTATCGATCAGTTGGCACGTAGGGATGGATCAGAGATCAACAACGGCAAGTACAACTTGCACACCAACTGGTGTCAGCTATGTCGAGATAGGCGAGGGATTCATCGCTCACCAGACAGCGGCTTGGACATTGACAATACCTGCCACTCGGCAGGGCTGTGACACGTCCGGCGGTGTCGAGGCGTCGAGGTGCATATGCAGTTGCCTAGCTGACCCATATAAATTTCGAATTTTAGGCCAATGTAATGTGATGGCTCTAAAATCTTAGTGTTGTATAGAGCTCATTAAACATATAAACTTAGAAATGGTGGCAATTGCTCGTCCAACAGCGCTAATTTTAGGCTGAGACTCATAAAGCACAGCCATCTGGTTCTATAGCATATTTTTTCTTGCATTTTTGCAATTGGTACTGATGTTTGGGCTAATAAATGACTGAAATTTCTAAAACAAGACCTGAAGGATCAGTAACAGCAGTTCCTCGTTGATGACATATTGGCATGAACATCTGCAGGGTCTTGGTGTGTCCCTGGAGGGTGTTGGAAACATGTATGATATTGTCCTTGATGCCTTCATGCTTCTGGTTCGAAACTGCAGAAGGAGCTTTTATCTATTTTTGTTGATCCATAAGTGCATGATTGTGAAAATTTAGGAGCACCATCCCCAATTTTATTTGTTATACGTCAAATGAAAAGGAAATTTGGATCACTGATAAATGAATGTACCTTCATATTTTTGACACAGCTAATAATGATTTTAGAGAGCCTTCAAGTTTCATTGGAATGGATGTGTTAGTAGGACTTTTCTCCTCACTAAATTGGATGGTTTGGCTGTGCAAAATAAGGTTGCACAGAGATCTATATGTAATTGGTTCCTTTGGAGAGGGTATATATTAATTTCCTTACTGAAAAACTGCAGCTCCTTAACATGCTGAGATTAACATGCTGAGAGTAATACAGATGTGCTAACCTTCATATTCACTATTATGTATCTAACTTTCTTTTCATTAGCTTTTATTTGTTTCATTAATTTCTTACTACTATGTCCTTTTTTTAACTTGTGCAGTTATTTTTAATATTAATCCCTTCTGAAAATAAGGACGATAATGGCACCCAACAGCCTATGCAGGCTTGTAACTAAAAATGGCACACGATGACCAGCTATGCGGACAACGCCGAGTGGATCTCCGCTTCCACAGGTGGGCAGCGCCGGTTGACCTGGCTACTACCTTCTCCTTCTCGGTGTCAATTCCATCGCCGTCATCCGCGTGAGACAGACGGATCCCATTGTAAGCTGTTGTGCATCATCGACAAGCTAGCGTGTGCTGTCACACCTTCCATAACGGAGTCGGCCAGATTTGTTTCTATATCAGATAATAGTTGTGGTTGCCCGGTTTTTCTTGAATTTATTATGCATTTAGGTTTAGAACTTCATATGCATGTGATCCTTTTTGGTCTTACAGGGATAGGACAGAATATCTTGAAGAGATCATGTGGTTAAGAATTCTTGATTTTAGTGTTGAAGACTAGAGACCTCCAATATCTACCGAAAAAGGTTTTGAAAAAACATCATTTTCAACACCTACCCAACTGATTGAGCCTCATACATCTTGGAGGCCTGATATTGTTCCATCATCCAATGTAAGAATGACTAAACTGTGCAATACCAACTCACGATTACTTATCTGTACAGAACATGTTGGTAGACACCTACTAATCCTATTGCCTTTGTTATTTCTATGTGTTGTGAATCCTGTCTATATGCTTTTAATATTAAAATATGCTTGTAGATGAGTAATAGTTTTCTAAATTATGTTGTGGTTTTAAAAATTGATTAATACATCCTAACCTCTCTCACTCTCCCCCTTATAGTCATATTGTGCGGTGCTTAAGCAATACAATAATAATCTTTTCTTTTTTTGTTTGGTTTGTTGTTTTCTCATATATTGTGCTTTTACTGGCATTCTAGGTGCACGACATTGGTTCTTCACCGATTGAAATTGTAAAAGTTTGTCGGAGCACAGATCTCAGCTTCTGTCATGAGTCCCAAAAGCGAGAATTCAGAGCTTTGAGTCATGGAGTTGAGGCTGACAATTTGACACCAAAGTTTTCCCTACAATAACTACTGATTGTTCTATATGTTGTCCTAATTTAGTTGTTAGAGGTCATCCCAATTATCTTACACCACCAAGTAATAAAGGAAAGACAGATCTCACCCTCACCTTACAATAGCTCAGTTTCTTGGAGATCTATTAAGGTTATATATTGACTTTCTTTGCAATTGGTTTCTATTCTACCTTGTTTGGAATTGTGTAACATTGTTCTCCGTTTGAAATGTTGTCAAACCTGAGTGTACATTTGAGTATAAGTAATTTATGTAATTCTTGCATGGCATCTCCAAAACTTAGAACAATGATTCACCAACTGAAAATCAGAGAGACAAGGGTTCTGCACTCAAATTTGCAATAGATTTTCGTTCAAGGCAATGTCCAATAGCGGCTAAAGTTGCTAACAAAATTATTCAATATGATTCAATTTCTACAGTTACTAAATGTTATGGGATTTTATATATGTTTTACTCGTGTAGCTTATACAATGGGATTCTTTGTATACCCATAGAAACGCACGGGCACTTAACTAGTCATGGAAAAAGGGGCTTACCAAACGACGCTCACGCCATCACAGATTCACAGGGTATAGCCAGATGGGAGGCCCATGTGATGCGCAGATACGGCCCAACGTCCACGCAGCAAAGCTGGCAAGTCTAGATGTCCAACTAGTGAAACCCGCCCGCCATCGCACGGGAGGAAAGCGAAAGAGGAACCAAATACTTCGAAAAACCTTTTTTTCAGAAAAAAAAAGTCTCGCTTTCCATGAACCATGATTATTCGTTAGGAACATGGCATTGGTGCCTCCGGTGTCAAGCCGCAGCAAGGCATACATGGTTTGATGTTGATTACTATAGTGCAACATAGATGAAGATCAGCCAAGGGACAAATCCTAACAAAAGGGAAGACAAAATACTTGGAGTACCCTTTAACATTACGACCTTCTGTGATTATACCAGGAAACAAAAAAAAAGGATGTTAATTTAGTGCCATTAATTATGTGCGCGGGTTGTCAAGATTTTTGGTAACAGTGTAGTTTGATTTTACCTAAAGACAGAGAATAGGAAACACGATATACATGGACCATCAGTTTAACAACAAACATGAAGAGGATGTGTCATTTATACATCTAGCAAGGGGGTAGGCAAATTAGGATAACCAACACAAAGGTTGAATGTAACAGACCAATAATTAAGAAGGTTAGTCATGAAAAGTCTGTAGATTAGAACAGAAAAACATATCGCATTATACATGCATAGTCTCATTAGCTAGCACATGAAGAAACGATCACGTGTCCCTTGGACAGGATGCTTTTTGAGTGGTGATGCTCCTTGGTACTCTGGATGCATAGGCCAGCATAGCATCATCAGATTCACATCATCAAGTTTGTCAAAAGCCTATCGAGGTGAACATGGTAGATGTTATTTTGGATATACCACAGTCCAGTTACAATATAGTAATCAGGGGGAAAAGTATTGTTATCTCACGTACAATGATATATGAATGTATTGTAACAACAATAAAGATCGTAGCATTGGGACTAATATAAATATTTGTAGCGCTTAGCTATGGAGTGGAATTTACGTGGTGGCTGAGAGGGAGAGCCTCAACTTGTAACTTTGTCGTCAGAGTCTGTAAGCTAGGCTGTTTGGTGAAGCTGTAGCCTGGGCAAGTCTGGATCCTAGGTCGATTGTGTATTAGAGAGAACAGGGTTTGTGAGACCTAGACAATGACTTGATGTTATAACCTAATAGTGTATAACATAAGGATTGTGAATCTGTAGACTGTAGCAGCCAAATCAACACGTAAAATAAAACTATCTAGCGGAGGGACAGAAATTAAAATAAAGCTAATCCATGAGCCCACTTGAGTAGCATCAGAGACTAAAGAAGAGGCAATAAGGTTTCAGTGCTTTGCAAAATCTAATATTTTCATAAAAGACTGACCTGACTATATTTATTGGCAAGGTTAAACTATGTTTAGTAAGTTCCCCGAGTATTTTAAGGATATATTATATTGATACTTTTATGCTCTCATGTTTACCAGCAGCCAAGCACTTTTTACAATAGATGACTACTGTCCAAATATATGTTCTCACGAATAACTTTGGTAGAAGCCCTTTCATTGTCTCATGAATTTTGAAACACCAAAAAAAGAATACTCCTAGGAAAAAAACGTAGAATAAATGCAATGTATAACCTCAATATCTAGGGCTTGTTTAGTTCCTGAAAAATTTTGCAGATTCTCCGTCACATCGAATCTTTAGACGTATGCATGGAGTGTTAAATATAGATGAAAATTAAAACTAATTGTACAGTTTGGTCGGAATTGACGAGACGAATCTTTTGAGCCTAGTTAGTCTATAATTAAATAATATTTGTCAAATACAAACGAAATTGCTACTATTCCTATTTTGCAAAACTTTTTGGAAGTAAACAAGGCCCTAGCATGAACTCTAAGATCATAATGCATTAACATCTAAGAACTAAAGTTAGGCTGGGCCAATGAGCCATGAGGATGACATTATTGACAATGTAAAATATATGCAACAGAGGAAATGTGGTGAGAATAAAATTCAATTGAACAGAACAAAAGAGAAAAAAGGTAAAAGCACACACATATATCTCTCAACTGAATTGCTTCTATATTTTGCATCCATCTAATGATGGAAAACATTATAAAACTAATATCATAGTTCACACTCTGTGGCAGATCAAGAAGCAAAAAAAGATATAAAAAGACCATGTGACAAAAGCAGCAAGGCTTTTGCTTCCAAAAAAGAATAATTCAGGTTGGCAATCTTATGAACCTAGTATACACCATGAATTTTGTCAAGAACACACTAATATATGGAATCCTTCTTTCTCTTCTACTCAGGACACACTAACATCCTAGGACCAAACTTTGATTATGTAGAAAAATAAATTAGCCAGTTATATATGATTAATAGTGTGTGAGAGACACAAAGACTCTGTCCGATAAGCAGAGCAGAATTGCTATACCACCATTGGTAACTGTAAATATGGTTGCCTACTAAGATGCCTTAGAAAATGATGTAGGCGACCTTTAGATGAAATGCGACCTTGTAAAGCTATGATAGCTACCAATCTTGATTCTACTGGTAGCCATAGAACCCCGTATTACACAAACTAAAATGGCTTCTCTCATAGTCATAGATGAGATGCTAGGAAACTTGTATAACTATAAAAATATATATATATAATGTGTTACTTTGATTCAAAAGATACCTACCAGTAGCATGGTTCTACACACATCATCCTATCCACCTTGTAAGCTACTCTCCGTTCCAAATTGTAAGACATTTTAGCTTTTTTTAAATACATAGGTTCATGGTATCTAACATCCTTTCAATTGCATAAGATTATTAGCTGTCTCTTAAGCTAATTCACGCGTCATTAAACGTTAAATGTCAATATTTGAAATAGTTAATTAGTTCCTATGACATGTGAATTTCCAGGCAATGCCTTTTCTTCGATAATATTCTTTGCTAAAGATGAAAGGACATTTAACAACAGATAATATAGAGAATGGTTGCTTTCAGTCTACCTCCCATTGGTTAATGGCAAACAGTTTGAGCTCTGCAGCCATTTTCCACCATCATGAGTCCCATATCGGTCCTTTGTCATGAGCATTCTGAATCAAGTCACAGACAAATAAAAGAGAGCATGTGCCATTCTTTGCAGAAAAAATTAATTAGACCATGAGACTATTTATTACAAAAAAAATTTACCAATCCAAAGTCAAGTCCAGGAAGGAATAGTAATCACCAGACAGGTATAGGAAATATAAAAGGTTGGCCATGGAATTACACGTGTAATAATGAAGCTCCAGAGACATTCAGGAGGAAGGTCAGTCAGAATTGAAAAAAAAAAAGGAAAAGTACCAGGCTATCAGAGAAACTGATTTCAAAAGGTTCTGAACCAATTAATCGTAGGAACTATCATAACATTATTTATTACAGGGGGAGTACATAAAAGAAATAAAATGGACTATCTTACTTCTGTAGCGTATGGTCTATGAAGAACATGAGAAGCCTCGATTATGTGAGAAAACAACTGAAGTAATTGTATATGTTTATATTGGAAACATTGCTAGCGAAAGTATTTGCCTGGTTACAGTGCAGCTTGAAAGGAATAGTAAACGAAGATTATTAGAGAGTAATCGTCGTAACCACCTATTATAAATAAATTTCCTAGGCCAAAGCAGTATGAACATTTCGATTCATGGTGAAGAGGTTCACTGTAACTTTCCTCTAGAATCATGGTTATATAACCAAGCAAGTGGAAGACAGCTGCACGTTTTCACCTTATAACTATAGTGGAAGACAGCTGCACGTTTTCACCTTATAACTATAGTTTTAGAACTGTAAATGAAGTACAAAAAATGTGTCTCACAAAAGCGGGCCTGAAAATGGTCCAAAAAGTACCTTGAGATTGTTCGTTAGAGACTAAAGCAGTGGGACTTGAACTCCCATTCTACTATTTCCTCGCAGTGGGAAGTTCACATTAAAAATAAACATCTGTCAGTTGCATGTGTACACAGTAATTTTGTTTTTCCTTTTTATTCTACAATATAGTGGTTTCTTGCTAATTTAGATCGGTAGTAGAATAAAGGTCTAATCAACTTAAAACAATTGAAACCATACACTGGGGATTTTTTTTTATTTTTAGCCCAAATTTAAAATAAATTTCAAATTTAGGCCGGTTTGTAAAGTTTTTTCAAAACTATGCCGTTTGGCCCCGCCACCATGGTAGGGCAAAAACACTGAACCCCGCCATGCGGCGGGGTCAAGGTGCCACCTGGCCTGGCGCCTTCCGGGGTCTGCTGACGTGGCGGGGTACGTGGCAAAGTATACCCCGCCACCCATCATGGCGGGTTAGGCAACCCCGCCATCCATGGCGGCGCATGGAGCAGCACCTGCAAGCGATGTACAATCTTATTTAGTTCCAAAAATTTTTGAGAAACAGTTACTGTACCACTTTTCGTTTGTATGTGATAAATATTATTTAATTATAAACTAATTAGGCTTAAAAGATTTGTCTTACAAATTACAGATAAACTGAGCAATTAGTTTTTATTTTTATATATATTTAATATTTCATATATATGTTCAAATATTGGATGTGATAAAAAATTTTGAAAAAATTTAGGTTTAAGGCTGTAGACCAGCAGCCTATACTGACCCACCTGCAGCACGCAACGCCCAGGCACATACTCAGCAAGCGATGTCAGGCTTGTTTTATTCCTAAAAGATTTTACAAAATTTTTTAGATTTTTATCATATCAAATCTTTAAACATATGCATGAAGTATTAAATATAGACGAAAATAAAAACTAATTGCGCAGTTTGGTTGGAATTGACGAGACGAATCTTTTAAACCTAGTTAGTCTATGATTAGACAATATTTGTCAATTATAAACAAAAATGCTAAAATATCGATTTCCTAAAATATTTTGGAAAGACTTCTTCAATTGCTGTTGGATGCGACCGGCGCGGCGGTTCACTATGCTCTCCTGTCACGTCTAGGAAAGCTGCCGCTATGCATGCCTACTCCTGCTGCCGCTATGCATGCCTACCTCACTGTGCTCTAAGCCTTCTTTAGTTTCTTTAAAAACTCTAAAATTTTTCAAAATACTAACTTTAACTTGATTTACAAAAGATATGTACAATATTTCTAACTTCAAATAAATTTATTAAATAATTAAATATAAATATCTATCTAATTATACTAATTTTATACTATATATATTAATATTTTTAATAAATATTTAATCAAAGTTTTTTTAGAAGCGAAAATAATAAATATTTAAGAATGAAGAGGTAGCATAGAAAACTGTGCAGCAGTGTGCGGCAGCACTGTGCAGCGGCACTGTGCAGCACACTGTGCACTCTGCGGCAGCACACTGTGCAGCACTGTGCAGCGGCACTGTGCAGCACACTGTGCAGTGGCACTGTGCACTCTGCAGCCGTACACTGTGCAGCACTGTACGGCGCAGTGTGCAGGCTCCGCGCAGCACTCGGGGCCTGTTTAGATTGGGAACGTGGGTGTCACATCGGATATGTCGGAAGGATGTCGGGAGGGGTTTTTAGAAACTAATAAAAAAACAAATTACATAGCTCGTCAGGAAACTGCAAGACAAATTTATTAAGCATAATTAATCTGTCATTAGCATATGTGGGTTACTGTAGCACTTAAGGCTAATTATGGAGTAATTAGGTTTAAAAGATTCGTCTCGCGATTCTTAACTAAACTGTGTAATTAGTTTATTTTTTTATCTACATTTAATGTTCTATACATGTGTCTAAAGATTTGATGGGATGGATGAAAAAATTTTGGGTAGGGAACTAAACAGGGCCTCATATCATCTGTGCTGTGTTTCTGTTTCTAAATCTATTATTTTTACTTCTCGAAAAATAACTTTCATTACATATATATTTAAAATATTAATATGTATAATATAAAATTAATATCATTAAATAGATATTTAAATTTAAATTTTTAATAAATTTATTTGAAATTAGACAGGAAGGGCGGGGGCTGGGGGTTCGACAGAAAGGGCGGGTCCTTTTCTCGGGCACCTCGCCATGATGCGCGGCGGGGTTGTCCTAACCCGCCATGTCCGGTGGCGGGGTCCACGTAAGCCAGCCCCGCCAGCCGGGTGCCACGTGGCTGCCCTACCCCGCCGCCATGGCGGGGTACTGTAAATTTGTCCCGCCATGTATGGTGGCGGGGCCAAACGGCCTATTTCTGAAAATACTTTCTAAAGCGGGTTAAATTCAAAATTTGTTTCAAATTTGGACTAAAAATAAAAAAATTCACATTGGGGCAGCGATGACCTTCGGATCAATATCAACAAACAAAAAGCAAGGCACAGACCTGGATGAGGAGCGTGTCCGCGTCTCTCTGTTATGGGGCTGGATCCGGCGAGGAGACAACGGTTCCAGCCATAGGGGCACACAGAGGGAGAGAGAGGAGCTAGGGGCAGGGTCGCCGTTGGGCGCTCGCGACCTCTAGGGTTTCCTGTAGCACAAGACCGCACGTGGAGTAGGGGGAGGAAGCGGTGTTGGGGAGCCAGCCACGCCGGCAGCCACCGGCGGGGCTCGGTCGCGTCGCCGAGGAGGGGGCGTTCGCACCCACGGCCAGGTGCGGCCACCCACTGCGTCGGGCTGTACGGTCGCCGCGCTAGGGGCCGCGCACGCCGAGGCTGCCGCATCGAGGCCGCTGTGCTGCCGTCGTTGACGTCGGGGGACTGGGGGAGAGGAGGCAGAGAGGGAGAGGGAGGATGAGAAGGTGGGGGGACGTGGTGGAGGGGGATATATAACTTTTTACCATTATTAAGTATGGCACCTCTCCAAATACCAACTTTAAAATGGTAAATACATTTTTACCACCAGAACTACGAATTCGATACAAATATACCATATTTGCTTTGGTGGCAGTCCACATCAGCTGGCCAGCGTGGAAAGTGAAGGGGAAAAGACATTCCTACCCCTAGCGCTTTGCTTTCCTTTTCTCTCAGCTTAGGACGCAGCACTGCAGTGTGTTTTTTTTTTCATATTTTCAGCAAACACAAGTTCAGATAAATGATCGCACATATATCGGATCTTGTGTTTGCTGAATATTATATGTGAATATTATCAGATAAATGATCGCACAATCAGCACTGCAGTGGTGAATATAATATGTGATTATTTATATGTGTTAATTTATTCATTATGTGTGATCATTTATCTGATCTTGTGTTTGCTGAAAATATAAAAAAATATAGTGCAGTGCTGATTATGTGTGTCCTGAGCTGAGAGAAAGGGAGAGCAAGGCGCCAGGGGCAGGGAGGTCTTTTCCCCTTCAGTCTCCATGTTGGCCAGGTGATGTGGACTGCCACCAAGGCAAATATGGTATATTTGTATCGAATTCGTGGTTCTGATGGTAAAAATGTATTTACCATTTTAAGTTGGTATTTGGAGAGATGCTAAACTTAATAATGGTAAAAAGTTATATATACCTGGTGGAGGCGATGCCCGTGGGAAGAGAGGCGTCGGGGTCGGGAAGCATCCGGATGGAGAAGAGAGGTAAAAGCAGAAGCTGGAGTATATATTTATCTGTGTGGATTCGTGAGAAGCCGAAGAAAGCCAAACAAAAACAGAGCAGAGAAGTTCACAAGAAGCGCGGGAAGCTGCTCCGGAAAGAAGCCGCTCCAAGCAACGACGACCCGACGATCAAACATCCAGGCCTTGTTTACTTCCACATAAAAACCCAAAATTTTTCAAGATTCTCCATCACATCGAATCTTTAGACGCATGTATGGAATATTAAATATAGATGAAAATAAAAATTAATTACACAGTTTGGTCGAAATTTACGAGACGAATCTTTTGAGCCTAGTTAGTCTATAGTTGGACAATAATTACCACAAACAAACGAAAGTGCTACAGTGTCGCGAAATTTTTTGGTTCGGGAACTAAACACGGCCCCAATGGAGGAAATTAATTGAGGTGACGTGGATGCTGCTTCTAGTGGTCGAATCCGCCGGATTCTGTAGGTAAGAAAGAATAGGGCAATACGTACACCTAGGCACCAACGTTTCGTACTTTCCTTTTCGGCTTTTTCTGAGGCCTTGTTTAGTTCACCTTGAAAACCAAAAAGTTTTCAAGATTTTCCGTCACATCGAATCTTGTGGCACATACATGAAACATTAAATATAGACGAAAACAAAAACTAATTATACAGGTTAGCTGTAAATCACGAGACGAATCTTTTAATCCTAGATAGTCCATAATTGGATAATATTTGTCACAAACAAACGAAAATGCTACAGTACTGAAAACTTTTCACTTTTCGGAACTAAACAAGGCCTGAGTCAACGCATGCCGCCTGACGCCGTGGTGGCGTGATGCGGTGATGGTGATCCTGCCGCCTCTACTCTGCTCTGGATGCCAGATCTGAGGCTCGCCGTCTGTCCATCTTGATTCATTATTTCATACGTTTGCGGTCTACGCGTTCGACACGGCCGCACCAATCAAGACAGGCACGGAGGCTTATCATCTTGATTTGCTACTTCGTTTAGGTAAAATTCAACCTTTACTCTTCGGTCTCTTCTCATCTTCATCTTTGCGTAGAAATAAGATGGGGATAGCCTTTTGAATAGTTGTCTACTAGTCATTTTTATTAACTGGGATTTTTAAAGTTGATAAAGATAATATAATCAAGATATTCATATTCCTTTGAAAGTGTTTAGAAAAATAACATTATACTGTTACTCTTTTATGCCTATAATTCTTTAAAACTCTTTTATGCATTTATTTGAACTATCGGTATAGCTTTTTGAAGTCCTTTTATTGTATTTAGTGAATGATTTTACCTTCATTCTTGAATTTAAGCCTTATCATGTAATATTAGTGCGTTTATACCAAATCACGTTGCAAATTCTACCATTGTTATCGAATGGCTAAAATATATTTACTAAATTATACATAAAATTTTTTTGGACAACATACCCTTGGGTAAAATCCTAGATTCGCCACTGTGTAGGAGATTACTATCAGTTGTAGCATCAATAATGGTAACCCCTCACCATATATATATCACTATCGACTACGCACTGTTGGCGCCAAAGTTTGGCACTGACAGGCTCTTAAAACCAATAATAATTGGCCTTTTGGTACTAGTGTATTATCAAAAGTAACGGAACTTCATGTCCTCCCGAAGCACAAAACCACATCAACACAAGTAGAACAACTTGCTACGACATTAAACACGGTTGCAAATATACGTGGACACTAAGAAACACATTCTTCCAATTCGACAGCAATTTGCTCCTTTTGGATGACAAATGATGCTAGGATTGTTTTTTTGTGTAGAATTGGTTATTATGCGTGCTACTAAACTTCAGTGTAGATTCCTTTTGCTTAAAACCGTATTGTTTTCTTTGTTAAAAGACATGACTGAGCTACAAGTTTGAGACTTGAGAGGCGCTAGAAATTCTGTTCCGGGATCCACCCGTGTTTGCTAGTCGGCTGGCACGCGCTCACCTCACCTGTTGAAAGTCTAGTCTTCGTTGTCGGACTGCCCAACCGACAACCGCCACCGACCTGGCACACGTTTTCTCCACAGGTCCAACGGTGCCACGATGAAACAACGGCCACACCTGCATGGCCCAAAGAACTGAAATCTTCGCGTCGCCGAAACGCGCATCTGACCTGCGTCAAAACCCACCGGCCCAATCTAACCCATCAGCAAAAACCGTCGGGCCAAACGCGCCTTCCAGGCACGGTAGAGTGGCCAATCGTATGACCCCGCTCGCGACCCTATAAAAAACCAGAACGATACCATCTCACCAGCCACAGCCCAGATCAGAGCAAACTCTCACACCAACACAATCCCAAGAACACCGAGAGAATCCGAAGATGAGCGTGGAGATCCTAGACGGGAGCACGGTGCGGAGCTTCGTCGAGGACGAAGGCGCCTTCAACTCCTCGGTGGACGGCCGGTTCGCCGCGCTGGACGCCGACCACGACGGCCTGCTCACCTACGCCGAGATGGCAGGGGAGCTCATGAGCCTGCGTGTGCTGGAGAAGCATTTCGGCGTGGACGAGGCCGCGGTGGCGCCCGACGAGCTCGCAGGGCTGTACCGCAGTCTCTTCGCGCGGTTCGACAGGGACGGCAGCGGGATGGTGGACCGCCATGAGTTCCGGGCGGAGATGAAGGAGGTGATGCTCGCAGTGGCCAACGGGCTCGGCTTCCTCCCCGTGCAGATGGTCGTCGAGGAAGGCAGCTTCCTCAAGGTCGCCGTCGACAGGGAGCTCGGCCAGCTTGCCAAAGCTGCCTGAAGCTCTTCATCGCAACTGCCACTTGCTGCTTGGAGTTCCATTATGTACTAAGTTTTGATTGTCTTTCGTGCTTTTCATTAGCACCATTTTTACATTGAGTTACAGTATTTGTAAGACTTATTCATGTAGTAAGTACTGCATACTGCTTGTTCTATGATCACGCAAAGATTTAATACGAGCAAATATACTAATTTCTATTAGTAGTATATATTTTTTGTTGTTAGTAACTAGTAAGAACAGCACGTCCTATTTCAGTTCAGACTCAAGAAAAAAAACTACGTGATGGCAAGAAGCAGAGTTGATTGCTACTATGATCAAATATAGTTAAATCTGGGCAGGGCTATACATGGAGACTACTTCGAAGTTTAATTAAAGCTGTACTTCACAAAATTATACCCGGTAGCAACAGACCAACAGCTGAGTGTGGAAATTAACTGTACATACAGAGAGTATAGCCAATACTAGTTCGTTACTGCAGGCAAGCAGATGCTCTGCAAAGGCAGCAGAGGCGGAGATGTCTGCACATTTTGTTCGTTTATTTGTCTGTCCGCAGTCCATTCGTCGTCGTAGTCGTCGTCGCCGGCCGCCGGCCTTCTTTGTGCTGTCGTGCCTTGTTTTCAGATCCTGGACGGGATCAGAGGCGTGGAATTCGACAGGTACGCCGCCGCGGCCGCCACTCCACTGCCGAGCTTCACCGGGTACCCCACGTCCTTGAGCACCATCTCCACACCGCTCAGGCATCCCAGGAGTTGCAGCTGGCAACAAAGTATATGTTTCGTTGATTGGTTAGCAATTGCCAATGTTGCAAATTGCAGTGCAGAGCACAGCTAATCATAAGTACCTCGTTGAGGTTGCCGAGATGGCCGATCCTGAAGACCTTCCCGGCGACCTTGTTAAGGCCGAGGCCAAGGCTGAGGTTGTACCGCTTCCACGCGTGCTTGACGATCTCGGCGCTGTCGATGTATGGCGGCACGACGACGGCGGTGACCGTGTCACTGAAACACTCCTCCTTCTGGCAGCAGTTCTTGAGCCCCCACGCCTCCACGGCGAACCTGCATTTCATTTCATATTCATGCAATGAACCAATCCAATCCATGACCATATGAGTCGATCGAACACCTGGTGGGCATGCATGCAAGAAAACACCACCCAACCGTGAACCGTACCGTACCTGGTGGCTGTTCCAAGACGATTGTGCCTCTTGACGACATTGTCGAGCCCTTCCTCGAAGATGAGGTCGAGCGCGGTGCGGAGTCCGTAGAGGAGCTGGATGGATGGCGTGTATGGCCAGTACGTGCCCATCTCGTAGAACCTGAGGTAGTCCTTCCAGTCGAAGAAGACGCGCACGGACCTCGCCGCCTTGCTGGCCTCCAGCGCCTTGGAGCTAGCGCACACGATGCCCATCCCTGTCGGCATCGACAGCGCCTTCTGCGACCCCGTGAGCGCGACGTCGACGCCCCACTCGTCCATGCGGAAGTCCAGCGCGCAGATGGACGACACGCCGTCCACCAGCAGCAGCGCCGGGTGGGCGTACGCGTCCAGCAGCGTGCGCACGGCGGCGAGGTCGTTGGTGACGCCCGTGGCCGTCTCGTTGTGCACGATGGCGACGGCCTTGATGGTGTGGAGGGTGTCGTCGCGGAGCTTCCGCTCCAGCGCGTCGAGGTCGGCGCCGTGGCCCCAGTCGCTCTCCACCACGTCCACGTCGAAGCCCAGGCGCTGCTGCTGGTCGATCCACAGCAGGCTGAACTGCCCGATGAGGAACGAGACGATGCGGTCGCCCGGGGACAGCGTGTTGGTCAGCGCGCTCTCCCACGCGCCGGTGCCGGTGGTCGGGATCAGGAACGGCGTGCCGGTGGTGGTTTTGAAGATCCTCTTCACGTCCTCGAGGAGGACCTTGGTGAGCGCCGGGATCGCCGGCGAGCGGTAGTCCTCGTTCTGCCGGTTCATGGCGCGGATCACGGGGTCCGGGATGTTCACCGGGCCCGGAACGAACAGGTGGTTCCGCCCGGGGCCATACACGTAGTCTGCCATCTTAGCTTTGCCGCAGCACTGGTGCAGGGAGAGGAGTCAGTCAGTCAGTCAAGCTCAATTCTCAAGCAGCAGCTCTGCTGACGTGTTCTCTCTCTCTCTTTTTATTTTTTTGATTAATAACAAATTGCAAGCTTGCGTGGGCTTGCTAATGGGCCTGGATCCATACAGGCCCACCTATTAGCTGAAAACTTGTTAACTAAATTCTTCTGAAACTGTTACGTAGCACACGTCGTCCGACGTGCTTTCAAAAAAAAAACTGTTACGTAGCAGACTAGTAGTCCATTTCTTTCCAGCTTTCCTGAATTGTGCTTGCGTGTACAGCCTGCTAGTGCTAGCTAGTTACTTGTTCCCTAATTTACTTGTGCATTGGCAATGACTTAAACACTAACATAATATGCACTAATACTTCTTTATCCAAGGCAAGCAACAGATAAGATCTTTTCCTGTCAGCATAGTGCACTGAACTTGGCAACCAAAGCTATACTTATCCTTAGGCCAATACGCCTTTAGGCTACATGTCAGTGAACCACGCAAACACTTTCTACTACATGTGTGTAGGACAAATATTCAGATATACATACAAATTCGTTCAACATATATAAGTAAATAATAAGGACAATATTCAGAGACAGGCCATCTGAAGCAACGAGAACAAGCTTTTCCAGTATATATCTTTATAAAAGACAAGCATCCTTGTTTCGAGCAATTCATGCTAACTGCGTATATATTCCGACAGACCGCATAACCATCGTTCGTCGTCATCATCACAAATCCAAACAAAAACAAAAGATTACACTGGATCGGAGACGAAGACAAGCTTACCTGTGCTGCTGCCGGCTGCTCCCTTGTGCTGTGCGGACCGGAGCGGAGGGATGAGGGGCTGGACACTGGACTACTGGAGGAAGCCGAGGCACTCACGCATGTCAAATACGGGAGGCTGGCGGGGGGATAGGATGATGACGACGACGGCTATATAGGATCAGGAGGCAATGGCGTCCAAAGGACGGTCCTTTCGCGGGCCCCGCCGACGTCCGGCGTGGCAGATAAGCCACATCCTGGATGGAGGGAGAGGCCCTCATCAGAGCATCCTGGACTGGAGTGGCTTGCGACGCTCCTCCTCCAGCTTCTGTGGACGACGGCGCTGCTGCCAACTCTGCCTCTGATATCCTATAGCTCGCATCCAATGCAAGTATCCAACACTCAACTGACGGCTACAAGTGCACAGAGAATATTGACAGAGCTCGGCGCTTCTCGTATAAAGATTCAGCTTCAGTTCACGTTCGTCAGTCCTTTTCCAAAAAAAAAAAAAAGATGTGTGTCATGTCCAGGAATCGTGCAAAGTTCTGCGAAATGCAGTCAGCAATAGGCGATGCTGCTTTTTGGTAGTGTTGCTCGTGTGAAATTCAGATGAGACGCCGGCGCTCCCGGTGCAGGATAAACTGACAGAGTAGCATATCTCGGCTCCTCCAGCGAGCGGGTGCCAATCTGCAGACCAGGGGCGCCGACGCAGCCACGTCACGCCCCCGCGCGGGAAGGTTATCCCTTCCGCTTGGCTCTCGGGTGTCCGTGGAAATCCAGCACGTTTTTTTTCCCCTCCTTTCTTCTTCTGCGTCCCCTCTGCGGCCATTGCCAAGAATTTAGAATAAAATTAAAGTATAGATGATATGAAAGCTTGCAGTTAATATGTTAGAAGTTAGTGGAATAACATGACTTATGGCTGTTTAGTGAATGATGCCGTGAATAGTTAGTGAAAGATGATGTAGATGACTTGCATGTTGAGCTAAACTTAGGCCTTGTTTAGATTCGAAAAGTTTTTGGATTTTGACACTGTAGCATTTTCGTTTTTATTTGACAAACATTATCCAATCATAGAGTAACTAGGCTTAAAAGATTCGTCTCGTGATTTATAGACAAACTGTGCAATTAATTTCTGTTTCCATTTATATTTAATGCTCCGTGCATGGGCCGCAAGATTCGATGTGACAGTAAATCTTGAAAAGTTTTTTGTTTTTGGGTGAACTAAACAAGGCCTTATAATGGTAATTAACTTCATAAAAGAAGAAGATCATTAAATGCTAGTGGAGAAAACTCAAGGGAGAGACCATGGTAAAGAACAAACATCACATTCAGCGGCCAACAATGATCCACATTGGCACAAGCTTTGGAGACGCAAGGTCCCGGCTCCCGAATAAGGCCAGGGTTTTCTGGTGGAGAGTTTCCCGTGATTTCATTCCTTGCCGAGCAAATCTACACCGCATGCATATAGATCCAATAGGGACGTGTGGTTTCGGTGGGATAGAGGACGAAACTACATATCACGCCCTCACATAGTCTACTACACTGTATGTTTCTATGATAAGCTTAGGACCCTCATAGAGATCAAGCTTCCCCGACTATGTCAGATCCTAGACAAGGGACCCGGCCGCTAGAGAATTTCTATTGCAAGGAGGAAGATAGAGGTGTAATACTATATATGTGGCATGTAGTCTTTATGGTTCAGCGGAAATGATCGTCGGCATGGCATGGCAAGACACCCATAATCGACCCAGGAGCAGCGGTGGAAGGGGGCACTGGAGGCCTGTTTTCACTTTTCAGCTCTCTATACCACCAGCTTCGGTAGCATTGAGAGTGGAATTCAGCAAACTGCGTGATGGATATAGACAAGGCCTTCTTGCATGAGACATGCACGGGAGCGACCGAGGTTGTGGTGCGTGGCAGACTGGCAGTGATGGCAATTTCCAGGCGGCGTCAGCTTGGGTAGGCCTACTGGCGGAAGAAGAGTCCCTCATCCTCATGGATGGCATTCGATTAATCCCAGAGGGCACTAGAGAACATATCGCGGTTAAGACTGATTCGCTGGAGTTGGTCTCGTTGTGGAAGAGTACAGGGAGGCATCGTTCGGAAGTCACTGCAATCATTGACAACGTTTTCACTCAAAAAAAATCATTGACAACGTTGGAAGAATACAGGGAGTTGGTGCATGCTAATAGCCTTCACTCGCCCCAGAATTCTTCATACAAAAAAAAAAGATGGCAAACTTTAAAGGTCACCTTTCTACTCAACATGCATCATCGGCTTCTATACAGAATTTTATTTGGTTTACTCCTCCTAGCTTCTTGCAGCGTTGTCTGCAATCGGATTGTAAAGGACTCAAATAATACTATAACAGACAAAATGAAATCAGCAAGGCTGAAAAACAAATTCGGAGCGGAATTGGAAGAGAAAAAAATGACGGGGGAGGTGATAGCTAGGCCGGGCGACCTGTGCTGGAACTGCTGATGGATCGAGTGATGAAGAGAACGTGGTTGGAAGCATCCCATGCTGCCCCTTGTCTGCCTCAGCTCCAAGCCTCCAACCAAGCCAAATATACTTTTGATTTGCTACACGCTGCATACACTTGAGTGCTCCTCTTTCTTTGCGACCACGACCAAGAGACCGTGATGTTTCAGAGTTTGTACACCACGAGTCACAAGTCACTCATCACTTTCCATCTTACAAATATCTTGGCTCAATATACACATTAATTTGCCGAGCTTATCAGCCACAACAAATCAGCATCAGGTGCTTCCCTGCCGTAGAATGCTATAGCCTACTACAATCCATAATTACTTGAGCTTTTATGGTTTGTCTCAAAGAAAAAGTCAATTTTACTTTTATGTTCCTAACCATCGCCATAATCTGATTTCCTTCTTCCAAAACATTTGTGGCAGAACCTCCTGAATTAAGTGGCCCACATGCACACATCATTGTCCCAAAGACTTCTGATCGACGTGCACGAGTTCCAAATGACTCAAGAAGTCTGTCGGGTGTCCTCGGGAAACCCGAATCATCCACGTAACAATCTTTTCAGGAATTCCCTCATCAAGTATCACAGTATTACAACATTTTATAGATAAGAGAAATCAGAGTAAAAGCGGAAAGGTTACATAACATAGATTGAAACTCAAGTTCAAGGTTTACAAACCATAAGTATTTAATACATAAAAGCTTCGGAACTTTATTATTACATAAACCATAGATTCACACAACAACTTTTACTTGCCCAAGGTCACACATCAGAAACCTCATCGTCACTTTCCTCCACAAGAGTAAAGTAACCATGACCATCAAAAGGATAATCAAGAGGTTCACCTGCAACATGGGTTAATAAAACCCTGAGTACAAAAGTACTCAACAAGACTTAACCGACTATAAAAGAGGTGAAGACTCAAGTATGCAGGCTATGGGGATTCAAGGTAAAGCTTTAACAAGATCAAGCATTTCTTTTGCATAAAAGCTTACTAAGATTAAAGCCTACTTTCAAGTTTTAACTCAAGATTATCACTTATAACTAGCCAAGATCATTATCCAACTTGCATAAACAACTCATCTCTTTCTTATACCAAAGATTCACTTATTACTACGATGATGGTACGAGGATTGAGGCTCCATATCCGAGGAAACACGGCGATTCGAATCGATTAAACCCAGCTGGGGATTCAGTACCACACGACATATGTAGAACTTAATCTTGCATATGTCAACCTTTTCTATAGATCCTCCCATACAAGAACGGGTCCAGCGTCACCCGAGAGTACAGTACACCACCATCCTACAGCCAATCTAGATGTTTCCCGGTCATCTCAGATCCGTAAGGTGGGTACACGCTACTCTCGCCATCTCTCCACTCCCAGTACGCGGTTAGCCGTTCTCAAGTATCGGAATAGCTATAGGTAAGGCTTACCAGCGCATGTGGGCTGTACTCAAAGGTCTCAATCACAACAGGCCAACAACGGTACGGTCCTTAATCGACACAGTTGGAGACACTACTTTAAGACTCCATTCTTAAAGCAAGTCCACCGACCGGTCTCAAGTTAAACATCTTTAACCGTAAAAGTATGCCACAACAACCCTTCAAACTTTTTCATTTGAAAACTTATCTAATAAGCAGGGCTAAGCATACTACGTATTTTCATAAAGCAAGAATCAAGGTTAATATGGAAATCATCAAAGTAGATAATGCAGCAAATAGGATTCACTCAACTCCTATTCACCTAATGCATCATATTAACTCAAGTGATATAAATAACTTTATGAAAATACAAGGATAGGGTTTAATGTCCGGGGCTTGCCTTGGTCGGAGGAGACGTTCGGCAATTCAACAACACCCGAAGGATCCACAAACTCGGAAGAAATCCACTGAGGATCAGATTCTTCCGGAGCGTATTCTATACGTAAAAGTGCATATGCATGATTATGATATACTCATGGCATGATAAAGACAGGTTACATGTTCTTGGATGACAACAATAAATATGACTACCTTGAGTACAATTTTCCTTCATGGTAAAGAAACAAAGTAATCTAGCTATCAAAACATGGTTTATTGCTAAATCCATTTTATTATTTTTATTAAACAAGGTTATGGACTCAACATATCACAAGGATTAGTTACATGTAATAAACCATAACCAGGGAGCATATCATTGCTAAGTAACCATGGTTATCAAACAATCCAAAATATCACCCAAAACCTAAAGGGATTAATTATTTCTATTTCTTTTATAAGCATTTTAAATAGCTTTATTAAGAAATGGAGCATACTTAATCAAACAGAGCTGAAATTAATCATGAAGCTAAATAACATTAACACAAGCTCACATATTAAATTTCATGATTTTTGGATATACCCATAACTTACTAAAAATCATGGAAGGTTTATTCATTAATAAACAAAGGCAAATTTTTACATACATGCAAACTACCAGAAAATAAAGTCTAACATTTTTCATGTGTTCTACTCATTTTAAGGAAGCCATACAAAAATTTTCATAAATTTTGGATCAGCAGATAAATCATAGCATAAATTCAAACATCACTCATTTGTAAACAAAAAGAAAAAGAAAAGCAACACTGTGCTTCTGCGGCCAGGAGCTCGGCCCAAGCCCGCGTGAAACTTGGCCCAGCCGGCCCTCCCCCGCGCGCGCTGGTAGATTTGCAGAAAAGCCCTCGGCTTTCTTAGCAACCAACCCGCAGACCAGGCTACTATTCACATGAGTCTACGGCTTTGCAAACGAACCCTTCCCCTTTCTCATCTTTACAACAGCAAGGTCCCCGACGCTCCGGCCGTCCAGAGCGCGGCAGAACGCGGTGGCAGGGTTTACGCCGGCCAACTCCGGTCACCCCGAGCCAAACTGAGACGCGCACAAGCACCAGCAAGCAACCCGCAACCGAACAAGCTAGCAAACCCGTACTCTACTGCTCTAGCGAGGTCTGGCCACGAGCGGCGGCGGACATGGCCGCGGCGGTGCTTACGCCGGTGGCTCTAGGCTAGTAGAGAAAGAATGGAGAGGTCAGGAAGCATCGGCGTCTCACCCTGGGTGTGCTGACGCAGAGAGAAGGAGCGGAGAACAGTCGGGTGTTGCTTGTCCACGCGACCAGAGACTCCGGCGGCGAGCTCCGACGAAGAAGACGATGTTCCGGCGGCAGCTGTGAAGCAAAGAAGAAAAGAGCGAGCCGATGAGCATCACAAGGTCATGGCGAAGCAAAGACGAGAGAAAGAGAGAGCAGGAAGTTGCCCAGATGGGCTGACCACGACGAGCTTGACCACGGTGGCGCTCTGTCGCCGGCGGAGAGGAAAACGAAGAGCTCCGGTGATCTGGTGCGAACGAGGAAAGAAGGGTGGGTTCTGGAGATGCGCAAGGAAGTGATGAAGATATGCCCGCGGTGAATTTGGATATGGATCAACCGTGGCGGTGAATTTTGGATTGGAGTGGAGAGCTGTCCGTCGGTGCTCCGGTGGCAATCGACGTCGGTGAGCGCAGTAGAGAAGGGCACGTCGCGCTCCACTTCGCCAGCAGCTGCTCCACTTTGCCACGGATGCGGACACGCGCTATGACGGGGTGAAACGGCGGTTCACGAGTCGGCAAACGCCGATCGACGCTCGGCGGCACACCGCCATGAACAGGGTCGAGCTTATCCCCCTTTTCCCCAAAATACCCTTTCTGAAAACATAAAATTACTCTGGGATTTTGAATAGAAGATGAAAATATGCCAAAATAAAAGTTGTACAAAAATTTGTGAGCTACAAAACATCTTTTGGTGGCCAGAACTAATTCTGAGTGAAAATTAGCTAAATTTGCCAAACAGTTTTGAAATTCAAGCTCAATTCCAAATTTTTGAATTGGGGCAAAACAGAATTTCCAAAATTACTTTTGATTTTGTAAAACAACTTGAAAAACTCCCAACATGAAAGTTGTTCAACTTTTCAAGCCCTACAACTCTCATGTTGACCATTTTTCAAAATTCCAAACAGATTTTGAATTGGAGATTTAAGTTTGAAAAGGGGACACTTTCCGGAAATCTGTATTTTCAAAATTACTTTGAATTTTGTACTGAAACTTCAAAAACTCAAAACACCAAAGTTGTACATCTTGACCAGATCTACAACTTTGCTTTTAAACTCAACTTCAAATTCTGCTTGGTTTTTGAATTGCACAAAAGGGGGCAAATCTAGGGTTTTGGAAACTAGGGTTTCCCCCCTTAAGCTCTCGGAAAAACTCTCACCCAACGTTTTAAACTCCAAACAAGCATCCATACATAAAATAAACACACTCAAATTCCTAAACACATTCATCCAAAATAAACTTATTTTAGGTTAATGCATTAATGTGTGCTTAACATATTTTTGATGCAATGCTCATGATGACATGTCCCATTTTTAGTTCGCTTAACACGAGAGTGTTACAGCTCTTTCCCCCTTAAAGAAATCTCGTCCCGAGATTTACCTTAAAGGCTAACTAATGGAAAAGGAAATTTGTCAAGCATTTCCAAAACCAACCTTTACAAAAACAGGGGTAGATCATTACACTACAGATTACAAGGATAAGACAGAAGAAAGAAACTCAGGAAAACTTCCTAAGAGAAACTCTTCGGATTCCCATGTGGCTTCATCTTCGGTATGTTGATTCCATTGCACCTTGTAATATTTGATAGTTCTTCTGCGAGTGACTCGATCTTTTTGATCCAGAATCTTGATAGGATACTCTGAATATGTCAGATCAGGCTTTAACTCAATTTTTTCAACATGAATGATATGATCAGGCACTCTAAGACATTTCTTTAACTGAGAGACATGGAACACATTGTGAACTGATAACAACTGTGGTGGTAAATCTAGACGATATGCCACCTTTCCACATCTTTCAAGGATTTGATATGGACCTATATATCGAGGTGCCAACTTTCCTTTTACTCCAAAACGAGTGACTCCTTTTATAGGTGACACTCTGAGGTATACATAATCACCAACCTCAAAGCTAAGAGATCGACGTCTCTTATCAGCATAACTCTTTTGCCTGGACTGTGCTACCTTCATGTTTTCTCGAATGAGCCTGACTTTTTCTTCGGTTTCTTTGACTAAGTCAACCCCGAAGAGACTATGTTCTCCAGGTTCTGACCAATTCAAAGGTGTCCTACACCTTCTACCATACAGAGCTTCGAATGGTGCCATCTTAATGCTCTCTTGATAACTATTATTATAAGAGAACTCTGCTAAAGGCAAACATTCGTGCCACTTCTCTGAATAACTGAGCACACAAGATCTTAACATATCTTCTAAGATCTGATTGACTCTTTCAGTCTGACCTCCAGTCTGTGGATGATAAGCTGTACTATGCAGAAGTTTAGTACCCAAGGACTTATGCAGATGCTTCCAGAAAGCATTCACAAATTGTGTCCCTCTATCAGATACAATAGTCTTTGGAACACCATGTAGACTCACAATTCTGTTAAAGTATATCTTAGCATAGTCAGAAGCTCGATAATCTTTTCTTACTGGAATGAAATGAGCTGATTTGGTCAGACGATCAACAATGACCCATATGGAATCAAACCCTCTCGAGGTTCTGGGTAAACCCACTATGAAGTCCATACTAATGTCCTCCCATTTCCAAGATGGAATTGGCAACGGTTGCAATTCTCCAGCAGACCTAAGATGAACTGCTTTTACTTTTTGGCAAGTATCACATCTAGCCACATAACTAGCAATTTCAAGTTTCATCTTAGTCCACCAGAATCTTTGTTTCAAATCATGATACATCTTATTACTGCCTGGATGGATTGAAAGTCTTGTTGCATGAGCTTCATCAAGAATTTGTTTTCTAAGTTCAGGAACTTTTGGAACCACTAAACGATCCTTGAACCAAACTACTCCAGCTTCATCTATCCTGAACCTGGAATTTGGTTCAGACTGAACCTTTCTTTTCAAAAAGATTATACCCTTATTTTCTTGCTGGGCTGTAATAATCTGATCTTTGATAGATGATTGAACTGTCATATTTGTCAAACTCCCTTGTGGAATCATCTCAAGACCTAACTTTTCAAATTCATAACACAAGGTAAGGTCTATAGGCTTGACTTCCAGACAATTGCAATGACTCTTTCGACTGAGTGCATCTGCCACTACATTGGCCTTGCCTGGGTGATAGTGTACCTCAATATCATAATCTTTTATCAGTTCTAACCATCTCCTCTGACGCATATTCAACTCTGACTGAGTAAAGATGTATTTCAAACTCTTATGATCAGTATATATGTGACAAGTATTGCCCAATAGATAATGTCGCCAGATCTTCAGAGCATGGACTACAGCTGCCAACTCTAAATCATGGGTTGGATAATGCTCTTCATGACGCTTAAGTTGTCGTGAAGCATATGCAATGACTCTTCCTTCTTGCATTAGTACGCACCCAATGCCTTTGCCTGAAGCATCACAATACACATCAAAAGATTTTTCAATATCAGGTTGAGCTAGCACTGGTGCAGTGGTCAATAACTTTTTCAAGGTCCGAAAAGCTTCTTCACACTCGGATGACCACACAAACTTGGTATCATTCTTTAGCAGTGTTGTCATTGGTTTAGAGATCTTGGAGAAGTCAGGGATAAACCTGCGATAATACCCTGCTAATCCTAAGAAACTCCGAACTTGATGTACTGAAGTTGGTGACTTCCAGTCAAGAACTTCTTGAACTTTGCTTGGATCTACTGCAACACCTTCAGCTGACAAAACATGACCCAAAAATTGGACTTCATCTATCCAAAATTCACACTTGCTAAACTTAGCATATAACTGATGTTCTCTCAGGCGAGTCAGCACTATCCTGAGATGCTCTTCATGCTCTTCTTTAGTTTTGGAATAGATGAGAATGTCATCAATGAATACCACCACGAACTTATCTAACTCTGGCATAAACACTGAATTCATCAGATACATAAAATGTGCTGGGGCATTTGTCAGACCGAAAGACATGACCAGATATTCATACAAACCATATCTGGTAGTGAATGCTGTTTTCGGAACATCTTTTGGCTTGATCTTAATTTGATGATACCCCGATCTCAAGTCTATCTTTGAAAATACCTTAGCACCAGTTAGTTGATCAAAGAGAAGATCAATACGGGGCAAAGGATACTTATTCTTGATTGTTACTTCATTTAAAGGACGATAGTCTACACATAGCCTCAAGGTATGGTCCTTTTTCTTCACAAAGATTGCCGGACAACCCCATGGTGATGAACTAGGTCGAATAAAACCTTTATCCATCAATTCTTGCAACTGAGTTTTCAATTCTGCTAACTCTTTTGGTGGCATTCTATAGGCTCTTCTAGATATTGGTGCTGTCCCTGGCTTGAGCTCTATTTCAAACTCCACATCACGATCCGGTGGCAAACCAGGTAAATCTTCTGGAAACACATCAGGAAACTCACAGACCACTGGAATATCCTTGATTTCCTTAACAGAGATAGCACACACTTGCTCAACTGCTCTCTTAAGGGTAGGAAGATGGATAAGAAGTTGAGATTTGCTATTAGGTAAGTTGACCTTGATGGTTCTATTTAGGGTGTCTATAACTGCACCTCTCTGACTCATCCAGTTCATACCCAAGATCACATCTATACTTGGATCTTTTAACACTATCATGGATGTTGGAAATATATATCCACCCAAGTCTATTGGCACCTGACGTACCATTTCCTTAGTGCATAGTCGACCCCCAGGTGACTGTATAAAGAACTCATCTTTGGTTGCACCAATAGGTATATTATGCTTTTCCGCAAATGCTCTATTCATGAAAGTATGTGATGCTCCAGAATCAAAAAGTGTAAGTGCTGGGTGTTGGGCAACAGGGAACATACCAAGCATCACTGGTTCTCCCTCAGGTATAGCTTCAACTTGAGTATGGAAAACCCTTCCTGTTTTCTGAGTACCCTTACCCTTCTGCTGATTCTGGGCATTACCCTTGTTGGAATTTGCTTGCTGATTTCCAACTAGTCTTGGTGCATTGGCATTTGGAATATTTTGCCTTGGATATGGACATTCACGAGAAAAATGTCCACTCTTCCCACAATTGTAACAAGGGTTGTTTGCAGCTTGTGGCATTGGCGGACGAATGGCAGGAACATTTGGCTGACGTTGAACATTGAATGGCATTGTCGGCCTTGCAAAATTCCTCTGCATATTCTGCTGCTGAGGTGGCTGATAAGGAGGGCGATAAGATGGGCGGAACTGCTGAGCTGGATGATATACAAGCCTCTGACGCTTCTTGTTGCCGCCAGATGATCCAGACCCTGAGACAAACCCCTTCTTCTTCTTAGCCTCCTTATGTTTGCGGTTCTTTTCTTCACTGGAGATAGCAATGTTCACTGCCTCATGATAAGATATATTGCCACACGATGCCATCATCAGCTGAAGCTTTGTATTCAAGCCTCTCATGAAACAATCCTTCTTCTTTTCATCAGTGTTGACTTGCTCAATTGCATATTGGGACAGATGATTAAACTTTCCAATATACTGTATAACTGAGTCATCCCCCTGACGGAGAGCTAAGAACTCTTCGAGCTTCATTTTCATAACTCCCTTGGGAATGTAATGAGCCCTAAAGGCTTCCTTGAATTCCCCCCAAGTGATTCGGTGGCGGGCTGGTTGAACAGCCAATAAGTTTTCCCACCAAACTCCTGCTGCTCCTCTTAACTGCTGAGCGGCAAAAGCTGGCTTCTGAGTTTCAGTACAGTTGATGAGACTGAACTTTTGCTCCATAGTGCGAAGCCAATCCTTAGCTTCAAGAGGTTCATCAGCTTTCGTGAATACTGGGGGACGAGTATCTGTGAAGTCAACATATGTGGTTTCTTCTCTGTTATGGCGACCACGGCCACGCTGACCAGCATTCTGATTTTGTGCTAACACAGTTGTTGCATTGACCAATGCTGCAATTGCATCAGCCAAAGAGGGTGGAACTGGTGGTGCATTAGGAAAATCATCCCCACCCTGGGAAGAACTAGCTCCATGGTTGTTAGCAGACATCTGTTTAAAAACACATCACACTTTAATTAACATACACACTTAACCATCATACATCATGGCTTACATAGCACAAACAGTTCATCTTATTTATCATACAAGTCCGCTCCCGGGCAGGACTACTTGAAACCACTATCTTACACAACTTCCCATACTAGGGGTTTTCTGACTAACTAAGTTACAAAGTCAGAAGATCACACTCGGTCATACTTCTTGCCTCCTCAACACCTAGTCGTCATCCATCTCCGAGTCACTGGTGGTAACACCCTCATCTGGAGTGGGAGTTCCTGGCTCCTCTGCTTCATCCTCAGAAGTATCACTATCCACTTGGATGACAACTGGTCCTTCCTCTGCTGCTTCAGGAGCCTCGGGTGGATTGAGGGCATCCTGCAGCTGGTGCACTTCCTCATGGAGGGTGTTGGCATAAGCCTCAAGAGTGACCACATACCCTGCCATATGGTACAGCTGAACTTCCATGTTGATGTTGTCAGTGAGCATCAGGCGCAGATCATTCTTCATAAGCCTGTAGGTCCTTGGCGAAGGAGGACCTCCGCTGGTGTCACTCCCGTTCCCGTCGCTGGAGTTGTCAGTGCTGCTGTCGCTGCTATCGGAGGGTGGCGGATCCCTTGATGCCAACTGGTGCCTGGGAACACGACCTCCGGTGGACTTGCGAGCGGTTAGGCGGGTACGTGCCATCTGCCAAAATAGTTTTATTTTGAATATTAGAACTATATATGTTCCAAGGTTAAAGGATAGAGTTTTACAATTAGATGGACATATTACCTCTAATTATTAACAACTTTAAGGAGGAAAGTTAATTACATGTTATCATTAATGATGCATGAATCGTACTTACGAACAAAGCATACATCAAACAAATAATTAACTTTAAATTAGTCACTTAATATAAAAGTGCATAAACGTTCTTTTCATAAATAGGGCAATATTATAATATCATAAGCATCGTTCCTTGTATATAAATATCACCATAATTATACTAAGAACATATCCAGTTGGATAGAAGGATAAGTCTAAAGAATGAATTGAGACAAGTTAGAAGCATAAGACAAGCTTAGAAGCAATTTGGACTCAAACTAATTTGGAATTTAGTTTGACTCAAAAGCTTTTGAAGTTTTCAAAATCGAATACTGCTATACTTTCTAAGGGAAACCTGCTCTGATACCAGCTGTGGCAGAACCTCCTGAATTAAGTGGCCCACATGCACACATCATTGTCCCAAAGACTTCTGATCGACGTGCACGAGTTCCAAATGACTCAAGAAGTCTGTCGGGTGTCCTCGGGAAACCCGAATCATCCACGTAACAATCTTTTCAGGAATTCCCTCATCAAGTATCACAGTATTATAACATTTTATAGATAAGAGAAATCAGAGTAAAAGCGGAAAGGTTACATAACATAGATTGAAACTCAAGTTCAAGGTTTACAAACCATAAGTATTTAATACATAAAAGCTTCGGAACTTTATTATTACATAAACCATAGATTCACACAACAACTTTTACTTGCCCAAGGTCACACATCAGAAACCTCATCGTCACTTTCCTCCACAAGAGTAAAGTAACCATGACCATCAAAAGGATAATCAAGAGGTTCACCTGCAACATGGGTTAATAAAACCCTGAGTACAAAAGTACTCAACAAGACTTAACCGACTATAAAAGAGGTGAAGACTCAAGTATGCAGGCTATGGGGATTCAAGGTAAAGCTTTAACAAGATCAAGCATTTCTTTTGCATAAAAGCTTACTAAGATTAAAGCCTACTTTCAAGTTTTAACTCAAGATTATCACTTATAACTAGCCAAGATCATTATCCAACTTGCATAAACAACTCATCTCTTTCTTATACCAAAGATTCACTTATTACTACGATGATGGTACGAGGATTGAGGCTCCATATCCGAGGAAACACGGCGATTCGAATCGATTAAACCCAGCTGGGGATTCAGTACCACACGACATATGTAGAACTTAATCTTGCATATGTCAACCTTTTCTATAGATCCTCCCATACAAGAACGGGTCCAGCGTCACCCGAGAGTACAGTACACCACCATCCTACAGCCAATCTAGATGTTTCCCGGTCATCTCAGATCCGTAAGGTGGGTACACGCTACTCTCGCCATCTCTCCACTCCCAGTACGCGGTTAGCCGTTCTCAAGTATCGGAATAGCTATAGGTAAGGCTTACCAGCGCATGTGGGCTGTACTCAAAGGTCTCAATCACAACAGGCCAACAACGGTACGGTCCTTAATCGACACAGTTGGAGACACTACTTTAAGACTCCATTCTTAAAGCAAGTCCACCGACCGGTCTCAAGTTAAACATCTTTAACCGTAAAAGTATGCCACAACAACCCTTCAAACTTTTTCATTTGAAAACTTATCTAATAAGCAGGGCTAAGCATACTACGTATTTTCATAAAGCAAGAATCAAGGTTAATATGGAAATCATCAAAGTAGATAATGCAGCAAATAGGATTCACTCAACTCCTATTCACCTAATGCATCATATTAACTCAAGTGATATAAATAACTTTATGAAAATACAAGGATAGGGTTTAATGTCCGGGGCTTGCCTTGGTCGGAGGAGACGTTCGGCAATTCAACAACACCCGAAGGATCCACAAACTCGGAAGAAATCCACTGAGGATCAGATTCTTCCGGAGCGTATTCTATACGTAAAAGTGCATATGCATGATTATGATATACTCATGGCATGATAAAGACAGGTTACATGTTCTTGGATGACAACAATAAATATGACTACCTTGAGTACAATTTTCCTTCATGGTAAAGAAACAAAGTAATCTAGCTATCAAAACATGGTTTATTGCTAAATCCATTTTATTATTTTTATTAAACAAGGTTATGGACTCAACATATCACAAGGATTAGTTACATGTAATAAACCATAACCAGGGAGCATATCATTGCTAAGTAACCATGGTTATCAAACAATCCAAAATATCACCCAAAACCTAAAGGGATTAATTATTTCTATTTCTTTTATAAGCATTTTAAATAGCTTTATTAAGAAATGGAGCATACTTAATCAAACAGAGCTGAAATTAATCATGAAGCTAAATAACATTAACACAAGCTCACATATTAAATTTCATGATTTTTGGATATACCCATAACTTACTAAAAATCATGGAAGGTTTATTCATTAATAAACAAAGGCAAATTTTTACATACATGCAAACTACCAGAAAATAAAGTCTAACATTTTTCATGTGTTCTACTCATTTTAAGGAAGCCATACAAAAATTTTCATAAATTTTGGATCAGCAGATAAATCATAGCATAAATTCAAACATCACTCATTTGTAAACAAAAAGAAAAAGAAAAGCAACACTGTGCTTCTGCGGCCAGGAGCTCGGCCCAAGCCCGCGTGAAACTTGGCCCAGCCGGCCCTCCCCCGCGCGCGCTGGTAGATTTGCAGAAAAGCCCTCGGCTTTCTTAGCAACCAACCCGCAGACCAGGCTACTATTCACATGAGTCTACGGCTTTGCAAACGAACCCTTCCCCTTTCTCATCTTTACAACAGCAAGGTCCCCGACGCTCCGGCCGTCCAGAGCGCGGCAGAACGCGGTGGCAGGGTTTACGCCGGCCAACTCCGGTCACCCCGAGCCAAACTGAGACGCGCACAAGCACCAGCAAGCAACCCGCAACCGAACAAGCTAGCAAACCCGTACTCTACTGCTCTAGCGAGGTCTGGCCACGAGCGGCGGCGGACATGGCCGCGGCGGTGCTTACGCCGGTGGCTCTAGGCTAGTAGAGAAAGAATGGAGAGGTCAGGAAGCATCAGCGTCTCACCCTGGGTGTGCTGACGCAGAGAGAAGGAGCGGAGAACAGTCGGGTGTTGCTTGTCCACGCGACCAGAGACTCCGGCGGCGAGCTCCGACGAAGAAGACGATGTTCCGGCGGCAGCTGTGAAGCAAAGAAGAAAAGAGCGAGCCGATGAGCATCACAAGGTCATGGCGAAGCAAAGACGAGAGAAAGAGAGAGCAGGAAGTTGCCCAGATGGGCTGACCACGACGAGCTTGACCACGGTGGCGCTCTGTCGCCGGCGGAGAGGAAAACGAAGAGCTCCGGTGATCTGGTGCGAACGAGGAAAGAAGGGTGGGTTCTGGAGATGCGCAAGGAAGTGATGAAGATATGCCCGCGGTGAATTTGGATATGGATCAACCGTGGCGGTGAATTTTGGATTGGAGTGGAGAGCTGTCCGTCGGTGCTCCGGTGGCAATCGACGTCGGTGAGCGCAGTAGAGAAGGGCACGTCGCGCTCCACTTCGCCAGCAGCTGCTCCACTTTGCCACGGATGCGGACACGCGCTATGACGGGGTGAAACGGCGGTTCACGAGTCGGCAAACGCCGATCGACGCTCGGCGGCACACCGCCATGAACAGGGTCGAGCTTATCCCCCTTTTCCCCAAAATACCCTTTCTGAAAACATAAAATTACTCTGGGATTTTGAATAGAAGATGAAAATATGCCAAAATAAAAGTTGTACAAAAATTTGTGAGCTACAAAACATCTTTTGGTGGCCAGAACTAATTCTGAGTGAAAATTAGCTAAATTTGCCAAACAGTTTTGAAATTCAAGCTCAATTCCAAATTTTTGAATTGGGGCAAAACAGAATTTCCAAAATTACTTTTGATTTTGTAAAACAACTTGAAAAACTCCCAACATGAAAGTTGTTCAACTTTTCAAGCCCTACAACTCTCATGTTGACCATTTTTCAAAATTCCAAACAGATTTTGAATTGGAGATTTAAGTTTGAAAAGGGGACACTTTCCGGAAATCTGTATTTTCAAAATTACTTTGAATTTTGTACTGAAACTTCAAAAACTCAAAACACCAAAGTTGTACATCTTGACCAGATCTACAACTTTGCTTTTAAACTCAACTTCAAATTCTGCTTGGTTTTTGAATTGCACAAAAGGGGGCAAATCTAGGGTTTTGGAAACTAGGGTTTCCCCCCTTAAGCTCTCGGAAAAACTCTCACCCAACGTTTTAAACTCCAAACAAGCATCCATACATAAAATAAACACACTCAAATTCCTAAACACATTCATCCAAAATAAACTTATTTTAGGTTAATGCATTAATGTGTGCTTAACATATTTTTGATGCAATGCTCATGATGACATGTCCCATTTTTAGTTCGCTTAACACGAGAGTGTTACAACATTTTACCCTTGAACTCTCAATCCGTCAAATTACCTCTTTACCTTGGTTTGAAGTGGTTGTCTTTTTAGTTAAAAATAATCGGAAAAATATTTGATGAGGTTTGTAAACCACAAAAAATGTCGCTAGGCTTCTAAAAACTTCGATAAAAATCCTAGATATGAATTGGGATGTGATGTATCCAAATAAAAATGTTTAGAACTCGCAAAAAAATTTCTCGAAGCTTTTAAAAAATAGACTTAACTCTATAAAATTAAGAAAATACCTTGAAAAACTAAAAAAATCCCAAACATTTTCATAAATGTATTCATGATAAAAATATGAGATACAACTAGCATGGATGCAACATATATTACTGCTAAAAGCATTCATGTTGGTCATGTATCTTCTGTCAAAAAATTTCCAAACAAGTTACACAGTATAGTTATATTAGTTATTGCTACGCGCTGAACACAGCTCAATGTTCTTCAGCAAGAGCGAGACTTGGATGTTTCGTTGATCGGAGCAGAGCAGGTCTCTTCCACCAGTGATCGATCGCGATCGCGAACAAGGCGGGCTCAAGCATGAACTTGGGCCAAGACGGGCGGAGCAGCAGTTTGGGCTGCCAATCCGGCCCGGACAACGGTGAGTTTTTGCAAAAGAAAATGTGGGTCAGCCCATCATCCTAGGCGTGGTTGGAAGCCAACAACAAAGGAACGAGTTTTGGGGCCAAAAACAAACAAACAAAACTTGGATCCTACTACTCTGAAAACATAGAGGGTGTTTGAGACAGCTCTACAAACTCTACTCCACAAACTCTACCATAAAGCAGCTCCACAAAAAATTGGAGTTTGTGGAGTACCTTTTTCGGTGCTCTCACAACTCCACATTTTTTTTTCGAACTGAGTGCGTGGAGCTGAAACCGTTTGGCTAAAAAACGTGGAGCGAAGCTGAAAAACGTAAAGCAGAGCAGTCCCAAACACCCCCTTAGTACTGACAGATAAGCCTGATCCGGTGATTCTAATCAGATCACTCCTAGTATTAACTTGAGGTCTTGTTTAGTTTCGAAAAAAAATTACAAAATTTTTCAGATTCTTCGTCACATCGAATGTCGCATGCATGGAACATTAAATATAGATTAAAAAATAATAAATTACACAGTTTACCTATAATTTACGAGATGAATCTTTTAGGTGTAGTTAGTCTATGATTAAATAATATTTGTCAAATACAAACGAAAGTGCTACGGTGACGATTTTGCAAAAACTTTTGGAACTAACCAAGTCTTGAGTTAAAAAAGAATGATCCACTGAAATGTGCCTAGTAGCACACTCCTACTACAGTAGTACTCGTAGTGCATTGCCAATGCAATAGGCCAATAGCCCTGCCGCGCATGTGTCTAAAGATTCGATGTGATAGAGAATCTAAAAAATTTTATAAAATTTTTTGGGAACTAAACAAGGCCTAGAATCCACAAACACAGAAAAAAGCGCAACATCCTTAACGCCCCCTACCCTACCCTACCCTACCCTACCCTATCTCTCTGCCTACAGGCGGGCAGACTACTCGCTCCGTCCGTGTTGGCCAACCACGAGCACAACCCCAATGCCAATTGTCATGGTCGTCGCGCCTCGCCTCGCCTCGCCTTGTCGGTAGTCTACCACCCATCCCATCTGTCGAGCGCGGTCGGACTCCACGTTTGGCACCTCCAGCCTTCACGGCGACCGGTTTTAATCTGTGCTGTGGACAGTGGTGGATGGAGGTGACTGGCCAAACGGCGCTGCGGATTGGGGTTGGGGTTGGGGCTTCACAATGATTGCGTCGACGTGTCCTGTCCCGACGTCTCCAGCTGCAGGGTTGGGCCTCCGGCTCCGGGGGTGGCCTCGGAACACGCGAAAAGAGACGGGAGGAAAGGACGAGAAAGCAGCAAAAGGGGCGGGGGCGGGGGCGGGGAGGCACAGCGCGCAGCAGTCCAGTCAGCAGGCAAAGACCGTGGCCGGCTGTTCGTCGGCACGCGCGACGCGAGTGCCGTGGCAGGCTGCAGGCAGAGGAGAGGAGAGGAGAGGAGCCAGCCTAGCCTACCCCCGTGCAGGGAAAACGAATATCGGCATGCTGCTTCTGCTTCCGTTTTGCTGTACGTACTGGAGAATAACCGGGGGCGTGTGCGCCAACTGCCTGCCGTCAGCAGCGACCACCGGCTACGCTCTGCGTACTCGACAGGAGGAGACGACTGGGGAGGCTGCGACGTCACGCCCGCGCCCGCCCGCCCGCCCGCCTCCGGCTCGGCTTTGGCTGCATCTGCAATGCCTGCATTGGATGCCCTACTCCGCACGCTGACACATTCTCAGTAGCGTGCTTCGCAGACCGCAGTGGCACAGCAGTGTGATGTAACCGGTCGGTCAGAGTTTGACGCCGCGCAGCGTCCAACCCAGGCACGCAGGCAGGCAGGCACTGCGCCGCCACGCCCAGCCCGCCCAGCACCGAAAACGAAAAAACCCCAGGCGAAAAGCGCTGCGCCTGCGCGGGCTCGCCACCGCGCGCGTGCTCTGCGGATGCGGAGGCGGCGTGCAGCAGCAGCAGGTGAGCGGCCAGCGCCAACCCCAGCGTGGCACGCCGCGCGCTTCGGCTGCCGCGTGGGGCCCCTGCTGGGTCGTTTGGCACGGGTCGGGCAACCACCGCGGTGGGGGGTGGCGCACGAGGACCGCGCGCAGGGGGATCGGAGGGGTTGCGTTGCGTTGCGTCCGGGGCTCCGGGCTCGTTCCGCTCGGTGCGCCTCTGCCGACTTGGGGAGCGGCACGGGCACACATGTGTCTTGTGCGCGCGCGCGGTGGTGGCCTGTGCTTTTCCGGTTTCCACCTTGGACTTGAGTGTTATTATTCATTTTTGATCGGTTGGGGGGGGGGGGTTTCTGGCCTTTTTTCTGGCTTAGGCGCTGGGGTTTCGTGGCACATCAAATCCACCACAGCACCGGCCATACTACCCCAGCCATCCTCCTTTTTTCCAACCATGCACCACAGCACCGGACATGCTGCGTTGGCTAACGCACGGGGCAGTCCATGGTGCTTTTTAGTTAGGCCTGTTCAGTAGTTAGGCCTGTTCAGTTCAAAATTCCCCGTCACATCGAATCTTATGTCACATATATAAAACATTAAATATAGACGAAAACAAAAACTAATTACACAGTTTAGCTGTAAATTACGAGATGAATCTTTTGATCCTAGTTAGTTTATGATTGAATAATATTTGTCACAAACAAACGAAAGTGCTACAGTACCGAAAACTTTTTACTTTTCGAAACTAAACAAGGCCTTACTACCTTTTCTAACCACGGGATGCAAGTTCATACATTAAGTTTTATTAACATATTGTATTACGTACTGTTTTTAATTACTTGATATGTTAAGCTTTAATGCCACATTATGTTACATTTTTTTTTAATATAATACCATTGTAGTAGCGTTGATGATGGCCAACGATGTTAACATCAATAATTATGTGCTAGCGGTCGTTTTTTTTTTACCATTTTGTTGTCTACAATTTAGTTGTTAATATTCTACTAAATTATAACCATCCTTTAATAAAATCTATTTAGTTTTTTTGTTCCAATCATATGTAACCTTACAACGTAACATGACCGCCCCTGAATATTTTTTTTTCTGTTCGTGCAAGTATGAGCATCGTTGGCGTTACTTTGTGCATGGGACTGTTTCTGGTTTTTTTTCTTCTTAGTGCAAGTATGAGCATCGTTGGCGTTACTTTGTGCATGGAGCCGTTTCTATATGGCTTAGAAGCCATGCATCGTCCCGCCTTCCCTATCGTCTCTACATATCTACCTAACCATACGATATCCCTCCTTTCTCGATTGCATACTCCCCTCCAAAATCATATATCTATCTCTACTTGCCGATGTCTAACCCTCGATGCGACATAAATATTTCTTAGACGCCTTATGAATTTAATCATGAGTTAAACTCTACCATTGACAAGACACAAACCCACTACGTAAAACTAAATTAGTGGATACACACTAGAGACTCATTGAATTGTCATTTGAGTTTATACGCAGGTTCACTCTTACGCTATACTCAAGTTCACTCTTAGTGAGTTATTCTAAACTAGTGGATACAGTTAGAGCCTTAATGATTTAAAGTTATACTCAAGTCTACTCTTAGGTTATTCTAAACCAGTGAATATAGATGCACATTGGAGTCTTTGCGATTCTGTACGATGGACAGAGGGATGAGAGATTATATCAAACCCAATTTTCCAACAGGTACAGCAAGGGCATCCAATCCTGAAGCCATAAAAGATCCGAGGTGCTGGATCGTAAAAGCGCCCCTCGTTTCGTCTATCCCCATCCCCACCTCCACCCGGACCGGAAGCCGCAAGCCCAGCGGCGGAAACCACAAAACCACCAAGCCGAGCGTGAAGGCGCCCGGTGCCCCGCCCCGCCCCGCCCACCACCCCACGAAACCCAAACGCGCCTCCCTCCCCAGCGAGGGATCCCGCATCCCCCCCTACCCGTTTCAATTTTCATTCAAAAGGGCGTGGAGGCGCAGGCGCCGCACCGCCGCCGCCGCCGCCACCGACGAGGGAGGAAACGCCAGTCCTTATTTCCCCCCGTCCCCTCCCCGAACCAGCCCGATGTTGTCCGACCAGGAGCTGGCCCAGTACGTGGAGTCCTTCGTGCAGCACACCGCCGCGCAGGGCGGCACCGGGATATCGGCGGATGCCGTGGTGCGCCAGCTCGGGGCGCAGCTCGGCGTCGACCTCTCCCCCAAGGCGCACCTCATCCGCAGCGTCCTCGTCGCGCTCCTAGGCCCCGCTGCCGCGCCGGCGCCGGACCCCGCCGCCTCGCGGAAGGACCATTTCGACCCCGCGACCGCCGCCGGCGGGGGCGCCCGCGCCGAGGCTCCTGCGCAGCAGCAGCTGCCCTTCTCCACCTCCACCGCCGCCGCGTCGTCGGCCCCCGCCCCGGCGCCCGCCGTTCCCCACTTCTTCCCGCAGCAGCACCAGCACCAGATGCAGTCTTTCCTCTCCGCCCCGCAGCAGTACCAGCACCAGCAGCAGCAACGCGCCGGCGGGCCTCCCTCTCCGTTCGACGTCCCCGCGTCGTACCGCTACGGGCACCAGCCCTTCGCCCAGGCTGACCAGGCCCAGCTGCAGAGGCTCGTCCAGCTACAGCAGCATCAGCAGCAACAGCAGTTGGCTGCCGCGGCGAGAGCTGCGGCTGCAGCGGCACCCACTCCGGCGGAGAGCCCCCGTGCGCGGGCGCCGGCAACGGCGCCGGCTGGCTCCAAGAAGGACAGGTGACACTTCCTGCACTCTTTTAGTTCCTCTTCATTTCCCCCCTTCGAGTTAGGGTTTGCAGTATCCACACAGATGCTACAGTAGATGCGCGTGTCTCGTGCGGCCACATTTAGTTAGGTAGAGTAGCTTCTACGCGAAGCTAAACCTCTACGATCGAAAATTTTCCCCTTTCCAGATTTGTTTGGTGATTTGAGGTGGGATTTACCGGAAAAGCTTACAAGTTTTTTTCTTTTTGTTGGTCTCACGGTTTGTAGTGCACGGATTTGGGCTTGATTGTTTCTGGTGGACAGAAATATTTTATATCAGGATATGATTAGTGGGGTTGGGTGAAGTGGAAGGAACTTGTTTTCAAGCGCTCCAGTTGGTTCATTTGAGAATTTTGTGGTGCCATTTCTACTTGTACTAGAAATTTAATGCCCCCTGGTTCCAAGCTTAGGGGAGGCAATCGTCTTGCTTGCGTGTGTACCTGTGAAAAGCTTTTAATGCTCCCGTAGTCATGTCAACCATTCATGCAGAATTAAATCCCCTAAGGTCATTAACGTAGAAATGGATTCCCTCAACGGCTCAATCCCATCAAAATGTTTGTTTTTCAAGCAACCGGCTTCAAACAAACGAGCTTATCCATAACTGCCAATTTGACTTGCAGAGTGGGCTCTACGTTTAGGTACAACTTGCTCGAACTAGAAAGGAGCCTTTCTGTTTGCTATGTGGATTCACTTGAAAGGAATTTATCGCACTTTATATGTACTAAATCCGTACTACTATTCTGCAAACATCAAACTCTTCTGCATGTGACAATGTTCCTGACACTCTCTTCAGCGTGATATGGATATGTCCCCTGTTCTCAATTGTCACCGTCGGCTGTCATTTGCTGATGTTCAGCCTGTTCACTGAACTCACTGTTCTTGTTGTGGCAATGTAGCAGTGCTAGTGCTGGAGCAAAACGAAGAGGTGGTCCTGGAGGGTTAAACAAAGTCTGCGGTGTGTCTCCAGAGCTGCAAGCTATTGTTGGTGAACCAGCCATGGCTAGAACTGAGGTCCAGTTTTTCTAGCACATCTTTCTAATCAATGCTACTAGAAAGATTGTTTACATCATGGCAAGGAAACTGATGCTGTTAATCAATGCAGATTGTTAAGCAGCTTTGGGCGTACATTCGCAGGAACAATTTGCAAGATCCTAACAATAAGAGAAAGATTATATGCAATGATGAGCTCCGATTAGTTTTTGAGACTGATAGCACAGACATGTTCCAGATGAATAAGCTTCTGTCTAAGCATATACGTCCTCTGGAGAGTAAAAGTAGGTGTTTCTCCTAACACACCATGTCTATTTTTTTTTACAAAACAATCATATCTTTTGTTTACTGAACCTGTGGTCCAAATTCTAGCAGATGATTCAAAACGAGAAGCAAAAAAATTGAAGCCAGAGGGTGGTGAACAAATTCCTAAAGTTGAAACTGATGTTAACCAACTTCCCCTTACGGTTTCTGATGCTCTTGCTACCTTTTTTGGTACGGGAGAAAGAGAAATGGTCCATTCTGAGGCTGTTAAGCGTGTCTGGGAGCACATTAAAAGCAATAATTTAGAGGTTTGGATGATTACTATCAAAACTGTTATGTGCTACTGTGCCTTTTTGAAATGTTGGGTCCAATGTTAAAGTTTTAAACTCCTAGTGGGCTTTGCAAGTAATTTTGTCCAACCTTGGGAAACTACATAAGGTCAAAGGAAATGTCTATATCTGTTTTACAGTACCAGAATATCTTTGTACAAAAAAAGGGGCATAATGTTTGATTTCAGAACATTGGATTACTATTTCTTTTGCTATGAAAATGTAAATGCATCAATATTGGTAACTTGTAACTGCATTCGCTGTGCTTTAAACTGATGTCATACATGAAAACTTGTCTAATTCATGACGATTTTTGTTAGTTGAACCGTTGGACACCCTGCCTGGCCAATATCTGTTTTTTTTTACTTGGTAGATCTCTTGCTTTCTATTTTCTATCGGATTTGAGTTTGGTTGGTGGCATGGTAGTTGTTGGTTGATCAACTAGATGCGTACAGTGGTTCTTTCTAGATACATGTTACCGAGTGTATATATTTCAAATGTGGTTTAAGTTTTGAACTTGAACTATTAAATGGGGTCAGTGTACTTTTCAATATACCATAACACCATGACGATATTATGGGAATCATTATTTTTTTGCAAGTTGGTTTTTTGCCTACCCTTTTGACCTATGACAAGAGTGGAGCATAAGCAAAGCATGTTCCATATAAGCCCATCTTTTCCTTTGGTGTTTTCATACGTAATTTACCAGTAATGATTTTGCCACCTAACATTTCAGTAATGATAAATCTGAACATAAGCAATAGGTGACTTATATTATTGTCTACTGTACCGCAGAAATCTACTTTTGTCTATGGTGTAGTATAATGCATTTTTCCTTCTATTTTTGCCTGCCCTTTCTGTTTTCCTTTTCTGTTTTGCTGCCATGTGAATTGCCTCCGTTCATATTTGTGGTTGGCTTCATTAGTTAACTATTTTTCTGGGGTATATTTTCTGTAAAAACATATTATAGATCCTTGTATAACCATCTGGTGTCTGCATAAAAGCAAACAGGTTTGTAGTGTAATTGGTTTTTCTTGTCTTGTTATGGTTACAGGATCCAGAGAATCCTACAGTGATACTGTGTGACTCCAAACTTAAACAACTCTTTGGATGTGAAAGTCTTGCTGCTCATGGTGTCTCAGAGTTGCTTTCAGACCACCTTTACAAGCAGCAATCTACCAAGATCTGACTGGTTAGTTATCAGACTCTTTATAGCATGCTTATGTAACATTAAGTCAAATATATTTCCTTGCCTAGTACTTGTTGGAGAACATTCGTCCTCTTTCAGTTGTTTGCTTTTGGGGTCCTTGTTTGCCCCCCTTTTAAATATGTTGCACTAGTAAAAGGAGTCTACTGACAACAGTCAAATTGGTACTGTAAAGTTTTGACTTAACAAAATTTAATCATTTTATTTTCACTTTGTAGATTTCTTACATTATGCAGTTTCGATGTCATATGGTAATGCAGGAATATGTGATTGTTTAGCTGTTGGCTGCAGGTGATACATTTTCTGGATTCAGTTGGGCTAACATCCTGGTAGTAGGCACTGATGAAAGGACAAGAAATCCGCTCAAAGCATTGTATCTTCCATATTGGTCAAGACTGATTTACAGTAGCAAGGAAAAGGAAATGGCAGTTGTGGCATATTATCTAGTGAGACATAGTAGTCCATCTGACTTTCTAGTTTGTTAAATAGGGAGCAGCTTGGTTGCTAAGTTAAAAGGACAGCGAGAGCTGATGTACTTTGGCTGATGTAAATTCAGCAACCGTAGGTGCGTTTTCTGGTAAGAAGTCGCTTTCTCGTTAGCTAACCTGGAAGCCTCTTACATTGCTAGTGTCCTAAGTTGACTCGAGACATCTGTACCCCCCCAATGTTATGTTGTAGGTGATACCTAACTTATACAGTTTAGATCGTTATCCTGAATGTTCATCCTTTTCTTCAACCCCTGTATCATCATATCGATCTTATGGACAGTAGTTGTTTACAGCAAACAACTACTGTGCATCGTGGCTGGCCATGTTCCAGAATTTGGTATTTCTGTTCCTGCAATGATGCAGACCATTTACAAGATCCTGCAACTGTACATGATGCTCGTTTCTTGTTCTGGTGTGATGATGAACCCTACAAGTTCTTGAACAGTGCGTAGAACAGTATCATGACCAGGAGGCCGATAATGACGCAGAAAACGATCGTGCTCCTCTTCTTCTCGTCAAGTGTACCTTCTGGCAGCACGTTGTGCACGATGGTCAAAATTACCGCGTCCAGATTCTGCAGTCATGATAAAAATTAAAAACTGTTTAGCCTTTTGGAAACAAGGTTGTCATTGCTACTCCCTCTCGGTCCCAAAATAGTTGACACTTTGTTTCTGTGGTAACTTTGTTTCAGAATCTGTTTATCTGTTTGTCATGCAGGATGCTTGCCTGCTGGATGGTCCCAAGAATCCTCTGAAGCAGTGGCACGCAGGTCTTGTTCACTTGGCTGCAAGGACAGGAAAACAACGCGATTCAGTCGATTCTTTATCCCTGCAACGACCCTAATCCCTAGACGCGACATTGCTGCACATACGCAGTATGCAAGTATGCGAAACACGGTCTTTACGGGGCAAAAATGGTCGGTAAAACACCAACAAATTTCCCTAATCTACCGAGTTCCAGTAAAACCAGACGGTAGAACTGTTACCTGACGAGCAGGAGGCCCCGATAGACGTGGCTAGTGGAGACGTTGCAGTCGAGGTCCCAAGGCAGCTTCTTCCCCTTCCATTCTGCAGAGCAAACGGTTGCACAGGGATTCAGTTTCCTACAGTCCATGCTGAAACTGATAATCTGACCAACAGGTGTTGTTTTGACTGACCTAGAGACCACTTCACGCCCAGGTCGAAGCCTGCTTCGTCTGGAGACGGTTTGAGCACGAACGACACATGGTGCCGGACCATCAGCGCATGGAGAAGCAGGAACATGTCCTGCAACAACGTCGTCACGGCCAGGTCAAAAATGCAGGATTGCAGGCATACATGTTGTATCGTTCAGGATTGCAACAACTTGGTCAAAAATGCAGGACCATCAGCTCGTTTTACCTTGCCCAGCTGCGGAACATCAACGGACCGGAGGTTACCGAAGAAGTAGAGGCACTCGTCGCCGAGCAGCTCGAGGAGCTCCCGGACGCTCCGGTTCTGGATGGCGGAGTTGAGCTTCACCATCCTCATCACGGTCCGGAGCCCGTCTCCGCCGCCATCGCCGAACAGCCCCTGGGCGCGGAACTTTCCGGCGTCTCGTCCTCCACGCCCCGTCTTGACACGCGCTGCCGCTGGCGGCATCCTGCCATTGCCATGTCTTGGAACGGTTTTGGGATGGTGCGGACGGTAGTGCTGCTGGCGATGAAGCGATGGGAGAGGAGGAAGAAGACGCGGCAGGGTTGATGAGTCCATGGAGACAGGTGAACTGAAAAGGGTCTCGTCTGAATGTGAATGTGAAATGGACGTGCTGCAGCTTTCAGGCGTCTTATACGTGCCCGAGAGTGTTGGTCTTGGAGTTTTGTCGAGCAGGCGATGCATGTCGGGCTCGCAAGGAAAGGATTGTTATGTATGAGAGGAGAGATCGAATAAGCCATGCAAGGGTACATGCTCTGATGTGTATCATGCACATGGCTGCAAGTGCAAGCTAGGTTGGGTAATTGGGTCTGCCAAGGAAAGCAAGGAAATGATGCTCTTCCAAACTTGGGTTAGGGTCCATGCCCCCATAATCGGTATGTAGGGTACCCTACATCAATCAAGCTTATATATTCACGGAGTCGTTTTGTGAGCTTCGTTCAGACAGTTTCTGTGCTTCCTCCTTGCGGCGCTTCAAACTGATATGCACTCTTCCATTGTACCTTTTCTTTTACAACACTCTTCATTGCATTGCATAATATATATACTGTCAAACTGACGACATCGGTGACAGCTGGGCTTTTTTGTGCTTGGTCTAACACACCTTGGGCCTTAGGGGCTGTTGGACCACACTAAATTGGACTCAAATGGCTGAGGTGACAATGAAAAATTGTAGATCTTCCTAAGTTGAGAAATTTGCATACCAAATTCGTCCATCTCAGACTATGGACGAGGGAGATATGGCCCATAGAAATCTGTTGTTCATGTGGGACTTTGGGCCGGATCGAGTTCGTCTTTCTCATTCTTTCTTATTGGATCGTCCTAAGTCCATGCCCATGTGGCCATGTATACCATTTCCAAGATTGTCCCATTGGCCTCAAATTTCATGTCACTTTTCAATAAACCCCAAAATATCGAATATGGAACTATTTCAAGAGGCAAGTGGCATGCTAGTGTTTGAATATGGTCAATAATGCCACCAAAATGAGTTGTAAAATATATGCATAAGCAACACCAATAGTTGTAGATGTGTCGGTATTAGCTGTGATAAAACTACGCCTAATTGGTATGGACAAGTAAGATGTGTGTGTGTGCGCACGTGTCTATGTGTGCATACATGCACGTGGATGTGCATGTGCACGTGACCCAAGGATAGATCCTAGCAAACCCTAGATCAGAACTAGCTTATGCTTTCCTACCATCTCTCTCTCATTATAAGAAATTGACTTGAGCATTCTAGCATGGAGAAATCGCGGATGGACATAGGGCATATCAAGGCTTGAACGAGGATAAACCTTTTGTGTCTTGAGTGCTAAACCGTTGAAATCCCACACATCGACCCAAGGATAGATCCAGTAAATATTGTGACATGAAAGTTGTTTTGTGCTCTTTGTTTCCGCATATATAGATAATCTCAATTGAAGCTTAGAAGGACATACAATTTCCAAAAGATTTGTTGCTACTACTCGTAGTGTCTAGGATCTTGAACCAATAATGCATGTGTGCGTGTGCAAGTGTGTGTGTGTGTGTGGGTACGTGCGCACTGATGTGCATGCGTGCATGTCTCAGGGATAGATCCTACCAAACCCTAGATCAGAACTAGCTTACGCTCTCATACCATCTCCATCTCTCTCATTGTAAGAACTTGACTTGAGCATTCTAGCACGAAGAAATCGCTGATGGATATAGGGCTTATCAAGGCTCGAACGAGGAAAAACCTCTATGTCTTGAGTGCTAAACCACGGAAGGGCCACACATCGACCCATATAGATAGACCTTGCAAGCACTATGACGTGAAAGTTGTTTTGTGTTCTTTGTTTTCACATATATAGATAATCTCATTTGAAGGATAGAAGGACATACGGTTTCCAAAAGATCTGCTGCTACTACAGTGGCATCTGGGATCTTGGACCAACAGTGTGTGTGTGTGTGTGTGTGTGTGTGTGTGTGTGTGTGTGTGTGCGCGCGCGCGTGCGTGTCCCAAGGATAGGTCCTAGCAAGACCTAGATTAGAACTAGCTTACACTCTCCTGCCATCTCTCTCTCTCATTGTAAGAACTTGACTTGAGCATTCTAACATAAAGAATTTGTTGATGGACATAGGGCTTATCAAGGCTCGAACAAGGATAAACCTATGTGTCTTGAGTGCGAAACCACCTAAGTCCCATGCATCGACCTATAGATCGATCCGTTAATCACTGTTGCATGAAAGACGTCTTGTGATCTTTGTTTTGTATACATCATCTCATTTGAAGCTTAAAAGGAAATATATGATTTTCAAAAGATTAGTTGCTACTACTCGTGGCATCTAGGATCTTGGACCAACCATGTGTGCCAAGGATGGTATCCACCACCATGAGATATGTAGCATAATGGGTAAGACCTAGGTAGAAGAAGAGCTTGCAAGCTTTCCTCACCACCACATCATATAGTTGTTATCTAGGAGCATCAGTGATGATGGTGATATAGGCTCAGTGGAGCGACAAGTGAGGGCCATTGTAATAGTCCTACTCTCCATCCTTCATCTCCTTCTTCCATCTCTTTTTTCTTCATATCCAATCGGGGCCAGCCACATGCTAGAAATATCGCTCGCCAATAATAAAAAAGGAACAAGGACACAATTGCATCCTTGTAACCATATCCTGATAGTTATTGATGCATTTAAAAGTGCTATTTTCAATGATTGCATACTTTGGGTGTAGTTGACAAAGTAAATCATTTATGGTCACAAAATTATATATGAAGTTCTAAAGTTCTAAAGTTTAAAATTTTGAAACGACCTTGGATGAAAAATCGGTAAAAACCAAAGTTGTAGATCTCGATGAGAACTACAACTTCATAGTTGATGATTTTTTCAATTTAAATAATTTGAGGTCCCAAAAGTATGGCTGAAGTTTGACAATTTGAAATTCAAATTTGTCAAATGACCTCAAATGGTGAAACGACCAACATCAAAATTGTAGATCATGATTACAATAACTTTATAGTTGATGACTTTTTCATCTGATGTCGTTAGGGTCCTAAATATTTATTTTAAAATTCTGAGAAGTGAATACTAAGGAAATGAATATGTCATATAGACATAAGCGACTTAGGGGTGGAGTGGCAGGTCTCAGGTTTGAATCCTAACAACACACAACGTGTAGGTTGTCACGACGCGCGACTGTGCGGCTGGTTGATGGGGCCTTCTCCAGATTAAAATATTTTTAGCTATTTTTTATGTGATTTTGGAATTTGTAAAAATTCTAATCACGCAAGTTGGTAACTTGAACCTGTGGTAATAAATTTGTCACCACCAGTTTTCAAACAATAGTGATGATCATTCTTAGACTATCTCCAACAACCGTTACCCAAGATACAAGACCCATTCAAACTTTGGGTAGCGCTACAGGCAAAAGGTTTTATATCTATTTTTAATCTTCTCCAACAACAAGACCCAAAAGAGAATCCTTCCTGCAAACGAGTCTCGAGAAAAGAGAATACTTATATTTGTGTTATGCATCTCCTAATGCATAAAATAGGTCTACTATATGAATACTCTGTTGGAGGTTATATGTATTACGTTGAAGCGTCTCTAGATAGCCTTATCATTTCATCACCGAGGCACCAAAACCGGCGGTGGTGTTAACATTAGACCTAAATTTAACGATGACAAGCGATGGGGTTGTACTTATTTTAGGCCCCCGCTTAGTTACTTTCTGTTAGACACATGCATGGAGTACTAAATATAAATTATTTACGAAACTAAAAAAACACAGTTAGAGAGTAATTTGCAAGACGAATTTTTAAGACTAATTAATTTATAATTGAATACTAATTGTCAAATAAAACAAAAATAATATAATACCTGTTAAACTTTAACATCTTAACAACAGACTTGTACTTATTTTATATCGAAACGGACTTGATTTTTTTTTACGAATATCATATTAAACTTTTTCGAGTAGTACGAATTACGAAAAGAAACCGTACGTACTGTAACCATTTCCAGTTTGCCACCCCCTACGTACCGGCCGGCGTGGCGCTGCCGGACCCGGACGACGACGCCACCTCGGCGTCCTGAAATTCCGTGCCATCCACAGTTGAGGAAGGACGGGTCGCGGGTCCCGCCCCCCACCGCCCAAGATCTGGCGCCACATCAGCGTTGCTGGCGGCTACGGCTCCCATGAAAGCGACTCCCGGTTCTCTGTGGCAGCCCAGTCCATGGCCAACCCTGTTGCCGATGCCACGCTCACTCACGGCCGAGGCCACCGCACCGAGACTCGCCACATGTGGGACGACGACTCAGCTCCATGCTCCATGGCAGGTCGGATCCGTGGCCGACGTGTGGCGACGATGGCGATGGGGCCCACGCGTCCTGGTCATCGTCAGCGTCACCGGCCACGTACGCCGATTGGCAGCGAACTCGATCAGAGCCCAACAGGCCAGGCATGATGCTGGACGGACGGGTAGGTCTGGACAGATCTGTCCCGTGCTTTAAACCAGCCTATATTTTATCACTCTTGTTTCGGCGCAGCAATGCATGCTGACCGTCCGACGTCCGTGTAGTCCAGGCCGTCCGTCCTTGACGCCTCGTGGTTGGAGTAGTGCGTGCGTGCGTCGTTCCAAACTCGCCGTAAAAAGCTGTCGTCTCTAGGCACATCGATTACCACATTGACTTGACACTAGTGTTGTTACTTCACTATACCACCACGTACTAGAGCTGAAACTGAAACAGCTTGCATTGCATCACTGCAATAATGAACAATGGTTTCTGTCAAAACAATGGCCAAAGCAAAGATGAACTAGGCTTGCTTGCTCTCAACGTGGAGTACACAAAACGAAAGCTAGGTAGCAGCCAGCAGCCAAGTCACCTGGCAGGGGAAAAGCAGGGAGAGGCCATCCAGCCCCGACACCGATGGATCGGACGTGCGCCGGCCGGCGACGGTGGCTTTTGGAAAAAGGCGCGGAAAGTTTTTAGGCTGCTGGGTGGGTGGCGACCGACGACACCGAGTTGTTAATTTTCAATCCAACAGGGAAGATCGAGGCCGTGCCGCGCTCGATCCGACGCGATCCCCTCCACCTGCCGGAATCATTGTTGTTGCCCACGGAACCAAGCGGATGCTGGCACTGCTGCTGCCCGCGAGGCTCTGCGGCCACATGCCATATGCCAGCGCTTCATCACTTCACCCCAGACATGCATGCCTAGCTAGCTGTAAAACTAACTAATAGCTAGTGTGTGTTAATCTCTGATGATCCCTTTCATGGCGTAGTACATGGATACACGTATGTAGGGTGCCTGGCCATGCAGTGATCACAATTATATTCATGTATTGTTACCACACAAGCTTCAATTCGGTTTATACGAGTAAAGCCTTGAATAATTAATGATGACAGGTTCATGCTTCCTCTTTCGATCTCTGTCTAGCTATCTCCATATATAGTACAGTGCCTGATCTGCGACGTTGAATCCTAGTAGTAGCTAGCTACTAGAACGTATATATTGGGTGGCAATTGGCATCATTTTCGGAGAGAAATCCTGGTTAGCATCATTGGATCAGGATACGGTATCTTGAAACATTCCACTTGCACATATCGTTCCGGACTTCCGGCAGCCTACGCCATAGACGCATTCATTCATGTGTTCCTTTGTTTCTAAGCCAATAACAATCCTACTACATATCACCAATATTCACCCGTCAACACGCACAGTTTTTGTTTGCTTGTTTTATTTACACGTACACGTACGACGCCTGCCTCCACTGATGAGGCTCAGACCAATAATCACTAACCTGTGTCTCTAAGCTCTGGTTGGACACGGAAAAGTTGATGTAATTTGCAGCTAGCCGCTATCCATAATTTTTGACCCTATAGCTAGCTAGCTACAAATGCAAGGCATGATCGCAGCAGCTAGTTCGATTATTGGGTGCGTGGCACGCTATACTCGATTGGTGGAGATGTATATGTACGTGCACCATCGGAGCTAGTGAGCACACATTCTTTGGCCGATGGATCAGATCGGATCACGTACGTTTGCATTGCTCTGTCTCAACGCCACCATCCATCCATCGTCCATCGTATCTCTCGGCCATACAAAACAATTCTACTACCACGTACGTACTTCTGCTAGTTTATTTCTCTCGAACTATGCAACGTAGATCTGGAGGCCATCGATCGATCCATGCATGCATCATTGCAAATATACAAACTAGCACGTACGCAGGGAGATCGATCTCGGATCAATCGATCTATGGCGATGGATCCAGGAGAACATCTGAACATGCATGCATGTCGTTCGTCCGTCCGTGTCCAGCCAAGGCTGGCACTGCTGTGCTGGGAAGGCAGGCACACACACTGCGTAGCAGGGTATTGATCTCGGATGCATGATGCATTGCATGCACTGACGGCCGGCCGGTGATGACGAGCTAGCACAGCACGGTGGACACATCGCCCCTTACAACTCAAAAGGCGTGCTCGCCGTCGTGGCCCTGCCAGCTCTGAATCTCTGATCCCTATCCTGTACTTTGGCCTCATCTTGACAGCCGGATCGATCGACGCCCTAGCTATACAGTAGCAGCTTATTACTCCTAACAAGCTAGGCCAAAGTAGTCGAAAGAGGAACAGTGCACGCATGCACCTAGCTCATTCATCGTCGATCGATCTGGACTGGACATGTGCATCTTCCAGGCCTGCATGGGCATGGTGCTCGCGCTAGCTCTCGCTGGAACATGGTGGCCATGGCTACCTTTTGGAGAGATAGATACTATGGCCTTGTTTAGTCCCCTAAAAATTTTGCAAAGTTTTTCAGATTCTCCATCACATCGAATCTTTAGACGTATGCATTGAGTATTAAATATAGATAAAAATAAAAACTAATTACACAGTTTAGTCGGAATTGATGAGACGAATCTTTTGAGCCTAGTTAGTCCATGATTGAACAATATTTGTCAAATACAAACGAAATTGCTACCGTGCTCATTTTGCCAAAAATTTTGGAACTAAACAAGGCCTATATGATCGATCAATCAATCCATCAGAGAGCATGCATGCATGCAACTTGCATTTGCCTCGCCCTGAATATAATGGACACGTACGGTATGGGAATAATTACGTTGCATGTAGCCATGTGGTGGACCTCGGCTCGCTCTAAGATTCACAATCTTTTTTTATTATATACATACAAAAGAATCCGTATATATGATGATGATGATACAGTACACATGGTTGGCTGGCTGGCTGGCTTGCCCTTTTACTCTACGCAATGACCATTTTGGCCTTGCAGGTCCCGGCACTATATATACAGCCCCTCTGGCCCTCAACCCACCACAGCATCACAAAGACAGTCAGTCCATCACACTGGTAAAGCTCTGCTTAGCTCGGAGCTTCAGTGCTTTGTTCAGTCCAGCTCGATCGGCAGTCACAACCACAGCACCCTAGCTGCACCAATGGCCACCGCCGAGGTAATCACACCCCCTTCCGATCCCGTGCATTTCTCTCCAGTTCAATCGATCGCATATATAGTCAGTTTCATCCATCTGCATGCATGCATGCTTGCACCAGTCACCATTATGCGTGAATGACGATGCAGTACGTGATCGTACTGAACGCACCATGGAAAAATGCATGCATGCTCACCATTCTCTCTATCACTGGATTCGCACCGAGAAATGTGCAAACACACATCTCAATGCGAATCTAATTTGATATGTGTGTTTCCACACTTCTTAATGCAAATTCAGTGGTGAAGAGAGTGGGAGCATATGCCCTTAAGGGAAAAAAAAAAAAAAACTGTGTTCTGCTCACCGTTCCTTCGTCGTCCTTCCGTGTGTGCGAACGTAGGTCCAGGTCCCGACTGCCGTGCCCGTCGAGGAGGCTCCGGTGGTAGTGGAGGAGGCTGTCCAGCCGGCCGCCGTTGAGGAAACACCCAAGGAGGAGGCCTCTGCTCCGGTTGTCGAAGAGAGCCCGGCCGCCGACGAGCCAGCTCCGGCGGCGGAGACCGAGGTCGCTAAGGAGCCGGAGGCGGAAGCTGTTCCTGCCGAGACTGAGACCAAGGAGGTCGAGGTCGAGGCCGTGGCTGAGCCGGCCGAGGCAGAGACAGAGACCAAGGAAGCAGAGGCGGCCGAGGCCGCGCCGGCAGCAGAGACGGAGGAGGTCAAGGAAGCAGAGCCCGTGGAGGCTGCTGCCGCCGTCGAGGCTGTCCCGGCCGAGACTGAGGCTGAGCCGGCGGAGGTAGCGGCCGAGCCCGAGGCAGCAGCGCCGGCAGAGACCGAGACCAAGGAAGCGGAGGCAGAGGCTGCGGCGGCTCCGGTTGAGGCCGAGGTGGCCGTGCCCGTGCCGGCTGAGGAGGCCAAGGAGGAGGAGGAGGAGGCAGTAGCGCCGGCTGCTGCCGCTGTCACAGAAGCCGCGCCGCCGGCCGCGCAGGAGGAAGCACCGGCCGCCGCGGCGACCGAGGAGACGGCGCCGGCAGAAGCGGCCCCTGCTCCCGAGGCGGCCGCCGCCGACAAGTCCGACGAGTGAGTCCAGTGGCGGACGATCTAGCTGTGTCAGCCTGTCATATGTCGCCGCGCTGGTGCGCAGCACGGCATGGCGGCGGCATATAGGTCAGCTGCTTTTTCGTGGACTCGTCGTCGCGGTTCGGCGGGTTCATGTTGTGTCGTACTTAGCTACGTGGCGCGGTGGGACCCTCTAGTACCTGTTGTGTTGTGTCGTGACGAATAATGTATCAGTGTGTTATTACTTGTGTGTCGGGTTAATGGGCCCAGTGTCGGTGCTGATGTGGCCTGGCTTTACAGCACATCGGTGGGGCCGGGGCTCTATGTCGTTTAAATATGTTGGTTAATACGTGTACCGTACCATCTAGTATGTGTTTTTCTTTTCGAAAACATCTAGTATGCATGTGTGTGTTGAGCGTGTAGTATATCTGTGTACCATCTTTTGAAGATCTCTCTTTATTTTTCCAAATCAAGCTGTTGTTGAAGTATGAACTTGTTACTAACTAGTATTACCATGTGGGTCATATTTGAGCTATACATAACTCTCTAAGGCCTTGTTTGGGCAGCTCAAGCTTGAATCCGGCCCTCTTTTCATTCCTGGACCAAAATTCCAAAGAAATCCTTTCCTGAGCTTCATAAGTGAGGATTGGTTCCGGGTTGTAGAGGGAGTTGATTTGTCGAAACAGGTCGGGATTAGAATCTAGCTTGGCCTTAACTGAACGCTTGTTCAACGCCGGGTTGGTTTTCATTCTATGCTGGCCCAATCCAAGTGGAATGGACCTCATTCCAGGCCAATCCGAGAAAAATGAATGAGGCCTAAATTTGTGTAGGAATAATGGAAGTCATGTGAGTAAGGACCCGAGGCATGTGGGTTTTGGACCGAACGGGAGCGAGAGCAAATCTGGACTTCCCGGTGGCGGAGGATGTCATGCACATTTATTAGAGCGCCATATTAGTAAAACTGTACTTTTTGCATGAAACGATGAGGAGAGAGAAGGAAGTAGTTTCACCATGGTGAAACTCCACTGGCGTTGTTTCCCACGCGGTGAAACAGGATGAAATCTCCATTGAGGACTAAATTGTTTCACCATCTTGCATATGATCCAATCATTTTGCAGTAATTAAATGCTTTGCCCAGCCTATGAAACATCAAAGTGAAACTCATGCATTGTGGAGGTTGTTTCATTGTTCGTTTCATTGATGCTCTGTCAGCAGATTTGTTTTGGAAACAGTGCATTGAAACGGGCCATTGAGACTGTCCTGAGGGGGGCCTGGCACCCCCAACCTTCTCATAACTCCCTTAATACATACTATAAATTAGGTGCTTAATTGTCTAATTAACTAGTTATAATGATATTATCTGTACTAAGATTTTTATTCTTATTTCATATTGATCTATAATAGTTTCTTATATAAATAAAATCTAGATCTTTCTAATATTTTTTTCATATTTTTTATTTTTATTATTGCCTATCAAACATTAGTTTGTCTCCTACCACACACTCTAATTAGCTAGTTAATTGAAAATCAGCGTTTTTCTTGTTGAATCCTTTTGAATTGATCTCCAACAATGGGATCTATATTATTTAGCATTAGTCTTCCTATTATCTTTCTTATCTCCTATGTTTCTATCATTATTCGTCTAAACTCTAAATGGTCATTAAGCACGTGTACTCAACTTTTAAACACTAACAGTGGTATGGTGTTTTGGTTTAACCTTCTATTTAAATGACCATTTTACCCGTTTAAGTGATCGCCTTGTCTGAGGCTAAAAGATATGTAACTGATTGTTTGTCATTTGATGTTAGGATCTAGTACTAATTAATTTTGCCCCCGTTTAACTACTTGTTTTACTGTGATTCTTTTCCTGGCCAAAGAAATAGATTGATCAGGTAAAGATTAGGGGCTTCAGAATAATTAATTTCTCTTTATTTTTTCTGCTTTTTTGTCGCAAATGTTTATTTTGGTGCTATGTACACCTTTGTCATGTAATATTTTAACACACATGATTGTTTTTGATTTGCACGGGCCCTCCTATGTTCAAATCCTGGCTCCGCCCCTGGGACTTCCCCACATGGGCTTACACGGGCCATAGGTTTAGGACCTTGAAACAAGACAAGTTTTGATTTCTACCCATGGGTGCCCAACCAAGGACTTAAACAAGAGTAAATTAAGCCCACTATTTGATAAAAGCCTAACATGGCCAATCTAATAAACCAACACTAGGCATAGAACATCTCCCTTTATCTAGTCAGACCCCTCTAGAACTCCCCGTCTCCCTCCTAGCCGACCCAAAGCAGTAGCTGGCTGCCTGGCTCATAGGCATCACCGGTAAGGACTTAACGACTGTGAGGGGTTTTGGTGCAGAGTCTATTTAGATGCAAATACACAGATGTTCCACTTGGCCTCAATCCTACTATCATCCCTAATTTTGTGACAAACTTATTGTCCATTAGCTAGTTAGGTAGCCAGTGGTGGACTTATAATCTAGGTTCAAATCATAGGCTTGATACTTGTACTCATATACCATAAGGAAAAGATGTTATTTAAAAGTGAGGCTCCTATGTTGATTTTTGTCAATCTTGTAATAACCTTTCAAAGTTTCTAAAGGTAAACTGTGTGTGTTCATAGATGTGCTAATGAGTCTGGATATTCGTATAAAAACTTTGTCTCTCTTTTGTGTTTGCGAAAAAAGACTAGGTGGCAAGGTGGGTGGTTTCGTTGAGTTGTGAAGAGTGTATAGGATTGTTTGTGCAACAATTCGTTTTACTTTTTCTTTTGAGATAGAAGAATTGATTTTACTTGCCTTAGCTTCAAACGTCGAGCACTTTTGTCCAAAAAAAGTCCACGATCAAAGTGGTAGCCCAATAGAAATCTGCTTGACAAAGGGCTCTTATGCGGATCCATTTTAGAAACAGCCCATATGAAGTTTGGAGGCCCCATCGGCCGATTCCTGAGAGCTGAAAGCCGGGTTGCTTGTTCGAAGCCCTGCGAGATGTCCGAGAAAGTGCGAGCGCGAGCCTGAAGAGGATTGCCAATGCAATGTTTGGTTCTTGATTGATGAAAGGATCTTTCCTGATTTTTTTGACCAAAAAGACTATGGGGGAAGATTCCTACAGTGAGCCATTTTAATATTAATATTAATAAAAGGAATGAGGAAGTACTTACATACAAAATTAACTAAAAGCATCTAGCCAAATATAGAAGGACGACCTAAGATCATCCTTGAAACAAACAGACTTCAGGTTGCATCTTCCACAATTTCCATGCTGCAATCAACCTTGCCTCAGTGAAGAATGGATGGTTGTGAGTTGCCCCTAATTGCACCAACCTACAGAAGCGGAAGTGAGCTATCCCGCTGGAATGGAGAGTTGCCCAACATTATTTGCGAAGGGGCAATCAAAGAACAAGTGCTGTACAGTCTCTTCTTCACCGCTGTTACACATGACACATATGGTATGTTCAAATGCCGACGTCGGAGCATTGATTTGGTGTTCAGCCGATCCACCAGTACAAACCATGCAAAGATCTTGATTCTTGGTGTGCATCTTTCCTGAAATCAATGAAGCCAGTGAAACAATCTTTCGTGGAATTGTCAAAATATCTTTGCCCTGAGCCTGAGGATTATTACCTATATATAAGTCAATTTTATGTTTGTGTGTGTGTGTGTGTCTATATATATATATATATATATATATATATATATATATATATATATATATATATATATATATATATATATATATACCCATCAAAAATTCAAGTAGTCTACGGTGGACAGCACCAGAGAGTAGCCTAGCTGAAGTCTACACTCTACCTGCAATGCAGCAGCAAGCCAGCAACCTGAGGAGACCGACCATGGTCGTGTCACGTCAGCTTGTAAAATCTCTCTCTGCCTGGGCACAGAGGTCACGGACGCACGGTGCCTTTTCTCCGGTTTCCTCTCGCTTTCCCTATCTGCTTGCCCCGGCTCGCATGCATGCCTGGGTGCTGCTGCGTGGTGCCGGATGAGTGCACGACCTGGTTGGTGCATGGCGCCTATCAGTCTCCGTCGCCGGCGCTCGCACGGCACGAGCACAAGCTAGCTTTGTCGACGACGCTGCCTGCCGGTACAGTGACTGACCGATCCGTGACGATTTTTTACGATGGCGAAGATATATATATTTGATATGAATGAATGCAAGACCGATCGAACCTTGCAGTAATGGCGGGTCAACCTATTCTATTAATTTGGAATCGAACTTTGATATATTTTTAAAATGACTTATAATTTGGGATGGATAGCATGTATATGCACACATAGAGACAGAAGCGAGTGACCCAGGAGCAACTTGTGTTGCTCGCCGTCGTCGACTAGTTGCCCGGCCGGCGCGCGGTGCTATAGTTGGCCAAACGGGCGGTCCGGCCCTGGCACTATACGGCACTATGCGGCACTATATCTATCGTGCCGTGCCGTCTCGGGCCATCGTGCCAAACTCTCGGCCCAGGCACGGCACTATGGCTCCTTAACCGTGCCGTGCCGTGCCGATAGGCACTGTGGCCCATCGTGTCCGTGCCGGCCCGTGGCTTCGGGAGAAGTTGAGAAGCTCATTGCGCCCTGCCTCAAGGAGAAGATAAGCGCTACCACTGTCGTATAGTCAGGCGGGAGAAAGAGTGGCCGCAACAAAGATGTGTCTGCGTCGCCGACTAGGGAGTTAAGGTTTGAAAGGGTTGTCTGATGCTTATATACATGACTTAGAATACATTCAATGATCATGATCTATCCTCAAAGCATCAGATGATATAAATAATCGTGCCAGCATCGTGCCAGCCTATTAATCGTGCCGTGCCCGTGCCGATACTACGGGTCGAAGTTGCGGGCCAGGCACGGCACTACCACCGGACCGTGCCGTGCCTGGACCGTGCTTTTTTGTGTCGTGCTCGGACCGGTCCATCGTGTTTGTGGCAGATGGAAATCTATACGCGGTGCGGTGGCCGGCCTGGTGGGCGACTGCCGACTGGCATCGCGGGGCGCGGCGCGGTCGTCGATCGCGCAACTCGTCATGCAATTAACGTACAGGGATAAAATAAAAAAAAAACGCGAGAACACGACCTCGCTCGCATCGCAACAACAGCAAAAGGCGGCCGGATTTCTTTTTTTTGGAATATTTTTTTGATGCACTCAGTCCGTATTCCCTTCGTCTCTAACTAAAAAGACGAAATCGACGACTTGACCCGTTGACCGGTGACGATGCAATCAAAGGCCTTGTTTAGTTTAAAAAAATTTATATTTTTCTAAAAATTCTCAGTCGTATCGAATCTTACGCTATACATTAAATATAGATAAACAAATAACTAATTATACAGTTTATCTATAATTTGCGAGACAAATTTTTTAAACCTAGTTAATTCATGATTGAACAATATTTATCAAATACAAACGAAAATGCTACCGTGTTTATTTAAAAAAAATTGGAAGGTCAAACGACGACATCATCATTGTTCATACCAAGCGTGTGTTTTTATTAAAAAAAAAACAAGTTTGCGTTTTATGTTCGTGTCTCCGTTGACGCGATAATCCAGGTCAAGCCGCCCTGCATGCAAGTGGTCCAAGAACCGGCGCTTCGATTGGTAATTCCATTTCATGCACGATGATGCTCAAGCTAACTACAGTAGCTGCTTTATTCTTCTCCAATTCATGTATCGACGCTGGTGGCTGCGTGCTTGTGGCCTTGGAGTGGAAGCATTGCATACCTAGCCGTGCAATCGCCGTGGAAAACTCGCTCTTAATAATTTCTTGCCCTCGGCAAAATGGCACCGTCGCAATCCACATTGACCCTCTTCCGTCCACCATTACCGTTTAATTCACTGTTTCATAACTACTTTCCTTGATTAATTCTTCTCTTTCCAGCTTCATGCATTGGTGCGCTGAATATTGTGGATCACGATCACGTACACTTCCCTTTTCTTCACCAAATTTAATTAATCGGTGAGAGCTAAGGATACTGCTGCTGCTGCCGCCGCCGTCTACTAGTCATTTCACTCTCCCATCTATTGGATTCGCTTTGAAAAGTGTGTAAACACATATCTCAAAGTAGTTTCGCATTAAGATGTGTGTTTGTACACACTTCTCAAAGCGAATCTAATGGGTGGGAGAGTGAGGGCATATGTCCTCAAAGGCAAAATAAACTTACCCGTCATTTCACATCTATCGCGTGCCCTTATCTAAGCATGTGTTTTGACTTTTGATTTGTTGGGGGCAGGCTCTGCCCTGTGTGGCTTTGTTTAGTTTCAAAAAATTTTACAAGATGAACATTGTAGCATTTTTGTTTGTATTTGATAAATATTGTCTAATTATAGACTGACTAGGCTTAAAAGATTCTTCTCGCAAATTACAGGCAAATTATGCAGTTAGTTATTATTTTTATCTATATTTAATGATTTATGCATGTGCCGTAAGATTTGATGTAACGGAGAATCTTTGGGAACTAAACAAGGCCTCAGTTAGTGGGAAGGGAACATGAGGCGATTATTATCAGATGTATATAAGCACCCAGCTAGTGCTGTAGTAGATGCCACCACCGCCGTACCGGCCGGTACTATAGATAACGCACACAGTTCGTTATCTATGGCACAAAAGAGCATAATCGTGCACCATGCGGCCGCCCGGGCCATGCCATGCCATCATTTGATTTTGATGTATCGCACCGCCCGCGTGGGCTGCGTGCCAGACGACCACCACACCACTTTCTAGCGAATCTGCCGCAGCTGAGCGCGAGGGGAATTGATCGGTCGGACAGGGGAGCAAGTGCGCTGCGCTTTACAACTGCGTGGCACTCGGCTTCTTATCTCAGTTTCAGACTGAAAAAATTCAGTGCTACCATATCCCCAAGTCAAAAAGGGAAACCAAACTGCAGAGAACTATAACTAACTCTCTGTAAACTGGCATGTCTAGTGAGCAGAGAGCTTCCATAAAAAAAAAATATTAGAGACATTGCAAATCGGTTCAAAATGTTTATACACCGACTGTACTGAGAATAACCCAAGTTAAGTGAGTTTTCATTCACAGAAAAGCTAAACGTTACTCGAGTGATTTCGCTGCTCTGTTGCACTCTCGTAACTAGGTTATTACATATCGTGAATTATAGATTGTTTTAGCTTTTCTAGATGCACAGTACGTTTAGAGGCATAGAGCTAAAAACTCATGTATGGTTTTTTCTCCGACCTAAAATATATTTACTTTTAGAATTTGTACTAAAATATAAGGTATTTCATGTGGTGTATATGCTTAGATTTGATGAAATTTATTAAAACAGAAAGCATAATTTGAGGAGAAACACATAATAATTGAGATTAATCATGGTTACATTGTGGAATATTTCTTTAAGTTGTTATAAAAATTTTGAAATACGCTATATTACAGAACAAAACAGAGGGACTAGAACGGTCCGTGATATGGTTATCTAGCTGGATAACGATATCTCTTAAGCTATGCTAATGATCGTTTAAATTTTCAAGCTCCGTCACAAGTAAGAAATGACCAAAAGACAACTTGCAGAAAAGAAGGAAGAAGAAGAAACAAATCGTGCACTGAAGCGTGTCACTGAGCGGTGGGCCCAACCTCAGTGCGCCACCTTCCCCGCGTACAGACAGATGGGGCCGGTGTTTGAACGCGGCTGTGCCTACGGCTGCTATATATGCTTGCCTACCCAAAGAAAAAACACAAGAGGTCGTTCCCGTCAGTGCTGTTGCACTACTGCAGCAAGCCAGCAACAGCCTTCTCCTCTCAATCCCCGCCGCTTCTCAATCCTGCCCCAAGTGCCCGTGCGCCGCGGGAAGGTTCTGGAAGCTTCGGAGATGAGGAGGAGTAGATGCCACGAAGGAGGTGGGGCTGCCGCCGCCGCTGCCTTCTCTGCGCTGCTGCTGGGCTGCGTCGTTATGGCCCTCGTCGGCGGCGCCGCCGCGCAGGGCCCCCGGCTCCCCTCCGACTACAAAACCCTCAGCGGTAATGCACCGGCCTTCCTTCCTTCTCTACAGCTTCCTCGACGTGTGCCGTCCTGTATGCACTCCTCTGCTTTCGCCCCGTGCGTTTGTTTGAAGGGGTCGGTAGCTGCTGGCAAACCCAATTGGGGCATTCTTGGGGATGATTTCATAGCTTCTCCGACGACTGTAGAGGGGAGTTCTGTTCTCTATCTATCTAAGACATTCGTACCAACTGGTTGTTGCTTCTGGGAACTCCAGAATTCAGTTTCGGTTCTTCTCTGACAAGTGGAGTGAGTGCCGCTGGCGCTGAGTTGCTATACTTCAGTTGTCTGAATTCTAAGATGACTTCAGACAAGAGTCTAATACATCCAACTTGTACAATTAAAAGGACAACTCTTCACAATTTTTTTTCTATAGTCAAACAATGACAAAGTTAACTATTGCCTGAATAACACTAAAAAGTTAGGCAATGAAAGATAAAATATAGAGGAGAAGCGTAAAGTTAATTGGGCGATGATAGAGAACAATCATAGCGTTTTGTTCTTCCTGCAGGTGCCGCTCCACTTGTGATCGCCAAAGGCGGGTTCTCAGGAGTGTTTCCAGATTCCAGCCAAGACGCCTACTCTTTCGCCAAGGTCGCCAGCGCGCCTGGCACAGGCACAGCTATGTGGTGCGACGTCCAGCTAACAAAGGACGGCGTTGGGGTCTGCCTCCGGGACATAAACATGAACAACTGCACCACCGTCGGCCAAGCGTACCCCGCGAGGAAGCGGACCTACGTCATCGACGGTATGCACAAGACTGGATGGTTTGTCTCCGACTTCACCATTGCTGAGCTTCAGTCTGCAGTTTATCGTGAGTACAGCTCGCAATATATGTCACTGCAATGCAAAGCCTTCCGTTTACAGTTACAGCGATGGTGGTGTTATATGTTAGTACTAGTTTTACATTATGGACATCTTAAGTTGTTTGCATTGACATTAATTTTAGTACTATTTTTATGTTTGTTTGGTCAAAATCATTTCTACGGTCATGTGCTTTTTTATGTCTTACAAATTTAGTTCTAATGATGTGAGCTATTTTCTCAACTGAATATCTGCTATATTGAGCAGTAACACAAGCAATTTGGTCTCGCTCTGAGAGATTCGACGCCATCTATCCTATTGTCAGTGTCACTGACTTTCAGTACCTTGTCAACATGTCGTCTCCTGTTTGGCTGAATGTCCAGGTTGAACTATCATTCTTGGAACTTAACCATAGTTTACTTTCTTGCTAGAGTTATGCTACCTTCAAAAGTTAATTTCCTTTTTTTTTCATGTGTGTAGCATCCCATCTTCTATAAACAACATGGTTTGGACATGAGTAGATACATATTTTCAATCCGAAAGCTGGTATCCATGGATTATATCTCGTCGCCTGAACTGGGCTTCCTCAAAAATATATCTGCAAGAGTTGGCCGCAAAACAAAGCTTGTGTATAGCTTTCTTGATAAAAACCTCTTAGATCACTCTATGAACCAAACATATGGTTTGCTGTCGACTAACCTGACGTTTATTAAGTCTATTGCATCTGGCATAATGGTCCCTAAGGACTACATTTGGCCGGTGACGAGTGATAACTATCTACGGCCGTCCACATCAATTGTCACAGATGCGCACAAAGCAGGGCTGGAAATATATGCCTCTGATTTTGCCAATGATAGAATTATTCCCTATAACTACAGCTACGATCCATTGGCAGAATACCTAAACTTTATCAGTGATGGTGGCTTCTCTGTTGATGGTGTACTGTCAGACTACCCTATTACTGCATCAGAGGCAATTGGTAAGCTACTGAGTTTTGCATTAGTACGTCATATCGATTTTGACCTTTTTCCTATTATATTATCCTTTGAAGTACTTCCTCTTTTCTACTATAACAATATTTTGGATTTGCACATTTATATTAAGTAAAAGGCATAGCATTACAGTCCTTCTATGGAACCTATGTTTACTAACACGCCGGGTTAATAATAGAGTGTTTATCCCCTAATCCCCCATTTAGTCTTAGTGTTCAAATTGTTCACTGTCCAGTGATGAATATATTGAAATTTTAGAGTCTAAAATAACCTTACCACATTTTGACGTTTGTGCCCATGCGGAAACTTAGTATGATATTTAATTGTTTTTATGAAGAAATAAGCAAATGAAGTTCAGTGTTAATGCATTCGAATGTTCTCATCCGCAGGTTGTTTTGCTAATCTGAATTCAAGTAAGACTGATCATGGTATGTTTCATATGGGAGTAAGGCCTACCTTAGTAATTGTATCATGATGGTCAGATATCTTCTATTTCAACTCAGTTTATTAATATGTGTAGTGCTTCTTTACAGCGGAACCCTTAGTTATCTCGCATAACGGTGCTAGTGGAGACTATCCGGATTGTACAGACCTGGCCTACCATAGTGCCATTGATGATGGCGCAGATGTAATTGATTGTCCTGTTCAAGTGACAAGTGATGGAGTTCTTATGTGCATGAGTTCCATTAATCTGCTTGACACCACGAATGTTCAGAGAACACCTTTCGCCACTCCTCCTTCTCTTGTTCCAGAAATTCAGTCTACACCAGGAATCTTCACATTCAACCTCACTTGGGCCAACATTAGCAGTAGTGCTTTAAAACGTGAGTTTTCTTTTGTAGTATTGTCGATATAATTTTTACCGTGTTGGTTTCTACTACCAAAAGTAAATGGGAGATAACATTACAAATACATGAATGCCTTACAAAAGACACAAACTCATAAGTATCCTTTTGACTGGCCCTTTATCTACAGCCAGGATATCTTCCCCAGTGAGTGATTATTATCTTGTAAGGAACCCAAGGTATGCAAATCAAGGGAATTTTCTGAAGTTATCTGACTTTCTTGCAATCGTGATGGAGAGGGATTTGTCTGGTGCCATGATCATTATCGAGGTGATACCTTCACTCGAAGTTTTGCTTATTTTGATATGATCTCATTGCTTATTTCGAAGTTTTGCTTATTGTGATACCTGTCCATTTCGTTAAAAAAAACATGACTATGTGATGTGCAGAAAAGTTCACCAGGTAGTTAACATCATTATATTAAGAAGGGGATATAACTTGTATAAACTTCTGCAAAGATTGTGTTTTTCCCTTCATGCCTTACCAAATTTCCTATTGATCTTTGAAGAAGTTAAATATCTTAAAATTATCTTAATAAGTAGAATTCTTTCGTCATTGACCAATCTATCTTTTGTACTACAGAATGCTGCATATATAGCGAAGTCATTAGGAATTGACATTGTTGATTCTGTAACCACTGCCTTAAGTGCTGCTGGCTTCGATAATCAGACTGCCAAGGAAGTTCTGATCCAGTCAAAAGATAGTGCTGTTCTAGTCAAACTGAAGCAGCAGAAAACAAAATGCAAGCTTGTTTACACTCTCCCTTCAGACATCGGGGACGCTTCTAATTCCTCATTGAAAGACATTAAGAAGTTTGCTCATGCGGTAGTTGTTGATAGAATATCTGTTTTCGCTCTAAGTTACAATTTTATCATAAGACAGAACAGACTTGTGCACGATCTGCAGTCAGCGGGGCTAGCTGTGTACGCACAGGTGTTCCGGAATGAGTTTGTAGCAGTCCCGTTCGATTTCTTCGGAGATGCAACTGTGCAAATCAATTACTATGTTCAGTCATTTAATTTATCAGGCATCATAACTGATTTCCCGAAGACAGTCAGAAGATACAAAAGTATGTCTAATTGGCCACGTCATGTGCATATATAGTTCACCAATCACTAGCTCGTATGTAGTTGCAGTATTTATGCTCCATGTTCTGACACCTACATACTCTTACATTGGCAGAAAACACTTGTACAGTTCTGGGAAAGGATATGCCCAACTACATGCTGCCTGTTGTGACTGGCGCCCTTGATCAGAAGCTCCAAACCTTCCAAACCCAACCGCCATCTGTGGCACCAATGCCGATACTGAATTCTTCAAGCGTCGAGGAGCCGCCTCTTCCTCCTGCTGCGCCAAGAAATGTGCCTGGTGGTGGTGGCCCCTCAGGCGGCGCCACCGCAACTCCTGGCGGCGCTCCTCCTTCTGATGCTCATCACACGGCTACTGTAAGTACTGGTATGCTACTTGTGGTGGTTTCCGCAGCTCTGCTGATCTGAGCAGACACATGAGACTGTATAGTAGACAACCGAAGCAAACACAGTCGCTATTGGATTTGAGCGAGCTTTCACCATCAATATGGTGGCATGGTGCTACCATGCACTTGTTTTCTCAGCTATTTTGGTATGTGGCCGCATAATCGTGTGCCCACATGTACAAATTTGTCAGTAGAATACTATCTCTAGTGAGCATGGTGTGTGGATATATCATACACAGTACATTGCTATTGATACCACATTTCATGGTTTATGCACGCCATTGCTCTGTATAGGTCCTCATTCTGAGCTGAACATGCATATATATATATGCTCTGTGAATTGTCAAGCCTCACGCGTGGATTCCAGTTGTGGTTGCTGACTTGCTGTTACTGCCTAACGCGGACGTAGTAACAGCCTGGTGTAAGCGACTGTTTGGATTCAGTAGCAGTGACAGTTAGCCTCCACCAAGTTGTGGAACACTATCCACATTGGATATAACAGATTGCATTGTATGATCACAGCACAACTATGATGCCAATCGCCCATACACCATACTTGACACCTCTTTTAGGCTTTTACTCTCAGCACAATCAGTGCTTGTAACTGTAACGTCTCGCCTCCACGAGGCCGGGCCCGCTTACATCTGACAGCTTTTCTAGGACATAATCAGCCCCCACAAACCAACACTAGTCTTTTCTACACACTTTGTCCTCACTCGTGCGCACTCGGGAACTACTTCCCGATCGGTCACCCATCCCTAAATTGCTCCAGGCCAAGCACGCTTAACTTTAGAGTTCTTTGGAGATGGGCTTCCGGAAAAGAAGTTGCAACTTGTTGGTATGAGTCTCCTATTAATCCTATTAAGCCCTGGGTCGGGTGTTACAGTAACATTTCAACACGTGGGACGGATACAAGATATAGGACTGACACTTCCTTTTTTTTGAACAAACCCATAGGCAAGCTTTATTGATTGAGCAAAGTTACATCATTTGCTAGAAGAGAAACAATAAAACTAGGGGGATCATTGTCCCACATACAAAAAAACTTTGGTGAGCAAAGCTTGCCTAGCTAATTCATGAGCCACCTGGTTTGCTTCCCTACTTGAATGTTCAATCGAAATCTCTTGAAAACCGCCCCACCTAGTTCATGAGCCACTTCCTTGTCACCTAAAGTGAAGAGCACATTACTAAATATAGGCTCTCTGACTAGAAAGGCAGATATTTTTAGAGACCGCCACAGGTCTCAAGAAAAAAAAATCTATTGATCGATTAATAGTGGCTATCTTTAAAAATGGCTACCAACAGAGACGTCATTCTAAGGATCCGTCTTTAGAAATCGATAAAGGTGGTACTTTTAAGAGATTATCTTTTATAAATAATTACATCAAAAAATAATTTGTGCTTTTTTCATATTCTAGATCTAGACGAATTTGAAAATGCTTAAAGTTCCAAAAAAACTATTACAAGTTCTCATATTTTGAAACTAAAATCTTAAAATTCTTAAACAATATCGAATGTTGACATGGTCTAAACCAGAGATGTAGTTTTCAATACAATCTACAAGTTTATAGTTGAAAAGTTTATTTGAAGTTTTTTAGAGTGCCAAATATATATTTTAGTTTTTTTAGATTTGAAACTTAGAATTTTCAAACAACTTTGAATGTTCACGTAATGTTAATACAAAAATCATAGTGACTAACCCGATCTATAGGTTTATTGTTTATAATTTTTTATTTGAAGTTGTTTAGATCTCAAATATTTGTTTTAAGCTCACATATTTTGAGATTCAAATTATTGAAATTTTCAAAAGCCTTGGATGTAGATACATCCTATACTTAAGGTGCAGTGCTCGATAAGATTTAAAGTTTTTTAGTTGAACATTTTTTATTTGAGTTTATTTAATAGACAAAATATTTAATACAAGATTATAAAATATTGATAAAAAATATAGCATCTCATATACTCAAAAATGAGTATATAGCATCTATCTATCTACTCTACTAATCTATCCTACTAATTCATCGTCTTTTTCTTTTCTAGATAAAAAAAACATTCTCCACTAAAAAGTCTCTCATCCATCCATCCAAAAAAATGTATAAAAAAAAAACACTTTTAAAACAGACACATGTGGGCCTCGCCACCGACGTCTAGAAGGGGCAAGCACGCGGTGTGACGGGGCAGTGACGTGGCCCGGCCGGCGGAGTTGGGCCTCCGGCCGTCCGACGCTCGTCGCTCAATAGAAAGGAGCGGAGGAGCCTTGCTTCTAGCAGCAGCGCCCGGGGAGTTTAGGATTTGGGATGGAAGGTGTCCAGTTGCCTTTATATACATGGGTGTCAAAATGTTAGTTTTTAAAATCTTAGTTAGGCAGCACCTTACCGTTGATGGGCCAAATTTATACAACACATTAGTTCTTGAGGCTCTATCAGCCATCCGCTGAGAAAAATTGACCTATTCGTTTCAATTTATTGGCACTAATTTTTTAGCGAAGAAATATTTTTTCCCTCCTACAATAAATCAACATCAGCTAGCCAAAATTTAGCGAGCCAGATAGGTAACCCGTCTCGATTAAGGCTACAAAACCGCAGACACATGGGGGAAATTAGACCTGCCCTCGCCTCCCGGGTCCTGCCCTGGCCCGAACCCGTTGCCATACGATCTAGGAAAAAATGGCTAGTGAACTCACCAGTGTTATTTGCTCTAATGGTTTGTGGTCATTTACATCCTCCACTAATGGGTATCATATCACCTATACTACGTATTTACATCCTCCGGTAATAGGTAGCGCAATTAATAGGGAAGAAAAATGTCATTTACATCCTAATACTATGTCACATGTGCTCGTCTCCAACGTTCTTATATTTGTATCTCCAGGCAAAAAAGACATAGGCGAAGAACTGGAGGGCGCTGAGCGCGGCGAGCAGCCAGTAGAAGTAGTCGAGGTGGCCGTGGTTCAAATTATCTGAGAACCAGCTCTGGCCGCTCGCCGCCGTCGCCCGGTGGATGCCTGACACGAGCGCGCTGCTGACGAAGCTTCCAATGCCAAAGATGCTGATGTAGAGCGCCAGCCCAATGCTGCGCAGCCTGTCAGGCACCTGGTCGTAGAAGAACTCCTGCAGGCCGACCATGGCGAACACGTCGGCGGCGCCGAACACGACGTACTGCGGCACCATCCACCACAGGCTCATGGGCAGCTGCGCCTTGGGCTTGTCGGTCAGCCCGGCGTCACGCGCGACCCGGAGACGGCGCTCCTCGACGAGCGCCGCGATCACCGTGGACACGACGGAGAGGAACATCCCCGCGCCGATCCGCTGCAGCATGGTGATCCCCGACGGCCTGCCGGTGTACCGGCGCGACAGCGGGACGACCACGCGGTCGTAGACTGGGACGAGCACCATGATGCTGATGCTGATGAATGATAGCAGCGCCGCCGGCGGCACCTTGACCACCTCGCCGACGCGTCGGTCCAGGGTCGCCGCCTGCTTCGTGAAGAACGTCATGGACTGCGAGTACACCACGGCGTATACCAGCGTCATCGCCCATATCGGGAACAGACGGAGGACGTCCTTGGCTTCCCCGGCCGCGTTCGTCGTCGTTGTCGCCGCCGCCACCTGCGCCTCCTCGTCGACTCTGCTGATCTCCAGCTCTTGGGCTGACACCCCGACGCCTCGGTGTGAAGCCCTGGGCATGCACTGCCGCCGCCGCTGCCGCCGCCGCCAGCCAGTGAAAGCCTCGCCGGCGTGAGCGAACAGGTTCCGTGTCCCGCTCGTGTCGGCGTACCGGTACGTCCTCGTACCCAGCAGGAAGACGACGAGGGTGAAGGCCATGACGGCGCACGGGATGGCGAAGGCGAGGCCCCAGCTGAGGTTCTCCTGCACGTAGCTGACGACCAGGAGCGTGCCGGCGGTGCCGGCGCACACGCCGAAGTACCACCAGTTGAAGAAGGAGCCCCTGGAGACGGACTCGCCGGGGTCGCTCTGGCTGAACTGGTCGGCGCCGAACGCGTGCGTGCACGGCTTGTGGCCGCCCTCGCCGACGGCCACCATGTATAGCGACGCGTAGAATAGGGTCACCTGGACGGTGGGCGGCGGCGGGCACTTCTCGCCGGCGGTGGTGGCGGTGTTGCAGTGCTGGCCAACCAAGGTTGACACGGCCAGTAGGCCTAAACCCTGCGGCATGCATGCATTTTCCATCCAGCAATTAAAAATCATATGATCTTACTACTAATTGCACGAGCCAGACATGTATGTCCCTAGTTTACCAGGGTGTAGAGGAGCGACGCCAAGATAATGGTGAGATATCTTCCGAGCCACAGGTCGGCAATGGCGCCGCCCAGCAGCGGCAGCATCAGCGCCGTGCCGTTCCACGCGTTGGTGGCCGCAGCCGCGGCGGCGATCCCCTCTTGCAGCGGTCCCGTTAGAAAGGTGATCAGATTGGCGGCAACGGCGTAGAAGGCGAAGCGCTCACCGATCTCCGCCACTGCATGTATGCATGCATGCACTTCAATTCATATATGTACTACGATGTGATCGACGAACTGATGGAGGAAACTTTTGACTTGCCTATTATAAAAATGGCTGATCTCCAGCTGCCGGTTCTCATCGTGAGGCATGCAGTGCAGGATCCAAGCCGTCGTCGTCGCCGGAGCTGAAGAAGAAACTCACTCGCGCGTCAGTTCGATCGATCGGAAGAGAGAGCTGGGACGGACTGTTAGAAGAGCTGAGCAGATCGGCAGGAGGGTTTGTCTCTATGGTGTATCTTTAGCCAAAGGGGACCATTATTTTCGCATCGTGCCTCTGGCTGCCTACAAATATGGACTGTTACATGCTTACACGTATGGATGTTCTGCTTGCATGCATGTGATGATCCTCCAACCACATATCTGACCAAGTTTATTGATCCAGTCATCCAGCCTAGGAAGATATAACATACACACCTCCTAATAACATTATTATATATATGCAGCTAATATATGCGTCATTATCAATCCAATGATAAATCTTAAAATTGATGAAGTCACCGTAGAAATCTTATTGATGTCGGGCACGCGTGAAAGAACATAGTTGTTAATTCTAAAACAAGTCCAGAAAAATATGAGCGTCCATATCAAGTCGAGAGTTTAGACCTGCACACAACATCAATTAATTTGTGATTTATCTCATTCCCATACATATGTGTACAAAGTGTGACATTAATTATTATAAGTTTGCTCCTAACAGTAAGGTAGCGAATTAGGAAGTGAAATGGATGCAAACTTTCATGCAATGTACGGGGAAAAGAGTGACATATATTGGCTAAATAAGCTAGGCTAAGCAACAAACCTAGAGGGAGTGGCATGGAACCACCCAAACACATCAGGTACTCCACGTGAGAGAGCGACGTGCAACCATCAAGGTTGGATGTAGACACGCCAAGATCCTGTCTCTCCAAGCTATGCCTAGCTCTAAATTAAATTTGGAAACGTAAGAACGGTTCCCTTAGGACAAGTTTGCATTGGTACATAGCTCTGCGCTTTAAGTTTTTTTTGGAGCGAATAATTCTGTAAAGTTCTACCAAATAAATAAAATGCAATAGGCGGAACTGACGAGAATCATTTTTTTTATTTATATTACGAAGCTAAAAAAAGCAGCTCTCCACAACTCTAGTTCAATTACCACTAGAATTACTCTAGAAATAGGGGGTTTCGGCCTCTAGGAGGGCAGCAAGGCTGATGGCGGCACCTCGCGGTGGGCAGGATTTCGACGCTCGTCGGAGCATGTCGACACCTGCTGATTTTTTTAATCTATTAGTAAACATGTTGATATGTTGTAACAAAATATACAACTTATTGTGTAGTTATCTAGATCATTTATGGTTCAAAGATTTTTTTTCAATGACATCTTGTTAGTTATTACAATTCGCCTTGGAGTCAGACTGGATACATATGCTCTAACCTATATGGGTAGGGGAGGCTTGGAGATTTGTCCAATGTAACTTTGAGCATTACAATTTGTTTTTGGTATCGGACTCTGTATTGTGTATGGAAACATTGCTCTAACTTATATGAACGGAGGACACGTTGCAATGTACTTCCACCATCCACAAACAATAGAAACTATGGGTTTAGTGCACGCCAAACTAGTTTAGCTTCGATCGGGTTTATAGTGAATAGCATTAACTAGTTTAGCTTCGATTGGGTTTAATGCGAATCCAATGTAAAGGTAGCGGGCATCCTGCCTACCCCATGAAAAACATGCTTCGGTCGCTATCGCTAACATTGGCCTTGTTTAGTTCCCAAAAAATTTTGCAAAATTTTTCACATTTCCCGTCACATCGAATCTTTAGACGCATGCATGAAGTATTAAATATAGATAAAAATAAAAACTAATTGCATAGTTTAGTCGAAATTGACGAGACGAATCTTTTGAGCCTAGTTAGTCTATAATTGGACAATATTTGTCAAATACAAACGAAATGCTACAGTGTCGATTTCCTAAAATTTTTCGGAACTAAACAAGGCCATTACGTGGCGGCATAGTACTTGGCTACTTGCCCACCTGGCTCACTTATTGATCACCCACATCCCTCTCCTCTGACACGTTAGGTATCGTGAGTCTGTGATCGGCACCCCGTGTATCATGGTAGAGCTGTAGCTGATTGGTCAGTGTGCGTGGTATAACGTGTCGGTAATTTGCTGATGGGTAAGAGGAGGTTGTGCAGTTAGGACACTCACAATGAAAGACTCTATCACAGAGTCTAAGATAATTAACTGCATATTATTTATGATATTTTGCTGATGTGGCAGCATATTTATTGAAGAAAGAGGTAGAAAAAATAAGACTCCAAGTCCACATTGTTCGATGTAATAAATAACTTTAGACTCTATGATAGAGTCTGCATTGTGAGTGCCTTTAGGCCAGGTTTTAACCTACTATTAGCAGCCCTAATGGCTGCGCTGATTAATTGGTCAGATCAGATTGCAGCCTGGGTGCAGTGCCCGACCAATCGCCAAGCGGATTTGGATATCGTGACGAGGATCAGAGGGGTGCTTGCTGCGAGGGGCCGACCATTTGTTCCACCATGATTGCGAGACGAGAACAAACTCAAGATATTTTCGCATCCGCTGCGCATTCTTAATTACTTGTGGTCCTAACAGGTTCGTACGTTGATGAGCCAGACTTGTCGTTCCAGTAGTGGAAGGCTCCCGGCCGGGTGGATCACTCCGTGGCGCAACCGCGACCTCAGCCCTCAGGTGTCATTCAGGCATGATGATCACATTGCTGCTTGCTACACTTATTTGCTTGATAAGACTTAGTATCTGCTAAATCTACTAACTATTTAATAATATTTTTCTTTTATTAAAAATTAAATAAATAGTACTTTTGTCACGAATTCAGTGCGGTGACTGTTGCACAGACAGACAAGCTCCATCGAGAAATCCAAGGCCTCAACGTCCGACGTGGCGCCTGTCTGGCAAACGCAGGCTGGTGGGGACATGTGCCACGTGGACGCAGCCGATTGACTCCCGATTTCGTGGCCATCATCAAACAAGCCACACGGCCCCCACATGCCAGCCGTCGTCGCCAGACGCCAGCAAGTTTTTCGTGCGCAATTATCTTCGCCACTCGCCAGCGTTTCACCATACTGTGGCCAGATCACAGATCAGCACACTTCTCCGTCCACGAACGAGCTCGGCTCCAGTCGAAGCCGCCACGCCTCAAACAAGAGGGTCACCACGGCGATGGACAAGCGCGGCAGCTCGTCCGACGACGTGGAGGCGCCGCTGCTCCCGCCGCCGCCGCCCGCGCGCGACGACGGTGCCAAGGAACGGCCGTCGTCGTCTTGGGTGCGCGCGCTGCTCGCGCACAGGTACCCGGCGGTGGCGTCGGGCCCGGCGGCGGCCGCGGCCGTGTGCGTGCTCGTGGACCTCGGCTTCGGCGCTGGGGGCGCCCACGCCAACCACCACCACCACCGCGAGGCCCGCAACATGCTCGCCGTGCTCGCCTGGGTCTTCCTCTGGTGGGTCACGGGCGCCGTCCCGCTGGCCGTCGCCTCCATGGCGCCGCTCTTCCTCTTCCCGCTCTTCGGCGTCGCCTCCGCCGACGCCGTCGCCAAGGCCTACATGGACGACGTCATCTCGCTCGTCCTCGGCAGCTTCATCCTCGCGCTCGCCATCGAGCACTACCAAATCCACCGCCGCCTCGCCCTCAACGTACACCCCGCGCGCGCGCCGCCGTTCCTTCCGTTTCATCTCGCCGTCGTTTCTTTGACTCCTCACTCACCTCTCCTCACCTCACCATGTGGTGGGTCCGCGGCCTGCAGATCACGTCGCTCTTCTGCGGGGACCCGGTGCGGCCGCCGCTGCTGCTGCTGGGCATCACCGGCACCACCTTCTTCGTCAGCATGTGGATCCACAACACGGCGTGCACGGTCATGATGATGCCAGTGGCGACAGGGATCTTGCAGAGGCTGCCGCGCGGAGGCGGCGACGCCGGGGCGCACGGGGAGGTCCGCCGCTTCTCCAAGGCGGTGGTGCTCGGCGTCGTCTACGCGTCGGCTATCGGCGGGATGGCCACGCTGGCGGGCACCGGCGTCAACATCATTCTCGTCGGGATGTGGTCCACCTACTTCCCGGAGCAGCAGCCCATCACCTTCAGCTCCTGGATGTGCTTCGGCCTCCCCATGGCGCTCATCCTCTTCTTGGCACTCTGGATCACGCTCTGCCACATGTACTGCTCCAAAAACACCGGAAAGGCACTCTCTGCTCACCTCGACAGAAGCCATCTCAGAAGAGAGCTCAGCTTGTTAGGTTTGTGCTTCTTTCTATCTAGTAGAATTTAGTAAAGTTTGTTTTTTCCTTCCTGAACCTTTTGTGCACATGATTTTCATTATTTTACTCAACTAATTAAAAATATATAATCCTGGTAATTCAACATGGCATCACCATCTAGTACCTTTCCCACCATTTAGGCAACGTGACAGATGTCATCAACTTGATGTAAGGTCTCAACATTTGGCTCTAACCTCGCCACGTGTAGATTCTATGTTTCAGAACAATCACTCATCCAGTTCAATTCAATCCAGGGGAAGACTTATCGCATGAAATTATTCTTCTGAACTATGCAGGTACAATGGTTTTTGCAGAGAAGATGGTCTTGGCAGTGTTTGGGGTAAATTTCATTTCTTTGCCAACACATGTTCTACCTTATTTTGTTTGTGTCATCAATTTTCTGTTCCAAAGATGGTCATGTCATACAGGTTTGTGTAACACAATGTGTAAACAACTGACTACTTGCTTGTTTCTAACACACTGAAATGATTGAATTTTGCAGGGTCTAATTGTGCTATGGATGACCAGGAACCTTACAGATGACATGCCAGGGTGGGGAGCTCTCTTCCACAACAAAGTTGGAGACGGAACAGTCACCGTAAGTGCACCAAGAAAAACAAAAGGTTATCCAGCTATGTATGCATCTTGCCATCTCTTAATCTCACAAGTCACTCGCAATTCAGATCATGATGGCCACGCTACTCTTCATAATTCCAAGCCGGAAGAACAAGGGCGAGAAGCTGATGGACTGGAACAAGTGTAGGAAGCTCCAGTGGGACATTATCCTCCTCCTGGGGGCAGGATTCGCCATTGCCGAAGGATTCAGGTCAAGCGGCCTCACTGATATCCTCTCTGACGGGCTCAGGTTCCTGAAGGGTGCAGAGACGGCGGTCATTGTACCTGTGGCCTGCATCGTCAGTGGTGTCATCACGGAGTTCACCTCTGACGATGCGACCACGACGCTGGTGCTCCCCCTGTTCGCTGAATTGGCGAAGGCGATCAATGTGCACCCAGCGTTCCTTATGGTTTCTGGAGCTGTTGGGGCTCAGCTTTCCTACTTGTTACCTACTGGATCGCCGTCAAACGTAATTGGGTTCAGTAGTGGCCACATTACCATCAAGGATCTTGTGATCACAGGACTGCCCCTGAAAGTTGTCGGGATCGCAGCTCTGACAATCTTGATGCCAACTCTAGGTAACATAACAGCTGCGCAAATCATGACTAATAAGTAGTAATAACTAGTCAGTAGTCAGTAAATTCAGAACTGGCTACTTATTCTGATACTCTTCTTTCTTGAATGATTATATGCAGGATCACAGGTTTTTAGCACAGACAGCAAGTTCTAGGAGTGGAATGCAAATTTTGGACTGTTTATCCCTCCAAGTCCAGTTGTATATATGTACAGTACTTTCCTTATCTCGTATCTGTGTCCTAGTCAAAACTATGGGGGCTATACACTTTGATCTGTACAAGGTTAAACTTTGAGATTTGTATATGCAATCTCTTTGTGAAAAATAGCTATAGAAATGCACCTTGAGAGCTAAATGAAGTCAAAGGGAGAGCAATTTAAAATTCAAGAGGAACTTATCAGCCCATCCTAACATGGGAAGCTCAATCCTATTCCAAAACTTCAGCATACAAAGGATGATGGATTTGAAACGGAGGAAATTTCAGAACAAATGTTGGAAAGGTCAGTATCCTATCAAGTACTTATATGGGTAAATAAATACTTTGTAAAGCTTGTGGGTTTCGCACTTTTTGTAGCGAGCCCCAAGGATATGCCATACTATCTTAAACTGAAATTTCTGTACTCTGAAATGTCACTGGTGTTAGACTGTTGACTGTTGACCTCTCAAATCCAGTAGGTCAGCCTACCGAGATTGCGTTGACATTTGCGGAGATTTATGTTCTCTCGTCATACTTGGAGTACCAAGCACAAGAAATCCCAAACATCCCATTCATACGTGTTCTTCAGGGCTTCAGCCGTGCAAGAAAAAGAAAATTGTTTATCTTTCCTTTTCTGAAGCAAGCAGCGGAAAACTCTATGCAACTTGAGTAAAAAGTACACTGGGGAGCAGTGGAGTTGGCACTTACACACGAACTGAAGGTGACTCGCCGCCGGCCCGCCGGGGCTACGAGTTGAACGACCAATGCGGCGGCTCGGGCGATAGAGAGTTAGAGATGGCCTGCCGCCACCGTGGCTTGACTCGCACCCTTGACCAGGTCAGGTACGGCCGCCGCGCTGCATCTACTGCCTTCATGGCTCGCCGATTTCGAGCACCATGTACCGCCTCGATCGTCAAGCGGATGCCAACGATCCCATCCCACCTACAACTTGACAATTCCACCGGCGGGCGGCGGCCGCCTCGGCGAGATCGGCGATGGTGCCTCGCTTTGCAGGGGGAGAAGAAGACAAGGAGTGAGGGACAGGGACAGAGCATCTGGGCCGTCCATAGTACAACTACCCCAGATGCCAGCCGTCCGATCCGACCAACCAAGCTACTTTCCCCGCCGCGACCGCGGCCCAGTGAGGAGGCCCACGCGGCAACACCCCCTCGATCTGTGCGAGAGCCCCAGCGGCTCGCCGGTCGCCGGCGATGATGGCAGGCCCGGGCCGAGCTCATGGCCACAGAAACCGCCTCCGCCGCCTCATCCCGCGGCTCCTCCTCCTCGTCTTCGCCCTCTACGCCGCCTCCTTCGCGATCTACCTCCTCCTCCAGTCCGAGTCCGAGTCCCAGTCCCAGTCCCACCACCAGTCGCCGCCGGACCCTACCCCGATGACTGAAGCCCGTGAAGGCGTCGGGGCGCCGCCGTCCTCGCAGAAGCCGTGGCCGCGCCTCCCCTCCTTCCTACCCTGGGTGTCCAGCCGAGCGCCGCCGCCGCACACCTGCGAGGCCTACTTCGGCAACGGCTTCTCCCGCCTCGTGGACGTCCTCCCTGCGGGCGGCGGCGGCGGCTGGTTCCGGTGCCACCACAGCGAGACGCTGGGAAGCTCGATCTGCGAGGGCGCCAGGGTGCGGCTTGACCCGGCGCTCATCGCGATGTCCCGCGGCGGGGAGCCTCTGGAGCAGGTGATGGGCCGCGCCGAGGAGGAGGAGCTGCCCAAGTACGAGCCCGGCGCGCTGCAGGTTGAGGGGCCGGCGGCGGGTAGGACAGCGCCCCTGGTGGACGCTGGGTTCCTCAACGACTACGTGCCCACCGGCGGGATCGGTATGCACACTATGAAGGCGCTGCTCGAGTCAGCGCGCGTTGTGCCGCCCGGTGAGCTACACTGCTCCCAGGTATTCTTTGCCTTGCTATCTACTAGTAGTTGATTTGCTCATTGATGACAAGTAGTTTGTTAATTAATTTCTGAAATCTAATAATTAGGAAGAGTAGAGTCAGCTCAGTTTTTGATATAGGAGTATTTAATGAAAGTTTGTTTGGTCCAGCCCTCATTCTGGATATACTGAGCAGTCGTATGAATATCTATTTGTGTATAAAGAAGTCGAGGAACAGAAATAGATCTTAGAATGAAGTATGCATCCAATTTATATCCAAAATAGAACATCATGGGAGTATAGCACCAGTATATAGATTCTTCTTTTGGTTATTTGGTTTAGTTTGAATCTGTTCAATTAATGCTGTGCAGTTATCTGATGATTCTACCATATAACTTATGCTTATTATTTCAGTTACAATGGAATGTGAGTTGATTGCAATGTAGCAGTTTCATAATAATAATAATAGATAGATATATTTTAAGTACTCCCTCAATCCCAAATTATAAGGCATTCCAAGAATTTTGGAGAGTCAAAGCATCTTAAGTTTGACCAAAATTATAAGAAAAATTTAAAGATTTGTGACATCAAATAGGTATCACTATGAAAATATAATTAATAAAGAACCTAATGATACATAGTTAACATCATAAATGTTATTATCTGATCATATGAATTTGGTCAAACTTAAAATGCTTTGACTCTCCAAGATTCTTAGAATACCTCATAATTTGGGATGGAGGGAGTATCATTGAACAAAATATGTGCCCTTGGTTATACCTTTTGGACACTCGAAAGAGTAGCTTTGTTAGGTTCTTATTGGATTAGAGTTTTTTTTATTCAATTTTGAATCAATGTTTTCTTCTTACATTCCTTTATCTCTGGAATTCAGTTGTCCCTTCTTAACTGTATTATCACACCTGTTATTGCAGTGGGTTGAAGAACCGACACTGTTGGTCACTCGTTTTGAATATGCGAACCTTTTCCACACAATTACAGACTGGTACAGTGCATATGTTAGTTCCAGAGTCACGAATTTACCAAACCGTCCTAATGTTATATTCGTGGATGGGCATTGCAAGGTATGTGATGCACTGTGTATTTTGTTATTGGTTCAGTTCATTCTGTTTGTTGCTTGAGTTATGACCAACAAGTCTGTTTCTTCAGCTATTACTGGGCTAGACAGCATTAGTCACATTTTTGTATGCTTGATCTTTAGTTTGTGTCATGCAATGATAACACAGCATGGTGATCTTCCTGTTTTTCCTCATTTATTCTGCCATGTCTGTTACTCTTGCTTGGAGAACAATTGCAATCAGAAGCAGTTCTTGATTGTATCCTAGTCTGTCAGTTTCTTTGTTCTACATTTGAGGCAAATAGCACCCTTGCTATACTTTTGGCAGCTAGCCCTGATGCCTCATCCAAAACTTTTGCCAGTCATACCCATGCTTCCATGTATGCCTAACTTCCAGATTATATTGTTCCTCTGTTGTGTCATTTTCTTTCAGATATGATATTCTATTGCTAGGTAGTAGCAGCCAACTTATTTGTCTACACAATGATTTATGTTTCTTTCCACTCTCTTGTATATTCTAGTCTGAGTGACAGATGTGACCTGATTTCCACAGGCACAATTGGAGGAAACATGGGAAGCACTTTTCTCAAGTGTGACATATGCTAAGAATTTCTCTGGTCCTGTTTGTTTCCGACATGCCATTCTTTCACCATTGGGCTATGAGACTGCCTTGTTTAAGGGCCTTAGCGAGAGCTTCAGCTGTGAAGGTGCCTCCGCAGAGTCCCTCCGAGAAAAAACGGACTATGAGAAAACATCACGGTTATCTGAATTCGGGGAAATGATTGTAGCTTCGTTTGATCTTCTGCAGGATGACATCATGTCATCCAAAAAATCAAATGGGCTCAATGTTCTCTTTGTTCGGCGAGAAGACTACTTGGCCCACCCCCGCCACAGTGGTAAGGTTGAATCCAGACTAAGCAATGAGCAGGAGGTGTATGATGCAATTGACAAGTGGGCACAAGGCCTGAAATGCAAAGTGAATGTCGTCAACGGTCTTTTTGCCCACATGACCATGAAGGAGCAACTGCGTGCTATCCTGGAAGCTTCAGTGGTAATAGGGGCTCATGGAGCCGGTCTAACACACTTAGTTTCAGCAACTCCTGATACAAAGGTTCTTGAGATTATCAGCAGCATGTACCGGCGCCCACATTTTGCACTGATCTCACACTGGAAGTCTTTAGAGTACCATGCCATAAATCTCCCTGGGTCATTTGCAAGGATCACAGATGCCATCAGTGAGTTGAGAAAAATACTGGAAGGTCTCGGATGCTGAAACAGAGGTACTCATCAAAGCCACCACAAGCCATGCAGAATGGATAACGTGTCTACTTCATCATACATACCTGGTTACATTAACTTCACCGATGCATACGAGTTTTAATTCGAGGGGAGTGTTTCACAGATTATTTCGGCCACTGTGACAAGAACCGGATCATTCCCAGTTCCCAAGAAAGAATTTTATTATGCTGCCAAATGCAGAAAGCCAAGAAAGCAATCCTCTGCCTGGTTTGTTTCTGACAATGTTAACACGGTCCACTCTATATTTGGACATGATTGTAGGACCACAATCTTGACCAAACTATATTCTTTTCTGGTCATAGATTAGCATATCTTTTGTATGTTACATGTTGAGTACTTTCGCATTGTTCAGGTCTGATAGAAAACAGCATAGGTTCCTCCTTTGTGCATGGTGTATGATTTGCTCAGTTTTGTGAACCCACGGAAGCGAGGTCGCCAAGTACAAGAGCGGCAACATATGTCGTCTGCCTGATCATTTTCTAACATGAATGAAATGGTATTGGAGGGGGGAAATGAAATGAAATGTCGCGAGTGGCTCAAGATGCACTTTGCACTAGCGTACTATGTATCTTTTATCTCCTATATTTAAATGAGTACTACCGTAAGTAGCCGTAATAGCTATGTTTTTTTGTCTCTTTGTAGCAAAAATGTCCATGTGTTGCAACGGAAAATACAACATATTGCGTGTTCAAGATTTATTCAAAACTAATCATATCATGCTTATTCAGTTTTTCCTGCCTAGCCTGCCCTCACCCCATTTGCCAGCCCACCTCCCTCTTCTCCGCCAGGCTCGGCTAACCTCCCTCTTCCCGTGGCCCAAGCCTACGCATGCATAGCTCATTTCTCCTCCTAGCCTAGATGGGCAGTGCCCCGTGCGGCCCAATTGCGAGGTTGGCTTGCTTCATCCTGCGTCCACCCTCGGCCCAGCAGCCGTGCCCATCCCTTAACCCTAACGCCCCTTGCTCCCAAGAACCAGCGCCACCGCCGCCGCTCAGAGGCCAAGTCGTGCACACCCCGCCTGCTCGCCCTTCGATGTGCGCCACGTGCCTCGCTGCGGCATGGACGATGAGGATGAACGGAGCTCCTCAAACCCTAGGTGTCATGCACTATTTAAGCCATGGCCGCCGTCGCCCCATCTCCTAGAGCTCCTCAGCGCCGCCACCACGCCTTCCCCTTCCCTCTCCCTGCTGTGGCCGTGACGAGCTTTGCTGAGCACCTCTGCCACTCCTCTCCTCCCCTTTCGATCCGCCGAGCACTTGGCCGTGCCACGACGCCGGCAGCTCCACCACTGTGACCCTACCTCGGCAGCGCGTCCACCCACCGCTAGGGCCTCACCACGTCGCAACCACGGCAACTGCGACCTCTCTGCCTCCCCGTCTGTTGGCACCACGGACGAGCCGGCCTCCTCAATCATGCCACAGCAGAGCTGCCATCACCAGACGTGCTCTGACTCACGCCAGCGACCGCGAGCCGTAGGGCACCCGAGCGCAGCCGCCCATTCTCCTCCTCTGCGCGATGCTGCGTCGTGAGAGCCTCGCCTCACCACGCCACATCGGAGCACGGCCAAGGGGCACACCTGCCCTGCCTCCTTGTCTAATGAGTCGTGGACAACCACTTTGTTTAGTTCACTCCAAAATCCAAAAACTTTTCAAGATTCTCTGTCACATTGAATCTACCGACACATGCATGAAGCATTAAATATAGATAAAAAATAACAAATTGCACAATTGTTCTGTAATTTGTGAGATGAATCTTTTGAGTCTAGTTAGTCCATAGTTGGACAATAATTGTCAAATAAAAACGAAAGTGCTATAGTATTCCAAAAACTTTTCGTGAGGGAACTAAACAAGGCCTATTATATTATTGATGTGGGCAAACCAACGTGTAGATTGCTCTGTGTGAACACTTTGACGTGCAACAGATCAAACTTGATACATATGGCAGTGGCAATGATGCGAATGGGAGAAAACAAATTGTCATCACTCTTTCAACACAACAGGGTGTGAACACTTCAACGTGTTATAGTTATAGATCAAACTTTATACATATAGCTCGCCTACTGCACTGAGTAACTGTGCCTAAGCGCACACATCACAACAATACCTATGATGCGAAAGGAAGAAAATAAATTGTTATCTGCCTAGAGCTTAATTCTAGTTTCATCTCATTCTGAATATCCTGCGCAATAAAGTTCTTTATAAGTACATTATTCTCAGAATTATTCTCAAAAGTGAGCACATCACGATCTACATTTATTGTAGACACAACTTCATCCATGGTCTTTGATGCATCAGTCTAAGATAAGAATTCTAGGGCACTTTGTCCGGCTCCACCGATCCTTTTCTTTTAGTACTAGTCGTCTTAGGACGATTCAAAGATAAAAAAACATCGAACTTCTCTTTTGCCTAATTTGTTAAGTTACATAATACATTTATCCTTTTCTTTTAATACTAGTCGTCTTAGGACGATTCAAAGATAAAAAAACATCGAACTTCTCTTTTGCCTCATTTGTTAAGTTACATAATCCATTTATTATTATCAATAAAACGATTTAGGCAAATTGAAGGTATGGGCCAACATCATTTCATAATTGCAGCATGCTATCAAATACCAGGGACGTACAACAAACTGTGAGAGTTTTGAGTTAATGACTGTTATTGAAAAATCTAGGGATGAAACATGTTTGTTGGTTTAACCAACAAAAGAGAAGGTGAAGAGTGAGAAAAGAGAGAGATGATCTAGTGATATGCTCAAAGGGTGCCTCTCCACCTCTCCTCCTTTTATAGGGGAGACAGGAGAGGAGATTCTCTTTATGTCCCCTAGTGGGGTTTGTATTTACAGAAACACCACTAGGGGCTACAAATAGCCTACCCCTAGTGGGGTTTGTATTTACAAAAATAATAATAAAGGCGATGGCAATCGCTTCGCTCTAACTTACATAGACGAAAATGGTTCTATTTATTTTGTGCTAAAAGGTGACCCTACAATGATAAGCAATCTATATGGTCCATAAAAAAAGAAACAGATGTAGGAACCTCACCTCTTATACCACATCAACAATTTACATTGTCTCGCTCTAGCTTACATGACCTGCTAATCCATATTATAGTACCTCCCAATTTGTTCTCTAAACAAAAGTGTAAGTAGGTTCCTATGCATGCATGGGCCCATCATTAGGTTGTTACTCTATGAGAATTTTGATCTATGTCATATTTATAGCATCGCATGGATGGATTTTTTTTCAGTTATCTTCTTTTCTTAGTGCACTCTCTGTAGCAAAGAATCCAAATAGCATATACTCACACAAATTGACAAGCTTGGTCTTGATGGGTATAAATGTATTGTTGTTGAGCATTCTGTTAACTGTCGTTTGGACATCATTGAGTTACCTCACTTGTGGGTAGGTTCTTGTGGTGTCCTAGTGAGGACGAGGTTCGTGCTACACCTCTTAGCCACCGAACCACCAAGTGTTGGTCGACACAACGGGGACGTAGCGTGCTGGCAAGCACGTGATCCTCGGGAGAAAAATTGTTTGTCTCCATTGTGTTTGTTCATTGGATTTCTCCCGGTGATTGGACTTCACATTATTGATTGGTTCGTCCCCTCTACGCGGCGGTATAAAGATCAAACCATCTCTCTTACATTTCCGCAAACTAGAGAAGCTTACTTACTTGTGTAAAAACTTTAGATAGCTCTCTAGTGTAAGTAGTGATATAGCTCTTGTGTGCCTAGTGATCATTTCAACTAGAATTGTTGGATAGGTGGCTTGCTAACACCCCATTAGAGCTAGAGCAAAAAGTTTTGCTTTAGTTATATACTAACATCTTGCTCTAGTGAGTTTTGTAGAATTTTTAAATAGGCTATTCACCCCCCTCTAGCCATATTAGGACCTTTCACCGCCGACGGAGGCTGCATAAAGGACAAGAGATGGCATGTGTTAGAGCGGTAATATAATGAAAGCACGAACCGAAGCAATTTGGTTTCAAACTCACCAGGCTAGCGAAAACTTGCGGTGGTAGAGTGAACTGTGGTGCTTGTACACCGGTGAGTTGGCCAATGTTGTGCAGGTACGCCGTAATCTCCGCCAACTGCTTGGCCTACCTTTCCCGCTCGGCCCGCTCAGCCTGTCGTTCCCGCTCGGCCTGCTCGGTCCTCGCCGCTAGGTCTCGCAGCTCCTGAGCCATCCTCTCGTTCTCGGCCTGCAACATTTCAACCCATATGTTTCAGTGATTCAAAGGCAACTAAGTTATGCATGGATAATTGTACGAAAAGTTAAATGGGACAAACCTAGAGTGCATCGACTCGTTGGCATATGGTCGGGCCTCCGGTCGGGGTCTGTGCCCGGATGTGGGAGAGGCTGGGAACAGAGTTGGTGTCGAGGCTACCATCGCCAAGCTAATACCGCCCATGCTTCTTGCCTTGTCCGATCCTCATGACAATCGACCCATCTATGTCGTCGGTGCTCGGATCCCAGTCTGGCCCCTAGACAGACCTTCTGTCTGAGGCGTAGGAGCGGCAGAGGCGAGCCCGTCCAAAGTGCCTGATGAGCCCGTCGGCGCGACGTTTAGTGGCGTGTGGGGCAAGGGCGCGACCTCGATCCGTCGGGCGCGTGCGTGCGACCCGCGTTGGCGAGCTGGGGAGGGAGGGCGGGCGCGGGAGGCATGGGGCCTGCTGGCCGGAGCGGAGCGGCGGGGGCGCGGGGCCACGGTGGCGCGGCGACGCCTTGGCGGCGGCGATGCGGGCAGAAGCTGGGGGCGTGGGGAGGGAGTGTGGATAAGGGCCTGGGAGTTTTTGTGGCTGGGGGCGTGGCGTGGGGATTTTGGTGGGCCGGACCTTTGCCGGGTGCCAAGCCGTCAGGCACCCGACAAAGGTTTTTTATTTTTTTAATAAAAATCAGGTTTACCGAACGCAGTGGGAAGACCGTCGACAAAGGCTTCTTTGCTGAGTGCCACTCCTGGCACCCGGCAAATTAATTTTTTTCGACTTTTTGGCCTCATTTTTTCTGGGGCTAATTTGGAGTTCTTTTACTAAATTTCTTTAATTATTTTGGGATAATTTGGAGTTCTTTTCAAAATCATGATGCAACATCATGATGCACGAAATTTTATCATAGGTCCTGGATATGGTATCAACATACGGTAAAAATCAAGAATACCATTTTTGAAAAGACTGAATTCTATTATTTCATGTACTTTTAGTTTAAATTTGGAGTAGTAGGAAAAATTCAACCAAAGGAATATAATTAAGAAAATATAGGTAAAAATTTGAAATTATCCCAAATTTTGAAATTTGGATTCAATTACTGTATCAAGGCCCAAAAAAATTTGGGGCCAAAAAACTAAAAAAGCAAATTAATTTGCCGGGTGCCAACAAACATGGCACCCAGCAAAGACTTTGTTAAAAAAAAATAGAAAACCTTTGTCGGGTGCCTAACGGCGTGGCACCTGGCAAAGGCTGACGGGAGGTGGCCGCCTTCACGCTGGGCGACTTTGCCGACGGTCATATTTTGCCGGGTGACGGCTCCCGGCAAAGAATAAATTTTGCCGACGGCTGAACTTTGGCACCCGGCAAAAGCTGCTTTGCCGGGTGTTTCTCTTTGCCGGGAGCCTCTCTGCCCGGCACCCGGCAAAGAATGCCTTTGCTGAGTGTCTGATGAAAAGCTCCCGGCAAACTATTTTACACCCGACAAATCAGCAGTTTCCCATAGTCTCTCTCTCTTCTTTGGTCATGATGCCTAAGCCATGGTTCATAACTACTAGGTACTGTACAAGCCTACTTGTTCATTGCGTGTTATCACTGTAGCCCTTGTATTATTGATTGATGTAGTACTTCCTCCGTCCTATAAAAATAATGCATGTCTCAAAATAGTTATATTTATAAAAATATAATATTAATATTTGTATCTCTAGATATATCATAATTAATAATATCATAATGTTTTAATATGTATCACAAATATAAGTACTTTTTTATATATATTTGGCCATTTTCTAAAAAAAATATATACCTTATAAAGTAAGATACATTTTCTTTTTGAGGCGGAGTCAGATTGTAGCTTTTTTTTTTGTTAGTGTAGTTTGTTGTCGGCAATATAATTCGTTGTGGCTCAATGTGTGAATGGCTCACCTCAATGTGTGAATGGCTCACCATCTAGTGTTGTGCATGCATCGTTGAGAGGAGGGGGAAAAAGCTTTGAATGTATTGGGCCGTGTTGTTCATGGGCCCTTCTGTTTATGGGTGTGAGAGTGGCCATGGCTGAAAGCAGCTCTCCCGCCGGATACCAAACTACAACTGCTCGCAGATTGATTGATATCGCCACTAGGAACTTTGGTGCGGTGGCATTATATTTTGAGCCCTTTTACGTTCTTGGAATAGGAGCGTGCAAGATTTCACAGTAAATACTTCAAATCACAAACAAATTGTATTATCGATCCACTGTGCTATACCATTAGGGGATCCACAATAGCTGACTCATAAGTACGTTAACTCTAAGTATTTTTATATTTTAATAAAAGAGATAGAAAAGCTAGCTCTTAATCACACACATCCAAGATCACAAGAGAGTATCGTGTGGGTCTAATTATACTATGAATCATTGCTAAAAGTTACTCCCGCAATTCCAAATTATAAGACGTTCTAAGAATCTTGGAGAGTCAAATTATCTTAAGTTTGATCAAAAATTATAGAAAAAATTACAAAGATTTATAACATCAAATAGGTATACTATAAAAATATAATTAATAAATAATCTAATGATAATTAGTTGGTATCATAAATATTATTATATTATCATATAAATTTAGTCAAACTTGAGATCCTTTGACTCTTTAAGATTTTTGGTATGTTTTATAATTTAGGATAGAGGGCTTGGCTTAGAAGTAGTAATTAGCTTATATCATTTGCGGTGGTCTCGCATTAAACTTTTGGCCACCGCATTAATAGCTGGGTATTTTGCGGTTTTGCCTCTCCAAGTTAGTCTAGTGTATCATGGCTTAGCGTTTAGTGTGTTGAGTGGGGGAATGTAGAGTAGATTAGAGGTGTACTTGCTCCGTGAATACATAGACATGAACCTTAGAAATGTATATATAAAGTGGAATTTCAATTAGGGATAGTGTCATTGCTATACATATTTGAGAGGTGCATTTGCACTTCTAAGAGCATCTTCAACAATATCTAATACCTCTCTACCTTCATAAAACTGTCATGTTAGAGATAACTATGATTTTTCCATGGTCCAATATTTTTTTAATACCTCTCCTTTTTATAGGTGGCCATCAATATTTTCTTCATCTCACCTTAAATAAAGGGAAGTTATATCTCCCCCCAATAACATAGGATCATCCAACTACGACTTTTTAGCCATCTTTTCTCCTCCATATTTATTGGAAATAATTATTAGAAAATTAGTGGAGATGCTTTAACTAATACTCACATCCCAAAATAAGTGTTATTCTCATTTCCTGTGAAGTCAAATGCTTTTAACTTTGACTAAATATATAAAAAATTACTAATATTTATTATACATAATTAGTATCATTAGATAGATCATGGAATATTTTCATAATAAACTTATTAATCTGAAGATATAAATATTGCTAAAATTTTATATAAATCTAGTCAAAATTAAGAAAGTTTAACCGGAACGGATATCATAGCCACACTTATTTTCTAACGGAGGGTAGTATACAGCTTCATCCTTTGTGGTGTCGACATGTTAGTTGGTTTCGGTCATTGGACCTAGTTTGCTTAGGTAGTAGTATTTGGTTTTTGAGAGATGAAGTGGGATGGAATGGGTATGAATCCACTTTTCCATGTGTTTGTTTGGGAGTAAACTAGAACTAGGACATCCCACCTAGGAATATACCCCAAATATTCATCGAAACGGGGGGCGAGCACGTCCCTAAAAAAAGCTCGGACAGAGTTGTCCTCGAACCACTTCAAACTCCGTCTTCAGTTCTCCACGTGATTCATCTCTCCCCAGCCGCGTTCTTCTTCCTCTTCTCAGGTGTCGTTCACCTTGTTTCCGGTGGTAGGCGAGCTTGCGCTCCATCCACCCTAGCAAGGTCTGGCACGAGCACGGCTAGGGAGCTCCCACATGCACGCCCTCTCGCTGCTTGCTCGCGGATGCGGCGAGCAGAGCAGGGGACGACGGCGGCAGCCATGGAGGACGGAACATGGGCTGCGACGAGCGGGCGGACGGAGGACCTTGGCCGACGGGCGAAGGAGCCTAATCGACAGGCAGTGGCTCCATGGATGACCGAGGAGCGAGGGCAGAGGAGCTTGCACGGGTGGCAGGCGTGTCCATGGGCAGCATGGGCGAGGTGCTCCGCTCCGTGACACGAGCAAGTAGATCCATGCACGCTGAGCTCACGAACGGGTGGCACAGCCGAGAGGTCGCGGCGGTGCACGCGGCCAGAAGTAGGAGGTGAAGGGGAAGAAGATAAAGCCACCTAATGGGGGCCACTTTTGACATGTAGGGTCCGTAGAATTATAGTAGCTACGGCTGTTAAAATTCCTCACATCCTATCCCTTCAACCAAACATAAAATGGGTTGATTCTCTTACCTTATCAACCAAACAAAAAATGAAGCCATCTCGTCCCTATCCTATCCTAGAAATTAGAGACGGAACCACCCCACTTTTACCTTACTCTAGACCAAACATAAATTATAAGCAGACATTCATCGGTATGAGCGCACACATATCCTATTTACTCACTCCATCCAAAAAAGAATGCAATTCTCTTGTTCGAGGATTAGCCGTTTAAACTTTGGCTAAATTTATATAAAAATATTATTATTTATGATATAAAATAAGTATTGTTAGATTAGTTATAGAATATATTTTCATAGTTATTTCTATTGAAGACATTTAATATTATTTACTATAAACTCCGTCAAATTTAAGCATTTTTACTAACATGAATCCTATAATTATATTCTTTTCCGGATAGAGAGAGTATATGATCACATTTAAAAGACTAAATTGATAGATCTCTTATATTGACAAAATTATCATAGATGTTTTGTCGTCGACGACATGTCAACTGAGACGTGCATGTCACAAGAAAATAGTATTGTATCAACATTAGATACATGCAGCTACACCGCTGCCAAAAAAGGCACCGAACAGGCTCAATGTATGTAGTGAGATTAAGAGACTCAGAGAGGCTTAAACAGAACTCTTTAATTTATTTGTACTCCTCCATTGGATCATGTATTTTTTGTTTCTATCGTAAATTGAACTTCTCTAATTTTGTGCAAGCCTATAGAAAATGTACAAACATACAAGAAAATTGGCATTTGCCACGGCAAATAATTGTTATAGTAATAGGGTAAAAATCAGCGGTTGGTGCAAGCTAGGCAGATTCATAGTGGGTTTTGTCTTCCTCTCTTATCCTCCTCTTTCCCTATTGCTTGATACAATATATGCATAATGCATGATGCTAAACTCATTGCTAGCCATGGCAATTAGTAGTGTGCTATAAAGTTCTAGCCATGTTTGATCTGTTTGTTGTAATAAACGTTAATATTGCCATAACTGTAGGAGATTGCAACATAACTAACATTTACAGTGATTAAAATTGTAGTAATAAAAATGCTAGTCCTAAGAAGCCATTTCTGCTATGATAATTTTTTTGTGGAAAAAAATATTGGAAATAAAAATATTGGGGGTTGGGAATGGGTAGTATAGTAGGATTTGAATTGGAGCCAAGATTTATTAGGTGCACAGCACTTTACCACCACACCAGGACCATGTTTGCTGTACTATTCTTTCCAACAATTTTATGTTTGCTCTTTCATCACAATGACTCAATGAGGATGCACATGAAATGTGGTAATGATATTTATATAGTACAACAGTTCTTCACTCGTGGCAATAAATTTTTTGTATTGCAACCAATATATCTATAGCATCATGAACCAGCAGGAATAAACATCACCGCTGGTTTTAATAAGTCCAGCGGTAAAAGTGTCGGCGCTGAAAAAGTGTTCTATAGTAGGAGTAGTGGTTGCAACATGGTTGATTTAATAGTACATACCAGCTTCTTGCAATAAAAGTTGAAAATATGGCCTATGAATTTGTTGCAATATCCTATAACTGACAAAATTTCAAATCATGGCAATAATATTACCTATATATTGTATCAATTTATATGTTGTTGCAATACATCATGTTATAAAGCTTTTTTTATGTAGTTTCATCAAATTCTTCATCGTGAAATATATATCTTGATAATGTGTTTATTTGGTAATTATGTATAGATGTTAATATATAGAGATAGTTTAATTCTCTTCTAAATTCTACGGCGGCTCACGTCGCTCCAAATTCTTTTGCCCGTCGGATCTTCACGGTATAGATTGATTGGAGCTGATTTCGCCAGAAGTAGCTTCTGCTGCTTCTCTTTCGCTTTTATCGGCTTTCCTTTGCTTCTCTCAGCTTTCTCATCGATCTTGGTGGATTTTGCCAGCTTCTGCTGATTCGCGTCCGAATCTGGTCGAGCAAATATATACGGCTGCTTCGGATAGTTTAATTATTTTTATAAATTTAACTTAGAGAAAAAAAAACTAGAACGACCTACATTAATTATCTACTAGTAATAGACTTGGTTGCAGGCTAGCAGCTGCCTTGCATTCTCTCTCATGCATGGGCTTGTATATATATAAAAGTTATTATAAATGCCATCGCCGTCCACTCTGCCTCTTGTCCTGCCGTGCAACCACAACACTATGTGTGCATCACGTCACCAGTGCCTTGTTCTCTGGCCACTATTCCCAATTCAATGGCTTCACTGTTTCGAGTTTATGATTATACCTTGAACCCACTCTGTCTGCCCGGACATCCTCTACCCATGCATGTGTGTGTATCCTTTTGTACAACGCCCAATGTCCACACCACACCTTCTCTTGGCACTCCCATATCACCGAGTTATTATTACACCTTTATTACAATGATTTTGTGCACTGTCTCACTAGCATGTGGGTCCACCAATGCCAAACGATCATTTGGACGACATTGCTTTCAGTGGAAAAAATGATAAGGGCTGCTATTGAATGCTTAGAAAGATTTCTAGAAGGCAGCATCTAGGGCAAGACTAAAGGACTCAAATACTCATATCATTTTTGAAGTACTAGCCACAAATAAATGATGTTCCGGAGTTATTAGGACATGTTTGGGACTGATTTATAAACTCTCTGCTCCACAAACTTCATCGGGAAGCAGCTCTACAAAAAAACCTGTTGTTTGTCGAGTATCCCTTTAGATGCTCTCACAACTTCATATCACCGAGTAATTATTACAATGATCATGTGCACTATCTCACTAGCATGTGGGTCCACCAATGCCAAACGATCAGTTGGACGACATTGTTTTCTTCAATGGAAAAAATGATAAGCCTGCTATATATTGAATGCTTAGAAAGGTTTCTAGAAGGCAGCATATGGAGTATATTATTTTGCACCCACATCTAGGGCAAAATCAAAGGACTTAAGTATTCATATCATTTTAAAGTACACTGGCCACAAATAAATGATGTTCCAGAGTAATTAAGTCAGTAGTTCATAACTCCGATTACATGTGGTTTTGGTGCATGTATTAGTTCAATTTGGATATTTGAAAATGATACAGAGTAGATTTATGTCGAAATATATATAGTCTACTACTATAACAAAGCACATTTTTGTTATGTTTACAAATATTTGGTAACAAATGCACAACAATAATGTCTAAATTAAATAGCACTTACTCCCTCTGCCCCTTTATATTTGTCGCTAGGGGAAATGTACAGGTCAAATTTTCTTAACTTTAATTAGGTTTATATAAAATATTAATAATATGTGTATCTTTAAATAAATTTGTTATGAAAATAGATTATGTACCGCAAACATTAATATTTTCTTGTACGTTTTTTTATCGAAGTTGAGTTCATTTGACTTCTTGCAAAATAAGAACGACATATAAAAGGGACGGAGGAAGTAGTTGCTGCTGAAGTGAGTAGTAGGCTTGTTGTTGAATATAATGGGTCATTAGCCCATATTTATATTTGATGATTAATTCAAGGGTCCATAATTAATGCTATAATGAAAATGGTTTAGTACCATATTGATGATTGACCATGTGTTAACTCAACTTAAATAGATGGCCTTTGTTAGCCCCTATGGAGAAGTTGAGGGATGATGAAGGGGTGCCACACGCGCGCGCCGCCGCCGCTGAGCCGAGGCGTGACTTGACTTGACTTGTCTTGAGGCCTATATATACCATACGCACCCACTCCTTCCATTCCTGCGAAAACACACTCAGTCTTCTCTCTTCCTGTCGAGTTGCACTCTGTCCATTCCCGTCCCGAACCTCTGCGCGCACAGAGATCGGGAGAGCAGGCCTCCGGAACCCGACGCCTTGCATCGAGACACCTGCTCGGGTGTTGCAGGCAATCAGGTTTTTGGGGAGCGTCTTCCGCGACTGCTCACCGGCGAGATCGTCTTCTTCCACTCCGGCGGGTCTTCTTCCTGGTGGACGTTCGCGCGGATCGAGATCGACTACTTCGTCTTCTTCCTGGTGGACGTTCGCGGGACTGCACTGCGAACATCTTCCTGCACCGACTGTGGTCCGCTACTTTGAGCAACGCACTATGTCGACTAGTGCGAATGGAACCACCGGTGCCTTCGGCACTGGTCCCTCCTCTGGGTACAATCTTAAACGATTGTTTTTCGTTTTCAGTATGTCTGCTGTTGTTGCAGTAGTATTTGCAATGTTTGTCTCTAATCTGAGTAGTGATAAAATTACACACGTGCACATATATGCCACCACAATATTATGCGTAATTTTCTGGATTAAATCAAACAGTAAAATGTCTAAATTTCTAACAATCCAAAAACCTGATATTAGGCATTTTTCTGTTAGTGGTTTTGCTGCTGCGTTAAAACCGGATGCGTTTGATGGTTCAAACTATAAGCGGTGGCGCGCGAGAATGATATTGTGGTTGACTGCTATGAGTTGCTATGACGTCGCGAAGGGGAAGCCTGAACAGTTTACTCCTGAGGAGGAGAAAACGTTCATGGCTGCTGATAACCTCTTCAGAGGCGCCGTCATAAGTGCGCTCGATAAAAAGTATGTCGACAACTATATTATTTGCACCACTGCTAAAGAATTATGGGATGCGCTTGAGGCCAAGTTCGGGGTTTCTGATGCTGGTAGCGAGCTGTACCTCATGGAACAATTGTTTGATTACAAGATGGTGGATAGCCGTTCTGTGATTGAACAAGCACATGAGATACAGGCACTAGCTAAGGAACTAGAACAATTTTCTTGTGTGTTGCCTGAAAAGTTTGTGGCCGGCGGTATAATCGCTAAGCTGCCACCTTTTTGGAAGGATTTTGCTACTTCTCTAAAACATCAGAGGAAAGAGTTTGGTCTTGCTGAACTCATGGGAACTCTTGATGTTGAGGAGAAGGCGAGAGCAAAAGATACACATGGGAAAGGCGTTGAGTCTTCTAGTGCCAATGTGGTGCAGAAGAAAAAGCAATTCGCATTCCGTAATAAGAAAAAGAACAAGCAAGAGAACAAGCAAGGAGCAAACCCGAAGCCAAAACAAACTGTAATTTTTAAGAAGAAAAAGGCAGAAGGAGGCTGCTTTGTTTGCGGTAGCGATGACCACTGGGTGAGTGGTTGTCCAGACCGCAAATTTAAACGAGAAGAGAAAAAGTCAGTAAACATGGTAATTGGCGAGGCTGAAGGAGGAACATCTGGGTATGGTAATTATTTACCTACTGTTCTTTCAGTCTGCCATTCACCTGAGTGGTGGATGGATACTGGGGCTAATGTTCATGTGTGTGCTGACATCTCTTTGTTTTCTTCTTATCACGCCGGCAACACTGGAGCCTTACTGATGGGGAACGGATCTCATGCGCGTGTTCTTGGTGTTGGTACGGTCATTCTGAAGTTCACTTCGGAAAAGACGGTGCTGATGAAGAACGTGCAGCATGTCCCCTCCATCAAAAAGAATCTAGTTAGCGGCTCACAGCTTTGTAGAGATGGCTACAAAATAGTCTTTGAGGCCAATAAAGTTATACTTTCAAAGTTTGGAACTTTTATTGGTAAAGGTTATGATTGCGGAGGCTTGTTCCGCTTATCCATGCATGATGTGTGTAATAAAATCGTGAACCATACTGTGATTTCGAATGAGTCGAATATTTGGCATTCGCGATTTTGTCATGTTAATTATGGTTGTTTAACGCGGCTAGCAAAAATGAATTTAATCCCGAAATTTAATTTAGTCAAAGGTTCTAAGTGCCATGTATGCGTGCAATCCAAGCAACCTCGCAAGCCTCACAAGGCTGCGGAGGCGAGGAACTTGGCACCATTAGAATTAATCCATTCCGATCTATGCGAGATGAATGGTGAGTTGACTAAAGGTGGTAAACGATACTTCATCACTTTTATAGACGATTGTACTAGATTTTGTCATGTGTACTTGCTTAAAACAAAGGATGAAGCATTACAATATTTTAAAGCCTATAAAGCTGAAGTAGAAAATCAACTTGAGAGGAAAATTAAACGCTTAAGGTCCGATCGTGGTGGAGAATATTTTTCAAGTGATTTTTCTGACTTCTGCGTAGAACATGGAATTATTCATGAGAGGACACCGCCATACTCACCACAGTCCAATGGGATTGCCGAAAGAAAGAACCGTACTCTAACTGAGATGGTTAACGCCATGTTAGAGACTTCGGGTCTATCTAAGGAATGGTGGGGTGAGGCGATATTGACAGCGAGTTATGTCCTGAATAGAGTTCCTACAAAGAATAAAGAAATCACACCATTTGAGGAATGGGAAAAGAAAATAGTAAATGTCTCTTATTTGCGTACTTGGGGTTGTTTGGCTAAAGTGAATGTGCCAATAAACAAGAAACGCAAACTCGGACCTAAGACAGTTGACTGTATTTTCCTTGGTTATGCTACTCACAGCATAGGGTATAGGTTCTTAATCATAAGCTCTGGAGTACCAGATATGCATGTTGGTACTATAATGGAATCTAGAGATGCAACATTCTTTGAAAGTGAGTTTCCTATGAAAAGTACACCTAATATTTCTAGTCATGAGTCTATAAACTCCCATGAGCAATTTATTCCGATAGAACAATCTGAGAAACTCCATGTTCACTATCCTGAGGAGGATGATAATGTAGTCACTCGAACGAGCAAAAGACAAAGAAAAGTGAAGTCTTTTGGAGATGACTATATTGTGTACCTCGTGGATGATACCCCAACAACCATTAAAGAGGCATTTTCCTCTCCTGATGCTGACTTGTGGAAGGAAGCAATAAGGAATGAGATGGATTCTATAATGTCTAATGGAACTTGGGAAGTGGTTGAACGACCTTATGGGTGCAAACCTATAGGGTGCAAATGGGTGTTTAAGAAAAAGCTTAGGCCTGATGGTACAATTGAGAGGTACAAGGCTAGGCTTGTGGCTAAGGGTTATACCCAAAGAGAAGGGGAAGATTTCTTTGATACTTATTCACCGGTTGCCCGTTTGACCATAATTCGAGTGTTATTGTCTTTGGCTGCCTCTCATGGTCTTCTCATTCATCAGATGGATGTGAAGACAGCTTTCCTAAATGGAGAGTTAGAGGAAGAGATCTATATGGATCAGCCTGATGGATTTGTAACAAGTGGTGAAAAGGGCAAGGTGTGTAAGTTATTAAAATCCCTTTATGGCCTAAAACAAGCTCCAAAACAATGGCATGAGAAGTTCGACAGAACCTTAACTTCTGCCGGCTTTGCTGTTAATGAAGCTGACAGATGTGTGTACTATCGGTTTGGTGGGGGTGAAGGTGTGATCCTTTGTCTGTACGTGGATGACATACTGATCTTTGGGACAAGCCTTGTTGTGATCAAGGAAGTTAAAGACTTTTTGTCAAATAACTTTGAGATGAAAGATTTGGGAGAAGCTGATGTTATTCTAAACATTAAGCTTTCAAGAGAAGGCAATGGTGGGATAACACTTGTGCAGTCCCACTATGTGGAAAAGATTTTAAGTCGCTTTGGGTACAGTGACTGTCAATCTGCTCCTACGCCTTATGATCCTAGTGTGCTATTAAGGAAAAATCGAAGAATAGCAAGGGATCAACTAAGATTCTCCCAAATTATAGGCTCATTGATGTACCTTGCTAGTGCCACGAGGCCTGATATCTCGTTTGCAGTGAGCAAACTTAGCCGGTTTGTGTCAAATCCGGGAGATATTCATTGGCAAGCTCTTGAGAGAGTGATGCGCTATTTGAAAGGTACTATGAGCTATGGCATTCACTATACCGGATACCCGAAGGTATTAGAGGGTTATTGTGATGCAAACTGGATATCTGATGCCGATGTGTTAAAGGCCACAAGTGGATATGTGTTTCTGCTTGGAGGTGGCGCTGTTTCATGGAAGTCTTGCAAGCATACTATCTTAACGAAGTCAACCATGGAAGCAGAACTCACAGCATTAGACACCGCCGGTGCTGAGGCCGAGTGGCTTCGTGAACTCCTGATGGATCTACCGGTGGTTGAAAAACCTGTGCCGGCTATTTCCATGAACTGTGACAATCAAACAGTGATCACTAAAGTCAACAGTTCTAAGGACAACATGAAGTCTACTAGGCATGTCAAACGACGTTTGAAGACTGTCAGAAAGTTGAGAAACTCCGGAGTTATAGCATTGGACTATGTTCATACGTCCAAGAATCTGGCAGATCAATTCACAAAGGGACTATCACGTAATGTGATAGATAGTGCATCGAGTGAGATGGGTTTGAGACCCACGTGAGGTCTACCATGGTGGCAACCTGTTCTATGTGATCGGAGATCCCGTGAAGTAGAATGGTGAAACAAGCCAGAAGTAGATTGTGAGGAAAGACCCTTTACTTAACTCATCTCAATTGCACTTCTTTCCTAAGTCTGTAAGGAAGGCTGGTTATATACCTTAATGTATTCCAAAGCGGCTTGTGAAGCGATACATGTTGTCCTACAGAACATCTTTAAGGAATACACCTATATGAGTTTGACTGCTAGTCACAGTCTATGAGATTTTGGGTGATCTCTAGATACTCTGAATGGGCCAGAAGTATGACTTATATGCTTCAACCAGAGGGGATGTTCATGCAACCCGGTATCAGTTATGAGTATAGATGAAACTTATATCACACAAAACTTGCAATTCAAGGCATAGTCCATTGTTCAAGTTGTGGCTAAGTGTAGTCTGTACTCTAGGTGGAAGTTCAACTTAACAGTCTCCACTGAAACGACTGGTATATGAAACGACATGGAAACTCGAGAGCTTTTCTTATGTGCCCTAGAAATAGGTGGGGATTGTTGAATATAATGGGCCATTAGCCCATATTTATATTTGATGATTAATTCAAGGGCCCATAATTAATGCTATAATGAAAATTGTTTAGTACCATATTGATGATTGACCATGTGTTAACTCAACATAAATAGGTGGCCTTTGTTAGCCCCTATGGAGAAGTTGAGGGAGAATGAAGGGGTGCCACACGCGCGCGCCGCCGCCGCCGCCGAGCCGAGCCGAGGCGTGGCTTGACTTGTCTTGTCTTGTCGGGGTCAAGACGAGCGAGCGTGACATGGCACAAGAGGACCAGACCATACGTGACGTGGCGCATGCTTGGTGAATAAGGAAAGGGAGGAAAAACGGGATCTGACCGTTGTGTAATTAATGGCAATTAATTGCTAATTGATTGACTCGGTTTATGGTAATTAAATGAGATTAATGGTCATCAATCAGATGTTTCCTCCTGAGGTCTATATATACCATACGCACCCACTCCTTCCATTCCTGCGAAAACACACTCAGTCTTCTCTCTTCCTGTCGAGTTGCACTCTGTCCATTCCCGTCCCGAACCTCTGCGCGCACAGAGATCGGGAGAGCAGGCCTCCGGAACCCGACGCCTTGCATCGAGACACCTGCTCGGGTGTTGCAGGCAATCAGGTTTTTGGGGAGCGTCTTCCGCGACTGCTCACCGGCGAGATCGTCTTCTTCCACTCCGGCGGGTCTTCTTCCTGGTGGACGTTCGCGCGGATCGAGATCGACTACTTCGTCTTCTTTCTGGTGGACGTTCGCGGGACTGCACTGCGAACATCTTCCTGCACCGACTGTGGTCCGCTACTTCGAGCAACGCACTATGTCGACTAGTGCGAATGGAGCCACCGGTGCCTTCGGCACTGGTCCTTCCTCTGGGTACAATCTTAAACGATTGTTTTTCGTTTTCAGTATATCTGCTGTTGTTGCAGTAGTATTTGCAATGTTTGTCTCTAATCTGAGTAGTGATAAAATTACACACGTGCACATATATGCCACCACAATATTATGCGTAATTTTCTGGATTAAATCAAACAGTAAAATGTCTAAATTTCTAACACTTGTCCCTATCACAGTGGCATATTAGGATCTATGTTGGCTGGACCCCGGGCACAGCCGGCTAGCTTTAGGCCTTGTTCGTAAAATTTCTTGGATTTCGTTAATATAGTATTTTTGTTTTATTTAGTAATTAGTATTCAATCATAAACTAATTAGGTTTAAAATATTCGTCTCATAAATTATATGTAAATTGTATAATTAATTATTATATATATATATATATATATGGAGAGTATATTCAGTAGCCAACTACAAAATAAGTTATTCTGTAACTTGGTTAAAGTCAAACTAGTTCTCTTTAACTAGCACAAATCTCATAGTTACAGTCTTTTATGAACAGGAAATAGTTGAAATCCGGCTGGCGGTAGATTGTAACTACTATTTTATCATATAAGGCCCTGTTTAGATTGCTGATGAAAATTTTTTGGGTGTCACATCAGATGTATCGGAAGGATGTCGGAAGAGGTTTTTAGAAACTAATAAAAAACAAATTACATAGCTCGTCAGGAAACTGCAAGACAAATCTATTAAGCATAATTAATCTGTCATTAGCACATATGGGTTACTATAGCACTTAAGGCTAATCATGGAGTAACTAGGCTTAAAAGATTCGTCTCGTGATTTTCAACCAAACTGTGTAATTAGTTTATTTAGTTTATTTTTTATGTATATTTAATGTTCCATGCATGTGTCTAAAGATTCGATGGGATGGATGAAAAAATTTTGGGTGGCAAACTAAACAGGGCCTAATATGAAAACGTTTTATATAAAATAGTATTAACGTTTATAATATACACACCATATATGAGTTGTATGATAATAAATCTAGTTATATGTACGTACTTAGAGGTGTTTGGGACTGCTCTGCTCCACGTTTTTTTAGCTCAGCTCCATGTTTTTTAGCCAAACGGTTTCAGCTCCACACACTCAGTTCGAGAAAAAAGGGTGGGGTTGTGAGAACACCTAAAGAGGTACTCCACAGACTCCAGTTTTTTATGGAACTGCTCTATGATGGAGTCTGTGGAGCAGAGTTTGTGGAGCAGTCCCAAACACTCTCTTAGTATGATAAATATTAGTATCAATTTATATAAGTTTAGTTCAATTTAAGAGATCGAGTTGGATCGATACCATTCGAGAATTGCATCTCCTATGGACGTACGGAGGGACGGAGGCGGTAATGAATTGAAACAGTGGCCGGTTGGTCGTCCGATCAGGCCGGCCACTACGGTGCACTGTGCAAGTGAACAGCTAGCATACTTGATTTGAGCGCTCCCGGAGGGCCTTCATCTGTGCCGAAATGGGCAGCCAACAACAAGGCATGCACGCACAGTGCACAACTTCAATGCTGTCTATCTAACCACACATTGCTCCTTGCATTGCATTGCACTGCATCGCATGCTGGGTAGGGTACTACTACTGCATACGCATAGCTCGCTCCTCTAAGTCATTTTCTCGTCAGGCGGAGGTCCGTGTATGAGTGTATGTGTGCATCACGTAGTTGCTCGATCGACACTGAAAGCGAAGTCGCGTCGTCGATCGACCCAAGCAAGCACGGTGAAAAACTACAGTGACACGGCAGCCTTCAAAATACTATACAATATTAGTCGTATGTATATGTCTTTCGCAACTAATTAATAACTGACAGTGTCAAAATATACATCAGTTAGGTTTACACTTTTTCGAAACCTACTGTCAACATGCATGGGTTTTGAGGTTTTGGTTATATGTCTTTTTTTTGGAAAGTAGCTAGGTATGGTTATGTGATCTCACGGTTGTAGATTACCTTAACAAGATAGTTAAGTAAGTGTGACCTTAGAACAAAGACAGACGTACAGGTTTCCTATACCTGACCTCTCTCATATATATGTGACGGCATGCATATGCTGTTTCGACCGTACCGTGTGTGGTGCATGCAAACACTTTATATATGCAGTAAGTATGCACCCGGCAGCCAGCATATATTGCATGCATGAATGCAGTAGATTTTCTAAGCCCGCAGGCTGCAGCTACTAGTGGAAATGCTTAGGTAACCACAGTTCACACACAGAGGACGTACTACAGGATGTCTGCTGCTAGCTATAGTGTTACATCAATGTGCTGTTTGCCTTGCCTTCTGCCTGCATTGCATTGACACCTCCACATATTACTACTTCAGATCTAGAAAAGAATCGACACGATACACACTGTGATCGATGGTGCATGAACCCCAGACTACAAGAGGCCGAGACCGACCGGACTTCATTGCCCACCGGAAGCATTCACCGGTTCATGACTTCATGATGTAAGCAGGCGTCCTTGTTCAACAATGTCACCACACACACCATGACACTTTGAGAAATTACAAAATTATATCCTGACTTGCTTGCTGTTCATGCAGCAACACCAAGCATTTGAGCACCTCATGTGCAACTGAAAAACTCGTTTGGATTTGAGCTATTTACCTTTATGGCTCTAGAAAAATTGTGTTTTCCTTATATGGCTCTTTTTATTTTGAACTTACCTATATGGCCTCAAAATAAAATTTTGTTCCTTCTATGGCCTTTTCGTCTGTTTTTTGCACCTAACGGTGTTAAGTCAAGAGTAAATGACCATTTTGTCCATGGCAAAAAAAATGCTGAATTTTATTTGTCTATTATACATTTGGAGCAATATGACCCAAATAAATTTTAAATATACAGGTAAGTTTGGAGTAATATTACGCAAATATGTTTTAAAATATACAAGTAAGTTTGTAGTAATATTACGCAAGTAAGTTTTAAAATATACGACAGACAAATATAACTTTGTATTTTTTGCTAGGGGTATAATGGTCATTGTACCATTGACGTAACACCGTTAAGTACCAGAAATGGACGGAAGACCATAGAAGAATTTTTTTTTGTTTTGAGGTCATACGAGTAAGAGCCACGTAAGGAAGATGCATTTTTCCTGCAGCCATACATGTAAATATCTCTTTGAATTTTGGTAATTAAATAACAATATTGGTTGACTAATATGTTCGACATTAGATGAAAGCATAAGTATTAGTCCACAAACACGGTTGAGATACATGGTGCCATGGAGTGTCACTAAGTCACACTACTACCGTCAGGGTTTGTAGGGGCGACTCAAGAAGGTTTGTAGGAGCCGTTTCACTAGCCACCCCTAAACAACTGTGTCTACAAATCAAGGATTTGTAGGGGGCGGTTCTCAAGCCACCACTACAAATTGATTTGTAGAAGAGGCTTGTGTTACAAGTCGTACCTAAAATTATATTTGTATGGGCGGTTGGCAACATCAGCCGCTTCTACAAAATTGAATTTTAGGGCGGTTTCAACACAAATTGCTCCTGTAATTCCAATTTATAGGGATGGTTGCTCTATAACCGGCCCTACAATGCATTTTTTGAGAAACATAAATAAATTTGAAAATTCAAATCTGACCAGAACATAATATATAATTCACAAGGATATTATAACAATAGGTAATTGACAAAGAGATATATACAGTACAAACCCATAATAAATTAGATCGGTTCATTACAAACACATAACAATTTAAATTTGTTCATTACAAATCATAACAATTCTTACAATCGACAAGAATTTAAATATGTAGAACTTCCCAACATCGTTGTGCGTACTCGCCGGAGTGCATATCATGGATTTCATAAGACAAAATGCTACTGATCAGATCTAACATTGCATACTCATTAGATCGAGTGAAGTGGTAAGGTGAAAGAGAAAACCTTTGAATATATTTTGAGAATAATAACTCAGTACTAAAGGTGATGTCAACCGTATGGAGACCTATTAGAGTTAGTTATTTAAATTGCTTAAAAAGAGGTGCTTGATAAAGGGTTTTTACCTTTACTAGAGGTCAATAGAGCCCTCCATTATTGGGGCACCAGAGAGCACTCGTCAGACTTTAGGGTCCGAGGTTCGGAGTGGTCCAATCCAATTGTCTGAATAGGGTTTTCAGATCGATCCGAATGTCACCGGAGCTTAGAACACATAGCCATAGTGGTTTTCAGTCAAGAGAAACCTTGCCTTCTAGTGGTCATCGGAGCTTGGTTTTGATAGCAGGCAGGTCTGCAAGAATTTCAAAAGGGGCACTAGAGAGATCCGATGGTGTCACTAGAGCTTAGCACCAAGGTCTACTTCTAAAGATGATGTTTTGTGCACACAAAGAGCTAGAACTCACCAGACCTATTTGGTGATCACTATGTGCTAGCATTGGGGCTTAGAGCCCCTAAACAGCTAATATTTTACACCATCACAAGTTAGTGGTCATGCGAGCACTTTAGTGGTAAGCTCCGGTGAGGCTACCATAGGTTTTAGGTGGAGTTGTAGCCTACCCAATGAGTGGGTAATGGCTAGTTTCTTAAGGAGGCTATAAATAAAGTGTGTGGCTGGGCAAATAAGCTCTCTTGGAACCTTTAACACATATCCGTCCCATTAGAGCTCAAGAAACGTCTGCACTCGCATTTACTTGATTGAGGTTGTGTTATTTAATGATATTGGAGCATTTGCATTGAGAGATACCATGGCACTAGAGGATCATGTTGCTACTAGATTTCTTGTTACTCTTGGTGGTTGCCACCACCTAAATAGCTTAGAGCAGCGGTGACTATGTTGAGCACTTAATTGAACATCGTGAGGGGCTCTAAAGGTGATTTGCGAGGGGCTATTTTGCTTATCCTTGCTAGAGTTGACAAATAGCTAACAACTTAGTTAGTGGAATCAATGAGGCTTGGTAAGCGTATTGTGATTGAGCTAGCCTAGAAATCGATCAAGCCCTCAAATGGAGGAGATGACCTTGCGGGGTTAAGTGTCTTGATAGAGAGGCAACAGTCCGTGAGCTTGCCACACCGTGGACGTAAGTGAATGACATGTCAGCGAACCATAGAGATAATTGATTGTGTCATCCTCTTGTTTGGTTTGCTCACTCTCCGTTTGTGCTTTACTTTGTGCTCTTCAATTATTCATAGTGTAAAGATAGTAGGACTTGTCATCATATAGTCCTTACCTAGTTATATTAAGAATTCTAGATTACTTCGTTTACTTGTATATATCTAGTTATCTCGGATAATTTTAGTTTATTTTGTTAACATTTTAAGGTGTGAAAATGAGTTTTTTAATTCTAAGATCCAGCTTGGGTCTAGCTTTCGATAGAGAATTAATAGGTACTTTAAAATAGTTTTGTTATTATTGGATCATATTTAGTGAATTTTAAACTTAAGAGCAGTTGGATTGGACATAAGCATTTTGTATTAGATAGGTTTGGGCTTATATGTTTTTTTCTTAAACATTTAATTCAATCTATAACTCATGTTGGTAAGAGTTTCATCCCATAAAACTATTTTCTTTTCTTTTTTATATATAAAAAAAATATTGTCATATCATCAAAAATACCTATACTATGTGATGGGCTATTAAATGCAAATAAACTCTAACGTACAAAACTTTCACTCGGATTGGCCTTAAAGAATTTGCTGAGTAGTATATTCTTAGAGCCTGCCCCTCGATCGCATTTTACCTAAACGAGTCAGTGGAGGTTTGACGCTTTGACTTGGAGACCAGCAGGGAGCCAAGGACCACTGCTCCTACTCCCAATTAAGCCCGATGCAAGCAAGCAAGCGCACGGGCGGTTGGCATTGGCAGCCCCCCGAAATCTCGCTTCCAACGCAGCATTCCACCACCTCCAGGACAAGCGGCTTCACGCTCGCACTCACAGCACCGCCGCGGACAGTGAGACCCGGTGTGAAAAGCGGGCGCGATAGCAGCAGCAGCAGCAGCCGGCAAACTACGAGGCAGGGGAGGCAAATTCCTAGAACAAACCAGAGGAAGGAGCGGAACCCCCTGCCGCGCGCGCGCGACGGGGGCATGCAGACGACGTCTCCGCGCACGCGTGCGCCGGTTCGTCGCCTCGTCGGGTCGCGCTGCATGCGCCCGTGCGCCGTGCGCGTCGTCCCCGCGACACGATCGAGCCTCTCGCTGCCTCCGGGATGGGGAGACCCCCGGCGGTTGGCGGCCTGCAGGCGGGGGGGGGGGGGGGGAGCAGGCGCCGCGCGTCCCGAGGCGGGTGCCGGTGGAAGCCCCGGCCTGCTCCTCCGTCCCCGAGCAGATCACGCGCCCGCGGCCGGCCTTCTGTCGCCGCGCGCGCGCGGCGCACGAAGCAGATCGCACACCGCGCCTCGTGCCGGCCGTAGGCCGTAAAACAAACGCGGCACACGCGGGGCGGCCCGATCGATCAACCACGTAATGTCTGGATGGCAAAAGCTAGCTGTGGATTTGTTTAGTGCTGCATGCATGCGTGTGTTGGCTTGGCTCAGGTCGGCAGTTCGTTCCCTTCTGCATGCGCGCCTGCCGCCTGTTGTCACTTCCTTTCAGCCGTTTCTGGGGCTGGTTCGTAGTCCTGACCTCGCCTCGCCTGCCTCGGCAACCAAGCACATGAGTGCACTCCATGCTATTTGGCCCAGCTACAACTACAAGTCAACGCCCCCATGGGATTGTAAGAATACTCACTCATTTCTTCTAAGTAAATCAACTCACGAAGTTGTCTCGTAAGTTATTTTTTAAAAAGTTTAATCAAAATTTAAGAAAAGAAGAAACACTAATATTTATGTCACCAATTAGTATAATTATTATAGTACATTTTTTTGGTACATTGTCATAAATGTTATTACTCTTTTATATAAAATTGGTCAAGCTTTTAGGAGTTGATTTCCTTACGAGAAAATTAGTTTCATGGCCCTAAAGCAAGTTGTGCTTAGTTTCTTGAGTCTTTTTTTGAACTTCGCTATTTGGCCCAAAACAAATTCCGTTTTGTTCGTTGGCCCTTCCATTAGTTTGAGGCTCTAACGGTGTTAACTTGTACGCGAAACTACCTTTTTACCCCTAGCGCTAAAGGCAACGGTACAACAGCTTGGTTGGCATCCGTTACTATGATAATTTTCTCCTTACCATGCAAAGAAAGGAAATGTGTCTTACCCCCCGTTTGCATGTTTGTATTGAGGTCTAGAATTTGGAATTGGAAACGACATACCTAAATTCCACGTGTTTAGATGGTCATGGCATTGGAGTCTGCAAACTAGGCTCGATTCTGCATGGCATTTGCTTCACTTAGCCCAACCCAAAGGTAATACCGAGCCAAGATCCTCGGTATTAGCTGGAAACACATCTCCACCTCCACTCCATCATGCCGCCCACTTGCGCCAGGCGCCCCTTCGAACTCCTCGCACGTCCCCTCCATCCTCCTCGCGCACCCTCTCCATCCTCGTCACCGGATCGCGCCCCTCCACCCTCCTTGCCGGATCTAGGCCCTCCACTACCTTGCTTGCCACCATCTACCCTCCTTGTCAGAGCCCTCCATCACCTCTGCCGACTCCCCAATGAAAGGATGATGGTGACCTCATGGTGATGGTGGCTGTTGACAAGATTCGCTCGCCATGGTAAAAGGTCAAGCCCCCTCCCCCTGCGCGTGCGGTCCCCCGCCATCCATCAAGGTCCGGCCCCATAGCCATGGTCGAGCTCCCCATGTCATCGAGGTACAACCACCTCGTCGCTCTCGTCTTCCACAACTCTGAACCCCCTCCTTACCATCTTCTTTCTCAACTCTGACAGGGGTAGACCTCTTCCTCCTCAATTCCACTAGGGGGCGACCGTCTTCTTCCTCAACTCTGATGAGGGTAGACCGTCTTGGAGATGGGGTCGGTAGTTGGGTATGGGCATGGTCACCGCCTGCAATGAGGATAGGTGCTGTCATGGGCATGGTGAGGAGGAAAGAGAAGATGTGTCCAATTCCAATTCCAATTCCAATTTATACACATCCAAACAAAAATTTGTATTTGCCAACCCATTAAATTCTAAGAGGTAACTCCATGCCATCCAAATAACCATATTTGATATTGTAACCCAATGCCAAAGCTTGTCTGATTTGATATTGTAACCAATTCAATTCCAACGCTTCTAATACGAACATCCAAACGGGTCTAGTTGGTTGGCTTCCAATTCTTCGCCGGCCAAAATCATCACAAGTGGTCCACTCTAGACGGCGTTCTGTAATTTTTTTGTTGTATAGCTTTTTTTTTTCTTTTCTAGCGTCTAAAAAAACTTGCAACAAAGCTTTTGCCGTCCTTTCGAAATCAAGGCAAGCCAAAAACTTAGTTTTGCCAAAATCAAGTCTTGCCAAAGTTAGGGCAAAAAACATTTTAGAGACTTCGCCAAAGTTAGGGCACAAAACTTAGTCTTGCCAAAATCAAGGGTTTCATAGAAATCACCTAGACATTGCAATTTAAGAAGTTCATAGAGACTTGTCAAACCTTTGGCCATAAACATTGGTGTGCCAATTCTTTAGCTATGTACCAATTGATGATTAAAAGTTTTGATTTACCATGAATTTGGTTGGACAAGAATCGAAAGCCAATTCAACCAATCAGGGTCCTTAATTTTGAACAGAATGAAGGGGTATCAATCACTGATCACTGGCCGCACCCTGGCCTGACCAGTATACTCTGCATTGCAATTTTCAGCTATCAAGCCATCGGCTTGGCTCCCTGACAGAAAATATATACAACCATCAGAAGAAGAACGCTACTGCTACTCCACATAATTTAATCCGTGCTCCTCTGCCTGCTGTCTCCCTCTCGCACTATAACTAGCCCTTGCCAACCACGGCAACCTCTCCCCAAAGCAAGCAGTAGCCAAGAACAGAAGCAAAGCTCGCTGCAGGGAGAACGAGCGAGTCTCCTACAGCAAGAAACCACCCCCATCCATCCATGGAAGACCCCTACAGGAGCTTCTTCAAGAACAGCTACTACTACTACGCCTCCTCCTACCCGGCTGCCCCAGCCCCCCACCATCTCCCTCCTTCCCTTCCACCGTACACCAGCCTCTACCCCGCCGCCGCGGCGCCGCAGTACCACCCTGCTTGCTTCTTCCAGCCGCCGCCGCCGTCGTCGCTGCCGCCTCTCCATGACAGCCCGCCGTCACCGCCGCTACGAGAGGCGCTGCCCCTCCTGTCGCAGTCGCCTACGCGCGCCGCCTCCCGGGCCCAGCCGCGCCCGCACGTGGCGGTGGACTCCGACTCCGAAGATGACGCTGATGACTTCGTCCTACGGGAGGCCGTCGGCAGCTCCGTGACTCCCTCTACGCGTGCGCCGCTCTTCGCCGACCTCAACTGCATGCCCTCCTGCTGCGACGCCGAAGGCGACCCGATGGACCTGGAGGCCGCGGCGCCCACGGACGACGACGCCGCAGTCGCTCTGCGCATCGGCCTGCCTCCGGCTCCCGTCAACGGCGGCTGCGGTGGCGCCGAGGCTGACCTCCTGTCCGGGCTCTCCGGCAGGGCCGGCTGCGGTGGCATGGAGCACGAGGAGGATGAGGACGAGTGCAAGGTGGACACCGGCGACGGCGACGAGGTGGTGCCGTTAGGGTTCGCGTCGACGCCCATCGGGAAGCTCAACAAGGGGCAGTACTGGATCCCGACGCCGGCGCAGATCCTCATCGGGCCTACGCAATTCTCCTGCCCCGTCTGCTACAAGACTTTCAACCGATACAACAACATGCAGGTCAGATCAGTGCCATGGCCATGCTCGCTCCGGGCTCACCCATACTAGTACATACCTAGTTTCTTTTTTCTTTCCTTGCTGTTTTCTTGTTCTTGTTCTTGAGCTAGCAAGGTAGTTTGGTTCTTGGATTATTGATTGGTCACCAATCATGCATGTTCTCTGGCCAGCAAGCTAGCTAGCTTTGGAGCTAGTTGCATGCCATGAAACAGACTCAAGCCCAGATGCTGATGCACAGTGGCTGCTGCCTTTTGCGTGATTGAACTAGACTGGCATGCCAGGGGCAGCCATGCATGCAACCGTGCATCTTTATGCTTTCCTTGGGTGAGTGCTTGCCTTTTGAAGATTCATATGAGAGTGTGGTGTGGGAGCAGTGGAGATCCCAGGGAAGATTTCACCTTTGCTTCTCTCTCTTATCTTACAAGCTCTGATCCATCATCTGGTTTTTTGTTTTCTTTTGGAGTAGTAGTAGTAGTATTATCCATCTATAGTTACTTTCTAGTACTTTTCTAGTAGTCTCCAAGTAGTACTAGCTAGCCCGGGCCACTAGCAGCATCCGGCGGTGCTGATCTGATCACTCACGAGTCATGGCTCATGAGATTTGGCCATCAGATACACAGGTTGTTTCAGGGCAGGCTTTCATGGTTTGGAAAGCATAAGATTGTGTGGCATCATGACCTGAGGCATGGCAGTCTTGAGTCTCCTCCTGCATGCACTCCTTCCAAGAACACAAAGAGATCTGCAGTGTTCTTCCTGTAGCTGGCCACAGTCACTCTGGCTGCTCTCTTAAAGGAGCAACACCAACACGTACAACACAACACATAAGCTAGCTTGGAGTTGCCAGAGCCGGCTCTCTGAGTCTCTCAAAAGATCACCGCACCTATCCTCACAAGTCACACACATGCAGCTTCTCTGGTTGCAACTGATTACCACTGCTGCATGAAAAAAGTCTAGACTAGAGGTGCCTGGAGTCGGAACAACAGTGCTGGGTAGGTTCAGTCAGATCACCTTTGGTCTTTGGTCATCATACAACTCCAACTCCAAGCAAGCTATTTGGAGAGGCTGCTTATGCACAATGTGTCAAACATGCATAAGTACACTATACTACTCTTCTTATAATAACACACACATCAGTGGCCGGCTCAGTGCATTAATAGATAGCTAGTAGATTCACATTATTATTATGCCACCAAACACTGCATAGTATGTAATAAACGAAAAATATCAGCATGTGATATGATAGGTATTCAATTTGCCTCCATACTGTACATTTCCTCATTGGCATCAATGTCATCGATCTTTTGTCATAGATATATAGTTAGGATGATCGTCAGTGGTAGATGAACTTGTTAAGAAATTAAGACGAAGATGTAAACAGCAAATGAAACGTTGCGTTTAATTCATTCATTTTTTTCTACTAATTAACAAGCAAATCTACATGACAATAATGGCAGATGCACATGTGGGGGCACGGGTCTCAGTACCGCAAGGGCCCGGAGTCGCTCCGCGGCGTGCAGCCGACGGCGATGCTCCGGCTGCCGTGCTACTGCTGCGCGCCGGGTTGCCGCAACAACATCGACCACCCGCGGGCGCGGCCGCTCAAGGACTTCCGGACGCTGCAGACGCACTACAAGCGCAAGCACGGGCTGAAGCCCTTCCTGTGCCGCAAGTGCGGCAAGGCGTTCGCCGTCAAGGGCGACTGGCGCACGCACGAGAAGAACTGCGGCAAGCTCTGGTACTGCCTCTGCGGCTCCGAGTTCAAGCACAAGCGCTCGCTCAAGGACCACGCGCGCGCCTTCGGGCACGGCCACGGCGCCTTCGGCTGCAACCTCGACGGCGGCAGCGGCGCCGACGGCCTCGACGACGACGACGACGGCGCCGTCTCCGAGATCGAGCACGACTTGTGCGCCGCCGCATGCAGCAGCAGGTCCGCCGCCGCCGCGCGGTGATTATGCATGCATCTGTACGCTAGCTACGTGGTGTGTGGTGACACTCACACTACACGTACGTATAGCTAGCTAGCTATAGAGTGCTACTGGCTGGCCGGCCGTGTTGTTGTTCTTGCATTGTTAGTTGCTGCTGTGTTGCTGTCGACGCCGGCCGGCTCGTCGTCGATCGTTGTCTGCTTTTGCTCCATCTAGTAGTTTGTTAATTAGGGTTGTGGAGGTCGTCGGTCATGTCATCTCGTCATGATGATCTATATCCATCTCTAAGCTAGCTAGCTACCTGAAGGTTATTAGTCTGTCATCCTGTGTTGATCGAGAAGACTCCACTGTTACTAGTAGTAGAATGCTGCAGCTGCAGCCTGCAGGATTGCTAGCTGTTGGGTGCATATATATGGTGATCTCGACAGATCACCATGCCATATTAAGTCATGATGGAAAAACAGCTTCCTCCTCAATATGATTTCATGTTTGGCATTTCTTAAACCTCAATTTTTCTCGAGCTGTATATTATTAACTGCTGCTAAAATTTCTCTGTTTATTAGCTAGCTCTGGTCACAGTTAACTACTGCTGCTGCTATAGTACTGTACAAGAGAAATTTCTGAATACTGCCAATCGACCGATATGCATGGTGTCAGTAGCAGGGGATGATCGAGATGCATGAATGACTACGTCGATCGACGGATTCTGTTTGTTGCAAACCAAAATGGGAATTTTTTTCCCCATTCAGCTAACCTACTCATCAGCTGTGCATCATGTACAAGTATAACGGTGTAGGACAGTAATGGAGGGCGACCACTGGGATCTCGGCATTGACGACGCACGCATCCACCATATGGGTCGTCGTCGCGCCATTGACATCACCGGTCACTAGCTAGCTAGCTCGTCGCTGCATGTGGAAAAACTGAGCCCATATCATCTCTCCACTGTCCCAGTCAAGTTTCTACTATGGATCGGCATGCCCCTTTCTGTGCAAACACATAGACCAACCTAACCCCCAACCATGTTTTTATAGCGCCTGTGCCTCCAGGTCCCTGCAGGAGCTACTAGGACACACACACTCCAGACTCCACACGTTCCAGGTTTGTATGCCCTGCAAGGAGAAAGCAGAAAGGCGATGATAGGGACAAAGCTGTAGAGATAGGAATAGGATATGTACCCCGAAATCTAAAAACTTTTCAAGATATTTCATCACATCGAATCTCATGGCACATACATAAAGTATTAAATCTAGATAAAAAATAATTTTAATTGCACAGTTTATCTATAATTTGCGAGACAAATCTTTTAAGCCTAATTAGTCCATGATTAGATAATAATTGTCAAATACAAACGAAAGTGATACAATAATTGCCCCTAGCTAACATATACAATCACCTCCTTTTTTGTAAATTAATAAAATCCTTCAGACAATATCTTCCTGTTTTCCCAAGCTAAGGGATGCACTTTTTTCTTCTCTCTAGGTGATGTGGTCAGCTCAAAACTCATGTAACTGAAGTAAACCTTTCCAAAAGAAATGAAGTAACAAATGAGAATCCAGAATTATTGCCAACAAACAAAGGCAAGCACTTACATATCCATGACTACTACAACTCTACAGCGACTTCATGAGACACACTGTTCGTTTTCAAAACTTGAAATCCTCTGGAAATAATATAGGGGGAAAATATGCAGGTGCTTTGGTCTGTGGTCGTTTGCAAACTGCGCTGCTTTCCGCGAGAGGATCAACTTTTTGGGCGCACTTGTTGAGAGATTGTGGGGGCATGCATGGGCATGGCCGACCAAAGTATGCAATAGCCAAAGTTTGATGGATGGAACATCTCATACATACCATGAGAAGTTCGTGTCAAATGATGAGCTTTTTCTCACATCGGCTGGATAGAAAGAACAAAGAAGGATAGGGATGCACAGGTTCAAGGAGCTTACCACACACCACAACTTTTTATTTCTTAGAAAAAAAATAAATTGTAATTTTTTATACTGAGTTAAATTAAATTAAAGTGGTATATATACTACATATACCGCCTTAACGGCTGCAAACATGGATGATAGCCTTTCTGTCTTATCGGAATATTGGGAAAAAAAAAATCGTTAGCAATATACTACTGGTAGTAAAGTCTAGGTTTTTATTACTGCATAAATTTGTGTCAAAACTACCTACTCTCTCCATACTAGTATTTTAAGTCATTTTGGACAGCGACACTATATTCAAAGCATAACTTCGACTTTTTATTTTTATAAAAATATTTATTGGAAAGCAATATATATATATATATATATATATATATATATATATATATATATATGAAAGTACATATCAAAACAAATCTATTTGTATGGTTTTTAAAATTTCAAATCAATAACTTATTCACGATTTATATTTTTAATGTTTGACTCAAACATTATCCAAAACAACTTGAATTACTAGTAATGAGGGAGTAGTATATATGCCAAGCAAACTCTAGGTTTTTATTACTGACGGTTGGCCACAAAGGGCCAGGGCCAGGGGTGAAGGTATTGCAGGAACATGCCATCGGAAAACATGAATTCTGATGTCTCCGACAGTAGGTGTTTTGTTTTTGTTACCTGAAGTTATTTCATTGCAGGTCTGTCGTCTCATGACATCACAATCAATCCATCATTGTAGCAAACCTTTGCTCGTAGCTAGACTGTTTTGGAGTAGTGTGGATTTTAGCCCTTGAACCCACGTGTTTTCCCCAGTACAAAGTTTTTTCTCGTTTGGACAGGTATATCACGCTATTGTAAGAACAAATTCAGCAGCCGCCTAAATGACATTAATTTTCTGTCTACTCTCTTCACCCATGAATAAATCAATTTCTAAAGTTGTCTTATGTTTTAAAAAAATAAGTTTAACCAAATTTATAGGGAAGAGCACTAATGTTTATGGCATCAAATTACTATCATTAGATATACTATGAAATATGTATATTTTCTAATTTGTTCATTTGATGTCACAAGTGCATTATTTATAAATTTAGTTAAATTAGAAAAAAAAGACCTTGAAACAATTTTAGAAATTGATTTATTCATCCCTATGTCAGGAACAATTTATAGTGGCACTTCACATGATACGCGATATGATAGGAACCACTAGTAGTAGTAGTATTTTCAAAGGTGGTTCTCTTAACGTGTATCTAAAAATTGTTGGAAAATAATATCTTCTTTTCTACTTTTAATTAAGTTGAGCTTGCAATAAATTTTTTATAGAGCACATATCATGTCCATCCCCATCTTTAGGAAAAAGTATGAAATATTTACTATTTTTTATACGTGCTAGGAATGTGCACCATACATATCGTCTCATGTAGGTTAGCCGTATATATCTATAACTGAGCTCCAGCACTGCCTGTTACGACTTATGTAATCACAATCCAAAACTTATTAAGTGGGGCTTTATATCTGTCATCAAAAGGTTGAGCAGAAATGAGCTTTTGCTCTAAAAAGTTAGATCTAGCTAATCCAGGCTTGATATATTTTTTCTGCGAAGTAGGTTTGAACTAAGTCGAACACGTTCTCCAAAATTAACTAATTTTATAAAAAATATCATTATTATCTCAGGGTTATTATAAAAATATATTCTATTATTCATCTTATGTATACTAATTACACATCATAATATTAATATACTTTATATATACTTAATTAAATTTATTGAGTTTTTTAAAACAAGAATGTCAATTTTTTACAAAGCTAGCTTCATATTCCGGTTTCCAAAACTCCTATATATTAAAATCAATGTAAACAAGTTTTATCCACGTAAGACTGAGGCCCTGTTTAGATGCAGCCAAACAGCCAAAATTTTTGGAGAAATGATCACTTTTTAGAAGAATGGATCTAAACAGGGGCTTGTAAAACTTGGCTGTAAAGATTTGGAATTTGGGACCTTGGAGCCCCAAAACTGTGTAAACTTGTTTAGGGACCCGTGTCTTGTGTGTTGTTGACCAAAAAATTTAGGAAGCATCTAAACACCCACCTATTTGAATGTAAAGTTTACAGCCAAAAGTTTTGGAACGTAAAAGTTTTGGATCTAAACAGGCCCTCATTATCCCGTGAAATTCTCATGAATGTGTCAAAATAAGGTCTTGTTTAGTTCGCAAAAATTTTCAAAATTTCCTGTCACATCGAATTTTTGTCACATGCATGGAGTATTAAATATAGATAAAAATAAAAACTAATTGCACAGTTTACCTATAATTTATGAGATGAATCTTTTGAGTCTAATTACTCCGTAATTAGACAATATTTGTCAAATAAAAACGAAAATGCTACAGTAGCCAAAAACGAAAATTTGTGCGAACTAGCACTACAAGAAATAGTGCTTTACATGACGTTTTCTTATGACCTTCTTAAAAATCATCACAAAATTACACTAGTCATTCTTAGGGTGATACAACTATGACAAGCTAACCGTCACAGAGTGTTGTGGCACTTTACTTGTGTATCCGTGACAAATGGCTGATTTGGTCGCAATTAAATCATCCAACGTGTTAACTACTCCCTCCATCCCAAATTGTAAGTTATTCCAAGAAATCTTAGAGAGTCAAAACATTTTCACGTTTGACCAAAATTATAGAGAAAAATACTAAGATTTGTAACGTGAAGTGAGCATACTATAAAAATATAATTAAGAAAGAATCTAATGATACTTAGTTAGTACCATAATAATAATAATTATTTTATAATATAAATTTAGTTAAATTTAGAAAAATTTAACTCTCCAAGATTTTTAGAATGACTTCCAATTTGGGACTCTCGGACCCATCTCTCGGTTAAGAAGTTGAGCTGTAAATCAGACATAGTTAAAATGGACAAAATTTTCGCCTTTCAACAATTCCAGAGTTTGTAATTATTATTTTATAATATAAATTTAGTTAAATTTAACTCTTCAAGATTTTTGAAATGACTTCCAATTTGGGACTCTCGGTTAAGAAGTTGAGACCCATCTCTCGGTTAAAAAGTTGAGCAAATCAGACATAGTTAAAATGGACAAAATTTTCGCCTTTCAACAATTCCAGAGTTTGAACCCAGGACCTCTCAACTCCACTCGAGGCGGGTTACCACTGGACTACTAATGTCTCGTTGGATATTGCGTTTCCTTTTCTATTTTTGTACAATATTGCATTAAGCTTCATCCCTTCTCACTTGTCCGCACAGCAGAGTCCAATCCGCCGCCCCTATCCGAACTTCCGCTCCGCGGTCTCCCTCTTCCTCCCGATGTAGACAGGGGCCTCGGCGGCGCTCGGTGGTGGCGGCTGCCCTCCTCCTCCTCACCCTCCTCCTCCTCCTCCTCATCGCCTGCCTCTCATCTCAATTTTAGTTGGTGCCCTCTTCAGGTTTGCGTCTGCAGGATGTTACTCACTCCATTTTTGGAATGTATAATCTGCACTGTAAGCATCTCATTTTTTAGTGGGCATCTGCATAGGTTCATAAGGTCTTGTAAATGCGACAAAGCAGATGCCTAGACCTTATGAACATCTGCATTTAGTGGTGGGAAGGATATTTACTGAGGCTCTTGCTCGCATTTGCAGGATTGCGGCATCTGATCCATGTGAACTTTGCTTTATGAGAGGAGCTGATTAGACAATGCAACCAGGATAGTTGCAGTTTTTTTGTCCAAGCTGTAAGAAGTTTCATGTCCAGTTTCTGTATTAGGTGATCTCCCTACTCTGAATTTGATCTCTTGTCATGCAAGTATCTCTTGTATGAGAGGTGGCCTCCCTATTCAACATAGTCAGATCGCTGGGCTCTTGATTCCAATACTCCAGATTAGCAATTTAATTTGAAAACAGTGAACAAACATGATTATCTTGTATAATGCTGCTCCTATGTTTCTTTCAAACAAATATTTCATGTACTTGTAATCTTGTTAAATGCAGTCCAAGTTTGAAGTGGATAAAACCTCAATCCATGTGAAAAAAGCATGTGCGGCTATGCTGAAGAATGTTGCTCGCCAACGGCGCTATAAGTTAAAGAAGATGTATTTTGGTCCTCTTCTACTACATCAAGTGCCCAAGAAATGTGTTGATATTTGTTTGAAATGTGTTGAGACTTGTAATGGTGATGGCATTGACATGTGTATGTCTTGTCATTTTCTCTGTAACTGATACCCTATATTCTGGAGATGGGATTAACATGTAATGAAGATGGCATTGATCATCTGTACCTTATCTTTTGTTTTCTAAACCTTTTCTGTGATGAAAATAGGTTGTGATCTGTGATGATATTTGGTTGTGATATGTGACGATCTTCATGTGATGTTTGAAAGAGCATCTAGGCCCTTAAGAGATTTCGGTGATTAATGACATTGTTGGTTACTATGACTAACGTGTGTTTTGCAGAGGCAAAGTCATAGGTAAGGTCATGGTAAATAAGTACTCGATGGACAGGGACGTACATGCCAACTTAATAGTGGAAATCGTTTCGGTTTTCAAAGGATGGATGGACATCGTCGAGACTAGACTAGGTCTAAGTGCCATATGGTGAAGAAGGGCACTTAGAGTAGTTTAGGACTTTGTTCTCTTTTGACCGTACTATTAAGAGGGGCTTTGATCTAGTAGCTTGACTTAGGCAAGGCTTTAGGTTTAGGTGTGGTGCACACTTGGTAAACCTAGCACTAGGCAGCTCAGAGATAGTCCTTAGATCGAGAGGAACAAACTTCGTGTTGGAGCGTTCACGTTTCGACGAAGTTTGGGTGCCCAAAGGGGCACCGGACGCTGCACCGGACGCTCTGTGAGTGCGTCCGGTGAGGTCCTTAGCCGTTGGAACAGGTTGGTGCTTAGGGTTAGGCACCGGACGCTGGCACCGGACGCACCGGGCAGCGTCCGGTCCCTTACCCAGGGAGCTTGCAAAGTGCCCCAGAGCACCGGACGCTAGCACCGGACGCACAGGGTAGCGTCCGGTCCCATGCGCAGGGAGCATGTAAGTTTTCCCTTAGCACCGGACGCTGCACCGGACGCTGAGAGTTAGCGTCCGGTGACCTGTCAGAGCGAAGTACAGTTAGCCGTTATGCAGCACCGGACGCTCGGTGCAGTGCGTCCGGTGCAACATAATGTGCGTCCGGTGACCCCGTTTTCAGTGGAAAACGGTTGGCCGACCTTTGGACTTCGTGGATAGTATTTATACTTCTCCACCTCGTCCATGAGAGCTCTCTTGCCCATTTGAACATCAGAGAAACTTGTTGTGGAGCAAGAGAGTTGCAAGAGCCTAGAGAGGATTGAGATTGGAGTGATTTCTTGTGAGAATCCTTCTCTAGTGAGTTCCAAGAGTCAAGTGTGCATCCACCACTCTCTAGTGCCTTGTTTGGGTCAAGTGAGAGTTCTTTGCTTGTTACTCTTGGTGATCGCCATCACCTAGACGGTTCGGTGGTGATTGGAGACACGAAGATCACCCGAAGTTCGTGTGGGTGACTCGTGTCAAGCTTGTGAGCGGTTTTGGGCGATTCACCGCGACGGAGTGTCGAAGAATCAGCCCGTAGAGAGCACTTGGTCCTTGCGCGGACCAAGGGGGAGCAAGACCCTTGCGCGGGTGCTCCAACGAGGACTAGTGGAGAGTGGCGACTCTCCGATACCTCGGCAAAACATCGCCGAGCATTTTCTTCCACTACTCCTTTACTTTCTAGCATTTACTTTGTGTTGTTACATTCTTAGAACTGCCATGCTAGAATAGGATTGGAACTAGGTTGCAAAACTTTTATTCGGTAGCTCTCTAAGTCTCACTAGGCACAAGGGGTTGAATTGGAGCTTATAGGTTGCTTAAATTTTTAGAGAAGCCCAATTCACCCCCCCCTCTTGGGCATCTTGATCCTTTCAATTGGTATCGGAGCCTAGTGCTCATTATTTAGGCTTCACCGCCTAGAGAAAGATGTCTAACGGGGATGGACCGCCACCCATGTTCGATGGGGATGACTTCCCGTATTGGAAAATACGGATGGAGTCATACCTAGAGGCATGCGATACAAAGTGCCTAAAAGCCGCGACCGAAGGGTTTGCCCCTCCGGAAAGAGCCACCGCTCTTACTCCACAAGAGCAAGAAAACGAGAAGTGGAATGCAAAGGCCAAAAACCACATCTTTAGAGGTCTTTGCAAAGAGGTGTTCAACCGTGTTCGGAGTCACAAAACCGCCAATGAACTTTGGAAGGAACTTTGTGCGCTCCATGAGGGAACTAAGAGTGAACGCGAGGAACGGTATCACCTAGTGATGAACAAGCTTAATACTTTTGAAATGCTTCCTAAAGAAAATGCTAATGAAATGTATTCTCGCTTGAATGTCATTGTAGAGGAGCTAAATGGACTCGGGCTTACACAAATGAGTACGGCGGATGTAGCAAGGAAGATACTATGTGTGCTTCCCATTGAGAAATATGGGCACATAGTAACCGTGCTTCATCAAGGCGATCTTTCCACCGCTACACCAACCACCATATTGGGAAAGATCAATGCTCATGAGATGTACATGCACATGAATCCTCAAGATGGCTCCTCATCGGCCAAGAAAGAAAAGAAGGACTTGGCTCTCAAAGCTTCTCACAAGAGCAAAGCCAAGAAGATTGAAGTTGAGTCATCAACTTCAAGTGATGATGATGCATCTATTGCCCTCATGGTGAGAAGGACCACAAAAATGTTGAAGAAGCTCAACAAGAATGGAGTCAACTTTGACTCCAAGAAGAAGAAGTTCTTCACAAGTAGCAAGAGGAAGCCCATCTCCGAGATGGATTGCTACAATTGTGGTGAGCTTGGTCATCTTGCTCATCAATGTCCAAAGCCCAAGAAGGACAAGTACAAGAAGAAGAACAAAGAGCAAGATGACTCAAGTGATGACGAGAAAAATGACAAGAAGCAGTACAAGAAGAAAGGTGGCAAGAAGAAGGAGCACTACAAGAAAAAGAATGGCAAGGCTTATATTGTTGGTGATTGGCTCACCGACATTGAAAGCTCAAGTGGTGATTCATCCGGCAATGAAAGTGATGATGAGAAGGTTGCCGCCATTGCCATTGATGCTCCATCACCATCATCTTCACCACCATCTACATCCTCTACACATCTATGCCTTATGGCTAAGGGTGACCGGAAGGTACAAAGTGAGGATGAGAGTAGTGAGAGTGATAGTGAATATGAATCACCTTCTTATGATGAACTTGTAAAATTGCTTAACAAATACACAAAAGTCATAAGAAAGACTAGATGTGAAAATGAAAAGCTTGAACTTGAAAATGAGACACTTCTAGCAAAGCTTAACCCTAGTGATGAGCTTAGAGAACAAAATGAGATCATGACCACTAAGCTCAAGGAGCTCAAACTCTCTCTAAAAGAGCTCAAAGAAAAACATGATAAACTTGAAAGTGTTCATGATGAGCTTATCACTAGATATAGAGCAATGAAAGAAGAACTAACAACTCTAAAAGCAAACTATGACAACCTAGAGATTGCTTATGAACTTGCAATTGATGAAACACATGTTGCTACTAACCATGTTGCTAAGCTTGATGTAGCCACATCTTGTGATGACTTACTTGTGGAGAGCACAAGCAAATGTGTTGATTGCAAGGGCAAGAAAGTGGTAGTGGCCGAGAACTATGAGGACACTATCAAGCTCAAGGATGAAATTGTCATGCTCAAGAAAGAGTTGCAAGATCAAGCCAAGCATAAGACAATTGTGATTGAGTCACTTGATCAAGACAAGAAGCTTGCATATGAGAACAAGTTGCTTAAGGAAGAAAATCAATATCTTAAGCTTGGTTTGATGTATGACAAGCAAGAAGAAGATGAGACATTCATCTTGGATGAGTTAGCTAGCAACAATGACCCAATCATCAAGAAGCTAACTCAAGAGAACAACAAGCTCAAGAAAGAGAAGGAACACCTAACCATGGGTTTAGCAAAGTTCACTAAAGGGAAGGATCTTCAAAGTGAGCTTTTCATGAACACCGTCATGAAGATGGACAAAAGTGGGATTGGATATAAGGCTCATCAAACAAAGCTTATCAAATCTCTAGCCACTCATGATCAAGCAAGCAAGCCAAAGCCAAAGAGATGTTTTGAGTGTGGTCAAGAAGGACATTTTGCTCATGAGTGCAAGGCACCACTACCACCACCCTTGCCCAAGCATGCAAGACCATTTGCCTTCAATGCTCACTACATTGTAAGGAAAGACAAGAGTGGCAAGGTCAAGGTTAGCTTCATGGGGCCACCAAACAAGCAAAGGCCAAAGAAGATTTGGGTGCCAAAGCAACTAGTTGAGAAGGTCAAGGGCCCTAAGCAAATGTGGGTCCCTAAATCTCAAGCTTGATCTCTTGTGTGTAGGTGAACTACAAGACCGGTGGATCACATTGGGTAATTGATAGTGGTTGCACTCAACATATGACCGGAGATCCCCGGATGTTCACCTCTCTTGATGAAGATGTTGACAACCAAGAGAAGATCACATTTGGTGACAATTCAAAAGGGAAAGTCAAGGGTCTAGGAAAAGTTGCTATATCAAATGACAACTCCATCACCAATGTGCTCTATGTGCAATCTTTGAGTTTCAACTTGCTCTCGGTTGGACAACTTTGTGATCTTGGATTTGAATGCCTATTCAAGAAGAAGGAAGTAATTGTGACCAAGGAAGATGACAATGAAGTGATATTCAAAGGCTTCCGACACAACAACTTATATGTAGTTGATTTCTCATCAAATGAAGTTGATGTCAAAACTTGCTTGTTCACCAAAACTTCGCTTGGGTGGTTGTGGCATAGAAGGTTAGCACATGTTGGAATGGGCACACTCAAGAAGTTGATGAAGAAAGAATTGATTAGAGGCTTGAAGGATGTGACATTTGAAAAGGACAAGCTTTGTAGTGCATGTCAAGCGGGCAAACAAGTTGCAAATACTCATCCAACCAAAGCCTATCTCTCTACTTCAAGAGTGCTTGAGCTACTTCACATGGATTTGTTCGGACCAACCACATATGCTAGTCTTGGAGGCAACAAATATTGCTTGGTCATAGTTGATGATTACTCACGGTACACTTGGACATTCTTCTTGCAAGACAAGGCCGAAGTTGCATCAATATTCAAGAAATTTGCAAAGAATGCCCAAAATCAATTTGATGTGAAGATCAAGAAAATTAGAAGTGACAATGGCAAAGAGTTTGACAACACCAACATTGAAGAGTATTGTGATGAAGTGGGAATCAAGCATGAGTTCTCCTCAACATACACACCACAACAAAATGGGGTTGTAGAAAGAAAGAACCGGACATTGATCACCTTGGCAAGAACAATGCTAGATGAGTACAACACTTCGGAGAAGATGTGGGCCGAGGCAATCAACACCGCATGCTATGCATCAAACCGGCTCTTTCCTCACAAGTTCCTAGAGAAGACACCTTATGAGTTGCTCAATGGGAAGAAGCCCGATGTCTCATTCTTTAGAGTGTTTGGATGCAAGTGCTACATATACAAGAAGCGCCAACACTTGGGAAAATTCCAAAGAAGATGTGATATCGGCTACTTGGTTGGCTATTCATCAAAGTCCAAAGCATATAGAGTTTTCAACCATGCCACAAAGATGGTTGAAGAAACATTTGATGTTGAATTTGATGAAACTAATGGCTCCCAAGGAGCAAGTGATAATCTTGATGATGTAGGTGGTGAACCATTGAGGGATGCCATGAAGAACATGCCGGTGGGAGACATCAAGCCAAAAGAAGATGATGATGATGTACAAATCATTGAGCGATCATCCACCTCACAAGGTCCACAAGATGAAGACAAGGATGTGAGAGATGCTCATGAAGACACCCAAGTCACTCATGAGCAATCGGTGGCACAAGCACAAGATGTTGATGCTCCCCAACCAACTCCTCAAGTGGCACCAAGAAGAACATCACATCTCCTCCAAGATCACTCTCAAGATCTCATCATCGGGAGTCCATCACGTGGTGTAACTACTCGTTCTAGACATGCTTTATTTATTGAACATCACGCTTTTGTGTCTCTTGAAGATGAACCAAAGACTATAGAGGAAGCTCTTCGTGATGCGGATTGGATCATGGCCATGCAAGAGGAGTTGAATAACTTCACTCGCAACCAAGTATGGACACTTGAAGAGCGACCCAAAGATGCAAGAGTGATTGGAACAAAGTGGGTCTTCCGCAACAAGAAGGATGATCAAGGCAAAGTGGTGCGCAAACAAGGCAAGACTTGTGGCAAAAGGCTTTTCACAAGTGGAAGGTCTTGACTTCGGTGAAACCTTTGCACCGGTGGCAAGACTTGAAGCAATCCGTATCCTACTTGCATATGCATCTAGTCATGATATCAAATTATTTCAAATGGATGTGAAAAGTGCTTTTTTAAATGGTTATATTAATGAGCTTGTCTATGTTGAGCAACCCCCCGGTTTTGAAGACCCTAGGTACCCCAAGCATGTCTACCGGTTGTCCAAGGCTCTCTATGGTCTCAAGCAAGCTCCTAGAGCTTGGTATGAGAGACTTAGGGACTTCCTCATTGAGAAGGGCTTCAAGATTGGGAAAGTTGACACAACACTCTTCACCAAGAAAATGAATGGGGAAATCTTCATTTGCCAAGTTTATGTTGATGATATTATTTTTGGCTCTACTAATGAAGATTTTTGCAAGGAATTTGGTGATTTGATGTCCAAGGAGTTTGAGATGTCCATGATTGGCGAGCTATCCTTCTTCCTAGGATTTCAAGTCAAGCAAATGAAGGAAGGGGTCTTTATCTCTCAAGAGAAGTACACTCAAGATCTTCTCAAGAGGTTCAAGATGATGGATTGCAAGCCAATCAAGACTCCCATGGCATCAAATGGGTATCTCGACTTGGATGAGGGAGGTAACCCTATTGACAAGACTCTCTATCGTTCCATGATAGGAAGTCTACTCTACCTCACCGCATCTAGGCCCGATATAATGTTTAGTGTGTGTATGTGTGCTAGGTATCAAGCAATGCCTATGGAATCTCACTTGATTGCGGTCAAGAGAATTCTTAGGTATCTAAAATACACACCTTGCCTAGGCTTGTGGTATCCCAAAGGTGCAAGATTTCAACTTGTAGGCTATTCCGATTCGGATTATGCCGGGTGCCGGATTGATAGAAAAAGCACATCCGGAGGGTGCCATTTCCTAGGTAGATCACTTGTCTCTTGGATGTCAAAGAAACAAAATAGTGTTGCCTTGTCAACGGCCGAGGCGGAATACATAGCCGCCGGTGCTTGTTGTGCACAAATACTCTATATGAAACAAACTTTGCTAGACTATGGAGTAGTGCTAGACAAAGTACCCTTGTTGTGTGACAACGAAAGTGCCGTAAAACTTGCAAACAACCCGGTTCAACACACCCGCACAAAACATATTGACATCCGCCACCACTTTCTTAGGGATCACGTTGCTAAAGGTGACATAACCCTAGAAAATGTGGGAACGGAAAATCAATTAGCGGATATCTTCACAAAACCCCTAGATGAAGCTAGGTTTTGTATGTTGAGAAATGAACTTAATGTGCTTGACATGTCTAACTTCACTAAAAGATAAAAAGTTGTGTGTTGAATCTTGTAAATAATTTTTGCTTTGCATATCATGCATGCTAAAACTAAAAATTCAACTTGCATGTAGGGCTTGTCTAACATGGTTAAGATAACCCCCTTGAGTGTGTGAAAAAGCTTAACCTTGGATCAAACTTGACAAGCATTAGTTTATTTTCAAGAATTGCACTACAACTCATTTCATATGCATTCTTGTTAGTTGATCTTTTCTTTTCGGTTATTTATTGAGCATCCGCTGTGTTCGTCCATAGATAGGGGGAGCATTCCAAGCTCATTATGATTTAAGCCCCTAGCTTTATGGCCATACGAAGCTCCTTGGTGATTTTCTCGAACTATTTTCTTAAAAAATCTACTAAGCCTATGGCTAATTATTTGTGAAAACTTGAGGGTTTGAGAGATGTCACTCATACCAGTTCCATTTGGTGTTTAGTTGTGTGCTTTTGAAGATGGAACTTGGTTGGGTCAAAGTCGGGCGTGGAGCTTAGTTGAAAAAGTGCTCAGAGGAGCACCGGACGATGCACCGGACGCTGCCTCTGAGCGTCCGGTGCGGTGCAGTGCGCCAGACTGCACTCACCGGACGCAGGAACAGTATCCCTGTCGCGTCCGGTGAAGTGCGTCCGGTGCTCACCAGGCGTCACCTGAAGCACCGGACGCTAAAGCCAGCGTCCGGTGCCCATCGTCCGGTGCGATGCCAAAATGCAAACCTCTCTGCGCATGAGTCCGGTGGTCACCGGACGCGTCCGGTGCAACATAAAGAGCGTCCGGTGACCCCGCGGCGGGCGGATATAACCCGCGCCCAGAGGTTTCTCGCGGCCGGTTCTTTTCTTCTCCGTTCTCTGGCCGCGCCCGCGTCCTCGCCCTGCCCTAGCGCCGCCGCTGCCGTCGATTCCCGGCCCTCCGCGGCGCCCTTGGAATCTTCCCTCGCGCCAGATCCGCTAAGGGAATCCCCCCCTTTCCCTCTCCTCGCCAGTGCTCTTCTCTCCTCGAAGAGTTAGGGTTTGGGGTAAGATTCTTGGACCTCGCCCTCAAAGTGTTTGTTTTATCGTATGAATAGATTAGATTGTTGTTTTCAACAGCGATTTGATTTGTTCTATCTCTATAGCACCTTGAGGAGTGGCTTGGAGGTCTCCGGAAGTTTCCGATCGTGTCATCTCCTTCGGAACGCGTCCAGTCTTCGGATCGTAAGCCTTCGAGCCCTAATCTTATCTTTTCTTGGGATCCATAGGTTTATCTCATCTCTAGTCGGTATATTTACTTATATAGACCTTTTCTTGTCAATTCTCTGCAGTACATTGTTCTCCATTGCTGGTCAGTTGCTTGTCGGACACTTGAGTTGCTATGGCTCGCACCAAGAACGTCAGTGGACCGACAGCTGGCTCAGGAGGTTCCCCAGGAGGTGATGGTGGAGGTGATCCTCCCCGTCGCTTCTCAGCGGCAGAGAAAGGCAAAGGAAAGAAGCTGGCCACCAAGAAGCGGAAGGCCAGTGATAGAGATGCAGAGGTCGCAGAGGCAGTTGCAGCAGCAGCCGAGGCAGCCGAGAGGGGTGGTCGTTCTGGTTCTCTGAGAATCGGGGATGATCTCACGCCACGTCAGAGGCGTGCAGTGCTTGAGGCAGAGGCTTTCCATGGATCCCCTCCAGGGACCGTGACGATTGGAGGACAGAGGGTTAGACTTGTGGTTAGGGATCCGGCTCAGGAGGGTACGGACACAGAGACGGAGACCCAGGCAGAGGATCCAGCAGAGGGACAGGAGCAGGAGTTGCCACTGAGGAGGTCGACGCGTGCTCGTACTCAGGCCACTTCCCGGACTGGTACGCAGGGACAGTCCGCCTCCACAGCTCGAGCCGCTCCGGCTAGAGGCACTCCAGCTTCCCGCCAGAGGCCAGTCAGGGTTCACAGGGATCTCACCCTTGTGTCAGCCAGAGAGATCCAGCAGCTGCGATTCGTTCCCTTTCCGACTTGGTTTCCAGCTGCCAGGGATCCCAGGGCCGGTGCCCGCTTCTACACCATAGTCCAGGAGGATATTCACGAGGCATTGGTTCGCTCTCAGTCACAGTTTAGAGAGCACAGGGTGATTGACCTGGAGATTCTCGGGAACGTGGTAGGGGCAGATATCCGTCAGTATTTTACTTACCTCCATGGTCTCCCAGAGCTGCTAGCGCTTCCAGGTACTTATTGCGAGCAGTGGGTCAGAGAGTTCTATGCGTCAGTGTGGATTTCTCCAGATCACACCTATATCCACTACGCACTGGCCGGGACAGACTACAGAGTGACAGCTCAGAGGGCTAGAGAGGTGCTTGGACTGCAAGCCTCTCCCACCAGGATTCACCAGCTGTGCTACGGGAACGTGGATCCTCCTCGTCGTCCTCACGGTGGTGAGATACCACCAGTTGACTTCGTGGCTCCATGCTTCTGTGCACCTTTTGGGGAGGGCTCCAGCAGGACAGTGGCAGACTTGACACGCCCAGCCAGGATCCTCGACTTTGTGTTGAGGAAGACTCTTCTTCCCAGGACAGGCTACAGAGACGGTTTCACTCGTATGCAGCAGTGGCTTGTCGCTCATCTGATCTCGCAGACAGAGTTTGACTTATGGGATCTTATTGTCTCAGAGATAGAGGACACCATTTCAGAGAGCTTCAGGGGCCGGCGTCAGTTGCCCTACGCACATTGGATCACCCTACTTATACTCCGTGGTAGGCCACTGCCCCTGCCAGCTCACTTGCAGAGGGAGTTGACAGAGTCCGACACCGTCTTCCCCCACTACGACCCCCGACAGATGCTGAGAGCGCACCACGACCTCAGAGGTGCTCCTCCTCCTCGTGCTCCACGTAGACCGGTGCCCCCACCTTCTCCTAGGGGCACCCGCAGTACAGCGACAGTTGCGGAGACAGAGGAGCAGCAGGATACAACTATTGGCGCGTTTGCAGATGCAGAGGCAGAGGGCGAGTTTGACTTCGCCTCAGACAGTTTCGATGATGACTATCAGCCGCCAGTACCTGACCTTCCTCCCAGAGCTCATGATCACGAGGCAGGTGGTTCTTCGAGTGCTTCAGACCCTGCCCTGCTTGCTATCTTGGAGGGTATGAGGGCAGATCAGCGACGTGCAGCTGAGGAGCAGGCGAGGCGCGACAGGGATCAGGCTGCCATTAATGCAGCCATGCAGGCCAGACAGGATGAGCTCCAGCGTCAGCTTCTCACCTTTCAGGAGCAGCAGCTTGCTTTCCAGGCCCAGCAGACAGCGATGATGGCCGCTCTCATGGCCGTCTCCGGGATTCAGCTACCGCAGATACAGCTTCCCGGCACGTCGTCAGTCAGACCCCCTACTCCTGTGCCTCAGACTCAGAGCCCGTCTCAGCAGCCGCTCCAGCTACCCGCTCAGAGTCAGCCGTTCACGACGCCACAGCACCAGGTCTCTCAGGGTGCTATCTCTTCAGGCTTTGAGCAGGTACCGCAGTTTACCCCTCTCCGCTCAGGCTTCACCCCTCAGTCAGCTTCAGCGTCACAGCTTGTGTGGGACTCACAGACAGATCCGCACCTCAGCTTCACCTACAGTGCTCTGACTGGTGACCCTACGCCTCCTCCTCTGCAGGCCCCTGCAGTCTTTACGGCGCCAGTCACCACTACAGAGCTTCTGTCGTCGTCCGTAGCGTCGTCCGAGCAGCTTGCACCGTCTTCTACCGTACCAGCTACGACAGCTACAGCGACCGAGTCCGTGCCAGCTTCGTCAGCCGGACTCGAGCAGCCAGCACAGCCTGTGACAGGGCCAGAGCAGACCCGGACCGCTTCTCCAGCACCTGCAGTTTCAGAGGGTCACTCCACCTCTTCCGCCTCAACGGCCGACAGTTCAGATGATGCAGCTCGTTTCGTGGCCGCGCCGAGGGACTCTACAGCTCCGCCTCCTCCACCGTCTTCTTAGGCTTTTGGCGCTTGATGCCAAAGGGGGAGAGAGTGCGTGTATGAGAGAGTTAGGGAGTTAGGGGGAGCTAGCTAGAGAGGGAGGAGTTTATTATTTTGAGATACTTTCTATGTGTGCTACTTCATCATGCATCATGTTTACCTTTATGCATTGCACTTGTGTGAGATACTATGGCTTATGCGACATGATTTGCGCTTAATGTGATATTCTATTGTCATGTGTTTTGGCTCATATTATCTTTGCTTCCGCGTTTCTACTCCGATGTATCTATGAGCCTTATGTTTTTATCCTGTTGTATATCACTCACATATTTGGATGCAGGGTATTTGATTTGGTTGATATAAGCATGACTTATTTCTTTGTTCTTATTGTATCATGCTTATTAAAACCAAGTCACTTTGAAAACCTCAACTCTTTTCATACTCGAGGTTGTCATCAATCACCAAAAAGGGGGAGATTGAAAGAGCATCTAGGCCCTTAAGAGATTTCGGTGATTAATGACATTGTTGGTTACTATGACTAACGTGTGTTTTGCAGAGGCAAAGTCATAGGTAAGGTCATGGTAAATAAGTACTCGATGGACAGGGACGTACATGCCAACTTAATAGTGGAAATCGTTTCGGTTTTCAAAGGATGGATGGACATCGTCGAGACTAGACTAGGTCTAAGTGCCATATGGTGAAGAAGGGCACTTAGAGTAGTTTAGGACTTTGTTCTCTTTTGACCGTACTATTAAGAGGGGCTTTGATCTAGTAGCTTGACTTAGGCAAGGCTTTAGGTTTAGGTGTGGTGCACACTTGGTAAACCTAGCACTAGGCAGCTCAGAGATAGTCCTTAGATCGAGAGGAACAAACTTCGTGTTGGAGCGTTCACGTTTCGACGAAGTTTGGGTGCCCAAAGGGGCACCGGACGCTGCACCGGACGCTCTGTGAGTGCGTCCGGTGAGGTCCTTAGCCGTTGGAACAGGTTGGTGCTTAGGGTTAGGCACCGGACGCTGGCACCGGACGCACCGGGCAGCGTCCGGTCCCTTACCCAGGGAGCTTGCAAAGTGCCCCAGAGCACCGGACGCTAGCACCGGACGCACAGGGTAGCGTCCGGTCCCATGCGCAGGGAGCATGTAAGTTTTCCCTTAGCACCGGACGCTGCACCGGACGCTGAGAGTTAGCGTCCGGTGACCTGTCAGAGCGAAGTACAGTTAGCCGTTATGCAGCACCGGACGCTCGGTGCAGTGCGTCCGGTGCAACATAATGTGCGTCCGATGACCCCGTTTTCAGTGGAAAACGGTTGGCCGACCTTTGGACTTCGTGGATAGTATTTATACTTCTCCACCTCGTCCATGAGAGCTCTCTTGCCCATTTGAACATCAGAGAAACTTGTTGTGGAGCAAGAGAGTTGCAAGAGCCTAGAGAGGATTGAGATTGGAGTGATTTCTTGTGAGAATCCTTCTCTAGTGAGTTCCAAGAGTCAAGTGTGCATCCACCACTCTCTAGTGCCTTGTTTGGGTCAAGTGAGAGTTCTTTGCTTGTTACTCTTGGTGATCGCCATCACCTAGACGGTTCGGTGGTGATTGGAGACACGAAGATCACCCGAAGTTCGTGTGGGTGACTCGTGTCAAGCTTGTGAGCGGTTTTGGGCGATTCACCGCGACGGAGTGTCGAAGAATCAGCCCGTAGAGAGCACTTGGTCCTTGCGCGGACCAAGGGGGAGCAAGACCCTTGCGCGGGTGCTCCAACGAGGACTAGTGGAGAGTGGCGACTCTCCGATACCTCGGCAAAACATCGCCGAGCATTTTCTTCCACTACTCCTTTACTTTCTAGCATTTACTTTGTGTTGTTACATTCTTAGAACTGCCATGCTAGAATAGGATTGGAACTAGGTTGCAAAACTTTTATTCGGTAGCTCTCTAAGTCTCACTAGGCACAAGGGGTTGAATTGGAGCTTATAGGTTGCTTAAATTTTTAGAGAAGCCCAATTCACCCCCCCTCTTGGGCATCTTGATCCTTTCAATGTTGATTCAAATTTGAATTTAAGTCGTATTTGAACAAAATATTTGGGCCTATAGCTGACGTGGACCAAATCCACGTGGACCAAATCCATGACGTTTTAGATCATCACAATACCCTTTTGCTATGCTTCCAGACCATGTAATCCATGACAGAAATAAATATGAATCCGTGACGGTACAATTCGGTGCAACAAATGTATGACGTGAGATACATGACGGATTTCTCGTACGTCATGGATAGTTGACTGTGACGTATTTTTGGCAATCTGTGACCAAATCCATCTGTCATGTAAAGCACCAATTCTTGTAGTGTAGCCAAGGGACAAGGGAGTAAAAAATGAGCTAGCTTCTTCACCAACAAACCTACATGATTGATGCCAATATACGGCTAGTAGTACAGTAGTACGTGCATGCAGGTGATCAGGAGGGGCACTTGGATTCCCAACGCAGAACGCACAAACTAGGCATGGAGAAGTGGCGACACATCTGCAGCAGCAGCGATCACCTCGAAACTACTGGCTGAGATTACACACTCGATCATGTGGATTAATTAGTGAATAATGAAGCTACTACTAGAGGTACCCTGAAAAGGGACTGTCCTTTCCCTAATCTCCCCCACACATGCCTGCAGTGGGACTGTGAGAGAGTCAAACCTCTTCTGCACACACACGCGCGTAAACTACACAAGGCGGCGATCCTGAGCACAGATGCCTCGAAGCTGCGATGTCACGCACGCATTGCACGCTCGAATTCCGAGGTGCACGCGCGCGTCGCATACCATGCAGACCATCGTAGTACGAGAGATCGACCACCCTACCAACACACATCCCTTTCTTAAATTCTCTCATCTTGTACTATACTCTCATCTATGTCGACCGAGTTAATTAATCCTTACGCTAACAACCATATCTCATCTGGGAGACCAGGAGAAGCAGGAGAGGAATAAACAAGCGACGCGCTGTCTGTCCCTCGCAGGCCCCCAACCAGGCCAATCTGTCAGCCATAAACAATAAATCAGCCAATAGTACTTTCTACCGTGATTTATCAGCCAATAATACTTGCTGGTACGTTGTTTTGAGCCCTCCCAACAACCGGTTTTTTCCATACACTTACACGTACTGTTTTTGAAGCAATATCTACATTGTCTTATTACGATATTTACTATGATTTTTCAGTATAATTTACTGACCAAAGTGATTAATTTGGGGATAATGTAACTTTTATTTCTATGAATTGTAGACCTCAGGAAATATACACCAAAATTTTCAGAAAAAATACAAATTATTTCTATGGACTACATATAGCAAAGAAATATATGTCAATATTGTTCACAGATTTTAGACCAAAAAAAAACAAATCTTCGCAAATCCAGTTGCGGACAGGAGGGGGCTGCGCCCGTGTTGCGATGGTGGGGACAACAGTCGCGGCAGAGGGCGGCCTGGGGTAGACGTCGGCGGACGGCCAGTGCCACGTGGAGGCTACGGACGGCCGGAGCCAAGGGGCAGCATAGGGAGGGCCAGTGATGGAAGGCGGCGGTGGAGGGACAACAGTGCAGGCGGGAGCCGGCAGATGGAGGTCCCAGACACCGCACGTAGTTGTTGGCTGATTTGTTGTGAGAGAAAAACACTACTGAATAGTTGGCAGATTCGGCTCATAAGCTCAAGCGAACAGGCTCGGTTGCTACCTTCTCTCAAAACAACTGCTATGGCTGAAAGTGTTGTTTGTTGATTTATTATGAGAGAAAAATAACGCTGGCTGATAGAAAAATATAGTTTATAAGACAAGTGAATGGATTCAATTATAGAAGTACACTTATGGCCCTCCCTAGTTGGACTCTTGCTAGATAATTACTCGCTGAAATATAGTAATTTTTCTTGCTAGGTGGACAGATTTTTAACCGTAGAAGTACACTTATGGCACGAAGTGAGTATGGCCTTGTTTAGTTGTAATTTTTTTAAAATAGACATTGTAATATTTTTATTTATATTTGATAAATTTATCTAATTATAGATTAACTAGGTTTAAAAGATTTGTCTTATAAATTATAGATAAACTGTGTAATTAGTTATTTTTATCTATATTTAATTTTAAGATTTAATATGATAAAAAAATTTAAAAAATTTTACAAAATTTTTGAGAAGTAAATAAACATCCCAGGTCCATTGACTTTAGGGCAGGGAGGGAAACGGGAAACGGCGGCTGAAAACTGGCTGTTTGAAGGGTCATCTCACAGGAACAATCCATCCATCCGTCAATCAATCCATCCAGTATCACCTGTGGGATCACCAGTGGGGGGAGCCGAGATGGAGTAGGCCTTTGACAATTGGTGAGAAATTTTGTAAAAATTTTCAGATTTTTTATCATATCGAATTTTGTGACACATACATAGAGTATTAAATATAGTATAGATTAAAAAAATAAATATAATTTATCTGTAATTTGCGAGACGAATCTTTTAAACCTAATTAGTTTATAATTAAATAATATTTGTCAAATAGAAATGAAAATGTTACGGTGCCTATTTTACATTTTCTTTTACAAATAAACAAGGCCCTAGCTGTCTCTGGTGATCGAGAAGCGGCCGAGTGGACTGGGTCGGCTTACCAGACAGCCCAGCAGCGTGACTTGGACTCCACGCTTCCCGATCCCTGCACTGTCCTTTTCTCCAAGAACGGTGTGCCAAGTCCGGCCGGTGTCGGCCTCCCTCCCTCTCGCTCCCTCTGACTATAACCTAGCTAGCTACATATACCCACCTGCATATTTCATGCATTCACCATCCGAGGCCTTGTTTAGTTCCGAAAAGTGAAATGTAGCACTTTCGTTTATTTGTGATAAATATTATTCAATCATGGACTAACTAGGATCAAAAGATTCGTCTCGTGATTTACAGCTAAACTGTGTAATTAGTTTTTATTTTCGTCTATATTTAATGTTTCATGCATGTACCACAAGATTCGATGTGATGGGGAATCTTGAAAACTTTTTGGTTTTCAGGGTGAACTAAACAAGGCCCGACTTGGAGAAAGCCAGAAAAAGGTTCTTGCTCCAAAAACATCAATCGATCTAAATACTCCTGATAAACCAGATTGATCAGGAGTACAGTACTGGAAACTGAGCTTCATTCACCAACAAGGCCACGTAGTACATGCAGGCAGGCAGGCAGGCGAGGAGGGCGGACAAACCATTTGGATTCCAAAGCACAAACCACTAGCGAGATGAGCGAGGTAGATTATGCGTGGATTAAGGCCTTGTTTAATTACACCTAAAATTCAAAAACTTTTCAAAATTTTTCATCACATCGAATCTTGCAGCACATACATAAAGCATTAAATAGAGATAAAAAATAACTAATTGCACAGTTGCTTATAATTTACAAGATAAATCTTTTGAGCCTAGTTAGTCCATGTTTGGATAATCATTATCAAATAAAATAAACTGCTACAGTACCCAAAAAAATTTCGTCCAGAAAATTAAACATGGCCTAATCAGTCCTGTATGTAGTACTAGAAAGATAACATGTGCGGTGCTGATGGGGCCATATATGGTTTAGAACTAAATTAGACAACTTATTTTTACTTGCATGAAGGAATAAACTACTAGTATAAATTAATTTTAGATTTGAAATAAAATGAGACGTCTTACATTTACTCGCATAAAGGAATAAACTATTACTCCCCCTTCATCTAGAAAACTATAATCCTAGCACGATACTAATTTAAAATATCTTAAATTTGACTAGCTATACATAGATATATACAAATAATATTTATACCTATTTGGTGTCAAACATTAATTAATATTGATATTGTATTTGTTTAAACTTTAGATGTTTTAACAAAGAATGCACTCTTGTTTTTTTTGGGAGGTAGTATAAATGATTTTTTTAGGATGGTGTGGTATGATGACGTAGATAAACAAATGCATATTAATAGATAGTATGGCTTGTTGACATAGATAGCTTGCATGATTAGATAGGTACCATAATAATTGTATGTGCTAGTTGATTCCTGATGCGGATGGCTTTTATTATTGAGACATGATTCTAGTAAAAATTAAGATTATAGATATAGATATAGACATAGATATAGATATAGATATATGTCTAAATCGGCTTGAGCTTACTTAGGCCCTGTTTGGTTCCTCCAATTAAACTTTACTCCCTATCACATTGAATGTTTGGACATATGTATGAAGTATTAAATATAGACTATTTACGAAACTAAAAACATAGCTAGAGACTAATTTGCAAGATAATTTTAAGCCTAATTAATCTATGATTGGACAATAATTGCTATATTTACAAATGTACTATAGCACCTGTTAAACTTTACTACCTCCAACCAAACACCCCCTTCTAGCAAATAGAATAATGGACTTATAGCCAAGGAAATTTTGAGGTGGAGTAAAGAGGAGATGAGAGAGATGAGAGTTGGTCTCTGATGCAAGCAACAAGAAATTTTTCAGATTCTCCGTCACATCGAATCTTTAGACGTATGTATGAAGTATTAAATATAGATGAAAATAAAAACTAATTATACAGTTTGGTCGGAATTGACGAGACGAATCTTTTAAGTCTAGTTAGTCCATGATTGGACAATATTTGTCAAATACAAACAAAATTGATACTATTCACATTTTGCAAAATATTTTAGAACTAAACAAGGCCTAGGCACGCGAGCCTATACAATGGTAGGCTACCCATACATCAAGTGATTGTGAGAAGGATTAGAGAAGAGAAGGTTGACATGGGTAAAATTAAAGTAACAATAAAAAAAGTTTCTTATAGATAAATAAGTGACCACTATTGTATAGCTTCATTCTTACAACTTGTGTAATAGCCAAACACTTGGTTCTATTATTGGGGTTGCTCTTATAGTAATTCTAAAAAGACTCTTTATATTCTTCCATATTTATAGGTATATAGAGACAGAGATTTTGGTAAAAAGAAAATACACTAACAGTCTCTTTAATTAGATCTCCTAATATAGACATATCCTCTACTCTGAATTTCTTGCTAGCCAAAGATATGAAGAGCGAGTCTCTCTAAAGTGTACGCAAAAGACATAGCTGTTACTGAGGGTACAAAGATATAAAAATGATTTATTTTAATTAAGTGATTCTCAGAAACGATGAACTTTTGAAGATGCTTTTAGTACGCAGTCATGCATGTAACAAAGGGCATGCATGTCGCCTAATCTCCTTCCACTCCACATGCCTGCAGAGAGCGTCGTGCCGTCGTCAAACCTTTCTGCGCGCGCACACACACAAACAAGCTAGCCATGATGATAATTGATAACCTTGTGCCGGCAAATGCCTCGGAGCTAGTAGCTGAGACATGCACGCACGTACACGCAGCAATGCCGAAATTCCCGCGCGCGGATGCACCAACACCCGCTGTATGCCGGCCAGCACCAGGTTGCCTGCGTGCGTGTGGTAGATTATACAGTATATTCAGATTGTAGGCGGGGCGAGTTGTTAACGTAACCCGTCTGCAATGACAATGACAATATATATATATATATATATATATATATATATATATATATATATAATCAGTGGCGATCGAGGCGATCGATCGATGGGGGTTAACTAGTCGCTAACCACATCTGGGAGCTAGCGTAGCTAGAGAGACCAGGAGAAGCAGAGGAGGATAAACAAGCGACGCGCTGTTCCCTCGCACGCCCCTGCAGGTATAGCTAGCTAGAGAACAGCTCTATTCCCTTGTGTTCTGCGTCTGCTGTGTCGTCTCCCCGGCCTTTTCAGACACACCTACCATTTTAGCCAAGGTCGTCGTCAACGTCACTCCCAGCTGGTCCACAACACCATGCATGCAGTTTGCATCGCATGCGAACGTGTTAAACCCTAGCTAGCTAATTAAACGGATTGATCGAGTAGCGGTACTGAGAATGGATGAATGCACTGCTCCGACGACAGATGGATGCATGGCGATGGACAGGAGATCCATGGGATCAGTAAACGACGACGACGACGACGACGGAACAACGCGCACGCCGCCCGTACAGTACGTATGTACACGGCGCTTCACCGGCCGTATGCAAGTAGCTAGGCTGACAGCTCGCTCGGTCGGTATCATGCTCGCACGCACGGTATGGGGGTAATTGGGAGGCAGATGAGGTAAGAGTAAATGCGCGGGCTCTCGACAAAGAGGGTGGTAGCAGTAGTGCACAGCGCACTGGTTGTACTGGAACAGTGACAGCCCAGTAGCTGCCGCAGGAAGGAAGGAAAATCGTCCTCTCCTCGAGGGGCCGGGGCACAGCACAGGGATGGCACTGCATCTGCATCTCCGCATGCAGAGAGGAACGACGAGCGAGCGAGACCGGCGCGCGCGCAGGCAGCGCAGGGCCGGAGTAGTCAGGGACGGATAGATGCTCATGCATGGGCATGGCGGAGAAAGACGGATCGGAGTCGGAGGAGTAAATTAAATGCCGCCCACTTACCCCGCCTGTCTCTCCCTCCCTCGGCCGTTCGCGTCGCGTGGTCATCCATCCGTGGTGGCACTGGCACTGGCGCTGCCATGGCAGATTACGCCAACAGGCTGGCTGGCCGGCCGGCCGCCCGGTCGTCAGGTCAGCTAGGTACGTCGCCGCTGTAGCGACAAGAAGGAAGCAAGAAAACTACCAGCTGCGGCATGCGAATTAATGGCTACTGGCCGGCAGACGGCGAGTAGACGATCCGCCAGCAGCAGCAGATCGGCGACGACGAGAAGAGATCGAGGGCGGCGAAGAGAAAAGCTGACAGCAACCAGCTCACAGCTCCATCGGAGTGGCGTGTGCGTGTGCGTGTGTGCATGCTGCAGGCCCAGCCAGCCCGGGCAATGCCGACTGTTCCCGCTGGTGGCCGACTGCTTCAATTCCCTCCGATCCTGGCCAGGCCAGATCGCATCGCAGATTTGGGGCTCAGCAGCATGACAGCATACTGTATGCATGGGATACTCTGCTAACTAACTGCAGTTCTACTTCACTGATACGACTGATCGAGTAGTAGTAGATCTTAGGACCACGCTCGCTCGTTTATTATTCTACACTAACAATAAATGCACTTGCTGCTTCATCATCGCTCGCTCATCATCACCGGACACGCACTACTGTAAAGCAAAATAGTACTAGTTTGGAGTGTCCAGCTCGCAGGAATTATTGTTCATCCGTCTATTATGCTGTTTGCGCTTTGCAGCAATCGGAAGATCACAATATCTTGTGAAATTATCCAGCTCGTGCGGTCGTGCTCTGAAAGTCGCTTTCAGATTACCGTGAGATGAGTTTGAGAATTGTGACTGCATCTGCAGTTATTACATTCTTGTGTCGTCGGAAGCCGGCCTGTATGGCAGCGCGGCGGTGCATATGCTTCACTGGGCTCGATCAGCCCAGGTTAGAGGCCCATCCAAATAAGGGCTTCATTCTTGTGTTGCGTGGCCCAAGAAATCCTAAGTCTGAGGTCCTCGGCCCAAGAAGGTGCTGGAGGCCTCCACAGGTTCGCCTCTCCGCCTCCGGTTGCCGGCGATAGCAAAGTCGAGGGGCGGCGCGGCGAATCGGTCCGGGAGGCGGGCAAAATCGAGCGCCACCGCGCCGGCAAGCCAAAGCGCCGTGTTCTCGGGTGCTTTCGTGCAGCTACGTCCCGCGTCGGGGCGGCTGCCTCCTGTCGGCCGGCGTTGCCCAGGCGGACAGGCGACAACGGCCAGCGGAGAGTCCGGCGGTCTGGGCGTCTGGCAGCAGCAGCAGCAGCACAGCAGGTATTTGGCTTCTGAGGAATCCTGTACCATTTCGCATTTGCTTTTAAACTTCAAATTGCTGCCCAGTCCTAAATTTTTAGTGTGTTTGTTGTCTATATATCTGTATGTATGTAACCTGCGGATGATTTACACGCGTAAATAGTGGACATACGCGGAGAAATTCACCAGCTCCGCAAACAGCGCATCAGATTTCCACCTTGCTGCAATAGATTTGCAGTTACAGCATTGCATATCAACCTTTTTTTTAAGGGCTTCCATGCTGATAGGAGGGGATATCATACCATCCTGATCCACCAATAGTTCCTAGCCACAAATTGCAGTCCTGACTATTGAGTATTGACGATGTTGAGAGGAGGACTTTCATACTGTTAAGGCATTGAAAAGTTGGCGTTCTCTTGCTGAATCTCGGGATGCCACAGACTATTGATGATGTGCATCCTTTGTTGTTCAATCTTGTTGCAGATCTAGTTACTTAAATGCTCACTGAGGCCACCAAACCCACTATTTGTAAAGACTAATTAATACATCAGGTTGTGATGCATCTTCATGTTCAAAATTAATCTGGTGTGCTGTCCTAGGAGTTGTGTTGTGACTATAGCTCGAGATAAGTTAGCAATTTTTTAAGTGAGTATGCATCTCTTCTCAGGTTTTTCTCCTAAAAAATTGCAGAACTAATTTGAGGTAAATATGCGTTTGACCTGAAGCTTCTGAGCTCTTGACTGGTGCTCCTACTTTTAGCAGAGGCTAGTTATGTTAGCTTCTCTTTCTCTAATGAAGGTGCTAGCTAGTTTGCATTTGCCTTACATATGGTTAGGTGAATTGCTTCACATTTGACCTGACATGAACACGCCTGCCTAAGTGGCAAGTCTTCCTTGTCAATGTTGCCCAATTAGTAGGTTTCCCTTATGACATGGTTAACTTTTTTTATTAAAAAAACAATTTGACATGTTATTGCTCAGTTACAGGCTTGGTAGGCCTTATATTATAAGAATGAATCAGCTATAATGAACATGTTCAGTTTAGTTCCTTCTGCCTTGTAATGTAAACACCAGTATTTTCTTGCGTTCAATTGTAATTTTGTAATGGTTCCTCTGGTGTTGTGTTTAACTTTCTTGTGTTGTTAGGCGGCGACTTCCACTGGGCCTCAAGCTGCCATCTCACCACATTACCTGACTGTAGCCTTGTGGACAAAGCACGGGAGCAGGGTTGCGCCACCTCTTTGAGTGTCATAGGCTGCTGCATAAGTATACACACACAGGTGGCCATGGCATCACGTAAGCTTCTCATGGGCCTCACAACCAGGAGGCGACTACAATCCCGCACTCAGCAACTATTCTGGACCACCAGTCTCCCTGAAGCTACCACCTCTCGGTCCCTCGTGGTGGCTGCTGGTACAGCGCAGCTATCCGGCAGGTCTCCAGCAGCTCTTCTCTTCTCTTCAAGGACCGTCTCGTCGACGCAGCCCGTGACACAGTCGGCAGGAGATGTGTCTGGCTCTGGCCCATCTGCAGTGGATCACAAGTTTGTTTCTCGGCCTTGCAGTCTTAGCACATTGATCCATTAGTGCATTCTTGTGTAATTTGGATTGCCTACAAGTATGAATGAGAACAATGGAGAAATTGAACAGAGCATACGTGTAGGATGTCTGATAGAGCAATTTTTGTTGAGATTTGAGTCATTTGACATTCTCTACAAACCCCAACTTGCTTGGGACTAAGCATCTTTGCTGTTATATTTGTCCTCTCCGCCTGTGTCAATCAGGTAACCCTAAATTAGGTACTCTGAACATTCTGTAGTTTGCCAAATAGTAACAATGGATAATAGGTCGTTAGAAGAGACTACAGTTGCTTGAATCAACAAACTGAAATATAGGAAGTTGGGCTAGCTGCTGGTATTAGCTGATGGGAACATTGTATAGAATAAAATTTGAACTTCAGTATGTTTAACTGTTTTTACTTTATAGTTTGGTTATTTGAACTTTTGTTATTATATAATTCTTTGATGCATGGGGTAGTTGGAGATTATGATTGTGTACATTGAACAGGTTGGCAATGCAAGAGGATGAGTTTCACAAATTAGCAGATGAGACGATTCATGATTTGCTTGAAAAACTTGAGGTGGTGAATCCTCTTTGCTATGGCCTTCAGATATCTCGAACAACATGTTTAGTCAGCATACCTCTGACTAAAACTATTCTTCATGTCCTTTTTAGGAGTATGGTGACTCCATTCAGATGGATGGTTTCGACATAGAGTATGGGGTTAGTTGCAACACATGATGCAGAGTCATGCAATCCTTGCTAGTACGTGTTTTCTTTTTCATGTATTTGATTATTGATGCATCCTTCTTTTCTTGGACATTTTAGAATCAGGTTTTGACATTAAGGCTTGGGGATTTGGGGACATATGTTATAAACAAGCAAACGCCAAACAAACAAATCTGGCTATCTTCACCTGTGAGGTACAGTAATGCTATCTTAGTATCTCAGTTGCTGTTTGTTTCATTATATGTAATAGACACCTGAATTTGATTGCCATCGTCTTGTCTGCCATGTTCTATTATCCTCCTTTCTCAAGGTAGATGCATATTGTATTACACTAATAGTTAATTTTACTAGTATCATGAAACTGTCACTGTGTAAGGACTTAGGAGTACTGAGTACATGTCATTTTTCGAATATTGTTTATGGCCACCCTTTGTGATATGTGGTTCAGTTTATTCGATATGGTTATTTGTCTTATGATGTTGCTGCGAAACTTATTCAACCCATGCTTGGGTATTTTGTACAATACCCAAAAGCGCTTTGCTGAACTTATATAAAGATGATATCTGGATATGAATGCAGTGGCCCTTCTAGGTTTGATTGGGATGCAACAACTAATGGTTGGATATACAAGAGGACTGGAGTGAACCTTGTGCAGCTTCTGGAGAAGGAGATTGGTGAGCTCTGTGGTAAACCAGTAGAACTTTCATAAAGTACAGGAAATGCCACACAGCTAGGTTGGATTGAGAGTGCACTTGAGGGAATGAGACATTCGTGTAATATGGTTTTTTTTTTTTTGTTCTACGTATTTGCACACGGTTTCGAATAAATAATTTCCCCTCGCTGGTAACAGGACACAGTATTATTCATCAGGTAACTGCAAAGTGAATGCTCGTGGAACTTTGTAGTCCAATTTTCAGCTTTTGTTAGTATCATAATCTGAGCAATGTCAGCCTGTCCACATTAATATTTCTGAATGCAGTATCACATTTGACTTGAACTAGCAAAATGATAAAATATCACTATATTCTGCTGTACCAAGTAACAAGGATCAAACTACATCAATGCTGAAACATCATGTGTGCCTCTTCTTCCATCAGCTCAGGGCTCAGTCTGACCATGAGGATGCAGAACTCCAACTGATCCAGCGCCCCGTCCCCATCCATGTCACCTTCCTTCATCATCTCCAGGAGTTCATCATCCCGGAGCTGGCCAAGCCCGAGCCTGGCCGCGTTCTGCTTCAGGCTCCGGAAGGTGATCTTTCCTGCCCTGGGCTCCATGAGCAGCTGGAACCCCTTGCATAGCTCCTGCATCAGGCCCTCCACGCCGAGCCTCCTCGCCATCACTGGCAGGAAGTCCTGGAACTGCACGGAGGCACCCTTGTCTGAGTCCATGCTGGAGTTATCTCGTGAGATCATGGCAAAGATTGAAGATCTGGCAATGGTTGGCAAGACTTTTGCGTGGAGTTGTGGACTGCAGTTTTGGGTAATGGAGGAGGTAGCCAGGTAGGTGTTTATATAAGGGAAATGAAGGGTATGGCGGCAGGAGAGGGAGGAGTCCATGAGGTTCTTGGAATTGGGAGCAATCAGCCCATGCATGCCAACCGAAGTGCAGGGAATTGCAGGCATGCTCTCATCTTCAGGGTGTTTGCTGCGTCCGGCAGTTTGTTTCTGCGAAATAGCACAAAGGGCTGGCTTCTGCTGGATCCCAATGACTGGTTGCTTGGACAGGTCTGGCTTCTTCCCTTTCATTTTCGCAGTAGACTTTGGAACGAGGGGCTTGACTACATAAGAAAATGGATAAGTGTAGTGATAGGAAGTTCTTGTATGAACACAAGCAGGTCAAGATGGCTGATGATATATATATTACTTATATGATAAGGAAAAACAAGAATTAGAGTTGAGAGTCTGGTAGCGTTGGTTTCTCACCCTCTTGTGATTGTACCAAGAAGATCTTGGCCGGCTCCTGGGTCCAACACGTCAGTCTTCCCGGTGTGCTGTGCACAGGAAGCATCCGATTCCGTGGTGGATATGGTTGCTGTTGCTGCCTATGACTCCAGGACAGGAGACAAGTTTGGATGAACGATTCAACGTGACAAGTATGAACCGTGGAGAGGTCTTCGGGACGTGTGATCCGTAGGAAATTTCCTCCCAGGTCCAGCCTAAGCTACGTTCGACTCAGGATTTCGCTTGCCGTTCCTTGTGAATTGCAGCATATTTGCCTTGCACGTATGAATGTAGAGAGCTGATGCTAAGAAGTTAAGAACAATCTCGAAGAGTTAAATCAATTCCCAAAATGGATGCTAAGAAGTTAAGAACAATCTCCAAGAGTTAAATCAATTTCCAAGTTCTCTTAAATGGGGTGCCTGGGGATCGCATTCATCATCGGTGGGGTTTACGTCAAGGTTACCCCCTCTCCCCCATGCTCTTTATCCTGGTAATGGATGTTTTGGGGCATTTGATCTCTAAAGCCTCCAGGGAAGGGTTGTTGCTGCCCCTTACAGCTCGAGGCTTACAACACCGTATTTCTATCTATGCCAATGATGTGGCTTTCTTTATCCGCTCGGTGGCTGGGGATATCAATATAACCATGAATATTCTGAACCTTTTCGGAGAGGCGTCGGGGCTGAAAACAAATCTGCAAAAAAGTAATGTCCTCCCAATCAGGTGTGATGAGTTGGAGATTTCTACCATTCAAAGCTTGCTGCCTTGCCCACTCTCGACTTTCCCATGCAAATACTTAGGTGTACCCCTCTCTTTAAGAAAGCTAACTAAAGATCAAGTGCAGCCTTTTGTGGACCGCCTTGCTGATCGACTCCCAGGGTGGAAGGCGGAGTTAATGACTAGGGCCGGAAGAAGGGTTTTGGTACAGTTTGTTCTCACTTGGATGCTCATCTACTTAGCTATGGCCATTGACCTTCCTCCATAGGCTATTAAAGCGGTGGATAAAATTCGTCGTGGCTTTCTTTGGAGGGGTCGTAGAGATGCTAAAGGCGGGCATTGTCTTGTGGCCTGGGTCAAAGCTTGTCGTCCTTTGGAGCTTGGAGGTTTAGGAATCTGATCTTAAATCTCTTGGCTGGTCCCTGCGTATGAGATGACTGTGGCTGTAGAAAACAGAGCCTCTTCGTCCTTGGACTGCTCTACCCTTCCATGTGCCTGAGCATGTGTGAGTCCTCTTCTCAATGGCAGTGACTTCTATAATTGGAGATGGTGCGAATACTCTTTTCTGGACTGATTGGTGGCTCAATGGACAATGCATTGCTGATCTTGCCCCTCGTCTTTTCGCGGCTATCCCCAAGAGGAGGGTCAAGAAGCGCACTGTCCAGGACGCCCTTTCTAACCGATCTTGGATTTTGGATATTCAGGGAGCTCGTACAGTTGGTGTGATTGTTGACTTCATCTTTGGGATCTTTTATTGGACTTTCAGAGCCGGAAATTGAGGATAGACATATTTGGAGGTTCTCCTCTAATGGGCAATATTCAGCTAAGTTGGCTTATGATGGTTTTTTTGGGGTTCTACTGTCTTTGGAAATCTTGGGCACCTCCTAAGTGTCGCTTCTTCATGTGGCTGGTCGCGCACAATAAATGTTGGACGGCTGATCGCCTAGCACGTCGTGGGCTACCCCATCCGGAATATTGTCCTTTGTGTGACCAAGAAGAAGAGACTATCGATCATCTTCTTGTCCATTGTGTTTTCGCAAGGGAACTATGGTTTAATCTCTTTAGACAGGTTGGTCTTCAGTATTTGTCCCCTCAGCCCACTGAGTTATCCTTCCTTGATTGGTGGGAGAAGGCCAGCAGCAGCACCACTGTTGAGTTGACAAGGCAAAGAATTAATTCTCTCATTATTCTCGGAGCTTGGACTATTTGGAACCACCGCAATGGGTGTGTTTTTTACGGAGCAGCTCCAAATTTGGTTTGTACCTTGATTGCGGCTGGGGAGGAACGCCATTTGTGGTCCATGGCAGGGGCTCGAGGGCTTTCATTTCTGACTGCCCTCCTCCCTGATAGCTAGATTGGCTTTGTTTGTGTTTGTGGTAGTGGTCGCCTTGAGTAGCTTTGTCGCGGGCGTGAATGTAATCCTAGAAACATGTGGGGTGTGAGTGCGTGTGTGTGGGAGTTTGTGTGTGTGTTGTAGCGTTGTTTGGGCTCTTGCCCTTTACTCTCTTCTTAATATAATGAAGCGCAGCTCTACTGCGTTTTCGATAACAAAATCTCCAAGAGTTAAATCAATTCTCAAAATGGAAAAAGAACCCTCGTGATGACTCCTCATGTTTCCAAGTCGTTCGCCCCTCCTAGTCGTGATGTGGTGCCTTTTTTGTTTGGTCTTCCATGTGCTCTACAAAGGTGTCCTCAACGGCTAGTTATTATGATGTAAACAGAAAAAAAATAAGAGAAAAAAGTAGTCACTAGTGACAAATAAATACATAATCTATTTTATGTAGTTTAAAAATTTGAGAGAGTGACATGTGAGTCCAATAATATATAGAAAAATAAAAATATATAAAATAGTTTTTATTTTGATCTCTTACCTCCACGTAAGCTAGCTATGTGTAGCTAACACCATAGTGGACGCCCTGAGCCTAGCTCTTCACTACTCTGACCACCCCGTTCGTTAGGTGCGCCGTGGCATGGCCGACTGTGTGGGCTGTTGCTAGTTTATGAATAGTAGCCAAGTTTTGTATTTCTTTTATACCAATTCTTGAGGATTGTTGGTGGAGTTCATGTGTTTTTCTCTCTCTGAGTTAGCTTTAGCTCCTTGGGAAAATAAGATATCTGTGACTTATTTTTTGAAGGAGTATTTGGTTTTTTTTTTTTAGAGCGAAGGAGTATTTGGTTGGAGATGCTAAAGTTTAATAAATGCTAAAGCACATTTATAACTATAGCAATTAGTGTCCAATCATGGACTAATTAGACTTACAAAAATTGTCCCGTAAATTATTATCTAGCTGTGCTTTTCGTAAATAATTTGTTCGCTGAGGCCTTGTTTGGATGTTGTCGGATTTATCTCAATCCACGTGTTGGAGTGGATTGGGATGAAATTTAGTTCAAGTTCCACTCCAACCCACCCCAACATATATGGATTGATGCGAATCGGACTACATCCAAACAAGGCCTGAATGCAGAGCCAACTAGGGAAGAACTGGTTCAGATACTTCGGTCACAAGAGTTAATGAGTCATGTAGAACACTTCCGGCAACAATCTTGTCGCTATTGCTAAACTCCTTTTGTCTCCGTTTGCGTGGCAATGACAAGTTAGTCCCGTCCTCTACCCCTGAATGTTCACTTTTATTCTGCTCCGCTCCTTCACCCCTGATTGTTAACTTGTAGACCTCACCTGGTTTAGCTCAGTTCAGATATCAAAGACCGAATGCTCCTCTCCAACAAGCTCCTGAGCTCAGTTCAGCAAAGACCGAACCCTCCTCTCCAACAAGCTCCTAATGTAGCTCAGTTCAGATATCATAACACATCGCAGTTCACAACCAGGAAAGCAGGTCCAACTGATTAGCTCAGTTTTAGATATCAAACTTAATGAAATCAATGCTCCACACCAGTATAGTCAACAACATTCAAGTAAAATAAGGAACTCTAATCTTCATCTGAGATGGCAAGACGAGAAACACAAGACAGGCATATAGGTCATAATAATTAACTGCAGGGATAGCTCATAACAGGGTTCTCAATTTCTGAAGCACACAACACGTTCCACAATCTTAACAAAGCACTCTATTCAGACCAAAAAACAAAAGCTCAGATGAGTTCTTGTTGGAAACATCAGTGCTTTCGCCATACTCCCTTCAATAGAAGAAACCTAGAACCTTGCCTCCAACATTCTTCCTACGGGCCTCCTCATGGTCCATGATGCCAGCAGAAGTCGTCAACACAATGTAGCCAAACTACATATCCAAGTAAAAGAGAGCACAATTAGCACCTAGAGTCAATCGTACAAACAACTCCAAACAGTTTGAGTGCAGAAAAATAATGCAATCAGTGTTATAGTCGACGGACTAACCTGACGGGATGGGAGCAGCCTGGCAGTCCATCCTTCAATCTCCTTCACACCAACATCAAAGCGAGGGCTAATAACACCACATTTGTTTAGCCTTCCATTCAGTTCCACCACAATCTTCCCAGAACGGTGGTCATCCACATATTCAAACTCACCAATGTAGCCTACATAATAGAACGATAATCACAGACATATCTCAGAATGAAGCAATTGAAATGGGGCATAGGATTGAGAACTTACCATGACGCTGCATGACCGTCAAGAACTTGATGATAACCTTGGAGGACGGCCTGATCATGACTTGCCTCTTCCCCCGCTTCTCAGCATTGTACATGGACTTGAGTGCATCATTGAGCACACTGACCCTCACCATGCTGACCTTACCTGAAAGGAAATATACAATTGTAAGGGTCCCATGCCAGAGAGAATAGCATTGGAAACAACCATTTCACATCTATGTAACACAACCAAAGGTACAAGTAACAGCAGCACAAATAACTATGTCACTACATGAATGCAAAATGATGTAAAGGTTTGTTAATTCAGTACAATCATTCATCTAACAAAAGAGAAAATATCATCCAGTGCTATATTGAACTCATGTAAATAAATGCATTGCTATTGCTATTTGCTATAGAAGATAACAAGCTTAACCACATGATCCATACTGTTGAAAGTTGAAATCATAATAAGGATACATAACGATGGCTATAAAGCCAACCCATCATATAACAAGTTAAAAACATGTAACAATAACAGCAGATTATCCATGATATCAACTTTAGTGCTTGTAAAATAACTAATCACATGTACATTAATTTTTTCGATCAATCAGATTGTACAAGGATAAACCTATGGTTCATAAACAACAGACCATCAAATTAACACAAGTAGTATTCCATGCCGACATCATCTAATCTAATTACCAAAACTCAACTGATAACACAGCTGATGAGAAAGCACAAATTGCTACCCGCTGCAGTTAAATTTTTTGACCTTAAGATCACTCACAAAGCAAGGGATCTCTCAGCACCAATACCTGCTGCCTGATGTGCTTATTCGCTAACTACTTAAACAGCCTACCTGGGGTCAGAACCAACACTAGATTCCATCACTCCAGCATACCAGAATAGAATTACAAACTAAACTTCACTAATCATGCACAAGCAAAAGACAACAATAAGAGACGGACGCTTCACGGATCATGAAAAAACGGAACACCCGATACTCAGTACAGTCACAGTCTAAATGGGAACGATCTTGGGGTTAAAAAAAGTGAAGCTTAGTTCCTGGTTTGAGCGCACACGGCGCATCGATAAATCACGAGGCCGACGAGGCGCGCGCACACACATCCACACGCAACGCCACCGATCCTCCTCCGCCAGCCCGATCCGCAGCACCTGACCAGCTCTACCACCTCATCGCGAAACCAGATCAAAGCTCGAGAGGACGAGGACGGAGGGAATGGGACGTGTAGACAAACCTCGCCTCGATGGACGGCGTGGCCGTGAGAAGAGCGAAGCGGCGGCTGTGGCGGCGGTGGCTGGAGGGCAGTGGCGGCTAAGCTAGGGTTTGGCCCAGCGCAAGGGAGTGCGGGCTATAAAGGCAGCTGTGGGAGTTTTCTCGCCGTCGGATCTTATTTGTGTGCAGTGCAGCCGCAGAGGCGGACGATGCAAGCAGGCCGTCGAAGGATGGGCCTCGTGGACACATTGACACATGATGGATCGTGGAGAAGCTGAGAGCGCGGTGGGCCGGTGGCAATGGATAGTAATCTAATCCGCTTTTTTTTTATTATTTTCTATCTGGTTCCATATTCTTATTCTTTTTTAAGACGATTTCGTATTCTTATTCGAGAAAACCATGGAATACCCAATTGTTATCCATATCCAAGAAAAATATGTGCAGGCTAAAACTATTTGGATGATATTTTTATGATAATAACTAATTATGTATCCATTGAAACTATTTAAAAGTTCTCTATAACAATCTATTAATGACAAATTATACTAATTTTGACATTGGAAAATATAAATATTAAGAATGAATATTTCTTCTTTCCATTTAGTTTGAGATTTTGTATTTTTTGTTGTGGATTATATCTAAATATTTTATTTTTTTTATTTTATTTTATTCTAGTTGTTTGTGGTTGTATATTATTTCTGTATAATTTAGTTTATTTATTCTTTTATAAATATGATATTTATATTTTTAATTATTAAAATATTTACTTGATCAATATATTTTCATGGGCTATCTTTTTACATGTGTTATGTACACTAGTTATCATACCACATCAATTTGCCATCTACCTAGGCTGGTTGGCACCATGATCGTAACAAAAATCTTCCTAATAAGGCCTTGTTTAGTTCGCAAAAATTTTCAAGATTCTCCGTCACATCGAATCTTTAGTCGCATGTATGGAGCATTAAATATAGACGAAAATAAAAACTAACTGCACAGTTTATCTGTAATTTGTGAGATGGATCTTTTGAACCTAGTTACTCCGTGATTGGACAATATTTGTCAAATAAAAACGAAATGCTACAGTATCCAAAAACAAAAAAAATTGCCAACTAAACAAGGCCTAACTTATAGTGAAAAAATCGTTGGAACCAAACATACGTCACACAAACAGCAATCGTTGGTGTGAGAAATGAACATGAACGACGCACAGGGGCTCCTCGAATATTTCTCAGTGCACAGGGTGTTCTCATACAAACTCAACGGACACGACGCTAGCGAAACAAGTTATTCAGACCCGTATTGGACCTCTAATTATATATTTATCAAGTTTATGGGCCTGAAATTCAGGTTTTCAAAGTTTATACAAAACTTGGAAATATGGGACGAGTTTAGAGACGCCAGTGGATTTTACCCCCTTTTTTTTTTTCCAATCCCTCCTGGCTCCTGCTTCCATGCGGCGCCGCGAAAGGACAAAGACCAACGGAACGGAACAAGTCCCAGACCGTCCACCAGCTTCCGCTAGCTTCCCCGATCCCCAACAGACGAGCGGAGTAGGTGGCCCTCCCTACCCCGTTTTCCTCCACTCCCGCTCCAGCGTTCTCTCCCTCCTCCCCCTGCCCCGACCGATGCTACATTCCCGCGGCGAGCCGCTCGCTTGCCTCCCCGGGCCCTGGGCTACCCACCCCATCGCCGAGCCGCAGCCGCCTCGCCCGGTCTCCCTCCATTTTCGCCCGACTCTCGCGCCTTGGAGGGAGCGAGAGGAGAGGGGAGTCGTCGACTCGTCGTCCTGCGCCCGGCGCTCGGGTTACTGGCTCGAGGGATCGCGGTGGATTTGGAGCCCGGGGTGGACCGGTTGCTGATGGTATTCTCCGATGGAGGAGGCAGGGAGAGAGCGGGACATGGCGGCGGAGGATCTCGGTGTCGCCACTAAGGTCAGGCCAACGGTGTCTCTGTACCCCCAGCCAATCTACTGTTTCTCCGTTAATGTCTGTGATGTACTGATGTGAAGATATTTCTGATTGGGGGTTTCGGGGATTAATTATTGTGCCGCTGGCCTCTGATTCCGTTTCGACGTCTTTGCAGCTCCTCTGATAACTAGCTAGTAGTACCACTACCAGCCGCACTAACATCCTGCTAATTGCTCTAACGAGATGTGTTAACTGTTAAATGATTGAATAGATTCGTTGAATTGTAGTTGGTTTCCCTCAGGATTCAGGAATTACTCTGCTCTTGTCCATGCTCCACATAGACTTCCATGTTCCGGCTGGTTTTTCTGGCTCAATTTAGAAAGGGGCCAAATGATTTCAAAGTTGGCCCTGGCATTATAGAATGAAAAATACGCACGGCTGGTAGGTGACTACTTTTCCTACAAGGAATAATTCAAAATCCACATTATTCCCTATTCAACGTTGCCTGTACCTGATCAGTCAAGAATCTTCGTTTAACATGTGAGGTATTTTCATTGCACACATTAGCATGCACGTTTCTATGGGGCTGTGTGGACAAACATGGTTTACGATGCCTTGTATTATAACTTGGAAACATAGCGGCAGTCTCTTCAAAGATGTTACATAAAAAACTTATACTCGTCAGAAATAATAATTAAGACCAGAGAAAAATTAGGATTCGATCAGGATCGTGCATCATTCTTGCCACATACGTGAATGTGATAGTGCATTTCCTTAGAGATCTCCGGTAGGTGGATCTTATAACATATGCAGTAGGGTGGCTTGGAGTATCAATATTTTACATGCTAATACACCTCCAAACAACCCAAGTGTACAATGTAACACCTCATATTAATATTTCATACTGCACCAATCCGCCATGCTATTGCCAATTGTAGCTTGGCATGGTAACAGTGGCTTTTCTACACAAAATGGATGCGCAGTTAAGTGGCATGTAGGAAATATAATTGTACCTTACAAAAACTATCAAAAACATTGAGCATTGTTAATATGAGTTGTAGCGCTAGGGTGTGGAAAATTAATGTGACATTTTAACTGACTGGTTTACAGTTTGTCGCATGCATATATTGTTCAGGGCGATTGAAGACTAAATGTGTTAGCACGTTCAAACTAAACTAGAAGCCTTTCTTAATCCACATGACTTTAATACTATATAAATCCAATTAAAAAGGTGCATAAAAATAGTTTCAGTAAAAAACTACTCCATGTGCAGTGCGTGGTTCTGTGCTTTTAGAACTACAGACAGACACACCTATATGCTTGCCTGTAAAGCTATGCATTGTCCTGGTTTAAAGTTTTTTAATCACAAGTGGTGCTATCAATATAAAATGAAGCGAAAAACAAATAATTAGGCATAGAAAAGAGCTTTATCGGTTGATCTTGTCTGACTTCAATACATTGATTACTTGCTAGCGCATATGATGCAGATGTGCAGTCTGTCTGTCTACATGAACTGAAAAGGTAAAAATTCATTCAAAAGTCAGTGGTACATGGTGGTGGTCATGGCCCAACAAATAGACACGTTTTCTGGGAAGCACTAGCACTTTAGGTTCTTTTACTAATTGGCGTTCCCTTGTCTGGCTAACACATGCATACTAACTCATGCAACTGACTGTTATTGATTCTCAGACAGATGCATGTACTGTATTTCTTGAACACCTGAGCAAAGCCTGGTAGGATTTGAACATGAAGTATTGGGCCGGTAACACCATTTTTTATTGATATAAAGGAAGCTTTTTACTGATAACAAAACAATTACATCAAGATGATACAACCACCTTGAGATCGCTCCCGGCCTCTGCATAACTACGATTCACACAGCCTGAGGAACTTAAATCAAAGTTTTTTTTTGGCTCTGGACCAAATAAAAAAGCATCTAGGCCTCTGCATAACTACGATTCACACGGTATGAGAACTTTTAAAGGTTGCAGGTGTTAGACTGATGCAGGGGTTGGGTGCCATTTTCCCTTTTTAGAATAGACTGAGAGTCTGGTGGTCTCAACAATGTTGTCTTTTCCATTTTCCACAGGCGTGGATTGCGGTGCATGTATTAGTTATCCAGGGATCATGTCTTTTGGTTTAATCTAAAAGCTATTAATTGATTATTGTGTGGTTTAATACTTTAATGATAAGGCTGGGACGCTGGGTTTGTAGTCAAGAATTAAGGATAGGGAGATTGATGTGAGGGAATCCCCAGATGATAATCCATTGTCCCTTCATGTGACTTCTCATTAAATGTCAGTGCCCTCAACTTTTTTTCAATTGCAGGATACAGCAGTTGTAAACACAAAGCCAGCAAAGCGATATCCACTTGCGTTATGGATAGCCATACTGGGCCTGATAATGCTAGTCGGCGTGTACATATTCTCGTTGTCTCTAAAGCAAAACGGGATGCTTTTCGGGCTCATGCAGACAAATCTGATAGAAAAGGAAAGGGAGAAACCTTGTCATGATCCCAGTATTCCAGACACAGAAATCCCTTACTTGCACTACCCGATGCCAAATACTTATGATAGGTAATGGAGATATACTGGGTCATCTGATTTTTGTTTTTTTCTTCAGGTTAGTGACTGACTTGTGTGTTCTTTGTCTGTTAGGAAAGAATGTGCGTGCACGGGGGTTAGATTCTTTGCTATCTTGTCAATGCAGAGGTCAGGGAGTGGATGGGTTGAGACATTGTTGAATAGCCATCCTAATATTAGCTCCAATGGAGAGATCTTCTCTGTCAAAGATAGACGCAGTAATATCACCGCGATCACGAAAACACTGGACAAATTGTACAATTTGGATTGGTATAGCAGTGCTGCTAAGAATGAATGTACGGCTGCCGTGGGGCTGAAATGGATGCTCAATCAGGTAATCCTTATATTCATCATACTTGTAGGTGGAGGAAGAACTTGCTCATGTGGAAAATTTCACAGAACATTTTTCACCTTGATAATTTATACTCTAAATGGGTATCCAATAGAAATTTATACCATTCTTGGAGTAGTTTTATATTGTGGAACAAATTGCTACTTTTCCCCTTTTTAAACTTAATCTGGACATACCATGATTATCTTGCAATTCCAACCTAGTTCCTTTTCTTCTATCATACTTGTGTGCTTCCTTAAGTGGAAATTAGTTTGATTACTTATGAACTATATCTAAAAACCAAGGCAATAAGACCATATCAAGTTTTGATGCACTGCCTCCATCAAGATTGCCAATTTTATTTACATGGAAAATTGCTCGCCTGCAAGTGTTAAACCAACTGTTAAAATACTATAAGGAGCAAAAAGAAACTAAATAACTAATGATTTTATCATATCTCTCCATCATGATCTTTTTCCCCTGTTTGGAAAAACTTACTTGCTGAACTTTACATAGATGAATGATGTGCTGAAGGTGTTTATTCTAGACAATGGCTACTGATAGATGTGACCTTTTGCATTCTATAGAAACTTTTGCCACGGAATTATAGATCAGGTTGAAGGACTCATTATCTAAGATGATTCTTGGTATATTTGCTCACTTCAGAAGATCTATTGAGTTTGTCCTTTGATTTCATGATTTGCACGTACTATTCTTTGTGTCACAATTGTTTGTGCGGCAAATTTCCAAAGATATATTCAGCTTCCTCGATTTGTTTTATCTAGTGATATGCTTATTCTAGTGAACATTATAGGGTCTAATGAAGCACCATCAAGAGATAGTTGAATACTTCAACCGAAGGGGTGTTTCTGCAATTTTCCTACTAAGAAGAAATCTTCTCCGGCGTTATGTTTCTATATTAGCAAATGCTCATGATAGTGCCATGAAACAGCTGAATGGAACTCATAAAGCTCACGTGCACTCCAAACATGAGGTGCGCATCTTTCCCTTATGTTGCCTGAACTAAGAGTCAGATTTTATTCAAGCATGCATGTTTTGGTATCATAAATATATCGAACATATATGATTACAAGTTCTTTATCTGCTAAAAAATGGTGCAGATGTGTGTCGAGTAAAAGAGAATCCTGTTGATCCTTTTTCCCCCCTTTTGTGCAGGCTGAAATTCTTGCTCAATATAAGCCAACCATTGACAAAAAAACATTGATTACTGAACTAAAACGGTCTGATAAGTTGGCATCTGATGCCTTGGTGAATTTTAAGAACACCAGGCATGTTGTTCTGTACTATGAGGATGTTGTCCGCAATCGCACGGTGAGTCGCTGTTGCTCTGTTGCTTTGTATCGTTCTGTTGAGGCTAAAACAATCTCCATTCTCCTCACCAGCGTGTTATTTCTGTCTTCAGATGCTCATGGATGTCCTGGATTTTCTAAGAGTGCCAAAGAGGAAACTGTCCAGTCGACATGTGAAAATCCACACTAAACGATTGTGTGATCATATCGATAACTGGGCAGATGTTAATAATTTTTTGAAGGGGACACGGTTCGAGAGCTTTTTGAATGGCTCAAGGAGATGACATCGCTAGCTGATGTATAATAGTGCTATATATATAGTGAGTTGTCCTTTTGAGTTTTGACCCCTGGTTACCCCCTTCTACAGCTAACAGAGTTAGCACAGTAGGCAAATTTTTTGATGAGTGAATAAGTTTGGGTCACTGAGAGAAATAGTTAGGAAGCAGAAGTAGAGATGCTTGATCCAGGTTAGTCTCGTAGATATGGATTGCAGAATAAAGATGAGAAACAATACCTTTGGGGTTATCAGATATGCAATGCAAGAACTTGCAAAGCTGTTTTGACTTCAAAGTTTGCACTTGAAAATGATAGCCCATCCGGATTGGCGCAAGCGCAACAAGTGCTCAACTGCTCATACAGCTTGTATGCACATGTTGGCTCTTTGAAATAGCAAATGCTCTTGGAAGTATCTTGTTGCTAAATGAAGCGAATTGAGTCCTTCGGTGTACTGAACTGCTAAATGAAATGCACCATCACTTTCTTAATTTCTGCCATTGCCTGACATTTTAAGGGCCTTCGTGCTAGTTTATACTATATTTAATCTCATGGAATGAATCCCTGGTGGAATGAGGGCTAAGAACTAGCCCTAAAGGGTGTTTAAATTGGCTAAATGGCCATTTAGGCTACCAGTGCAGTTCAGCAGTTAGTATGCCGGTCATGCATGCATGGATGGATCCATTGGCAGGGAGGCTCCGTGACAGAGGAAGAAAGCAGAGTAATAATACACAGAACCAAATGAAGGAAGCATCTGGTTACTTTCCCAGCCTATACAAAACTGATGATTTTTACTACTAGCAATTACAATGCACAACGAATCGCACTGCTCTGCTCAGTAGCCTTCCTGCTCAGATAAGAGCTAGGTCTCGGTGACCGGCGGCGGGGCGCCGGGCTGGATGGTCTTGAAGGACTCGTGCAGGCGTCGGAGCATGGCCTCGTCGCGGCTCCACTCGGCGTTGGGCGCGGTGACGAAGTGCGCATACAGCTTGTTCCGCGCGCACGTCACGGAGATGAGGCTGTGCGCGCCGGCGCCCGCCACCTCGTACTCGTAGTACACCTGGCCGGCTCCGTCGGCGCGCTCGACGGAGCGCACGTCGTCGGCGGTCGCGATCTGGTCCAGGAGCCCGACGTCGGAGAGCGCCAGGTTGTCGAGCACGGCGCTGAGCGGCGCCAGCGCGCGGATCCCGGACAGGAACGTCAGGTACTCCTTCTCCGTCCGCTTCCGCGGGTTGAAGAACTCCGAGTCCGTGCCGTTGGTGCCCTTCTCCACCTTGGACACCAGCCGCTCCTTCCACCCCTCCGGCACGTCGTACACGTACTCCGCCGTGTCCTTCTTGCTCGCGTTCCCGCCGTACCCGCCGTAGTTCGCCGCGCTCGCTGCCGTGCCGTAGTACACCGTGAACTCGGGGTCGGCGCGTGACGGAGCGGGCGCCGGGGACAGCAGCAGGAGCCCCGCCGCGGCCGCCGCCACCAGCGTCGTCGCGATGGGCTTGTAGTTGTTCCCCGGCTGCGGCGGGAGCCTCAGCGCCTGCGGAGGAAGGGCTGCCGCCTGCTGCTGCGACGAGGCGGTGGAGGTGCACGCGGTGGTGAGGAGAGGGGACGCCACGCGCGAGAGCAGCGAGGGAAACATGGTCGCCGTCGACCGTTCCGTTCGTGGCACGCTGCCGGGGCGGGGCCGCGAGGTGGGTCGTCTGCTTTGTGTTGGAGGCGACACGCGAGAGGATAGGAGAGATCGCGTGGGCCCGTCGCTTATCCAAAGCGACGTCGACATGGCACGTAGCGCTCGCGATCCACGAGCGCAAACAGCAGAACTGCAGAAGTGTTTATTTGCGTGGAATCCCTCGTGTTTGTATACTGGACCCAATTAACCAATTTGCATCTGGGCTTGTCGGCGGCATTACTACTTTATTTGGGCCTAGAAAAAGAAGAGCCTTTCTATTAGCGTTCTTCTTTTAGCAAAAAGTCCAATTTACCTCCAACTATCACGGTAGTCTAATTTTTCTCTTTGAACTATAAAATCAGTTTCTTTTTACCCTCCAACTTTTGACACCATTTGTTTTTATTTTGGGCGATTTTAAATGTAATTTTGATGTAGATGATACGTCAGAGGGGCTAAATCAGATTAAGTTGAAAGTTCATGAGGTCAATCAGATAGAAATATTTTACAAAATACAAAAAAATCATAAAACGACTTTTAATATATATATATATATACACATAAAAAGAATACAATTAAAATCCTAAAATCTGGTTTAACCTTAGAAGATTTGTGTTACCATGAAAAATAAAATTCCTAAGATTAGATTTTAGGATTTTGAGTTGCATTAATTTTCCATGTAAAAACATTTGGAATTTTTTTTTTTTGGAAAAAATATTTTTATGATTTTTGGATTTTAAAATATTTCTAGTTTGATATATACCTCCCTAAACTTTCAACTTAGTCTGATTTACCCTCTTTTGACGTGGCACCACATCAACAAAACCAATATCAAAACCACACAGGGTGTAAAAACAAATGATTTTAAAAGTCGAGAGTTTTGTGGTTTAATGAGGAAAATCAGACAGACGTGATAGTTGACGGAGATAAATTTGACTTTTTTCTTCTTCTTAAAGAAACGTTGAAGTGCTAACATAATGATATAGCTCCCCTCAATGTTCAAAAAGGTGACACTAGGCAGTCACTTGGGCGCACTGACGCGCTAGGGTACCGCCTCGCCTGGTGGACTAGACAAGTACCTAGGCGGTTGCCCGATTGTTGCTGGCGCGCCAAGGCAGGGATGTGTGGGGGCGACGCGGAGGTCAAGAGATGATAGGGGAGGAGCTAAGGTGAGGTAGCGGCGGTTGGTGGAGGGAAGAGGTGTGGTGGTGGCGGTGGCACAAATGAGCATAGAAGGGAGCACGAGCAGATGTTGGTAAGGAGAGAGACGAAACAGAGGCAGGGGGATAAGACTTGGGCCCAAACATGAGAAAACTTGGGTCGTTATTAGGCCTTCTCTTCTTTATCCACCAACGATCTGCTATTTTTCTCTTTCTTTTAAGTATTTATGCATCGCATAGGAAAACACCTTAAAACGTCTAGACCCGCTGAGGCTCTAGACTATGGGTGACCGCCTAGAGAGCGGCAAGCGTCATGTTGAACTTTGGCTCCCTCTAATTGCATCTCATGTCATATTGCGTCTATTTTTCTACCAAGCTCCATCACAAATCAGTAGGTAACTTAAGGTCGGTGAGTCAAAAGTCAGCAATACTCTTTGGTTCCATGTCAAGTAACCCCTCGGTCCCTAAAAAATATAAGATGGTTTGACTTTTTCTAGATACATTGCTTTTACTAACTATCTAAACATAGTATGTATCTAACTATATAGCAAAATTTTATGTATTTAGAAAAGCTAAAACATATTTATATTTATAATTTAAAATGAGGACTATAAAAGAATTCCAAAACTCGATCACTATGTTATACATTGCATGCATGTGCGCCACATTGTCACAACTTCTACTTGTTTCGTCTTAGAAGATGCCGGTGCAACAATCGAGAGCCCGAGATGCATGTGAGTTTGATGCAAGGCAAATTTTGATCATAATGTGAAGCGGATAGATGGAATCAATCGCAACGCCTTCGAGCCCTCAAAGTCTCTCAGATGCGAGGGGTAGAGATAAATGAAAGATGAGCATTTGAAGAGTTCAATTATTGTACTATTTTTAGTGCTAATTTGATACAACCGATTCCCATATAACTTATAGAGGTTTTCTCTATGGACGAGACCGAATACACAAAAAACTAAGCATCCATGCTAAGTCTAGAATTTTCATTTAAAAATCAACCAATTTCCACCATAATAAAGCTAACAAACCGACCCCTAAGTGACTTCAAATAAGTTTTTTCTTAAGAGATCTACTGATATAGTCTTTTGAAGATACTTAGATAAGATTTAGTGTTGTTACAAGTGAGTGTCCATAGTGGTACGAGCAGTGGTGTAGCTAGAGGCTCTGTGATTCAAAACTTTTGTATATATTTCTGTTTCAACTACTAGTATAAATAGTTTTTTTCTAAAAAAATAAGTTCTTTAAAGTATTATTTTTATTGTTTTCCTTTATCTCGATTATCTCTAATTTGTTTCTCTGGCTCCACCTCTTGCTACGAGTGCTGCAGGTTAAGAACCTGGGTCAAATGTTAGAAAAATGTCAGATAAGCAGATGAGCGACGCCCATCAAATCGTGCTCAATTTCGTGGCCAAACCACCCGTCCTAGCTGGCACCCGTAAAGGAGCCCACGCAAAGCAAAGGCAACAGAAACCCACGACAAGCCCAAACAAAAACCCAATAAAATCTCGCCTGGCCTCTCGCAGTCCAGCCAGCCCCGTCGCCCACCCCAATCTCCACGCGTCGCCGCCGCTCGCCGGCGCGTCTATTCCCCTCCGCCACGCTGCCGAAGCTTCCCGGTCCCTGCAGCGGTTCGGATAAGGCGGCCGCCCGCCCGCCACCCGCCCTCCTTTCGCCCCCCACTCCTCTCGGTCCCGGGACCGCTTCGGGCTGGATCTAGGGTTGCGTGGGGAGCTCTGGAAGCCTCCGCCGCGATGGACGAGGCGGACGATGAACTTCGCACCTTGAAGGTCGGCTTCACCGCCGCCGGAGAGGAGCAGTTCCGGAAGCTCGTGGCGGAGAAGCTGCGGGGGTTCAAGAGGGACGTGGACCACACCCTCGTGGTACGATTTCCTTCTGTCATCCCCTACTCGCTAGCTTCTGGTCTTAGTGGTTGATTTCGGCTGTTTGGGGACTTGGGTTCTCTGCAGCTTTAGGATTTTGGGGCTACAATTCAAGATGGCCTGTGCAAGTTACGCGAATGTGCCCTGTGTTTTTGTTCAGCGTCGCCCCGCATAGAATGCGTTTTTGTTTAGTCGCCCCGCATACAACACCTATTGCTGGAATCAGTCAGTAGTCTAATGTCGTTGGATCTCATGGGCCTGCAGCTGTGCTATGTGATGGCTGCAGTTTTCGTTTGTTTAGGCTGACTGCTGTATGTTTTTTTTCCAACTTAGCGTGCTCACTATGTACACTTAGCTGCTCTTAGGTGAGATTAACTAGTTTAATGGATTGGTGCACTATATGCACCAAACTGTTGTGTGCGATGTATACTTCATACTTATGAAGCCTCTTCTCAAACTGAGAATTTTCAATTTTTCAAATCAGGATGAATATGAAGTGTTTGTCTAATTGAAGCATGCCTCAGTTTGTACTGGTTCAGTAACTGTCATGTTACTTGATGACCATTTTTATAAACTGTTGCTGCTTCACTAGTCAATATTTTTAGTTGGGCATGCAAACTTGTTTGTGAGTTACTTCTGTCTCAGGTGAAAATGTACATTACAAATCACAATCATCGAATAGGCTATGCAGTTCACAGGTGTTGCATGTTATCAGTGGTGTTTTTGGTGCAACTGAAATGTAATACTTATTTCAAGCATGGTATACCATTGGTTGAATGAGTTTACTATCCTTGTATGTTAACATTTGCTATTGCTATGAGTCTTTACAACCTTTTCCACTCATCACAATTGCACTATTCATCTACTTAGTCAAGAGCGCCCAAACTTCCCTAGAAAACAGTGCTGTATGCAGTTTCACTGGTGGAACAAAGGGAACCTACGAAAGACACTGACATTATGCTTTCCCCTATCTTTAGTGAATGGTGAAACAATCCAGGTCTGGTCTTTGTCTTTTCTGAGGAAGCATCACAATACATGAATTACATTGGTTATGTGTATACTTCCTCTGATTGAAAATAGATGTCATATTATTCTTCCTGGAGCTTGTAGTTCTAGATATCTTTGCTCTTTATAGACTCATTATTCTCATAAATAAATGACCCCATTTTCCAGTGTAGTATAAATAAAGTGCAACAAGGTCGTTCTACTAACTTTCTTATTCCTTGTGCACAACTCCGAAATGGCATTATATTTTGATTTACTGGGAGTAATACTTTTGATTTCCGTGTACCAACTTTGCAATCATCATCATTATCTTAGCCTAGTTTTCATTTTATTATGTTGGGATATTTCAAGGAAAACAATAAGTGGACCTCTGTTGCTGTCTTAAGTGCAGGAATATGTTACTATCATGCTCAAGAATGGAAAGCGTAAGGATCTCGCCAGTAAAGAACTCCGTGTATTTCTAGGGGATGATACTGCAGTATTCATTTCCTGGTTAGTACTGATTGCACTCACTTCCATTGTTCTTCTATTCTTTATTTGTCAACTGCCTGAACCAGTCCTTGATATATTTTACATGCAAATTTTTTTTGTATTGTAATTGGCAACTCACTAATAAGAATGCTATAAATAATGGTAAAAAGTTAGCAAATGGTCTCCCCAATTTTGGCGTAGATATGACAAACAATATTGTATGTGCCCTAGTATTTGGTTCACTATTTGATGTTCAGACAAATATGTTTATATTGAACAATAATAAAATAAGGCTCTAATGCACCTTTCCAGTATGTGGAATGGAACTAGCAACTAACTGGGGTGGCAGCAAAAGCTTTGGCAAAGTTGTGTTTGCTACAGACTTCACAGTAGATGCTCTATGGTAACATGAATGGTTCCTTATATGTACGTAGCTTGAAAGTTTAGTTGAATCTATGTACCTTTGTCATGTAAACACCTGTTATTTAGAATTTTAGATCAGTCCTTATAAGTTATAAACGTGATTGTTATTGAGATCATTGATAAATCCACTCACGAGAAGCACATCAATCATGAGAACGAATCCCCCACCCAACCCACCCAACCAAAAGATATCTTTTTTCACACACTTCTGAATTCATGCAGTGTATTTATTGAAATCACATTGTGGAGACTGCCATAAGTTTTTAACAGCAAATGGAAATGAGAACATCAGAGCTACTTTTACTTTTGAAAGTTGAAACTAACATAAACACTGAGAAATGTGCACTCTCATCTTTCCGTGGCAAGCAGTACATGGTAACTAGGAGGATTCCCCGCGTGTTGCCGTGGGTATGAAGAAGAAATATAAATAGGTTAGAATGTGTATTGCCTAGTTGGACAGCTTGCATGTTCAGACAAATATGTGACTTGCTGACGTGGACATTACAATTGCATGAGCTAGTGGATTTTGATTATGTGTGATGGTGGATTACCTAGTTGGATAGCTTGCATGTTGAAAGAAATATGTAGTGGGGTTTTGCTTTATAATATTATATAAGATGCATATTGCATGAGCTAGTGGATTTTAATTATGTGTGATAGTGGATTACCTAGTTGGATAGCTTGCATGTTGAAAGAAATATGTAGTGGGGTTTTGCTTTATAATATTATATAAGATAAGATGCATATCTCCCTAGTTGATTCAGCATCATATTTCATATGCATCAGCAAGGATGGATAGAAGAGAAAGATATTCTTGGTTGGCTTTCATATCATCTCATCATGTGTTAAATGAATCTGCTACTCATATTGTTTTGCTTTTGTAGGTTGTGGGACCATCTTTCTCTAAATATGTACTTATATGTGCAAGCACAAGAACAAACTCAGGAGGTTAAGGATGATGAAGCCCCCAAAGAAGTATCTGGAAGAGAAAAATCATCAGATGTGCTCCCGAGAAGCAAATGTCAAACTCATAGTGAGCACACAGTTGAATCAAGTGCAGCTAGTACTAGGAAACGGAATAAGCGGGAATGGAAAGGAATTGGTCGGGAGGGTAATGAAAAATTTCCACTTCGAAATGTACTAACTGATATTCTTCACGGGGAGGAGAAAAGATCGCAAAAGTCCAATGAAATACGACACCCTCCATCAAAACAACAGAACGGCAGAAAGCGTGACAGGGATGATGAGCCACAGCAAACAAAGGTGTGATGTGTTACCAATTACCTAGGTCACAACTGCAAACTACATAACATCTTATGTTGTTGACAGAGTTGATGGCAAGTTGGCAACATTGTGCTTTCATATATATATATATTTTACTTTACCAATATCTCTCTTCTGTTCTTTCGTGTCCTGCCTTTGCTCACATATTGTTTGCAGACTATGCCTAAGTGTTCATCTATATTTCTCCAGAACGGACTTACCAAGACTCTGGTAGCTCTAAATCAGTAGCAATGTGCAAACATGTGGTGGGAACTATAGCATTACCATACAATTAAGTCCCTACCAGTATTTAGTTATTTATTGGCAACTGACAGACCAAATATTTGTTCATCATGAAAGTTCAACGTGAGTTTTGCCAGTTTAAATTCAGTAAGTACACTGGAGTTTCTTTGGTTAGAAACAACCGACAAAGCTTGTCGTTCCCGTTAGTTTGGAATTTCGGAGAACTCTCTGAGTAGGCAGTCCATTTAGTTTATCTTCTAGAATTCCTATGAATATTTTGTACCCTCTCCATTCCAAATTATAAGTTGTTTTGATTTTTCTATGTATATTTTTACTACTGTGTCTAGATTTACATGCTATGTCTAGATACATAATAAAAGTTATGTACTCAAAAATGCCAGAACGACTTACAATTTGGAATGGAGGGAGTACCAAGTTCGGATAAGGAAATTGCTTGTTTGAACTGCTGACCGCTAAGGGATGAGCATCACACTGATTCTCTCTAAGCCCTTTATTGGTCCCCTAACATATTTTCTCCTCTATTATATTCTATTGCTCCTTCAAAATTTAATTATATTCTTTTAGGTACTATATGACTTCTACAATCAGCTTGTTTTCTTTGTTAACAGAGAGACGTCTCATCACGCCCCATGCTTGGTGGTGGTGCTTCCCGTCGTCTTCTACAGTTTGCTGTTCGAGATGCAGTAAAAGCTGTACAGCCAACCAGCACCAATGCTGAACCAGCATCCAAGCGTCTGCGCTCTGTGGTTGCCACTACTTCTGCAGAGAACATGCATGATAGGAGATCAGAAAGATCTCAGGACTACCTGAACGATAGAAGATCAGAAAGATCTCAAGACAACTTGAGTGACAGAAGATCAGAAAGAACTAGGCCAATGCTACAGGTACAAGGAGCTGCTTTAGCTCTTAGAGCTGCAGCGGAAGCTGCTGCAGATTCTACAAAGGTTAGATCTACTGGAAGTGTTTTCAAGCGATTGGGTCAAGGGAATGTTGTGAAACAGCCATCTCGTTCTCGTGATGAGAAGAGAGATTTCGAAGATTTTGAGCCAGCTACGACCGCAGATGAACATGATTCTGATCGATATGTTAATAATGAGGAATCTGAAGAGGAATCTGGAGAGCTGACCATGGCAGATAGGGTAGCTGGAATGAATGTTGATTCGAGCTCTGAGGATGATATGGACCGAGATGAGGGGATTACAAGATACCAAACTTCTCTTTCACATGAAGATACTTTCTCACCATTTGCAGAGAAGAAAACTGTATCAGCACAATGCAGCGTCGAACCAGAGACCGATGCAATAAGGCCTTCAAGTGTGAATGACAAGGAGCAACCTGTTCCTTCATCAACAAAAACAGCAAGTAAAGCTGTGGCTATTTCTGTTGATGTAAATATGGTGGAACCTTCCAGTTATGAAACACCAAAAGATGTTCATGTTGTGGAGAAGCCTTATGTTACACCCATGAATTCAAATGCCACCACACTGGCTACCAATGCCAAAGTAAGTGACCTTGCATGCTGAAAAAACAGGTTTTATATTTAAATTTCTTCCCACATCTCAAGTCACCCATTTTCTTGCATTTCAGTTAGGTTTGTATTGTGTATATGCTTAAGATTTCTACCAGATGTCTTTTTGACTTTTGGTGACTATAGATTTTTACAGTTCATAATCAGTCCTAATAAGGCAAGATCGGAGCTTTTCCTTGGAACCTTTCCTTGCTAATTAGTAGTTACACTTATATGAATGAAATGGGCAGAGCATTTGGGGCATGAATAATCATGTAAATTCAGAATTGTTTATCTTATTTGCCAGTACTTTCACTAAACTAAATTGGGCTATGTGAATGCTTGTTTGCATTTGCTTCCAGCAAAAGAAACATTAGATGTATAAAAACAGGCTTTGGCATCTCCTATTAGTGTTATATATGCTCTCAGCCATTAAACGAAATGGCACGCCATGTCATCTTCCATGCATCTTCTTGATTATGATGCTCATTAGTTTTCTTTTCTATTTCCTATGATCATTTTATCTTGTCTTGTGGGTATATGCCCTGACTATTTATAGATGTATGGGCTAATCCTTGGGTAAATTTGCTTCTGACTGATGCCAACTTTCATTCAGGAAGTAGGCCATGCAGAAGCTCAAAAGGATTCTCAGCGGTCTGCACCATCTGGTATGCCACATATATCTACTAATATAAGATCCACTTATGGTTTTTTTCCTTTCAATTGGCTGATCTGCTCATAATGGCACATGCCAATCTTCCATCTGGTTGACTGTATGTGGTAATACACTAGTTATCCCAACTTGCATGGGATTAAAAACCCTTGTTACTTTTCCTGTTGTAATATCACATATGTTGCCCTTTCTTCATCATCTTACCTAAGAAAAAAAATGTGCAGTTACTAGTACAGCAAAATCTGTAAGGATTTGTTGCCTTTGTGATATATTGAGATTATTATGATGCGCTGTGCAAGTCATTATTACAATCAATCATAAATAGGAATGGGTTAATCTTGAAGACTGTCATTTATCGCTTGGTATAATATATCTTGTCTTCTTTGCAGTTCCGGTTTCATATAGCACAGCGCATCCGACGGAGGATGCAGATTCGAGAACACTTTATGTTAGCAATGTGGGTATTTATATATTCTCATCACCCTTGTATTATTTTGTACCATTGGATTATTTTATTTACCTCTGTCAAATTATTTGAAGGTTCACTTTGCTGCCACCAAGGACTCATTATCTCGCCATTTCAACAAGTTTGGTGCAGTTCTAAAAGTAGTCATTGTCACTAATGCTGCAACGGGCCAGCCAACAGGGTCAGTTTAATTTTAAATTTTAATGCTTATTATAGCTGAGGCAAGCCTTTACCAGAGAAAGATTTATAATTTTAGGAAAGTGAAATTACAAAAGATCTTAACATAACTGATACATGCATTATACAATCACCACACCCACCAATTCCTATGATGCTAACACACCCTTGTTTCGTGCTCAGATTAACTCGAAAGTTCTAAGAAAATAATGTGCATTTTGTCTCTAGATAACAAAAAAAAACTGATAAGCAATAATAAAAGGAGAAGGGTCAAAACAAAATACTCCCTTTTTGGAAGTAAGTCGACACTAAGGTCTTCAATATGACACATTTGTATATTTGCAGGTTATATAGGTACTTAGCAGTAGATAATTTCCCAATGGCAAAAAATGCAAATAGGATCTGTCAGGACATTTTATACCATACTACACTAAGTGTTTCATGAACATTAAATATATAATAATTGGTCATATTACATAAGCCCCTCTACTTGATTGCTCTTAGCAGATGTAATTTGTGCAGTTCGAGTTTGAAGTCCTGAATCGATGTTTTTGAGCTGAATTATGTTTGAATGTCACTGCAATTGATGCAGCTAACATAGGGACTTAATTATGAACTCAGAAATATTTGTATATTTCTTGAAGAGAAGTAGAGAAATCAATGAGTCTTTTTCTGTTATCATACAGGTCTGCCTATGTAGAGTTCTTACACAAAGAATCAGCTGAACGAGCGTTGTCGTTGAATGGCACATCATTTATGACTCGCATTCTCAAGGTATGATTATTCTGTCTTTTGAATTTTCTTTAGACTGCCATTTGCACTTTTCTACCATAGGCATGGCATTGTTTAACATGGTATTCGAGTAGAGTTTTAAATGTTAATATGGACGCTAGTTCTCTTAATTGGTGAAGTTTTATGTTCTTATACTGGCATCTTGTTGCTCCGCTCAGCGTAGTTTTAGATTCCCAGAAACTAATTACTAAGGTGATGTTTGTGTTGCTTTTCCTCTAATGTAGGTCGTCCGGCGAAGTTCTCATGAAGCAGCTCACTTTTATGGTTGGCCTGGTAGTGGACGGTCATCATTATATGGTAGGCATGGTAGGATGGCATACCCAAGAGCTGTTCTCCCCGGTGGTTCCTTTAGAGGGCGTGCTCCGATGAAAGCTGGCGCTAGAAGTTTACAGTGGAAACGGGAGCCTTCAGGCACTGATTCAAGTGCAGGTGCGAAAACTGACATGAGTGTGCCATTTTCCTCTGAACAGGTGCTCCCACCTGCAACATAGGGATATTATAGTTGAGCTGATATAATGAGAACCGAATGGTATCTTACTCATCGCTCCTAATGGCTGAAAATGGACAGCAAGCTGAGAAGATTGTTCCTTCCTGCTGCACTGTAAAAAAAAGTCCAAAAAAAGCATGAAAATACAAAAAGCTAAAAATAAAAAAATGTGGGGGAGTTTGGCATCAGAATATGGCTATCATTGGATTTGGTCCTCTTCACCATATGCGAGTAGGCTGACAGCCTGAGCAATTTTCTATGGACTCCAGCAATCTGAAGAGGATTCACATTTGAAATAATCACAACTTTTTGGTTGTGTTGGATGGAAGATGCTTATCAAGTAGAACAAGATGGGCAGATTTTGGATGAGGTATTTGGTGATAATCTGGGCATCATCGATGTAAGCCTCAACTGTATAGAAGTAACCTATCTATTTGTACCCTAATCTGAATCAATCTCTTTCCCAACAAAAAAAAAGGAAACACAAAAATGTGTTGTTCTCTTTCATTTTTCTCTCATGAACTGTTTATTTATTGTACTGAGTTGATTTTTTAGTTGGACATTCATTTTTTGTCAAATGGTTTAACAATACTTGTTCTGTGTGGTCTGTTCTACCTGACTATTCCAACATTTCATGTTTTAAGTTACAAAGTCCAGTTTACTATCTGATGAGTGACAAATGCAGTTTAATCTTGGGATGTCTTGCCATGTTCTTGTAGATTTATGGCTGGGCCTACCTGTTTGAATCTTTCTTGCACATTATATGCTTTGATTCAATGATGCAGCTACTCATGTCATCATGTGTTGGCACTGCTCGTCGTTGTAGACTTTATGTAGCTAGCCATTAGTTGTTTATGGTCCATGCTTTGGGAAAAGTATTTTGCTGGGGGGCTTATATAATAACTTAATAAAAAGGCAAAAAAAATATCGACGACCTTTTCTTCTTTATCGATTCTTTGGAATCACTATGCTTCTGTGGTGAACGGCTTTGGTTCTCGGATGTTGCGGGTATGGTTGCGTAAGAGCAACCATTATGCATTTCTGTACTCTCAAGTATTCGGGTCACTTTAGGTTCAAGTATTTGGTGAAGGATATACTTGATATGTGCACGATCCATGGGCGTTTCCTCTGCTATGTAGTTGTAGCCTAGCTATGCCTAAGCCCGCCCATGCAGCTGCAATTAGCCAGTTATCATATCGTGCCTAATTGAAACCATATAGGAGAGACGCCCGTCCACAAGGTGTGACGCCCCCTCAGCTCGCGGCTTAGTGCTGAACCGTGGAAAGTTCCTGCACTAAGTACGTGAAACGTGTGTTGCGTCGTGCAGATAGTGGTTCTCCAACGCAGCGGAACGTCACCGTTGTGTCATCACGGGAGCATAGATTATGGTGGGCTGCCTTGTGGTTGTGGACGTCTTAAAGATAATCCAGTTGCAACACGGTGACAAGTCATGGACACGGCAGCAAACCAGGCACTGGAGTATTTGGCTCCGGGACGGTTCTACTTTCCCAGCCTTGAGGTTTGACGGGTACGCGTGCCAGAAAAAATATCAAGGGTCAACACCACGTACGTACCGCGAGCATGAATGTTTCCACGCTGATTTTTTTTTCTTCTCAATTGCGTTGGCAACATATTTAGCAGCTGTGTGAAGTGTGAACGTGTGGGATACATGCCGGGGCAATTCCCATCCAAAAAAAAAAACGCACGGTAAGTACCAAGCAGTCGCTGTCGTGCACAGCACTAGCTCAACAAAATCAGAACTTAAATTAGGGCTTATTCGCAGCTAATAAAAAGGGACCATGATTAGCAGCTGATCTTTATTTTTTTCGTGCGAAAGGATTAGCAGTTGATCTGATCTCTCCGCACCCTCTCACTGCAATTATTTTGCACAGAGGGAAGAAAATGAAGCAAAAAAAGAAAGAAAAAAAAAGACGATTCTTCCTCCCTTGTGGCCTTGTGGCGGCCAACATGGTGATAGTAGTAGTAGACGCATGTGTCGCGGCTCCGGCGTGGCTAGATATTGAAAACAATATCACCTTGGATTTGGTATCGCTGGCCTCCCCCCTCACCTTTCATGATACAGTTTATAGCCTTTAGGTGAGATTTAAGGATGCGCTCTGCTGATAGAGAGACGCCTAGCGTCCGCAAGACCGCAACGGTGCTAACTATACATCTACTCTTCTCTGTCCTTAAAAACTGTAAATTCTAAAATTATTATAAGTTAAAATTTTAAAACTTTGACCAAATTTATAGAAAAATACTAAGATTTATAGTACAAAATTAATACCATCAGATTTATTATAGAATATATTTTTATAAGATACGCATTTTATATTATAGATATTGATTCTCTTTCTATAAAGTTGGTCAAAGTTAAAAATGTTTGACTGACACAAATTCTAGAAATTAAGGTCTTGTTTAGTTCCGAAAAGATTTCGGATTTCGATACTGTATCATTTTCGTTTTTATTTGACAAATATTATCTAATCATGGACTAACTAGGCTCAAAAGATTCATCTCGTGATTTACAGATAAACTGTGTAATTAGTTTTTGTTTTCATTTATATCTAATGCTTTATGCATGTGCCCCAGGATACGATGTGACAGAAAATCTTGAAAAGTTTTTGGTTTTTGGGGTGAACTAAACAAGGCCTAAAGCTTTCAGGACAGAGGGAGTACTTTACGTGGAGGTGAAAGATAAAAACAAAAACTATTTTATATAATTTTATTTTTATATATAATTAAATATAATTGATTTAAATGTTATTTTCTCAAATTTGTGGATTACGTGAAATAGATAGGCTATTTACTCATTAGTAATGACTATTTTCTCTCTTACTTTTTCAATGTCTATGTCAGAATAGCTGGTTAAATAGCTAAGACGTCCTAAGAATCTCGCAGCTACTAGAATTCTAGAAAAAAAAAATCCATTTGAGGAGGTCACGTCGTCCTTGCAGCTGCAGAAGACGAGAGATAAATAAACCCAAATTGTTTTTGCAGGTGATGGATTGGATTAGGATCCTGCCTGCTGAATTGCTGATAAATAAACCTAAATTGTTTTTGCAGGTGATGGATTGGATTAGGATCCTGCCTGCTGTGCTGTGTGGGGGCAGCGGGCAGCCCACTACGCCACGCCGCCCCCTATATATATAAACAATATATATAAACAACAAGGCAGTCCTGCGGTGGTGACTCGAATAAAGTCTTGTTTAGATCTAAATTTTTTTTTAGATTTTGACACTGTAGCACTTTCGTTTTTATTTGATAAAAATTATCCAATCATGGAGCAACTAGGCTTAAACGATTCGTCTCGTGATTTACAGATAAACTGTGTAATTAGTTATATTTTTTTTATCAATATTTAATATTCTATGCATGTGTCGTAAGATTCGATGTGATGGAGAATCTTGTAAAGTTTTGGGTTTTTGGTGTATCTAGCCTAAGCATATCGAAATCGAAGGGAATAATAATTTTAGTTTAGTCGGCAGGTTAATAAAGCTGAAGGAAGCGGCATCGTGGTACTGTTTCTAGAAAAAGGTCTTATTAGTGCTGGGCCCCGCTCCTCAGAGCCATGATGATGATGGTACTACTAAACATGACCTTTACAGGGTTGCAAATGAAGCTTGTTTAGAACGTGGCAGTAGTGTTTGTCGTTGTACTACAACCAGACAATGGATGGCATCTTGTGCAGTAGTGATACTGTATTGCCTCACTGGAAAAAGATGAGCGGATTTTCCAGGAATTCAACGAAGGTCGTACTTACTACTGTACATTCGACGTACTCCGTAGGAGGGTCCCAATCCCAGCACCCAAGCTGCGTCACTGTGTGCAAACAGCACCGATTGTCCGTGCCTGTGAGTCACGGTACGGACGACGGAGGGAAAGCAGTCGTAGCACGGCGGCGGTTGTTTACTTTCCAACAAAAATCCAAAATTTTCCGAGAATCTTTAGATGTCGGTATAAAGTATTAAATATAGATAAAAATAAAATTAATTGTACAGTTTGGTCGAAATAGACGAGACGAATTTTTTGAGCCTAATTAGTCTATGATTAGACAATAATTACCATAAACAAACGAAAATGCTACAGTATCGCGAAATTTTTTGCTTTAAAAACTAAACAAGGCCCTGGCACACTTCAGCCGCCGCCGCGCCGGAGCGGGATGAGCAAACCACCGAGGAAATAATCATCATCGGTGGTTGTGCGGTGCGTGCACGCGCTGCTGGCGGTGGCGGACCGCTAATCACGCAACCGATCAAAATCATATGGTTGCGATGATGTTGCATAGACACGGTACACCTCCATCCATCCATCCCCACCTTCCTGCACCAGCGTCGTCCGTCCGTTCGGTAGGCGGCACGCGTATTTTATTCTGGGACGGGACGTCACGGGGCCATCACCACGCGAGCCCAACCTAGGAGTTGTACGTAGGTTCGTAGAACGTAGCGTACTCCAACTAACCACCCCACGGTAAACGGTAGTAAACCAGGCCGTGCCGACTGCCCAACCCAAGGGGGTCAAGCACTCAAGCTTAATTAAAACCATGGTGGTGGTGTCAACTGTCAACAGCGGTGATGGGGGTCACGTGCTAGCGCTAGCACTCCCGCACAAGGGACATGTGGGGTTAGGAAGCAGCTGGGGTGCTGCTGGCTGCTGTTGCTGCGCCTAATGCTAATCCGCCGAGGCACGGGGCCGGGCGGGCGGACAGCGACCGCGCGTCGCGAGGCGCGGTGCCCGGACGTACGCGGGTGGGCGCCGGGTCGACGAGACGCAGACGGGAGAGAGGGGTGGCTTCTCCCCTCCCGTGCCGTGCCGCGGTGCGCCCACCGCCGAAGCGGAGGCCGCGCGGCGCCCTATGATAAGCGGGCGGGTGGGGCTGCCTTTTTTTCGTGCGGTTTCTCTCTTTTCTTTTGTTTCGGGTGCGCCGGCCGGCCGGCCGGTCGGTCGGTCAGCTTTGGGCGGCCGCTTGCTTCGTTGCTCGGCTCGGCTGCCCAAAGCGATTAGCGAAAGGCTGACCCCGGGCACGGACACCAATCAGGCAAGGCGGTCGTTGCCGGACGTGGCGCCTCTACCGCCTCGCCGTATGACCGTTCTGCCCCCGCACATCGTAAGGCGGCTCGAGAGAAGAGGCGTGTACGGCCTCCACCAGCAGCCAAATTTACTAGTTTGCCGCTTGTTTTTTACAGTACTGCCGCCGTTTACTACAACGATGTCGACCGTGCCACGCCATTTCCAGAAACCCACACTCGAAGGCTTCAGGTTTCTCGCGGTCGTGGCCAATTTTTTTGGCCGAATCGGTCTAATCTATAAAAAGGTAAAAACAGGTTGCTTCATTTGGCAGCAGCGGAAACTAGGCTCGGCTCCCTCCAATGTACCGACCGGTATGGCGGTATGGATGGTATGGTGTCTCACGAATATTCGCTGCACTACCGAACCATGTTAGTACGTGCGCACGTACGTCAGCAAGCCAAGGAAGGAACACTGAACAAGCCGCAAACCCACGAGTATTGAGGCCGTGTTCAGTTGCAGAAAATGAGTACTGTAGAATGTTTGATATTTAATAATTATTGTTTAATCATAGACTAACTATGTTCAAAAAATTTGTCTCGCAAATTACACATAAACTATATTTTTTTTATTTTTGTTTATAATTAATACTTTATGTATGTGTCTAAAAATTTTATATGTGACGAGAAATCTTAAAATTTTTTAAAAAACTAAACCAAGCCTGACTCGGCATTGCGTAGTAGACGTAGCATGGATCTAATCTGAACAGGTTAGGATTTATCATAAGAGAAAAATTGTTCGATGACTGAAAAATAATGTTAATAACTTCAGACGAACCAGACCCTAAACTACACCAAATCCGGCCTCACCAGCCAAACACCGTACGTACTACACAGGTCCACCAACACATTACGGCGTACGTATCCCACACCTACAAGGTCAGAAATACATGCATATATCGCGCCCTCTTGCATCACAAAGAACCAACTTCTGCCGCCGTAGCCTCTGCACTCGCGTTTTCCTTACTTTCCAAGCAAAAGACCGCCTCCAACCAGCGCGATTTTCACCCGGCAAGTACGCCGGGCACGCCCAAAAGTTCGTTTGCTTAGCCGAGTCCACCCGTGCACCGTGCGACCGACCGTCCCGTCCGTCCGCGGCAGGCAGGCAGAGCGCCACCCAGGGGCAGCACCGCCATTCCGCGCCGCGCCAAGCCGGGGGGCACACCACACGTCGCTGTCGCGCGTCGGCCCCGGGGAACGCGTACGACGCCCGTCTCCTCCTCCTCCCTCTCCGTCGTAGCGTCTCCCCCTCCCTCTCCCGGCGATAAAAAGGCCTCCCCTTCCCCCTCCTCCCCACCCCATTTCCCACCTTCACCTCACCAGAGGCCAGGCCAGCCGGGCGGCGTAGCTACCTGCCTCTGCTTCTCCCTCTCCCCGCACAGAGGCTCCTAGCTGCCGTGCCGCCGCGTGACAGCTCCTTCTCTCTAGTCTCTACCTAGCTACCTCTCGTGTCATGGCGCAGCGCGACAAGAAGGTGGAGGAGCCGACGGAGCTGCGGGCGCCGGAGCTCACGCTGTGCGCCAACAGCTGCGGCTTCCCGGGGAACCCGGCCACCAACAACCTCTGCCAGGCCTGCTTCCAGGCCGCCACGGCTTCCTCCGCCTCAGCCTCCGTCTCGCCGCCGTCGCCTTCCTCCTCGTTGTCTCCGTCCCCGGCGGTGTTCAAGTTCGACGAGCAGCAGCACGCGAGGCCGTCTGCGACGGCGGTGTTCGCCGACCGGCCTGCGGAGCAACCGCCGGCGCCGGCGTCCGCCAGGCCGATCCGGACGACGTCGACTTCGTCGTCGTCGTCCGTCAACCGGTGCCAGAGCTGCCGGAAGCGCGTCGGGCTGACGGGGTTCCGGTGCCGCTGCGGGGAGCTCTTCTGCGGCGCGCACCGCTACTCGGACCGCCACGACTGCTGCTTCGACTACAAGGCCGTCGGCAGGGACGCCATCGCCAGGGAGAACCCCGTCGTGCGCGCCGCCAAGATCGTCAGGTTCTGATCTGTGGTCCCGTCTCGGAGCGACAACCAGCGGCGGCGGCGTCTCGATCGGAGCCGGACGGACGGGCGGAGGACACACGGTGGTGATCTCGGCGGAGATTCGGTGGATCGGTCCATCTCCCTCTAGAATTCCTTCCCTCCTCTCTTCTATTTTTTTTCCCTCTCTTTTCTTGCTTTGTTTTTCTTTTTTTTTCTATTATTGTTACAAGATAAAAAATTAGAAAGTGATCGATCCATGGAGGGTGTTGGTTATTATTCATTGTCACGCTGTTCTTGACAATTATACCATCCATGACCTTGAGGAGGAGGAGGAAGAAAAGCGTTGGCCAAAAAGAAAGAAAAGAAAAGAAAAGTCATGGGAGGCAGAGAAGAAGGTGGGGATGAAAAGAAGAGAGCGATGATAATGTTATTGTAGCGGTGGTGGTTGGGTGGAGGCGGGAAAGAAGCGATAGGGTAACCCTTCGGTTTGGTGTGTTGTCCTGCTTCAATCACAAATCTCTATATACATTTTTATATATACCTTGTATAAAATTATAAAGTTATTTATTTGAATTATATATGGTTGCCAAGTTGCCATATCGCCCAGCTCGAGCTACTAGTACTATATATTCCATTCCATTGGTGGTGTGGTGTGGTGGTGGTTTGTCATGACAGCTAAACCAACCATTCATGCTTGTGTTGTGGTGTGCTGTACCGTAGCATTATGGTTGGATGGATTAGCTCACCAGCAGCTGCTTGCTGATTGGTACGTGCACCTGGACAGATAGTACATCTAACCCAATTCTTCTCCTCTGTTTCCAATGCTTATCTTCGTCTCAGCTCGTGTAATCTACTGTGAAGGAGAAAAAGGCTGTACTCACGTCTCGAGCTGGCAAAAGGTGCACCACACCAATGATCCTGATGGGAAGTCTGATGAGCATCCAGACAGGGGCAACAGCAGGAATCCTAAGTATACTTGCTAGCAGTAATTGGTGCAGCGTGCGTCGACGGACGACGGCGACCCCACGTTTGCCTGCCGGCGGTTGCGAGTGAGTGCGTGCCGGATTAGGTCGCCCAGCGGCGGCCATGACGTCTCCGCGGCCGCAGAAAATCTGCACGCGCCCGCCCGCCCGCCTTTGTCTCCTGCCGGGCCGGTGGACGGTGGTGGTGGAGGAGAGAGGATCTCTTCCGGTCCGGCGGATCGATCCGGCGCCGCCGCCGCGTCCACTTGCCGCGATGGATGCGCAGGCATCAACATCATCGCGCACGGCATGGTGTGGCACAGGTCGGCGGCCGCGCCGGGGTTAGTATTTTTTTATGTTAGCGTCTCGTAGTGGTGGAGCAGCTTGCAGCTCGGAAGCCGCAATCAAAGAGTATGCAATGCATGCCAGCGCCTGCCGTCGTGGACGCCACGCGGCCCAGGCTGGAACGGAGCGCGACGCGAGGGATCTCTCTTTCGCTCGCCTTTCTCTTCTTCCGGGAGACGGTCGCGTCTGGCTGCTGCCCTCCGATTCCGGCGGCGAGGGAGCCGAGCCGTGTCCGGGTTCGCTGTCCGTCCTCTGCCTCCGTTTTCCGACGGTGACGAGAGGGGCCTGCCGCCTGCGGAAAAATCGTGTTCGGCCTCGCCACGGGTTTCTTCAGGCCTCTGGAGTCTGGACTGGTCTGGGCGCCTCGTTTCCGTAGGCAGGGCAAGCCACGGCTCGTGTGCTAGATACATGCTGTGGTCTACAAAGTTACGGCTGCTGTTCGCTAATTTGTTATAATAGAAAACACTGCTAGCTGTTAGAAAAATATTATATCTTAAATTAGTAACTAGAGTTTAAGAGTATGTCTGGTTTGAAGAATGAGATGATTTATCATCTTCTCACTCTTTGGCCTTGTTTAGTTCACTCCAAAATTCAAAAACCTTTCACGATTCTCCGTCACATCAAATCTTATGGCACATGCATGAAACACTAAATATAAAAGAAAATAAAAACTAATTACACAGTTTGTCTATAATTTACAAGACGATTTTTTGAACCTATACCACAAACAAACAAAAATGCTACAGTACCAAAATTCGAAATATTTTTAAACTAAACAAGGCCTTTACTTTTTGTATTTAGTCTGTGGAATGCAATAAGTTGATCCATCTCATTCCTCATAATCTAATAAATAGTATATGTATGAGGAATATATTGATTCCACCAAAATCATAGAATTGACTCATGATGTATCACCTTATGAAGTATGGGGCACGAACCAAATACACCATAACACTCCCGCTATTCCAAATTATAAGATATTTTAATTTTTCTAGATACATGTTTTTCTATACACTTAGGTATACACTATATCTAGATATAAATATTTATAAGTGCTAATCTTCATGGCATTAAATAAGTATTATTAAAATTTTAGGAAACATATTATTTTATTTTACACCTATTTATTGATATTATAAATACAATAATTTTTTCTCTCTGCCCTGCACAAATTTCGACCATTAATTTCTCTTGAAAATTGAAAATTTGTTCATGGTCAAAATTTATCAGTAATCTTGTTCAAAATCTATTGTAATATTTTTTTTGTGTACCCTCTTTGTTCATGGTTATATGATGAAAATTATGTTAGAGTCACTTTGAAAATAAGTCTATTGATGCAAATTGAAGCTTTTTGTCAAACTTTTATACTATGTAATTTGGCTAGTTGTTGGTCTAATTTTGTAAAACTTGACTATTTCTTTTCTCATGTAAACCTTGCCATGACAGAAATTAATGTTGGTTGATTTGTTATGAGAAAAAAAACATTGCTGAATGGTTGACAGATTTCACTACTACGCGTTTTCACCGAATATTGTATTCAACGGTTAGCCAAATTTATACGTCTCTTAATCCTTATGTCATACTTTTCCTTACAATAAAAATTGAGTCCTCCTTATGTAAAACAGTTTTGGTTACAATTAATTTGGTTTTACTTACTTAGGCCCTGTTTAGATTGTAGATGAAAATTTTTTGGGTGTCACATCGGATGTGTCGAAAGATTGTCCGGAGAGGTTTTTAGAAACTAACAAAAAAATAAATTACATAGTTCGTCAGGAAACCACGAGACAAATCTATTAAGCATAATTAATCTGGCATTATCACATGTGGGTTACTGTAGCACTTAAGGCTGATTATGGAGTAACTAGGCTTAAAAAATTCGTCTCGCGATTTTTAACTAAACTGTGTAATTAATTTATTTTTTATCTACATTTAATGTTTCATGTATGTGTCCAAAGATTTGATGGGATGGATGAAAATTTTTTGGGTGATGATATAAACAGGGCCTTAGGCCAAACCTAATAAATAGCACGCGGTGTGGGCACTGCCAGCGTGTCACCAGTGTTTTACAGCGATCAGCGAGGGAGGATCACGTGACACTGGTTTTACATTATTTATTGTCCAGTTTCAGGAACCAGGAACGTGCATGGTCTGGACCTGGCACACTGGTTTAGCGGAGGTTAGTCTGCGAGGCGATAATGACCCGGCCGGCCAGGATGGGAGAGAGGGGCCTAACCTAATGGTACGGTGGTTAACTATTGAATTCGTGGGCACATCCATCCACACAATCACAAAGCACAAGCTTTCTACTACTAATCGTCGTGCTTATCTTTTGCTCGCATGTCAAGGACGGGACGAGTCGAGAGGATGGGTGGCAGAAAACAAATACCTGAGTCCACCTTGATCAGTGCAATGATTGGGACCCATCGAGGTCGAGGTCGAGGGAGGGCTCAGCCGAGGGGACGCACGCGGCACCGGCACCGCTACGACTAGGATGCTCTCGCTAGCTCGGCCCTTGGGACAGCCCGAAAGGGCAGGCTGGGCAGGTTCCGTGAACCTTTGCTGTTGCTTCACATCTCTCCAATTGCAATTGCCTTCCTTCCTTGGCCATCCGATATATATGTCCCCAGACTCTCATCTGATTTGATGAGGGCTACTACTACTACTAATACGTTCCACTGCTATGCGTTTTCCCTGGTATGCTACTGCGATTTGCGACTTATGGTGGCTTGGTGAAAGGAGGCGGCAACTTTTGACTAGACTAGATAGGGCCGGGCCGGGCTGGAAAGGCTTTAGATCGATGCTGCTAGAAGCCGTATAGGTACTTGCACTTGTGAAAGAAGAGCCCCGGCCGGAGAGCGGAAAGCCATCGCGTATGGTTATGGATTGCGACTTTGTGAGAGATCCCCTCTCGCACTAGCTAGTCTTTCAGTTTCAGACTTTCAGTGTGGCCATTCGTCCACGAGTTAGTTCTAATCATGATTAATTAATTGAAGCCTATATCATGATTAATTTCAACCCCAAAGAGTCGCTTCGAGCAATCGCCAAACTAACCGAGTCACGTGTACATACATCTTCACGTGGCCTATAATATCTCATTCTCAGCCCAAGCTTTTGCACAATGCACTGCCCGTGCCAGAGGAGAGGAGAGGAGAGGAGAGGAGAGGAGAGGAGAGCCCACAGCCCAGCAGCACATCTGACGGTCTCAGAGGCTTTGAGCCCAGCCGATCCGAAAACTCACAACGGGCTCTCGAGGCCCAAAATAAAACTCCTACTCCAACTGACCGGACCCGGACCCAACTCGTCAAGGTCAAGGCAGCAGCTTCCCGGTGCCCAAACCCCGGGCGGCCGGCCCTTGTCAACAACAACTCCCCCCAGAGCCAGAGGTCCAGCAGTCCGCGTCGTTGGCAGGCCTCTCAGCCTCACTTGCCGTTGCCAGCAGCAACCCACCAACCCACTCCGGTGCCTGCACGCGCGGGAACGGGACCACGTACGGCAAAGCATTTTCTCGGTTCGCCCGCTCGCACGCACGCGTGGGGCGCGGCGCGGCGGTGCTGCCACGGCGCAGTGCAGGCGCCCTCGACCTCGAGCCGAGCCAAGGGAGACACGGTGCCTGATGCCGGGACGTGCGTGAAGGCCCTGCACACAACACACATCACGCGCGACCGGCTCGAGGCATCGCAGGCCGTCGTCGCTGCGGTGGGTGAATGAATGCGCATGCGAATGCATGCGACGAATCATTCGTGGCGCCGCAGGCTGAGGTGCGTCGATCGGTCGATGATCATGCTGGCGCAAGGTGGTGGCATGGCATGCAGGTTGCGCGATGGTGGCGCGCAGGCTGAGCGAGGAAGGCCCGAGCGCATGACGACGACTCCCTCGACTATAGCGGATGGATCAAATCTTCTGACACATGCATGGAATATTAAATATAGACATGTAATTTGCAAGACGAATCTTTTTAACCTATTTAGTCTATAATTGAATAATATTTGTCAAATACAAACGAAAATGCTACATCATCTATTTTGCAAAAAAAAATTCAAAGCCTTGAATAATTGCGGGTTTCTGTTCCATCCGGATACATATTTCAGATACAACGTTCAGTACCGACTCCAGATAGATAGCTATATCAGTTCTGTAAACAAGTGCTGATTAGTGGCACAGATGGGTAATCACCACCACCTTTTTCCCAGATGCAAAAGGCCCTAGCTATCTAGACCACAGCCACACACAGCCTAGCCCTCAAAACTTAATCCTCATTACCAAAAGATGACAAAAGAGAATGAATGCACACTGAACTAAAACACACAACTGTGCAGTGTGCTCTGATCAGCTCATCAGCACCTTTACCACTCACTCATGTCCCCCATTACATAGGCCAAGCAGGATTATTCAAATAACTCCCGATTACTAAACACCGGCTTTGGCAATGAACGATCGCATGGGCTGTTTGTGCAGTGGCCGACCGAGTCACCCATACAAAAATCTGGAATTTGGTCACCGTAGGCCTTTTTGCACTGCTGGGCTAACATGCTTGCAACCATGCTAGTATACTATACTACAGTGCTACTAGCTTTAGGCCTTTTTGCATGTCACTTGGGACTTGGGAGTTGGCAATTGCACGCAGCAGTGAGTGAGGAGGCTGTATCTGTATGTATGGGCAATTGGGCAAATGATGTCCAACACTGCTACCTAAGCAGGGGGTCCTACTCGTCTCCCTCTTGTATGCCATGCCATTTGGCTTCTTGCATCTGCATCTGTTGGTTTTGTTGCATGAAGGAGCGAGATTGTGAGAAAATGCTCTACCGAAAGACTCAAAAGAAAGTGGACGAATGCAGTTGTAAGTAGCCGAGCTGGTAAGATATATTGTATGATTAGTGAGTAATCCAAACAATTTTCTTGTTTAGTTGTTTTAGCCTTTTCGGATTGTTGGCGATCAGTAGCAGTGTAGCACTACTACTGATTACTGAAGTGACTGTGATGAGTTTATTGCTTTAATTGCAGAGGATAATAAAATATGTCAGGCCGTTGTCCCCTGCTGCATTGCCTAGCTTGTTAGAACTTAGAACCAGAGGCCAGGCACATGCATGTCTGATGTCCCCGTCGCTAGCTACCTCGCTTAGCAACAAATCAAAAGAGGTTGTGTTTTGTTTTTGACACGAGTAATGCCACGAGAAGAAGAACCTTTTCTGACGCGAGAACTTGTCTCCTTTCGGCACTCTGTCGCGAGTAAAAAAGTCTCACACTATCTACACTAACCTGTGGCTATATGTTGCACAAACGCTCAGAGTGATATGGAGAAGCACATGTCCAGCCTTTGTCAAGGAAAACATACGCATGGTTGGTTCATTCAATATTTTTGGCTCTTTTTCTCCTTTCAGTTATCTTTTTTATACTAAACCAACCATATTTTTGGCCGTTCTTTAAGCAGCCGTTATAAAACAAATCCACCAACGGCATAACGTACGTGCTCAAACGTGGCAGAAACGTACGTGCGTGCACTTGCACAGAATCCAGAACAATCATATGGAGGGGAATGTTGGTTGCAAAATCTTGTAAACGGCGGTCAGCACTGAAACATGTCTCCAATAACGACCACGTGATCGGACATTCACGTCGTAGAAGATGTTTGCATCAACCAAAGTCTTCTTCTCAAGGTTTTGCCAAATTGCTAACAGTACCATTCTTTTTCCATTTCCGAGACAGTTCAATAATACTTTGCAGATTCATTTTTTAAGAAAGTCATGTAGCAGGGAGCGGTGCAGACGGCGCCCGACGGGATTAGAACAAGTATATATAATAGAAGGCAAAGGCGAAACCAGCTCCTACGCACTGCTAACAGGACATACACAATTTGATAGAAATATATGGTGAAAGATTGTTTAGTTAGTGGAATACTTTTTCTTACTGTGGTGCATTGGCAGTTCACCAGGCAAGCTCAATACGGAGCTTCGCCCCTAATAACTGGTTGTAAGCAGACTAAATGTTAAGTTAGAGGAAAGAGAAGAGAAATGGGTCATAAGCTTATAGCCAGCTTAGACACGAGAACTACAAAAATCTTTGTGAAAGAAATCGTATTCAGTATTATACATATATTTTTTTTTAGATAAAGGATAGTTATATCCGGCTTCATCTATCGACAGATAGAATCAGGCCAATTATTACAAAGTTTTGCCCACAGGCCAACACACCACTAAAGAAAGGTGTAACTTAAAGCAAAAAAAGCCAGAATAAAGCTGGTTAAGAAGAGGTAATAAATCTAGTCGAGAGCCATCCACTGGAACTGAAGAACTTTAAGGCTGACGTCTCAAGATACTGCCCCGTTGAAACCAGCTCATTCCGTAAAGCTTCACATCGCTGCAACTGTGCCCACTGTCGAAGCCAGTGAGTTCCCCTGAAAAGTACCTTCGCCTGGAGAGGAATCCAAATTTTTACGAGCTTTCAGTTTGGACGCCTTCTCAAGAGAGTCTTGATCTAACATCTTCGCATTTCTTTTGCTGGATCTGATCAGAGGCACTGTCCCACCATTGAGCACATTAGCCTTCCACTGGCCTATTCCATCTTCTGTTAACTCGCACTGGGAAAGCAATACTGTTTCTTATTTGCTTGGACAACAGCTGGTGCTGATTGTGCACCTGTTTCCTTGCTCTCAAGGACCCCAGAACCGGCACCCTTTTCTTTTTGAGCTGCACCATTGTGCTTACCAGGTTGAGGTTGCTGCTCCTTAGGTGCATCCCCATCTGCTAGTCCCTCTCTTTTACCATCTTCATCCATTGGGTCCTCTTTCTTTTCCTCCTTTGGATCGTCTTCATCTATGGTAGAGTCCATGTCAATGACTTGAGGCTCACCATCAGATATCCCTTCCTCAACTCGAAATTGTAGCTCATAAACATAATCACCGATCACTATATCCACAAGATTAGGGATGATAGTGGGGTCAAGCACAGCTACCTTTAACCTTGCTCGGCCATACTTCTTAGTAAATTTCATGTCTACAGCTCGGGAAACACCTAAAGTGGATCCAATCGCCCAAATGATAGGGAATTCCCGAAACTCCTTTGGTAGGCCACGGAACTGAACCCAGACCTTGTCTATTTCATACTTATAAACATCATTTTCAACCCCTTTCTCAAAACGAATTTTTCCTTTCACTGTCTTTGTATCCATCGGACCCCAGTTTACCACACAATCCAATAAATCAGAGGATGAGAAATTAGTGATATAGGCATCAGCGCCTCTCTCTTCAATCACCCACTTGTTCTTGCCAGGTAGTAATTTTTCAAGTTCCACTGCCAGCTGATCAGCAGTAAGGGAACCTTCCAAAACACGTACCACGGCCGATTTTTCCTCTAAATTTATTCTGGGATTTTCAGCAACCGGGATAAAATAGAAACCCAAGCCTTCGACCGCATAACCACAGGGAATAGCGGTATTATGCATTTTCTTCAAATTTGAGCAAGCTTTAGTGACATGTTCTCCGAAACAAATTTCACAGCACAAAGGCACATTGCATACTGACATTGTATGGCCTTTAGTATGGCAACGATAACAGAACGGTTTACCCTTTTTTTGAGCCCTCTGTTGGGAACATTCAGGTACATCAGATGCATTAGTACTTGGTGGAACAGTGCTCTTTGAAGCTTCAGGTGCTGCTGAAATCAACGACGCCGACGCCGTGGTTGCCTGTGAATTTGTTGCAGACGCCTGCAGGGCAGATCCCATCGCGATTGACGCATTGGCTGACTGCACTGCCAGCGCCCCTTCGTCCTTGTGCCTTGCCCCGTTGAGGACTGCATGCTGGCCTCCAGCCGAGAGGCTAGTAGCCCCTCCCGCCAGGCTCCCATCGTTGGTGATCAGATTGTGCGTCTCCCCCGCGATGGTGTTCATCAACGCCGTTTGTCCGGCCCCCTGGAACGGGAACGGTTGGGCGTGAGCTCCTTGCCCTGTTGCCGCAGTTTGGTGGAGGTGATGGCCATGGTTGGACCAGTTGCCGCGACCGCGGCCACCACCAAAACCATGAGTGCCCGCGCCGCGGCCGAAGCCCTGGTTGCCACCGTCGTGGCCAAAGCCGCCATGATCGCGACCACGGCCGCGCGGTGGATAGAAATCGCAGCCTCTCCCCCGCCCTCCAAAACCCGGATTGAAACCAGGACGAAGCCCAGGGTTGAAGCCGGAATGCCGACCCCCGCCCCCACGGCTGAATTGGCCATTGTCGTTTCCTCGAGCCGCCATCTCCTCCCCTCTTCGTACGACGTCCGCGTAGGACCTTCTCTGCGGCGAGCACGAGGAAGGTGAAGGCGTCGATAGAGGTAGGGTTTTTTCCTGATGCCCGTCCTCCTGAATAATGCACAAAGCCCTTGAGTGGGACTAAAAATTTTTCCGGGCCCAAGTACTATTTTTTTTGGAAATTTTAGAATTCCCTGATCCGCTTTCTCTGTCCCTAAGCACGTTAAACACGCGGCGTCATCGGCCGGAAGTTTTGCGGCTTTGAACGGAGGAAAAATCGGATCCACTTGGGGATTCAAAATTTCAAAATTTTTTAAACTGGTAGCCGACGCCGGAGTTGGAGACGACCTCGCCGGTGACATCCTCGCCGGCGATCCCTTCCCCGTATGCTCGACCAGCTCGGTCGAAAGCTCGTGTGAGGATGCCAGCAAGTCGCACACCTGAGGTGGTCGTGGTCCTCGCCATGAGTTCGTCGTGCTACTAATCCGTGATGGGTTTGTTCGTCCCTGCCGTGAGCCTCTGTGAACGGAAGCCGTGGCCAAGCAATCGCCCAGAGTTCTTGGCGGAGAAACGCGAGGCGATGTCAGAGGCCCTTGCCACGGTGCCCCTGTACTGATCTTCCTCTGTACCAACGTTGAAACAATGTGTTTAGAAAGTCTGATATCGGTGGAGCGAGGTTCGTTACCTGAATGCAGTGCCCTTTCGGCCCTAAGCAATTGATCGAACGAGAAGCCCGCTTCCTCTGCCTCGTTGATGAATTCCGGAGTCGATGGTTCGTCGTCGTCGAGATCGTCCTGAACTCCCGGCTGCGCCCAGAACTTCGACTGAATCGCTTCGGCTTGATCAGGAACCACATGAATCGGTTTGGGTCTTCGGCTTGCTTCGACCGCCAGTGACACCACTCTCGACAAGCTGGCGGCACGACCTTCCGCACACTGCCGATCCTCATCGACATCTTCGTCGTCAGAAACAACTGACAAAGAAGAAGGCCTTAACGCTTGTTGGGTCGCCGGGGCAAGGGTTAGCCGCCGTCCCGCCAGTGGTCTTCGACCTGTGCCAGCCGTTCCACCAGCGCCGCGACTACGGCGGCCGGATCCGTGCACTCCCCCGTTACCGGATTCGTGACGAACTCGGCCAGCCCTGCTGCCACTCATCCGGCTAACATTGACTGGCCGATCACTGCTAACGAGCTCCTACATGCGCGGATCAGGCACGGATACTGAATACCATATAGTAATAAATTATGTATATAATAATTTATTTTTTTAAAAAAATTCCCTACGAATTCACCTAGTGAAATATCCGATGACGACCACGGATACATTGTATTGGTTCCTGTATTTGTATTGCGTATGGGATAGAGCTTGTTTTTTCTTTCTTTTTATTTGGATCATGATCTTACGATCAAGTTTAAACTTCTTTTTTCTTCATCTGTTTCGCAATACGGAGATGTGGAGATGTTTTCTCATTCAAGTTATCTTGGTGCCAACCATATTATATTTTTCGCCGTTATATAAGCAGCCATTATAAAAACAAAATCCACCAACGGTAGTACGTGCTCAAACGTGGCAGAGAAACGTACGTGCCGTGCACTTGCAAGACAAAATCCTGAACAATCATATGGAGGAGAATGTTGGTTGGTGCAAAATCTTCTAGACGGCTGTCAGCGCTGAAACATGTCTTCAGTAACGGCCCTGCGTATCGGACATTCACGTCGTACAAGAAGATATATTGCATCAGCCTTGTTTTTGTTTGAAACATGGTTATTTTCTTTGTATATACACAGCATATGTCTATTTGGGAGGATATCCGTTAGTTGGTTCCGTTTGGTTTTCTAGATACGGTTTCCACTGGTATCTAGACATATATAGTGTATATTTAAATGCATAGCAAAAACTATATTTTTAATAGAAAAACTAAAACATCTTAAAAATTGGAATTGAGGGAGTACATTTTTACGAGTTTATGATTTCTACAATTTCTAATGAAATATAAGACATTCTATACATTGTGTCTATACTCGACTTTAGCAAAATTTGTTTAAACCATAATCTGAGTAAAAGCTTTTTAACTGGCTTCAATCGATGATAAGTGTGTCATTTGAATATTTTCTTAAATTGTCTTCAAATTTTTAGAATACATTTTATTACATGACTAATCTTGTTATTTTTCTCGAGGATGCCATTGCCAATACTATTTTTTTTCATTCCTATAATAGTGCAGTGATACTTTGCTGATTATAGTTTTTTTAAAGGAAGTCAATCATCTCTGTTGCATTACAATGATTAGGTGCATCAGCAACACATATACAGCTAATCTAGAAAAAGCAATAATACATACGGTTCTCTTCATTTCTCCTAATATCACTTTTAAATTTATGAACAACTACTTGTATAAAAAAAACTAGACTTGAAGTAAGAGAACCACTCATTGATATTACTTTTCTATACGCATTCTTTATTGTCTATCAGTCTGTATACAGTTATATGGCCTGTGTCACACGTGTGCTTCTGGAGGACTGGAGCCTCAAAATGCATCCACAGATCGGATCAACTGATCGTCCTCAGAAATTTCGGTCAGAAATTTAATGGGATTTGGATTAAATAATGGCATTTAAGGTGGTTGCGCTGAGCTGAAGAGTTGTCTCGATGAATTGCATCCTTCAAACTGTTAGGCAAAGAATTCATTTTTATGATGGTTGGAGAGGCGATGAGAAGCGATTTACGTGTCTATGGTCAGTGGGTGGGCCCAGTACATGGAAAGCGATGAAAGGCAATGACAGTAAGGCGATGTGAGGCGATAGGTGTGTCTATGGTCGATGGGCCATATGCGTCACGTCGCTTTCCATTGCCTTCGAAATTGAGGGGGATTAGGACCCCAAATAAAGGAATGGTAATTCCTTTTTCGTATTTTTTTTGAAGGGTAAAAGGGTAAATGCATAATTGTAAAAAAATGAGTAATAAATGAAGTACTAGATGAAAATGTTTTTTAATTAAATGAGAGAACTCATGGTAGGGTTCCAAACTCCCAATCGCCTGACTTGTTCGCGGCCATCCAAGCACGGCTGCGATGGCGTGAGAGAGGGAGGGCGAGGGCGAGGGCAGCGGTGGCGTGCGAGCGCGAGTCGAGGGAGCACGTAGATCCGGCGGCGAGAGGCAGTGGCAGGAGGTCAATCCGGACTGCCCCAACGCCGCCCACCCCTTCGACCACTGCGCCCAGTACTGCCGTCAATATTGTGTTTGTAACAGTTGACTGCCGTCAATATTGTGTTTGTAACAGTTGACTGCCATCAATAATGTTGCATTTAACTCAAATCGCAGAAATTTTTTGTTCTTTCTTTTGGATTCTTTAAGGAACTGTGCCATCTTTGAAACTCCAATTTTACCCAGTTCAGTTTGGTTTGGAAGCATTGATACTAGGTGCATCCTGTACGTATAGCTTGACAATATATCAACGGAGAACCATTTTCTCTTTAATATTTGGTTCGTAGAGTATGTCATCGAATCAATCATATTTTGACAAACGAGCACTTACATGAATAGTATAAAACAAAACACAAGTGCAAAACCAGACTCACGTTCACAGAATAAGATATTACGGATAAAAAATACACCAAGAACAGTGCAAGATAACAATCTAAACCACAAGGAAATTTATTTTAATTAAACTAAGGGTCCTCAAAAATTGAACTAAGGCTCCTCAGTATTGGCATTGTTGGCCGCAACCTTCTGTTTTAGTTCCTTGATCTGCCTAGACATTGCTTTCTGATTCTTTTGTAGGAACTCGGTCTGGCTATCCAACATTTTGTACCTCCCATTGAGCAGCTTGATTTGTACTCCGTGGATGTAGGGGTCCGGCGGTAGCTCTATCGACTGTGGAATGAAAATAAGGATCACTAATTAGAGGTTTTTAACTATTAGCGGATCTAATGATGTCAACTCGCAATCCATATGGATTTGGAGTTAAACGTAAGGCCAAAGAACAACCGTGCAAGAACATACCTCATAGCCTGACTCATTGTCGGTGGTCATATCTACGGACAGACATCCATTGATGCAGGTGCGCAACTCTCGGTTTTCACGATCCAAGCAGTTGCAACACAAGCCAAAGTTCATGCTGCCACTGTTTGAGCATCACCAGCGGCAACTGTCTCCAGCTTATTGCGATGGCAGAAATTGTACAGGTCCCTCATTGTATATCCAACCTTATCATACCCACCGTACTGCTTTTGCACAATATCCATTATCTGGTGTTTGCGGATCCCAGAAATCTGCATCTCCAAAATCTCAGCTTTCTGATCATCGCTGATTCTTCTATGTGAACGCAACAGACAAGCAACGTCTGGTTCCGCCATCGGATGGTTGTGTCCACCGATGAAATCCTTCAGATACCACTGCTCTGTGCTCTGATCTCGTGCAATCACAAGTTTAGCATGACATCCAACACGAGTAATATTCCGTGGTTTCCGCTTCTTATCTCCCTCTTCAGCTCCTTCTCTTCTCGAAAACCTTCACGACTGCAGACAAACTTCCGAAGGGTAATCTCATTATTGCCACTGTCCCACTCACAGTAGCTTCTCCTCACACTAAATCCTTTCTCCTTAGCATAGTTGTTATAAATTGAAATCCTTTTTCTTCATTACCAAACATCTGCCTAACAATTTCATTGTACTCCAGCAAAGAACCAAAACCCGACATTTCCTCCTGCATCAATCAACATGGCTAAAACTATGACATTGGTAACCCAGAAAGCAGGAAAAGCCCATTGTGTCACGCAAATCAAGTATTCTCATGGATAAGCAATCTAGTATTCTCATTGACTAAATTATGTTGTTGTAGTTACTGTGCCTATCTCATGCGCAATGATGTTCATCATAAACAGGGATCTCGGTCTGCAATAACATGGCCAGATATTTCCTACTCAGGTTGTGTGCAACTTCCCAGCTTCTGTACTACTTTTAAAAATTAGAACAACATTACTCTAGTGAAAAAAAAGAAAAGTTACATGATAGCTGGTTGTTGACTCTTTTTTCAAAGATAAAGTCACAGAGCAAGAGTTCTCAGAATACTGCTTGTGAAGTTAATACACAAGATAGCTACACGATAGTTTATAGTATGGTTTAGCATTTTTAGTTAATATCGTCTAAGGCAGATAATAAGTCTAGGATTTGTGTATGTGCATGTGCATGTGAACCAGTGACTAGCATCATGGATCATGCAACATATATCGATCATGTAATCAACAAATAATGTGGTCTGCCAATACTTCAGAACTGCCAATACTTCACAACAAGAGCATCATTGTGGTCTGCATATTTTGTTTTCAAGTTCGCTCGGTCTCTTACTATTTATTTACCTGTTAATTTACTTAGTAAACAGAGGATCTAGTACAAACAGTGCAGAAGGAATTGGCAGGATTGAAGAGGTAAAACAGACTCATTCGTTGTGGACTAGTCGAGCCCTAATTGCAACAGATTAGTTTACTGTATCCTCATTTTACTACTCTAGCTTTGATTCAACAGACACAAGCATGGTCTTCATCTCATTCATGGTCTACTCGAGTTCAAAACATGCATATTGCTGAGAATTCAGCAGCTGACCATGTTGAGATACCAACAGATGGTGCTAGTGATTGCGAAATTGATGTAAAACTTCTTAAGCTCGACATAAATCAAATGCAAACCAAGTGCATATGAGAAAAACCGTACCTTGCTACTGCGATTGGAGCTCGATCAGATCCACTTCGAAGAGTTCTCCAAGGGGGTGGGGGTGAACGGGTGAGCAATGGGGGCGAGCGCTGTCGACGGCGGAGGAGACCAGTGGGGGCCAAGGCCGCCTCGGTGTCTGCGATGACGGCACGGGTAGGGGCACGGTGCCAACAACGCTTGAAGGCGAGGGCAGGGTGTCGCTGTGGGGCGAGGGCAGGGCGGCGCTGTGCGAGGGCGAGAGCGAGAGCAGGGCGGCGCTGTGCGAGGGCGAGGGCAGGGCTGCGGAGGTGGCAGCCAAACACGCGAGCTGCATGCGATTTGGGAGACTGGCGAGTTCGGGCGTGGGGTGGTGGAGTGAGAGCCCTATGCGAAATGAATAAATTGCCCTCGGACGAATTAAATCAAGAAAAAATGATATTTAGCGGAGGCGATGGCGATGGGAAGCGATTCCAACCATTGTAAAAGGTCTCTTATTTTTTTTTTCCTCTCATATCTTTCACTATAAAAACATGCATTCTTCTTATTACTCTTTGAATAAAAAATAATTTCAGAACTACTTGTAATAAGTTCATCCAAATTCAGCCGAAATCCAGCAGAATTACTGCAAAGGCACGCTCACTACAAACTGCCTATTTGGAACGCGAGAATTTTCTCTGTTTTTCCTATAAAATTAACTAATCACTAGTACATGATTCCTATAAAATTTCTGGGTTCCAAACGGGCATGAACTCTTGTCATTGATTTTCATAGAAATGAATCCCTGCTACTAATAATGTTCATGTGTTGCAACTTGATGTACATCTCACAAGTGGGAGTATAATATAGGTCCTACCCTACCTATCTAATCCCCTACCGCGATTAGGTGTCAGTCACCAATGCAAAGAATAATAATTCCAGCTCCAGCTTCATGATTCTCGTCACATGCAGCTCATCACTCCGAGCAGCCAATGCAATGTTGCTTGGTTTAAACAATGGGCGCGGCATGGTGGTGATTCCTGATTCATCAGAGGAATGAAAGGTTGCACGGGCAGCTGCTAGCCTGCTACTGCTACTAGCTGTATTATTCAGGATAGTGAGCTCATGAACCACTGACAACTGATCATTTGTTAATTTCCAGCGCAGTAGTGCTTTGTGCTTAACAAATCCTTGCAGGCTCTGCACCTCTGTGTGCCTGTGCATCTCCAGGGCAGCTAAGCTAGCTAGCTGCTTCCAGGCAGCTACAGCTGCTGCTGAGGTCTGAGGATCACGCACTCGATCGATTCGCAACGGGCTGTGTACTGTTTGACAAATTAATTGCAATCGTCCAAGATAACAATAAGCATTAATTTATATTAGTCGTCGTGATGCACGGATTAGCGATAATGTTATTTTTCAGAACCGAAGCTAGCAGAGAAAGGGATCAGCTTGGTGTTATCGCTGATGCCAACAATTTGAGGCCTCGCTAGTCAGTAGTCACCATCGTCGACGCATTTCTAAGAACTTGTTTGCGATAGATACCCAGGAGTACGTCTTGGACTCGCTCTTGGCATTAGCATCAGCTACTTGCATTGGCGTTGAGACAAGTAACGGCCAAACGAAACAATATAATCCACGTCTGCATGCTTCAGTTAACAAAATAGAATGCCATCTCAGTTCGTCTGAACTCGCATTGTGCAGGTCTGCAACTTATTCGACAGTGACAATCCATTTCAGATGCTTGAGGATGGGACAGGACGCATTGAAAATTTGAGATCGAGACAAACGGCGACCCGCACGCCCCGGGAGATTACTGCACGACGAATCCCGTCAGATTTCCGTATATTTTGTCATTTTGGCGTTCTTTCAGTAAAAAGGAAAAAAAAACTTGTCAGTTGCGATTGCAACATGAACACATACTAGTAGCTCCTAGAGTAGCTACCCACTGTGTCAATGGCGTCCAAATTTTGACACTGTTTCTTTTCCCTTCCTTGTGATCCAGACCTTGCAAGCGTGCATGCATATGATTGATGATTGATGGGTTTTATTCGATTCTTGCTGCCTTCCACACGTGGAAACCCCGCTTTTGCCTCATCGAGCTCCACGCCCGGCGAGTTGTTTTTCTCTGCAACCCTAATTTATCGGGTAGCTACTGCACATAGCAGCTAATTTCTTGCTTTGTTTTTGCGAGATCGAAACTCGTCGCAGTGCAAGCTCCATAAGAAGGTAAGTGTTTGGCTATAAGTCAAGTGATTAGAGCCAAGTTATACAATAAATTGTTTTTTACTTATCTTTAAAATATCTTCTTTTTTCTATTTCTTCTAACAACACTTGCTATTTGGTCCACCACTATCTATGCATCCGTGTACAGCTTGGTGCTTACATATAAGAGCCAAACTACCATATTTTTCCTCTCTTCTTTTCTCCATATCAGTATTAGCTTGACTATAAACCTATTATTATATCATTATTGTATCTGACCTTAGGATGGGAGTTAACGCCAAAAGACTAGTAGTTCCACTTCCATTCGCAAAAAGACTAGTAGTTCCAGTTTCCACATACATTCGCGTGGTGCAAGTGTAAAGTTAACTTGCAGTAAGGCTACTTTACTTGCAAACTAAAACAGTGTTTAAAACTTTCGGAGTTAATAAATACAAGTCTACACAAATACTATTCTAACATAGTATCGAGTTAAATCATTATTTTAAATCTGATCAGTATGTCAAATAAGTGTTATTAGATTCTTCATGACATATATTTTTATAGTGCAATTATTTTGTCTAGAGATATGGATATTTTTTCTATAGATTTGGTTAAACTTTAGAAAAAAAATAACTAAAGATAATGCTGGGATTGCATATTTTTCAAGACAGAGGCAGTATATCGCAATAGCAGTCAAGAAAACATGCGACCAAGAATTTTATCTAAAGGCTTCTTTGGAATACAAGAATAGAAGAAAAAAACCCATAAATATAGAACACCCTGACATCTTACCATGGATGAAAAAAACATAGAAATATGTAAGAGTGAAAGTTTGTATAGAGCGTAGAAAAAGCACATGAATCTAATGAGAGATTGGCACAAAGGAAACTTTACATGGATTCCAAACTTTTATTCCAAAGGGCTTCATGGAAAATTTTCATATTACATTCCAATCCTCTAAGTCAAATTCCTATTGGTGGTTGGAGTTTGATAGAGGTAATCACTTGAAAGTTTGTTTTTAGTCTTATTCCTTTGTTTGAGTTATTGAAGGAATTAAGAGAGGGATATGTCCTTTGTGTTGGGTGTGAGTGTTTTTGAGAGTGAAAAACTATATATCATAACTTATGACAAAAGGTGTGGATGCATCCATATTTCATTTGGATTGTAATTCTCGTCCAATTACCGTGGCTCCATGTGACCGGTGGAAATTGCATCGCCCCTCCTAAACTCTTATTCCTCATCATCCCGCCAAAACTTTCACTCCCACTACACAAATCACATATTTAAAAAAAAAACTACATCTATAAACTCCTATTACCTCACACCAATTCTCTCAAACCAAATGAATCATTGAGGTAGAAAGATGAATCCAAATCATTGACCTTAGCTTAATGTAAGGGCATTAGTAATGTTTGAGGATGCCATTGGTCTCAAGATGGGTCCCATTGAGCATGAGGCCATCCCTGCTATGTTTAAGACTTGGACTAGCCTTTAGGTGGACAAGTCGTAGTACTTCCTGAAAAAAATACGAAAACCCTCATATTCTTGTCCCTAGCATTCCTAACGTCTTAAGCATGAGTCGTTACCCCTCCTGCTCTCCACGGCCTTCGACTTCCTTGATGATGTCGAGGGTTGTAGGCACAATACACAACATCACGTAGGTGGCGACGGCTCATGGAAGACTACAAAGCCGAAGTTGGGAAAGACGAGGGAGCCAAAGTTGCCTCCTTCTCCAACAAGGGTTGTCCTCTACCTCTTCCCGGTAAGGTCCTCCCTAAAGTTTTGTCTGCAATGTATGATCCACCCTAAATCGAAGGCCACCCTATTTCCAACACCACTGGAAAAAAAAATATGGCGGTAAGATGTTCAAGCGTGGTACATAGGGCCCTAATGATATAACAATCCCTATGCACTGTAATATACTCCCTCCATCCTAAATTATAAGTCATTCCAAGAATTATGGAGAGTCAAACTATCCTAAGTTTGACCAAATTTATATAATAAAATTATAATTATTATGATATCAACTAAGTATTATTAGACTCTTCCTTAATTATATTTTCATAGTATACTCACTTTATGTTATAAATCTTAATATTTCTCTCTATAATTTTGGTCACACTTGAAAAGACTTTGACTCTCCAAGATTCTTTGGAATAACTTATAATTTGAAATGCAGGGAGTAGTACATACAAGTATTCAAAAATTATATTCAAATATATAAGATAGTTTAGGGACATGAAACATTTTAGCATTATATGCTTTTCATTTATCATCAATTCTACCATTAATCAAGTTGATGATATCATCTAATTAGGAAACAAAAGTGAGGTTATATGTATCTTTTGTGTTCTCATTTAATATGTGAATATTTTCTACAATGCACTGTGAGAGGAGTAAAACTAAAAACAATTTTAAAAGCAAGAAGGGCGCGCTGTCAGTGTTTCCCTGGCCGCGCCTCCTATATATCTTCCCTCCAAACCCTCCTCGCCTCTCCATCTAGTTAGCTCGGGCCTCCATTGCACGGTTGCTCCTGCTCGCTATTCTTAGCCCAGAGAGCGCGCCACCACAACACGTCCCGGCCGCGCGCGGCGTGCAACACACGGCTGCCCCGGCCCGCGCACCCGGCCGTACGTGCCGTGCCGTGCCGGCCAGCAGCCATGGACATCGACCTCGACCGGGCGCGTGCGCTGCGCGTCGTCGGGCGCGGCGCCATGGGCACCGTGTTCCTCGTCGCGGAGGATGGGCCCTCGGCCTTGCGCCCCAGCCGGTACGCCCTCAAGGTCTTCGACAAGCGCTCCGGCAGCAGCAAGCCCGACGCCGACCGCCGCGCGCGGTGGGAGATCAACGTGCTGTCCCGCCTCGCGCACCCGCACCTCCCCTCCCTCCTCGGCTTCACCGAGACGGACGACCTCCTCGCCTGGGCCGTCCCGTACTGCTCCGGCGGCGACCTCAACGAGCTCCGCTACTCGCTCCCCGACCGCGTCTTCTCCCCCGCCGCCATCCGCTTCTACATTGCCGAGATCGTCTCCGCGGTCGCCGAGCTCCACGCCGCCGGCGTCGTGTACCGCGACCTCAAGCCCGAGAACGTGCTCCTCCGCGCCGACGGACACGTCACGCTCACCGACTTCGACCTGTCCCGCCTCCTCCAACCCAGCAGGTCCGCGGACTCGTCGTCGTCGCCGCCGCCAGCGTCGTCCCGCGGCCACCACCACAACCACCGCCGGTCGCGCGTCCCCGCGCGGAGCGACTCGATGCTCGGCCAGGCCAAGTCGTACTCCAAGCCCCCTCATCAGCCGTGGTCCGCGACGGCGTCGCCGCGGCAGCAGCTGCAGAGCCTGGTCCGGTACATCATGGGGAGCGGCGGCGATGGAGCCGGGGTGGGAAGGAAGAGCAAGTCGGCGCGGGTGTCGCCCGTGAGCCGGAAGCCCGCGAGCTTCGGTGGCTGCGGCTCCGGCGCGTCCACCACCGCCGCCGGGTGGGGCAAGTCCTACTCCTTCGTGGGCACGGAGGAGTACGTGGCGCCGGAGATGGTGCGCGGCGAGGGCCACGGCTTCGCCGTCGACTGGTGGGCCGTCGGCGTGCTGGTCTACGAGATGGCGTTCGGCAAAACGCCGTTCAAGGGCCAGAACCGCAAGGAGACGTTCCGGAACGTGGTGCAGAGGGAGGTCGAGTTCCCGGGGGACAGCCTGCGACGGACGCCGGAGCTCGCGGACCTCATCTCGGGCCTGCTGGAGCGGGACCCGAGGAGGAGGCTCGGGTACGCCGGCGGCGCTGACGAGATCCGTGCGCACCCGTTCTTCGCCGGCGTGGCGTGGGACATGCTCACGGAGGTGTCCCGGCCGCCCTACATCCCGCCGCCAGCCGACGAGGACCTCGCGGAAGGCGAGGGGTTCGACGTGAGGGGCCATTTCAAGGACCTTCACCAGCCACCGCCGACGAAGTCCGCGTCGGAGTCGTCCTCCTCGTCGGAGTTCTCGACGGAGTTCTAGGCGGTCGGATCGGACTAGCTCCTTTTGCGCTTTGGTCCTTAGTAGATTACTGTATTGTAACCGAAGGATCGAGGATGCCTGTACATACATGGAGGCGGGGATGGTGCTGTAAATTCGAGGTAGAGTTGGTGGGGTTGTGCAAACATTTTGGGAAGGGCAACAATGGCTGGCTGGCTGGCGCACGTGTATCGTGTAGGCTCGCGCGCTGCGCTCGATCGAGGATTTTTCTTCGTGTGATTGTTTCGCTTGGCTTGCAAGCGATGATGACCTGATTACCGAAGGAAAAAAAAAAAGGATAACGTGACTTGGGGCAATTTTACTGCTTGGGCCTTGTTTAGTTCACTCAAATATCCAAAAATTTTTTCAAGATTCCCTGTCACATCGAATCTTACAGCACATGCATGAAGTTTTATATATAGATAAAAACAAAAACTAATTACATAATTTGCCTGTAAATCGCGAGACGAATCTTTTGATCCTAGTTAGTCTATAATTGGACAATATTCGCCACAAACAAACGAAAGTGCTATAGTACCGAAATCCGAAATTTTTTCGAAACTAAACAAGGCCTTGTTTGAGTTTTACTCCTACATCGCGTAGGTAGGAATTGATTAGTTCACGAGATAATTCTGATGCCGATTAAAGTAGTAGTTCTAGTTTCAGAGAACGTGCAATGTACGGTCCTCTGATCATCATAGTACACATGATCTTTAGTGGAGCTAAACCTTCCTCATCATTTTGTTTAGTTTTTTTTCTAAGATAAAGAAAAGTGAAGAAAACGAAATAACTATTACTACTAGTCTACTACCAGCCACCAAAGACACAGACAAAAACTAACGAAGCGAAGTCATCACGAAATATACTGTGTACAATATAACCACACTAAAAACAAAAGGCCAAGCAACAATAGATAAAATAACCACAAATTAAAAGAAGTTGCATAGTGGAGAACCAAGCAATGACTGAAATGGTTGGTAGTTTTGTAGAGGTGATTGTACCATTTCAAATTATAAGTTGTTTTGTCTTTTCGAGGTACATATAGATTTTGTTATATATACTTAGATATATATTATATTTGGATACATAGCAAAATAATCTAAAAATAAAAAACAATTTACAATTTGGAATGAAAGGAGTACACATATCATGATATCAATCATAACTAAACTCTGTGTTCAATTTACCGGTGGACCTGAATCAGAATTTGTCAACAATGGAAGGCTTTACGTACATATATAGGCCGGAGTGAGTATATGACAGAGTTTATGGCTTAATTACAACTTATTACAAGCTTAACTAAGGTGGCCTGAGACAGACACCTCTCAATAATTGTTGACTCACCATGGCCGTTGCTTATATTAAACATGGCCATCGGATTCGTACAGATGCTGTGTTGTTCCGAGCTGTTGGTTGTTGAGACAAACCATGCCATCTCCCACGGCGCCACAATTTTCAAATGACACGCGAAAATTTATTTATTTATTGTCTGAATTGAAAATTCAACGTTTAAATTAATTCAGAATCTCTGACACTCTGTGCACGGGTGAACGATCCATCCACGCTGATGGACTGACCTTAATTATATATCTATTAAGCTTCTTATTATTATATATGTATATCTTTTTTTTTTTGGTTCAGAAAACGCTATATATAATTGCACCTAACTAATCGATTGTATGTATATCAGCGGTTGGCAATTATTCTGATGCAGTACGTGTGAGCTTGCAAATGCAACCCTGCATGCATGACAGTAGCAGCTGGCTGGCTGGTGCGCCATTACACATCTTTGTTAGCTGCATAAAGCTAGTGTTTTAGTTTGACCAAATGTTTTTGGGCAGGCTCATAATATGCAGCAGTCCTAATCCTAGCCCCTTTTGATCTCATTGCTTGTTTTTGTAACGTCGCAATACAAGTTTTTAAAACGGGTTTGTGTATGTTGCTTCTGACTACCGCTGTCTATGTTTAAGTGTGAAGTTTAATACTAGTAGTATAAGTAGGAGTGCATTTGGTTAAGAGAAGTTCCTGGAGAATGTTCAGGGATTAGGAGACATGTGACCCTTGCTTTATGCGCGAATTTGGGGACTGGTAACCACATTCAAAAAGCTCTTGGCTAGTTGGCTTGTTAATTCAGTACACAGTACTCCTACAAGATAAGGAAGTTGCTTGTCACTATGTTAGAAGAAACCAGGCGGTAGTGATGGTTCAAGACACGCCACTAGACACTAGCTGGTTCTTCTCTAAGTACACTGAATCTTCTGCTTCTTTGGATGATGATGTTTGTAGTGGTGTCCCATATCATCTGGAACTTTTCATTTGAGGATACGTATCATCATAGATCATAGATGCATTAGTGATTTGTGATGAATAATGTTTTGTAGTTTATCATCGTCTGCCAAAATAACTACACGTCGTGAGCGAATCTATGATAAATCGTCACTGGGGTCGGCCTAAACTTAAAGCCATATATCTATATAGTTGATAACAATTTAACACCATGCATAAAAAGGCACATAGTAGTCATTCATACATGATAAATGCAACGATAACATAATGCGACAAAAAAGCTATTTACAGTGGTGGTTACTTCTTATAATTTCACCCGACGAGTATGATCATCCATATTCTAAAAATAAAGAATTATAGAAATTCTTGCCCAATGAAGCAAATGACACTTTGGGCAAATCTAGCACAAGCAAATGACATTGAGAAACACCTTTCCACCAATGGCGTCCAATAGGAGTAACTAGCACAAGTTTGAGGAACCGATATATCAAAGAAAAAAGATTTTTGTTTGTATCCACCACCAGTTTACCAAGCTTAGAAATAGTGGACACTTTGGCAAATAATCTACCATCAGCTCGTACATTGTCGATGTAAATATTAAGCTCAATAATAAGATCATTTAGGTCCCTTGGATCAAAGTCATCAAGACTCTCCATTTCATCTGAACAGATGAACACTGAACGTACTCTCTTGTGCGTTGGAATGCAAGCAAATTGCCTTTTGCTGAAAAAATATATATATAAAAACCATAAGCTGAAAGCATCTCACAATTATAAATTGATGAGGAGCAAACAATAATTTTGAGATAGGATTTGGGATTTTAGGTTACACGCAGGGAAGCGAACATTCCATATTTGAGCAGGATTGAATCAACGGAGACTGGGAGAGAGGTGGCTGTCCGTCCATCTATCGTCGTATCAACATTCCACATTTCACATTTCTGCCTTGTTCGAATGTTCGTTTGGGCTTATCAGTCAAATCTACCGGTCATTCAGCAATATTTTTCTCTCTCACAAAAAATCAGCCTTGTTTCTGCCATGACTTATCAGCCAAACGAACAAGACGGACGAGCGCGAGCGGCTGCGACCATGGAACGACAACTAGAGCGCCGACGCCGACGTTTCGAAAGTCGGACATGGCAGAAGATGAATGTTTCTAGGTTTCTGCCACAAGCTAACGTGACTTTCCGCCTTCTCCCTAGATTGTGGGCTCTTGAGGTCTTGATTAGTTCTAAAAATTTTCAAATACCCCTATCATATCGAATCTTACGGCATATGTATAGAGCACTAAATATATATATTAAAAAAATAACTAGTTACATAATTTACCTGTAATTTGCGAGACGCATTTTTTGAATCTAGTTAGTCCATGATTAAATAATAATTATAAAAAACAAACAAAAATGCTACACTACCCAAAACTAAAAATTTTCACCAACTGAACAAGGCTTGAGTCTTGATTCTTCTGTCATTGGTGCTGGCCGCCGGGGTCATGCCCAGTTAAACAAATATATGCTAAAAGAAGTTAAAATATATATATAAGTATAAGGAATTCTTAGAAAATCACCAGGGTCAGGTGACCCAGCAACTCCACATAGATTCGTCCCTGCGCATCTCATTTTTTGAGGAGTTAAATCTTTTTAAACTTTATTATATTTTTTAAAAATATTATCGACATAGGTATCTCATAGTATATTTATTTTAATCTAGTGATACTTATTACACATAATAAATATTTTAGTATTGTTTAGTGTACATATCTAGTCAATTTTTTGTTAGAAGAAATGACCCCAAAAAAACAAGGTGTGCAGTTAACTTTGGGAGCCTGATATCACGCTTGACCCACCGATACTGCACGACGTTGATGAATTTAATAATGGACCGGTGGTGTGGCCCAATTCTTCGCCTCTGGATTGTCCCAATTGAAATGGACAATAGCAACAAGCCCAAAGGTAAAAATGGCCCAAACCGTGCATAAAAAGAAGGGGCCCCAAAGCCCCAAACCCCGTTAGTTCTTCCATCTCTTGATCTCGTGTGTATAGCCCTCGTTTATTTCCTCTTCTGACTCTGTGACGGTTGAGGCCGTGCGGCTCCACTAATCAGCCGTTGAGTTGTAGATGCAGCAGGGTGTGGGAGATCGCTTCAGAGTTCAGCCGCCGTGGAAGCCAGGGGTGAGAGACCCGCAGCTTGGTGGGCCTTTCTCAGAGTCTGAAGCTTCGCCGGCGGTATGCTCCGTGGACTCGCTTTCGCCGTGGACGACGTCGGTCCTCAGGAGTCTGGAGTCAGGATGCTAGGCTCGCTGATGACATCCGCCACCAGCTTGTAAGTACTCATCAGCTCCAGCAATGTGTAGGAAAAGAAAACAAGGGATTGGAGTGGATTCCTTTTTTTTCTTTCTGTAAAATTGTCGTTTCACCTTTTCCTTTCCTCTATTTTCTTGATTCCTGCGATTTTCCTTGGAAATTCCTCCAATCTTTTTTTTAGAAAAGGAAATATATTGGAAATTAAAACCCGGTTTATCATCTTGCATTGATCAGTAATAATTTTACACAGTATGCAATTTTTGAATCCATTTATTTTATATGCAAATTTTAGCTATAATATTGTCTTCCAGTACAGGTCCACTTATGCTTCAGGTTATGGCATTTTGAATCCATGAGTTGGTTTGTGTAATTTTCTTCCTCTTCTGCAGATTCCTCTCGAATCACATTTGCTTTTCGCTGATTTCTCTACACTAGATTAGCTGTTCAGCGCCCAAGATAGAATGGTTTGGTTAGTTAATCTGCAGTTACAGTAAAATCCTGCCCACTGCAATTTGTGGGACTAGTTTGTCACTGTTTTACTAAATCTTCATGATAACAATCAGAACACCTTAAATTAATCTGCAACAAAACTTTGCAATTGTGGTTTCCATTTACTTGTATATAATTCATCAATGGAAGATGTTCTATTTGTTGAGAACTTCTCTTTATCTGCTATACTGATCATCAATTCTCATCAAGGTGCCCACTACCTCTCTCATGGAAGGCCTAGATTCGAAAGCCACCTGAGTGCAGGAAATCGCCAGTTCCAGCAAGTCCAGCGCCTTTGCCTTCTCATCTTCAGGCCAATACATTATCTCCTCATCTAGAAAGCTCATCACGCTGCAGTAATCAGAATGCTTCAGGTTCAGTCTCATCCATGCCACAATGTCAACGCCGTCTCCGAAAACAGGATCGACGGGCATCTTCCTACACAGGAGCTCGAGCAGCACCACACCGTAGCTGTAGATGTCACTCTTCTCGGTCAACCTTGTGTTGTATCCATGCTCTGAAAAATTTCCGACAATAGAAGTTAACATAAGAGCAAACAATGGGGCATTGGAATGGATGTGAATTTGAAATAAGGAAATGTTTGTTACCTGGAGCAATGTAGCCAAGGGTGCCAACAACAACTGACACCGTTGCGTCTGCATCCTCATCACCTACAATCTTCCCCATACCAAAGTCTGTGATCTTAGGCACCAAATCTACGTCCATCAGTATGTTGCTTGATTTGACATCCCTATGAACAATCATCGGCACACAATCATGGTGCAGATAGGATAAGCCCTGAGCTGCACCAAGGGCGATCTGATGCCGGACCTTCCAGTGGAGAGGCACTTGAGGCTTTCTTCCATGCAATAGCTCAAAGAGTGTTCCTTCAGTCATGTACTCAGTGAGAATTACACCAAAGTTGCCACGGATGCAGTACCCCTCCATCTTGACGATGTTCCGGTGCTTCACCATGTTCAGGATCTTCATCTCGATGGGGAACTTGACCTGAGTGAGGTCGACCGTCTTCACTGCCCACCGCCTTCCGGGAGCAAGTTCTGTCCGGTAGACCGTGCCATGCCGGCCTCTTCCGATCACATACTTCTCGCTCCAGTTGTCGGTGGCACGAAGGATGTCATCATAGGTCAAGTCTTCAGGCAATTCCTCCGTCGTGTCCAGGCCACTTACCGAGGCGTGTTTTGCCAGCAGGCGCCGCCGTGACCTCTTCACCATGCGGTGGATCACACACAACCCAGAAGCCATGACAGCCAGAGATGACAGTAGCAATGCTACAATGATCCGTGTGTTCCTTCTTATACGCCTCCTGGACTGGTTCTTGGAGCAAGGTGCATTTTCAGACTGTATGCATAGCTGAGGGTTTCCTAGAAACCCCTTGGGTGAACGTTCTGCAAGCTTAACCCAGCCAGCAGGGAGCAGACCAGAGAGCTGGTTGAACGACACATTCACCGCAGAGAGTGAGATCATGTTGCTTAGTTGCGATGGAATTGGGCCAGATAAGGAGTTCCTTGACAGGTCAAGCATTTCCAACACCTGAAGATTGCCAAGGCTGCTTGGGATCGTGCCGCTCAGCATGTTGCTGCTGATGTTTATGATCTGAGAGATGAACTGGAGCTTGCCTAAGCTCCAAGGGATAGCTCCTTCCAAAGAGTTGCTGCCGAGCTGCAGCTCAAGGAGGCCCTGTGTTGAGGTGAAGGCGTCTGGAATCTCTCCACTGAGCTTGTTTCCACTGAGTAGAAGATGCTGCAGGCTGCTGAGTGATATGATCTCTGCAGGTATGCTTCCATTGAGAAGATTATTCTGAAGATCCAGACGGACAAGTCTCTTGAAGCTTGCCAACTCATGTGGTATTGGTCCAGACAGCTTGTTCGACGACAGGTTCAGGTTGCCAAGAAGGGTTAGAGCGCCGAGCTCTGGTGGTATAGGACCAGAGAAACTGTTCCTGGACAGATCAAGCATTGTGAGGTTACGCCATGAACCGAGCACACTTGGTATCCTGCCCTCAAACTGATTGCCGCACAATTCCACGTATGACCACCCAGTGTTTATCCCCAAATCTGAAGGTAAGCTCCCGTTGAACATGTTGTTTCCCAGACGGGCTCTCCACAGAGACTGGCACTTGATGATCTCATTTGGAATGCTCCCACTGAATCTGTTCAGTGCAAGATCAAGAATGGCGAGCTGACCTCCGGTGCAGAGACCAGGTGGGATTGTGCCATGGAAGTGGTTCCCCATGACGTCAACCCAAACAAGTCCATGCGTCGTGTTCAGCCCCAGGTCTTGTGGGAGCTCGCCGGTGAAATTGTTGAATGCCAGGAGGAGATCTCTCAGGCTGCTCATGTGGTTTATCTCTGCAGGGATCTCTCCACTTAGGCTGTTGTTGTAGAGCGCTAGCTTCTTCAGCTGCGGCATCTGCCACAGCGCTGCAGGCACAGGTCCACGGAGCATGTTGCGGAACAGGGACAGGGACCACAGCTTCTTGAGCTCGGCGAGCTCCGGCGGTATCGTCCCTGTAAGGTTGTTGTTCTGCAGGTCAAGGATGAGCAGCTCCTGGCATTTCCCTATCTCCGGTGGAATTGCGCCGGTGACGAACGTGTCCTTGATCGTGAGCCACTGCAGTCTGCTGAGGTTGCCGATGACCCCCGGAATTGTGCCGGTGAACTGGTTGTTGTGCAGGAATAGCGTTGTCAGAGACCCACACTTCCCGATGGACTCAGGGATGGAGCCATTGAAGTCATTCGTCGAGGCCACAAACTTCTCCAGATTCCCGAGCTCACCGATGCTCTCCGGCAGCTCTCCGGTGAACAAGTTGCTGTCGAGGAACACCTTCTGCAGCTTGGTCAGGGAGCCGAAGATGTCGGGCAGGGTGCCTCCGATCTTGTTGGAGGATAGGAACAGGACGGTGAGGTTGCCGCAATTGCCGAGGCTGCGGGGGAGCTCGCCGGTGATCTGGTTGCCGTAGAGGCTCAGGTACTGGAGCCCGCAATGCACCGGGAACTCTGGGACTGGCCCGGAGAGGCCGTTCCCGCTGAGGCTCAGGTAGGTGAGCGCCGGAAGCGCGGCGACCTCGGGCGGGATGGCACCCGAGAGGGAGTTGTTTCTGAGTTCGAGCGTGGCTAGCGCGGTGCACGCGGCGAGCGTAGCGGGGATGGCGCCCGTGAAGCTGTTCAGGCTCAGGTCGAGCGTCACGAGCGCCGGCAGAGCGCAGAGCCCAGGGGCGGACGCCGCGAGCTCGCCGGACAGCCCCGCCCGGGAGAGGTTCAGCGCGGCGACCGCGCCCGTGGCGGTGCAATTGACGCCGAGGAACGCGCAGTGGCTCGACCCGGTGTCGCCGCTGCTGTTGTTGGTGGTGGCGTTCCACGACGGGAGGAGGACGCGCTGGGAGGCTGGCGGCAGGGAAGTGAGGAAGGCGCGCAGGACCGCCGCGTCGCCGGAGGCTTGGGACGCCGCCGGCGTAACGGAGGCGGCGAGCGTGACGAGGAGCGAGAATGCGGCTGCACACGACATGGGAGCTAGCTAGCTGCTGCCTTGATGTGGAGGCGGAGGCTGTCTGCTGCCGGCGCGCGCTTTGAACTCTGAAGGGAGGAATGGCAACAGATAGATGGGCGGATGGCCCTGGCGAACCATGAAAGCATATGCATATATATAGGGCGCTCGTAATACAATATGTACAGCAATTTAAAATAAGTGTTCATTGCGGGCTGCACCATCTGCGGAAGTTTTTAAATTGAATATAGTTTGTGAGTTCACTTCAATAAATAGTATCACATCTCAAATAATTTAGACTCGTTCTGCAAATTTGTTTATTTATTTGTCATATTGCTAGAAACTTGGTGCGAACACACTATGCTGTTGTTTTTGTTCTGGAGTACTCCCTCAATCCCGTTAAAAATGTTATTCTCAATTTCAGAAAGGTCAAACACTTTTATATTTGATTCGATATATTAAAAATATTAATATTTATGATATATAATTAATATCATTAGATAGATTATTTAATATATCTTTAAATAAACTTATTTGGAAACATGAATGTTTTTTTGAATGTTACTAATATATTTTTTACAAACCAGCATAAGTCCTATAATGACTCTTCTTTTTATGGGACAGAGTAGTACACGGTTATGGTCTGAGTTTCATTTTCTTTTTTTCATTGAAACGAAAGTTTCATTTTCTGCTAGCACCATAAGTAGGTGTCACACTATCGCTACCACAGAAAAGATGTGTATTTCACAAGGATATGTGATGTAGGCCAGCAGAATAAGGTCGACTACACCATGCCAGAATAAGCTAGCATAAGATTGGTATCAAAAGCTATACAAGATAAGTTCAGTAATGTAATGTAAAGATAAAGCTAGAGCCTAGACCTAGAGCCCAACTGTATGTTGTGACGATCATGCTATCCGAGAGACCAAGTTGCTGCTGGTGGTGGTTGAGCTTTCGGCTAAATATTCCAAGCACAGATGCTAGGGAACAACAACTGGTGAGGGTGCAGGTGATATCCACAGGAGGAATTCTCCTGTGCGAGTTGGATTTTTTCTAGGGCTCAGAATCTTTGCCCTGCCTTTGTGACCGCTGATGATCTGTGGAGGCAACTAGATTTTGCAGTGGGCTTAGGTGCAGCCGTGCAGGATCCTCTTGTTGCAACTTGCTATAATTATATATTTATCTGGTTCATTCTTTGTGTCACTGTTTGTCTGATATTATTGTGAGTTTCCGCTCACCTCTATTCTGGGGGCAATTTAGTATCGCTTCGGCTTCGGCTCCAACACCGCAGAAGCCAGATCTAGAGCAAAAGCATGGAAACTTCAGCTCCCATCTAGAAGCGTTGCTTCACCTTAACCGTTTGTTGCAGCTGTTGGCTTATCATTTGGAGCGGAGATGAGTGGCACTAAATAAGCCATTCATTTCTCGATTTTTAACTATATTCTTTTTCTACAAAAAATGTTTTAAATACTTTGAACATGGAAAATATCCATATCATATGATTTGTGATCAAGTATACTTTAAGAAATTTATGTATTCTAAACTACAGGGACGAAGTGGGGGGGCTCTAGCCCCCCCCCCCTCTCCTACTGCAGTGGAGCCCCTAGTGCTCCCCCTCTAATTTTAGACATAAATTTATAAGATAGGGTGAGCTAAGACTTTTATTTTTTAATATATTTTGTGAATTTCATCGTTGATCAATTTTTTTAATATAGAACTACTTCATGCTAATATATATATTTTTTTATTGTGAGAGGTTATAGTAAGAGTAAGTCGATGTAGCACTTTTGTTTGGCTCCCCTAAATTTTTTCCTTCATCCCTGCTAAACTACAAATAAGGCCTTGTTTAGTTCGTATTTTTTTTTGTTTTTGGATACTGTAGCATTTCGTTTTTATTTGACAAACATTGTCCAATCACGGAGTAACTAGGTTCAAAAGATTCATCTCACAAATTACAGGTAAACTGTGCAGTTAGTTTTTATTTTCGTCTATATTTAATGCTCCATGCATGAGACCAAAGATTCGATGTAACGGGGAATCTTGAAAAATTTTGCGAACTAAACAAGGCCTAAGTTTATAAAAACAAGCTCAAAGATGCTACAGTAAACTGGGGAACAAGTAATTGGAGGAAAGTATTTTTTTTCTTGATGGTCCTCCGACTTTTTTTATAAAAAAAAACATGAAACCCCAAAAGTTTGCTCATCGTGTGTGTATGGGCATTACTCTTTGTACCTACCACACCTCATCATAGATCTAGTGGATGTCCAAAGTTGCTGCTGGTAATCTGCAATAGACATGCGTGCCTGCTGATTAAGGTTTGCGCCAGTGCAGCTAATAAGCTATACTCCTATATCCTATGACCAAAAACACGTGCTGATTGGTTCATCAATCATCACCGTCGGCGTCATTCAGCACTAGACACTTAGGACAAGTGCACTCTGCTCGTAGAGGGTGGCAGAGGCAAATGGTGGTGGTGTTGCGTGGGGGTGGTTGTGAAGGAGGGCTAGTGCTCAATTGGGCCTACTAGTAGTACTGGCATGCCGGCTACATACTGAAGCAGAATTGGTGAGAGTTTGTTTGTTCCTTGCCTTTTTTTTAAAAAAAAAAGAGTCTTTGATGCATGCTTTCTAGATGATAGAAACCGTGCTGCAAGCACTTCTTCTTTGTATGATGGGAACGGATCTAGTGCAAACTCATCTTCTGTGCAAACTGTACAAATTCTAATCTGGACTATAGGATGTTGATCCAAGGGGCGCGGAAAGATTGAGTAATTTTGCACTTAACCGTCCGCTCTTAATCACACTTTTACAAATCCCTCCTTCCACCTCTCTCATGCGCCCCCTTGGATCAACATCCTGCGGTCCAGATTAAAGTTTGCACAGTTTGCACGGGAGATGAATTTACACTAGATACGTTGCCATGTATGATCCCCTGGCAAACTGTACTGGATGTGCTCAAATAACTAATGCATCTGAGATTATTTTATTTTGCATTATGTGCTGTACTGCTGTTGTTCTAATTCCGGTCTCGAAAAAAAAAAAAAAACTAATCCAACTCCGTTGCGCGCCAGTGCTAGAACAGGAATTATCGGGAGCAGCAGCAACAGAGAAGGTGGATGTTGCCTCCTCTTTTCCGAGTAACTGCACAGATGATAGCACCATCAAACGGCCCAAGTGGCAAAACTAGCCCACTACAAGCCCGTGCATGACTCAGCTTGGCTTTGCTTGGCTCATGTGTGCATTTGGCACGTCCTTCATATCTCTCAACTTCACAAAGGTGCTCGCACAAATCACCTATTTGAATTGAGTCAATATTTAGTCAAAATCACATCAATGATTAAAATGTTGATACACCTAGCATTTAATTCAGGCCTTAGGATTTTTTTAAGTGAATTAAAATGGGCCAAACCCAATAAAAATCCAACGTTTTCTAAATGGCTTCACATGAAACTTTCAACAAAATCTAACTCCTTGAAATTCACCCCCTTCGTTGCAAAGTTAACCAACCTTGAAATGTCTTAAAACTTATTGATGTTTAGTATTCTTGGAGAGAGAAAACGTTATGGTCGTTTTTATTGATTGGTTAATTTAGATAACAGGGGACATGATTTTTTTGAACCTTAACGAGATTATTTTTCACAAATGCTGATCCAAATCTCTTTTGTAGGTTCTATTCAAGGGGACTCGTTAGCTTTGATTTTGGGCTCATGCAATAGCATAAAGATCAACAAGCGGTGAGGCTCTTTGCTTCCTATGGATGGCCTTCAAGGTTTAGAATTTGGTTTTAGCTTGAACTTGTTTAAAACTTCTTTGGTTGACTTATGGTGTTAAGTTGTAATAAGTTGTTCAATCCCTCTTTGATGTCTATCAGTTATCTAAAAAAAAGTGCATGCATCTTCTTTACTTCCATGGAAAGTAGAAAGCAACCAGAAAATCAAACTCCAGGATCCGAATATCAAGCTTGATAATTGGTAGAAATATAACATTCTTAATCACAAATATGTAACTTCTTTCCAAATAATATTCAGGGCTTGTTTGGCACAGCTCAACTTTACTAGTAAAGCTGTTTTTTTAGAAAATAGCTTCATGAGTGACTTTCTAGATGAAGTTGAGCTGTTTTGGAGAAAGTGTTTGGTAAAATAGCTTCACCAACTACTTCATGCATTGTTAAGAGAGAGAAATGAGGGAGAAGCTGCAATAAGCTACTTTTTTCTAGCTTCATTCAACTTATGTCTTTGTGAGAGGAGGGGAAAAACAGCTTCACTCATGAAGCTGTTTTGGAAATAAGTGTTTGGCAAAAAAAAAACAGCTCATGAAGCTGTTGTGAGCTTTACCAAACAGGCCCTCAGTAGCGAGAAATACATTGCACATCCCCATCACCAAATACTGCGTACATAACAAGAACCGATATAAAGGATCAAGTTAGCTATATAGCTAGTTGATAGTTCTTTATCGGACTTACACAGAGATCAATTATGTATCACTATAGGCCACATGCGCCCTCTAGGAATTTCTATCCTACGATACCAAACCCTTAAGTCAGCAGATTACAAGGTTCAGGGCAGCTAGCTCAATAACTTCAATCCTTATATATTGAGCTGACATATATGAACATAACTGAGAGCTACTCCAAGCTAGGCTAAGGAATGCCAATATCATGCATGTATATACAGATTCTTCAGTAGGCTAGGCATAAGTTTCAAGGCATAATACCCAGTATATGGCAGAATATGTAACTGTAAGAGTATCCTTGAATTCATATATGGTAAGGAAACGATGAGGTCAACGAGTAGGGGATCCGGGTAACCGCAGCTGGCTGTTGCTGGAGCTTGTGGATGTCCTTTACGATGTGGAACACGGCTTCGGGTTGTGCTAGCTTCAGCGCGTTACGTGAGTATCTCTTGAGCTCATCCTCATCTGTGCTGAACCAGCGGACAACCTGTCTTGCAGCCTCCCTTGGGTCCTTCGAGAACACACCGGCACCGTTGTCCACGACATAAGGCACGTTTCCAACTTCCTGCATAATAAGAGCGAAAGCTATTGATTTGCAATGCTTATACAATGATGGAAAGAACCAATTTACAAACAGTTCAGGGTGAGGTAAGGTATAAGAAAAACCAATAAAATACAGAAACAGTCACTCTCAAGTGGCATATATACTTGTAGAACTAGTCAGCCCACCTAACTTAAGAGTAATTTCAGCAAACCAAATTAGTGATGCTGCCACTTGATGGAGTAGTAGAGGAAGGCTGAAAATTCTACGATATATATACTGAAATGCAGACAGAGACACTGACCTGTCCAGGGATGAAGTCGTTCAGGATAATAGGAAGTCCTCTTATAAGTGCCTCTGCAATTGTACCAGGACCAGCCTGCAAATGCCAGAAAAACATGCATCATTCAGTCAGTGCAAAATAGTAGCACTGCAAACACACGCAAATAGTACTCCTAAATAAACAGTCATCAGATCAGATGACTCGGAGCGTCACAAGCCAAGGACAAACTTTTGTGATGATGCAGTCGCAGGCGGCCATCCACTTCTCCATCTGTGTTTCGAACCCTCTGATCTGATACATGAAGACAAAATAAGCTTGAGACTTCAGGCAACCACAACCAGCAGTTCCAATTTCCAAACCGTAAATATGCAGAGGTATATATATCCATCTGAAATGCGCATCTGAAGATTCTGAACATGGCATCGTCATGCTCCAGATACGGCATATTCAGTCATTCTCATGCATGGTACCTACCTTGACAGGGACCTTCCATCTGAGGGACTGCAGGGTGGATCGCAGCGCCTGGTTCCTGCCGCATATGACAACGACCTGCCCCACCCGGCGCCGTCTCCGGTGGTCGTAGAGCTCCTCGCCGAGGGCCCTCGCGGTCTCTTCCACCGGACCCATCCCCTCGCCGCCTCCCATCAGTAGAACAGCCGGCAGCTGAGGATCCAGTCCAAGCTCTTTCCTCACCTCATCCTGTGAAGTGTGAACCATGCCAGCCAGCAGAGAGAGGTAAGGTAAGCCGCCGGCCGCCGGCGTTCCAGGCAAGCAAGGCAATGCAGATCGATCGATCAGAATTCGGACCTTGTCGAGCACGGCGCGGCAGAAGGAGGGCCGGATGGGAAGCCCGAAGACGCGGACCTGGGACGGGCCGAGGCCCCGGAGCAGGGCCCTGTTCGCCACCTCGGTGGATGGGCAATAGCACCTTGTCACGCCGTGGTGGAACCTGAACCAAACCCAGTATTGATCGATGTCGATGGTATTCATGTCAGCAAGACAAGCAGTCAAGCACTGCACATGATTAGTGGTTAGCAATTAGCATGCATATATACCATGTCGGGTGGCAGGTGTTGAGGTCGGTGATGACGGTGACGAAGGGCACCTTGGGGTGTAGGCTCTGCCACTTGAGCACCCACAGCGGGATGTGCTGCATCAGCGGGTGCACGCTGATGATGATGTCCGGCTCGTACTTCATGATCCCAGCCACCACCTCGCTGCATCCAGCGTCGATATTCAGAACATGTGTGTGTATATACAGCTCAACAATCAAGGATGTATTAAACCAATGAGAAAATGAAACTAAACAAGAAGATCAGCAGATGTAGCAAAAGGAACAAATGATGCTCAAAGTTAATATGATCAGGCAATGCACGATTGCATGCAATGCTGTGGCTGTGGAATCGAGCGTACTTGGCGTAGTAGTAGGCAAGCGCGGCGAGGTACATGCCGTGCACCCATCGCGGGGAGGTGCCGTGGAACGCCACCTTCCAGAGCCTCACATGTCGGATCATGAACTTGTACGACCGCTCCATGTCGTTCAGCGGCCACCCGCCGTACTCCTTCCCCAAATCCGTCACGAACACCTGCCGCCAAGCAATTCAATCACCAAACTAATGTATCGACTTCACATTCCATCCATCCAATCCAGTGTTTGTTTTGTTAGGGGGAAAAACCGCAAAAATGTTCGCTGAAGAATTTGGAGCTCGATCGTCGATCGATTTCTTCTTCTCGAAGAAAGAATTCAAAAGAGTTCACAAGGACTATCCAGGAGCATTGGGCTGGCAGAGACGACGACGAACCTTGTAGGTGTCGCCGAACTCGATGCGGAAGGCATCGCGGAGGGCCTCAGCCGACGCGCGGTGGCCGCCGCCGGTGTCGCTCATCAGGATCAGCACGTTCCTCGCCGCCTGCTTCTGCTTATTGCCGCCGCCGGCAGCGGAGACGCGGGCGGGCTCCTCGGAGAGCGCGGCGGACAGGCCGTCCCCGGGTAAGCCACCGCCACCGCCCCCGGCTGTGCCGTCGTAGAAGGCGCAGCGGAGGGGCTGGTACAGCTGGCGCCCGCCGCCGCCGAGCACGCCGCCCAGCACGGCGTCGCGTATGGAGGTGGAGCGCCGGGGAGTGGCCACCGAGATCACCATGGCGGCGCCGACGCGCGTGGGTTGCGGGGCCGTCTTAGTTCTACGAGCTCGTCGTCGACGGAGCCTCGCAGTTGCACACACGCGCGTCGAGAAGGTGGCGAGGCGTGGGAAGCAGAGGGGAGACAGAGAGCCAGGGGAGATGCTGCTGAGATGGATTTACTTCTTTCACTTTGGTACCTCATCATCTTGCTTATTATTTCTTTCTGGCGAACGGTCCTGGAATCAAAAGCGTAATATTCCCTCGGAGATACTGGAATTATCCTCCAAGGCTATGGCATAACGTGACTTCAGAAATATTTGTTATTTCCATTTCACAAGCATGAAAATGTTATTTCGTAACGAAACACCACGCTTTGTTTCTTCTCATTTTGAATGAGGAATGATACTGCTTTGTGCTTCACAAGCACAAGTAAAAAAAATATTTATAGTAATGAGACATGGTGTTTTATTTCTCATTTTGAATGAGAAAATCCCTTCACGATAGGATGAAATTTTGTGTTGCTAGCCTAACCGGTACATACACTTAAATCCCACTTTGGAACGCAGAGGTGAGCAAACACAACAATATGGTAGAAATGCATGTGCAAACCTGAAGAATTGTGTAAGATTATGTGTTTGGGTGGGTAGAAACAAACTAAAAAAATTAAAGAAATCTTAAAGAACAAATTCATGTTACTTCTTTATTCAAACAGAAATTTCCTTCAGGACATGATACCTTAAGAACAATTTTTCTGTAAATTATGTGTGTGGGTGCAAGAACAAACTAAAAAAAATCTATAGGAATTTTAAGAACAAACCTTTGTTTAAGAACAAAAACACAAGAATATGCTATCCTACCCTAATAAGATACCAATCGAGAACTTGATTAGGTATGGACTGCAGCCATTATCATCATCATTATTCTATTGTTTGTCATTTTCCTTGTGCATATGAAATCAGAGCGAAAATAATTTTTTCCTTTAGTTTTCATGTGACATATTCTTATCAACCAAAGGCTGCTAAAAGAAATAAATTCTTTAGAAATTGAAATATATAGTTATCTTGTGTCTCTCATTCATTCCAAAGGGGGTCTATGCACTTGAGCATCGATGTCAGAAAGGAGGCCTACTCTGGTATGGGCCTACTTTGGGATCGGCCCAGCCACGTGGGCGGGTGGGCGGGCGATCTGTTTGCTTCCTTCCGCAATCCAGCCCACTTTCTTTTTTTTTTCTTTTTGGCTGACAGCGGCCACCGCCCATCATCGTCCTCTCATCGGTGATCGGCTCATCGCTCACCTCCAATCGACCTTGCCTAAATGCATATTGCATCGCATTGGATTTGGTTTGGTTTTGGATGGAGGCAGTTCGTTTTGGCGGGTAGTGTTGCAGTGGCAGGCGAGCGCACAGCCGTTGGAGCAGCACAGAGGTGGTGGATCGGAGAGTATCGATCCCATCCGCCTTGCCGGAGTTGGCAAGAAGGCCGGCAGCAACAGCAAGAAAGAGGAGGGGAGATGGTGCTCTGCGCCCAGCAGCTGCAGCTGCCCACCGCTCCTCTCCACACTCTCCGTCAAGCGGGCAGGAGCGTTATTCCGCTTCCTCGTCCGCATCGCCGCAGCCGCCGTACCATCGCCGCCATGGCCTCCGCCTCCTCCGGCACCCCCAGCCCCGTCGTGGTACGGTGTTGATTCCCTTTCCTTCCCATAAGGCTATAGGTTCCGTCTCGGTCTCAGCCCCTCATCCTCTCCCGTTTGCAATGTACTATGCGCTGCTGCAGCTCGGGTGCGGCGGCATCTCCATCGACTACCTGGCCACGGTGGCGTCCTTCCCCAACCCCGACGATAAGATCCGCAGCCTCGCCCTCAAGATGCAGGGGGGCGGCAACACTGGCAACGCGCTCACCGCAGCTGCGCGCCTCGGCCTCCGTCCCAGGATCATTTCCAAGGTCCATTCTTGATCCCCCTCCCTTCCCTTGAACTGGATGCAGCTAGTCAACGCATGACCTTGCTCTAATGCATACAAGAATCCATCCATCCCGTCCGGATCAGGTAGCCAACGATGCTCAAGGAAGAAGCATCCTCAACGAGCTCCAATCTGATGGCGTCGACACATCTTACATCCTGGTGCGAATTGCTATCCCTGAAGGATTCAGTGGCAAACTGCCAATCACTCCGGTGCTAATATCACTGTCCTCAAGAATGCAATGTATCCATCGTTTTTTTTCAGGTGTCAGAGAACGGGAATTCACCCTTCACCTACATAATAGTTGATGAGCAGACGTGAGTTCATTTGACACGCTCCCTCTCTTGTGAACGTCCTCTACATTTTATCCTGGAATAGGGATGGTCTTTTAGCCCAACTAGTATCTTGCTGAATTGTATTCGAACATGTCCTTTTGACTTCCAGGAAAACTCGTACATGTATACACACTCCTGGTTCTCCGCCCATGGTACCAGAAGAGCTCACAGAGGCAAACCTGTCATCCGCTTTAGACGGCGTGGACATCGTCTACTTTGATGTACGATTGCATGACACTGCTTTACTTGTTGCAGAAGAGGTAATTTCTTCCATGCACAATCCCTCTTAGTGCACAAGAACCAAACAAAACAAAATATAGCTTATAAATCATAGATATGGTTCGGAATAGGAAAATTGCTTTTGTTTTCTCCATGTCGTCAGCCTGCAACTTCTGTTGCATTAATGTCACATGTAAGCCTTTATATGGTTAGTTTTCTCCTTTCCGCACTGCTACTGAGACTGACCTGTGTTTATGGAACAATCCAGTGCAGGCAAGTCAAAGAAAAATCCCTATTTTAATTGATGCTGAAAGAAAGAGGGAAGGGCTGGACGAGCTTCTTAATTTTGCATCTTATGTTGTATGCACCGCAAAGTTTCCTCAGGTAAGCTGTTGGATTGCAGAAGACCTTAAGTGCATAATCCTGCTCAAGACATGCCCAGTTTACTGTTGTCAAGTTTTACTATAAAAACATTGTTTTTACCAGCTTCTCCTAGTAGCAATGAAAACCAGTTACATTTCCTCTGGCTGAGGCAAGAATTTTTTTTATATACTTCTCATGGTGTATGGCCTGCTGTCATATTCTTTGTGATGCAAAAGTGTTCTAGCTTTGCTTTACTGTAGTCTAGCTTAGTGTGGTAACTTATAGTTGGATTAGCATAATCAAGTCAGGTGGTTGGCAACAAAATTTCTTGTGCTGGATATTTTGGACTTTTGGAACACTAAAGGCTTTGGCAAATGTTTAGCACTTCCAGTTCTCTGGTTCTTTTTTATTAGTGATTACATTTTTTCCTCCTGATCTAAATTTGTAGGCTTGGACAGGAGCCTCATCAATACCTGCTGCTTTAGTATCCATGCTTTCAAGGTTACCAAACATCAAATTTGTTATTGTAACTCTGGGGGAGAAAGGTTGCTTAATGCTTGAGAGAAGCACGACAGGTTCGTTTACCATAGCCGTGTGTTAATGTTAGCTAAGTATTTTAGATAAGGCATGTATACAGAGGATTATGTATTCTATTGGCAAAGGATTCAGTGGTATTTTTTTCTTTTGTTTTGGAAATAAAACATGTTGCAGATGCTTCTGAGGCAGGGGAAATAGATGCAGAGGCTTTATTTGAATCACTAGAGAAGAAAGTTGACCAGAGTTCTACTATTCCAAAATGCATTGCTTCCAAGGTATGATGCCTTATAATGCACATGGGCTGGGTGTATTTCCACACATAGGTATATTCTTCTATCATCTTGGACTATATGTACAAATATAATCACAGTGTAGGAGCTGCAGTACACTTTTTGGTTTGAAAATTAAAATTGAAATATGGGGCAGCACACACGTCAAAATCTCTGCTTCTAGACTAGCACATTTATGGAGTATATCAGTGGCAATCTGTACATGACTCATTATGCTCCCACTTTTGAATAGTATTTTTCTAATCCATTTCTTTATTTTTCTGTCTGTTTTCAGTCAAATTTGAGAATAAGCACGGATGGAGTAGGGTCGATAAGTGGTAGGTTACTTCTAGGTACAGCTGAAGTTATACCACCTGGCGAACTCGTAGATACAACTGGTGCAGGAGATGCATTCATTGGAGCAGTTCTATATGGTCAGTGTGCGATGTTTCCTTTTCAATGACACATATGACTGCAAAAATTGGTTCTTCTGTTTATTGCTTCTATTTTGTTGGTGAAGCTAGTCAACTTCCTTTTCTGAAATCAGATGTGTCAAGCAAAGCAATTAATTTCCTGTGTTATGTCGATGTAATGATCGGTATCAAGTTGTTGAAGTTCTGGTTACATAATGCTCTTTTCATTAACCTGTAACTACTGAGGACTAAAATACCAAAACAAATACAGTACGTGACCTGCTTGCATCTGATTGTTGTTTATTTGTGGTCTCAACCAGAAGCACTTTGTTTAGTTACAAATTTGATTACTGAGTCAGTTTTGAAATCTTTACTATGTGGACTAATTGTTTTGTTCTTTTGGACTAGGTTTATGCACTGGCATGCCACCAGAGAGGATGCTGCCTTTTGCTGCACAAGTGGTAAGGCACTTTTCATTAATGTACTCTCTGTTGATCAAACTAGTTAAAGAAGGAAGTTGCCACTAGTAATTGCGCATTGCAATGCATGGTTGCTGCTTACTTTGTGCTTGTTGACACTCAAATTTGATGCCCCTGGTGATGTGATCGTGTCTGAACAATTCTCTTTTAAATCAAAGTGTTTGTGTGAAATATGCAGGCTGGTTGCGGTTGCAGAGGTCTGGGGGCTCGAAGCAGCCTTCCCCATGTCACAGATCCGCGCCTGGCTGGCTATTGATCTGAAGTCAGCAGGACTGCATCCTGTTTGACCACCTGCCTGCACCCCGTCCAATGTTCTGAATATGCCAATAGGATCGGATACGATAAAATTCATAGCTGATAAGGGCACTCACAATGCAAAACTCTATCACATAGTCCAAGACAATTAGTTACATATTATTTATAGTATTTTGCTGATGTGGCAACATATTTATTGAAGAAAGAGGTAGGAAAAATAAGAGTCCACTAGACTCTAAGTCCACATTATTCGAGATAATAAATAACTTTAAACTCTATGATAGAGTCTGCATTGTGAGTGCCCTAAGAAAGCAGATTGCAGCAGTAGCTATTAGCAGCACATCAAGACTGTTAAAAGCCCCTAAAAACCAGAGGTTTATTTCCTTTGTTTACCCATATATTATTATTTTGCGACGATTATGCAACTATGTTGTTCCGGAGCACTGATTTGATTTATGATCATATATATACTGGCCATTTGGTGGTTAGGATCTTAGTGTGAACTGTGGAGCCATCTGATACAGCCAAACAAAACTTTCAACTATATTAAATTCGAAACTAAATCACTGTAGAAGTTATGGCAACTCAGGCTGGACCAAAACAGCAAGCGGAAAGTCTCCTCGGATGGGTTTCACCGCCGGGTAAAAGGAAGTGTGTAAGGAGTGGATTTTCCTCTCTAACTCCTCTCTTTCCATCCAGCCTTAGTGGCCCCTCTCTGATAAGGTTTGAAATCAAAACGAAAAAAAAAAGACAAATCTGGTCCGATGGCTCTTCTCCACTAACCACAAGGATATCGGTACTCTATATTTCATCTTCGGTGCCATTGCAGGAGTGATGGGCACATGCTTCTCCTGTTAGTGATGGGCACATGCTTCTCCTGTTTAGTTTATCACAAAAACCAAAAACTTTTCTCAAGATTCAGGGAGTGTTTGGAACTGCTCCACAAACTCTGCTCCATTAACTCCACCGTGGAGCAGCTCCACGAAAAACTAAGTTTGTGGAGTATCTTTTTAGGTGCTCTCACAACTCCACACTTTTTTCTCGAATATGCGTGGAGCTGAAACCGTTTGGCTAAAAAACATAGAGCGGAGCATTCTCAAACACCCCCTCACTGTCACATCGAATCTTGCGGCATATGCATTGAGTATTAAATATAGACGAAAACAAAAACTAATTCCACAGTTTGCCTGTAAATCATGAGATGAATCCTTTGAACCTAGTTAGTCTATAATTAGATAATATTTGTTAAATAAAAACGAAAATACTACAATACCGAAATCTAAAAATTTTTCCGAACTAAAAAAGGCCTATAGCATAGATGCTAGAGTAGTTCGGAAGCTACTTCACATTTTCCTAACTTTGATGTATGCCATGTAATGTACTGTCCAAGAGTCGGCATCAACTACATCAGAATAGCTCTCCATCGGTTCCAAAGATGATTTCTGCATCAATATGCTTTTGGAGTATTTTATTTTATCATTCTTAGTGTGGTTGTTTATATTCTTGAACATGGACGCTACTCAGAGTGAATTGCTAGCGAGTACATAAATCTAAACTTTCAGCTCATTTTCAGTTCCAGGTACAGTACTTCCTCTGCTCCAAATTATAAACCCTTTTTAAAAACTATATATATCTAGATTATAGTAAATGTTATATATGAAAAAACCAGAACGACTTCTAATTGGAATGGAGGGGGTATAAAATAAACTTTACCAGAACATGTAGGAGTACTGGCGATGGCAAGCGGCCTGCCACAACAGCCCACGCGCCACAATATTTCACCCGGCCCGCTCGGCCCGAGCAATGGGCCGGAACACCAGCCAGCCCACGTAGCCACGTCGTTCTGCGTGCAGCTCCTATAAAAGGCAACCCACGTATCCGGTAGGGTTTTCCTCTCGCGCCGCCGCGGAACACCACCCAGTCGAATCCCCCCACCCGCACCCGGAGCAGAGGAGAGATGGCGGACAGGAAGGGAGGAGCGGCAAGGAAGGAGGAGGTGGTCACCAGGGAGTACACCATCAACCTCCACAAGCGCCTCCACGGCTGGTACCTCTCCTCCCTCTCGCCTTCTTGCTGATGCGCGCTGTACACAGTACACTGTTCTCGCTGCGAGATCCGGCTAGCTCGCGAGTTTTCCGTTTCGCTGCTGATAGTATTTAGGCGCGGTAGCAGATGGTGCTTTACTATTTGATACCAGTAGACAAGATCTCCCTGTTCCGCAACCCCTGATGCGGCTCAACTAGTGTATGTTCTATGTGGCCAGTTATATTCTCTTCGTACTTTGCATATGAGCACGAGGAGATGAAACAATTCGATGACCTTGCCTTCTTGTGCTTTGTGATTTTTGTAGTGGCACTCGTTTGGTTTTTTCTTCATTTTATTTGTTAATTACTTGAAAGGTAAATGTAATAGGCATCTAGCGCCGCCCTTTATTTCCATTTGGAAGTGCAAAATGTGCTACCAGTTAGCAATTGCTGAACCTATCTTAAGAAGATATAGCCTTTATATGCTCAGTTTAACATTCTTATCAGGTAAAATTCTAGTGCTGTTGTTTGCATTTACAAAACCAAAACCTATAAACCATCAAGGTTTAGAAGCCTCATAACTCATGAGATGGTGCACATTCATTGATTTTGGTTGGCTTTGTCTGTGTTTACACGAGTAGACTCAAATAATTAAGCATGAATAGAAAGTTGGCCGCTTTGATTGCACGTTCCGTGCTTGTTTGTCTAGAATCAAAATAATCTAGATCCAATGTGTTCGTAAATTGTTCCAATTCATTTCAGTTGCTGAATGGCTATACAAGTGTCTTCTGTTATCTGAATGGCCTCTTATCTCTGCTTAATGTTGTACTGTTATTGGAACTGAAGCTTACTGAATGCCATGATCCCACCTTACCAACATTTTCTTATGTTTGACAGCACATTCAAGAAGAAGGCACCCAATGCCGTCAAGGAGATCAGGAAGTTTGCACAGAAGGCTATGGGCACCACCGACGTCAGGATTGACGTGAAGCTCAACAAGCACATCTGGAGCAGTGGAATCAGGAGCGTGCCACGGAGGGTTCGTGTGAGGATTGCCCGCAAGAGGAACGACGAGGAGGATGCCAAGGAGGAACTCTACTCCCTTGTCACGGTGGCTGAGATCCCTGCTGAGGGCTTGAAAGGGCTGGGAACCAAGGTCATTGATGAAGCTGATTAAGCTATCACATCTTAAGCATCTTTAGAGAGTTTTTAGTTTGTATTTGCAACAGCAAACCTTTTGTATCCAAAGAAGTTTTGTGCTCTGGTACTGTGATCGACATCACAAAGTTGTCTATTTCCTCAATCGAATTACATGGCTAGTTCTTTTGTTTGTGCTGCATCCATTTCTACACTATCGTCCTCTGAAGTAGCTGCTCACAGGACAAAGTTTGGAAATCTCCATTTGTGGTTTTTACATTCGCAGTTGTGTTCCTTGGATATATGTAAATCGTATGGTTTAGCAACTTCGCCCTTTGATGGCTTGGAATCCCATTTCTATGACAGGGTGAATTCTCTTTTTAGCTGAAACATATAGGCTTGACTAAATTTGAGACCTTTTGTTCACTAGTATTTGTGATGGCAATGTTAATTGATCAGCCATCACAATCATGGTGGCAGCTGATTTGTGATGGGAATGCTAATTGATCAGCCATCACAATCATGGTGGCCGCTGGCTGCAAATGTTGTGGGGTTTTGGCTGGGGGAGAAGACACGTGCAGTGAACTAGATCAGATCATGTATGATCAGACGCCAAGCGGCACATCAAGTTGCATTGAACTTGGATCGGCACAATCCAATGTAGCATCTGCAGATGGGGCATCACCGTCGGCGGCCGCCGTCCGACTGTGACTGGTTTCCGTTGGCACGTCACCATACACTGATATGTTATGTTAAGAATAGTGGAGACAGCTCAAAGGTAAGTGTCTCAAGTGCACATCAAATTGTTAGGTGAGGAGAATGTCATATCATTATACAATTGTTGCTCAATATTGCATAAGTATCTTTGCCGACACCCTACAGGCCTACACAACAGTGGCCTGGTAAACATACTTTCATTTCACAAACTTGCACCGTCCATAGTGTTATTCGTATGTATCTGAGTTGCTGACTTGCCACTATACTACAAAAGAGCTAACATATATAAGATTGTGGGAATGTACTGTACAAGAAAGTGGCGCATTTTTAGTGTAGAGATTGCCGAAGGGCCTACGCAAATAGGGCCTTCTTTTGGTCTCATGGGGCAGCTGTAGAAGAGATTTTAGGTTTTACAGGTTCATCCATCACCGTTGCTCCAGCCATACTTCTCTTAGGAGCGTGTATCTTGTATTCTCCATGGAAACTCCTCTCTGAGAACTGAAATGTGTGAAACCATTTGATGGCGAAGGTGGAGCGCTCCTGTCGATTAGGGATGCAAGCGGAGAATCCAGGTCATCAAGGTCATCGTCACTGGTATACCCTCTCCTCTGCACCATTGAAGCTTTCCTGTCCAGCTTTGCGCCAACTCCTATGTCTGCCACTTTCTCTGCCGCATCCAACGTTGAAGGTGCTCGGTACACTATAGGAGCAGCTATGCATGGAAACACATTGATCACGTCTTTGTTGGTGTGACGCTCCAGCAAGCTCTGCATAGCATAAGTATATATCGATGCATTTGAGCGATATTGTCAGCAAGATAATATGTAAGGCTGGAGTATGAAATGAGAGTGGAACAAACCTCAGAATTCAGCTCTTCTAAGACCGTGCTTGGAACCGCATCAGGGCAAAACTCATCTGGGGTGAAGTTGCACAGGATTCTTGTCACTAATTGAAGGCCAATTGAAGGGCAGACCTAAGAAAGACATCAAAAGGTTAACCATGGTGGCATCGATGGTTACACTTACATAACAAGACGAAACAGTATGATAATTTGCCATTTGCTATGCACAAACACCGACCTCTTTCCTGATAGATTTTTCAAGAAGCATGTCCTTTGGGAGCATCAGGAGATCACTTAATTCATTAAGCAGTTGAAACGATTTTGTTTCAGCTCTCCCTCTTCTTTCATCTTCAACATCTCCTATTTCATCAGAATCATCATCATCTATGCCAAGCTTATCTGTCAGCCATCTGGACCAGTTTCCAATCTGCATAGTCATTTTATTTCATAAAATAAATTCGTTGTTTGAGGTGAGGTGTATAGCAAGATCCAACCACGTTTGTATCTAGTTTTGTTCCATAGAAAGCTACATCCTGACAAACAACTACATAACAATTACAACAATAAAAGGAACTGGTAGTAATGCACAAAAAGTGAGCGAATCAGGCACGTACAGAGTTCTTCAGCTGCGCGCCTGACCCAAAGCTTAGATCACCAGCTGGAATCGGTAGGACTTTTGGGTCAACAATTGGGTCAGATATAGGGTCTGTTGGTATCTCACTTGCTGATTCACGAAGGATGGCATTAAACATGGCAACATCCAAACGGGCTACACATTGCTCCATCACCTAATAATGAAGAACTCGTGAGGTTCAGAAATACATTTGCAGTAACCAAAAAAAATTGCTTATTCTTTGAAATTAATGATGTTAGAAAAAATACCAGTTTTGCTAATACTGGCAAACAGCCACACTCATGTCCACCAGCACGAAGGGGGCACATTCTGTTGAATGCATCATGAAACGCAGCCTTCCACAGGTTAACAGAAAAGGTGCCCTGCTGCTGATCACCCAAAGCAGGACCTAACACTCTACCAGCCTTTGGAGTTGATGCGCCTTCCGTCCGTTTTTGCATGTGAGGAGTTAGTGCCTGGAAGAGAAACATCCTTAAGAAAACTGACAACATGAAGAATCAGAACATATTTAGAGGACGTGTAGGCCATAAGAGGCAGTGACTTTTTTTTTTAGAAAAACACTGGACTAGGACAGGATGTTCCCAGCCTCATGAAAGTGTCAGTCAGAATGTATTGTATAAGACAGACATTTACCTGCCACCATACTGTCTCAACAATGCGAGAAAATATCCAAGATTCGATCTTGTCTAGTGCAGCCAAAAGTGTACTTGTTTCCTGCCAATCATCTGGCATCTGCATTGCAGCAAGTTTGGTTTGCATGCCATTGAAATTGTTTCTCCACAGCATTGTCATAGATTTCCCATCAAGTTTTTTGGCACCACCATTCATGTTCATAGTCGTCATGGATGGAGTAAATTGATGTGAGATGCCAAAAGTTTGTACAATTATCTCCCTGAGGACAACTGTGTTGGACAGCCAGAATGTCAGCCTATAACAAGAGTAGTTTGTTAGTTAGAGGATTTTTTTGGGTAATGTTATGCTGGAGCTAAAATTCAGATTAAGCATAACTAAGTTATACCTCGAAGCATCATTGCTACTGGATTTTGCAACAAGAACAAGACCAGAAGCAATGCTTTTTGCTACCGAAGCTCTCTTATCTTCAGACCAAAACTTGGATGCATGGATATATAGCCTAGAAAGACGCCGAGCTGGGGTGTGCAACTTATGTGCTGAACTTCCATGCTCGGGGACTACAGAGTACAGGGAAACTTCAAGAGCAGCAACTTCACGAAGTTCCTGTTCCAACTTGTCAATTTTCAACACTAATTCCCCATTGCCTTGACCTACAACTGATTTTCCATGATCAACTACCTTGTCTTCAATATCAGGAATTTCGTCATCAGTACCAGTACTCTGATCACAGTGTGGAGCTTCATCTAACACATCGATCTCCTTGGCCTCCTCGGTGCCTTTATCATCAACAGTTCCAGCATCACTGATTATATCATCTGTTTCCTCAGACAATTCTGACGGAGGGCGGGAAGGAATTCTTGTAATGTCTGGTTTTCTAACTTCAACAGCCTTAGCAGGACTAACTGTTTTCTTTTGTTTCTGAGACTTGTTCTGTACACTGTTTAATCCTTTATGTTGCAGCTTAGTTTGAGCTTGACGGCTGGCACTGCTTTTGGTTGTTCGGGGGCTATTATTGTCTTTTGTCTCCTTTTTACTGAGCTTCCTTGGAACCCGAGACTCACCTTGTGAAGAAAAGGAATCTCTAGTAGGTACATAATCTGATCCAATTCCCTTCTTCTCATCCCTTCCCTCCCCATTATCTCTTGCGCCCATTTCGGGTACTTCAAATTGTTAGAAACTTGATGCCTGCAGAAATAACAAGCACAGATGGTTAAATTGTTCTAACAACTTTTGCAAACTGATCAGGCTTACAAAAGCAAGCATGTTCAAATAAATATAACGCTGATGACACTTGGATTAGAATTAAGAAGAAACAGGAGATCCAGAAAAAGTGCTCATGCTAAAAGGAGAAACCTTCATCATTAAAGAAAATTGTGGCCAACCAAGGAGAATCAAGTGGTTTTTTTATTAAGAAGAAAATAGGCACCCAAATTCGAGTTGAAGAGGACTCAAACCTGGGTGGTTGGGTGCATGACCACACCTCCAACCCAACCAGTTAAGATGATTGACGATGGATACACTAAGAAGTGAGATGCACACCATAAAAACGTGGTTATTTTGTGAAGTATGAAGATAACCTATCGATCAGGCTCACTCTCACTTCCATAAGATTGAACTCTTGGAACCTTTAACTATAGGATGTGAAATTGAAATCAAGGCTGCCTGAGGACACAACTGGTAAAAATTTTATTGGAATCCTATCTATGTTAGGTACTTGATCAAGATTGAGCTGCACTTTGGTGATCCAAGCAGCTATACAAAATTAAGTTCTAGCTAATGAACGGCAAGATCACCGAATTCAAAAGCTTATCTTAAACCTGACTACCAATCAAAATTGCCACAAGATGGTTACCTTAGAGAGATACGATAAAGTGATTAATTCCCACCCAAATCGGAAAGCGCACCACCAAACTACACTCTATTGGGGTAAAGACAGTAGCAGCATCATGGAAAAGTTGTCAAACATGCATCCGAAGCCACAGCCACTCGCGAACCAAAACCTTTTTTTCCCGCACCATGACACAAATGAAGAAACAATAACAGCTGCCGGAAATCACCAATCACAACCCAAAGGGGTAGGCTGGCCCAGGGCCTCCCATAGCTGCAAGGAACAGGCAATTCAATACTCCGAGTACACGAGCAGCTTAAAAGTAGGAGAACATTCCTTCATAAATGCGCACGGAGCAGCATCGCCAATCCAACCAAACCGCCGCCACGAAATTCTATGGCCGCAACCACCTTGCCGGTCGTACGAGAGCGGATCCGGAGAAGGGAATAGGAGCAAGGGCAAGGCAACCAGGAAGCACCGACGCACCTCGGCTAGGTGCCGGGATTCAGAAATGCGGATTGCGGACTAGCGCCCGTCAGGAGTGACCGTGTCCCCACGCGCTCGATCCATCGCAAGGGGGGAAAACACCTCAGGAGACAAGCAGATCATCAATGCTGCTGTCGCGGAACACACAAAGGTCCCCAACTCAGGTGGAACGGCAGAGCTGCCGGCAGAACCCCTCCCCGAAATCGACAACCAAAGCAAACGGAAAACTTCTAATAAACAAGTTCAAATCCAGCGGTAGTCACTCAGTAACCGCGGCCTAGCAGAGATCCAGCGGAGGCTTCCGTTGCCGCGGGGACAGGGCTCCTCCACACATAAGACGGGAGAGCGGAACCGCTGAGGGGAGCAGTGGGGGAGAGAAGCGAAGAGCAGGGCCTCACCGTCTCCGCGTCGACCGGCTAGGCGCAATCACCACCAGCAGCAGACACCAAGTCGCCCAACCGCCGCGTGATCCAATGCGGAAGCGAGGACGAGCGAGCAGCAGGCCGCCGGCGGGGGAGGCGACGCCGACGCCCGCCGGCCGGCGTGCTTCGGTTCTCGGCTGTGCCTTGGCTGGGTCTGCCCGTGCGGCGTGCGGAGGGAGGGAGATCGTGGTGGGCGGAGTGGGCGAGCGGGCGGTTGCTCTGCTCTGCTCTCTGCTCTGCTTAAATCCAGCGTCAGGGAGGCGAGTGTGTTCTGTGTGTACTCCGTTTTTTTTTTCCTTTTTTTTTTTCGGCTCGGGACTTGGCCGGGTCAGGTCACCGCGTGGTGAGGGAGCCCGGCCGGCAAGTGGCCAAGTGGACCCTCTTGTCTGTCTCGTTGCCCTCTTCGCCGTCCGAATTTGATTTTATTATGTGCAATTTTTTATGATGTTAATTAAGTATCATTAGATTATTCATCAATTATATTTTCAAAGTAATTACTTATTTGATGTGAAAACTCTTTATAATTCTCTCTGCAATTGTAGTTAAATTTAAAATATTTTAACTCTCTAAAATTCTTAAAATGACTTATAATTTGGAATGGAGAGAGTAATATTTAACGTGCGGTGCACGCTCATCTCCTCTTGCTTTGTGGCTTTGTTCATGTCCTTTTCCTTTTTTTTCATTACCGTTCTAACTTGTTTTCCTCTCTTTGTAATTTCACTAGATCAAGTATAAATGCCGCCTCAAACGGATACCCATTCTTATTTCAAGATTCATACACCGTCGTTATGGGAGGCCACGTGGTACTCATCGTCGAATCGGCGTGTCGTTTATATAACTTTTGGCCCTTCCACATTGTCCATGTCTTTGTAAGTGATATCATCTTTAATTTGCCACCGTATTTTTTTTAAAACCAATCTATACAAGAATATTATTACATGATGAATAACCACAAAAGAACAAAGAAGCTGTCCTTCGTCGATCCTGACTGGGTCCTACACACTTTTTTGTCGCCACCTTTGATTATCATATCATCACCCTCTTTTAAATGTTCCTTTCAGCCTTTATTCTGCTTCCAAAGTTCTCCAGTCGTGGCAGCACTTTCTTCCTGAATCCTTCCTTACACACATGAACCATGTACTACCAAATATTTCCACTCAAATTCGTTCATTTATGCTCCTGTTGCTTCCAAATCCTTTTTATTCAGAGTGTGCACACGTTTATTCATAGAAATAAGTATATGTGCGTGTATGTCAGCATCAATGTCTGTACTGGGTTTTACAAAAGAAAAAAATAACAAGTCGTATTTGGATGATGCATCAGAAGACATTCCCTGCAAATGCCCAGCTGCTCACCTAATTACCTAAGACGATCTACCAGCTCATGGAAGATGCATGTTTCTCTTCTCCCACTTGCTCCTGTCTTGACCTCACGAAACACGACATGTTCTCACACCGTCACACGACGCTCGTGGTCTGACACGGCGTTGACAAATGACTCACTTAACAACCTGGGTTTCTTGATCGCTGTAGTTTGTGCTGTGCTAGCTGCAGACTTCAGAGATCAACATATCTCAGCACCCCGTAGAAATCTGCATTTTCACTGTATAAATTGGGAGAAAGTGGAGCTAGCTCTGTTGATCGAGCGTGTAGATATATACCTACGACCACCTAGTCCAAGTTCTCGTTGAGTGCCTATTTTCTTCTTGTTAATAATAATGTTAATAGCACCAAATTTCTCATAGGTTGCTCAAGTTTTTTACAATATAAATTAGAGGTATCTAACAAAATATATATATCATCTCATATAGAAAAAAAAAAGGTTACATATTGTGAGAATGTTTTTATAATTGGGGCTTGTTTGGATACGTATGGCTAGTTACTAGTTGGGGCTAAAGATTAGCTCAAATTAGTTGTGATTGGCTAGCTAGTTATCTAACAACTAGTTAAACATTTGTTTAAAAAATAGTCAACTTACTAGCCCTCATGTTTGATGTACTAGAGCTAATTTTATCTAATTTTTAACTAGCAGTTAGCTCTTGTATCCTAACATGCCCATAGTATTGTATGTGAATCTTATATTTTGAACAAGTCCGGGATCCCTATAGGTGTTTCGACACCCTCCATCACCGGCTTGCTAGCATCAACGGGAAATTATTTAGCTGAGATTCTCACTCCTTCAGTAATATCTTTAAAGAAAAATTGAACAAGTAGTCGTAGGTAAAATTGTTTGACTTAGGACAAACAATCTAGATGCACTATATTTTTTTCTCACAAAATAACTACAATTGTTTGTAATTCCTTAAAAAAACATTATTATTGTTTGTACATAAAAATTTGTTGGTATGGCGTCTCCGGTCACCACATGGCAATTGGCATGGCCTCTGTCTCCCTATAAACGCCAGCGGTGGAGCTGGACAACACTAGTACACTATTGTTATCATCACTCACTCCATGTTCCATGCTACCCTTGTGCAGCACAAATATGCGTGCTCCATTGGCACCCTATCAAGAACCGAAGATCCCCAATCATGTCGACGAAAGAAATCAAACAAAAGAACATATTCTCACTTGTGCTGTTGTGCGAATGAAAAAAAAACAAGAAATAATAAAAAGCAACCCTTCCCCTTTCCTTCTCCAAGCATCTTCCATTTCATTTTATATATACATTGCATATAATAATAATAAAAAAGAGTGGTGACCTGACTCCGATGCGACCAAAGTGGCAAAAAGTGCCGTGCCGGATGCAACCGGGAGAAGCTGTCGGTGGTGGTACAAGCCACCGGCCATCTCCGGTAGCCGTGCGTATCAGAGAATTTGGCTTATGTCCGAGAGCTGAGACCATCCAAAATTATTTTTGATTTTCATACTATTATATTTTCATTTGTATTTAATAATTATTATTTAATTATAGACTAACTATATTTAAAAAATCATCTCATAAATTATAAATAAATTATATAATTAGTTATTTTTTTATATTTAATGCTCAATGTATATGCCGCAAGATTTAATGTGATGGAGAATCTTAAAAAAATTTTGAATTTTGGGAGGAATGAAACAAGTCCTGAGACTGGCCAACCATTCTGTCCACGGTGAGCCGCCGGCCGGCAGCCACGGCCGCAACTGAGACACGGCGAGCCGGACTTGGGTTTATGACGAAAACGAGCTCTCGAGAAAAAAAAAATCCACGCCCAATTAATTAGTATAACAAAGCGGCCAAGCCATCGTGTCTCGTTAACAAGGCGATGGATGCAAGGTCGCCAGCCACCGGCAATGCTGCTCGGAGTCCACCGGATTGCGCCACGTGGGCCCCCTGCAAATAGACCATTTTGTATGCTTCGTGTGTCAACAAGCCCCACACACGATGGACCGTCTATACTGAATTGCTGACGGTCGGTGAGAGGCCCTTTTCAGTTCTCATTATCATACTCTGAATTCTGAAAACATGGCATCCATCCATCATGACCAAAGATGAGGCTTTGGCATTGTTCAGATGCTTGGAATCATACGTGCACTGAGCAAGCACAAGCACAGAAATGGTGGTGGTGGTGTCTGGTGAATGGATGCACTCACAAGTTACCACAGAAACTTCATGCCCAAACAGCTTTGCCATGCATGTCGTCGCTGGACACAAAGACAGCAACAGGAGTAGGTAACTGGGTACTGACGACTGACTTGGAGTCACGTTTCAGTAACGTTTGGAAGGTGAAGGCAAACGCACGGGCTGACAAGGCCACCGCACCACACATGCGCCTGTGCAAACGCAGCGCGGCAGAATGATGGTTAGGAAAGCAATGTTTCGTTTACCTCCATCAGGGATGAGCAGAGACGAGTACGTATCCGTTGGAGCATCATCATGACATCCAAAGAGTGAGTGCAGTAGGATATGGGGGCACGAAATATGAAGGGAAAGTACAAGTAATACTCTGCAAAAGAAGATGGAACACAGCATGACGGCTAGTAATGATTCTAACCACCCTTTAGTTTCAAGTATATGTTACTTTGAGAATACATGACCAGCCAACGGGCAAGTGACCCAGTAGCAGAAGCCAGTAAACCGAGAACTGTCATCATATCTGCACCTGCATGCATTTTGCAGGATACATCCCCCATCCTATTTGAAATCTAAAAGATTAAGATCATGATCTGTATTGAAAACAGCTGTCACCTGCACTTAGGGACTGTCCGTGAAGACAAAACACCGCTTAAACTGAAAGACAATAAACTAAAATTCACTTACATGCTGAAAAGGGTAGGAGATTAGCAACCAGTGAAATCTACTCAGCTCAGCCTCTAGTTTATGTGAACTGTCCCTCGATGGCATCCATCATTAGGTCAGATATTAATGTCACAGCATTACTTTCGGCTACAAACTGTAAGCTTGTGACATAAGTTGCACATATCCAACTCCCTCTTCCTACTGTGTGCTGAAGGCTTTTCGGCGTTACTGACAGCAGCTGAACTGGAAGGTCGTATTCATGGGATACGGCTCTGCCGGGGTGCACCTATCTCATATACTGTCCATGCAAATGTAGCTGAAGCGGAGGTACTCCAACAGCTGCTGAACGTCTATGAGGAGTGCTCCGGCCAAGTGATCAACAATGCCAAATCAGCAATCATGTTTGTGGCGCGAAAAGCACAGAGAGATGTCACTGTCTTAGCAGGGAGCAGTCAGGGTGCGAGTGATTTCTGGACCAAGCTATGGAAGCTGGAATGCCTTCCGAAAATCAAACACTTCTTGTAGAGAAGCACTTATCAACTATGGTACAATATTTTTCTCTTACAACAAAATAGCAACAGCCCGGCTTATCAGCCGAACGGCTCATTAGTCATGTACCCTTGCGGTTCGGCGGGTCCTACAAAGGAGGGGGATAGATCTTGACACTAGATGTTGCATGTGCAGCAGGTTTGATGAAGATGGCGTGACCTTTTACTGAAATGTAAAGAAGCACGAAGAGTGTGGCATGAACTAAACCTGGAACCTATCAGACTTAAGCTAGTCAGTGCACAATCAGTTACAAACATGATGGGAATGGTGTTTGAGTTGGAGAACAAGAGCAAACTGAAGGTGGTCATACTGCTATGACTATGGTGGGGTGAGAGAAACATGCAGAGGGAGGAAGGCGATCAACTTCGAAAGTGGCCTATGTCACGGCTTCCATGTCTGATCATTTCTCGACAATAGAAAAGGCAATGCATGTGCCAGCCAGTGCATAGAGGAAGAGATGGAGGAAGCCACCTAATGGTGTTCTGAAACTAAATACCGATGGCGCCTTTCTCAGTCTGGAGAAGTCAGGGGGCTCAGTCACTGTGATTACTGAGCCAGGCAACGCTCAAATTCGGTGGCCTGGTGCTGGCAGCACTTGCCCGGGCCAGTCATCTACTGAGGGCTTCAACCAAACACTGGTCAGGCATAGTGCAGGCAGCCATCAGTCCAGGCAAATCAAGTCCAGGTTCTCAACCAAGCAAGCCCTTGCCCCTGGTCACCATTCGCCAGCAGCTGCATTGCCAGTAACCGGACACAATGTTCCTGTAAACAAAAGGTAACATCAAAACTGGAACTGTTGCTGTAAATTGGCAAATCCCTTGCCCTTTCTTAGGCCTTGTTTAGATCCAAAAACTTTTTGGATTTTGACACTGTAGCACTTTCGTTTTTATTTGACAACCATTATCCAATAATGGAGCAACTAGGCTTAAAAGATTCGTCTCGTGATTTACAAGTAAACTGTGCAATTAGTTATCTTTTTTATCTATATTTAATGTTCCATGCATGTGCCGCAAGTTTCGATGTGATGGAAAATCTTGTAAAGTTTTGGGTTTTTGGGTGTATCTAAACAAGGCCTTAGTTGCATAGCTTATTTTTAAGATCCTCAACCATTCTTGTTCCAATTGTAAAACAACATTCACCTCGGCCACCTGAAGCCACTTTCCAGTGAGAGATGTTTAATATCCAGCACTCAAAATTTTCATTCTTTCAGGTGGGTAGTAAAATTGCATGATTATAAATCCTTGATAATATCAGAACATTGAGTCCTAATATAAGGCGTTGTTCCCATAGTTTAACACATTTCCTTTTCACAAATTTTGAGTATATACTACATGCAGCAGAAAGGGAGTGGAACATTGCTTTCCAATTTCAGTAAAACACGAGGAAGTAATGCCATATAGTGAGTTAAAGACCCACCATACTGAAGGATTCATCATCGACACACACTAAGGCAATCCAAACTTCCAACTACATCCAGAGCTAAGGCCATATTCAACAGAGATAGTTCAAACTTCACATGCTCATCTAAATTTGATCATCCATTGCAGAAACTCCTGAGTTTGGAGGATTTACATCCATACAAACATGGTTCCAGCACAGCAATAGATTATATTCATTCAAATCACATGTAACACTGTGTAGTTGCATCTCAGATCTGCATTTTAATTGCCAATGCCAGGACCTTTTTCATTTCTGCAAAGTAGTACATAAACTATGGTACCCTGCTAAGTTGTTAGCACTGCATCTCAGTAACAAAATAACTTTGCCACGTCTCATCAGGCTGAATGAATCCCAAAACATCTCATATTACCTAGTACTAACAATTCATTCTGTTAAGGAAAGGCGGAAAGCATTTGGACCAAATACTAGGGGGTGCATGATACACATACACCTAAGTCCAGCCATGAACACTTTCATTGCAATAAGCAACACAGGTGCAAACCATCCAGAGTGTATAGCATGTTCGCCATCATGCAACAATTAAAAAAGATTATACAACTTAAGTTATCCAGTGAAACAGCAACATGGATACAGTGTTCAATCTGATGCCCATCAATTTCTGGAATGTCATGACATACATCACAGTACAGACAGCCTTATTGGACCGACACAAGCAGGAAATCAGAAAAATCTAGAGTTCAGGGTGATCTGACCAGCGGATCACTCAGCGTCGGCGTCACCGCCGCCGGAGACAGCGGCGGCGGCAGCTAGCTCCTGCTGCTGAAGGCGCTCGAGTGCCTTCTCGTGCGCCCAGGTCTCGATTGTGAGGTCGGGCTTGGCGTTGAGGCCGACGCCGAGGATGACGACGGTGAGGAAGGAGGTGACGTAGCAGGGAAGCTCCCAGTCCTCCCACTTCCGCGACTCCCCCGGCGGCGGCGGCGGGCGGTTGAAGAGGTACCCCTTGGACCGCTCCTCGTGGCCCGGCGTCGTCCACCGCCCCGCGCCCTCGCCGCCACCGCGCACGCGGGACGCGGAGCGTAGCCGCGCGCGCAGCATGCCTCCCGCCGCGGCCGCGGCCGTCGAGATCGCCCGCATCGATGCCGCCGGTGGCGCGCGTCGCCTGCGAGATTGGGGAATGGAGATTGGAGTTGGAGAAGCTGTGCTGTGGGGAGTGGGAGACGGAGACGGGGGAGGAGAAAGGCTGGACTGAACTGGATTGGGCTGCACTGGGACCTTGAAGACGTGAGCTTTAGGAACGAACTGGGCCGGAGTGGGCCGATATGAAATGGGCTACCGATTTTACTGTTTTCAGTAGAGTTCAGAGAGTTGTCTAAAAAAACAAAAAAAGTAGAGTTGAGAGAAATGAAAAAAAAACCTTCGCCGTGCTCACTCGTTTGAAGATTTTTGTCATTTTGATTTTCTATACAAATTGACATCAAATTTGTAACATAAAATAAATTTTGCTAAAAAAGTAACATAAAATAAATGAATATCAAGACATATTTCATGATTAATTCAACAAAACTATTTAGCGGCGCAGGCATTATGATGTACAAATTTTTGTAATTTGTGGTCAACTATTTGTCTACCATTATTTAGATGCTATAGTAAAGAAATTGTATCATTGGTGATTCACATTTAAAATGAAAAATCTATTATGCGACCTGTCGCGTGAATGCGCGACCTCCCCGCATGCATCTCCTCTCCCTCTCCCTATAATGTGTTTCCCTCTCTCACGTGCCCACACCCGCGAGGACAACGAGTTCGCCGAGCTCCTCTTCCTTCCTCGGCAAGCTCCTCCCCCTCTCCTTCCCAAATCCAGTGAGCATAGAAGGGACTGATCAAGAGAGACAGGGAGCCCAAGTGGTGGGAAAGGTGTTCGGGCGGCTTAGGGGCCCTAGCGGTGACGAAGGTGGCTGGGCCAGGGAGGAGCGAGGGCACCATGGTCATGGAGCTCGTCGTCGCGGGAAGGGGAGGGGAAGAAGGTGGTCACGGGCGCACTAGGCTTCGCCGGAGAGCGCGGCAAAGCTCTGGCGAACCCTAGTGCGCCCGCAGTGGGGCGGTGGGGGCAAGGAGGAGCAGGAATAGTGACGGGGTCAGAATCGAGGACGAGGAGGAGGGAGGACTCGACGGCAAGGGAGGGGCAGAAAAGAAGGCGAGCAAGGAGGAAGAAAGCAACCGAGGAGGAGATTGAAGACAAGAGGTTGAAGACGGGTCACACCCGTCGCGCCTTAACATTGTCCCGTTTGAAAGTATTTTATTAATCGATTTTGTAGTTTTGTTTGCAGTAATACGCAGTGTAATTATACTCACGAAATCAGCAGTCAAAGTGTAAACCGTTACTGACCATGCCAAGCTAAAAACCCATCTTATATATTAAAAAAAATCAAAACCCATGTTCTGTGCAATAACTCCGGCAACGATGGTCCCAACATGCATGGTTACGTTATCCCGTCAAACTTCGTCAACAGTAAACGTACTATGCCTTGGCTTTGGTTCTACCACTGAAGAGAGTAAATGATGTTACGAAGAAAAGAACTGTACTGAACCGCAAGAAAGCAAATGCATGTACCAAGGTGCTACACCGTACTATTCAACAGCTGATGACCGTGCAGTTGGTCGTTGAGAACCTGCTTGGAGTGTGTTGGTGGAGTAGGATGGCAGCATTTTTGCCATTCATGGCGAGCGGACAAGGGCAGGGCAACGAGGCGGCGGGGAAGACTGGCCTATGCCTGCGGCCCGGCCCGGAAACAGGCCTGATAACTGGGGATGACGAACGTGACACGACAAACTCGACACCGTTGATTAAGCTGACACGTAAATTATGCACCTACTGCAGTACTCATCTAAACGTTAGTTTTTACCATAACAATCTCTAAAAAAAGGTAAATGGTACGGATATTTTTCATTTGTATCAATTCAATTTTATTTATAGGAGTTCAAATCATTTCATATTCAGTATGGATATTCAGAACCCGACATCACTTATGTATCAGATACTCACACCGAATGTACATGGTGTTATATATTTATATAGTGTCAGTCAATATATATTATATTTATATATCTTATTATTCTACTAAGCTAACAGTTTATTTTTTATATGCGTAGGCATCCATAGTATCTACCCGCTGCACCACACGGAATGCATGCCGCCGCCGGCCCCATCTGATCCCGCAGTGCACGTTGGTAACATGTGCTCATGTCCAAGCATAGCACGATAGCATCCACAGTGCTTGGTTAATCTACTACTGAAGGCACTGACAGTTGACAGATGTCTCATCCACTCAAAGGCATGCAAATTCAGCTCACCATTAATCCATTATCCATTGCTTCTCATACTTCTCATACAAGCTCAGACTCTGAGAGCACAAGCTACTAAGCTAGCTATCTTTTGCTTCATTCAGACACTTGTACAAACCAAACTCTTCTTTTTTAAAAAAAGAAAAAGAAAAAGAAAAAAAGTGGAAGGGATCAGAGGAAAGACGAGCATTCTTCTTTTCCTCACGCATTTAACTTCCTCACTCATCACGCACACCACAACGACGCAAGTTGTCATCATCTATCCATTACCAGTTTACCACCACCCAACCTATAAGATTAACAGCTTATATTAACCAAGCTCCAAGCAACACGCACGTACGTATACATGCGCCCACGCACACGGACGTACTGGAAAGTTTGTTACGCGTCGTGCATGCACGCACATACGGTACACCACGTCATCAGACACTACTTGCTGTACGTATCACGGTAACAAAGCTGCAGCGACCGTATGGGCGGCGGGCGTCGTCACGTGCACTTGCCGAGCGGGCCGCCGCAGAGGCAGCTGTTGCTGGCGAACGACTGGGCGTCGAGGTGGTCGAACGGCGGGCCGGCGGGGATGCTTCCGCACAGCCGGTTGTGGCTGAGGTCCAGGTGGCCCACGTACGCCGCCAAGGACAGCGACCGCGGCACGCCGCCGGTGAGCCGGTTCCGCGACAGGTCCAGCAGCATGAAGTAGGACCGCGGCGTGAACGCGTCGGGGATGCCGCCGCCCAGCGCGTTCCGGCTCAGGTTCAGCATGCCGAGCCCGCTGTTCGCCAGCAGGCTCGCCGGGACGCCGCCCGACAGCCGGTTCCCGCCGAGGTACAGCGACGTCAGCACGTTCCCGCCATTCCCGGAGCCGCGGCCCAGCCCCTCCGGGATCGCGCCCGTCAGCTGGTTCTCGGAGAGGTCGAGGTCGGCGAGCCGGGGCATCGACGCCACCGACGCCGGGATGGGACCCGACAGCCGGTTCCGTCCCAGCAGCGCGCGGCTGAGCATCCGGAGCTTCCCGAAGTCCGACGGGAGGCGGCCGGTGAGGCGGTTGTTGGCGAGGTCGAGGTGCTTGAGCTCGGCGAGCGACGTGACTGACCCCGGGATGCCGCCGGTGAGCTGGTTGTCGGCGAGGTTGAGCACGGCGAGGCGCGACAGCGCCGCCAGCGGCGGGATGGCGCCCGTGAGGCGGTTGCCGGGGAGCTCGAGGATGCGGAGGTAGGGGAGCGACGTGGCGACGCAGGCCGGGACAGGGCCCGAGATCTGCTTCCAGTCCGCGAGCACCAGCGACGAGAGGCGGTCCAGGCGGCACACGGCGTCGGAGACGTACCCGGACATGACCCCCGACGCCGGCCGCCCCGCGGGCGCCATGACCGCGTCGTCGGCCTCCCCGCGGAGGGAGAGGTCCGCGACGCGCCCCGTGGTCGGGTCGCACGCCACGCCGTACCAGCCGGCGCAGCAGTCCGTGCCCGTCCACGTCGAGAACACGCCCAGACGACGCTCCTCCGATAGCGCCGCGCGGATCGACAGCAGCGCGTCGCGGTCCGCCGCCGAGCATGCGCACGCCGCAGGCGGGGGGGCCAGCAAGGCGGCGAGGACGACTAGGAGCGCTGCGGCGGTGCCCGGAGATGCCATTGCGTGCTTTGCTTTGCTTTGGGGCTTTGGCGGCAGTGGACGGCAGTGCTCATCAGTGGCGAGCATCTGAAAGAGGTTTTAGTAGCGGCTGGCACTGGGAGAGTGTGGGTGTGGCACTAACGGGATTTGCCCTCCCGTAAACGCGTTCGTTAGCATTTTGGGCTATAGTGGTGGGGCCAAACCGGCCAAGGGTGTCTGCGGGGCACGTGCATGGCGGTGCAGCTACCGCCACCGGCGGCGAGGCGCCTTTACCTCTCGTTGCCAAAGTTGTGTCTCAGCGAGGTGCGTCCCTGTGCTGGTTGAGGAAGAGCAGGAGTGATGAAGAGGGGCCAGGGCAAATGATGGCACGATCTGCCCGCACCAAACTAGATTGAATGCTGCAGCCGTCTGGATCTCGACCGCGGGTAGAGGATCCGTCGCCGGAGCTGATGATGGCGTCGACGTACGCCAGCCGATCAAATCCATCGCGCGTGATGGCGACGAGGCGGCGATGGTGGCGCAGCAGCGCAGGCCAGGATCGCGCCGGCGTCGACCGTGCGCGCGTGAGGAGTCCAGGACCACGTAGCTGCCTCGGCGTCCGTCGGCGCACCGACCCGGACACTGGGTGGCGTTTGCATTGCACCAGGCCACCAGTAAACAAATGGTTTTTTACAGGCACCACTAATAAGTTTTTTTAAGGGACGGTTCTCTTAGAAAATCGCCTCAATTTACCTTGTTTAGTTCCAAATTATTTTGGATTTTGACACTCTAACACTTTTGTTTTTATTTGACAAACATTGTCCAATCATAGAGTAACTAGGCTTAAAAGATTTATCTCACAAATTACAGTCAAATTGTGGATCGGCAAGATTCAATGTGATAAGATTCGATGTGCCTGCAAGATTCCATACATGTGCCTGCAAGATTCGATGTGATAAGAAATCTTAAAAAGTTTTTTGTTTTTGGGGTGAACTAAACAAGTCCTTAGCACAAAGAGTAATCTATACTCTAAAGAAACAATAAAACAAAGCCGATACATCCGAATTATATACCCGCCGAGATAGCTCAATCTCATAGCTCACAATAACATTAAAACCAATGGCTCACAATCCTCCTTCGGTTTCCGGAGCCTTCAACTCAATCCAAGGGCTGCGGTTCTTTGTATCATCCCTCAATTTGACTTCAACGTTGCTCCCACCCTACCCCGCCGCCGCGCAGTCGGGGATCGAATTGAGGGATGATACACGAACTCGATCTCACAACGCCCTACACCCTACCAAAAAAAAAGAACTTCTCAACCAACCCGCGCCTCGTTTACTTCCGAAAAGTGAAAAGTTTTCGGTACTGTAGCATTTTCGTTTGTTTGTGACAAATATTATTCAATCATGGACTAACTATGATTAAAAGATTCGTCTCATGATTTACAGCTAAACTGTATAATTAGTTTTTGTTTTCGTCTATATTTAATGTTTCATGCATGTGACACAAAATACGATGTGACGGAGAAACTTGAAAACGCGAAGCCCCGATCTCACAACGCCCTACACCCTCTGACGGACGTGGTATCGGCCGGGGCGCCGGGCCACTTCCCGTGGACCGACTCACGAACCCTCTGTCTTCCTTTGGCCGACGTCGGATTGCACGTACCGCCGCGTGCGAGGAAATGGATCTCCGGCTCCCCGCTCCGCCCCGCACTTCAGGAGACTAGGCTTGCAAAACGCTAGGACTTCCTCTAGTAGTTCCTTGGTAACGCGCCACCGGACTACGTCGTCGCCAGCCAGAGCTGATCACGTACGGTGTCCATTGCCTGGCCCCCGGCCGATCGATCAAATCCATCGCGCATGATGGAGACGAGGATGGATCGGCGACCGGCGGTAAGCACGCGATCGAGAGCGAGCGAGACGTACACATGCACGAACGAGCCATGGATGGTGATGGACCGCGCGAACGAGGCATGGATCGGGCCGTCGGTTCGGCAAACACATGCCGACGGCATGTCATGTGGGCGTGGGTGTGGCTGGCCTTCTCGTCGCTGTGCATCAGTGATCAGTGCATGGATAGATGATTGGTGACTAGATGCTTCTGCGCGCGTCGCGTCGGAGCATGGCGAGCCGGCGGCACACGTAACCGCGCACATGGATGGGTTACTCATCAGTTCACTGAAGAGACACTGCATGTATACTTCTCTCGCGTCTGCGTGCCCATGACAGGAACACACGGAGCTTTCTGAGGGACGCTTGGTGGTGGTGGGTCTGTCCCGGCGATGGCACACGCAGATGGAATGACTGTCACACACCATATACAAAACATTCCAAAATATTTTGCAAAATGGACACTGTAGCTTTTTCGTTTGTATTTGACAAATATTGTCCAATCATGGACTAATTAGGCTCAAAAGATTTGTCTCGTCAATTCCGACCAAACTGTGCAATTAGTTTTTATTTTTGTCTATATTTAGTACTTAATGCATGTGTCTAAAGATTCGATATGACGGGGAATCTGAAAACAAGGCCTTTGTTTGCGCTTGCTATCGACACACTTGTGTTTGTTTTCATGGTTTTTTTTATGTCTTGGTGTGTTTAGTTAAAATCAGACCGTGAACGAGTAGCCACGCGGCAGAGTCAATGCGGCGGTGGACTGGGTCAGCGTGGGGACCGGCCCGAGGGCACAGCGCGCCGGCATAGTGGGCCTCTCGCGCTCACGTGATCCGCGGGCCCAGAGTTAAGGGTCGGCGCCCAAACTTGAAATGCAAGGGAAGGGATTATCCAATCAATCAATTAATGTGTTAATCTAAGAGCAGCTCTAACAGATATACTATCCATGTTATTTAGTTCATTTTTATATTTATAAAGCAAAAATTAAAATGCAACGGTATACTATTTAGTTTGCTAAAATAGCAAATTTTATAATTTTAAACTTTCACTTGTTATATATAAAATATCGTTCTCACTTACTATCTTATTCAAAAACTATTTTAAAACTTTATATTTAAAATAAGTTTTTTTATTTTATATAATAGCTAAATTTTATAATATAGAATATAATTTTACTTAGTCAATTGGAGATATTTTAATCTCACAAAGAATTGCCTACCTACTACTAAAAAAGTTTCACTGTAAAACGCGTAGGGGTTGTGTCTCGCATGCACGGACGCGTCCATCCATACGCGCCTTGTTTAGTTTTAAAATTTTTGCAAAATAGATACTATAATATTTTTATTTGTAATTGATAAATATTATCTAATTATAGACTAATTAGGTTCAAAAGACTTGTCTCACAATTTACATGCAAACTGTACAATTAGTTATTATTATTATCTATATTTAATATTTTATACATGTGTCGTAAGATTTGACGTGACAAAAAATCTAAATTTTTTAGAACTAAACAAGACCCAGGTACTATTATCATTAGCTGAATTTATTATTTATTCAGCAGTACCTTTCTTCTCCAATAAATCAGACAAAGGCAGCCATGCGTGTGTTGATGCGCAGATGCGTAGCCTGGCGCAATACGGCAATATTGAGCCTGGCGGTAGATGAGATGCTGGGAGCTCAACTGGGACGCATGCAGGAGGGACCGGACACCGGAGCATCTCCTTTGCTAAAGCTGCAAGACGAGGTGCTAGATTTGAGCCCGCCATTTACTCGTAGCTTCTTTCCTTCCTTCCTTTCTTTTGGTGGCAAATTTGCTCGTAGCTTTGGAACGCGTTTCTTTAGGGTCTGATGATGCGGCCACATGAAGCGTTTCTTTGATGGTCTAGCTACCTCTCTAGAACTGGAGTGCTGCTGAACCTGAACGTCTCGACAAATGAAATGGAACTCCAAATTAAATCCATCTCTTATCTTATCAATGTACTGGACGAGCGGTGCGTGGCCAACACGAAGCCTGAAAGCTGATCCAGCCAAACCATCGAATCAGGCCCGTGCTATCATCAACGTGATGAACATCGGCTGGAAATGGTTACTAGGCCCAACTATCTGCTGCTTTACGTGTCACACGGGCTACAACAGCCCTGCAGGACTTGCACGGGCCAGGCCCATACATCGGACTGTGTAACTGTGTACCTCCGCTCGTTTATTTTTTTTTTGAAAAGAAAACTTTATTAATTAGGTCCTGTTTAGATTGGAGATGAAAATTTTTTGGGTGTCACATCGGATGTGTCGGAAGGACGTCGGGAGGGGTTTTTAGAAACTAATAAAAAAACAAATTACATAGCTCATCAGGAAACTACAAGATAAATTTATTAAGCATAATTAATCTATCATTAGCACATGTGAGTTATTGTAGCACTTAAGGCTAATCATGGAGTAACTAGGCTTAAAAGATTCGTCTCACGTTTTTCAATTAAACTGTATAATTAGTTTATTTTTTATGTACATTTAATGTTCCATGCATGTGTCCAAAGATTCGATGTGATGGACGAAAAAATTTTGGGTGGGGAACTAAACAGAGCCTTATTAAAACTCAAGTATACCATCCTTACAAGAGACAAGACTGAGAAAACCCACTCTAGAAAACAAGCAAAAAGAACACTGAGACTCCCTAGACCTAATGCTAAACTGCGTCAACTCATGAGCTAAGAGCATCTTCAAGGAACTTTGCAAATGAATTTTGCATTTGTTGTTGTTTGCAAAGTCCCAAACTCATTTGCAAAGTCTAAAAATAGTCCAACTCCAAGAGATTTTGTATTTAGACTTAGCAAACCTAAAGTGTGGACCCCACCCCTGATTTTTTTTTCACCGATCGCGTCCGCGCGTTTTTTTCCTTCGCGCCATTTTGACATACGTCGTGCGTGCCATTCGCCGCCCAGGCCAGTTCGTCGTTCGTCGCCGTCGTCGTTCGCGTCAGTTCGCGGATGGCGGCCACGCGCGGCAGCTGGAGGGAGGGCGGGCGCGCGCGGCAAGGAGGGCGGACGGGCGTAGAGAAATCGCGCGGGGTGGGGGGGACGGAGTCCGACGTGGAAGGCCGAAATTGTAGATGCAAAGTGGTGGGAAGGTTTGCATATATGCAAAGCCTCAACCTCTATTTGCAAGGTTAACCAAATTGCAAACCTTATTTGCAAAACCATTGGAGGGGTATTTTCTACTCTTTTTTTGCAAATAGGGCAATGCAAAGTTTGTTTGCAAAGCCCTTGAAGATGCTCTAAATTATTTTAGACCCTGCTAATCTTCACCAACCTCCCAAACTGACCTCCAACCACTCCTCTCCTCTCCTTTAATTGGTCTGGTTGCATTCATTTACAGAAAACGGAATTTTTCTTGGCTGCCACGATTTTGCTTACAGAAAATCCGCTCTCACTACTCTGTACTCAATCCCCACTGAATCACTCCAGGTTGGATTCTCACCTGTTTTTTACCCACCTACCCCATCAGAATCAACCAAAATCACTCCGTTATTACTACTCATTTGCAAAGCATGGCTATGCCTTGATTAAGAAAACACTAGCAAAATTAGGCCCAGCCGCCCAAGCATCTGCATGAGAAATTCGTAGGAACGTAAAGGGCCAGGATAGCCCAGCAAGGCTCACACAAGCGCGGCCCATGTAGATCGTACTATGGCTCGGCCCCGCTTGTCCGTTCCTGCTCTCTCTCTCTCTCTCTCTCTCTCTCTCTCTCGGTAGCAGGTTGGCGAATCCTCTGGAACTTGAGCTTTCCGCTTCCTCCCACCAGAGCCGAAGCAGAAACCTTCCTCGATCTTCTCCCTTCCCTCCCTCGCTGTAATTCCATCGCCATCTCGTTCCCACCACACCGCACCCTGCCGCCATTGCTCCGGCTCCAAGCAAAATCCCGCTTGCCTCGTCTTGCCGCGCCGCCCGCAAGCACTCCACCTTTCACCCGGCTGCCACTCTTCCCACCACACAAGGAAGGCGGAGGATTTCATCTAATCTTGCAGCGCGGGCGTTCCCGGCCCCATTCTCAGCCTCCTGCGGCGTTCGGAGTCTCTCTTCCTGGGGTTCGTCCAATTCGCAGGTATTGCTCATCGGGGTTGGGCTCGCCCTGTTATGAAAGCGCGGAGGTTTTGCGCAATGTTCGTCGATAGCAATTCTACTGTAATGTGTCTTGTTCATTAGCTTGTCGCGTTTGTGAAGCGATGGATTCGCGCTGCGGATTCGATGCCATCGAAGCGGTTCAGCCTGCGCGCGTCCCCCTGTGTAAAGGGTTTACCCCGAGAATGTGATGTTATCTGAATGACTGAATGCTGACACTTCTTTCGGCAATCTGTAGCTTCCCTTGCTCCCCATGTTTATTCTCAAAATTGCGTCAGTTAACTACCCCAGGCTGAGGGCAAGTAAAGAATAACACTACACAGATGTTGCATTGTTTAGTAGGCAACCGTCATATAAGAAGGTAACTAGTAACAATTCTCTAGCGAATCATGTAGTCCATGTCCACACAACCTTGCTGCTGCCGTCGTCTTGGTAACACCGATATCCTGCGGTCTTGCAAATAAGTTCACAATTCAAGACGCTATATTATTATATATATTGCTGTTGCCAACGGTCTGCGTGTGTGCTGCTGCTTGAACAGTTTGTGGTCAGATGGACTAGGTATTTGATTTTGGAGAATGTTCTCTGTTTCAAGGCTAGCTAATATGTCCATAATGTGCTGTGCTATTGCTGACACGCCATTTCTCCATAACTATGCAGCTGATACTACTTGAGCTCAATGCGGCTCTACTCACCTGCGCTCTGTCTGCGGCGATCAAGCACGCATTCCCATCCTAACCAGTTACGAGGAGGATTCACGCAGAGTATGGCCTCATGGAAGTGCCCGCACTCACAGTCAAGCCTGTACCATCCGAAGTCGGGTTTAGTTGATTTTTCCCTTAGCAAGAATGTAAAGTCTTCTCAGTCACAAAGTATAAAGTACTTTGTCAGCTTAATGGGCCAGCAGTTCCGTTGTGGACTATCAACCAGAGAGGGTAGCCTAAGTGTGAAGCTTGACATTCCTTCACATGAAAAATCGAGGATAGGCTGGAACTGGAAAAACATGCACCACAAGATAGGGGGTGCAGCCGGTGGTCTTTGCTTTGGTTTTTCGGTTACTGGATTAGCATGTGCTGAGGTTCCAGTCATTAGAATCAAAGACAATGCTGAAACCTCATCATCATCTACCAGTTCAACTCATGGGAAGAAAGTCTACACAGATTATTCTGTCACTGGTGAGAAATGCTCACTTTTTTTTTTAAAAAAAAACTACTTCATGAATCATGTATTGCTCTTTACACTTCATAGTTACAATAGAAGAATGGGTGTTGACCTCATTTGTGACTGATTTACATGGATCCCCAGGTATTCCTGGAGATGGAAGATGTTTGTTCCGCTCCGTGGTACATGGTGCGTGCATTAGGTCAGGGAGACCCATACCTAATGAAGATCTTCAGAGAAAACTAGCTGATGAACTGAGAGCAATGGTAGGACTGTGATGCTTCTCGGCAATACTGACACTTTTAGTCACCTACCATTCTTAAATTCTTCAATGCCTAAAGAAAAGAAAGATGCTAATATGTTTATTTGTTATTACTGCCATTCCCTAACACTCATGTATAATTTTATAATTGAATAGGTCGCCGATGAATTTGTCAAGAGGCGGGAAGAGACTGAATGGTTAGTTGATACACTTTCTGTTCTATAATGAAATTGACCCATAAGTGTTTGCTGCTCTCAAAAAAAAAGTGTTTGCTGCTCATGAATCAATATATTTGTTGTGTCACCAATTTGCAGGTTTGTTGAGGGAGATTTTGATACATATGTATCCCATATCAGGGAGCCACATGTGTGGGGAGGCGAGCCAGAATTGTTCATGGCGTCCCATGTTCTTCAGTAAGTAACTGTACATGTTTTTCATTTACATGCATTTCAAATTTGACTGCCAGCAATCACTAGCATTACCACTTCTTAGCTAAAATGTACATCAGGGCAGTGTATTCATAAGCTGGATAGTGTCAGAGGCAGAAAGAAAATTTGAAGCCTGCGTTGTACTTGATTTTATGGAGAAAATTACTACTGGCTCCCATTTTTCTCTGATACTACCACCTTATACAATGATCTATGCATTTATTTTCATTATGCTCATGTCAAATATTTTCAAACCCCTGGTACCAATTGAAATTTTGTTTAAAATAGATCAAGTAGACTTGGGTCAGTCGACCATAACTAGTAATTTCCTGAGTTGATTAACAAAAAAAGGGTTGTTGCCAAAGTTTTATGAGTCAACATGTTATGCGTGATCTATGTCTAGTTACAAATTAGAATGCCAAACAATTAAATAAAACTATAAGAACATCATAACTTTGTTGACAGGATGCCAATAACGGTTTACATGCGCGATGAGGATGCTGGTGGTCTGATAGCAATTGCAGAATATGGCCAGCAGTATGGTAAAGAAGACCCAATCCAAGTCTTGTATCATGGTTTTGGCCATTACGATGCTCTACAGATTCCAGCAAAGGTTGGTTCAAAGAGGAAACTGTAGACAAGGTGCGAGCTTGCGGTACTGACCGTCTGACCCTGAGTGTTCATACAACCTTATTGCAGAATATGCGTGTGAATGTGGAAAATAACTTTGATGAAAACATGAAATGGCATTAACTCACCATGCCTAAATGTTCTTTACATGATCCAGCACTTACCCAGTAGCTGATGAATTAGGTACAGAGCATCACTTGTTGTGCTTTTTTTTTAATTATCCTACCATATCATCTATTTCCCATTTATTATTAGATACAGAATTCCAACTGCATTCGTTGCGCATGAAAGCATAAGTTGCATGCAAGCATGAAATGTGTACTATACAATGTTAATGCAAGCTTTGAATGCTGAATTTGTACCATAGAGGACCCTGTTACATATAGTACTATCTACCATGGCCTGAAAATTGCACTTGTAGTTCTGTAACTGGTATACTAGAATAGAAGATAGAAGGGGCCCCATTTATCATACTCTGATTGAAATGCATTTAAAAATAAACTACCCAACTCACCAGTTGGTCCAGCCGTCCAGTACCTGTGTTTCAATGAGCATGTGAAGAGCACCTCGACAGTTTGAGTCTGGCACTCTGGCTTGGAATTGAATTTGCAAGGGAATCCGACGTGGTTCTCCAACTGAATCATAGCCTCGTTCTCACAGCAAATATTGCATCAGCCCACCCCACCCCACCCAAAAAAAAACTGGGGCCCTGGGAGTATGGAAGCATCAGTGTAGTACATTCATAGAACTGGAACAGTGAATCTCTGTTGCTTCCATGGTTTGAGGACCTGAATTTACACCATCCAATTTATCTTCACAGTTAACTCCATGGTCAGATGATTTCCCCATGCATAGATATCTACTCCTAGAACTAGATTGCACATAAAACTTGCTGTCAAACTTTGGGTTGCAGGCGGTGCTGCAGAATGGTGTAGTTTGAAGTTTGGTGGAGTGACTTCATCGTCAGGTGGAGACTCCTCGGATTGAGATCATGAGATGATAAAAATATTGCTGTTAAACTAGATTACATGATGTAGCATACATGTGCTCGATGTATAACATGAGCGAAGGTGCTGAAAGAACAGGGGGCTGGGTGTGGAAAATTTGAGATCCGGCAATGGAAAGGTCCCTAGTAGAGAGGAGAGATGAGCGAGTCCTTGCACAGTAGTAGTCATCTGTAAAAGACTGCATGTAACCTGGGATTATCATCTGCATGTAACATGTTGATTCCACTCGTCGACTAGTCTGTTGACAATTACTATTCACTAATTTGTTGTGAGAGAAAAATATTAGTAGATTAGGCAGATAAACCCCGAGATAAGACGACTTGAGGTTCGTTGCCGCACTGCCTTGAGACGCACGATGCAGTGCGTGCGTCATACTACGGCCAAAAGGGTAAAGGCGGCCGCCGTGGCGAGCTGTCGTGTAGCGTTGACAACTTGTAGCGCAGCACAGCCCGCAAGCTCTGATGTCCGATCACTTCGTCCGTCGTCCCCGTCGCCGGCCCAGTACCAGTATGGATAAAGGGGAAAGCCTTTTTTTTTCAAATAAGTCAATATCGATTTTAAATTTGAATAAGCTTATAATAAACAATATTTATGTCTCTAAATAAATTTACTATGGCAATAATAAACTTCATGATTAATCACGTACTGTATGTTTATTTGGGCCTTGTTTAGTTCCAAAATATTTTGCAAAATCGACACCGTAGCTCTTTCGTTTGTATTTGACAAATATTGTCCAATCATAGACTAACTAGGCTTAAAAGATTCGTCTCGTCAATTCCGACCAAACTGTGTAATTAGTTTTTATTTTTGTCTATATTTAATACTTCATGCATGTGTCTAAAGATTCGATGTGACGGGGAATCTGAAAAATTTTGCAAAATTTTTTGGAAACTAAACAAGGCCTTGGTTGTTAGTATTTTCTTGATCAAATTCTTCACGAGGATGGATTGTATTTTTGTTGATGAGTGAGGCAGGTAGTAGTAGGAAACCAGCTGCTGTCCACTCCCGGCGGTCCCCGCCCTCCGCCGTACGCACTGTGCTAGTGCACGCCGAGGCCCCGACCGAGAGTGTGGCCACCCAACCCCCCTCCACCCCACCCCCATCTCTTTTTTTTTTAATTTTTACCCCCAACAAATTGTACATTTGTATCCTGTGCTTTGTTTAGTTCACTCTGAAAACCGAAAAGTTTTCAAGATTCTCCGTCACATCGAATCTTGTGGCACATGCATGAAACATTAATATATAGACAAAAACAAAAACTAATTACACAGTTTAGTTGTAAATCACGAGACGAATCTTTTGATCCTAGTTAGTCTATGATTGGATAATATTTGTCACAAACAAACGAAATGCTACAGTAACGAAAACTTTTCACTTTTTCGAAACTAAACAAGGCCCTGATTCTGATCGTTGGTTTCCTGTTTTCCCCTGTGGAGTTTCACCTTTCACGGTGCGGATGCGGACGGGGCGGACCCAGGGGCCAAGTTCGGTCCTCTTGGCTCTTGCGGCGCGACACACACACGAGTCGCGGTCGCTACGGATTTCAAACAGCAGCGTCACGACATCGGGCCTCCTCTTGTGTTGGTATTTTGCTGATAAAATACTCCCAAATTCGAGTCAAAGCTGCTAAGCGCCATGTGCTGATGTGCCGCGGCCAGACCTCGGAGGAGATTTTCGAACGAGGACGCCGAACCAGATCCACCGCCGGTCCCACTTCGCAGCGTCACCCGCACAGTCCCACTCCGCTCCACCTGCTGCTGGAATGGAACCGGAAACCTCCAAGGCGAAGGCAGCAGCAGCGCCCATTTCGCCATTATTACCAGCTTCCTACTACTACAGCAGAAGCTTGGGGATTAGATTAGAGTAATCATGGGGATCAACGATAACCCTTGAGATTTCCCACATGCAAACACGCTCAATTTTAACTTTACTTTCCCAAAAGTCACCCTCCAGACCACTGACCACGAATCCTCGCCCACCTCACCACCATCCCTCCAGCTAGCGCGACTCCCCCCACTACAGCACTGCATTCATTTCAAATCTCTCTCCCCAAACTACCCCTACCATCTCCCAATAATACTCCCCAATAAACACAGACCCTCCCCGCGGGTGTTCCCGTCATTTCGCCGCTAAAATCTCAGTCCCCTAAAACCCACACCCCACGCCGGCCCTATCGCTCTCGCTCCCCTCCTCTGCCTGCTTCCTCCCTTCTCCCCTCTCCCCTTCCCTTCCCTGCAGCCTCGCCTCGCGGACTCCCAGGGAATGGAAGCCCTGTGATTCCCTCACTCACCACCACCACCACCACCACCCCGCATTACCAGCGTTCGCGCTCGCTCCGAGCAATGGCGGCGGTTCTGGCGGTCCTGGTGGCTGTGGCAGCCACCGCCGCCTCTCCCGCGGCGGCGCTCAACACGGACGGGCTAGCGCTGCTAGCGCTCAAGTTCGCTGTCTCAGACGACCCAGGTAACGCGCTCTCCACGTGGCGGGACGCCGACGCCGACCCCTGCTTCTGGGCGGGCGTCACCTGCTCCTCCTCCGGCGGGGGCCGCGTCTCCGCCGTCGACCTCGCCAACGCTTCACTCGCCGGGTACCTTCCCTCCGAGCTCTCGCTACTATCTGAGCTCCAGGAGCTCTCTCTCCCCTACAACCGCCTCTCCGGCCAGATCCCGGCGGCCATCGCCGCGTTGCAGCGGCTGGCGACGCTGGACCTCGCGCACAACCAGCTGTCGGGCCAGGTCCCGCCCGGGATCGCGCGCCTCGTCTCGCTGCAGCGGCTCGACCTCTCCTCCAACCAGCTCAACGGGACGCTGCCCCCGGCGCTCGCCGCGCTCCCGCGGCTGGCGGGCGTGCTTAACCTCAGCTACAACCACTTCACGGGCGGGGTCCCGCCCGAGTTCGGCGGGATCCCCGTCGCTGTCAGCCTCGACCTCCGCGGGAACGACCTGGAGGGCGAGATCCCGCAGGTCGGCTCGCTCGTCAACCAGGGGCCCACGGCGTTCGATGGCAACCCGAGGCTGTGTGGGTTCCCGCTCAAGGTCGAGTGCGCGGGCGCGGCGAGGGGGGAGGACGACGGGCCGAGGATCCCGGACGGCGCCGTAGGAGGCGGCGTCACCGACCCTGGCGCGGCTGCGGAGGTCGGGAGACGGGCGCCGAAGCCGCGGCGGCGGTCGTCGCCAACGGTACCGGTCCTCGCCGCCATTGTCGTGGTTGCTATTGTCGCTGGCGTGGCTCTGCAGTGGCAGTGCCGGAGGCGGTGCGCTGCGGCGGGGGCGGATGAGGAGAAGGAGTCGGGCAAGGAGAAGGGCCCGGGGGCGGTGACGCTCGCTGGTAGCGAGGACCGGCGCAGCGGTGGCGGGGGAGGGGAGGAGGGGGAGGTGTTCGTGGCAGTCGACGACGGCTTCGGGATGGAGCTGGAGGAGCTGCTCCGGGCCTCCGCCTACGTCGTTGGCAAGAGCCGCGGAGGTATTGTGTACCGCGTCGTCCCCGGCCGTGGACCCGCCGTTGCTGTTCGCCGCCTCAGCGAGCCTGACGATGGCGACAGCGACGGCTCCGGCTCCGGCTGGCGCCGTCGCCGCGCGTTCGAGGCCGAGGCTGCCGCCATCGGCCGCGCGCGCCACCCCAATGTGGCCCGCCTCCGCGCCTACTACTACGCCCCCGACGAGAAGCTGCTCATCTACGACTACCTCCCCAATGGCTCCCTCCACTCCGCTCTCCACGGTAAGAAAAAATGTCCCCCGTGTTTTGCTAGCAATGCTTTGTAGTACTATCAGTGTCCATGAAGGGGCTAATGACACCGGCGAGATCCTTGGTTGGTTATCACTATCATCCCAGGTGGCCCGACGGCGTCGCCGACGCCATTGCCGTGGTCCGTGCGTCTATCCATCGTGCAGGGCGCGGCGCGCGGGCTGGCGTACCTGCACGAGTGCAGTCCGCGGCGGTACGTGCACGGCTGCATCAAGTCCTCCAAGATCTTGCTGGACGACGAGCTCCGCGCGCACGTGTCCGGGTTCGGCCTCGCCCGCCTTGTCGCCGGCGCGCACAAGGCCGCCGCGGGAGGCCACTCCAAGAAGCTCGGCAGCGCGGCGTGCGCGCTCCGCGGCGCCGGCGCCGGCGCCGTGTCGTACGTGGCCCCGGAGCTGCGCGCGCCAGGCGGCGCGCCCGCCGCGGCCGCCACGCAGAAGGGGGACGTGTTCGCGTTTGGCGTCGTGCTGCTGGAGGTCGTCACCGGGCGCGAGCCCACGGAAGGGGAAGGCGGCATGGACCTGGAGGCCTGGGTGCGCCGCGCCTTCAAGGAGGAGCGGCCGCTGTCGGAGGTGGTCGACCCCACGCTGCTCGGCGAGGTGCACGCCAAGAAGCAGGTCCTGGCCGTCTTCCACGTCGCGCTCGGGTGCACGGAGCCCGACCCCGAGATGCGCCCGCGCATGCGCGCCGTCGCCGAGAGCCTCGACCGGATCGGCTGACCAAGATGACTCGGCGGCGGCCGATCGCCGGCAGCCGGCTACTGATCAACTACGTAGGTCCAATCCAGCGCATAAAAGACTCGGATCGGAATATCGGAGTAGTCCTGTTCATGTAGATTATCAGTAAGCAGTGTGGATTTCAGAGACGGTAAACAGAGGCAAGAATCATCATCTGTGCTCCATTAGTGAATCAATGTGCAGCCTTTGCAGTTGTGCTAATCTTTGGAATCTTTTGCGGCGCTTCAAGATCTTGATCCATTCCAAAGCGAATTTTCTATCGTTTTGCCGCTGCCGAAAAGCTTTGCGTTTCTTGGCAACTCGGGCCTTTTTTAGTTCGCTCCGAAATCCAAAAAGTTTTCAAGATTCTCTGTTTCATCGAATCTTGCGGCATATGCATGAAGCATTAAATATGGACGAAAATAAAAAATAATCACACAGTTTGACTGTAAATCACGAATCTTTTGACCTTAGTTAGTCTATGATTGGACAATATTTACCACAAAGTGCTACCGTTGCGAAAACTTTTCAGTCTTCCGAACTAAACAATGCCTCGCTGGAAGCAGAGAGGGTTTTGCCGTGCAGCTGCTGTTCACCTTTGGCTTGGCTTGAATTGACTCTGAAAAGATGCGACGATGACACAAGGTGTGCAGTGTGCATCTGGTCAGTGCACTGTCCTCTTGCCTGTGCTGCTTGTGTGCATTGCACATTGCAGTGCAGCATGCTTTTGCAAAGTTTGCATGCGGGTAGCCTAACAACCAACAGGACACGACCAAATCCTGTGGTCCAGAGAAGGCTGCTGGGAGCCTGGGATAGAGGCTCTTTTTTATTTTTAGTTCACCTGTAAATGAATCTTCCTTTTTTTTAACGAAATGAATCACCTAGCGATTGGTACCCCACATCGGCGAATGTTAGTTGCTGTACATCTGCTGATAAAATAAAACTAGGTGCAAATGGTCTTGCATAATTAATCAGCACATCGGCGATTCCTTCACGTTTTTGACAGCGTCGGATTCCTGAATAAAGTCATCGCGCTGCTGGATGGGCATACCATAGATGCCATCACGCACGCTACTCCTAGAATAGAATCCAACGTTATACGTCATCATTTGCCATTTAGTGCGAATCTAGTGATGTATGATTGCCAACAGTCTTGTTTGAGCTGTAGCTTTACAAAGGCATCCTTTGGAACAAAGGAAAAACATAGAAATTTTATAGGATTCCAATCCCATAGGAAAGTTTCTCGTACACCTCTTTGGAACAAATGAATGAACTCTATGAAATTTCTCAGGTTTGCCATGGGATGCATGAAAACATATAGATTTTGAAGGAAAACTAAGATGAGTTTAGACCTCATAGAAACTTTCATTTATGTCTATCTCTCTCTCTTCTAGTTCTTTTTTTTTCTACGTTTCATCCAAAGGCATCATAGAAATTTTTCTCCATTACAGATTCAAGTAGGATTGCAAGTTTCGTGCAACTCTAATCCTGTGTTTCTCCTATCTTATACTCCTATAAAGCTAAACCTCACTACCTATTTCTCTCAACATACAAGCTATCCAACTAAGCAACCTACTATCACACAATTAACAATCCACTAGCTCATACAATTGTAATGTCCATGTTAGCAAAGTCACTATATTTCTCTCAACATGCAAACTGTCCAACTAAGCAATATAAAGTCACTATATCATTCACAAATAAAATCCACTAGCCATACAATTGTAATGCTGCCGTCAGCAAGACACATAAGTATTTTGTTTGTCTACATTATCATGCCACATAATCCATCACATTCCCGCAGCAACGCGTGGGGTATTTTTCTAGTTCTAATGATTTGAGAATCCTGCGTTTCAAAGGAGGCAAAAACATTTTATTTAATAACCGAGAATGATAGGTTTCAATAGAGAACTAAGCTCATACACTTTTCTACGATTTATGTCTATGCTTATATATTTTTCTATACAAGCATGCAGGTTACTATACTTTTATCTTTTTTAAAAAAAATTATATGAGTTAGTAAGTTGACTCTATTGTTGGGGGTGCCCTTAGAACCTCGGTGTATTCATTCCCATAGATATACCACTTTGCAATAAGAGATTGCAACATCTAGAATTGATTTGGATTAATTACTTTGGATGCACTACCTCCATCCTAGAAATGATGCAGTTTCAGATTTAGTCAAAGTCAATTAAATGAAGTTTAACTAGGGCCTTGTTTAGTTCCTAAAAAATTTTGCAAAATTTTTCAAATTCCCCGTCACGTCGAATCTTGCGGCATATGTATGGAGCATTAAATATAGATAAAAGAAAAAACTAATTGCACACTTTAACTGAATTTGCGAGACGAATCTTTTGAGCCTAGTTAGTTCATGATTGGACAATATTTATCAAATACAAACAAAAGCGCTACAATGTCCATTTTGCAAAAATTTTTAAAACTAAACAAGGCCTAGATTTATAGAAAATAGTATTCATATTCAGGACTCTTAATAGGGAAATTTTAAAATACATTTTATGACAAGTCTAATAAAACTTATTGGTCTATTCGCTTGTGTGAAAAATCATGGCTGAAAGTATTGTTCGCTAATTTATTATGAGGGAAGTGAACGGAGCCAATGATAAGCATGAATATCCTTTTATATAAATTAAGTCATAATAGTTTGACTCAACGCTGCTCTAGAATTACATCCATTTTAGCATGGAGGGAGTATAAATATATAGGAATCTTGAAGGCTAACATGATGTTGTACCTCATGACAATTTTAATCTCTATCTCAGCCTTTTGAATTTCTATATTTTTTCTTGTTTCATCCAAAGGCTATAAAACTAGGGTTGATGTGTTTTAGATTCCTATAGGGCTGCAAGTTTCATATATATTTTATACTCTTATAAAGCTAAACTCCACTAGAAATTTCTCTTAACATGCAAGCTATCCACACCAACAATCCACTAAAACTTGCAATTATAGCCAACTAGCATGTGCAATTATGATAAGTCATCTCTTCATCTACTAACATACATTTAGTTGTTCATATCGATGTGTCAAACTATTCAACAAAATTAATTTAAAATAATTTCATTCATATAACTATAAATATATATAGTATAATTTTTTTTAAACTATCTGAAATTCTCGTAGCAACGCACGGGATATTATCCTAGTTTTATTTGTTCGCGGGGTTGCCCCCCTCCAGTACATTTTAATAATCCTGCTGCGTTATAAATAGGCTGATATATTTAGTTGTGTCATGAACTGTACAGCCGAACAGTGCCAGTCCAACTCGAGAATAAAAATGCTGTTTTCTGATGCATGCCGTTCACGGGTTCAATCCCGAACACATTCGAGTGTTTCAGAAACACCAATGTGAGTGTTTCAGAAACACCAATGTGCCATGCTGTTCAGTGTTCACATAGGACAACGAGGAGTTGCTGCTGATGAGCTATCATTTATAAACCTCCAGCGCAGCTGATGGCCCAATAATTTCACTGGTCGGGACAGCTACAGATAGGGCACTATTTGACCTGTGAGCTGCGTGCGTGACCAGAGACAATGTTTTGAATGGCAGTAAAGTTTCGACACCAACCTTTCCCTCACCACATTGACACAGAGGCAAGCATCTAATTGCAATTAACAAAGCTTATGGTTCAGTAACCAGTACTAGTACACAAAAAAGTCAGAAAGAGACCCCATCTTAGCATACTCTAATCACCTTCTGACTGCAAAACTATAGTACTAAAACGATTCTTTCATGCAAATCTGGTACACATTTTGAATGAGCATGTGAACACCACCTCGACAGCTTGGAATTGAATTCGCAACAGAATCGTGTGTGGTCCTCCAGCTCAATCATATGCTCATGTGTCACGGCCAACAGTACAAAAAAAAAAGGTGAGGTGATCAATTCGGTGGCTGTAGTCTTTCTACATATGAATTGTTCTCAGGCAGAAGTTTTCATGCATAAATGTCCTCTGCTGGGAATAGCCCCTGTGCTTCCTCCGGAAGCTCAGGCTGATACTGAAGCTGTTCGTAGTTCAGCTGTCTAGCTGCCTCATACAGTGCGATTCCAACGCTGACGGAGAGGTTCAGGCACCGGACGTAGGTTTCCACCATGGGAATTCGGAGGGTTCCACCACCTAGGCCTTCTCTACAGCAATCCTCAAGGGCTTGTTGAGGCAATCCTTTTGTTTCAGAACCAAAGACTAGCCAGTCCCCTGGCCTGTAGGAGAAATCCTGATCAGAACATGAAATACATTAATCAAGCGAATGTCAAACAATCGGAGTTGCAAATTGAGTATAGGTCTATAGAAAGAGCACAATCAAGTCAATGTGTTCCACTGTAAATCTCCATCAACACGGACCATTTCCATAATAAATTAATCAGATTTGCAAATTAGTTGAGATCTTATACGCACTGCAACAGTTTTCATTGCAGTGCAGGTATGGATATACTACAATCCTACTTGAACAAGCAGCGGTTACTTACTGAATGGATTTGTGTGCCTCTTTTGGTGAATGCCAACAGCCTTTTATCTCCCTCCTAATGGGGTCAAAACAACATGATGATGCTGAAAAGTAATCGGTAGTTAAATATACAGGAGAACAGAGAGTTCATCACCTGCTTCATGAAATAATCGAAGAAGTGGTCCCAAGAGTCATGAATCTTGACAACAACGTATCTTAAAAGCAGTGATGATTAAGGAAGAACACTGACATTTGAGTAGACAAGTTGCTTGTATGCTCACTGCCGGCAAGATTTATTATGTTAGAGATCATACATAGATTATCATGTAGACTGAAAACAGAATGTTGATGTTACTACATTTATCATGAAAAATACTTCTATAATACTTAACTCTTTATATTTCAGAATGTAGACGAAAACAAAAACTAATTGCACAGTTTGCCTGTAAATCGCGAGACAAATCTTTTAAGCCTAATTAGTCCATGATTGGACAGTAATTGCCAAATAAAACGAAAATGCTACGATAGCTAAATCCAAAAACTTTTCGGAACTAAACAAGGCCTCAAATAACATATTTTTATATCTATTCATCATCAAACTGTTATGTTTTAGACCATGTCGATGACCTAATTGACTTAAATTTTGAGTGGGAGCCAATATATAACTGATAAAATATAACATCCAACCAAAGGATACGGCCAATAATCCAATCCCGCACGCTTCAATTTTGTGTCGTCTACCTTATAACCTAATGGCTGGAGGGGGGAAAAAACATCAAGCACATTTCAGTAACAACATAAGACTGTAGAAGGTTGACAATATGGGGTAAGAAAGGTGATGCAACATCAAGAACCTTCTACTAAATAACACAACAAATAATCTAGAGACTAACCTTACCCCGACAAGATGCAGGCCAACTGCAGATGCAGCACATGTCCTTGCAATGGACCCTGTATTTCCTGGTATCTGTAAAGTACAGTCATCCATAATTCAGCGACAACAACAAAGCAAGTCAAATGATCAACTCAATAGTGTTACATTGCAACTAGTTACTAGTTTGCAACACTAGTATGGCATGCCATAATCAAAGTAGAGCCATCCATAAATAAGCAACTACACTAGTACCACAGCAAAGAGTTACAAGTTTACCCTCTTATTGTCCACCGAGCAAAACAGCAGCAGGGTTAGGATATGGTGTACTAGAAGCATTGCCCTTCCATCCATTTAAACATGTAGATGATATTGTTCATGTGTCATGTGGTGTACGACTCAGCTAAAGTAGAGGGCCATTCTGTATCTGTAAAAACAGATTAGACTAGACATCCTCTGTCTCTAATCCGAACACATCGTATAAGGGTTAGAGCTATTCTCTTCCCAATTATTGAATTGAATGTATCAGATTTAGGCATCACGTGAACAGACAAGATCACAAGGCGCAATGCACCAATCCGAACTCTTGTTCAACCAGTGACTGTAGAATTCGAGCTTAAAATGGCAGACGGACCTTTTTTTTTATCTCAATCGAATAGCAGTCGGCCACAGGAATGAGAGCTGAAACCTTCAAAATAAGAAGACAGCAGTTACCACTTACCAGCGGCGAGACGAGCACGACATGGAGCATCCTCCTGGCGCGCGCCACCTCGACGCCGCTCCTCACGGGGCCACCACCCGCGGCGCCATTCCCATCTCCACCAACAGTAGCAACTGCACAAACGTTTGCAAGCGCGGGAGATGTCAGAGACACAGACACACTGCAACTGGAGGGGAAGACAATCTCCTCGCCACTCACGGGAGCAGAAGGCGGCCGCGCGACGCTGGCGTTGGCGCCGGAGCCGGATGGCACGCGCGGCGGCGAACCCACCGAGGCTGATTCCGCAGCCGCCGCCGCCGCAGTAGCGGTGGCCAAGCGCGCGCAGGCCGGCCTCCATTCTGTTGTTCTAATCCGACAGCGGGGTCCGAGGGATAAGGCGGAAGCGAAACGGGCCGTGGGTGGTCGAGTGGGCCTCGTGGGCTTTCGGTCCGAACTGTTCTGTGCTGCTGTGATGGGCTCCGGGATCGTCGCTATATGAGGTCTGGAGTGGGCCGTCTGGGATTACGGCCCGCGAACCAAGACCCTTCTTCTGGGGGCCCAGATTGGATGCTAGGACAAAATTTAGGCCCAACCACGAAGGAAGGAAAAGGGCTTGTTCAGGCTCGTTCGGTTGATCCGGTTTAGGTCTCTAGAATGATTTCAGATGAATTTGCTTCATTAATTTACATAGTTTAGATAAGCTAGAAAAGTTCTCAGGCCAAAATCATGGCCGAACGCAGCCGCCCTCATTCGTTTGCTCAGAATTGAATTCCGAGGCTGATTTTTTTTCAGCCCAGCAATGAGTGGATCCATATTTGTCACTCATTCCAGTCAAAAAGCCAATTCAGATTGTAGGAGGTCCGGTTCTATTTCGGGCCACAGACACAGTGAAAAGTGAAGTTAGTTTTTGTTCCAGCCTAGTTTTGATTTCACGTCGGGCCGAAACGAATACATATTTTTATGAATATCTAGATTGAAACCAGGCCACCACAATCCGCCAGGAATGGGCCCGAAAACATACCAATTCGGCCTAAACGAACGATGCCTAAGGTGGATTGAGCCCAGGAATTATTTTCACTAATCAAAGCCGTATTTTTCTGCCAACCAACAGAGTTTTTCTGTCACAATAAATTAGTCAACAGTAATTTCAGTTATAACTTACGGAGCAGCGAACATGCTCAGCTGGGAATTGTTTGAGGTGACCGTTCCTGGTCAGAGGAAATAGGGCCTCAGGAGAGAGCAACACAACACCACTCCGTTCCGGCCAGGATTCACGTCGAGCAGCCGCCGCCGCCCACAGAGCAGCGTCGCCGGAGCCATCAGAATGAGAATGTGAGGAAAGGCGTCATCAAAAGTCGCTGTGGAACCGAGGGGAGCCGGAGCCAGCCATGGCGTTGGCCCTTTTGCTGGAATAATATAAGCACCTGTCCTGCATCTATACTATACCCTCTTGCAGTTGCAGGGTACGTACAGAGACAGATTCTTCTCGCCTGTCTCTGTCTAGCTATACTCTCTATCTGTCTTGTGTTTGTGTAGGACCGAAATGGCAACACACTCACCTCCAATAAAGTGCCGATACACTCCATCCATATCGAGCGTTCATTCGATCTTCGCCGGCGGCAGCAGCGGCGCGATTTCGAGCAAGGCTAGCAAAAAGTTGTTGTGTTGGATGGCGATGGGTACGGTGAATCACGTAAAAAAAAAGCCAGTGCAGGATCGATTGGGAATATAGCTTAGCATCCTCACTTTATTTGCCTCCCATATCATATAGTACGAGTGGAGTGGGATTACATGTAATGTGCCTTTTGAGAGTGGGCCATATAGCATGATCTATAGTTACATGCATGCTTAGGTATAGACTAGAACATTGCGCGGCGTTGCCGCGCCAAATGGCCCTCCAGATATGAATAGTCATAATTCTGGATGTTATGTACATAAGATATATGGTACACATGCATATATAAAGTTCTGTCATAGTTGAAAATACACTAAAGCTGAATGGTACAAAAATTGAGAATTTGTGGAGCAATCATAAATTGTTGTAATAGCTTATGTCATGCTATCTATATATGTAGGGGTATTTGTAAAATGATTGTTTAGGGTGCCATAGCGCCTTGAAGGTCGGATCAGTACCCAGACTCAAACTCGCCCAAAGGGGAGCAAGGCCATCAGCAGCCATATTACAAGAATGCCGGCTATGAGCTACACTATACGAAATGAAATTACTTCTTAGCAAACCCCCATCCACCTGATCACGTGCTTGAAGAGAAGGCTCCATCGCAGTTGATGTTAACGGTATTCACCAAAGGTGGTGTCCAAATTTTCCTGGGTTTCGACTGAACATCCACTTCCTTGGACTGCTTGAGTGTCGACCACTCTGCTGCAGAGGAAACGATCAAACATGCCAACCGTCCACTATCTCTCGGCTGCTCACCTTCTGTTAAGTAGTGCTTCTCCTCCCTGCCATCTCTTGACTGTTAAGTAGTGCTTCCCCTCCCTGCCAGATACTTGAAACAAAAGGATGGCAGGGAGGGGAAGCACTACTTAACAGATTCATTAGTACATTTGTCAGTTAATATGTAATAACTTTAGCAGTGAAACCTATTGGGTACACTGCCAGAAATACTTTAGCATGGTGTGTATTGTTTGCATAATGAAGAAACATTAACAGAAAAATATGCAGTTATGGGTAAATGTGATGTATATCTATGTTTAGCATTAATTGATTAATCTATATGAATGGTAAAAGAAAGTGAGCATCGCAGTCGCTGCTTCCAGAAATTGTTGGATTGCTACTAACTTCCTCAAATGGGATAGCAACATGGGGTGGCCTCAGTTTGCCATTTAATAAGGAGCTAAAATGTTCATTGCAATCTGCTCTTTCTTAAAACTCTGAATTCAAATACCTGGACACAGGTTTTAGAAGAACATGTAACTGTGAAATTAACACCTGGCAACCTTTTTATTTTCAGTGGTAGAGTCCAAACGGAGAGACTGCAAAACTTAAATGAGAATATCCCTGGTGGTCGATAATTGGTCAGCAGATCTATCTGTTTCTTAACATGGAAGCGACTTCATTCTAAGTTCCTTGTTGCCCTATAAAGTCTTCAGAAGGAACCAAAGGAGTTATATTACCTCTTGTTTGTCAAGCTATTTGACCTGAAGGTAAAATAAAAAATATGTATGAAGCAAAAATAGAAGAAATGCATATTGTAAATTCAAATAACAACTTTTACAAACTATAAGTTTGATTAGGATGTATAAGAAAGAATGTAATTCTACTGACAAGTAAGGTTTGTCTCTGGCAGATAAATATAAGTTTGTGTTTCAAATGCCTATATGTCACCATGATATTGCTTCATCTACACTATAATCCAACGTTTGCTGTTTTCAAATTAAACCGGCGGGTATCTCGTAGCTGCAACATGCAGCTCACTTGTGTTAATACAAAAATTTATCCTTTAAATGATGAATAGAAAACTAAAACTAAAATTATCTATTAGAGCTAATTTTGTCAGACACATTTTTCCAATTGTCATTATATTTTGTATCTTACTATCGGGCAATTTGGGTTAGTTGTGCATTATCTCAAAGATTGGTTGTGTCGTCTGTAAGCAAGAAAGCAGTTGTATTGTATACCAAATTGCTCATATGTGACCAAATAGGACAATCAAATATTCGTTCTGAAGTTAAGCTTACAGGTATCTCACAACTATTTCATATCATCATGGAACAGGTCAATCTTAAGTAAATTAGTAATTTTAAAACTGGGAAATCATGACCAATATGCAAGTACCCAGACCTATATTTTTCCAACTGCTAAAGAAATGAAAAGCCATATCTATTGCTGAAACAACCTTGTATCCAGACCTACCTTTTCAGTTGCACAAGCGTACAGAGGAAAATCTTTGACAATGCTGATAGCTCAAGTTGCTTTCCTTCCTTGTTGAGGAACTCCAATTGAGCGGATCAGTAGCTTTGCCTGCAATCATGTTATAAATTTGTAATCAAGCATATATCCTATAGAATTAGCACAAACTGAGCACTACTATGATTTTATCATTTATATATACAGCGGATAAGATTGAACTGATTTTTAGAAGCAATACTTATATGAGCAGTGTTAATAATACGGAGTATCTATTGCATTCTTAATTACACATGAATTGAGGTGTGGAGCCTTACATTGTCATTCTCCATCAGCTTGGTGCTGTTGTAAAATTTGAAGCCTGATGGCACTGGTGGCCTGGTGGGTAGGAGAGGACGCGAGGTCTTTCATCTTTGGTGATGGCCTGGGAATGACCCAGCGTGGTCTGCGCTGGCGGCACTCGCACCGGCGGCGGTAGGGATGGGAGCTCCTTAGCGATGCACGGTACATGGAGGGCCGAGGAGAGCAAGGCGCAGATGCCTGTAGGGGAAGCAGGAGGCGCCAACGGAGATGTGGAGGCGGAGGCCAACTGGCCGAGGGACAGGTCCGAGACGTTGTCCGTCGTGTCCGCGTCGAGGAAGAGAAAAGCGCCCTGCTAGGTGTGTAGGTGGGGCCCTCGAGGAAGAGGAGGAGCTGATGGCCTCCTCGGCGCGGGCGATGCCGTTGCCGCGGACTGGGTGGTGGTGTGCGTTCGGAGGGCGGCGGCCAGCAGGGGCATCAGAGGTACGGGGAAGAGGACTGGAAACAAATTAGAAAAAGGACTGTGTTGGAAAGATTTGCGATTGAAATTTTCTCGAAGGATCTAGACAGAAGCGTCGCCATGAGCCAATCCGACGGCTTTCGACTCTCTATCGGGAGATCCGACGGATATCAAGAGATAGATGACGTGGAGGGCTATTTTGCAAAGACCGCGACGCGGTTTCAGTTTTTAAAGATTACCCCCCCCCCCTTTTCCAAATTATGACTCGTTTTGGCTTTTCTAGCTAGTTGTATAAATTAATTTACTATACAACTTAGGTATAAATTATGTCTATATATATATATATATATATATATATATATATATATATATATATATATATATATATATATATATAATAAAATATATGTATCTAGAGAAGTTAAAATAGATTATACTTAATTCTGAATAATGGAGGGAGTATGACTAAAGCACAACATGACACTGAAATCTTTAGGTCGTGTCGTTCCTCTTAGTGTGACGATGGGCGGCACGAGTACATGACCTGTATTTTGAACTGCGATCGGACCACCACACAGGACATGAAAACGGCATGTAAGCACGTCTGTAACGATGCAATATACTAACTGACTAGTATATACTCCCTCCGTCCCAAATTATAAATCATTCCAAGAATTTTAGAGAGTCAAATTTTTTCAAGTTTGACCAAATTTATATAGCAAAATAATAATATTTTTGGTACCAACCAAGTATCATTAGATTCTTTGTTAGTTATATTTTCATAGTGTACCTATTTTATGACATAAATCTTTATATTTCTCTCTATATTTTTGGTCAAACTTGAAAATGGTTTGACTTTCCAAGATTCTTGGAATGACTTATAATTTGGAACGGAGGGAGTACCTACTATCATGCTGCTCCGCGCCTCCGCCTATTATTTTTTTAAAGGATTAGGAAAATTGTTGTACTTGTCGTGGAAATGGTACATACACAAAACAAAATTTCTCCATGTCACGACTGAACAAAGAGAACCAGAAAAAGATATTTCGAAGATTATGCTTGCATCGACCATCACAATATTTATGTTAAAGCAAAGACTTAGGGCATGTTTGGTACAGCTCACAACAGCTTTATAAGCTGTTGTTTTTTGCCAAACACTTGTTTCTAAAACAGTTTTATGGGTGAAGCTGTTTTTCTTCTCCTCTCATAAAAACATGAGTGAGATGAAGCTGAAAAAGTAGCTTATTGCAACTCTCTCGCTCATTTCTTTCTCCCATCTGTGTAAGAAGTAGTTGATGAAGCTATTTTACCGAACACTTTTTCCAAAATAACTTAGCTTCATTTAGGAAGTTGCTTATGAAGCTATTTTCTAAAAAAACAACTTTATTAGTGAAGTTGAGTTGTGCAAAACAAAACCTTATTATATTGGCACCAAGTACAGCTACGTGATCACTATAAATGACGGCCGAATGGTCACAAAACAAGAGAGGACCAGCCGACCAGGCCGTGCTAGCATGGCATGCATGGTGGTACGAGTGGAGTGAAAACGCACAGGCAGCCATAGCAACCACACGGCGGCACACGATTCTGGAGGTGCTTGCATCCAATACTCGTCACAAACGAAATAATCCAGATACTTATACGATGGCTTTGTTAAAATTATATTCCTCCATTATTGTTTGCTTTGCCTTGCACGTGTCTACCTCATGCAGATGATCACCTTAATACATAATGACTCAGAGGCCGTAGGGGTACGGTGAAAGCAACGGCATCCATCCAAGGCAGTTTTTTTAGTCTACATGCTGGGCATTGCTTATCTATACCGTTGAATATGCATCGAGATTGGTGAAACAGTGGGGAGAAGTGTGAACACAGTTGAGAGAAGTGCAGCAGCACGAATCTCATAGCACATTTGAATGGTCCAGATAAGCAATACTGAGCATGTACTGCATTGCATTATTGGCATCCATGAACTGTACGTCTGTACTAGCTAGCTAGGGGCCCCCTGGTAGGGGGAGCATGCAATCCAAGTTTTCTTTTTAATCTTACAATCCAAGTTCACTTCACAGCTCATTATCATACAGGAATAGGAGAGATCATCATGCTTGCCCCATGAACGCTGACGTGGACCCACATGGCAGGCAGTATATTGTATATGCCTCGGTGCGGCGCGACACGCCTGCTGGATCCCATGCCTGGATTCCATCTCCATCTGGGCACAATCCTATTAAACTCTCAACAACGCTGTCGCCGAAGAAGCCAATAAGGTTATTAACAACTCACTCATCGGCAGGAAGCAGCTGAGATCAGATGCCATTTACGAGGCATCTATCTGGCTAGATCCAGTGTCCGTCCCTTTTCTCCCCTCCCAAAAGTTTAAAATAGCAGGCTATTGAAAATAACGGCAAATTTTTTTCTAGCAGCTATACAGCTATAGCGCGGCGCTATGATAGATAGTGTTTTTATGAAAATACATAAAAAAACACGCGTAATTGATAAAAAAAGCGTGGTAAATATGAATTTTGATGAATAAAAATATGTTTTCATAAGTCTAGGTAATATTAATAAATACTAATATGACATTACAGCATGGTTCATGAAAGTTTTATTGTCGAAAATATCAAATTAGTTGCAAATAATAAATGATAATCTAGTCTAAGATGGAGTTTTAAGGGTTAAACTGAGAAGATTTATTATAGCGGCGCTATAGCGCGTAATAGCGGTGAAATTTGTTATAGCAAATGCAACTTAGCGGCGCTATAGCGTGTAATAGCGATGAAAGTTGTGATAGCGGAAAAAAAAATAGCTTACCGGTAAGTGTGTCCAGCAGCTATAACGCCGCTATTTTATTCTTGGGTTAATTGGATACACACCACTGTAAATTTTATGTTTTTGATTCACACCATTACAATTCGTCAAACCGGCCTGGTGCCATTGCAATTTCGCGGTTGTTTGAAAAACGCCATTATGTACGCAAGATGCTGTCGTGGACCCACTTTCAGGCTCTTGTATTTCTGTATTACCAATTTTGCCCTTCACTTCGTTCCCCAACCCGAAAGGATAAGCCGCCGTCGCAACCTCCTGCAACGCGAGTTTCTGTCTACCTCCCCGACTCGTTCCTCACTTCGTTCCCAATCTGTAACCCTAGACGGCGGCGCGACCCCAGTACGACGGTGAGGCAGTCGGTGCCGGCGGTCTCCGGCGAAGGAGTGGTGCTGCCGCGACGGTCCATGAAGGGCAGAACGGTTGTCGTGGCGGTCCAGTAGGCGGCGATGGCTCATGTTGGCGCAACGGCGGCGGCACCTGAGGTCGGCGGTGGCTTGGTCGCCGACGGCTCGTCCAAGGACGACTCCAGGTATGCTGTTTTGAAGTAGAACTCATACTCTGTTAGAAGTTTTACATTGAGTCATGTAAACTTTCCTGTAATCTCATGCAGAGTTTCTAGTAGGGTTCAAATCAATAAGGTACTGTTCTTGCTTTCTTTCTAGTGTTCCGATTCGGTCATGACTGTCTTGTTATCCTTTGTTTTGTGCTAGGATGTTTTCGTTAGAGATCAAAGTTGAGGCCTTTATGATGAAAGACAGTGAAGGAAAAAAATCTTACTGTAAGGCAAGGGTTGTTAACTGGGCTGTGGAGCCGGACACGGTTACATTTGATTTGCTGCTTTCTAGGGTGTCGAGTGAGGTTAGTTAGAGTTCTAATCAGAAGTGCACAATTTGGTTCTTTGACAAGACTCTGTGTGGGGATGTAATGCTTGTAGATGATGTCCAGTTCCAAAGCATGTTTGAAATGTATAAGCCAGAGATGCATTGCCAAGTCCTTGTTGTCGTGATGGATAAAACTGTGTGGGAACAACCCTTTTTTGTACATAACTGGTTATATTACATTGCTTATGGTATTTTTGACTGTGAAAATGAGGACAACTGGAAGTGGTTTATGCATCAGTTGAGAAGGGCTGTTGGGAGCCCAAAAGGACTAGTGATTTGTACTGATGCATGTAAGGGCTTGGAGAAAGCAGTTAGTGCAATCTTTCCTGAGGCTGAGTACAGAGAGTGCATGAGGAATTTATATTCCAACTTTATGAAGCACTACACAGGTGAAGTTTTCTCAAAGCATCTCTATCCAGCAGCTAGAAGCTACACTCATGGGCTGTTCAAGTGGCACTTGAAGAAGATCTATGGATTTGCTCCTGAAGCAATTAAGTACTTGCAAGACCACCACAATCGAATCTGGTACAGGGCTGGGTTCTCTGAGGAAAGTAAATGTGATTATCTGACAAATAATATAATGTGTCAGAGAGCTTCAACAGTCAGGTGAGAGACATGAAAGGGATGCTCATACATGAGTTAGTTGATGGGCTCAGGGAGATGATAATGGAGAAAAGGTATCTTAGGAGAAAGGTTGGTACAGAGATGGGTGAAGACATTTTGCCAAGTGTCATCAAGGAGTTGAACCTAATTAGCAAACACTTGAAGGTTGTCAAAGTTGCAGTAAGTGATGAGGATTTTGCTGAGGTTACCTTGGTTGATGATTGGAACAATACTAAAAGGCATACAGTGAACCTAGTCAATCATTGTTGTGGTTGCAGGCAATGGCAGGTCACAGGAAAACCCTGTATACATGCACTTGCTTGGATCTTGTCCAATAGAGGCTTGGAAATCAAGGATTTTGTGCATGAATATTACTCTGTTGCCAAGTTCAAAGCAGCATATGCAGATAGAGTTCCACCCATGCCTGATAGGGCTGACTGGCCTGAGGTAGAGCTAGGATACAAACTGCATCCACCTTTGCAGAAGAGGGCAGCAGGCAGACCTAGAGTGGTCAGGATCAGAGGGAGTATGGAAGAAAGGGCAAACAAGAAGAAAGTGAAATGCAAAAGGTGCAAAGGCTTTGGGCACTTTGAGAAGACTTGCAAACTTGCTGAACCAACAGAAGATGACGATGGTGTTGATGAGGCCGCTACAATTGCATCACTTAAAAGGTACATTTCTCACTCATAATTTGCTTGTGAATGTAAATGGGCAAGGAATGATTAACTTATAGCCATTTGTTGTAGGGCCAGGGAAGAAGATGAAGGACCGAACAAGACGCCAAAAAAGAAGAAGCAGAAGAAAAGTGCAACCAAACAAGCGCTGAAGAAGAAGAAGAGTCCTGTGAAGAAGAAGAAGAAGACTCCTCTGAGGAAGAAGCTCAAGAAGGCTGCAAGTGCTCCTGAAGCAAGAGTGGTGAGAAGCCTCGAGAGTTGGCTCGGCGTGGAGTAGATGACATATGTTGTCTACACTTTTGTTGGTCTCAATGACCTAGTGTGTTGTTTGCATTTTGGCTGACCTAAACTTATGTATGGCCAGTACTGGATGTCTTTTATTATCTCGAGTAGTGGTTTGTGAGGTTGAACTTGGAATTGGTAGGGTCTGAACCTATTTGTGTGCTCTGGTTATGAACTTGGAATTATTAGGATTTGAACTTGGAATCTAGTTTGTGATTTAATGAATCTGGTCAAGCTTGTATGATATAAGCATGTAAATTATGGCCTCATTTATTCATTGCGTGCATTCTTCGATCAAATATATGTATGCATTTTTTTTATCTGAACGTGTGGATGCCATCTCCGATCAATAAGTAGATGGGGCAGGACACGGGGGAGGAGCAGCAGCTGGGTACGGGGGAGCAGCTGGGAAAGGAGCAACATTGCTTTAGTCCACGAAGTGAAGGGTAGAAGTGGCAATACGAAAATACAGGAGTCTGTTAATGGGTCCATAACATCGTCTCACGTACATAATGACGTTTTTCAAACAACTGCAAATTTGCAATGGCACCAGGCCGGTTTGACGAATTGTAATAGTGTGAATCAAAAACATAAAATTTATAGTGGTGTGTATCCAATTAACCCTAAAAAAAAGGGGGGGGGGGCAAAGAATAAAGGGTTAATTGGATACACACCACTATAAATTTTATCTAATCATGGACTAACTAGGCTTAAAAGATTCGTCTCGTCAATTTCGACCAAACTGTGCAATTAGTTTTTATTTTTGTTTATATTTAATATTCCATGCATGTGTCTAAAGATTCGATGTGACGGGGAATGTGAAAAATTTTGCAAATTTTTTAAGGAAGTAAACAAGGCCCAAAATGAACTGAAATGGTAAGCCGTAATCGTTGCAACAGTGCTAAATCTAGAAGAGAAACCATTGTAAAGGAAAAGGACAGGGCGACATGGCGATGAACTGACGGGTCGGTCTGGAGAGCTCCAAGGACCAACCTGGTCACTCACATGGCCTGCTAGGTGATGATGAACATCGTGGGGACCCCACGTGGCAGTGACATCAATACCACATTTATAATCTACTGTATAGAGGAGCCAGATTGATTTGACAGTGGAGTGCATTTACAAAAGCAGCTACGTGCACCCCACAGTATCCTTGCGAGCTCGAACTCGAAGCACCCCTTTGGCAGCTACCTGAGGAAAAGATCAGAAACAATCAGAAAAGTACCCTTGGGGCTTGGGCTCCTCTTTGGGCCTTTCGCTAGCCTTGCTTTCCTCGGCGCACGCACGTGTGGCCCACGTGGACTTGCTTGCTTCGTTTTACAGTTCAGGACGGGCAGGAAAATATTCAGCGATCTAGCAGATTGGATCGCCATGTCTGTCCTTATCTATCCATCTACTGTCCTGCCTGCTTTTTTCTATCTTTTCTTTTTTAAAAAAATCAAAGATTATGTTTTGTATTCTAAAAAAATGGTTTCTTGCTGGATTAGAGCAGACTGTGACAGTGTTAGATTAGAGCTACTGTTACATCTCGCTGATTTATTAATAACCTACTATTTGTTTCCAGCTGCGGGCTTGGTCAGGTTCAGAAGTTGAGGCTCACTCAGGAGTAGTGTCGTGTTGGTTGAAGACAGGTGAGCAATTTTGTCAGCTCAGGCGACTGTGTATACGAATGTAGTACTAACAAATGCACGGATCTGATCTGCATCTGATGATGATAAATATAGATTCGCAACAGACGACGAGATCGAAGAAAAGAATAAGGGAAGATACTACTAATGCATGCTAGATCTTAAGATCGCATCACGAGATGAACTCTGAGCTTGCAGCGCCTGTGCAGATTCTAAAAGGCGAAATAGCCAAAATCGTCCCTCAACTCTTGGCAAAGGGTCAAGTTCGTCCCTGTACTTTTGTTTGGGCCAGTTTAGTCCTCCAACTATCCAATTTGGATTCAGTTATATCCTTCTAGCAAACGTCGGCAGAAGACCGTCAAAACATCTAACGATCCCACCACACGGTCGTAACTCCTTTTCCCCTTCAGGCCGCCGATGCCATCGTAAGTTGGGAGGGCCGCCGCCACCGCAAGCAGGGAGGGGCCTCCGCTCGCCCATGGTCAGAAGCTGCTCGCCCACTGGCCCTCCATCCTCGCAGCACCGGCCCTCCATCCCCGGCGGCACCGGCCTTACATCCTCCCGGCGTTATGCTCGTCACCGGTCACCCTAGAGCTACTCCCCGTCGACGGATCCGCCAAGGGGAGAAGGCCGCCACCGCCACCGTGATCTGGGAGAGCAGGAACCGCCTGCTGGAGGTAAGCTGATTGCAGTAGCCTATGCCATTTTAATTCGTGGATTTAGTTTGGATGTTGCTCGTTCGATGGATTTGATGTTTCAATGCATCATGTAGGGCTAAGAGAAGATGAGCGATTCAGAGGTACTGGCTGTTAGGTTTCATTTTAATGGGGTATTTGTTCTGGATGGATCCTCTTTGAAATATTGCAATGGGGATGAAGGAGTTTCATACATAGATAAGGATAAATTGTCAATCCCAGAGCTTGAAGGCCATCTATTGGATCACACAACCTTTAAAAGGTCTGTTAGGATGTATTGGTTGCCATTTGGTGTAGCTGTGAATACTGGAATGAGGTTGCTTGTAGATGATAAGTCATGCCTTGACATGCTTGATGCAGTAGGATCTATTGGGGCTGTCGACATTTACACCGAATTTATTGATGTGGACATGGCTGCAATGAGTGGAACATATTTGGTAGATGTGGGAGATGAAGCTGTGTTTGACCTTTTTAGAGATGAAAATGTATTGAATTTAGATCCAGCAAGCACAATTATAGATGCACAGCTTGGTGACCAAACTGCAGAAGATGCACAGAATGGTACAGAAGATGAATATGAGGACGAGGGAGATACGGAATGTGATGTCACAGGATTTACATCTGATGAGGATGATGAAGCAAATGCGATAAGGACAAACTACAAAGCATATATGTCTAAAAGGAAGAAGAGAGAAGGCATACCATTGGACACCCCAACTTCAATGGATCTTCCAACAGGGATTGTTCCGGTGAATGATTTTGGAGATGGCATTGCATATTTTGACTCAGATGAAGATGTCTGTTATGACGATGACAGTGAAACTAATGCCAAGAGAAGGAAGTGTAGGTTTCCTATATTTGATAGCCGTGCAGAGACACCCCAATTTACCCTAGACATGTGCTTTAGAAGCAAGAAGGAATTGAAGGATGCAATAGAAAGATATGCACTGAAAATGAAGGTAAATATTAAGTTTCCTAAGAATGACAAGAAGAGGTTGAGGGCTGTTTGCTCATGGAAAGGTTGTCCTTGGCTTGTGCATGCTTCATACAACTCCAAATCTGATTGGTTTCAGATTGTGACATACAATCCCAACCATGCATGTTGCCCAGTCTTGAAAAACAAAAGATTATCTACAGCTAGAATATGTGACAAATATGAGAGTACTATCAAGGCTAACCCAGCATGGAAGGCTAGAGCAATGAAGGAGACTATACAAGAAGACATGGGTGTGGAAGTTTCTCTGACAATGGTGAAAAGAGCAAAAGTCAAAGTTATCAAGAAAGTACTGGATGCTCGGAGTGGTGAGTATTCTAGGTTGTTTGACTATGCTCTTGAACTGAAGCGCAGTAATCCTGGAAGTAGTGTGCACATTGCCCTTGATCCTGATGAAGATGAACATGTTTTTCATAGACTTTATATTTGCCTAGATGCATGTCGAAGGGGTTTCTTAGATGGCTGCAGGAGGGTGATAGGACTTGATGGTTGCTTTCTAAAGGGTCCTATGAAAGGGGAGCTTTTGTCAGCTATTGGAAGAGATGCAAATAACCAAATTTATCCCATAGCATGGGCTGTTGTGGAGTATGAGAATTTAAGTTCATGGAAATGGTTTCTTGGGCACCGTCAAAAAGATTTGAAAATTCCATATGGTGCTGCAGGTTGGGTGTTCCTGACAGACAAACAAAAGGGTTTGTTGAAGGCAATTGATCACTTTTTTCCAATGGCTGAGCATCGAATGTGTGCACGCCACATTTATGCAAACTGGAGAAAAAAACATAGGCTACAGGAGTACCAAAAGAGATTTTGGAAGATTGCAAAGGCAAGTAATGAGATGTTGTTCAACTATTACAAAAACAAGTTAGCTGCCAAAACACCTAAAGGATGGGATGATTTGCAAAAAACAGATCCTGTACATGGCTGTCGGGCATTCTTTAAGGAAGGGTCCAACTGTGAGTCAGTTGATAACAATGTGAGTGAATCATTCAACAGCTGGATTATAGATGCAAGATTTAAACCCATCATAACCATGCTGGAGGATATATGTATCATGGTGACGAGAAGAATTCAAAAAAATAGAAGCAACAGTGAGAGATGGACGATGGGAATATGCCCCAACATTCTCAGGAAGGTAAATAAGATAAGGCATGCAACTCAGTATTGTCATGTCTTATGGAATGGTGCTTCTGGTTTTGAAGTGAGGGACAAAAAATGGAGGTTCACAGTTGATCTAGAACAGAAGACATGCTCCTGCGGATATTGGCAAGTGTCAGGCCTCCCATGTCGACATGCTTGTGCTGCCCTGTTCACAATGTCAGATGAGCCTAACAATTATGTAAATGGATGTTTCTCCATTGACCAATATAAGGCAACCTACCAGCATGTCCTACAGCCAGTAGAACATGAGTCTGCATGGTCTGTGTCTCCAAATCCTAGACCACTACCTCCTAGAGTGAAGAAGATGCCAGGTCGACCGCAAACAAAAAGGAGGATGGATCCTTCAGAACGAGTGAACTCAAGTACTAAGTCCTCCAGAGTTGGAGTTAAGATTCAATGTGGACGTTGCAAAGGCACTGGACACAACGCTAAGTCATGCACTGTGGAACTGGTGTTTACACATGTCAACAGTTTTTAGATTTATATTTTCTTCTTCACAATAATAGTGACATGCCTCTAACTATTTCCTTTTACTGTGCACCAGCAGAACTTGGCATCAGGCAATAATCGTGGCCATTCTCATGGACCATCTTCTTCTGACAATAATAATGCTCCACTAGCCATTGAACCAGCAACATCTAAAAGAAAGGGGCCAGCTTCATCTTCGAGCACAAAGTCAAATAAGAGAAAGGCAATTGAGGGCTATTGATTGTACTATAGTGAACGAATTGGTTCATCATTTATTCAGGTAACTGTGAATCTGTGATTATGCATTATTCCATTAAATTGATTCAGGTTACCAAAAAATATTTTGAACCTATTGCCTTAGCGTGTCAATTGGAGCCCATAATAGAAAGATAAACTTCTACTATTTTGCAGACCGGTAAAAAGAGTAGATTGGTGTCCTTTGGGACATCGTACTCTAAAGCTAAAGCCTCTGCTGTTGGTAATGCCTCTGTTGTCATTGAGACAAGTGCAGGCCATCCCACCTCATCTGCAAGAGCAACCATCAATGTTGCAGGCGGCCGTGCGACTGCAGAGATTAAATCTACTTCAACTGCACGAGGAGGACAGAAAAAATCAGGATAGTATCCTAGATTATCTAAGATCATGTAGTGACTTTCAGTTTGTAATGGCTGTTGTTTAAGTATGAGACCTATTTTACTATCTGGTACTTTGAACATGAGACATGTAGTGACTTTGGGAAAAGGTAATGGCTTTTATTTGATCGTGATATATTTATTTTGTCATATGCTAATTTGTAATGGTTGTAACCATGCGTGAGTGAAGGCCTGCAGCCTAGGGGGCCTATTTTTAACGTGTTTCTGCCGACGTTAGATGTTTTGACGAGATGTTTTGACAGTCTTCTGCCGACGTTTGCTAGAAGGATGTAACTGAACCCAAATTGGATAGTTGGAGGACTAAACTGGCCCAAACAAAAGTACAGGGACGAACTTGACCCTTTGCCAAGCGTTGAGGGACGATTTTGGCTATTTCGCCATTCTAAAACGAGAAATACATACGGTACAGGCAAACAGCCAGAGCCAGTTGTAATGAAGACATGTTGCGTTGAGTTCATCAGGTCTTGTCTGTCGCCGGAGCCGATTCGGGCCAAGAGGACGGAGAGCAGCCCCTAACGCTTTGGTTGGATTGGATCCCATCCATTCCAAAAAAAAACAAGAAATGGGCGGCACCTGCGGCTGTCCTCCACATCTGATGCATCTCACATCTCAGGTACTCAGGTTTGTCTGGTGGTGTTGGGAGATGCATGCGAAGTACTCCTACTCTGTAACCGTGCGTGCCCGGACGTCGTCGGACGTGTGAGTACGTCTGGACGCCAGTCTGTCTCGAAGCCCTTTGCCCCCCCGCGTATTGTAGGGATTATAGAGCGGAAAATGTGTCCTCGGCTCATCATCGCGCCCCTGTCCATCGATCCCCAACACAACCCAACCCATTCCTCCACCGCATCTTGTTTAAAAGAGTATGAAACACTTCAACTGCAATGTTAGAAAAATATATAAAACAACTATGAAGTGCAACATCGGATTATAAAAATACTACAACAGCACAAAAACATGCACTACAACGTCAAAAAATATACACCGCAACATCAAAGAAAATATGTGTATTGCAACATCAAAAAATATGTACTACAATATCGAAAAAAAATGTACTACAACATAAAATTATGTGTTGCAACATTGAAAAATTGCAACTGGAACATTTTAAGAAGTAGTACTGCAACATTGCAAAAACATATATTACATCAACCCAAAAATCATATTGCAACATTTGAAAACATACGTTGCAATATCACATCAACCCTATTGCAACATGGGACAAACAATAAAAAAAAGTCGTACAAAAACACATAGCGCCTGGTCCATAACCTATGAGCTCATCAGAAGGGAGGAGGGAATAGGAGCCCAGAGCTCGCTGGACCCCTAGGCAATGCTGCATCCCTCAGATCCCGAGAAAGAGAAGGAGGAGGCTCAGATACAGAAAAGGAGGATAAATGCTTAGATCCGGAGGACGAGAAGGAGGAAAGCTCAATCCAACGAAGGACTGACCTACCTCGTCGGAGGCGCCGCAGAGGTCATCGTCTCCGGTGCAAGACTGGGGGGAGGAATGGAGGGATGGGGCACAGGCGACAAGACAGGAGCGAGTTGTTGCCTGGGTGTGGCGTCCGTCCTAGGTGTAAAAGTAGCTGCGGAGGCACGCGCGATGGTGCAGCAGCGAGTAGGCGCGGCGGAGAGCGAGGGCAAAGTGGGCGCGGGGGAGCAGGAGGGTCATGGGCGTGGAGGAGATCGAGTTCAGGCGGAGTGGGCAGTGGTGCGAGGGTGGGCGGAGGGGGAGGGGGTAGTTACAAGATCGGAATAAGATGCATGCGGCGGATATCATTACCATTGTTTTTTTTTTTGGGTTTGATCGAGATGCGATCACAGTCCATTAGTGTAGAAATGGAGAAGTAAATCGTCTGACGTTGTTTTTTTCAGTTATTTCATTTGTATTTTTTAATGAATGAATAGTGTTTTTTCCTCCCACAACCAAATCAGTGGCGACGGTCCGGTCACGGAAGGCCCGTGCGTTGCCGATGGATGTGAGCCTGATGCGAAGCAAAGGCGCGTGGCGTGGCTCTATGTGTACGCCTGCTTTGCTTTGCTTGGTCCCCCGTGACCTACACCTACTACTACTACCACCGGTATGGCAGGCAGGCAGGCAGGCGTGGATTGGACTCGAGGCCGCGCGCGAGGGCGACCGGTCGCGTTGGGGACCGCCGCGCCCTGGCCCCTGGCCGGGCCTGGTGCGCGTTCGCGTGCAGCTGGGTGCCGTGTCCGTGTGGGTGTGGCGCGCGGGCGTGACGGGACGTGCGTGCGTGGGCACGCAGACGCAGCGGCCGGACCCTGGCGGGACCGTGGATGGAAATGGAATGAAGAATCCGCGGCACGGAAGGGGGACTCGGCTCGGCCGGATTCCTCGACCGACATGGCAATAAGTGGCTCGGTTTGGGCTTTCCAGTTTTTTGGGGAAAAAAAAACCTAAAATAAAAGGCATGGCAAAAGCGTACCAAGCCTGGCTCCGGTCCCATCACTCGTGTTATCGTCGTCAACAGTGACAACGTTAGTTTGCAAGCATTAAACAACCACTTGGGTCGCGGTTGTTATTAGCCATAGTCCGTCAACCCTCTGAGCTGCACCTGCACGCACACGGCCGGACGACTTGGTTTATTTAGTTTATATTTATATCTACATATTTACAACAACACACGAGCACGCGTCGTCTCTCCTCGCGCTGGCATTTTAAAACCCCGTACCAACCCTGCAATCCGGGAGGAGCCAGCTGCATGATGTGTCCTGCATGCATGCACACCGATGCCGCGCGCCATTGACCAGCCACTTGCACCACCGCATCCTATATACTACTACTACTACTACAAGGAGCCCTAGCTACACACGTACTATTATGCTAAGCTAGCAGTACTAATCATTTGCACAAGGCTTAGTTATATAGTTTGTTACACTTTTTTTGTTCACGATCAGACTAACTTAACTCCTTAGCTAGGGTTCGTTATTTTAAGCCGGGATATCGGTTGGAAAAGTGGCCCCTATACGGTGGCCGGTTGATTGGCGCCACGCCCAAAGCGGACTGTGGACGTCGTCGTCGTCGGCACGGCCGTTACGCCCTGTCGTCGACGCCCTAATCGACCGACGTCACTGCTTCTCAGCTCCCGTCTTCCCCTCGGGCGGTTATTGGTTTCGTGCGCGCCCGACGACGACGCGACGTCGCGGCGCGGCCGATGACGCACGCCCGCCGGTGACGCGACGCAACACGACGACACCCCCGAGACCACCGCCGGCGTGCACGCGGGGGGCGGGTGGCTGCTGGTCATAGTCTAGCTCTACCTTGCGCCGCGCGCTCGCGCTTGGCGAGGCAGGCACGCACGCCGGCCGCCGCGGCTTCGATCGGTCCCGTTACGTCGACGGGTCCTCGCCGGGGAATGAAGGCGGGGCACTGGTCGGCACGTACGGTGGCGGCACGCCGACCTGCCGCTCCGGCGACGACGGAGGCATGACGCCATGCATGCATCGCACGACGGCGTACGTACTACAGAGTTGTCCAAGTCCAACTGCGCCGCACCAGAGGTGAGGAAAAGAAAATTGCTAGCAGAGCGAGACTTTTCGTTGCTTTGTTCCTCTCCCCTTTTTTATAATGGAAAAAAGGTCGAGACTTTTCGATGCGCACTGTGATCCATTGATGATCAGCTCGGTCGGCACGACCTGGGAACGGAGAAGCGACAACCCAGGCCTTGTCCACGCATCACATCAAATATTATAGCATATGCATCAAGTATTAAATATAGAAGAAAACAAAAACTAATTGCACAGTTTGTCTGTAATTTACGAGACGAATTTTTTAAATCTAGTTAGTTTATGATTGAACAATATTTATCACAAACAAACGAAAATACTACAATACTAAAAATCAAAAAAATTTTAGAAACTAAACAAGGCCCCCATCCATCATCCAATTAAAAAAGAGCGTGGAGTGGAGCCAAACTGACACACTCGGGCCTTTCTAGTTTCAAGATCCAAAATATTTTATAATTATCTGTCACATCGAATCTTGTGATATAAAATATTAAATTTAAGAAAATAACTAATTATATGATCTATTTATAATTTACAAGATAAATCTTTTAAATTTAATTAGTCTATATTTAAATAATAATTATTAAATACAAACAAAAGTTTTATATACTAAAATCCAAAAAGGTTTTTATGTAAAGAAGGCCTCGCTCGCAGGCAAGGCACGCAGAGAGAAAAAGGCGAGAGAGACGCGTCATGCGTGCACAGCCTCTCGTTTCCGGCCCTGCACTGCACTGCACCAACAGGAAAGCAGACCCGGCGGCGGCAGCAGCAGCAACAATTCCGCAAAGGCATCGGCGGATCGACGGATGGATGGATCACTGGCGGCAGTGAGGCCTCTGGCTGGTTCTGGTCGCTCAGCATCAGCAAGGGCGAATCCCATCCGTGCCCCCCACCACACCACCCGACCTAGCGATGTCAACGGGGAATTCCCCGTCGGAGGTTACTGCCCCAAACCTGTCCCCGCGGGGGCAAATTCTCCCCCATCCCCGTCCCCGTGAAGGGTCACGGGGAGAACTTCTGCCCCATCCCCGTCCCCGCTCGGGGATTAAATCCCCGCGGGGATCCCCGTCTCCGCGTCAATTATATAAACAACAACAAATCACTTACATAAACAGCGGCAAATATCCAATAATTCACATGCAAATATCAGCCATTTGTCCATAATTGACTACTGCATAGTTCATAACAACACAGAAACAATTACATTGTTCATACATTCACCACAAGTGATTCATCAACTAGAAATAGCAACTAAGAATCCAAACATCGAGCATATGTTTATTATTATCGGGTCTCCACGGGGAACGGGGACGGGGGAGGCACACCAGACCCGCCCCCGCGAAACCCGACGGGGACAGATTTTGCCCCATTTAGCTCCCCGTGGGGAGAGATTTTGCCCCAAACCCATCACCAAATAGGGGAATTCCCCGCGGGGAATCGGGAATCGGTTCCCCATTGACATTTTGAACCCGACCCGACCCGTATCCATCCCTTTTCCCCTTTACCCCCCGCTTCCGGATAGCGAGCGTCAAGCATTGTGCACGAGAAAAAGAAAAAAAAAAACCTTTGCTTGCTGCCGAAAACAGACTGCCGCCGCGTTGCTTAAAATGGGTCACGGGCACGCAACTTGCTTGGTCCTCCCATAATGTCGTCCTATTATCCTCACTGCTCACTGCTCACAGCCAGCCAACAAACATACTACTCAGGTGACAAATGTGGTGGGGAGGAGGGAGGGGGATGGCGGGGCCCACGAGATTAGGCTTGCTTTGAAGCCATACACTGATGACACTTCTTTTTCTTGTTGCAAAGTCATTCCCGCTAAAAAGGCCTTCTTAGCCAAGCTTCCCACAACCCCCTTTTTATTTCCTTTTTGCTTTTATTTTTTTAAAATTTTTTTTTTGCTTCGTAGGAGTGGTATGCCTTTTCTTCAGCCAAGGGCTTGTTGGTGGAACCGTTCTTTTATGATTTTTCTTTAATGTGTGTGTGTGTGCTATATTTAACTATAAATGGATTAGAAAACAGCATAGGCTCCATAGACACCGTGCCATATCATTCACCTTGTAGACTCTTTGCAAGGGGAAAAAAAACTACTTTGAATGGTTCCATGGTATCTCTTTTTTCCCTATATTTACCTCTAGCTAAGTACTCCGCTACTAGGATTGTAAAATAGAGCCTATTGTCAACCATCACCCACCGTTCATGTTGAAGCCTGCCTACCGCTAGGATAAACCAAAATGTAAGGTTTATTTATCCTTTTTCTTTGGAGTGTACTAGTTAACCCATTGGTCACGTGATTAAGTGCGACACTCGCATTTATATCTTTTATCATATTTATTACTCAATTAGTTCAAAGAGAATGTAAATAGCATTTCTGAAGATTTAGTCATTCTATCGGCACTCCGATTTTTGAACATGTTTATTAGGTATAGAAGTGTACTTCATGAATAATCTCATTATATTTATTACTCATCAGCAATAACTAGTGTTTTGCTTTTTCTGTCTCTAAACAAATCAATTCTTAGATTTGTCTTAGATTGAAATTTTTTTTTATGTTCTGTCAAATTTATGAAAAAATAGATATATTTACGATCACGCTATGCAAATATAGTTTATGGTATATCCGATGAATTTTAGTCTTTTTTTATAAATTTGTTCAAACTAAAAAGATGGATTTAATATAATTTTAGGAACTGATTTATTTGGTAACAAAACAGTACATATTTTTAGTTATACTTACTTAAGATTAATTCACTCTTTGGAAAACACGTTTTACTTGAAGACAGTGGCGGACAGGATGCGCATGTTTTTTTCTTTTTGGCAACAGACAGGATGCACACGTTATATGCGCCCCCGTAGCGAGGCCTTGTTTAGTTCACCTAAAAACAAAAAGCCTTTCAAGGTTTTTGTCATATCAAATCTTACGGCATATGTATGAAGTATTAAATATAGATAAAAACAAAAACTGATTATATAATTTGTTTGTAAATCACGAGATGAATTTTTTAAGTTTAATTATTCTATAATTAAATAATATTTGTCAAATAAAAACGAAATTGCTACAGTAACAAAATTCAAAAAAAATTAAATCTAAACAAGATCCGAAAACGGATAGTAATTTATTTGTTTCCTTCCTTTTTTTAACAAAAGACAGGACAGTAACACAGTAATTTCCACAAGCCCAATCATTTCCCAACCAATGGCTGACATGTGACACGGGACCGGCGTATAAACGCCGTGGAGCTATCTCAACGCAGTGTAGACCTTTTTTTTATTTACGGCGAGGACCGAGAGGGGCAAATCCGTCAGCTCGGGTTGGCCCCGTGCGCGCGGGCGGCCACATCGCATCGCATCGCATCGCCTCCCCTCCCCCACCTCTTCCGGTTAACGAGCAGTCGAGCAGAGCAGATCACCCAGAGCGAGCTGCGCGCAGATTGGAGACGAGGGGCGCGCTATTTATCGAGCGCAGCACCCACGGGAGCCACGCCGGCCGCCCTCTACCTCGTCCCCGTCCCCGTGCCGCCGTCGCTCCCCAGCCCCCACGCCGCCGCTCCCTCCTCGTCTCCGCCTGCCTCGATCGCCTCGTCTCGTACTAGGGAGGGTGGATCGGCGCGGACCACTACCTGCGGTGCCTCCTCGAATCCCCGCCGACAGCTTCCGCGGTGGATCCCCTCTGAGCTCAAATTAGGTATGTTCATGCCGTCTCCATGACCGACTACTGAGGAGCTTCTTTTTTTCTTGTGCGAATTTTTCTAGCTGATGAAGACGAGCAACAACAAGTGATGCTTGCTTCAAAAAAAAAAGACAGACACTACTGCCTCCATGTTGTTCGTTTCTAACAATTTTAATCTCTTCTTGGATGAACAGAGCAGGTGGCCTGAAATTAGTAATCCTTATCCTTCTTCTATTTTTCTTTTTATTTTGTTCTCGTGTGCAGCAGGATCTGAGCAGAAACCGCCGGGCGAGCTGATGTACGGCTCGCCGGTGTCCAAGGACCTGAACCTCCCGGTACAGCCGCCGATGACCTCGTCCGGGCTGCTACGCTACAGATCGGCGCCCAGCACGGTGCTCGGCGACCTCTGCGAGGACCTGCTCCCTCCGGCTCCGGGCGCCGGCCCCCCGCGCGATGGCGCCGACAACGTCATCTCCAGGTTCCTGGCCGACCACCACCACCACATCCGGGACGACAAGCCGTCGCCGCCGCCGCCGCCGGCGGCGGCGCCTGCCCACTTCCCGAGTGCGGCCGACATGGCCTCCCAGCAGCACCAGCATCAGCAAATGATGTTCCACTCCCAGTCCCAGCAGCAGCATATGGTGGACGCTAATAAGCCCGGCGGGCTCTACCGCACCGTCAGCTCGGGCATGGAAGACGCCGCCGGGACCGGCGCCGGCGTCGGCGTGGGCGCGGCCAGCAACCTGATTCGGCAGAGCAGCTCCCCCGCGGGGTTCCTGGATCATTTCAGCATGGACAACGGTTGGTTGGTCTCTCTCTCTCGCTCGCTCTCCTTAATCCGGCCTCCATTTGGAACTCCCTCGGTTGCCATTCCCTGCTTGCATCGCGGCAGGGGCAGCAATTATTGCAGTTCTTGCTTGGGGAGTTTCGCTTCCCCCGAAACATTTCTATTTCCGGAAGTAACTGACACGGAGGGCCACCACCCCTCCGATTCTTCTTCATCCAGGGTACGGCGCGATGCTGAGGGCGAGCATGGGCATGGGCTTCCGGGACGGCAGCGGCGGCGTTGGCGGGGCAGGTGGCGCGGCGACGGACTCCCTCGCGGGCGGCGGCGGCGGTGGCGGTAGCGGTAGCGGCAGGCTCAAGGGGCAGCTGAGCTTCTCGTCGCGGCAGGGGTCGCTGATGTCTCAGATCTCGGAGATGGACAGCGAGGAGATCGGAGGGAGCAGCCCCGAGGCTGCTGCGGGCGGCAGGGGCGGGTACATCCCGGGGTATCCGATGAGCTCCGCCGGGTGGGACGACTCGTCGTCGGCGCTCATGTCCGACAGCCTGTCCGGGATGAAACGCCCGCGGGACTCGTCGGAGCCTGGCGGCCAGCAGCAGCAGCAGCAGCAGAACGGTGGTGGAGGGCTGGCGCACCAGTTCAGCCTGCCCAAGACGTCGTCGGAGATGGCGGCCATCGAGAAGTTCCTCCAGTTCCAGGACGCCGTGCCCTGCAAGATCCGCGCCAAGCGCGGGTGCGCCACGCACCCGCGCAGCATCGCCGAGCGGGTGAGCCAGCTGCTGCACCCAATCCCAATCCCAATCCCAATCCCAACCTCGTACTACTACTAGTAGTATTTTCTTAAGAAATCATCTAGCCTGCGGTTGAGCGCGATTCGCTGATGCCTTGCCCTCCATCCATGTTTTGACCGACCGGCCATTCAGGTGAGGAGGACAAAGATCAGCGAGCGAATCAGGAAGCTGCAGGAGCTCGTGCCCAACATGGACAAGGTACTAGCTGCTACTGCCTCCCCTGCCCTGCCCCCGCTATGCTTTGCTCTGCACCCACCAGGCGATAGAACAGTGTTCTTCTCTTTGCAAATTCTGCCTGCCGGCTGCCGCCATGCGAGGACCACTCCAGGCTACTGACCTTTTTCTCGCTTCCCGTTCCTTGCAGCAAACCAACACCTCCGACATGCTGGACTTGGCCGTCGACTACATCAAGGATCTCCAGAAGCAGGTCAAGGTACGAGCAAGCGAGCCAACTAACCAACAACTCTGATTTCCTCCTCCAAAACCCAAATCCAAATCTCCTCCACAACTTTACCGGCCGGCAGACCTGTCGGCTGTCGCCGTAGCTAGGCAGCCTTGGTCTAGCTAGTTGCAAGGTCAGCCAGTGACGTCCAAATCACGGAGGCTGATCGATCTGATCTCTTTTCCCGGTGGCCGACGGCGAGGGTCACCTACGATTACAACCATCTGTCGTTGACTTTTCACCTAGCACGACTACTAGTACTTTTCACCTACAATTACAACCATCTTATCCGGAACACACGCTGCCTGCAAACACAGCGTGGAACGAGCTTTTACTGCCATCTGTATGTTAATCCGTAATCTGATCGATGCATGAATTGCAGGCGTTGAACGAGAGCCGCGCCAGCTGCACCTGCCCGGCGAGCAAGCACCAGCAGTTCTCCGGCTGAAGCACTTGCCGGCGGTTCGATCTCCGGCTGGGTACTACTACGTACACACACCACACCGTCCAGCAAAAGACCACAAGACCTGGAGACACGGAGGAACAGGAACACCATCGTCGTCTGGGACGGTTGTGTTAACCGTAGCTGCTTCCCTGTCTCCGTTCGCTGCGCTTGCGTGGTCTGGTCGAGTAGAGGCAGCTCAAGTTTGCTGAAGAGGAGCATGTACAGTGCCGGAGGCTGGACTGGAGCAGTGGCATCATCAAGTATTCAGGCGACTTGGAGGAGGGAGTGAGACATGGGAGGAGGAAGAAACAATTGTATAGTACTGCTTCGTTTTTTTGCTTTGCTGTAACACTTTTGCTACATATATTTGTACCATCCCTGCATGCCCATGTCCATTGTTACATTTATTATTACATAGGAAAACTTTACGACTACTGTGCTTTTGTGTTTTTACCAGCAGCAGTGGCCGTAAGACGATTAAGGCCCTGTTTGGATCCCTCCAATTTTTAAGAATCTAGTTTTACAAAATTGGGTGGGATTCAGGCTAGTTGTCTAGTTTCTTCTGTCAGTTTTGTCAAATTTTTGCCAGTTTTTTATGATCCTGTGAGCAATAAATGAAGTCAGATTCTGAAAAACTAGAGGATTCAACCCCCCCCCCACCCCCACTAGTTTTTGCTAAGAATCTAGATTTGAGAAACTAAAGGGAAAAGTTGGTTTTTATGAATCTAAAACTCATCAAAATGGGCCCTAATTCAACTCAGCGGAGTTGTGCTACATCCCCTAAAAGTCCATATAGGTAATCTCATATTATTACTGGTGTGGCTGCTGCTTCTCTCCCAACGGATTACTAATATATTTAGGCGTTTCATCTCAAAATCAAAGGTATTAAAGCCCTTGATTTTGACATGAAACAACGAAGGCACTATAGTGTTGACATGAAACGAACATGCTCTAAAATGGATAGTGGAGGGGTGGATCACCTATATTTGAAGGAGAGGCGGTGGATTTTACTAACAATTTAAAGGTATTGCAGATGGTATGAATCATCTGTTTGAACAACGTATTGCATAATTAATAGTATTGAGAATGAGATAAGTAATGTGTTGAAGCTGCTCGAAGGTCATTATCCTACTTTTGAAGGTTGATGAAAAAAAAACCTAGAGCACCTAATAAAAGATTCTCAAATCTCCCCTCAAACCCTTATTATTGGCGCTTACTTTTCAATTTCAACCATTTCTCTTCCTGCACCCATTCAGAACTGTGCGCGCCCTGAGCAGTCGCGCCATTGGGCATGCCAACATGGCTCACGTGAGGGGAGGGTAATGGCAATGGAGGAGGAGGAGGAGATGGAGGGTGTTGTTGGGAATGCAAGATGGTAGAGGAAAAAGAAAAATAAATAATATGTCTGACAAATTTGTCAATGAAAACAGGGACTTTAATTTATAGGTTGATGCTAAGAAAAAGGTTTGAGTTAAAAGTAAAAACCGAAACCATTTTAACACACCGTCATCCGCACCAACCACCTCACCCGCGAATTATAAATACTGCATTGCATTGGCTTTGCTCCTTGGTTCACGGCCACGCTAGCTGTGAATCTGATGGACGGACCATGCATACTTGAACGCATACATACATGACACATGCAGGATTGGTGAGAGACTTTCTATACATACCATCACGACCAAAGTTTGTTTCCGTTTTATATATCAATCAAAAAAAAAGCAGTTCGTTTTCGTCTCAAATTAAGAAAAACAAAGCAGTTTGTTTTCGTCCTCGCTCTACGAGCTTTGATGTGCTCACAGGTCGCCAATTCTCGTGTCACGTTGCATCGGTTGTCAAACGCACGGGAAGAGAACGAGCTCAGATAATCGAAAAATTAGTCTCGGTTTCTCCTAAAAAAAATAGTCTCGGTGCAGAGACCGGCGTGACAGAGAACGCAGGCGATGGTTCTTTCGGCGGGAGTGCCTAATTTTGCTACTGTACCCAACTTTCCATCGTAAGCGGTTTCGTGTGTCATCTTTTTCAAAACTGGACGACCGATGGATAGAGTAGTCGAGTTCATCGACTTTTTGCTCGCGTCGTCGATACTTCGTCGCTCTTGTCGATTTTTTTTCAGAAGTTTTTACCGTATTTTTATTAGACGGGGACTTGTCTCCAGCCGATCGAAGCAAGCTTAAAGTCAACACAAGCCATGTGCAAACAGGTCAAAACAGCCGATCGTAAGCTCAAAATGCCGTCGGTCGTCTCTCCGCTCCTGCTGTACAACTGTACAAGCACTAACAGTCTAGCACCAGCATGGAAGAAGTGAATATGACACGACCACATGAAGAAGTACCTATAAATACTGGCCAATCTCAATCTAATTTTCATTAGAGTTTTATGAACATTTAAAATATGTATATTAATGAAGTGAGAGATGATAAGAATTTTATAAGAGCAAAGAGAGTTTTATCCCTATAAAACTCTTCTGTTTTCAAAATCTAATGTGTTGGAAATTGGGGCACGCTGATCTAAGATAAGAGATCAGAGATCAGTTGATGAAGCCGGCAAACATAATCCACACGGCATGATGATTAGCCAGTCCAAAAGACAAGGACAAAGCCATGAAATTATGGTCCGGGGGAAAGTTGGAGGAGGACAGTCATGGCCTCGTTGTTTGTTTGTTTGTTTGTTTTCTTCATCCGGCGACGCGGAGGCGATCGAGTTCATTCCAAGGCATGCACCCAGCAGCAGAAGAAAGTTCTTCGTTGAACGGTGCAGCTATATATGATCCCGTATTTTCCCGTGCGTGACGTGAACGGTCACTGTCCACCTCCAGCCATGGCACTCTCCTGTTGTGCTGTCAATGTCATGTGGAAGCAGCGGAGGGCGAGGCAGCGTGGGAACTCCGAGCATTTGGGGGTTGGCCGACGACGGCCTCTCGTTGTCTCTCTGCTGATCCTTTTCTGGCATTCAGTTTTTGCTGCTGACGACGGGGCAGTGTGGGGTGGGGACTGGGGAGACGAGACGAGACCGCGAGAGGGACACCCGGGCCGGGCGTCGTCAATTCGCGACAGCGGCCGCCGGCCTTGTCCGCCCCGCTCGTGCCTCCATCGCACCGCACGCGCCGTCGTCGCCACGTCGGCTCTCACGGGAGACCTGTCACCGCTCCCCCGTTTCGTTTTCGCAATTTTTTTAAACCTAGTTACACTTTATGATTAGACAATATTTATCAAATAAAAATAAAAATACCACGGTGTCAAAATTCAAAAAAAAAATTTAAATCTAAACAAGACCTTATTTCTAGCATATGCATATACGGACCCCTTGGGATTTGTAGATTTGGTTGGAGGATGAGATGAGATCCGCCTTTACCGAGTAGTACACTTTCTTGACGCACACGCGAGTACCAGCCAGGATGGAGATCGTGCGCGTGCCGCTGCCGCGTGGTCCCCAGCGCTCTCTCCAAACGGACGGAGCGGGCCTTGGAGGCTGTCGTGTGGGCTTGCGCTGTCGCGGCGCGCGGCCACAGAGCGCCCGCGTCCGCCGTGTTCTCTCTCCTTTTGCATTCGTGTCGGCTCCCAGCGGCAGCGCTAGGACGGCTCCGGCGTCCGCCGGTCCGCGCGACGCGTCCCCACCGGCCAGTGTCACAGTGTGAGTGGAGAGTTTCCTAAACTATCGTGTCATATAAAATAAAATGAAACTGGGATGAAACACTCACTCTCAATGGAGAGTTTTATTTCATAGTTTCATAGACAGTTAATTACAAGACTCATGCAGAGTTGGTAATCGTAATAAGAGAATTTCATCTAGATGAAACTCATTTTTCTCTCTCTTAAATACACTGTCATGTCATCAAAACAATCTATGTGGCAATCTATTTAATGCAAATGAAACTCACATAAAACTCCCATTAAGACTGACTTTAGGGACAAGTAGGAGAGAACATCAATGAGTTACTATTAGGTCACTCTCAATGCATAGTTTCATGGTACAGTTATCAAAACTAAAAACTAGGTAACCGAGCCATATGAGTTTCATGGGACGAAACTCCTCTTTCATCTGATGAAACTCCTTCATTTAATGACCCTGCTAAGACAATAATTTTGCTTATGTGGCACCCCATTTAACGTGCATGACACTCCCATGAAACATGTATTGAGACTCGCCTTAGTATCTATTTTAGGAGAAGCTAATAAACCTTAATGAGCTAATAAATCTTAATGAGCCTTGTCTATCTAATAACCGAGTGTTGGATACTCGATTTTTTTTTATAATATAAAAAAAAGAGAGAACCGAGGAGGGACCAGCGAGGTCGTCGTCGTCGTTGTCAACGCATGCAGCTAGCGAGCGAGATGGTGTGCATGGCACTATGCCAGACCAGCCGAGGACTGGACGAGGACAGACAGCCAGCCGTCTGGGTGCTCGGTCGACACGGAGCAAAAGCGATCGAGGGCGGCGAGCAAAAGCGCCGGCGCGGCGCGCGCGGGTGGTGGTACACCGTACCGTGCATGTCAGGGACGAGATGGGGATCCGCCGGATCCCATCATCCATCTGCCGGCGATGGGACGCGAGAAGCTAGTAGTATTGGGCACGCACATGAATGCATGGCCCGCGGCACTGCGAAGCGCACCATGAGCCACATGCATGTGGCTTTGCTGCGGGCGGCGCACCACCCAGAAGGCCAGAACCAACGTGGTGCTGGTGCTGCTGGTGCAGCAGGGCGGGGGCGGGGCGCGCACTCCATCGCTGCAGCCTGCATAGTTTTGCTCGTGCCTATGCAGTACAGTACGTTCTCGCGGGGCTGTGTGAAAAAGCAGTGCACTATCAATTTGGAGATTTAGGCCTTGTTTATATTTAATTTTTTTAAAATCCAAATACTGTAGAACTGCCAATTTATTTTTAATAATTATCATTCGATTATAGACTAATCGAATTTGTCAAAAGATTCGCGAGAAGATGGATGGACAAGAACATGATGTGAGCCAGAGATACGTACTCTGTAGTACCTTTATCTGTTCGTGTTGCCATCCCAGTTTCGTGAAGGTTCCGGTGCAACGCATCCAGACGGCATGGCATGGCACGACAAAGTCAGAGGCTGCGTACGTATACTACAGGCCACCCTAGCTCGGCGGTCGACGGCGGCGGCGCTGCTGGTTCGAAAGAGTTAAAAGGTTTTCTTTACTTCCACCTCAAATTCCAAAACTTTTTAAAATTCTTCGTCACATCGAATCTTTAGACACATACATGGAGTATTAAATATAGACAAAAATAAAAACTAATCGTTCGTTTAGATCAAAATTTACGAGACGAATCTTTATTCTAGTTAGTTTATGATTGAACAATAACTAGTACAAATAAACAAAAATACTACGGTATGACGAAAATTTTCACTTGAGAAATTAAACACGGCCTAAAGCCAAGGCATCCCCCGGCGGATACCGCAGTTTGTGGTGTCAACTCTAGCTGCTCGTCGGCCGACGTCAACGCCGCCCGGGCGACCTTGGCCTTGTTTAGTTCAACCTAAAAATTAAAAAGTTTCGAATATTTCGGTACATGTATGAATCATTAAATATAGATAAAAATAAAAACTAATTGTATAGTTTACCTGTAAATCGGGAGATGAATCTTTTTAATTATAGTTAGTCCATAATTAGACAATATTTACCACAAACAAACGAACGTACTAACGAAATCCAAAATCTTTTCGCATCAAGTTTACACAGAGACCGGCTCGGTCTGGCCGCTATCTGCTCTTCCGTACGTGCGTTGAAAACCGTGGAGGAGGAGGTGAACATTTCCGTTTTCAGACGGGCGGCAGGTCGGCGGCCGGGGTCGCGCAGCCGTCGTCGTCGTCGTCATCTACGCATGGTACGGTGCAGACTGCCGAGAGAAAAGAGACGCGTGCATGCATGGTGGTGGTTTGTTCTCTGTCCAAAGAAACGCACCATCAGCCACACAGTGCGCTTGAGCTTGAGATTGCCGCAACTTTTCCTCCTGCACTGATCCGCATCGCACCCGATCCAGATCCAGATCCAACGACGTCGTCGTGGTGCGTGGCAGCTCGTGCCGCCGTGAAACTTGTCCGCCGGGCGGCGGCCGGCGGGCCACCGCACCGCTCACCGCTCAGCGCAAGCACAGGCCTGTACGGCAAAGTGCGGCCGTAACAGGCTGCAGAGCGCGAGGGATGTGTGGCGTACACTATGGACGCACGCGCAGGTACGGAGCCGATGTGGCCATGCAGTGCATGGCTAACGGGGTGTCTGGCTCTACGTTTTTCAGCTCCTCTTCAGTCAAACGGTTTCAGTTCTACGCACTCATTCGAAGAGAAAGGATAGAGTTGTGAGAGCACCTAAAGAAGTACTCTACAAACTCCAGTTTTTTGTGGAGCTGCTCTATGATGTAGTTTGTGAAGCAGAGTTTGTAGAGCAGTCACAACACCCCTAAAACTCCAACGGCCGCAATGTGACGGGGTGACTGAAGATTGGTCTAGCAATTTATTAACAAACTGTGTAATTAGTTTTTAGTTTTATCTATATTTAATGCTCTATGTATTTGTCTTAAGATTCTATGTAACGAAAAATCTTTAAAAATTTTAGGTTTTTTGAGTGAACTAAATAAGAATGAAAAAAAATGAAAAAGTGAAAAGCGCATGCATGCGTGCATGATGCATGCCAATGTAGTGGAGTTGCCAATGAGTTCGCCTTTGGTTCCATCGTCCACTCCAGTCCACTGTCCACTCCACTCCACTCCACTCCAGGCAACACATCGCAATGAGTTCGGTGTGGCCTGTGGGAGATCGCTGCCTGGGCCAGGGTCAAACAGCGCAGGCCGGCCGCCGGGCGAAGCGAAGGGGTTGCTGCTGCGCTGCTGCTGGGCTTCGTGAAAGACTGACAGTATGGGCTGCGGGATCCTGGGCCTTGCTGCTACGGGAGGCCTCCGCAGTAGGAGGAGAGCCTGTGGGCCGGACGTTTTCGCTAACTGTGGGCTACCTTAGTCATTGAACCCCATTTGGGCCTTCTAAAAAACATTGGAACGCCAGATTTTTTTTTTGTATTTCTGAATTTTTCTTCCTCTGAAATTAAATGAAATTACAGCGTTTTAAATGCGCGTTACACCTGTATGTCACCTTGCACTGCCCAGATGCTTCTTTATCTGAAGAGGAAACCCGTTGCCACCATGGCTCCCTCGCGCTCTCGCTATGCTCAGTCTACTTTGGAGCTGAATTTGTAACACAATAATTTTCAGCGGAGAACGGAGAATTGAGGCTGAGCCGTTCGGTTTTGCTTTTAACCTCTTCTGTCAGTGTCAGCTAGTCTCTGCTTTCGCTCTGTTTGTTCCACATACAGACCAGATGTCTTGGTGTTCATCTCGATTACTCGCTGTTCACATTAGGCTTGCTTCTGGTCGTCATCTCAAAAGAGGAGCATCACCGTACAGAAATTCTTCTAATGTTTGTTGAGATAATGAAAACACTGTTGCGTGTTTCCCGCATTTTGGCTGAAGTTGAAATAACAGACAGCTCTGTACATCTTTGAATTGGTTGATACAGGGTAATACTATCCATTTATCTAAAAATGCCAAATGGAGAAAACTGTTAAGCAAAATCCCCCTTTTTCACCTTCGAAAAGTTGGGAGGAATCTGTTAAATTAAAAATCTTGAATACATCTTTCTTACAGACCATGGCTCTCTTACGGCGCAAGTATGTTACAAATATACTGACTGACAGGCACGTCAACGGTCAAAATGACATTCTGGCATCCCAGTATATAGCACTTTGCAACCTATAGCAGAACAAATACTACTGCATCACACTAACAATCAGTCAAAAGTACACTAGAAGCACCTCCAATCAGCAACAGATATACATATATGCTCCGGATCTAGCTGTTGTACCTGCAGAGCACCCTGCATTTGAGCAGCCTGTCCTGGACATAGAACCCAGGCAGCACCATGAGTTTCACCTGCGACGACGACGGCAGCGGATGGTTCTGCGACCGCTGCTTGTCGAACAGCACATCCTCCATGTACGTCTGATCGAACGCCCTGTTCTCCTCAACCCGCAGGATCGTCAGCGGCGGGCTGAAGGAGAAGGCCAGCAGGTGGAGCAGCCAGATGCACTTGGATGCCACAAAGAAGCACTGCAGCAGCTGCTCAGCCCATGGCCACGACCAGTTAAGGGTGGACACGATGCAGCTCATCTTCTGGTCGCAGAAGCGGCTGAAATCCTCGCAGTGGTACTTGGTGCCCTTCTTCAGGACCTCGTTCCAGCTCAGGTTGCGCAGCGCGACGAACGACGCGAAGCTCTCCTGCCGGTCCTGCTTAGGGTCGAGGCACTTGGGCGACCCGTTCTTCTGGAACGTGCAGTTCTCGAAGTCTTGGTACATTGCTTGGTTCATCAGAGCTTCGAGGTGGTACAGCACTAGTTTCGGGTGCTTGTCACTGAGCGTGATTTGATATGGCTGTAGGAGTAAATTTAGTTTATCTGATAGTCCGTTGTCAGCATCTTCAACTTGCTGTATCAATACCTTGCAGAACTGTTTTATGGAAAGACGGGCCTCGGATACTATCTGCAAAAACCCTTCCACCATAACCTCATGACTGACGGGCAAGGAATTGTCTCTGCTCCCGCTAACTGACCTAGTCGATCTCTTTGAGTGACATTGCATGTTCTTTGCGCTCGTCGCTTGCTTTAGAGCCTTCTTTAATTCCGAACAGTATGCTTCCAGGCTCACTAGCTTGGTAGTCAGTTCTCCTAGTGATAGTTTCATCTCAGATACTTCTTGCAGGGCAGCGTCCCTGTGCTCATTGGCCTCAACAACCTCTTTCTTCAGGGACTCCAGTGAGAACACACCCCAGTCCTTCAGAAGCTGTGACATGTTCTCACATTCGATGGTGTTCGGCGACATGTCTGATTTCGGTTTCCTCTTTGACTTTGGTAAGAGCCAGGAGAGAATATGTGGCCCTTTGTGCCTTGTCCGGGAGAAGGCAGCAGGGTGGTAGTTTGACAGGGGCGCGGTGCTATTGAGGTTCTTCAAGGACTTGGCATCAGCTTCAGTGTCCCGACTGATAGTTGCAGGCTTGCAGGTATTACACGTTGTGACGGCCTTAAATTCAGTTAAGTCTGTCAACCTGCTGGCTGACCTAATCAAACTGTCAGCAGAGAGGGTGGGTTGAAGGAGTAACAGATGGTTTCTGCATGCCTTTCTGTTCCGCAGGTGCTCATTTGATGAAGAAAAATGTAGCTCGCTGTTTGACGAAGAGAAGGTGTTGTGATTGTCGAAATCCGAGAATGCCACCTCGTCTTCTAGGCCATCATGGTCCAAACCGATGCCACTCCAGTTCTCGGATAGACTCCTGTTATCTTGCCGAATGTAGTTCATTCCACCCAAGGGCTCTTCATCATAAGTCTGGGAATTCATCAAAGCAAGCAGCAAAGTTTATGCTACAGTTACAGTACGAAATGGAATCGAAAGTACAGCAGCATGAAGCAAAACAAGCACTATCCATAGAAAAATGTTGTACCAGCAAGCAACACATTAACGCAACCATTTAGTGTTTCATAATTTCAGTGTAGACATGATACTACTATACTGATCAATTGACTCTTCATGTTCGCGAGTGTCAGTACTCTACTTTATGCTGGCATCCCCAGCCAGTTCTGGGCCCTTGTGGCCATAATCTCTTGTAATGCACTTTATTGAAAGCAGGGTTCCACCTATATCTTTTTTAAAAAAAATCAATTGATTATGTACATCGATTTGGAGTCCATGAGACCCTGAATTTTTATATATTGAGGTAATGATGTTCCACCATGCAGCAAAACAACCTTTTCAGACAACCTGACAGCTTAAATAAAGTTCAGTCCAATGCTGAGGAAATGGCTCATTATATTCCGCCAAAGCGTATGAGTAGAATGCTTTTAGATGTTGACAGAAAACAAATGAAGTAGCAAAAATCATTCCTCGACAGCTGTACGGACAAAAATGAGAAAAGATTTATCTTCACGAATCCTTTTTTCTGTATCTTAGTTGGGAGTCACTGAAAACATCTAGACAGCAGATCCACCAGGATGCTTCTGTGAAATGAAATGCAATCAAGTAACCGCTTTACTGTTCTCGGCTTCTAGCATGACTCCAACCAAACTCCATCGATTGAACTGTAATTTACGCCTAGAAATCCAAGTTAACCTCTTAAAAGAACATTGTCGCAACAAGAAGAACAATCTAATAGCCACAAATTTTGCGAAAACATCAGCATGGGAAGGCAGGGCATGCGAATCCAGCAGCAAAGGAGGCACCTTCCAGGTTTTCACACACAAACACACCCCTGGAACCAAATAAACAAACAACAAACGTGGCTGCAACTGCAACAAGTTTGAGAGGCTCGGCGGTCCGCTTACCGGGGCAAACACGGGGTAGTCCTCGGCGGCGGCGGGCAGGAGGACCGGCCTGGTGAGCGCCGGCGACGCGGCCGGCGGCAGGCGGATGACGGCGGGGCTGCGGCTGGCACTGGCGTAGGTGCCAGCATTGGAGGCGCCGCCGCCGCCGCCTTGGAGGAGCGCGGCGTGGAGCGCGCGCAGCTCGGCGGCCTTGGCGACAGCGGCCTGGATGTCCAGGCGCGAGGTCGGGAGCGCCGGCGGGAGGTAGGCGGCGGAGGAGGAGGAGGCGGAGGCGGAGGCGGTGGCGGTGGCGTCCGCAGCCATGGCGCCGGCGCGGGTCAAAGGCCGCGCCTTTGGCTGGTGGCTTGGGCTGCGCTGCAGTTACTGCGGCTGGCCGGAGGCGTGGAGTGGAGGCGTGGGCGGGGGAGTTCTCGTCATTGGGGCCTGGGGGGTGGGGGCTGGAAATTAAAGCAGTGGAGTCTGAGACACTGGATGCCGTGCCGCAGGCTGAGGGGGGAAGAAAGGAATAATGGCGTGTTCCTCCTGGTTGGTTGCCTGTTTTGTTTTAAACCTTGTGTTTTATAATTATAATTGCAGAGAGACTTGTAGGAAATGAAATCTTATGCTCGCTCACCGTCTGCAGGTTGCGAGGGGAGGGGATGATCGTATCAGCGACCTTATTCTACCGGCTATCGGTTAGATAGCGAGAGGATCAGCTCATTCGGTTGGTCAGTTGCAAGTCAAACGGCAAGTGCGTTGTCGTCAAAAAAGAAAAAAAAAAAACGTCAAGTGCGTGCATATCCTGGCAATCTAGGCGCCGGTTAGATTTGCTTGGCTAGCGGGGCTCCATTCATTCGTACTTATTTGCCGATTCTATTTGTCATCTAATAATATTTTTCTTTCAAAAAAATAGTAAATAATATTTTTAGTAATAGCTTTATAGACAAGCACAAACGGGCTCAGTGATCCGGCAGCATGTATGTATACTTCTACACCATCAAATGGATAAACTCGAGCATTCTTCTCTCTTTTATAGATTGTGTGTAGTACTAACGTAGTATCGCATTTCTCTGCTTTTGTTTTATCCGTGTGATTCGGGCTGCTAATGATAATGAAGAAGGCCACAGGCCAGCAGCGGATTTGAAGATCTGTAGCTTTGTACGTATAGGATGGAGCACATGGTATCAATGGAAGAGTGCATCTTAAGGCAGGCATCATCAAAACCCCTTCCAGTCTGTCAATGGCACGCTATTATTCTTTTAGAGCAAATATAAGAAGCTGATGTAAAGGGGTAATAGAAAATGTTACATCAGATTTGTGCTAACATAGACTCTACAAGAGAGCAAGGAAGCCGCACACATGTCAAACATCTAATGTCAAGCTCCAACAAATTTTGCGAGGGAATAAGATGGACCAGGCAAGTGGGCTTTAGATAAGCTAGAGATGATATGATAATGGTATATACCCCCTCTGTTTGTGAATAAATCAATTTCTGTAGTCGGTTTAAATCAAATCATTTTTATGTTTGACCGAACTTATAGAGAAGAGTATTAATAGTAGTTATAATATCTAAATATGTATATTATGGTGTATCTAAGTACACTAATTTGGTGTCATAATTGTTGGCACTCTTTTTATATAAATTTGGTCGAGGTTAAATGTACTTAATTGAAAAGAATGAACTATATATAGATATTGTTTTAATCAGGAGTTTAGGACACAGAGAGTACATGCAACCATCATCAATTTTCTTTTATAATTAACTAGTAGTATTTGTTATTAAAAAGGGTTCCACGTACGAACGAATGCGCGCGGCATCAAAGGATTGTCCTGTTGCTGCACCAGTTATTACTGGTGCGTGCGCCCCCACCACCGTACCTCCGGTTGATCGATCTCCTTCAGTACCCGTGTGTTTGGTTGGGGTTGGGTGGGTTGGGTTGGATCCAACTCAGTTTTTGAGGACGGAGCCAATCTAAAAGAGTGTTTGGTTGCACTTCGATTTTGGGACAGACCCAACCCATTTCAGTGTTTGGTTGAAGGATTAGGGACGGAGCGGCTCCGTTCAGTGTTTGGTTGAAGGAATTCAGTGTTTGGTGAACATCAACCCGGCTGGAGCGGCTCCGTCCGCCAGATTTTGACGGACGAGTCCAACCCGCATCTGAGAAGAATATTCCACTCTGGAGCCAACCCAACCCTCCCATCCTCCAACCAAACAGCCACGGAAACGTGTTCGCTCCGACCCGGCTCACCCCGCTCTCCAACCAAACACGCGGTACGTTACGTGATGCAGTCCCCATGGCCATGCCCGTTCGGCGGTGTGGCGAACGCGCCCAATGCACTGCAGCGTCGTGTACGTGCAGGGCCAAGCTATATGATATGATTGGGTCGCTGAAGGAAAACACTGCACGTACGCCCCCACTGTCTCGTTCTCGTCGTCTGTCATCGACACCGCCAGCACCCAACCGTGGCAATTGCAGAAGCTAGCTGTGTGGCTGTATATATGTAGGGTCGTCGTCGGTGGCCCGGCTTTGGAAGAAGGCAATCCAACAATCCACGTTAGTTACGATCCAGCTGATGATGGAAGCGTCTTGCATATATACTAGTTGCATCGCATGCCACGAATAATGAAGAAGCTATTAAGGCCTTGTTTAGTTCCCAAAAAATTTTACAAAATTTTTCAGATTCCCTGTCACATCGAATCTTTAGACACATGCATGAAGTATTAAATATAGACAAAAATAAAAACTAATTGTACAGTTTGGTCGAAATTGACGAAACGAATCTTTTGAGCCTAGTTAGTCCATGATTGTACAATATTTGTCAAATACAAACGAAAAAGCTACAGTGTCGATTTTGTAAAATATTTTGGAACTAAACAAGGCCTAAGCTGAGCTTATCCTAATCCAATCATGTACGGCATGTGTGTGGAATAGTAGTAGAACCAGAAAGGCAGGCAGCAACTTGGATCTCTTCTCTCCAGCGACGACGTTTGTGTTGTGCGGGGGGGGGGCCGGGCACGTACTGTAGCCTTTTTGTGCCTGGCTACTGTTTGTTCACAAGGCATTTGTACGTATAATATGAAACCGATCGACATGTACCTTCGTTGTCTTGTTGTTCTCGTGTACTTGTACTTCCCAGTATAAAACTAGTGCAACTAAGGCCTTGTTTAGTTCGCAAAATTTTAGTTTTTTTTGCTACTGTAGTACTTTCGTTTTTATTTGACAAACATTGCCTAATCACGGATTAACTAGACTCAAAAGATTCATCTCACAAATTTCAGATAAACTGTGTAATTAGTTTTTATTTTTATCTTTATTTAATGTTCCATGTATGCGACCAAAGATTCGATGCGACGGGAATCTTGGAAATTTTTACGTATACGTCTCGTGGCGTACACGTACGTCGCATCTGGCGGCGCCGTCCTGTCCTGTTACGTGCTGTGCTGGGTGTGTCTCTGACTACTGTGTGCACGACGTACTGATGGTATGGTGTATAAATACTGTTAGCTCCAGTGCACGGCCAGAGCACAGGTCCGAACCCGCAAGATGGTTCTTCTTTTTTTTCCCTCTCCTATGAAAACAAGCTCTTCATAGAGCCTGTTTAGATTCGCAATGAAAATTTTTTGGATGTCACATCGAATGTGTTGCAAGAATGTCGGGAGGGGTTTTTAGAAACTAATAAAAAAACAAATTACATAGCTCGCCAGAAAACTGCAAGACAAATTTATTAAGCATAATTAATCTGTCATTAGCATATGTAGGTTACTGTAGCACTTAAGGCTAATCATGGAGTAACTAGGCTTAAAAGATTCGTCTCGCGATTCTCAGCTAAACTGTGTAATTAGTTTATTTTTTTATCTACATTTAATGTTCCATGCATGTGTCCAAAGATTCGATGGGATGGATGAAAATTTTTTGGGAGGGGAACTAAACAGGGCCTATGTACTCTCCGTACTCAATACTATCACTACTACCCCCAACGTGGCAGGGGATGTCTGCCTGCCTGAATGCCTGATGATGCCGCCAGTAGCACGCCTGGCTAGCTAGGGGATTGTACTGTGTACCTGTCAGCACAATGTACCGAGAACAGCTTTGCTTGCGTTATCACTGTGAGACGACAAGCAGGGTCATCTCATCTCATCTCATCTGATGATATTCTGAGAGCTGCTAGGCGTGTGTGAGCGTGTGTTGCTTTTGTCGGAGCTAGCTCGTGGCTGGATGGCTGGTGGTGGGCATTTTGAGCGAGAAAGGTACTGCAGCGGCCATGCATGTTGGACTGACGCGGAACCACACCACTCCGTACCATGCTGCCATGCATGTTGCTTCGGGCGCATGCACAACGATAGCACATGCTTTGTTGTGCTGTGCCTGCATGCTGGTCTTTCTTCGGTTTCTGTCTCTCGCTCGCCTCGGAGGACTCGTTTAGGCCTTGTGATAAAAAAACTTTTTGATTTCAATACCGTAACACTTTCATTTTTATTTGATAAATATTATTCAATCATTGAGTAACTAGGCTTAAAAAAATTGTCTCGTGATTTACATATAAACTGTGCAATTAGTTATCTTTTTTTATCTATATTTAATGTTTCATACATGTGCTACAAGATTCGATATGATGAGAAATCTTGTAAAGTTTTAGGTTTTTGGGTTCATCTAAACAAGGCCTTAGTCTGTGAAAAGAACATTAGACATGTGTCAGAAGCATGTCGGGAGGATACTAATCATAAAAATAAATTATATAGCTCGCTTGAAATTTACAAGATGAAATTATTAAGCCTAAATAATTCGTTATTAGCATATCTAAGTTACTGATTTACAACTAAACTGTATAATTAGTTTTATTCTAGATTTGATGTTCCGTATATGTGTGTCTGAAGATTTGACGGGATAGCTAAGAATTTATGGGCGTTATTTCATTTCGATGATAAGGCAGATATGGAAAAGTATTATTTATTATTTTGTTGTGAGATAAAAAAAAATTTATTATAAGTCAAGCGAACAGGTGACACAGTCCTGGTAGGTGTAGCGAACGCGCGCGCACTGCTGCCGTGGTACTAAACTAGCGCAAGTATATGTCTCGTGCGTCGTACATGCATGCTGCGTCGGCCGGGCGCGGGCACACACGGCACGGGGTTGGTAACAGCGTGCTGTAGTGTCTGCCTGTGTGTGGTGTGGTGTGGTGGATACTCCTACCCTGCTACACGACGACCAGAGCAGGTGCAGGGTGCAGCCTTGCAGGTCCTAAACCCGGCCAGTAACTCGGCCGTCAGATGGTTCCTAATCAGGGTTCTACTTCAGCTTCGAAAAAAGCTCTTGTACTACTTTACTACTACTACCCCCAACGTGACAGGGGATGTTTGCCTGCCTGCGTGCGTGATTGATGGTGATCACGTAATTAAGTAGCACCGTTTGTTTAATAATAATGGAATAGGCCATCTAATCTAATGTAAACGCCACCCAATCCAATGACACCGCCCAGTAACAGTAACAGTGTAGCAGACGATAGCTAGGGGACTGTACCGTACCTGTCAGCAGCACAACGTACGCTTTTCATTCGCTATGGTCAATATAATTTAGAAATGGGAGCAACATTTGCTTATAAAACGCCCACTCAGACGAGCAGGGGCCTGATCTCATCCGAGAGCTCTTGTCGGAGCTGGTGGCCAGATCGATGGTGGTGGCATACTGGCATTCAGCGAGAAAGGTAGCGGGGCCATGCCCATGCATGACGCGCTTTCTTGCTTGTTTGGACTGACGCGCGGCACCACTCCGACCGACCGACCGCCAATAATATTTGCTTGGGGCGCATACATGCACAGCCACAGCGATAACACACATACTATGGTCTTGTTTAGGCCTTGTTTACTTTCCAGAAAATTTTGTAAAATTTTTCACATTCTCCGTCACATCGAATCTTTAGACGCATATATAGAGTATTAAATATAGACGAAAATAAAAACCAATTGCACAGTTTGGTCGAAATTGACGAGACGAATCTTTTGAGGCTAGTTAGTGCATGATTAGACAATATTTGTCAAATACAAACGAAAATCCTACGGTGCCTGTTTTGCAAAAAAATTTAGAACTAAACAAGGCCTTAGATCACCCAGAAATCCAAAAAGTTTTGAAGATTCCCCATCACATCGAATCTTGCGGCACATGCATGAAGCATTAAATATAAACGAAAACAAAAACTAATTATACAGTTTGTCTGTAAATCGCGGGACGAATATTTTGATCCTAGTTAATTCATGATTGGATAATATTTATCAAATAAAAATGAAAATGCTACAGTAGCGAAATCCAAAAATTTTTTCGGAACTAAACAAGGCCTATGGTGTGATGTGGAGCGACCTAGCTAGCTGTGCTGTGCCTGCTGGTGCTGGCCTTTCTTCGGTTTCCAGTCGCTGGTGGAAATCGGAGAAGAGAAACAGAAGGCACCTGTGGTGGTCTCGTGGACATGAAAGCAAAAGCACCTCTGCGCCGATGATGATGAGCTGCGCCTGCGTGCGTGCCATCGTCCCCCTCTTTCTCTGGGCTTGACAAGTGAGGCCTTGTTTAGTTCCTGTAGTATTTTCGTTTGTTTGTGGTAAATAATGTCCAATCATAGATTAACTAGAGTTAAAAGATTCGTCTCGTGATTTACAGTCAAACTGTGTGATTAGTTTTTGTTTTCATCTATATTTAATGCATGAACCGTAAGATTCGATATGATATGGAATCTTGAAAACTTTTTACGAGGCCGCGGCCCGCGAGCTGACGTGCCGGCCATGTGCGTGTGCTGTGGGCGTACCCGGCCGGCCGACCGTCATCATCATCGTTGCTCTTCGCATGCAGCTGAAAATGGTTGCCGGCGCAAGTGCCGAGAACGAGGCCGGATACGGGCGGCCACCGCGAGGAATCTACTCTACTCTACTCTACTCTACTCTACTCTACTCCCTCCAGATACTACTACTACTACTACGCCTCTGCCTGTGCCTGGGCCTCGTCGGTTTCGGTTGCGCGCGCACCGCGACGCACGCGGCGGCAGGCAGCCTTTTTCTTTCGCCGGGACCGAAAACACGCACGGGCACGGCGACGGGGCCGCCCGCCCGGGGACCGCGGGCGAGTCGGGGCAAACGGGCAAGCCAAAGCAATGGGCAGCAGCTGGCAGGAACCGCGGCCGCGTAAAGGCGCCCGGTGCGGCGCTGGCCTGGCCGGGCCCCGGGACGGCGACCCACCAGCGACGACCGGGACGACCGCTAGCTGCTGCTGCACCTAGGGCGGGCCGCCTGATCATCGACCCCAGTGGCAGTGGCAGAAGCAGTCGCAGTGGCGCAGTAGCCTACCGCCATGGAGGAGGAGCCAAGGAAGCGGAGGGCACTAGTGCAGTGCAGTGCAGTGCAGCACACCTACCGGACCGGGTTGACAACTTGAGAGATGAGATGAGATGAGATGCCAAAGCCAAATGCAGGCAGCCGAGCCAGCGTTGCCTGCCGCTCTGCCTGCGGCAACCCGGTCTGCAGCAGGGGGCTGGCTGCATTTGCATCGGTGGTGGGCTGCGCTCTGCCTGCGGGCTGCAGCATGTTGCGCCGCTCAGGATAACTGGGCTCGGCCCTTCCCGTACGCTGGGCCGCTCTTCATTCTATATATCCTCACCACGCGTTTCAGAGAGGAACTAGTTTATTTGACCTCCCTCAAAAAATCGCATAAGTGTTTCTAAAAAAACAATCGCATAAGATTGATTTATCTTACTTAGAAATTCAGTTTTCTAGACTCCTTTCAAATACTGAAACTGTCGGATTTGTCTCCTAGATAGATTGGTTTTGGTAGTTGTTTTAGCTGATGCGGTGCCATATCAGCTGTCCTATATGGCACGACAATGAAGGTACATCTAACTTTTACGATAGTTCAACAAGATCAATGAGATTTTGTAGAAATATTTTTTTCAAACTGTTTTGTCCCGTAGAATCCCTTACTTATAGCTTTTTGAATGTTTCAATCAGCTATATTACACGACAAAAGGAGTAGAAAAATGTAATCTACATGTTTCCTACAAAAAAGGTAGAAATCATGTTGTCTGCTTAATAATCCATAAAATTTATAAAGTGTTACTTTGTTCCACACCCATGTAAAAAGGTAGTATATCAATGTTCTCATCTCGTTCAATTAGACCGGAATGATTAATGTGCATAAAAAATCGACTTGTCATTCACCTTCTGAGCCATGTTTATGCCTCTTGAATGTGCGAGGAATTTTGTTTCTTGTTGCAATACACTTCATCCGTTTTAAATTATAAGTTATTTTTTAACTTTTTTTTTGGTAAACTTAATTTTCTACTATCTAGATAGAACGTATGTCTAGATACATGGCAAATTAGATGTATCAAAAAAGTTAAAGCGACTTATAATTTAGAATGGAGGAGGTATTTGCTAATCTAATACTAAAACAAGAAATATTCTTTTCGAAAAATTTCATTTGTCATTCTAATCTTGCTTGTTAAAAACTACTCCGTACATGGTTCTTGATAATAATAATATTTAAGTAACTGTTGGAGTCTCAACCAGCGATTGGAGTCCATGTGACGAGGACATACAACATTTGGATTACCTTGGTTGGAACACTTTTAAATTTCATTTTGAATTAAAAATTATTTTTTAGCATGTGTTTTGTTAAAAAAAAACTTTGGTTTTACTTAAGCAGGTATATATATTGATGAATTTCATGGAAAAAATACTACTTTACATACCATGAATTTAGTTTTTTTTTTGGAGTCTATTTTAATGTTAAGCATTTTTGGTTGTTTGGAGTCTATTGTAAGGCTAAAACAGCTTAACCTAAGGCTGAGATAAAGCGTCACGAGAATAATTTTCTAATTGAAAACAAGAGGCATACTCCCTCCATCCACAAATAAATACACGTCTCGCTTCGCAAGAAGTCAAACATTTTTAAGTTTGACTAAAAATATTCAAACAATATCAATATTTGTATCTGCAAATAAGTATATTATGAAAGTATATTTCATGTTCAACCTAATGATACATATTACATATGATAAATATTAGTATATTTTTATAATATATTTGGTTAAACTTAAAAAAATTTGACTTCTCGAGAAACGAGACATTTATTTGTGGAGAGAGGGAATATCATGGCATGACTTTTATAGCATGACTAAAAAGTCTACTTTTGAAAATTTATTAGTTTGATACATGCTTTTTGTAAAAGCTTGTTTTTTTAGGTTATTCAAATAAAAAAAATTGGTTTCCTCTGTCCTGTATAAGGCCGCCCCCGCCTCGGTGCTTCTGAAAGCACGGAGTGTTCGTGCAATCGTGCGAACTGCGATCTGCTTTTGTTAGATTAGAGCTATCGCGGCATGTCTTCATCTAGTTATCGGGTAAAGGCAATCTGAGGCCTTGATTAGTTCCGATTTTTTTATTTGGATAATATAGCATTTTCGTTTTATTTCGTAAATATTGTTTAATCATGGACTAACTAGGCTCAAAAAATTTATCGCGTGATTTATAGGCAAGCTGTGTAATTAGTTTTTATTTTTGTCTATATTTAATACTCATGCATGTGTCGTAAGATTCGATGTGACAGAAAATCTTGAAAAATCGAATCTTAAAAAGTTTTTGGTTTTTGGGTGAACTAAACAAGGCCTGAGAGTTATTTTCATCTGAAAGGCTGAAGGAGCAGACATCAGATGTATTCAGAATAATTGAGCAAAAGTTACCAAACCAGCATTATTCTGGCTGGCTTATCTCACAGGGGGTAAAGCCAATCATAACATGCTGGCTCTCAAGTTACTTTTAGACATGTTCCCTATTTCTCAAGTACAGAAATGACAGATTAAGCACTAATAGTGAACCCTTTGACTAAGAAAAAAAAGAAAAATATCAATCAGTGAACACAGCTAGGCCATACGGTAGAATCAGTTCACAGTAAAACGAACACGCTAGTACCTGATAGTGACTTAGTATGTTTGAAGTCAACAGTTTAAATCATTGCCGTGAAAACAAATGTGCAAACCCAATGATGATAGAAACATGGGCTCAACAAACACAACAGCAGACCATGAAACATGGGCGCAATAAAGTTTTATTAGGTCTCTACCAATCTGATGATAGAAACATCATGGATGATCAAAATTGTCAAAACAATAGCAATTATGAACTTCCTGAAGGAAGATCTGACGTTCGCCACCAAAAGCTAACAGAAAAGCTAATAGAAAGAGATCTCACGTAATGCCACCATTTTGGGGGAATGTAAAGCAGGTCACCTTCCTCCAATATGCAATCCATGAATTCAAGAGCTGCAGTCTTCGGGTGCTCTTTTTCATCAATGTTGTCAAGATCTACCTGTTAAGACATATTAGAGCAACAAAATCACATGCAGCTCAATTTTGTTTGCAACAGAACTCAATAACCTTATTGGCGGTGCAGAGCTTCAGGATCACAACGCTATGAATGGATTTGGATTGTAACGAAGCAAAGTTGAACATGAGGGTTCCAATAAAGATAGGTTGCCAGGGCGTCCAGAAGAAAATCTAAAACCATCAAATAGTCATATTGCAGTTGCCATATATTCACTCTATTCCCGGAATTTTTTTTTAAAGACTCACTCTATTTTCAGAATCTCATTGTCACGTAGCATGTTTGGAACTGCTTCAGGCAACAATATGATTCTAAATAACAAAGTGAAGTGCTAGTAGTTTTTTGGGTATCCAATCAAGTTTTTACAGTCATGTTTTTAGCAGAAAGAATGATTCTATATATATAGTGCTTGTTTAAAACAGGTTACTTACCTGACTTTGCTTGTCATAGTTATTTGTTACAAGAATGATTAGAAAAAATAGCTCATTTACAGAATCTCAACATCAAGGTTGAGATTATTATGTAAGGTAATATATTTGGTACAGGTTCAGAAATATTTAAAATAAGGCAACAAAATAGTTATGGACAGTTCCACAAGGTAAGGTGACAGCTTTAAGGTTTCCAATCAAATTTTTACACTCATGTCACTTATGCATGTGGGCATCATTGATCTAAACAGACTACTCACCTGACTAGTATTGCTTAGCATGCTTTCTGGGTTAGGGTATAGGCCCACGGATATAGAGGCAGGATAGAGTCTAACATACTTCCTTCCCAAAACCTGCCAAGGAGTAACAACCAGATACATCAACTAATTGAGAAAGTAACTAATTTCCACATATTCAAACAGCACAGGAGTTTGTCTTTTTGAATAAATTAGTTTTTCAAAGTCAAACTGAGAATTAAATGGCATTTTCCCTCAGTTACAGGGATTTGTGGACTGAAAGTAACTTGCCTTCGATAAAAGGAAACAAACACAAGATGTCCTCCTAGTAAAATTATAGGAAGACTTCAAACATGTTTTTCTGCGGCCTGTTGTTTGTATAGGAAGCTTGCTGATTTTAATTTCAAGCATAGAAGTAAGAACAATAGTTTCTGTAAGACTTCACTAGAAAGCCTGCTGAAAGCAGAAAAAAATGCCAAGCAATGAAGCAACACGGTTGCTAGAATTGTGGCCAGAGAAACAAACCATCATATCACAATAGCAATAATAAAAAGAAAATAGTGGTAGGACATGAGTACTGATGCAATAAATAAAATGGCCAACTTCTTAAACATGGCGCATTCAATTATCCATGGTAACCAACACACATAACTCAAGAATATAGACATGAACAAACAGGGTTTTAACATAGATATTGTTTGTGTCATACCTGAGCAAAAAGGTGGTTGTGATGTGGGTCATGATGCAATGGAGTTATTGTCCCATGAGGACCGAACCAAGCATTAAGTGACTGGAGTTTGCCACCGCCAGCTAAACAGTACTCAGGAACAGAAATGTCTTCGTGGAGCTCCTTTATCTGTCAAATGTTACAAATCAAATCCAAATGTTAGGTAAACTGCTAAGTCAGTAGATGCATGGGTTTGGTTGGTACACAAATTTTCTCACCTGGTCAAACAATTGATGCTGCGCTAAACAAGCCAAGTTTGCAGAATCACTTGACCACATCCTCTCAAGAAATTGAGAAAATGTGATAAGCTCCTGTTTCAACTCAGTACATGCATAATTTTTTCCAACCTGTGGCACCATTTGTTATGAGTGCACTTGGACCATGTATCACCAAATGTTGAAGTACCTCGAAGTATTTCTGACAGTATATTCAACCAGAAAGCAGACCTAACTTAACCAAAAAGAAGCTACAGCCCAGGCTCTAAAGAGAAGCAGCAATTTCTTATGGACAGGATTTGTTATCCATGGATAACAAAGGCCACACATTTTTTTTAAACTCTGCATGAATACTAGAATATTCTAATGCAGATGATCGGGTAAGGCAAATCTGGTAATCCAAAAGTTAGGCAACTTTTAATGATGAGCCATTGAAGAATTTGGTTCTAAACTTGTCTTTTATTAATACTTTCAAAATAGATGGTAAAGGAAATTCTGTAAGCAGAAGCATGGTGTTAGAAGTTATGATTAACATATGAAAAATAAAAGGGGCCACCAGTTACAAAAAAACATTTTGCTCACACCATCAATTATGACAGCATAATAATGGAGCGCATAATGCAGATAGCCAGATGTAATAATTTGATTTTCCAAATGTAATAAATTTTAGATCTAGTTTGAAGAGTTCAGGATCTTTAGTGTCCTAGCAACTGAAACTAATCTATGTTGCGCACCTCAAATTTACATCTTCAGTAGTCAACTTAGGTACCATAGTAATACAAAGGATAATTATGGAACAGGCGAGACTCTTCAATATTTCCGTTATTCCTTAAATCAGCCCAACTTAACTCCTGAAAAATAAGCTTGAGTACTTAATGGCAACTGGACAAATTATTGAATCGATGCACTTGTTGGATGAAGTGTTACTATGTTTTTCCCCCAAATAAAAGCATAATTTATTTGCAATTTTACATGTGAGTTCTAGTGCAAGTAGTCACCTGAACAGGAATAGTCCGATCTCCAGCTATACTCTGTAGGTACTTTATGTCCTTCCACTTTGTCCTTGCAGGCCAATGCTCAATGCATCCACTGAGTATAACAGGGGACTCACATAAAAAGTAATCACGTATAAATGCCTCCAATGAAATGCATGATCGCCTCTCAATTTGCTTACAAGATAGGGAATTCACTGGCAGAAGTTTCAGTACCTACCATTAAAAGCGGAAAATTGATAAATTAGTAATGTAGTGCAAATATGACAAATTAAATTCAACTTTTGTACACTACGTCACTACCTTGGTTAAACTTAGTCATGCAAATGAGAAATTTAGTGAATAATTTTCCTAGAAAAGAATCAGCGCACATGGCAAACCATGACTTTGAGTAATGGTAACTTAGGATGGAACACCAAAAATATGCAAAATCAGGCACTAAAGTAGTTAAACAAAATCAGATAATCTGTAGAAGATGCTCCATTTTGTACCTTGAACCCCAATCTAGTATACCCTACTTGAATTTCAGATTGTGAACAACTAAACCTGAAAAAAAATCTAGTACATCCTACTTGAATTTCAGATTCCAAATAACAACTAAACTCGAATTGATCAGAAGTCAAAGTTTCTCTACCAAGTGACCGCCAAATGCAGGAAACTAAGCCAGCATTCCTACTGGAACTCGAATATTCCGCACCTCTGAAACAAATAGTCTGTTTAGTTCAACTGAGGCACCTGTAAGACCGATCAAAGTTAGTATGGACCTAGGAAGGTATGATGGCGCAGCATTAGGGACCTGATGTACTCCCCTCTTCAAACATAAAAACCAACTAGGATGGAGGATGCTCATCATTGAGATACGCGTGATAGAGTCACCCTCCGTGCTTCTCATATATGCTGGTCAAGCGGCTAACTTAAAATGAGATGAGAAATACTGCATGATGAAACTACTAAACAACTTCGTACAGAAACAGAACAATCCAAACCAATAACGCCGTTGGTGAAACCTGAAATGACTGTACGAAGCACTACATTTGCACAACGCAATCGACAGAAGCGGATGCGAGATCGTAGCACAGCGACGGGCCACGATATAGGAGTACTCACATCGGCAAGGTCTCGGCCCCGCGCGATCCCTTCCTCCCACCTCTGCACATCCCCATCGGCGACCGGGACCGCGGCCGCCTCGCCGCGGCCGAGCCCCGCGATGGCGTCGTCGAGCTCGGCGCGTAGGAGGCCCCCACCCATGATGAGCCCCATGTCGAGCGCCCGGAGCGCGGCGCTGCGGTCGCCGGCGGCGGCGCGGAGGCCGGCGACGTGGAGGCAGGCGAGCGCGTAGGCGTCCCGCCACGCGGCGGCGCCGGCCTCGGCACGGGGCGCCGAGTGCAGCTGCTCCCACGCCATCTCCCGCGCCGCCTCGGCCGCGCGGAGGTCCCCCGCGGCCGCCTTCTCCGCCGAGGCCACGAACGCGAACCCGCCCTCCTCCGTTATCTGCCGCAGCAGCGCCGCCCGCTTCTCCCCGCCGGTGGCCATTGCTCCTCGATCGGCCGCTCTTTGCCGCAGAGGAATTGAATTGAAAAGCGCGGCCCAAAAGCGGCGGGCGCACAGCGCGGCAGGCACCCGACGTCCCGACCCGAGCAAGCGAGTGAGACTGTGAGAGAGGCGCAGGCGGCCGGCCCCGTGCTCGAGAGATATTTACGGCGGGTGTCCTCGCTGCAGCCTGCAGGTGAGATATTTTTTGCGCGAGATATTTTGGGTGCCAACTGCCAAGTGCCAACGGCTACGAAGCGAGAGTCGGGTGGGCCCGTGCGAAGAAAGATGGTTCTCGTACCTTCCGGAAAGTTCAGAAGCAGAGTGATCACGTGGAAGACCAGAAAAGAGACAACAGAGCAAGATATTTCCCGGGGCTGGAGGAGGAGGAGCTTCTCCGGCAGAGTGTTGCTTAATAAAGTAGCAAATTGTTCGTTAACACTTGTCCTTCGTGTCGCTCTTATGCTCGGTGTCATTTTCAGTTGCACGGTGGTAGCCATTTGGGCGAGCAGCTTTAGTGCTTTTTTTTTTTCAGTGTAGTATGAATTCAAGAAAATACGATCATTTATAAAAAATTATGACTTGGCTCTTGTTTGTTTGGCTGATAAGACATAGCATAATTTATTGTGTGAGAAAAAAATATTGCTGAACGTTTGGCAGATTCCGTTGATAAACTTAAACGAACTGACTTTAGACTTTCTCAACTTGCCTATTTTTTTTAATTTATTATAAAAGTCAATGGTATTGTCCTTTTCGGTGCTGGTAGGTGATGTATCCATTCATATGCGCAGGATGTTTTGTGCTGATTTTGTGTATGTGCATGTATGATTATCTATATTTGTAACTTCACCGTAAGCAGTATATATGGTCTATTGAGCTTTGCAAAGTTCACCATCATTGTTTAGTGCAGTGCTAAGTATAATGGAGAAGTACTCGAGAATGCTTTATGCAACTCACTAATGGAGCAATGATGATCAGGCCGTCGGAGAGGTACTTTCATGATGGCTGCATAAGCCCACATCCGACCAATGTTAGGTTTGATATACTCATATGTCAAAATCATCTAATGCATGAGCTTCTAGGCTAGAGTTTTTATGGGCCGTTGTGGGAGAAAAATTAGTAGTAGTCGTCACTTGCTCCATGGTAATAAAAAGATATGTACCAACAGTGACTTCAATTTCTTTTCTCCTATAATATCAATTTGACTATTTGATTAAGACCATCTTTGTAACTTGTAAGAGAACGGCAGCACCGTAAAAGACTAAAAGGTAGCAATAACAAGTGACGTTGATGATTGCTTTATGCAACCTTTACCACTTTACCAGTGGAGACCGGGAGATATTTTGGTGACGGTGACATAAAAGCCTCTACGTGTACTCAACGTGGACAGCTATGAGTGTGGCGCGTAGAACCTCCACGTCACACATATCTCCACCTGTCGAGTGGTGTGTCGAGTTTCCACGCCACGTCACTAGCGCCACGGTGTCCAGGAATTCCCGACAGTCCACATCACACAGCAGTGGGAAACTCAACTCTCTCTTTTTTTCCACACAATTTTCCTGTCCCTTTTATTTTGCAAAAAAAGGGAGAGAAATGCTCAAAGAAATACCATGTTTAAAGAAGCAAGACTAGCAGACATATATACTCGCCCTCTGAAAGTACAGCATCTTATCTTCGGGACCTTTTTGAATTGTCGTTTGCAGCGACTATTTGCCGACAACTGATGCAATCCTCTGCTTGACACAGATATTAATATATCATCGTCGTTTTCGCCTGCTGATTGCGCACCGGCCATCCATTACTCTGCTTTTGACAGGACAAGTGGCGCGGTTTTTTTTTAGATCTCTTTTTTTTCTAGCCTTTGTTCGAGCAAGATCGGGTCAAAATGAATTTGATAAGGATACGTCCATGATGTCTAAATATTTGTCTAATCTTTTACGATACAAATAAACTTAAATTCCTTTTAATTTCCCAAATGACCAATTTTAGTTACGGGCCATATTTTAGAGGAATTACAATCTACTTAATGGATTATGCTGAATTTAATATTCCACTATTTTTTCAAGTTCACAAATAAGCCTATCTCAAATTTATAGAATGAGACATAAAAATTGATTCTATAGATCATCATGCCATATTTCTACTCTCTAACTTATATCATATTCTTCAAATCGCTTCCTTATAGTAGAAACAAACGTATAAGTATCTTCCTTGTATGACTAATAATACTATACACAGCTATATTAGCTTAATTAGCCTATGTCTAAATTTTAATTATTAGAAGAAATTTCAATTCCAAGGATCGACAAGAATCTTCAGCAACAAAATCCCTTCCGAGGGTAACGTGAGCAGCAGCAAGGTAACCTCACAAGATGCTAATAAAATATCCAGAGACAATGGTGCAACACCAACCGGGCTTTGTAGTTGTACCGCTGTACGTACTACGTAGTGGTTCTGTACTTTCTGTTTCGTACCTGGGCCAACCGGGCTTTGTACCGCTGTACGTAGTGGTTCTGTTTCGTACCTGGGCCAGCTCATCCTAATGCAACCAACACGGCCCAAAACTCTAGGAAGCGGATCCAGCCCGTAAACGTTCATATGGGCCGGCCTTAACAGTTACATTTCGGCCCAAAAACAAGCGGCGTCGTCTTCCTGCTGGGTCCCTGTAGCAGATACATCGAACCTGGACGCTTCTTCACTCGACGACAGGTCACTCGGAAGGGTGTCCAGGTTCAACGAACCTGTGCCGCTTATGCAGATGCGAGGATTGGGCAGTACTCTATCGAAACTGGGTGGAGACTGAGAATCGGCAGTGCATCATCGTCGTAATGGCAAGCGATAACCACGAGAATCTTTTATTTTCACAGCCAAAATCCGGTCAATCAGTGGCCTCGAAAAACGCGAGGAATGCCGCCGTCATGCCATGCGTGAGATCGGCCGTCGGCGAGCAGATTTCTGATTTCCCCAAACAAAATGCCAGCTCTTTTCCCACGTCACGACACAAACAAGAACAGCTTGCTTTCCCCGCGTTTGAGCTGTCCTTGCACCGAGGGTTCAAAAAATCACAAGAAATTGACCCCCCCCCCCCCCCGAACTCTTCCGATAATTTTGATTAGAATTTGTTTAATTTCTTCATAACATTTGCAAGAAGTCAGCCTCTGGTTCGCTGCACGTACAGCTTTCTTGGATTGGATCATCCATGAATCACGAGAACTCAGCGGACGGTCGATTTCTCGCTTTTGAAGGATAGAGATGCCTGTGGCCAGGATAAATTTGGCCCGAAGAGAGCAATTTTCTTCGCTGCAGAAATCAAACAATTCTTTTCTACTTTTAAAAAAAATTCAGCTGTTACTATAAAGGCCTGTTTAGATTGGAGATGAAATTTTTTTGGGTGTCACATCGGATATGTCGGAAGAATGTCGGGATGAGTTTTTAGAAAGTAATAAAAAAATAAATTACATAGCTCGTCAGAAAACTGCAAGACAAATCTATTAAGTATAATTAATATGACATTAGCACATGTGAGTTACTGTAGCACTTAAGGCTAATCATGGAGTAAGGGCACTCGCAATGCAAGACTCTATCATAGAGTCCAAGACAATTAATTACATAGTATTTATGGTATTTTGCTGATGTGGCAGCATATTTATTGAAGAAAGAGGTAGAAAAAATAAGACTCCAAGTCTTATTTAGACTCTAAGTCCACATTGTTCGAGGTAATAAATAACTTTAGACTCTATAATAGAGTCTGCATTGTGAGTGCCCTAAGAGCATCTCCAACCATTATGCAAATGGACTTGGCATTTACCAAAATGCATAAAACTCCAAAAGAAACCCCTCCAATCGTTATGCATTTGGACTTTGCATTTTACATAGCTATGCATTTGGAGGGGGAAACTTGGCATATATGCCAAAGGAGTCCGGCTATGCAAATAGAGATCATGGGATTCTCGGTTCCACCTCGCGGGTTTTTTTCTTCCCTTCGCGCCGCCACCACTTCGCGCGATAGGAGAAGCATCGCGCGTCCTCCTTCGCCAGCTTCGCGCGCGCGTTTGGACGAAGCAGCGCACAATAGGACGACGCAGCGCGTGATAAGACGACTCTACGATGGCGGCGGCCTGCCTTGACGACGAACTGATGGCGGCGACCGGAAACTGATAGGGAACAGGACCTGATGGAGATCGGTACTGGAGCCAAGGGGCGAACCTGTACGACGACGAATTGATGGCCAACATACGACGAACTGGTACGGTGAACGGGAACTAATGGAACGGGAGATCGGTACTGCGAACGGGAACGACGAACTACGCAGCTCACGATCGGTACTGCGCGGCTGTTTGGCGCGGGAATTGGTGAACGGGAGACGATGGCGGGCTGTTTGGCGCGGGATCGATTGGCCGCACGGGAAGGAGTGCCGCGAAACAAAATTTCCGAGAAAAAAAAGATGATGGACTTGGCATTTTGCATAACGGTTGGAGATCACCCGATTTTAGCCTTGCCATTTTCATTTGGAGGTTTGCAATTTGCCTAAAATGCATAACTTCAAATGCATAATGGTTGGATATGCTCTAACTAGGCTTAAAAGATTCGTCTCGTGATTTTTAAACAAACTGTGTAATTAGTTTATTTTTTTATGTACATTTAATGTTTCATGCATGTGTTCAAAGATTCGATAGGATGGATGAAAAAATTTTGGGTGAAAATCTAAACAGGGCCTAAACTAGGCCTTGTTTAGTTCCGAAAAGTTTTCGAAACGGTAGCACTCTCGTTTGTTTGTGGTAAATATTATCCAATCATAGACTAACTAAGGTCAAAAGATTCGTCTCGCGATTTACAGTCAAACTGTGTGATTAGTTTTTATTTTCATCTATATTTATTACTTCATGCATGTGCCGCAAGATTCGATGTGACAGAGAATCTTGAAAACTTTTTAGATTTCGGGGTGAACTAGGAAACTAGGAGCACTAGTATAAAAATAACAGCATCACGGCTGACCCAGTTCAGTAGTTCGGGATCTTCCGTGGAAGATGCGGTGTGGCCCACCTCACACGCGACGGGCGCAGACGGACATCGTGCCACATCGCATCCCAGCACCAACTGTCTTTCTGTTTCTCTGTTTTTTTTACTACATGCAAATGCATGTCGTATGTTGCTGCATTTCTTTCTTTCTATATATATAACATATATATATATATATATGTATGTATTTTTTATAAAAATAAATCTAAAAGGAAATAAAATTCGGCTGGTCACGTCACGAATGCGGGTTGCCTTTTTGGCTTGCACGCTCTCCCTCGCGCTCCCTCGTGCGTGTTGTTCCCACCGCCGCCGCTATCCCCTGCTCCTTCCAATTTTCCTCCCAAATAAAAACCAGCCGCAGCGGAGCCGGCGAGACGCGAACCCGGCCGCGAAATTCTCCTCGCGGATTCCGCCCCCTGCCGCCGCCGCGTCCGTCCCCCTCGACAAGGTACGAATCGACCGACGGCTTCGTTGGAGCAGCTCCTGTTGTCGGCTGCGATTGATTCTCGTGGAGTGCTTTGGCGGTTTCGACCGGTGGTGATTGGTAAATCGTGCCTGTCCTCCTCTCTATGCGTCGGCTAGGGTTCGTTCGGGATTCGGATTGCTCTGTCGACCGAGGTACTCCAGGGATCATCGAGTGGTTGGGGATGGTTGGTGGCTGGTGCGGTCGTTGGATTGGTTTTTGGGTTCAAGTTCCTTTTGTTTCGGCCAATGGTCGTGTTTTGTAGAACAATATCGATTTATTTTTTTTTCTAGCTGTCATGCATGTAGTTTTGGCTCGAGCAGTGCTATGGATGTCTTTGGACTGCGAGTCTGCGAGGCTTGCTCCGAGTCCCCATTGGACTGACTGAATCGGATTAGTTAATTTTTCATTTTTGCCTACTGTGTGTGTAGTGATCGATCATTGCAGTGTGCTAAAATGTTCTGATTGCCAGAAAACATATTGCTGTTTGGTTTCATTCGTAAGATTATTCCTTAGTGACTTGCATTGTAGTATATATTTTTTCTTTAAAAGGTTCTGACCACATGCATATACTGTGCAGCAGGTTGCTGCGATCGATTCCTCATTCGAATAGTTGATGAGCGAGAATACAAAGCAACTGAGCGCTGGAAGTTTGATGGTGTGATGCAACTTGGTTAAGGAAGCTGACTGCTTGAAGTGATCATGACGGACCATCTTGCTATTATCGCGTCCGAGCTAGGGGACGCAACGGATTTTGAGGTTGATGGCATTGACAACCTCAGCGAGAATGATGTCAGTGATGAGGAGATTGATGCTGATGAGCTTGCCCGGCGAATGTGGAAAGACAAGGTCAAGCTCAAGAGGATCAGGGAGAGGCAGCAGAAGCTCGCTTTGCAGCGGTTGGAGCTGGAGAAGTCCAAGACAAAGAAGATTTCAGATCAAGCTCTCCGGAAGAAGATGACGAGGGCTCAGGATGGGATCTTGAAGTACATGCTCAAGCTGATGGAAGTGTGCAATGCGCGGGGGTTCGTGTACGGCATCATTCCTGAGAAAGGGAAGCCTGTCAGTGGTGCATCGGATAACATCAGGGAATGGTGGAAGGAGAAGGTGAAGTTTGATAAGAATGGGCCAGCGGCGATTGTAAAATATGAGGTTGAGCACTCGATGCTGAGTAATCCTAAGAGCAGTGGAGCCATGAACCAGCATAGCTTGATGGATCTCCAAGACGGCACTCTGGGTTCATTGCTTTCAGCGTTGATGCAACACTGCAGCCCACAGCAGCGAAGCTATCCATTGGATAAGGGTGTCCCGCCCCCTTGGTGGCCATCAGGGAATGAGCCATGGTGGCCTGCGTTGGGCCTTCCAAAGGGAGAAGCGCCTCCGTACAGGAAACCACATGATCTGAAGAAGGTTTGGAAAGTTGGTGTTCTGACGGGTGTGATCAAGCACATGGCCCCAAACTTTGATAAGATCAGAAATCGTGTAAGGAAATCAAAGTGTCTGCAGGACAAAATGACTGCAAAAGAGAGCCTCATTTGGCTTGGTGTTTTGCAACGCGAGGAGAAGTCTATTCACAGTTTTGGCAGTGCTTTACTACCGATTACCCAGCATAGTACTTCAGAGGACAGAACTGAGGGCATATATAGCAGCAGTGATGAGTATGATGTCGACCGCCTGGAGCAGCCTCCTCGTTCTACATCATCCAAAGATGATGAGGGAGATGCTCAGCCTGTTTTGCAGATTAGAGGGGAGCAGATCTCAACTAGAGTGCCTAAGAGAAAGCGTCATGATAAACCCTCCAACCAACTAGCTATTAGCAAGGAAGAAACGACAAAACCTAAACCTCGACAGCGGAATCGCCCCTCAGCTCGTTCTCCAGTTGCTGAGGTTGAGGTTGAAGTGACACAAAGAAATGACAATCCGCCAGATGTATCGTGCAATGCAGCTGATGGTATGAACCTTATTGATCCAATTGATGTGGTGGGCATGACTAACCAGCCAACGAGCTCTAGCCATGCCCCCCCTACAATTGGAGCTTTGCAGCAGCACGGAGATTGTCAAGGGAATTTTCTATCTCCTGGTGCTGTGATCAACAACTACAACAGCAACCAGGCTGCAAGTGCTGCTCAATCAAGCACTTATCTGGGCGACCATCCCCTGGCTTGTGAAGGCAGCGATATTGCCAATTCATGGTCTGGACACTCGTTTCGGCAGGATATTGGTATTGGGCCTATTGGTTTTAATCCTTCACAAGCTGTTCATCAGGATTTGGCAATGCAGCAGCCACTACCACTGCCTATGGATCACCAAGCGCCTATCATTGGAACAGGAGCTCTCGCCACGAATGACTCTTACAGTCTCCCGACGGCAGGCAGTGGGAATTCTGGGACAATAGTTGGTGAGACCCACCAGCAGTTCATGGACGACCCTTTCTTCGGCGAGGCTGGAGACAGCACTTTTGGTGGCCTTCCTTTCAGCCTCGTTCCTTTCAGTAGTCCGATGCTCAACTTTGATGACTTGGTGGACGACGATGACTTGATGCCGTACCTGGGCACATGACACAGGTAGTTTGTCTTTCAATTGCCACTTCTTTGGTTACCTACAACCTCTCTTATATGAATTTGGCAAGTAAAATGGTAGCATTTTCTTTTGCTTCGTGACATATACCTGTGTCTGAAATTACTTACCTGGCCGGTTCTTATGTTTGCAGTGTCCAATTCATACCTGGTAACTATGGCGTGGATAGGTGGTTCATGCTCGTGCAGCCAGTTACTGGGAGAGTTGGGTGACATGCTGATGGAGCAGTGGAATGTTGATGCAGCTGCAGCTCGTGACCCATTTGTGGCGCCGTCCTGAGAAGGTCATTGCTTTGTAATATAACATCAATAATGTAGTTTAGGGTGCTCTCTTGACTGTACTGGATGTCAAATGCTATACTGTCGTAAGCCGTGAACTTGTAGCCTGTAGAGCAAGTTAGGATTTGGTGGCATCATGCTGCTGGCGGAGAATTTCCGCAGCCGTTTAAAGGATTTTATTTTATTTATTTATTGCCGTGTACAGTTTTTTGGGGATTTGCAGTAGCTTTTTGTCCTGCTCGTCTTTGTTTTTCTGCGTGGGGCATGCATTTGTAATCTTGCGGGAATGGCAGGGGTGAGCAGAGGCCATGGCAGACGCCTGCACTTGGGGCGAAATGCCAAGGCTCCTGGGGCTGATCGGAGGTAGCACTAGTACCCTTCCTCTGTAATCTTCCATAACCCTTTATTCCCCTGTAACGGCAGGCGAGCTCCTATCCGAGTTGTTGCCGGCGCTGGCTAAACTGCTCCAGGGTTGTAACCGCTTCCCTCTTTGTTTTGCCACACTTGGGTTGGCAAGTTATCAAACTTCCTTGTTCTAGCAAAATGTTCAGGGTAAAATCTTCTCTTTTAGGATCCTTTGGAATGTGAGGAAAAAAAATCCATTTTCCTGTGCTTTTCATTGAAAACGAATGAATTTCTGAGAATTTTCCATACAGTTGATGCGTTCCAAAGGGCCCCTTAGATTCTGCGGCGCAAGACTTGTACAGCTGCTCGAGGTGCGGTATACCGATTACGAATGCAATCGAAGCAGATACTTACAGTTTTTAAATGAAATAAATATTTCCATATGAGAGCTATTGTTCAACAGAATTGCAGTAAAATGCGATTTCAGCTGATGAATATACATTAAACATGAACAAGAGGGTGCTGAAAAGCAATTATTTCTCCCAAACATCATATGTACTTAAGTAGTAGGAGTGTTGGTATACACCACAAAACTTGAATGGAATAGCCTAAGCATTTTTATGAACATTCAGTATCACGGTTGCAGACTAGTTACTTTTTAAAAATGAACACAGTTGCAGACTTGATGCGCATGCCTCCCATTTATCCTTTTATTAGCTCACTATTCGAGCAAAGAAATATTTCTTTTTTTGAGGAACATGTTTCCTTCTGTTCAGCGCCTGACGGGCAGCAATGACCCGAAACAGAAGCTGTCAAGAAGTTGCTTAAAAGGTGAGGTAAAAACTTGATAACAAGCACTTCCTGATAATGCCTGACGCCTTTTCTTTGGACTTCAGATAGAAGAGTTCGGATGTGCTCGCACAGGTTTTTGTATCTCCTTTTAAGAGACTGCAGTGAGTGAACATGTAAACTGTCATAATTTCTCCTAAATATTTCCATTCGATGTGTATGACCAGTACTCTTTGACGAGGTCACGGAAGAGAGATCCTTCAGTTTCCATGAGCTTCGTAGGCTTGTCATACTCCACTGCTTTCCCTGGAAGTAAGCTGAACCCATTAGCATGGACTTTGCATGTAAATGCTGAAATACTATATTGAGACAAACTTTCACAATCTAAATAGTTTAATTCTGATTTATTTTTAAAGCAGGCATGCAAAGATCACTACTATAATCCCTAGGTTTTGCAGATCTTGTCGTGTTGATTCATATCCAATAACTTTGGAAACGGCTGTATCTATAGCAAGTTCATGAAGAAAACATACCGTCACTCATTGCAAGTACCATACTGCAGTCCATAACAGTGGGTATACGGTGTGCGACAGTGATCACAGTGCAATCTCTGAAATCTGTCCTGATTGTTTTCTGAAGGATAGCATCAGTAGCATTGTCTATAGATGCCGTGGCCTCATCGAGAACTAAGATACGACATCTCCTTAGAAGTGCACGTCCCAAACAGAAGAGCTGCCTTTGACCCATGCTCCAGTTCGAACCATCCTCCACAACTATACAACAAACTCTCAGTCAGTACAGAGAATAAGACAAACACATATGTAATGCTATCTAAGAATTATTATATTCATTGTATGTCTGCGAATGGAAAACACATCTTTTTATAGAAGTCAAATAAACGATTTTTCTTTAAAAGAGAAGATACTTATTTTGCTTGGACCTCATTTACAAGGGCATTTGATTTTACTTTTCTATCTCCACTTAATCAAAGACATGCCAAGGCACAGTCGCGATTTTTTCCCCCTGCAGATTTTGCTCGTGCAATATAGACGAAAACAGGAGGTTCAGCGCAGATCATAAACAGTACTCGTTAGCATGTATTTTCACCCCCTTATATGAATTCTGGATAGTTTGGCAAATTTAGTGTCACTGCATTTTTTTTGTTTGACAATGATCCATCCTGAATTCCTTAATTTGCTATGGGTCGAAACAAAGTATAGATGTAGCAAGGAATCCTACCAAGTGAGTCCAATCCCTGTTCCTTCTCCTGGACAGCTTCAAGAAGCTGGCATTTGGAAACACCGGAATGACTGCGTTTTCAATGGGGTTGTTCCAAACGTCAGCACTGCCCTTAGTTGAGCTAGGGATGACGTCCACTGGTGGTGTTTGGCAGGAGCTAAGGGTTTGTCCTTGCTCACTGCTAGGGGCCTTTAGTCTCTTAGCCCACTCGGTCGTTCTTCTCTCAGTTTCTGTGAGGTAGCCTTAGAAATCAGGGAAGTTTTGGTGGTGTGTGTGTGAGTGTGTTTGGGTCTATGTAGGACTCCTTTTTCTTCTACTAATACAATGATATGCAGCTCTCCTGCGTATTCGAGAAAAAAAAAAAGAAGCTGGCATTTGTCAAGAACCTGCATAAGAATAGAAATGAATCACTTTAAGTGATTGCTTTGAAGTTTGAGCTGGTATATATGCCATTCAAATGGGAGATGATTGCAGCAGGTTGCGTAAAAAAGCGGAGAGGGAGAGGGGGAGAGGGCTTGCTTGCTTGCGACCAATATTCTCACGGTTCAGTTTACTCATCAGGTCATTCAAACTATGCTCTAAAATTTCTAAATTACTGGGCACTATACTACACTTATTGTGCCGAATCTTCCCAGTAAGAGGAAGGGGCCTCATTATTTCAACTTAACAACAGGTTCATTCAAAATAACATTCTTTTCCTGATAAACTAATACAATAGGGCTAGAAACAACATGAATAGCTGTGCATATTATAAGACATCGTACCTCCCATATTAGTTGATCCGAAAATTGCCCAAGAGGATCTAGATTATATCTTATGGTTCCCTGAAAGAGTGTTGGATCTTGCGGAATGATACCCAAACGTGAACGCAGGTCATGTAAGCCAATTGTGATGATATCTACAGAGTCTATAATTATTTTCCCTCCAGTTGGCTCAACAAGACGAAACAATGCACCAATTAAAGTTGTCTTTCCACTTCCTGTCCGGCCAACTATACCGATCTTATCTCCACCTTCGAAAGTGCATGTGATTCCATGTAGTACAAGAGGAGCATCTTGCCTGTATCTGATCTGTTGAGTGAAAATCATTCATGTTAATTTTCTAGAGCCTAGAATACAAAAAGGTTTCATTCATTCATTGTAAGGCATACATGTAAATGTTTATATATGATTACCTTCAAATCTCTAAGGTCCACCCTACCAACCTGGGGCCAGTTTGGTGATGGTCGATTTTCTTCAATAATCTCTGCTGCTTCACTTGGTATGAGCATGTACTGGTTCACCCTTTCCACAGAGATTATTTGATTTGCTAGCTGGCACTGGTTTTGGATAGAGAAAACAAAGGAATTATTTAGGGATAGACCATAAGACAACGCCATTCCTACAAAGCCTGCACATGTACAAAATGGAGTGATTAGTGTTTCTGATGACACTACTGAAATATTCCTAACATGAACGATACAGAATGCATGTACTTTTGGTTTTAAGTAGTCATGAATTAATCTTGGTGTTTCCATTCTGCACCCCTGGGTTCAAAGTTCAGCACCACTAAAATAATTTATTGCACAGAACTTCCTGGCTCTTTTTTCAGGAAAGAAACTTTACCCAACGAATGCATAGATGTGGTCAACTGGCGATACATGCAAATTGCAACTTCTATAAATTCTCACCAGAGCTAAAAGTTCCTGGAGGAAGAAGAGCCATAATAAGGGCAGAAAAAGAAAGAACTGCAGCACTCATTGTCTCCAGACGTTGAATCAGCCATTCAGTCGCTGCAAAATTATAGAAATATGAACCAGCATTCTTGTCAACAAGTTCCAAATTTTTCTCAAAGAAACGATCTTCTTCCTCAAAAGCCCTTATTGTTATAGCCCCTGCAACTGACTCGCCCAAGTGATTAACCAGAGCTGATTTGGTAATGCCATTGATCCTCATTAATTCCTTAGCTGAGGCTAAATAGTACCTCTGCATGAACAAGCATATTAGATTTCAGTCAGTGGTAATTAAGAACGTAAGACATGTTATTTCACTTATTGGAAGAAAATAGCAGCAAAGCACATTAAATGGCATATGATATATATATAACAACAAAACTAAAGCCAACGGAATCTCACAAAATTACCTGCAACCTGATTGCCAAAATAATCATCGGCACAGAGACAAAAAGAACTTGCCACGTAACAACAGCCAATACCCCCAGATTGCTATATGCATTTATGATGGCACCAGCGGCAAACATGAATCCAAATGGAACATCAAGGTCAACAATACTCAAATCTGAAGATACCTGCATAAAAAATTTGCAAGTTCATCCATCAATAGGAAATATCCAAATGTAAAATAGAACTTTGGTTTGGTCTATCATATTTTATCTGTGTAGTAGTTTAAATATTCGCTTTGATTGCTGGGAGGGGAGAGATGTTCACACTACAACTAATATGTAGGAGGTGCAACCTCACTACCCAATATATCTCAGGGAGATGAACAATTTGTTTAAGTTTCCTTACCCGGCTAAGTATCCTTCCAAGAGGGGTAGAATCAAAAAAGGACATTGGTGCATGGAACAATGAGTTGAGTAACTGGGAAAATAAAGACCTTGATGTCTGGACCCCAAGAAAAACAAGTGCTAACGATCTAAATAGCAAGAAGAACACCGTGAAGATTCCAATTGCAATGTAAACAGAAATCAACTTAAGTCTACTAACATCAAGATTCTGGACATTAGCAGCCATCCATGAATTCTGTGATATTTGGCCACATAAGAAAATTATATGGCCAAGAATACCCAGAGAGGCATTGAAGAAGCCTTTATTCTGACGCAAATAAAGGATATAAGGCCTGAGACCAGTATCCCCCATTTCTCTTTCCTCTGTCTTGATCAGCTGATCTGCTGGTGATGGCTTCAAAGACTCTTTGCATTCGCTTCCATGTCTAGACAATATGGTACTATTCCTATAGACAAATAACTAAGAGAGACACTACTTAACACTAATGGGCTTAAGGCCCAACTAGGACACTTGCGCCCTACGGCCCCCCTCTTTATGCCCATGACAGAATATCAATCGATCCCTTGATCAATATTTCATTTGCTCTGTGGGGGCCGACTCTGTTAAGATCTGAAACACCAATAGTGTCTTTGTGGACATTTACAAGTAACTGAAATTCTTGACAATATGCCAATAGATCTTGATAAGGCGCGGAACGAATAATTTCGCCATCTGACATTAACTGGTAAAAAATAACACTTGTTTCAGATGGCATAAACAAACAAATACGGTCACTAAAATAACTATAAACATGGAGGGATCGGTATATTTGCATTGCAATTTTTTCTCGAAGTGTTTCTTACTTTTTTTTGTTCTGAAATTAGCAACTTATGATGCTTAATATACAACTTTTTTGATTTCCTATAGCAATTTAATTTTTAACAGAATATTATTTGATCAGCGAGAAAAGTTGAAACACTAAAAACGGCACAGGTATGAAAAGTTAGAGAGAGATTATTAGGATAAAGTATGAAAACATACCAGAACAGAATCAAATACATGCAAAAAATCGACTTGGTGGGTCACCAAAAGTACAGTTTTATCTGACAGAGCTCCCATAAGAAATTCCTGTAAAAAAAAAATCTAAACAGCCTAATAGCCTATGATCAATATTGCAATTCACAATTGTTATTTGTCACTTACATTAAAAAGACTTGTTGCTGTGTGGGCATCAACAGCACTGAAAGGGTCATCAAGAAGATAAATGTCTGTATTTTGGTATAACGCACGAGCAAGCTGAACACGCTGCTTCTGACCACCGCTAAGATTTACACCTCTCTCCCCGATTTGAGTATGGTCTCCATATGGCAACATTTCAAGGTCTTTTACTAAAGAACACCTATCAAGTGTTTCTTGGTATCTTTGCCTGTCCATCAAAGACCCAAAGAGAATGTTGTCTTGCACGGTTCCTGATTGGATCCATGCATTTTGAGAAACATATCCTATTTTCCCACAAACTTGGATCTGAAAAATTTAATTCGGAGGAACCAATTAACATGCTTACTTTTCTTAATTTTCCGATATCATCAAACAAATTAACTATAACAACTCTTTCGAGCATCAGATATTGTTTGTTGCATGTTGTATTTGAGAAAGAAACTAGAAACTGAGGTTCTGAAGTGCACATAGCAGTATTGTACTGCTTCACAACATGGCAATTATGCACTTGCAACTGAGTGTTAAGATTATGAAGTTCAAAAGTTTTCCCCAACAAAAAAAAGCTATATAAATGTTAAGTAAAAATGCATACCATGCCTTCAGTTTTAGGAACCTCTCCAAGAATTGCAGCCAAAAGTGTTGACTTTCCTGATCCTACCTCGCCACAGATTGCAACCTTCTCTCCAGATTTGACAACCAAATGTATATTCTTCAGAGTTGGTTTTGATGGGTTCTCATCCCATGAGAAACTGCAAGAGTTCATCACTATAGGATATTCCTCGGCAACACAGTATTTCTTCCTAACCTGTCCATTCAGCTCAGGCGCATCAAGAAACTTTGTTATCCTAGTGAAAGCGACTTTAGCTTGTATAACGACTCCAATTACATCTGGCATCTGCCTAATTGGATCTTGAACAAGGCGCAGAGTGGCCACAAATGTGAATACGTTGCTTGCATCAAGAGGAATTTTCAAAAGATAGCATGTTAGGAAGGTTGCAGACGAAACCAAAACAGGTGATATCCAGAACAGGAGACCGTTGTAAGATTTCCTAAGCAGGAATGCTGACAACCACTTGATTTCAATCTCCCTTAACCCCTCAATGACCTTCCTGAAATGAGTCTCCCATGCATAAAGTTTCATGTGAATTAAGGACTCTGACATCGCCTTTAGTCTCACATCTTGTGCTTCCATGAGTTTACTCTGAAATTTGTGTTGTGACTTGGCCAGTGGAGCATTGCAAATTACAGTGATAACGATGACAACAAGCGATGTAATCATAGCAAGACCAACTGCATTATACAGAATCCAAAGAGCAATGCAAAGTTGGATACTTGTCGTCCATGTCTGATGGAACCAGTATGGGAACTCACCAATCCGGTAGGCATCAACAGTGACGTAGTTTATGATCTCTCCGGAAGAATGCTTCAGTTTTGAAGAGCTTGACAGCTTCTGCTGTTTCTTATAGATGGCAGCCGATAGGAATGACCTCACTTGGAGTCCTAACCTCCGAGTGCGGAAATACCACTGCCTCTGTGACAAAGATTCACAACATTTAGTAACAAACAACGCTGCAGCTAAAATATAGCCTTCGTATTTAAAGGACCCTTTTCCAAGTGAAACATTGATGAATGCTTTCAAAAGCACTGGACCTAAAGATAATGTAAGCACTTTGAGCAATGCAAAGCCTGAGACCAAGATTGCACTTTTGTGACAAGAAATGATAGTCCAAAAGACTGACGGATTGCCATGTGCCTGCAACTGCTTCTTCCTGTTCAGATTCTCCAAAAACATCAAGTACTGGCTATATGCTTGGTCTGAGGGACCTAAAAATGGCATGTCTTTCTCCTCAAGAGGCTTCTCATAACCCATCTTCATCATAGTATTTAGCCACCAAAACGTCATCACGCTGAAAATTCCGGCTTTAGCAAATGGGGTTACATGACTCTGAGAATCAGCCGTATCGTCGTGGGTCTCTGTTTAGAGGCTTATATAAAGCATTTTCAACTCCTCCATTACCATCTTCCTTGACGTGCCAAATCTCATAAACAAGGAACAGTAGTGCACCTGGTAGGGATAGAACATCTAAACAAGCCTTTATGGTCAGTACCTTGTCTGCAACAATGTAAACAACCGAGGTACAACAAACGAATGCAGCATATGTGGTCAGCAGAACTGACCAAACCCGGAAAAATGTTGCTCCAAGGAACTGTGCTCTGATGCTGAAAGCAAAGCTGATAAGGGACAAACTGAATCCCTGAGACAAGTTCACCAACCACCGATGTGGAAGGTAAACAGAAGCATGCTGGCTGAAGTTTGTCCCCAGCATCCACAATGCAAGGCCAAGATAAATGAGACCCAAGCAGCCATTGAACACTACTGCAACCAACTGCATTTGCGAACTGAGTGCAACAAGCTGCCATGAAAATGGTCTGCTCTTTGGAATCCTGACGAGCAGCTGGAGTGCGAGAATGACGATGATCAGAGCAGCAATGCCAGTTGCCACAACATGATTCGTGCACGTGGAGGAGTTGAGTATTTCCTTGCATCCACATGATGCTGAAGCTTCCTTGGAGCAAAATGGGCTCCCGCACATGACCGCCATCCATGAACCTAGCAGACAATAAATTTTAAAGCATGCAATCCCCTCATCAGAATACTTATATTACAGAACTGATGTGCATTCCTGTCTTGTAGATGTTCTCATCAACGACCAGCAGAATAGCATTGCAGTAAGCTAGAGAGGCGAAAAGAGGACTAACTTGTGAGGGAAGCCATGTTTCCAATGTTTACTGCACTGGTGCGTGGGTCAGGTCCTCTTCAAGCCCATCTGTAACCATAAACACATGAATCTAGTCAGGATAAAGAAGAGATTAAAAAAATCAAATTCATGAAAGGTTTAGAAAATTGCAGGGTAGGGTTCGTGATCAACTAAACTGTGACCATGAGCAAACATGACAAAGACTAACCCAACAACTGCAAAAAAAATTTCTTGAATGGCCCTCCATTATCCAAAGAGGGGGAAACAAAAACAAAAACATTCCACCCTTTTCTATGTAACCGTTTCGCAGCATAAGTATGCTGCCTTGTAAGCTACATCCGACGAGCCATTTTGGGCTATAATAAAAATTTTCAGGTGGGGAACGCCTCCCCCCCGTCGACCGTCAAAAAAAAAAACAAAAACAAATGCAGCATGCATCTCTTCCTCAAAGAAGAAACACATCCATCCGTTTGATTCGATGAGATTAAATAGACTTTCTGTATTATTGTTGTTTCACTACTGGAATTGGAATTGAAGTCAACCTGAGATGACCAAGTGAATTTGAGCTACATATAAGGTTATAGAGGGCAGAGACAGTATTGTATAATTCATCTATCAAGATTTTTTATCTAAAAACAAAGGAGCATGTAGCATGTATGTATGATAGAAAAGTTTTTATATAATCAACACAAACCTTTAGGTTTCTTCTATTACTGTTGCTCACCTTTATTAAAATAAAATAACCCAACTGAAATCTATACAAAAATGACACAGGAAGCCCTTCTCCTTGAAGTGAATTAGTTTCAGGGTATTCAGGATAGCATCAAGGATATTCAGGATAGCATATTGTACATGAAGAAAGAATATGCAGCACATACAATTTCTTGCAAGTTTTCGTAGAGAAACATTCTTAAGTACTGCCTGGAAAATATAGGTGAAATAAGCTGTAACATGCATAGCAATTATAGTATAAATTTACAATTATAAACTAAAACCATGGCAAGTTCAAGAAACAGAGCAACCTAAATTATTGGCTCCATGCTTATGCTTTACTTTGGTAAATGCAACACTTTGGGTTAATATCATTTTGACAAAAGATTGGATCAATAAATTTAAAAATATAATGAGACTTGAAATTGCAGAACGGCAAAATTAAATAAAATGTACAAATTTGTACATTGCCCCATGTCAAGTCTTATCTTTTGTATCTCACATCCTTTTCATGCAGCAATGCAAGTTGGTGATACGCTAAAGGATGTTTGAGAAGGCCATGTTGTCACATGACTTCAGACCTGTAGATGAACTTTATGCTTTGAGGCTTCAAGCATGTGAGAAAGATGCATATTACCAAATGAATTTTCAAAGTTATTACACTTAGGTCAGAAGTTGTGCAACCATCTTTATTATATGGTAATATCCAGGGTCCGAGTTTTGCATTAGAAAGGAAGAGCCAAGCCTTGTAGGCATTTTGTCGAGTATGAGTTGGGCGCCATCGCAAGCACCAAGCAGCCGCTGGGGCGCTTCCTGTTGCTCTCTGTGGTGCGGGAGAGAGCACAGGGGCGCGAGGATGCCGCTCATCACCTCATTGCTCGCATTTTTCCCCCCTCGTGGCAGTGGCACTCGCCTTTTTCCTCACGATGGCGATGTGATGGCATCCTTGGGAGAGGGAGAGCTCGAGAACCTCCTCATCAGGGTCTCCACCACACATGCACGTAGGGACCAATCCAATGCAAGGTCCAACTGACCGAAGCAAAATCTGAGACTAATCTCCTCTACAAACCAAATCCACCACACAAGCGTGCAAGGAGAAGGCAGAAGTGCTAAAGGATGCTACTCACCTGAACTTGCACCGCACCGTTGGTCATGCCGACAAGATCCGCCGTCATCGTCTCGGCGGCGGTCGTCCGCAGCGACTGCGCTGGGGGGCCGCCACCGCCTGATGCGGTGGCGCCGCTGCCGCCGGGGCTGGGTGCGCAGCCGGCCTGAGCGGCGGCGCCGCCGCCACTCTCGTTGCCGTGAAACCACCGATCTCCCGCACGTGCCCAACGAGAGGTGGTCGTGGCCATTACGTGCGCCGACGCCGTGGAGCTCCGCGCTGATCGACGCGCCAGCAGAAGATGGAGGATAGCGCCGGCGGCGGCGCACGCCACTAGTGCTAGCTAGGCTGCTCTGCTACTGCTAGTGCTAGCTAGCTCTACTTGCGAAAGTCAGGAGAGGAGAGCACGGTGTCGTCGAAGACCCGAGCCGAGAACGACGGCTTGATCAAAAGCAGCATAGAATCCAACGGCCGAGCTTCGCTGGTGACATGGCCCAATACCATGCCATGCAAGAGTTTGTGAACTTTGGATTTGAAAGTAAGAAGAGAAAGAGATAGAGATGCCAGCAGCTTCAAAAATTTTCTTCTTGCCGTTTTGTACATCTTTTCTTTTTTTTTTCCTTTGGATCCCCTATTTTTAGGGTTATTTGGCACCGCTCTAGGGTTTTTGGTTGTTTTGAACTTCGGTAGCCTACCACAATCCTGTTGAGGCACTTCAGACGTGAAGCTCCTAAGAGGGGTGGTAAAGAGAGCTAGAGCTAAAAAAAGAAGCTTTCTCCTGCCTCCCTCTTGCTCCCGTAGGCCCAGTCCTCGTCGTGGTCAAATTTGCCCTGAGGCGCACCACATGAGCGCAGTCGATGAGGCATGAGGACGGGAAGAGGCACAGCGGCGACACGGGGGCACGGTGACATGGGGGAGGTGGAGGTAGCACGGCCGCACGGGCACTAAGGATAGGACGGAGGCAAGAAAAGGGTGGGACGGAGGTGCCGAAGCCTAACACTATGTTGCGGCGAGGCGGAAGAATGAAAGGATAAGAAGAGAGATGAAAAAATAAAGACAAAAGGATAATTAAGAAGATATAAGAAATAAAGAAAAAAAGAAGATAAACGTATTACAGTCGCTTTCTTTTTTTATATCTACAGCGAGATGAAGTTGTTAAACTAAACATTTTACCAAAACAGTTTTAGCTTCTAATAGAGTTGCTTCTAGAGCCAAAGGAAAAAAAACTACTCCACTAGCGACGTAAGTCTGTTCGTTTGAGTTTATCAGCCGAATCTGTTAGTCATTAGTCTATCAATATACCTACCACCCCTTCTTTCTTCGTTCAATCCCAACAAAGCGAATAAAAGATTTTTTTTAGGAAAAAAGCGAATAAAAGATTTGTGAACCACTATAGCAAAGCTCAAAAATGAATAAAATAGGAAGCACTGCATGAGGAGCAAAAGGTCGTTTCAAAAGAGAAGAAAAAATAGATATGCATGGGGAGGCCAGGAGAAACCATGTTGCCAAAATCATGGATTCTTCCATTCATAAAAGAATCTTAGATTCTAAATCGAATCAGATGCTTTTAAACTAGATTCACAAAAATCCATAATCACAATTAGTTAAGATTGTACGATCAGAGCACCTTAGTTAAGATCATAACAAATACGCATGCAAAATCCTACCCACAGATTTTAAACTACGGGAAAAAGAAAAAGAAACATGTTACCATCAGTTGCTAGCTGCTGGCTGTTGCCGTGTTGCTGCCACCGTACCGTTCAGCTGCCCGGCTTGCTGGTGTCTGGTGAGGAAGGAAGACGAGAAGGCAAACAGAAGGCCGGCGATGGCTGAGCGGAGAAGACGGCGAGTTGGAGAGGCTGGTTTTGGAGCTTGGAAGGCTATTATGGCGCGTGATGCACTTTGCTCGGGGCTAGCATTTAATTGATTTAATTTGGCAGGTGGATGTCTGACTGACTGGCTGCCTACAGAGTCGTCGATCACGCTGTGAAGCAGAGCTAGCTATGAATGGTTGAAGCAAATATGCTGATGACATGGACGTTTTTTGTGTGTGTGTTTTTTACGAGAACAGAACATGAATGGCTGCCCAGTTAAAGAGTGTGAAGCCGTCTATTTGATGCTGGTTCAGTGAAATCACCCGACGTGGACATGATTAATTGAGGAGAGAGGGAAAGGCGCGCCATCGCGTTGATATATAGAAGCCCCTTGACATACGGCCTGAGCTCGTCGTCATCCGTAGGACGCCAAGCTGCTATCCATCAGAGCTAGCAAGAAAGCGGTGGGTGATGACAAGCAATAATCAGAGCAATTATTCATGGTTAGACGTCACTTCACTATGGTTTATGTTTTCATCACCTGAGATTGGAGATACTCATGCATCCCTCCGTCCTGAAACCATACGATTAATTCTAATGCGGTGCTAAGTCAAACTTTATACGTATATATCATTATTAAGCGATGCCCTGGCTGTCCGCGAGGTGAGATTAATCCATCCCACGGTGAGGAAGAATGCTCCTTACGCTCCTCGGCCCCATAGCTAAGCTAGCTCTCTATCATTGTGTCGCTAGTTTAATCATATCGGTCCTACTGGAAACATAAAAGAAAAATTATTGAAACTTATTTTTGAGATGGAGAGAATATGTATTTCATCACGTATGATTATTGTTGGTTTAGATAGTTACCTATCTAAATCTGGCTCCACCATTTGAAACTTGTCAGAGGCTAGTTTGTCTACCTGGCCAAATGTTTGCTCTCCCAACTACTTATCTACGACCGCTATAGTCGGTGGAACAGAGGTCGTATGCGATGGTACCGTGGATTTTTTTTTTCATTCAACGCATTGACACACCAATGGTTCAAATCATAAGGCTACTCCCTTCGCCCGATAAAAAGAGTTGTTATGTGATCCGTGCTAGTCAAATTTAGGTTTGTGGAAAATATTGGCAATATGTTAAAGGATTTTGGGGACTTAGAGATCCTTAATCTTAGAGACCTTATCCTTTGTTTTGTTAGTCTCCTGGATCTAGTTCATGAGATATGAGGCAGATAGAAACAATCTATGCACACAACTTTTAGATCATAAATATAGAACAGCTAGCCCTAATATTCTGTAGTTCTACTCAAGATGTTTTACCTTTCTAGGACATCATGTAACCTGCCATCACTGCTAAAATGGGGTGTAGATGGAAGTTAGGAAATGACAAAAAAGTTAAGTTTTGGGAGGATGATTGGTTAGGATCTTTAAGTTTAGCTATCCAAGACTAGGATATTTATGTGTTGATTCAAGAACAAAATAAACTATCCATGAGCTTTGGGATAAGGGACTAGGACTAGTTGTTAGCTATGGCTAAAAATAGCCATCTAAAATTAACCAACTAGTTGTTAGTCCACACCTATTTGGATCTTGAACTAATTGTTAGGTTCAATAGTCTAGAACTAGTTGTTAGCCCCTAATAGTTGGGTTTTATGGACTAGTAAACTAATAACTAGTTGGGATGGCTAAACTTTAGCCCACCCATTGGTCCTTCTGTTTGGATCCTCAAGGGCTAAAGTTTAGCCAATTAGTTGTTAGTCCAAGGATCCAAACAGGGTAGCAGATGATAGGATTTTTCAACTGTGGCTATATTTTCTTAGATGAAGAGGATGCTTTAGACCTTGTTTGGTTCTCGAGTCCTTGGACTAAAGATTAGACCATGGGCTAAAGGTGTTAAAGTCTAACTTAAGATGACTATTTGGATCCAGGTGCTAAAAGGTGACTAAAAGGTGAAAGGGAGAGAAGAGAGTAAAGTCATGTGTTAGCACTTTTAGCCCTCTTTCACATATTAATGGGCTAATAGACTAATGGGGGCTGAAAGTGAGTCCTTTCCTTTTAGCCCACTTGTTTAGTTCCTCAAAGGCTAAAAGTGAAGGGATAATTTTTAGCCCAGTGGAACCAAACAGGCCCTAATAACATTTATTTCCCATAGTCTTTATATAAGGTCATTAACTATAGGAGGGTTATAACAGTTTATATTCATGTTGTGTGGAGCTTGAAAGTCCCTCCCAAAACTCTTTTCTTCTTGGCTTGTTTCTAAGAATTGCCTTTTTTGTTCTGAAGCTGAAACTATCCATCATCTATTTATTTTCTTCATGCTGCCTTTTTTTAGTGTGCTGAAACTCGTATGTACGCTATATGGATTACAAATGCAATTGAACAGATATTTACAGTTTTTTCAATGAAATAAATATTTATATAGGAGTATTATTGTATAACAGACTTGCAGTGAAATGTGATTTCATGCTACAGCGAAATACTTTCACTTCCACCCTTGATATGTTTATGTCACATAATATTTTCTCCAGAACCAAATAAATAAATAGTGATATTTTACTCAATTATTTGTGCCATTTAATAAACTAGAAGGATTTCCCACGCGTTGTCGCGGGTATGAAGAAAGAATATAAATAGGTTAGAGTGTTAATCACTAAGAATCGGGATATATATATATATATATATATATATATATATATATAGAACTATTACTTTGTAGCTGGCTACAAAATAACTTATTTTATAGCCACTTTGAGTTACGATAATTACTATATTAATTTACAAAATTATAGTAACTTCTTACTAAGTGGTTTACTATAACATTACGGTAAATATCCCCATGTGTTATAGTAACTCAACTATCGTAAATATGTATACATATTATCGTAAATTAATATATAAAATTATCGTAAATGGAGGTGGCTACAGAATAACATATTTTGTAGCTAGCTACAGAGTATACTCTCCCTATATATATATATATATATATATATATATATATGGTGTTGGTAATGTAGCAATATATATTAATAAATGATGTGGTTTGCTAATGTGAATAGCTTGAATGAAGACATAATAGCATGTGCTAGTTGAATGTTATAGTGGATGCTGATGTGGACACCTTGCATGGCAAAAGAAATAGCGTGAGGTTTATCTTTATAAGAGATATAGATCGTGACCTAAATAAGCCACAAGGATCTATAATCATCCAGCATGCACATGCAGTGAAAACAGAGTTACCACCAAATCGGTTCTCTCGATGAATATACATTAAACATGAACAAGAGGGTGCTGAAAAGCCATTATTTCCCCCCCAAACATCATATACTCGACTTAGTTTTGTAGGAATGTAAGTATACACCACAAAATTTCAATGGAATAGCCTAAGCATTTCTATGAACATGAAGTATCACCGTTGCAGACTTGATGTTAATACCTCCCATTTATTCTTTTATTTACCTCACTATTGGAGCAAAGAAATGCTGAAGATTTCCTCTGTTTTTTTTTTTTTGAGGGACAGGTTTCCTTCTATTCAGTGCCTGAAGGGAATCAATGACCCAAAACAGAAGTGATCAAAAAGTTGCTCAGAATGGGTGGTGAAAACTTGATAACGAGCATTTCCTGACAATGCCTGATTCCTTTTCTTAAGATTTCAGATAGAAGACTTCTTCAGTTGTGCGAGCCAAGATTTTTGTATCTCCTTTTAAGAGACTGAACATGTATTTCCAATTGATGAGTATGACCAGTACTCTTTGACGAGGTGAGTTCTAAATATTTCCATTCGATGTGTATGACCAGTACTCTTTGACGAGGTCACGGAAGAGAGATCCTTCCGTTTCCATGAGCTTTGTAGGTTTGTCATACTCCACTAGTTTCCCTGGAAGTTAGTTCAACCCATTAGCATGGACTTCACATGTAAATGCTGAAATACTATCTTGAGACAGAGTTTCACAATCTAAATAGTTTAATTCTGATTTATTTTTAAAGCAGGCATGCAAAGATCACTACAATAATCCCTAGGTTTTGCAGATCTTGTCGTGTTGATTCATAGCCAATAACTTTGGATACAGCTATATATATAGCAAGTTCATGAAGAAAACATACCGTCACTCATTGCAAGTACCATATTGCAGTCCATAACAGTGGGTATACGGTGTGCAACAGTGATAACAGTGCAATCTCTGAATTCTGCCCTGATTGTTTTCTGAAGGATAGCATCAGTAGCATTGTCTATAGATGCCGTGGCCTCATCGAGAACTAAGATACGACATCTTCTTAGAAGTGCACGTCCCAAACAGAAGAGCTGCCTTTGACCCATGCTCCAGTTCGAACCATCCTCCACAACTATACAGCAAAGTCTGAGTCAGCACAGAGAATAAGACAAACACATATGTAATGCTGTCCAAGAAATATTCATTGTGTCTCTGCGAATGGAAAACACATTTTTTATAGAAGTCAAATAAACGATTTATCCTTTAAAAAGAGAAGTTACTTATTTTAGTTGGACCTAATTTACAAGGGCATTTGATTTTACTTTTCTATCTCCACTTAATGAAAGACATATACCAAGGCACGGCCGTGATTTTCTTTTCGAGAGTTTTTGTTTTCCAAAACAAGCAGAGAAGATTTTTTCGAGCAATATAGAGGAAAAATACAAGAGGTTTAGTGCAGATCATAAATAGTACTCAATAGCATGTCTGAAATCCCTAGTCTGAATTCTGGATATTTTGGCAAATTTAGTGTCACGATGTTTTTTATTTTGGTTTGACAATGATCCATCCAGAATTCCATAATTTGCTATGTGTTCCGGAAAACAAAAGTATAGATGTAGCAAGGAATCCTACCAAGTGAGTCCAATCCCTGTTCCTTCTCCTGGACAGCTTCAAGAAGCTGACATTTGTCAAGAACCTGCATAAGAATAGAAAGTAATCGCTTTAAGTGATTGCTTTGAAGTTTGATCAGGTATATACATCATTCAAATGAGAGATAATTGCCCCGCAAGTTGGTGAAAAAAAAGGAGAGAGAGCCTGTTACCAATATTCTCATGATTCAGTTTCCCTAAACAGGTCATTCAAAATATGTTCTGAAATTTCTAACATTACTGGGCACTATATTACACTTATTGTGCTGAATCTTCCCAGTAAGAGGAAGGGGCCTCATTATTTCAACTTAACAACAGGTTCATTCAAAACAACATTCTTTTCCTGGTAATAATACAATAGGGCTAGAAACATCATGAATATATCCGTGCATATTATAAGACAATTGTACCTCCCATATTTGTTGATCCGAAAATTGCCCAAGAGGATCTAGATTATATCTTATGGTTCCCTGAAAGAGTGTCGGATCTTGCGGAATGATACCCAAACGTGAACGCAGGTCATGTAAGCCAATTGTAGTGATATCTACAGAGTCTATAATTATTTTCCCTCCAGTTGGCTCAACAAGACGAAACAATGCACCAATTAAAGTTGTCTTTCCACTTCCTGTCCGGCCAACTATACCGATCTTATCTCCACCTTCGAAAGTGCATGTGATTCCATGTAGTACAAGAGGAGCATCTTGCCTGTATCTGATCTGTTGAGTGAAAATCATTCATGTTCATTTCTAGAACCTAGAATACAAAAAGGGTTTCGTTGTAAGGCATACATGTAAATGTTATATAGATTTACCTTCAAATCTCTAAGATCCACCCTACCAACTTGCGGCCAGTTTGGTGATGGTCGATTTTCTTCAATAATCTCTGCTGCTTCACTTGGTATGTCCATGTACTGGTTCACCCTTTCCACAGAGATTATTTGATTTGATAGCTGGCACTGATTTTGGATAGAGAAAACAAATGAATTATTTAGGGATAGACCATAAGACAATGCCATTCCTATAAACCCTGCACATGCACAAAATGGAGTGATTAGTGTTTCTGATGACAATACTGAAATATGCATAACATGAACAATCCATGTAGTTTTGGTTTTAAAGAGTCATGAATTAATCTTGGTGTTTCCATTCTTACTCCTTGGGCTCAAAGTTCAGCAGTTCTTATACAAAATCATGTGATTAAGAAACATTCTGCATTATTCACCAAATATCCTGCCTAGCATTTTTGCAACAAATATAATTTTACTTGTAATTCATCATTATCAGGTATACATAGAAAGACCTTAACGTTTCATGGCTTTACTTCAGGAAGCTATGAAGACAAAGTAAAATTTTCCCCGCAGTACATTGCATAATTTATTGCGCATCAAATGCAACATGTGAACTGTCACAGAACTTCCTCGCTCTTTTTTTTCAGAAAAAAAAAACTTTACCCAATGTTTTGCATAGATGTGGTGAACTGGTGATACATGCAAATTGCAACTTCTATAAATTCTCACCAGAGCTAAAAGTTCCTGGAGGAAGAAGAGCCATAATAAAGGCAGAAAAAGAAAGAACTGCAGCACTCATTGTCTCCAGACGTTGAATCAGCCATTCAGTTGCTGCAAAATTATAGAAATATGAACCAGCATTCTTGTCAATAAGTTCCAAATTTTTTTCAAAGAAACGATCTTCTTCCTCAAAAGCCCTTATTGTTATTGCCCCTGCAACTGACTCGCCCAAGTGATTAGCCAGAGCTGATTTGGTAGTGCCATTGATCCTCATCAATTCCTTAGCTGAGGCTAAATAGTACCTCTGCATGACCAAGCATATTAGATTTCAGTCAGTCGTAATTAAGAACTTAAGACATGTTATTTCACTCCTTGGTAGAAAACAGCAGCAAAACTGTATCCAACCAAATCTCCCAAAATTACCTGCAACCTGAGTGCCAAAACCATCATCGGCACTATGACGAACAGAACTTGCCATGTAACAACAGCCAATACCCCCAGATTGCTATATGCGTTTAAGCTGGCACCAGCAGCAAACATCAATCCAAATGGAACATCAAGGTCAACAATACTCAAATCTGAAGATACCTGCATAAAAATTTCCAAGTTCATCCATCAATAGGAAATATCCAAATGTAAAATAGAACCTTTTTTTTACGAGATGTAAAATAGAACTTTGGTTGTTTCAAAAAAAAAGAAGTTTGGTTTACCATATTTTATCTATCTAGTAGTTTAAAGATTCGCTTTGATTGCTGGGAGAGTCGTTCACACTACAACTAATATGTAGGAGGTGCAAGTTGAAAACCAACCTCACTACCCAATATATCTCAGGGAGATGAACAATTTGTTTAGGTATCCTTACCCGGCTAAGTACCCTTCCAAGAGGGGTAGAATCAAAAAAGGACATTGGTGCACGGAACAATGAGTTGAGTAACTGGGAAAATAAAGATCTTGATGTCTGGACCCCAAGAACGACAAGTGCTAACGATCTAAATAGCAAGAAGAACACTGTGAAGATTCCAATTGCAATGTACACAGAAATCAACTTAAGTGTATTAACATCAGGATTCTGAACATTAGCAGCCATCCATGAATTCTGCGATATTTGGCCAGATAAGAAAATTATATGGCAAAGAACACCCAGAGAGGCATTGAAGAAGCCTTTATTCTGACGCAAGTAAAGGATATAAGGCTTGAGACCAGTGTCACCCATTTCTCTTTCCTCTGTCTTGATCAACTGATCTGCTGGTGATGGCTTCAAAGACTCTTTGTATAGGGTTCCACGAATATCAATCGATCCCTTGATCAATATTTCATTTCCTCTGTGGGGGCCGACTCTGTTAAGATCTGAAACACCGATAGTGTCTTTATGGGCATTTACAAGGTTCTGAAATTCTTGACAATATGCCAATAAATCTTGATAAGGTGCAGAACGAATAATTTTTCCATCTGACATTAACTGATGAAAAAGCAACACTTGTTTCAGATGGCATCAACAAACAAATACGGTCAATAAAATAAATATAAACATGGATATTGCTTGATCAGCGAGAAAGTTGAAACACTAAAAATGTCTTAGATATGAAAAGTAAAGAGAAATTAGGATAAAGTATGAAAACATACCAGAACAGAATCAAATACAGGCAAAAAATCGACTTGGTGGGTCACCAAAAGGACAGTCTTATCTGACAGAGCTCCCATGACATATTCCTGTAAAATAAATAAATAAATAAATGTTTATAAACAGTATGATCAGTATTGCAATTCATGATTGTTATTTGCCACTTACATTAAAAAGACTAGTTGCTGTGTGAGCATCAACAGCGCTGAAAGGGTCATCAAGAAGATAAATGTCTGCATTTTGGTATAATGCACGAGCAAGCTGAACACGCTGCTTCTGACCACCGCTAAGATTTACACCCCTCTCCCCGATTTGAGTATTATCTCCATATGGCAACATTTCAAGGTCTTTTACTAAAGAACACCTCTCAAGTGTTTCTTGGTATCTTTGCCTGTCCATCGAAGACCCAAAGAGAATATTGTCTTGCACGGTTCCTGATTGGATCCATGCATTTTGAGAAACATATGCTATTTTCCCACAAACTTGGATCTGAAAATTTTAATCCGGAGGAACCAATTAATGTTTAATTTTATTAATTTTCCAATATCATCAAGCAAATTAACTATAACAACTTTGTCAAGTATAAGATATTGTTGTTGCATGTTGTATTTCGAGAAAGAAACTAGAAACCGAGGTTCTGAAGTGCACATAGCAGTGTTGTACTGCTTAACTACATGGAAATTATTATGAAGTTACAAAAAAAACCCAATAAAAAAGATATATAGAAGTATCATAAATGTTAAGTTAATAAAATGCATACCATGCCTTCAGTTTTAGGAACCTCTCCAAGAACTGCAGCCAAAAGTGTTGACTTCCCCGATCCTACCTCGCCGCAGATTGCAACCTTCTCTCCAGCTTTGACTACCAAATTTATATTCTTCAGAGTTGGTTTTGATGGGTTCTCATCCCATGAGAAACTGCAAGAGTTCATCACTATAGGATATTCATTGCCCACACAGTATTTCTTCCTAACCTGTCCATTCAGCTCAGGCGCATCAAGAAACTTTGTTATCCTAGTGAAAGCAACTTTAGCTTGTATAACGACTCCAATTACATCTGGTATCTGCCTAATTGGATCTTGAACAAGGCGCAGAGTGGCCACAAATGTGAATACGTTGCTAGCATCAAGAGGAATTTTCAAAAGATAGCATGTAAAAAAGGTTGCAGACGAAACTAAAACAGGTGATGTCCAGAATAGGAAACTGTTGTACGATTTCCTAAGCTGGAATGCTGACAACCACTTGATTTCAGTTTCCCTTAACCCCTCAATGACCTTCTTGAAATGAGTCTCCCATGCATAAAGTTTCAAGACCTTCATGTGAATTAAGGACTCTGACATCGCCTTTAGTCTCACATCTTGTGCTTCCATAAGTTTACTCTGAAATTTGTGTTGCAACTTGGCTAGAGGAGCATTGCAAATTACAGTGAGAACGATGACAACCAGTGATGCAATCATAGCAAGACCGACTGCATTATACAGAATCACTAGAGCAATGCAGAGTTGGACACTTGTCGTCCATGTCTGATGGAACCAGTATGGGAACTCACCAATCCGGTAGGCATCAACAGTGACATAGTTTATGATCTCTCCAGAAGAATGCTTCAGTTTTGAAGAGCTCGACAGCTTCTGTTGTTTCTTATAGATGGCAGCCGATAGGAATGACCGCACTTGGAGTCCTAACCTCCGAGTACGGAAATACCACTGCCTTTGTGACAAAGATTCAAAGCATTTAGTAACAAACATTGTTGCAGCTAAAATATAGGCTTCATATTTAAAGGAGCCTTTCCCAAGTGAAACATTGATGAATGCTTTCAAAATCACTGGACCCGAAGACAATGTAACCACTTTGAGCAATGCAAAGAAACCTGAAACCAAGATTTCACTTTTGTGACAAGAAACGATAGTCCAAAAGACTGACGGATTTCCATATGCCTGCAACTGCTTCTTCCTGTTCAGATTCTCTAAAAACATCAAGTACTGGCTATATGCTCGATCCGAGGGACCTAAAAGTGGCATGTCTTTGTCCTCAAGAGGCTTCTCATAACCCACCTTCATCATAGGATTTAGCCACCAAAATGTCATCACGCTGAAAATCCCGGCTTTAGCAAACGGGGTTACATGACTCTCAGAACCAGCTGTATCTTCGTGAGTCTCAGTGTTCAGAGGCTTATATAAAGCACTTTCAACTCCTCCATTGCCATCTTCCCTGACGTGCCAAATCCCATAAACAAGGAGCAGTAGTGCACCTGGTAAGGATAGAACATCCAAACAAGCCTTCATGCCTAGAACCTTATCTGCAATCATGTAAACAACCGAGGTACAGCAAACGAATGCAGCATATGTGGTTAGCAGAACTGACCAAACCCGGAAAAATGCTGCTCCAAGGAACTGTGATCTGATGCTGAAAGCAAAGCTGATAAGGATCAAACTGACTCCCTGAGACAAGTTCACCAACCATCGATGTGGAAGGTAAACAGAGGCATGCTGGCTGAAGTTGGTCCCCAGCATCCACAATGCAAGGCCAAGATAAATGAGACCCAAGCAGCCATTGAACACTACAGCAGCCAACTGCAGTGGCGAAGTGAGTGCGACAAGCAGCTGCACATGTGGTCTGCTCTTTGCGATCCTGACGAAAAGATGGATTGCAAGAACGATGACGATCAGAGTAGCGATGCCAATCGCCAGGATATGATTCGTGCAAGTGGAGGAGTTGAGTATTTCCTCCCATCCACATGACGCTGAAGCTTCCTTGGAGCAAAATGGGCTCCCGCACATGCCCGCCATCCATGAACCTAGCAGAGAATAAATTCCAAAGCATGCAATCCCTTATCAGAATATATATACTTATCTTACAGAACTGACATGCATTCCAATCTTGTAGGAGTTCTCAACAACGGTCAAGACAATAATGATTCTATGAGAGAAGCGAAAAAGAGGACTAACTTGTGAGGGAAGCCATGTGTCCGATGTTTACTGCACTGATGCTTGGGTCAGGTCCTCCTCAAGCCCATCTGTTGAACAAAACACAGGAATGTATACAGGTCAAAGAAGATTAAAAAAAACAGATTCATGAAAAGGTTTAGAAAATTGCAGGGTAAAAGGTTCATGATCAACTAAACTGTGAACTCAAGCGAACATGACAGGGATTAATCCAATAACTGTAATTTTTTTTCTTCATTGTCCTCCATTATCCAAAGAGGGGAAAAACAAAAACAAAAACAAATGCACCATGCAGCTTTCATTATTTCCATTCGAAAAAGAAACACGCATCCAGCCGTGGAATCATCCCCGCAAGTAGTGAAATAAAAGATGAGAAATCTGATTCAAAGAAAAAGCCTATACCGCGACAAGAATAAATAAAGATGATGAAACGCGTGAAATTAAATCGCCCCGGCGGCCCCGGATAATCCAAACTCGAACCATGCGGGATCCCGGAGCATCTGGTGCTGGCGCGGGAGAAAACCCAAACTAGAGAGGGGGGCCCGGAGGGGGAGTCAGTCAACACAAGAATCCCCAAACCCTCGTGGTCCAGGCCTGCTAGGAGAAGAACTGAAGAAGCAAACAAAAATAGCGTCAGCAGGAGAAGCAGGAACCTTTCCAATCCCAGTGGCGTTTATCCCATGGGCCAAAGCACTGAACAACTCGCAGAAGGTGACTGTTATCTCCCACTCAGGCAATCACCTTCGAGTGTTGCCAAAGTTGTTACAATCGAGAATTCGGGATGCAGGTATAATCGTTTGTATCAGGATCCTGGCAAACTTACAAAATATATATTTTATACAAGATTTGTGATACGTAGTAAAAAGATTTAAAGCTATAATATTGATTTTTAATTAATTTCTTTAACTTTTTATATTTATTAGGTGTAATTTCTGTTATTATTTGCAACTCCACTTAATTTTAAATAGAAAATTTTATCATGTCTGAATCAATTTAACAAAATTACTTATACCAATTATTATTATATAGTATTTCCCCCGCTTTAAATTATAAGATATTTAGAAATAACAAAACGCCTTATAATTTAGGACACGGAAAAAAAGTATATACGATCATAGCATCGAAATGAAGATACCACTCCCTCCAACTCATAATACTTGATCTTTTAAACTTTTTATTACACCTTTTTTAAATTATTAGTTGTCATTCTCGCCTTAAATGCATATTGCTCTTTTACAAATACATCTCTATCTCTAACTCCTGCATTATTTTTTGTCACTCCTCAATTTCTGTATCCAGAACTAAAACACCATCTATTGTGGGATGGATGGAGTATAAAACACATCATTTTGACTTAGTACGATCATATATTGAGATATCAATAGGGCCTCCATGTCCGATTCTGTGTAAGGTGTTCCTTTATTAGGGAACCGGAATATGATCCTCACATACACATAATTAAACCTTGTGCTAAATATGTATATTAGCACTTTTGCGAAGCATTGTTGGCACCTTACGTGATATTCATTTGTTTAAAATTATTTATACATAAGTACTCAAACGTTATACCATAATAGTTGCTATTAATTAAATTTAGAGCCGTCGTATATTGTGATGTACTGATGCGTGGACAGGCCACATGTAAGTATACAAGCTCAATGTTGTCTTAGACGTCGGCTCGCCGCGCTTTTGTTTAGCCGTACTTTTTCTGTCAGCCAGCAGTATTTTTTTCTCACAAAAAATCAACCAACAATAACTTCAGATTTTTTTATTCCAGCTTCCCTCTGCTTTTACTTTTGCCTTTTGATCCCCTGTATTTTATTTAGCTCCTACTGATTCTTCTGTCTCACGATATAATAAAAATAACTACGGCAGGTTACTGCCGCTTGTATGAAAAAGAAAAAGAAGCCTAATCCTCCCGGTAAGGAGAACAAGATTTTTGAACCATTGTAGCAAAGCTCAAAACAAAAACGAATAAAATAGGGAGCACGGTATGCATTAAGGACGTCAAAATCGGGGAGATTCTAAATCCAATCGGAGGATTTTAGATATAAGATCGTAAAATGATGTAGTCATAAGAGATGATATATAAACATATAATTATTCGCTGATCTATTGTGAGAGAATAATATAAGATGGTAAAGACGTAAACTTTAACAAGTATAAAAAAAACCATGTTACCGTCAGTTGCTAGCTTGTGATGGCTAACAGAAGGCTGCCTGTCTGGCTGGCTCTGGTGTTCTTGGAGCTGATCGAGTGAGGTTCTGCAGTGTGCACAAAGAAATGGTCAGCCGCTCCGGCGGCCTCGCTCGAGCCTTGGCTATGCCTTAGCCGCCGCCGCCGCCGCCTGACATACGGGAAGCTCGGCTGGCCGGCAGGCCGAGATAATGAATCCACGGAGCGACGGCCGCCGACGGTGGGCTGGGACGATGGCTGAGACTGAGAGCCTGAGAGAGAAGACGACGACGTTGGTTTGGGGACTTGGGAAAGGTTGTAGGGCGTGATGCACTTTGCTGGATCGATCGGGGCTTTTAATTCCGGCAGGTGGGAGGAATGACTGGCTGCCTGCCTACAGAGTCGTGATGCAGTGATGCCTCCAAGCTGTGACGGTTGATACAAATACGCTGACATCGGCAGGTGGATGGCTCTTTTTTTTTTTTATCGTGGCAGGTGGATGGCTCTGGCTGCGTGGCTATTATCTAGCTACAGAGAGTCGTGACGCAGTGATGCTTGCACGCTGTGGAGAGATGCGGTTGAGACAATCTGTTCGGTTCAACTTATCTGAGCACGGTGGTTTTCGCTAATCTCTCTTCTTTTCATTGGCTAAGATTTGTCCTCAGCTAACGACTTCAACAGCCATTGAGGCCGCCTTAATTAAAAAATAAGTTACAGTGAATTTATTAAATCTAATTAACCTGTCAGTAGAACATGGGTGTACTATAGCACTTTGGTTGTCAAATCATGTAATAATTAGACTTCAAAGATTCTTCTTGTAAAGTAGTCGCAATCTTTGTAATTAGTTATTTTTGTTAGTCTATATTTAATAGTATATGTCTAAATATTTGATAGAATAGTATGTAAATTTTTAAGAGAGGAACTAAACAAAACCTTAATACTTAGCCTTTTTAGGGCACGCGCATCTAAGGCATACACCTGCATTAAGCCCCATACCAAGGCCTTGTTTAGTTTCAAAAAAATTTTGCGAAATTTTTCAGATTCTCCGTCACATCAAATCTTTAGACGCGTGCATGAAGTATTAAATATAGACGAAAATAAAAACTAATTGCACAGTTTGATCGAAATTGACGAGACGAATCTTTTGAATCTAGTTAGTCCATGATTGAATAATATTTGTCAAATACAAACAAAAATGATACTATTCCTATTTTGCAAAATTTTTTGCAACTGAACAAGGCCCAAAGTAAGATTCCCGTCTGGTGAAAAAACCAAGACCACCACTTATTTGTCCATCCTTGCTCTTCTCCTCGTATTGAAAAAAAGTGCATGCATGAGTTTTCTTCTCTCTCGTCTCTCAAGATACTTGCATTCCTTTAGCATCTCTCTTCGCTTGAGTTTATCTATCGAACCTACCAGTCATTCTGCAGTGTTTTTTTCTGACAACAAATCGGTGAATGTACTTTCAGTTATGACTTTTTAGCCAAGCAAACAGGGTGGTTCATCTGCAAGCTACATAACCATCTGCAAAGACCATCAAACTATAGCGTGTTTGGTTCCTGGCCAAACTACGACATGCACATGTGTGGTGGCACCACACTTGTGGCAAGCAAATTCATCGCCACAAAACTGTAGCGAAAATATGAACTGCACAAGTTGTGGATGCCTAAGGGAACTCCCAATGCAAAAATCAGTAGTAGTTTCTACGTTACAGGGTGTTGTGTCAAGAAACTACTCCTCTACAATACAACTTCCCGGTCTTTGGATTGGTTCAATCATTCACCCCCTCATTTCCCTGAATCCTCTGCTCCCGGCCAAGCTATGATCCGTGCGGGCACGAGCTGATGTGCGTCGGCGGCCATGGTGAACGGTGGTGGAACGGATGAGGTCAACAACAACCAGATATTGTCCAAGTTCAACATGTTCATCGAGGTGGTTCCTGCTCGTGCAGCTATTCGTGGAGGAGATCAACAACAACTAGGCACTATCCAAGAAGGAGGCCGCGTTCGCGAACGTTGACATGGGCAAGGAGACTGTTGTGGCGGACGATAGCGAGGATGGGGACATTGTCAAGGTGAACGCGTTCATGGACGGTGGCGAGGACATGGATGACATCAAGGTGTTGTCATCTCACTCCTAGGCACAGAGTTCCGTCGGGCAGGTTCCACGTGACTTGCACCGAGTGACTACGAGCTCCGCAAGCAGCGACACCGGATAGCTGCGCACGAACTAGGCGAACGTGGTGAGGCAGGGCAGACGCGGCAACAATCTCCATCAGGCAGGTTCGACACAAGATTCGCCAGGCGGTCATGACCTCCGCAGGCGGCGGCGATGGGCAGCCGCACACAAGCTAAGATGGACGCGGCTACGAGCTCTGCCGGGCAGGATCCACATGAACACCATGGTAAGGCAGCGGGCCTGAGCGCAGTCGGGCGCATGCGTAGGGGCGCGGCTCGACCACTTCCGCGAAGGCACCACCGATGACGGCGAGGCGGCAAGCCCAAGCGCAACAATGCGGCGCGGTTTGCCGAGGCGCAGGAGGAGATGAAGCTGCGCTCGTGATTTCACAAGCCCTCGCACGGTTGCGATGGAAAGGAAAGGGAATGTGCATGGGGTTGATGGAAACTATCAGAGTCTTCCTCAACACGAACAAGGCTGGTTTCTCACGCATCAATGCGAGGATGGACGTCGTTTGTATCTAAGACTCCATTTCTTGAATTTGCTCTCTCTTTCCTCAATAAATATAGTGTCACGCGAGCAAAGTTCAATAAATAAAGAGATAATAAATGACTATAGAAACCATTGCAGTGTCTACATCGGGAGTGCTCTAACTTTAATCACTAACCAAGTATTACTTGGAGTACTTGACGACTATGTGGCAACCCTGGATGTGGCTTGGCGTGTGATGGTGGGAACCAAACACCCCATGTATGCCATGGAATCTTGATCTACAGTTAGAGGATGACAGGACAGCACACCAACGTGGAGAATTGAGGAAGCCCTTAGGCCTTCCACAATGTTATGCTTGAGTGGTGCCAAAAGAGGAGAGAGAGCATTCAAGAGTCACTCCACAGGCGGTGCCAATTTGAAGCTCTACCAAAAAAATAGGAGCGAAGAACATAGTTGCGCAGGTGCTCCAAATAATAAAGAACCAGTATTGTATTGTTGTGTAAGACCACACCCAACACTTTAGTCAGACTGCTGATAGAAGATAGATCGGACGATACTTTTTCTAGCATCACTTACAGACTGCAGTCCTAACCCCAATCAAGCATCATTAGGACTGTCATATGTGAACAGTACTAAACACCACTCACACTGTGGAGAACCTTAGGGCTTCTCTCATGGTTTTCAAATGGCACGTCTATGAAGAATTTTATGGACTATTAAAAAAAGAGAAAAATAGCTAGCAACTTCCCGCTATTTATTATGATCTCGTAAAAACAAGTCTCTTACCGCTCACGTAAACGTTTCATTACCGTATTAGTTTTTTATTATTATTTTAATATAATAACTTTTATTTCTAAGTGTCGTATAGCTTGCAAGTTACCTTGAGGACGCCGTTACATGATCGAGCTGTAAAGGTGACGTGCCTGGGCCCTGTCGTCTAGTGTAGAACTAGCACTTTCGGCTAGTAGACTGCCAAGTCTGAGAAAAAGCTGATTGAAAGATTTGTTTTTCTTTACTGTTAGGACTTGTTTAGCTAAAAGTATTTGTAAAAATTTTCAAATTTTCTATCATATATCGAATCTTGTGACATATACATAAATATTAAATTTAGATAAAAAATAATTAATTATATAATTTATCTGTAATTTATAAGGTGAATCTTTTGAACCTAGTTAATCTATATGATTAGTTAATATTTGTTAAATATAAATGAAAGTGTTACAGTGTATATTTTGCAAAAAAAAAAGAAAATTGAAATAAACAAGACCTTAGCATGCAGCGTGAGGACGAGATGGAGCAAAGTGATCTGATGCTGAATAAATAGCTAGGCGTTGGAGTAGTTAGCATCACGTGACGTGCTCACCCGTGTCCGTGGGGCTTCCAATCTTTCTCATCAAACTCAAAACAAACACTAGTTACAACGAAAGGATGCCGGGTCGCCTCCGTCACTGCTCACGTCGCCAGCCCGCCCGTGGCCTCATGGTCATGGCTGCCTGCCTGCCTTTCGTGGCTGCCACTCGATCGACTCGATGCCTCCCCCATGCACAGCCAAAGGCACAGGTAGAGAGAGGTCTGATTCTGATCAAGCTAGCTGCTAGCTGCTTGCAATTCCACGTGCGCCGTGTCGAATATCTCTCCCGGTCCTTCGCACGCACACGGACGACACGGACAAGACGACGACGACGACGACGGTGTGGCTGACCGGTAGGCCTGTGGCTGTGCTGCTGTGATCCAACAACTTTATTAATTTTGTCCCTTAGGTTCCAAAATATTTTGCAAAATCGACACTGTAGCTCTTTCGTTTGTATTTGACAAATATTGTCCAATCATAGACTAACTAGGCTCAAAAGATTCGTCTCGTCAATTTCGACCAAACTGTGCAATTAGTTTTTATTTTTGTCTATATTTAATACTTCATACATGTGTCTAAAGATTCGATGTGACGAGGAATCTGAAAAATTTTGCAAAATTTTTTGAAAACTAAACAAGACCTTAGCTTGTCAACCATTATTAATTGTTCCGTCTTGTAGTACCGGCCGGCCAGGCGATGGAGACCCACGCACCGCCGTGTGCCTGTTTGGTTACAAGTTCGGGCAGACGCCGCGTGGCCCACAACTTCTCCAAGTAGGGCCTTGTTTAGTTCACCTTGAAAATCAAAAAGTTTTCAAAATTTCTCGTCACATCGAATCTTGTGGTGCATGTATGAAACATTAAATATAAACAAAAGCAAAAGCTAATTGCGCAGTTTAGCTGTAAAATCACGAGACGAATCTTTTGATTCTAGTTAGTATATGATTGGATAATATTTGTCACAAACAAACGAAATGCTATAATACTGAAAACTTTTCACTTTTCAGAATTAAACAAGGCCGTACCCTCACAACCGAACTGGCGAGGCACGCAGGCCGCATATGTGTGGTGCGTTAATCAATAATATTTTTTTCTATAATGTATGAGCCAAGGTCTTGTTTAGTTTCTGAAAAAATTTTGCAAATTTTTTCAGATTCTCCGTCACATCAAATCTGTATTAAATATAGATGAAAATTAAAACTAATTGCACAGTTTAGTCGGAATTGACGAGACGAATCTTTTGAGCCTAGTTAGTCCATAATTGGACAATATTTATCAAATACAAACGAAAGTGCTACTATTCCTATTTTGTAAATTTTTTTGAATTAAACAAGGCCCAAACGAATGAGGTAGGTCGTCGTGGTGAGAGCGAGCTGCAGGCGCCCATGGCCAGTCACTCATCACCATCCGGCCGGATCGGGCGGAGAGACGCGGACGTACTACTACTACTGTACTAGAGCGACGCAGAAACAACAACCGCCACAGTTAGTTCTTGTTTAGTTCGCAAAATTTTTCAAGATTTCCCGTCACATCGAATCTTACGGCACATGCATGGAGCATTAAATATACATGAAAACAAAAACTATTTGCACAGTTTATCTGTAAACCGCAAGATGAATCTTTTGAGCCTAGTTACTCTATAATTGGACAATGTTTGTCAAATAAAAACGAAAATGCTACAGTACTGTTTTTCACCGGTTTTTGCGAACTGAACAAGGCCTTATTACGAGGAATTAATAATACGAGCGGCGTGCGGGCGGGCGCAGCGCAGGGGAACAAAACCATACTATCACTGTCGGCACCACACACGGATTTGCCGGATCCAACGGACGGGCCGGCCGGCCGGCAAACGAGCGAGAATTCAAGCACGGAATTGCGACGGCAAATAAATAAACCACCACCACCACCACCACACCGCGTACGCGATGCACGCACACGGCACGCATATATGCATGACGCAGTCTAGTGTACAGTAGTTGGCAGCAATTTATATATATTCGTCGCTTGTTTGTTAGTACTGATAAGCGTCACCTCGCTAAGATCATGTTTTCATCACCTCAGATTCTGCTGCTACTAGTATATACTCACTCGTCCCGTGCTGTCCTCAAGCAATAATTAATGATGCAAATGCAATTCTAGTGCAGTGCAAAAGTTGTCCGGTTGTTGTCCACATGATTAATCCATCCCAAGTCAATTTTTCCAAACAATTGGAGATGCTCTTAGTAATAGTACTCCTTGCGCTTGATCAGTCCCATAGCACTCTCCAAAATTAATTTTGCTGAAACTTCGACGATATTTAAATAGATAACCAACGACGCTTGGAAAGTTGGAATTGCATTTCATATATTGTTGCACATATCTTAGATTCTAACTTTGTATTCTCGTTGGAATATAGATGCTTGTATTTCTAACTTTTGTAATCACAATTTACATATAGTATGGGATCGTTACATATAGTATGGAAAGTTGGAATTGCATTTCTGATGTATATATGTCACGGCTGTAGCATGAAGGACGTGTCCAAGGACTGAAAACGTATTTCGCCATTCATGTAATAGCTAGACAATGACATGTGGGCCCTGCGTGGCCAGCTACCTAAGTCATATATTCTGAACACTCGTTGGAAGAGGACATACATAATTTGATTACAAGGCAAAGAACTCGAGCCAGAGGTTCCTCTGCTCGGTCGACCGAATCCCCCTGCGTACTTCCTGTCTCTCTCACGTCGTCGGCGATCGTCGGCGGCCACGGGTCTTACAGGTGGTAATAATAATAAACTGCTAGTTACTAGTATAACGTCAAGCTCCACTTAATTAAGCCTGTTCGTTTGAGTTTATCTATCTATCCTCCATTCAACAATTTGTTTCTATAATAAATTAGCAAATAGTACTTTTAGCCATGATTTTTCATCAAATGAACAAACTTGAACAGAGCATCTGCTGTTATACAGTGCTACCACGTACTAGTAGTCCGTGTTTCCCCCTTCTCTTTGCACCACTAAACATGTCGGTGGTGGCCGCGAGCTGATGATGAGAAACCAAATATAAATGCGTGAGTAGTTCTAACCACCTAACATAGGTTGTTTAAACTTATCAGCCGTACTTTTCAAATCACAGAACAAATTAGCATCAGGCATAAAAATGATCTAGGCGCCAGGGTACGGTAAAGAGTTAGTAGTCCTCCTTGCGCTTTTGTCAGTTCCATATATATGCCTCATCTCTCCAAATTTGTGTCATCACAACGGGTTTTAATTATGTTGACCCTACTAAAAAAAATCTAAGTTTTTTTTTCTCGAATACGTAAAAGATCACTGTAAGAGAGAAGAGTTCAAACAAACATATAATATGATGATATTTAAGTAGATAATTATTATATAATGCAGTGCAGGGGCGGGCCTAGGCCTAGGGCCAGCAGGGCCATGGCCCTAGTCGTGGCCCAAAAATTTCAGAAGCAACTCTTCATTTTTACCTAAGAAAGAAGCCCATTAAAGAGAAAACTAGAGCAGACCAAGACTACAGAAGAGAAAGCGCTGCACTCGTCCACCGATCCTTGCGCGGACGTGCCCACGCCGCCGCAAGCAGCACGCCTCGCGCCCGCGCCCGCGCCTGTTGCCTCAGCTCCGCCGCTCCGGCCTCCGTGCCCTGGCCACCAGGATGGTTGGCCGCCCCTGCGTCTGCCTGCCGTGTCCCCTGCTCGGCTGCTCGCTCCTCGATCGGACGACCGCCCAGCTGCCAGCGCCTAGATACGCTCGGAGTCAGAGGCCAGACTAGGGGCACAGAGCGGCAGCCAGTATAGAGCCCCAGCCCCTAAACACGTCCGCCTGCCACCCAGGAGCCGAGAGCACCCTGTCCAGAAGCCGTGATTCAACGTGAATTGGAGCTGTGAAGGTACGTAGGGGCTGTTTGGTTGCTAGCCACAATTTGTCATACTTTACCTTAGGCAAGTTTGCCCAAGTTGGCAAGTGTTTGGTTCACAACTAAGCTTAGACATGATTCTTTTAGGCTCCACATGTCATAGAGTTAAAAAGTGTGGCAAGATTCCTTTAGGCATGGCAAAGTGTGGCAACCAATTTGCTAGCCACACTTTTTGTGGCTTGCCACACTTACCTAAAGTTAGTTGTGGTAGATTGTGGCTAGCAACCAAACATCCCCGTATTCCTTCAATTTTAGTAGTTTAGTACTTTTCTTGTTTTGCGTTGATTTCAACTGCTAATTATGAACTTTTGATTCCAATTAAATGAAGAGGACAAGGACTATTGTATCGTATTTCTCTTGAGTTGGTAAACTAGAACAATGAATCATCCATCCTCCATTGTCAGATCTAGATCCAGAGCAAGAGCAAGCAGAGGAAGCATCCATCATCCTCGGGCGTCATCTCACTGTGCAGGAGCTATTATATCGTACTATTAATTATAGTTCAAGAATTTGTCTGAATTTGCCAATTTTGCTTGAGACTTTTTATTTTCTATAAAATACATGTGTGCATATATATGATCCTATAAACTATACTATAGGTTATAGCGTTTGGATTTTACCATTTTAGCCACTAGGATTTGGCCATTAGGATTTGGCCCTAGTCTTAGCCAAATCCTGGATCCGCCACTGATGCAGTGTTAACATTTATGACTCAAAGATTTATTCGATGATCACGCCATTTCTTCCCACGATGCGTCTTGGAAAGTTGGAATTGCAACTTTGTTAGATACATCTTAGGTTCGGCCTTTTTACTTTAGTTGGATTATTATAGATGCTCGTTATTCTAACTTGCACGAGTATATATAGTTTGTCTATGTCACATATGTCATATGTGGTAGGGATAGGCGTAAGTAAGAGCATAGTGGAAAGAAATAACGGTTAAAAAAATACTCCTTCCGTTCAAAATGAATTAATTTCTAAAATCTATATCACTCAAATGTTTTTAAGTTTAACTAATTTTTATAGAAAAGTATAACAAAAAATATAATATAAAATAAGTATATTTTAAAAATATATTCTTTAAAAAAACTAATAGTATTAATTTCCTACCATAAATTTTAACCTTTTTAAAAAAATCGATCAAAGTTTGAAAAGCTTGACTTATAATAATTCTAGGAATTAATTCTTTTAGGTACATAGGGAGTACACTTTTGACTTCAATACTAGATGTAAATATATAAATAGATTAAAAACATACTATGTAAACGTGCTAGATCAGTTCCAATCGTCCCTATAGGGAATTCAAGGTGAATAAAGCTAAAACTGAAAGCAATAAATCGAGATGCATAGATCATCACTGTTACGTCTTTCTCATGATAGTAGCATAATGATAAGCTCGCAGTTAGTAGTATAACGTCAGGCTCCACCTACTAAACTTGAGGAGAGCATCTGCTATACTAGTGCTACTAGTACTACGTACTATTTTTCGAAAAGTTCTTTTATTTGATTACAGTAGCATTTTAATTTTATTTGACAATTAGTATATACTAATTAGGTTTAAAAATTTATCTCGCGATTTATAGACAAATTATATAATTAGTTTTTATTTTTATCTATATTTAGTACTTCATACATATATTCAATGTGATTGATCAAAAGTTTTTAGATTTAGAATGGGAACTAAACAAAACCTTCCCCTTCTCTCTAGTCTGCTTAGATTAGAGATGAAATTTTTTTAGGTGTCACATCGGATGTGTCGGAAGGATATCGGAAGAGTTTTAGAAACTAATAAAAAAAACAAATTACATGCAAGACAAATCTATTAAGTATAATTAATCTGTCATTAGTGCATGCGGGTTACTGTAGCACTTAAGGCTAATAATGGACTAACTAGGCTTAAAAGATTCGTCTCGTGATTTTCCACCAAACTATATAATTAGTTTATCTTTTTTATCTATATTTAATATTTTATGTATGTGTTCAAAGATTCGATGGAATAAATAAAAAAATTTTGGGCAGGGCCTACACGAGTACCCCACCAAACATGCTTGTCGGTGGCCGCGAGCACATGATCAGAAACCAAATTCTTGAGTTCACCTACCAACAAAAAATATTCAATCTTACGGTACATGCATGAAGCATTAAATATAAATGAAAATAAAATTTAATTGTACAGTTTGTCTGTAAATCACAAGATGAATCTTTTGAACCTAGTTAGTCAATAATTACACAATAATTACCACATAAAAACAAAAGTGCTACAGTACCTAAAACAAAAAAAAACTAAACAATGCCGACAAGCAGACTAGTGCCTTGTTTAGATGCAAAAGGTTTTCGAATTTTGACACTGTAGCATTTTTGTTTGTATTCGTTAAACAGTGTTTAATAATGCACTAACTAAGCTCAAAAGATTCGTCTCATAATTTATAGGTAAATTGTACAATATGTTATTTTGTTTATCTATATTTAATATTCTATGCATGTACCGCAATTCGATTTGACAAAGAATCTTGTAGACTATTGGAATTTTGAAGGGATCTAAATAGGCCCTTAGTTCCCAAAAAAATTTACAAAAAATTTCAGATTCCTCGTCACATCAAATCTTACGGCAGCATGTATGGAGTATTAAATATAGATAAAAGTTTTTGAAGTTAGTTAGTTTATGATTGGATAATATTTACCAAATAAAAACTAAATGCTATAGTACCCGAAACCAAAATTTTTTGAAAACTGAACAAGGCCTTGTGGGTCAGCATCGGTAGATGGGCCGTCAAGCCTCATCAACTTTGTTCTGCTTCAAAACTAGTTTTCTGCACAGGCAAGCAACCTATAGCCGCACGATTTCGTGGGCCTAGGGTCACGAACCCACGATTGTTGACTCAATCCATACACGCCGCTGCTGAATGCTTCCATCTTGATGGGCCAGGTCCAGAGATAGCCCAACTGCTACAACTCCAGGCCATTTCCAGCCCAGATCATTCAAACAAGACAATATGAGTTGGAATTCTTTCCTCATGGCGCGCCACTTAGGGCCTGTTTAGATCTATTTTTTTTTTAGATTTGGACACTTTCGTTTGTATTTGACAAATATTATCCAACCATGATCTAACTAGGCTCAAAAGATTCGTCTCATGAATTACAGAAAAATTATGCAATTAGTTATTTTATCTATATTTAATGCTCCATGCATGTGCCACAAGATTCGATGTGATGGAGAATCTTATAATTTTTTGAAATTTTGAAGACATCTAACAGGGCCTTAGTACGTCTTGCTCGGTTTCCTCTATGGACCTCAAACGTATTTCCTCCCTGTCCCTTCACACACACACAACCCTAATAAGCTTGGTCCATCAGCATGAACATTGTTTCATTGTTTGCGTTTTACCTCGACACACATGCATGTACTCCCCCCAAGCAACACATTCTCGAAAAGACCAGCAATTTAGTTGTGTCTATTGAGTAATGAAATCCCTGATTCAAAAAACACACATTGTCGAAAACTTGAAACCTCTTGGACAATCATTTATATAGCAGAATAAATAAAGACACAAATTCAGTCTCTCGAGCTTAAAAGTTAACTATGCTAAATCTATGATAGTACACCAGTTAATGTATGTGAGGAGGCAAATACTTTTGGTTCTTCCATCAGCTCTCTTGGTTTTCCCTTAAGTCACACAAAGCCCACAATGGCTGACTTTTGGCCTCTGGTATCTAAGTGTGAAACAAGGTTGATGAGCATATCATCTTTCTTAAGTCAAGGTGGTATACTTCAAATGACTAATGTTGTTCTCAGTGCTTTGCCTACTTTCACAATGGGCATCTATCTTTTGCCCAAGACTATGGTTAAGCCTATTCAGATGTTTAGGAAACATTGTTTATGGAGGGGCTCTGATATTAATTGTAAACAACCACCAAAAGTAGCATGGAAGCTTGTTTGGAATTCAAACGAGAATGGTGGCCTAGGCGTTCAAAATCTTTACACAGAGAATGAAAGTTTGTTGCTTAAGTATCTTCATAAGTTTTTTAACAAGTCTGATATCTCTCAGGTTCAACTGTTTTGGAATTCTCACTACACTAATGGTAATATTCCAATAAACAATAGGAAGGGGTCTTTTTGGTGGAAAGATGTTCTTAAATTCCTTGGTTCTTTTCTTTAAGAGTATGGCTTTAGCTTCAATTGGTGATGGTTCCACCTGTCTTTTTTGTCAGATGTTGGAATGGTACCCTAGCTTCTCAATGCACAATGGCCTGAACTTTTCTCCTTTGCCAACGAGGAACACATTTACGTTCCGCAATTTCTGTATGCATAAGACAAGTCTGAATTTTTTCATGTCCCTCTTTTAGTTGAAGCCCACATGCTGAATACCAATTACTGGTTTCTGAATTGGAATATATTCAACTTATTCAAGGCAAGGACACATGGGCCAGGCTATATCTAGGGATCCTCTAATTTTGCATCAAGTAAAGCCTACTCACACTTGTTAGGATCTATCCCGGTGTCACCTATATATAATTGGCTCTAGAATTCAAATTATCAACCAAAGAGGAAGGTGTTCTTTAGTTAGCTTTAAAGGACCGTCTTAGTACTTGGGAGCTTCTGAAATGGAAGACCATGGCATTACAAAGTTATAATTGCCTTCTTTGTCATCTAGACACACAGGAATCCTTGCATCACCTCTTTATGCATTGTCCTTTTGCCATGTCATGCTGGAATACGCTGAGGTTAGTACATCTAATCCAAGGAAACATCTTGGACACAATTCCGTTGTTCAAGATTCAAATTCATGTCTTTTTTTAGGGAATAATCATTTCAATGAGCCTATCTGGTCTACTCGAAGTGAGTCGTGTTGTTTGTTTGACTGATAATTAAGTCACTGTTGGTTGATTTGTTTTGAGAGAACAATATTGTTGAATGGTTGACAGATTCTGCTGATAAACTCAAGCGAACAGACTGTAATCTTCAGTACATCATTTTGTGAAATCGTGCAAAATAGTCTTCGTACAGGAGCTAGCTCGGGTTAAGCACTAGTACACAGAGGTACTATACAGGCGGTTCGCAACCCCTTTCTACAGGTGGTTTGGTGAACCGCCTGCGCTGGTGGGCTGTGGACTGAGAATCGCCTACGCTAAAAATTGCCCGTCTCCGTCGCGTAAAATCGCGGCCGGTGGGATTCAAACTCGAGACCTCACCCTCGCGTAGTCTCCTCTACCACTCCACTCATCACTCACTTATCTCTATATTAGAGTTTAGTTCCCTGCATATTATCCTAAGCCGAGCATACATTGATTATTTGAGGCACTAAATAGATTCAAATGAAAAGGTTGTCAACTACAAAGTTTGATGTAACACCCTAAAATTTACTCCTTTTGAAATATAGATAAAGTTATTTAATATTTTTGTGCTCATGAAAATTTAGGAAAAATAATATTTTTTTATTAAAATTTATCATAAGGCTTAGCAATATTATTATGCATACATGCTGGTGCATATATTTTGATGTGATGCTTGTTGCTCCTTTGTGTGTTGAGACTAAGCAAAGTTTTTAAAATTGCGTTTAGTAGATCGATCTTCCTTGTTGACCAGTACGTCTTTATCTTTATCAACCAAATTTATTGTTTCTCAGCTCAAGTTTTTACTAGGAGCTTCCTAAAGTCTTTTCTTTGTCACTCAAAGCACTTCTTTTAGTTCCTCGTCCATCAAGCAATCTCTACAAACTGTTTAGGAATTTTTCCATCTTCTGTTCTCACTTTTCTCTGAGCATGATCTAATTTTTAGATGCTCCAAACAATCTTATCTTGAGCTCCAAAAACTTTATTCAGGTTCCCCATGTTCTATAATATCTCTGAGAATTTTTCCTGAATTTTTGGAGCTTTCGGAGTATTTTTCGTGGCTTAACTACTAATTCTAAACTTTTCTATCCACAAAAATAATTAATTCCGAAAATAATAAACCTCTTCCTATTTGTTTGCAACGTCAAAGCCCATAATAAATCTCAAAGACCATGTATTTATTTACTGATGGGCTTTAATAATTAATTAGACCTATTAGTAAAGATGAAGGTTGCAAATAAATTAGTACCATATCGCTAGTTGACGTGAAGGTGGAGAGTTTCTCTCACTATATATATATGTACCAACCTCTTAGGCAAAGCACACCAAAAACTACCATATGGAAGCCTCTAATTTGAGAATTCCTAAGTTAGAAAAATAAAAGTATATTTTCTCTTTCTTTCTCTACAACGGGATCTCCATCAGCCAGGGTTACGTCGCCCAAGCTCTAGCTGCCGCTGCCGATGCTTGGTTCGCTGCCGTGCTGCTTCGTCCACAACTCGACATGCCATGCCGCGTGCCTTGCTTCTCGTACGGAGGAGCACGACGATATGAAACAGCACTGGTACGGTCACCGTTTTTTTTCTGTATCTATACCGTCTTCGGTCGTGTACCAGTTTTAGTTCATCGATCTGTTTCCAGCTAGGAACTTCCGCAAAGCTAGTAGTTGCCGGTCACGAAGGGATAAGCTAGCAGACTATCTTGTGTTCATCTACATCTTCTATACACATCCAACCACTGCGCCCTAGTTCGCTAGCATGAAGTATATATCTCAGCTGTGATCGTCCTGACCTCGGGAGATAGCTGGTGAAGCATACGACTAAAGTGCACCATGATTAACAAAAGGTTAGCGGCCGGATCAGTTCCTTCTCACATTATTCTATTGACTAAATCATGTGCTGATGTCATACTAACATCACTTTGGTGCAATATCCGATTCCCTGCAATAAAAATAATAAATAGGAGTGCTTACACGTAACAAGCTTAATTCATACAGGCATGATTAAAAGTGTGTATTATTTTATTGATTCAAGATAATGCTAATGTCATGTATATGTCATTCATGCACAATAAATCACTATTGTCTATTTATTCCTCAATTCAAGAAAATCTATCTTTTATATATCCTGAAGATATTCCCTAGTAACTATGAAGACTGTCTAATGAATTTCGTGGTTTAAATCCTAACTTGAATAATAATTATGCAATTGGATTTATAGATAAAATATAATTAGTTTACCTTGGTTTCTAATTCAAAATACAAATTGACTTAACATGATATTTCTCTAGAATATTCTATACCGTATATAATTAAAAATAAAAAGCTTCTAAAGTAAATCCTTTGAAGTTGTTTCTATTTTGGCGTAGCTCCGATTAGCGTGTTTTTCATGTATGTGTATTCGTAGCAATACGTAGATTAATTTTCAAACCTTTTCACTGATTGGTGTACTGTTCTAATTGTAGCTCTGTTTGCTCCATGTATGTTTGGTCCCAATTGTGTATGTTGATGATTGGTGACTGAGAATAGATGGTGAATAATCTGTGGTGATCAAGAGCGCTACAACAAGCAAGATCAGTACTTGGACAATTAGCAAGATCAACAAGAGCATTTGGATTAAGGCAAGTATAGCATTTGGATTTTAATTCTGTGACCATGATCCTGTGACTAGATTAATGTTAAGTAATAAATGATAAAAATGACTTTTTAGCCACTTGATGATTTATCTGTAAGTGATAACCGGGACAACAGTGCAACCATGAGGGCTATAATGGCTCTGGCTTTAGCTCAGTATGGAGACCTTTTCTAGCTTGTTAGAGGTTACCCGAAAGGGCGGAGGGGCTGAACCGACACGGGTATAGTGCGAGCCCCTGTCCCTATGTGTATAGGCTGCGCGTCATTGTGCCATTCGGAAGGGGGGTATCTATATCTGCTCGCGAAGGAAACCTTGCGGCCCTAACATGTTAGACGAACTTTTGAAAGGCTTCATAGTGATCCCTGCCGACCTTCCTTGGTAGTGGGTTAAGAGGTCGACGGGCCTCGGACGAAAGGGTAAATCATGACTCATGGGTAAAGATGTACAACCTCTGCAGAGTGTTAAATCATGACTCATGGGTAAAGATGTACAACCTCTGCAGAGTGTTAAAACTAGTATACTGGCCGTGCTCACGGTCAAGAGCGGCCTTGGGGATTCTTGCATCGACGATGATGATTCTTGTGTGTTAAATATGCTCATTATTTATTATTTAATGCTCTACATTATTTATGTCACATTTGATCATGAGATTGTGGGATATATACAATCTAGTTGCTATACTTGTGGAGTTCGACATGGACTCACTCTTGCTATTTCCCCACACCCCTCAGGAGAAGTTTTGGGCTTGTGATCAACCAGTCAGTTGGATCCTGTAGAGTGAAGTTAATATCCGAAGTTTGGAGTTGTCTATCCGCTGTTTGCTATCAGGTTATCTCTTTTATACTAAGTACATTATCTATTTACACATTGTCTTTTGATATTACACCTTATTTATAGCTATATGTGAGATTTGACAGCTATGACTCACATATGGTGCATATCTGGTTTTGTCCTTAAAATCGGGTATTACATTTGATAACTTTTCAAGATCTACAACTTTTATATTGATAGTTTCTCCATTTGAGGTCATTTACAAAATTTAAATTTTAAATTTGTGAGATGCAAACGTAATTTTCGATGACAAAATGATCTCAAATAAAGGAATTATCAACTACAAAGTTTCATAACTTTTCAAGATCTACAACTTTAATTTTAGAAGTTTTTTAAAACGAGGTCATTTAAAAGGCTTAAAAAATTCAATGTCAAATTATTTCTACAGGCGATTTTCCTAACAAAACCGCCAATCGCCTGTAGAAATACATGATTTCTACATGCGGTTTTCTTAAGGAACCGCCTGTAGAAACCATGTATTTCTACAGGCGGTTTTGTTAGAAAAATCGATAGTAAAAATTGATTTTTACAGATGGTTTTTTAGTCGGACCCGCTGATTTCTTTTCACGGGCGTTTTTAATTGAAATTGTCTC